>NC_088693.1:12310242-13560242 GCF_028017835.1 Emys orbicularis | reverse complement strand
GGCTAAACTCAGCCTCAGAGCTCTTTTTATTCACTTATCCTTCTGATTCTATAAACTCCCTCTCCAAACAATCAAACCCCCCACATAAATGAAATTCCAGCTCCACAACTGGGCGACACGCTCACCATGAACCCTGAATCTGTCTCTGATCTCAGGTCACCTACACATGCATGTCATGATGTGACTCAGCTTTGCTTATTTGCTCCATTCTTATAAGCAAACACAGTGCTGAAATACACAAGAATCCTGATGCTTTCAGAAAACCTCAGTGAACAGCATTCTTTAATAGGTTGTTATCCTACCTGTGCAGAAGAATGGAGCAGGTAGAGCAGAAAATATACAATGTGTAGTCTTTATTTTAAAGGTGAAAGCTATTTGAGATCCCAAATAATGTACAAGATACGGAGACAGACTTAAGGACCACAGGCCTGATCCAAAGCCCTTCAAAGTCAGTGATTGACTTCAATAATCTTTGGATCAGGCTTCCACGTCCTGTCACCCACCATTCTGCATTGGCATGTAGGCACAGATCCTCAAAGGTATTTAGGCATCTAGCTGTGATTGAGTTCAGTGAGTGTTAGGCACCTAAATACCTTTGAGGATCTGGGCCATAGAGCCCAAAAGGCAGCAGACCTTTGATGATGGGGGACCAAAGAGGCCATGTGGGCTGCAGTGAGCTATGTGGAGTTATTTCCAGCTCAGTACTCTGGTTATGTCTTAGGCTGTGTTGTCCCTAGAGCTCCATGACTATGTAATTGCCTTGGTTACAACAATATAATATAATGATCAGATGTTTAAGGCAAAGTGCTCCCCTCTCTTTTAACTCCCAGAGCAGGTTACAGTTAAGACACAGGCTATAACTGAAAATCGCAAAATAAAGGCACTCACTGTTATTCTTTATTTCCCTAACCTTTTAAAAGTATGCTTTCCAAAGAAGCGCTGTGTATAAAATGCATTCCTTGCTAATCAGCAGGACATAATATCAGCCAAATAGTTATTAAAAGCAGGAGTAATCTTGTGTCAAATAAGTTTCTAGATTTGCAGGATGATATCCAGGGTTTCACCAAATCGTTGTCCCAAGTTAGGGACATGAAAATAGATGCACACAAAAAAAGACACAACTTTGGAAAGTGTGAGGGCTTATTTCTCATTTGTATGAAACCCTCTTTACACTGCCAACGTGGGAATGAGAATCAGGCCCTTGCACAGTACTTATTATTGCTCCAAGGCCCAGTCCTGTGTTATGTTTAGGTGCTCACCACTTTGCACGCTTGGTCTCCAAGGACATAATCTTGCAACCCTTTAAGTCAGTGGCAGAACTCCCAATGACTGCAGTGGGTGCAGAATTAGATCTTAAATGATTCCATTGTTGATTTATGTGAATGAGAACTGGGCAACAAATTCACTTTAGTTATTTTCAATTGTTAGGGATTTTAAAGAAAAACAGATAAACAAAATTTGCCCCCAAATTTAGATTGGGTAAAAAGTAAGCTTTAACAAAACCAAAGACTAATAGAAATGTTTGTATTAATTTTTTTAAAATTCCAATGGAAATGGCCTTTTTAAAAGTGAACACTTCCCTCAGTATTTTCAACTTCAGCTTTGCATCATTGTGCTGGTGCATAAGACGTGAGAAGCGAATGTGAAACTAGAGATAAATTGTTGCATCTATGTTCAGTGTCCAAGCTGAGGGAAGTAGAATAAATATTGAAAAGCAAATTCAACTTTAATATTTATTTCAGCTTCAAGGTATTATTTATAGAGGAAAAGAATGTTTGTTCATCTCTGATTTTTAACCTGACAGTGTCCTTTTAAAAAACCAAATGAATAAAAAGCTGAACCAGCCCTAAGTGTCCTAGAGCTATCCCCTGGTTAACAATTGTCCAAAACAATGGGATTGGGGATAGGCGGGGCTACTTGCCAACAGCAATTCCTGTTCTCCAAGTGATACAAGAGAAAAAGCATGGTTTAGTTCTGAACTAAACCATGTTTTTTCCACAGATTGAAACGAGGCCTCTTGTCTGACATGACTGTGGACTCTCTAACATGATTTTCCTTTTTCAGCCGGTACTTTAACAAGTGACCTGTTCTGTTGTAGTGAACTGCAGCCAACATGTTGTGGCAGTTCTGAGTTTATTCCCAGTAATTCATTTCCAGCAGGTCTTTAGTTAGAGACAGGTCATATTTACAGCCGTGCAAAATATGTAACAACACTACCTGGTTCTTGTTACTGATTCCAGCTGCGATTCCAGCTCAGAGGCAAGAGTAGGTAGGAGAATAGCATTCACTGATTCTGTCCTATGTAGATTTTTACACCACACTCATCCCCATAGTATCTGAGTGCTTTCCAATAAACCATTGTGCAACATACCTAACATATGTCATGTGTGGTTTGTTCTGTTCCCATGATGGCTGCAGCCTAGGGCTGATTTCTGTTTGTATAGCCAGTGTGGGTCTAAATTTGAATGTTAGTCTTTACTAAATGGTACAGTTTGTAAAACATACAGGTCATAGCACACAGGAATAATTAATCTCTTAAAAATTAAATTAGATAAATTTAAATGTATGCATAGGAGAAACTAAGTATAGGAGATGGAGAGCAACACAGCAATTAAGACAATATTTTACTCTCATTTTCTAATCTGAAGGTGTTCTAAAACGACATAGTTGTTGTGTAACTATGGAAAATGACTATGTTTTTAAAATTAGGTAGTCCATCTCCATGACTCCTATATCTTGCAATGCATGCTCTAGAGGGAGAAAAAGTCATTTTCCAAATGTGAGCCTGTAGTCACTGATTATAATTATTACTAATTTTTCTTTCACAATTCTTCCTTTCTTCTTTTGCAGCAAGGAGTATGTTATCCCTTTGCAGTGCAGCTGTCCAATAGAGTTTGAGTTCCATATCGATTACATTCAGCCTCACAAAGCCTTTACCATTCAGCCAACCTCAGGTAGACCACATCTGTTTAAAGCTCTAAAGATCCAAATAATTGTTTGCTGAGTCCTATTATTTATGACTGTGTGCTCAGTGCTGTTCAGAAATGCACATTAGAAGATACAGTCCCTGCCCCCAAAAGTTTGCAGTTAAACTGTGCATTTGAAACATAGCCCCACACATGCATATAGAAAAACAAACAAGCAACTTCGATGGAAGGTCAAACTGTTATGCAGCTAGTATATATCTTTCCTTTGTAGCATAAGTCCTCTTTGGGTGATGTAGACCCAAGTCTCTTTGGGTGATGTAGACATGGATGGGATCTGGAAGGTTTGTCTAAAGCAAGTTTTCGGAGGAGTTAATAGCCACTATTTTGGTGTAACACAGCTAATTCCAACAGATAATTAGCTCGTCCTGCTCAAGAAATCTAGCCACTAATGAAGACCAGGGGCGCAACTCTGCACATGGCGTTTGATATTATTGATGATGCAGAGAAAGAGAGAGAAACTAACAAAAAGGCAGCCATGCTGGTCTTTGCTTCATTAAAAATATCAGAAAAACCTAATAAGATTATTAATATTCCAGGGTCAGTAACAAATCTAGTGATCTGCTTATGATATATGACTGCATCATGTAATCTGTATATGATATACGGCTGCATCATGGCAGTGTAATTTAGAGCCACTTCAGCTCCCCTTTGTAGTTCTACAGCCGTATAAAAGGGGCCTACCATAACTGAGAATCAGGCACTATGGGTTTTACAGGAGAAAGGTGCTGAGCACACAGCATTTGGATGTCATTTAGTCACACATTTTCATGTATCTGCATATGCAGAAGAGGCGGACCATTCTGAGTCGGACATAGATACCATACACTCAACTGTTTTTTTTTTTGTAGTGTGAAGTTACATATACAGCGGTGCCTAAAGATGCAGATAGGCACCTAGTGGGATTTCCAAAAGCATGTACACAGGTTAGGTGCCCAACTCCCATTGAAAATCAATGGGACATAGGTGCCTAACTCACGTACGTGCCTTTGTAAATCCCACTGGGCATCCATATGCATCTTTAGGTAGCTAAAGATCTTTGTAAATCTGGCCCTCAGTGCCTAAGTTGTTCTGAAAATGGGACTTAGATTCCTAAGTCACTTAGGTACTTTTGAAAAATATACCCATCTCCCGTTATACTGTGATATGAATGACATCCTATATCTTGTTAAATATTCAATTTAATAAAACTCATCAATGGAAACAATAGGAAGGAGATACTACTTAACTCCTTCAAGTTAGACCATCTGAATCACAGTGTAGTGTCACAGCTACTTTCTGCACACGCTTTCAATTAGGCATGTAGGAAAGTTAGAGCTTCTCTTCTCTAAATGATCTACATGATGCTCCAACAAAAGAGCATTCTCTTCTTTACTTAGTTATCCACTTGTTTGTTACATCTTTTTCCAGTAGAGGAAAGCATCATGTCAGACAAATGGGTATTGGAAATGTAACAGATGGTCTGGATTTGTTCCCAGCAGTGCTGTGTAGAATAAATTCCAGGAGAATTAAACTATTCTCCATTCCTAGAACTAGATCCAAAATATTCATTAGTTACAATATGACAGCAACAAAGTCTTGCTTTCCCAAATCCAAAGGGACAGACTTAGTATCCTCAGCTTCTCTGTCCTTGCAAATGGAAAAAATGATAGTAAGAAGATAGTAAGAGCTAAGTGGGTAGAGGCACAGACTCTGAAAATTTTCATCTTCTTGTAATAACATTAGCTCTTATAGAACAATAAAGGGAAACATCTTGCAAATTTAGGGACAGACTTTGATATCCTTGCCCATATTGAGTAGCACCTTACTCCTCTTAGGGTATGTCTACACTACCCGCCGGATCGGCGGACAGCAATCGATCCAGCGGGGATCGATTTATCACATCTAGTCTAGACACGCTAAATTGACCCCCGAGCGCTCTCCCGTCGACTCCTGTACTCCAGCGCTGCGAGAGGCGCAGGCAGAGTCGATGGGGGAGCGGCAGCAGTCGACTCACCGTAGTGAAGACACCACGGTAAGTCGATCTAAGTATGTCGACTTCAGCTACGTTATTCACGTAGCTGAAGTTGCATAACTTAGATCAACACCCCCCCCCCCCAGTGTAGACCAGGGCTTAATTTACCTAATTACTCTTCAACATAAAGCTTCATTCCACCACAAAATTAGGTCATGTTAGAACACTCCTTGTGGAGTCATGTTAGTTAACATGATGTTAAGCATGGTATAAATGGGACTACCCTGTTTAAACATGGTGTCAGATGGACATGCTTAACTCTCTGTTTCCAATAGGGCTTACCCATGAGCATTTTAAGTATGAAGGTCTCTGTATACACTAACTGCTAAATCATGTTTAACATTTTAATTAACATTGCTCCCCAAGGTCATGTTCTAACATGACCTAATTTCCCAGTGAAGAGCAGCCCTAAGGGTAATATAATCTGACCTTTATTCCTGACATGATATTAACTGTGAAACGGTTTTAAAATTTACTTGATTTAGATGGATTTTCATTCTTACCTTCAGATGAAACTAATACTAGGATTCTAGCACATGTGTGGATTAAATTGGGAAACCCAGAAACCCTGGTCACTCTTAAAAATGTAGACCATGATCCATTTCAGCACATTTTATTGGGCTTACTCAGAAGTAGAGTGCTCCCATGATTTCAGTGTAAATGGAATGTATTTTGTTCCCATGTACAGGAATAATTCCAGCCAGTGGGAAAGTGGATGTGGTTGTTAAATATGCACCATTTGAATATGGAACAGCACAGATGAAAATGCAATTGTGGATTGCACAGTTTAACTCTAAACCCTATGTATGTGTATTCACAGGAACATCAACGCCCCATGGGGGTTTCATGTATGTGTGATTGATTTATCTTTGAATATTTTTGCCCATTTCTGTTTTAAAAATACCTTAATGAAACAAGATTTCATGCTATTTTGCCATGTCACTTAGATTGTGTTATTCAAATACACCAAATATCTTGATTACACATCATTCTGCTTAAAGTGCAACTAGACTGCATTAAGTGAAACTTTAATGAACAGCATTCCACCGCATATTGTTCCACCGATTGAGATGCAATCAGCACTCTAATCACCAAGGCCTTCAGAAGCAAGGGGGCAATAAGATATTTTGGAACATCTCTCACCCTTCCTGGGAATTGTGACATAGCAGGATTAGGAAGTTACGTGCCCATCATTGTAATTTGAGAGACACCATCACAATCTTCTTGTATATCTAGAAAGCACAGACAGGCATGTGGTGGGCTCCTACTCAACTCTCAGAATACTGATTAAAGTTGTGTCTTTTCTTCTGAAATCTAGAAAGGAAGAATTTAAAACACATAAAACTCTCTCAGAGAAGAAAACAGTGTCAGTAGGAAAACAAGTGGTCCGGAGAAAAGACCATTTAAAGCATCCACAATCCAGCCAAATTCAGAAAGTAAAGGTACAGAGAACTACTAACCAAAAGTATCTCCAGGGGCTGATACTATTCCTTATACCTAAACATCACACACACAATTTATTTCTTCCTATTAATTTTTATCCCACAGGAGATTGAATACCAAAACCTGCGATTCCCAGCAGATTTGTCAAATCCCTATGCTGTGGCAACGGTTTTGATTCAAGAGCCTGGCAAATTAAAGATTAAACACTTGAAAGAAGGTAATGTAATGAAACAATCCAGAATAAAATAAATTTGAGGGGCCTTATCTTGCTTTTTAATTTTTAACAGAACTCCATGATGATTTCAGGTAGAGCTTGGCTTCAAAACGGATGGCATAATATGACCCTAGTTTCTGAAGAAAGTGTCACCTTAACCTTACTTTTGATTAATAAGCTCAATTATTGCAACGGTCAGGTTTTCCCATCAAAAATGTATTTTCATTTTACACAGAATTCTGGTTTGAGAGTGGTAGAATAATTATCTGCTCTTGTCCACAGTCCTGTACCAAGGTAATGAAGGTGCAAAAACAAGACAGATGAAGGAAGCTGTATTTGAACTAAAAGTCAAACAAGATATTCAGGAAGAAGAAGCAAATCAACTTAAGTGGTGAGTGTTAATTATTCATTTTTATAACCGACAGCAGTAAGATTTGTTTAAATATGATTTCTCTGAATGAAGCAAGAAAAGTTTATTCATGCTTAAAACCACCATTTCCGATCATGGTAGATTAATTTAACAAATAAATTGCTTTTGTTCTATTCACATTCTTTTTCCTGAGAGGAATCTGATAAGTAGTTAGTAGTAGTAGGCAATAAGCACAAGGATTTTATTTTGACTGCCATTCAGAAAGAAAGCTGCTGAACACAGTCCAGATTCCACTCTCATTTGCCCTCATCCTGCACCAATAAAGTCAATGGGAGCTTTGCTATTAACGTCACTGAGTATAGAATCAAGCTCACACCGAGTTAAATTAAGTCAGTGGAGTTACACCTGTGTTTAAAAAAGAGTGTAAGGCCCCAGTCCAGCAAAGCATTTAAACACATGCTTAACTTTAAACACCTGAGTAGTCCCATTTAAATTAAAGGATTAGTTGGATAGAAGCCTTAGAAATAGGACTGTTAGGTCCATTATCTTTTAAATAAAGCAAACAGCACGTTGCATGAAGGATTTTTCTCATCTCTACTGTAAATCCAGGCAAGTTCATACAGGTAAAGATCCAATTTCTATGAAATTTAAGAGAGAGATTATCGAAGAACGACAGCAGGAAGAAGAGCAATACAAGGTTAGCCTTCACTGTTTGTTCTGCATTTTTTAAATCAGATTTATAATTTTGGACTAAATAAAACTGACTAATGAACTAATACCCTGTTTGTGATGGCTGCTGGCTTTATTAAATAGGTTGATACATACCAGTGTTAGTGATGCTAATTCCCTCACATATTATTCCCAACCCTTATTATTGTTATTACTATTTATATAATGCCTTGTATGTGCATGGCTCTGCACAGAACATATGAAAGACTTGGCCTTTGGCCTGTAAACAGCTTACAGCCTATAAGCCCTCAGCCCACCCCTGTAAACACTCTCAGATGAGAATAACATTATTCACATGAATATCAATGGGACTCCTCATTATTCACATATGTGTTTGCAGGCTCATGCCCTAACATCAGACACAACTGTGTGAATTAAAACAAAGGAGGAACAGGAAGTAAAATGAGGCATACAGTAATATAAAATAATGATGCTTCATTAGCTGCATGTTCATCTTTTGGATTTCACTCTTCTTTTATATGTATTTGTTTAATGTTTAATACATTCAAAAGTTTTATTTAAGCTGATTTAGGGAAACATAGTTGAGCATGAGATTAGGAGAAGATGGCCCTGGAATGGAGGGGAATAAAGGATTTAGCCGTGTGCAGGAGATGGGACAGTAGGGAAGAGGCATTGGGATGGGGGAAGAGAACAGGAGAGAGAGGGAGAGGTCAGAAATGAGGATCTGGAAGACAAACCCAGGTGGCATAATGAAACAAGGTAGGGAGAGTCACATCAGTTGGCAGCGAGGAGCAACTCAAAAGGCACCATTAAATCAAATGGCAAAGGAAGTTACTCATACGACAATGAGGAATTTAAGACAGGACAAGGTAACCAAATGGCAGCAATGGAAAAGTCAAACATCAGTAGCCTGGCGAAAAGTGGCACCGTTAATTAAAAGGCACGAATCAACATTCAGTCCAATAGCATGAATGGCTTTTACAGCATGGTGAAGTTAAGTGATGTCAGCACAAACTACTAATTGAACAGTGATGTGAAAGATTTCTATAGGAAGAGTACCGTTAAAAGCAGTGGCAGATGAAATGCAGAGTGGGAGGTTACAGAAGGGGGGAAAACTGCAGCCAATATGCAGAAGGACAATGAAGGAGCTCCCTGGTCCAGTGCTGCTGAGGGTTGGAAGTTGTTGCTGTGTTGGTTTAGTATCCCATCTAGCGGCTGGTCTCTGCTGCACAGAAAAGTGGGTCCTTTGTTCTTACTGGGCCATGGGAGAAGGCAGTGGGCCCAACTCACTTCCTTGATGCCTGACCATGCTGGGGGTCTGGAGACCCCAACCCTAATCCTGAAATGGGACCTGTCCTCCCAGGCCCTTACATTCATTGAATTCAGTGGATGTTCCAGTAAATAGTAGCTGTAGAAGCGGGACTTGAGAGTCAGAACATTACTTAGTTTGACTTTCTAAAGTGCAGCGATCATCTCCCTGAAATGTATCAAGTCTGCATTTTGTCTACCAGTTTAGTTGTGGAATTTTACAGTTGTAATTAACTATAAGTGACGAAAGAGCATATTGAATACTTTGCACTAATGTGGACCTTCTTACTGATGGCAAACCAGATCAAAAGGGGAGATCCCTTTATGGAGAGAGAGTTTCAAAGGAATAAAGTGGAAGTTTCTTTCAGACGTTTTATCCGGTCTGTCGAACAGGTACGTCCACATGGGCTATTATGCTAATACCGCATACCTAGCTGTTCTGCATCATTTGCTTTTCCTATTAATTTGAGAGCTCTAATTTTTCAGTGCTACTTTTAGAATGTTAGGACCAGCTGCTCACTGTATACATAGGTCAGCACAGTGTGGGAAACACTGCATGCATAAATATGCAGGCCGAGGCAGCTGCTGTAATTTGTAAACTGCTGTTGCTATAAAGGATGACATGTCAGCCCCACCTGAGGTGCAGGTTGCTTGTTTATGAAGGTTCTCCTAGGAGCAATTTGCTCACTACCATTGGACCTATAGGATTTCTGGTTGATCACACCCTTTTCTTTAAATGTTTCGCCCTACGGTGAACTTACTCAGCCAATGTCATTACCCTTGGGTATCTGTACTCTTGTAGGATCTACAATAGGATATCAGGCCAAATTCTGATCTCAGTTCCACCAGTTTATATCTGGAGTAAGGGCCAAACCAGCTTGCACTGAACTGAAAAGGAGTTTTGTCATTGATTTCAATGAGACCAGGTTTTGGCCCTAACATCCATAAGATAAATGATGTTAGTGTAGATTTACACAGGTATCAAGGAGATCAGGATCTGGCCCGCCATTTTCACCCCTATTCTACCACTAATTGGTTACATTTATGTAGTGTTCCTGCCTTACTTCAGTGGAGTTACTCCAGGTTTACACTAGCACAACAGGAGAGCATATTGTGTCTCTGAATATTTAACAATGGCTTCCCAATGAACCCATTAATGAGAATTTCAGTTTAAAAACTGTGGGTGTGATATGGCCTAGGAGCAGAATTAGTTTATTATTTGGCTGGACATTTTTACATGGTATAACCTCAATGCTAGAAAATATTGTATGGGTTCAGTCCATGGAACGACTGCTAGATATTCCTCCACTATATCTAATTAAAACAATTATAACCTACATTTTCACTTTCTATGTGCTGTGCAGTGTCCAAGTGTCCAGCCCAAGTTTGACCTCCTCCTTAACGACCCTTGGGCCAACAGACACAGGATTCTAAGACGGTTTCAACAAGCAGCTCGCCGGGTAACGTGAACAACCAAAATGCAGTGTAATAGCAACATGTCTTGGGAAACACACAAAAAACCACACCGATTTAGTTTGCCATCTTCCAGGAACCTACACAGCTAGCCCATTGGTTTCACTGTTTGTCATAAATGTGCCACAGCCTTTCCAGAAAACAAAGGGTTTAATAAAAAATCCATATGTCACTATTAGAATAAATCAATGTTAAACAGAGATAAAATGCTAAAGGCTCCAAATTTAGAATTTGTAAACAAACAAACCGATAACTTTTGCAAAACCAAATTCGAAGAAAAATGTTTTTGTGAAACTAAAAATCAAATAAATGAAAAGTTATCTGTTTGGATTTAAATATTACCCTGCAGTTCTACCATTCATTTCCCATAAATCCAAATGCAATGGCCAGTGTAGGTTCTCCATCTCTTGATGTCTTCTGCTCAAGATTGGATACCTTGCTGGAATATATGCTTTAGTGAAACACGAGTTATTAGGCTCAGTGCATGGGTAACTGGGTGAAATTCTATGGTGTGTGTTATACAGGAGCTCAAATAGACTCTTCTGTCGCTAAAATCTCTGACTCTGTGCTGCTACTTCATCATGTGGTGTAAAGTGCACACAAGTGCATGTTAAGACTTCATTGCTCTACAGGGGCAATAACACATCCATGGTCCTGTCCTGCAACAGGATCCTCATGGGCAGATCTTTGCCTTCACGTGGATCCTGTTACAGGATGAAGGCTTATATTTACAGTCTGTATTTAAATTGACAGTACAGCCACCTGTTCAGTCTTCTATTTTATATATGTAATGTCACAGTTAGCTGGTCTTTAGTCAAAATGTATGCAGCAAGTACATGCATCCTGCCACACTTCCAAAAAAACGAACACACAGAAATATCCTGGGACAAAAATTATGCAATACATCAAAAAACTCCTTTTAACTGAAGTCCAAGTGACCTGCGAGGAATAAATAAAGCTGTCAGTACTGGATGTCAATATACATTTAAATTGTAGAGTATTCAACTTAATATTAACTTGAAAACTTTAAATAATTATCCTAGGTCCTGATTCAGTGGCGGCTAAATCGCGTATTACTTTTGTTCCGTGGACTAGAGAGAGACATCAAAGAGCATAGTGATGAAGAAAGCTCTGTATCAGGTAAAGTGTAGGACAAGATATTTGCATTTTAGCTCATCTCAATTTATTGCGGTTATTCCAATAGCACCCACAGTGTTAGGTATAGCTCACGCACACACACATACAAAGACAATCCTTCCCAAGAGCTTGCAATTTTGTGATGGGAATTGGAAATGGGTATAGTCAAAATATGTATGATTTTGATACACATTATTTACAGGCATTAAAAAACACCTTAACAATCCTTGAGAGCCTCAAAGCTTATCTATTATTAGCTGGTCAGTTATTTTTAGGCATCAAGTAAGGAGTGGGTCTTGAAGAGGGACTTGAAAGGGGAAACGGCATTGACAGTAGGGATCATCTCAGTGAAGGTGTTCCATGCATAAGGGGTAGGGTGCTAGGTGTGGAGATGTTTGCCTGAGAAGCAGGCAAACAGGTGGACAAGGCTGGTATCATTGGTGGAGCAGAAGAGCCAAGAGGCAACATGATAAGAGGTGAGTGAGGACAAAAAGGGAGGGACAGAGTTGAGAAAGGATCTTGAAGGTGATGAGGACAGGATGCTTGAACTTGGTGCAGTAAAACAGGGGGGAACCAGAAAATACAAAGCCATCCATCCAGTGCTGCTCCTTTTGTCTCCTGTCACTGTTTCTGAACAGATGCTTGCCAGTAATTATGTGACATCGGTCTTGGCTCTTGATAAGCAGAGAATAGCAGTGGATCATTTCCTCATAGTGAAATAGAAGTGGTAGTACAGACACGCTACTCATTTTATAACAACGGGGAAATGAATAAGCCTTTGAGAAACCATTGAGCTATCCAAGACAAGGCCAGCCCTGGGGTGCATTGTTGTCCTAAGTGATGATGGAATTTTAGTCTCTTCCTTCACCGCTCTCTCCTTCTTGCTTACCCACCCTGTTTGGCAACCCACCTTGTCCATTGTCCATGTCATTTCCTTTCCCAAAGGAAGTTCTTTTTTTCTGCAGTGGGCAATTCCAGTTCCTCAAAACCCATCACAGTAACTCCATTGGTGCCTTAAAGCTGAGATGCTATGGCAGCCAGTGCAAAGGATTTTTAGGTGCATCTGAGGACTTAAATATATGCCCTGCAGCATGAGCAGAAACAAACAGACAAGACAACCTTTGCAGAGAAGGGAAACAAGTGGGCAAAAATACTACTGCTAGAGAAGAGTGGTTGGGAATGTCTTGTCGTTGAATTGACCCAGCAATCTCAGGACTGTGCCTGCCTCCTCTTAAATGGGCTTGGCAGAGTTAGATTTTTGTTATTTTCTCATTTTGATGGATAATGTCAATGTTTATTATTACCTTTTTTTAGTTTTATCAATTTTAATTTTCACAGTTGTGGGAAATAATGGGGGTGAGTCAGACAATAGGGAGAGACAGATATTAACTATTTAATGACAGTAGGCACAGATTTGAAAGTTAAAGTTTTATAAATGTTAAAATACAAATTGTCAACATCACAGGTCAAAATATACAAAGTAAATATCCTTAAATCAAACTAATATATTCTCAAGCAGCATTTTTCTTCCTCCTATCTGTACATTTTAGAATATTATTGATGGAAATATTTTTTTTCAGATTGTGTTTGTCCAGTGAAACTGATGTTTACCAACATTTACCAATAAAAATCAAATGCTTCCAAGTCTACTCTTAAATGTGGCATCTAGAGCCCTGCCCTGTGAAATAATACCTTACGATTTATATCAAAATGGCTGGGCAAATCCTGACTCAGGAAGAAATTAAAAGTCTGTGTTGTGGTTTGGTTTTATTTTTGAGAGAATATCTTCACATTTATTACAAGATCTTGATTCTTTCTCTCCACATGGCAGAAAACAGCAGTTTGAAAATCATCAACTCAACAGCTATGGGTGAAGAGCATAAGAGCGTTGCTTTCAACTTGTCTGTAGATCGCATATTACCTTTCAAATTCCCAACCTACCATCCACCTCAGTGGTCTGATGAACTGGTAGGTCCTTTGATTATAGTGGCAACAAATCAGTTACTAGAAATGAAGGGTCTGATTCTCATTTACGCTCAGGCCACTTTACCGCACTCTGGATGTGTAAAGGGGCCTTAAAGTGGGTATAAATATAATACCCAGAGTAAGGTAGTGTGAATGAGAACTTAGCCTGAAAGGTTGGATCCAGATTTTCAGCTGCTGTAGTTGAAGCTCCATTGATGCTGATGAAACTATGACAATGTACATCAGTTGAGGATCTGGCCCTGGAAGTATAAACACCATTGTATTAGTTCTGTTATACCAAATACCAGACTCTTTCTATAATACCATAGATGTGCATAGGACTTTACATACATATGAAGACAAGGTCCCTGCCCTAGTCAGCTGGTTGAAGACTATTATTGCCCAATAATTTTCCTCAACGTTTTTAAAGTTTACATTAAAATATGCACTCTGTACAATCTCCTAACTCTGAGCAATGCCCAGCACAGTACAGTGCAGAGTCAGAATGAGATAAGTGGCTGTAAGGCTACTAAAAATATCCCCAAAAGTTGATATCACTTAGTAACACACCTTATACTCTTGTTTCCTATAAAGAATGAATTCCCACACTGCACATTATAGAAGAGAGTCAGTGCATTAACCATTCTGACCAACAAAAAGGTCATTTCCCTTTCTCATATTAATTTTTGTCCTCAAATACAAAGAGATCTCTAAAGGCCAATACTCTTTAGAGATCTCTGTTCTAAGATTATGTGTTTGTATCTGAAAACTGACTGTATGGTTCAATGGGTCTGGAGCTCCTTGCAATACAGAATCATTGTATGGATTTAAAAGTAGCAGCCATGTTAGTCTGTATCCTCAAAAAGAACAGGAGTACTTGTGGCACCTTAGAGACTAACGAATTTATTTCAGCATAAGCTTTCATGGGCGACAGGTCACTTCTTCAGATGCATAGAGTGAAACACACAGACAGAAGATATTTATACATACAGAGAACATGAAAAGGTGGAAGTACGCATATCAATTGTAAGAGGCCAATCAATTGAGATGAGCTATCAGTAGCAGCAGAAGAAAAAACTTTGAAGTGATAATCGAGATGACCCATAGAAGGTGTGAGGAGAACTTAACATGGGGGGGGGGGGAATTCAATTAGTGTAATGACCCAACCATTCCCAGTCTCTGTTTAGACCTAAGTTAATTGTGTCTAATTTGCATATTAATTCGAGTTCAGCAAATACTTAAGCAAATACTCACCAGCAACCGCACACCATACAACAAAAACACTAACCCAGGAACCTATCCTTGCAACAAAGCCCGATGCCAGCTCTGTCCACATATCTATTCAAGTGACACCATCATAGGACCTAACCACATCAGCCACACCATCAGGGGCTTGTTCACCTGCACATCTACCAACGTGATATATGCCATCATGTGCCACCAATGCCCCTCTGCCATGTACATTGGCCAAACTGGACAGTCTCTACGCAAAAGAATAAATGGACACAAATCTGACATCAGGAATCATAACATTCAAAAACCAGTGGGAGAACACTTCAACCTCTCTAATCACTCAGTGACAGACTTGAAGGTGTCAGTTTTGCAACAAAAAAACTTCAAAAACAGACTCCAAAGAGAGACCGCTGAACTCGAATTAATATGCAAATTAGACACAATTAACTTAGGTCTAAACAGAGACTGGGAATGGTTGGGTCATTACACTAATTGAATTTTTCCCCCCCATGTTAAGTTCTCCTCACACCTTCTATGGGTCATCTCGATTATCACTTCAAAGTTTTTTCTTCTGCTGCTACTGATAGCTCATCTCAATTGATTGGCCTCTTACAATTGGTATGTGTACTTCCACCTTTTCATGTTCTCTGTATGTATAAATATCTTCTGTCTGTGTGTTTCACTCTATGCATCTGAAGAAGTGAGCTGTAGCCCACGAAAGCTTATGCTGAAATAAATTTGTTAGTCTCTAAGGTGCCACAAGTACTCCTGTTCTTTGTATGGATTTACACACTGTTTGTATATGAACCAGAGGTTTTAGATCATCTGAAACTTCTGTTAATCACCTGGTTTTGTTCACCACTTGCGGGGTCTCTTAAGACAGGTTTCACTGTGTAAGATTCTTTAAAGATTACAGTAAAGATCCCATTGATCTCACTGGGAGTTGCAACTTTATAAGTAGGGGCAGAGTTGGGCTTGGAACCTTTTTTCCATTTCAAGAGTAGTTGAAGATGTGCCCTTTATTTTGAATTGCTGTAGAGACACAGATGCAGATGAAAAATCACACAAATGGAGTCCTCTTGCACATAACTGGCAGGATTCCTCCAGGGGAGAGACTGATCTTACAGGGTGCATGGGATAAGAGATACACAACAATATCACATGAAGAAACAGACTAGCTCTGACATTGATATAGGTTAACCCCCATCTACAAAGAGTCAAAGGGGTGGTGATACCATCTAACAGGATACTTATTAATGACAATACCCAGCTCTTATATAACCCTCTTCATCAATAGATCTCAAAGCGCTTAACAAAGAAGGTTAGTATATTTATCCCAATTTTACAGATGGGGAAACTGAGGGACTAAGTGACTTGCCCAAAGTCATCCAACAGGCCAGTGGTAGAGCCAGGAATAGAACCCACATCTCCTTAGCCCGTGTCCAGTGCTCTATCCATTTGGAAACACACTCTCCCCTTATTTAGATGCTACAGTGGTAGTTGTCTTACAAATGTCTGTGCTAAAGAGCTAAACGCATGATTAAGGCTAAGATTTTGTCATGGTTATTTTTAGTAAAAGTCACGGACATGTCACGGGCAATAAACAAAAATTCACGGAAGCTGTGACCTGTCTGTGACTTTTGCTGCTGCGGCTCCATGGTTTCCCCCACCACAGTGGTGGCTGGGAGCTGTAGGGTGACCATATTTCCCAAAGAGAAAACGGGACACCCCCAGCCGCTCGCCCGAGGCGCCCTCTCCCCGTGCAAGGCTGACTCCCGTCGCTGGAACCCTGAGGAGGGCCCCCTCAGAAGTCTGTCACCTGATGCTGGAACCTTGCAAGGGGCCCCCTGTCGCTGCTGTCACCTGTCGCTGGAACCCTGCCAGGGCCCCGCTGGCTGCCAGCTCCAGAGTCCCACAGCTCCTTGGGCTGAAGCAGAGAATGTCTCGGAGGTCTCTGGAAGTCACAGATTCCATGTCTTCCATGACCTCCATGACATAAACGTAGCCTTCTGCATGATGTATTCAGACAACAAACAAAGACAACCATGCATATGGCTAGACCCCTGTTACAGCTTTCCCTAGGCTTCTGGGTTAAAGCCCAAAGGGGCTTTAACTTCCAGGAGAACATCTAAGCACCCATCTGAGCTTTCCCCATTTTTCCAACGGGCTGTATTGATGACTTATTTCAGCTGAAAAAGAAAATATTTTCTTTTAAGACAAGTATTGTTGTCTTAAAATACTGTATTGTTTCAGGCTCCCGATGGTCTTGGTCCAGTTCCTGTTAAGTCTTTAGACATGAAAGTCAAGCACATTCACCCGTTCTACGACTTAAAGGTGAGACAATACAGCTTAGGCCTTGGCTACACTTGCAGCTGTACAGCGCTGTAAGGTAAACCTGTCTTTGTGCAGCTGAGTAGGGAAAAGCGCTGCAGTCTGTCCACACTGACAGCTGCCAGCGCAGTGGTGTGGCCACACTTGTAACATTTGTAGCTGTGTTGGGAGCGGTGCATTATGGGCAGCTATCCCAGCATTCATGTGGCTGCAACGTGCTTTTCAAAACGGGGGGGAGTGGTGGATTGTGACAGGGAGTGTGGGGGGAGAGAGAGTGCTTTTTGGATCATGTCATCTCTCTATTTTGCAAGTTCCGAACTCCCGGCCCCCTGCTCATTCATTCACTCACTCAAAGCAAGCTGCAATCTGTTTACTTTTCTCTGTGGTACGAGCTTTGAAACCAGCACTTCCGCATAGAGGATTGGCCACTTGACAAGGTGATTAGTACAGCGCTGCAAGCCGTTTACACTCACACCTGTGAGTCGTAGCCACTCCGCTGCAGCTGTTATTCCTCTCGGGGAGGTGGAGTACCTGCAGCGGTGTACCCAGGGAGATACAGCGCTGTAAGTGCCCTGCCAGTGTGGACGGGGAGTGAGTTACAGCGCTGGGGGAGGCTTTACAGCGCTGTAACTTGCAAGTGTAGCCAAGGCCTTAGTCACTCACTTGTATCATATTGCTTTCTTTCATTAGGGTCAATGTGACATAAGAAATACAGTGCCGCATTTTGTGTATGAACCAGTAGTGCCTGTCATTCAGGTCAATGGGAGTTGTGACTGTGTAAGGACTGTGGGATTTATCTTTTGTTAGCTCCCTAAATGCGTGGACTCATTTGCGGTATTAATGGAGAGTCAGCAATAGGGGGCAGTACAGAGGTGCACCACCCCAGTGTGTGACCTCTTCGAGCCATTGCACCTCAGACAGAGTTTCTACTAATACAACTGCTATGACTTCTTAACTAGGACTACTTGCATGGGAAAGGGCTAGTGACATAGTAAATTTTAAATTAAATTAATGGAGATATCCTATCTCCTAGAACGGGAAGGGACCTTGAAAAGTCATACGAGTCCAGCCCCCTGCCTTCACTAGCAGGACCAAGTACTGATTTTGCCCCAGATCCCTAAGTGGCCCCCTCAAGGATTGAACTCACAACCCTGGGTTTAGCAGGCCAATGCTCAAACCACTGAGCTATCCCTCTCCCCCCAAAGGGTCTGCAGGGTCAGACTCTCCACATTGAGTGTCAGTCCATGTGCTCACCAAGCTGATGAAGACCACATCATAGGCATGAGGTTCTGTGTCCCCAGTGGATGGTGTCTCCAGTGCTCTGCTCTTCTGCTCGCTCAGTTTCCTGAATCGTAAGACTGAAGACAGCCTTTGAGAAACTATATGACTTGGGCTTACTAGTCTTTTGATTCAAGGGGCCTGATCTCACATTTCTCGCACATTTCTCATTGAATGCAAGAATTGAGCATGCAAGGAGTGCAGGATCTGGCCCCAAAGCAAATACCAGATTCCCCTGATAAAAGTTACAAAAAAGGGAAGACATGATTTTTTTCTAGGTGCTGTTGAATACCTATGTATTCCACTAATGTGGATAGTAAATACAGACTTGTGTCTCGATCTTCAGCTATATTTTAATTGTTCTCAAGCTTTGTGAATCCAGAACCTATTTTTTACCTTCTTACCTCTAAACCCTCTTCCCTCAACATTTAGAAAATGAAAAAGGCCAAATTCTGTCAGGAGATTCCACTGGGCTTAAATCAGTGCTGAATTTGGCCTAGTCTTTGTTTTGTTGATTGCAGCAAGCATAGAAACAACACTGCTTAAAGGAGCTCTTAATTTTTTTTTCCTGTTTGTACTTTTGCTGCTGTCCCATTTTATTTTCACATACCAGTGGTAGGTGTATTACGCAAACACTGCTTTCCTCCAGCCCATCAATCTTGTTTGTGCAAGAAATTATTACTTCACACATGATCCTTTGTAGAAAACATCTAGAGTGAAAACATTCCTTCACAAATAATTTGACTGTACAGGGCTTAAGTATTCCTGCTCAAAGTTTTCGTCATATGTCACTGTCCCCAAATGATAGTCCAAGCATCTGTTACAGCAAGAAACCATGTGAAGTGTCCATGTTAGAGCCGGAAAGTTAGAACACACTGACCTCCATATGCATGTGTTACAATAAATCATCTTCATTTGTACCTAGGTTCCTCAGCACTTCAGCATTATGGGGTACCAGCCATTTTGTACACACTATGCATCAACAAGTTATAAACCTCAAAATCTTTCTCGACCATTAAAGCAGGGAGCCAAGGTAACAAGTCAACCAAAATCCATTATTTGGTTTCACTGCATAGCATTTTGCCACAATATTTTACACCAAAACTCCCTCTGCACCCTGAAAACATTTATCTTCTGAATTGTTCCAGGATGAGCTGATCTCAATAGTAACTTCTCCAAAGCCACAGCTCAGTCCTCCCTCACCACAGGAGGATCTACACAAACCCCCAGGAGAGAAATCCTTGGAAAGGGCCACGAGCCTTTTAAACCTGGCAGCTCCCAAAGCGTTACTCCAAGCTCCAGACAGTCACTCACTTCGCATATTTGTAAGTAAAACTCGGCTCTAGTAAAGCCTCCAAGGACCGGAGGGAAATGTACATTTGCTCCATTACAGGGTTGGTAAGGAATTGGAAGACAATTACCTTCCTTAGGTTTATATATAAAAACTGTGTGCCACAGGGCTAGATGGTGCTGTAGGGCACAGCCCTGCTATGGAGGTGCCAGAGCCACACTTCCCCACCCCCAGGGGGAGCAATAGGTAAGTGCTGAATGACATCCAGAGCTCCCCAGCACACCCACTACCACATTCTATATGGGCTGCAGCCTGTCCCCCGCTCCTCTGCAGGTCAGCACAGAGGAGGGCCATAGCCTTGCCTCCTCTCCAACCCCTGTGTGGCATCGTGCACCTCCTTACGTGGGATAGGGTTGGCACAGTTCTCTTCCACTCTGCAGTTCTGCCTGGTCTTTAGGCAGAATGAGAAAGGGTTGGGGAGGAGGATTGCTCCTTGGGTTCTGTGTATCCATCTTAGAGTGTTCTATAGTGCCTATGATCATAGATGGGTTTTCAAAGGTATTTAGGTGCCTAAAGACACTGCTAGATGCCTAGTGAGATATTTAAAAGTGCCTAACTCCCATTGGAATCAATGAGCCAGGAGTGGTCCCAGGTAGTGTCTGTTGCTAGCCGTGTTCCATAGGGGATCATAGGACAGACTTAGCCTTGGGGTAGAGGGGAGGAAGGAGAGATCAGGTGTTGAGTTGAACTAAAGAGGCAAAGTGGGATCTAGGTGGTGGAGTTTGAGCTGGGAATCCCTTTCTTATTAATGACAAGAACTGAATTTTTCAGTGACAGATTTGCTCAAAGGGCTCAGAATTATTTTTTTAAAATCTCTTCTTTGTGTTTGTTTTCAGAATCCTACTCCAGGATTGTATGTCTGTATGCAGCCTTTGGACTATTCAGAAACAAACATTGAGTATCATCTTTGTCCTCATCCAAAATATAGATTCACCAAAGAATATCCCACAGGATCCAGCATTCCAATTACACAAAAGAAATTTCTGCATCACAAGGTACAGCTTTTGGTTTCAGTGAAATATTAGTTGCAAAGGGTGTGAGTCAGCAGAGAATTTGCCTTGTAGACTCAAATAGAACCTAAACAATTATCCCAGATGGAAGCTGTGTTACGCTATTAATGGCATACGCAGTTGATTATTAGCATTTATGGGTAAATGTGATTGTTCATCGGTTGAAGCTTGTTCCTCCCTAGAGCTTCTCCATGTCCTTTCTGCAGCAGCCCTGAGGATCTCCTCACGATTTCCCTCTTTTAACCCCCCACTGCATCTCCAGGGCCCTGCACTGGAGCCAGTAACTTTTCAGATGAAGAGAACTGAAGCTCAGCACACACAGGCTTTAACCAAGCAAAGCAAGGCATTCCCTCCTGCACACATTTCTCCCACCCTTCCTTTCTTTACTGATTTCATTTTACCCGCATGGTCACTGGGACTGTTGTCGTTTCAGGAAGTCATTCGAGGAGTAACGTACTGGAGACGATTCCCGTCAGTGGTTTATTCAGCCTTGTCTAATGCTCCCACTCTGGCAAGCACAGGGATGCATCATTGGTAAGAAAGAGTTTGAACATCAAACACCTTCACTCCGGGCCAGATTCTGCCACCCTTACTCATATCGACCAGTAACTAACGTCACACATTGTCCCATTGAAACAAAGAGGACTATGTGCAGAGTAAATTACTAACTCACTGGGCCCAATCCATTGAAGCCAGTGGAAAGACTCGCATTGACTTCAGTGGGCAGTGGGTCAGGCTCAGTGTGAGTAAGGGTGGGGGGCAGAATCTAGCCCTGTAAGTGGCATTTCAGTCTAATAAGAGCCGACCTTATGGACTAAGACTGCTCCACTTCAGCCCCAGGCACCTGGGGGAGATACTAGCAACTCAGCTCTGCATACCCTGCATGTGTGAGGGTGTGAGCGGGACACGTGACATCTAAGACACACGCATCTGATTGCAACATCTCTCTCCCTCCTTCCCCACTGCCACTGTGGGTCACAGCAGCTTTGCTTCTTTACTCACCCTGCTCCCATAGTTCTAGCTCTGCAGCGGGGAAGAGGGTGACACTAATTCACTTGGAGCATAGCACTTAGGCCCCAATTCAGAACATACTGAAATGCATTCCTGTTCAGCATGGCATGGACCAAAAACCCATTGAAATCAATGGGAGTCTTTCAGTCATGTGCTTAACTATAAGCAGGTACTTAAGTCCCCTTGAAGCCAATGAAATTTAAGTACGTGCTTAAAATAAGCACATGCTTCAGTGCTTTGCTGAATTGAGGTCTTAGTACCTACTACAGCTATCTGCATTAGCAGTGTAACACACTCATAGCTGAGTGAAAACCTAACTATGACCATTTCAAAACCTGGGTACCTAATGTTAGGTATCTAAGGCACCTAAATAGATGGCCTGACTTTCAGAGGTGCTGAGCATTCAGAGCTGCCATTGAGGTTAATGGGAGCCGCAGCTGCTTTGAAAATCAAGCTACACCTCTACCCCGATATAACGCTGTTCTCGGGAGCCAAAAAAATCTTACCGTGTTATATTGAACTTGCTTTGATCCGCCGGAGCGCGCAGCCCCACCCCCCCAGAGCGCTGCTTTACCGCGTTATATCCGAATTTCTGTTATAGCGGGTCGCGTTATATCGGGGTAGAGGTGTACTTATTTAGGTGCCTAAGTATATACTCAGGTGCCTAACTTTAACAATTTTGGATCTAACCTTTAAAAAACAAAACTGTGCTTTGTTGACTCATGTGTCTATAGCAGGGGTGGGCAAACTTTTTGGCCTGAGGGCCGCATCGGGTTTCGTAAATTGTATGGCGGGCCGGTTAGGGGAGCGGGTCGTGGCCCAGCCCCCACCTCCTATCTGCCCCACCCCTGGGACTCCTGCCCCATCCAATCCCCCCGTTCCCTGACGGCCCCTCTGGGACCCCTGTTCCCTGACTGCCCCCGAATCCCCGCCGCCCCATTCAACCCCTCCTCTCATTCCTGACAGCCCCCCTGGGGCCCCTGCCCCATCCAACTACCCCTTCTCCCTGTCCCCTGACTGCCCTTGGAACCCCTGCCCTTGACTGCCCCCTGCCGCCCCATCCAACCCCCCCTCCTTCCTGACTGCCCCCATTCAACCCCCTGTTTCCCCCCCGACCACCATCCACACCCCCGCCCCCTGACCACCACCCCGAACTCCCCTGCCTTCTATCCAACCCCCCCCTGCTCCCTGCCCCCTAACCGTGCTGCCTGGAGCACCAGTGGCTGGTGGCGCTACAGCCGCGCTGCCCGGCTGGAGCCGGGCCACGCTGCCGCTGCCGCCACCACACAGCACAGAGACCGGATCAGGCCGGGCTCTGCAGCTGTGCTGCCCCAGGAGCTCACAGCCCCGCCGCCCAGAGCATTGTGCCGGCAGCGGAGCGAGCAAGCTGAGGCTGTGGGGGAGGGTGGACAGCAGAGGAGGGGCCGGGGGTTAGCCTCCTGGGCCAGGAGCTTGGGGGCCGGGCTGGATGTGGCCCGCGGGCTGTAGTTTGCCCACCCCGGTCTATAGGTAGCTGATGTATTTGCTTTCCAAAGTATCTGAATTTTCCAGAATATTTATAATGTGAAGATCCCCAGAACATATTTATCATGTGCCATTACCCTACCTTTCTCATCTCAAACATATGATTGTGTCATTTCCACAGTAGTGATCCCTACAATTTAGATATGCTTCCAATAGATGTACCACCAATGCTGGATGACTTACCCGAGAGAGACAAGGAAAATATAACTGGCTAGTAAGTTTCCTCTCTATTATTTATTTAATATAATTTGCACTGAGTTTTTAGCACCCGTATGTGTATGTGTGTGTACATATAGCATGTGTATAAAAACACTCACCGAGCAACAAAAAAGTACAGATGGTTCTTCTCGCATAACACATCCTTTTGTTTTCCCAGGCTAAAAAATATAGGACAGGTAAAAAATAATAATAGGTGAAAACTAAGTGTTTTTCAACATATTCATTTTCAGTGAGACTGAAGCTGAGTTAAAAGTGGTTCTTACCCCGGATATGCTGAAAGCTGAATTTCCGCAGATTGAATCAGGGGAAGAAGTCAAAAGCAAACCACTGAAAGATGGAAGGTAAATGTCTATTTATTTAAATATAGGGAAGACGCTTGGCAAGGAAGTTGAGGGCACGTCTCTTGTTTCGGTTTATGTACAAGCTCATTTCTGAGGTCTCCTAGCAGTGCCATCCTTAAGATGACGCTCAGATCGTGCACTTGGAGCGGAACTGAATCCCTTTGTTTCATGCTTGAAGATCTGAATTTAGTCTCCAAAATAAAACACACTCGCTCTTCTTGGGCCAGGTGAATTTTCTATAATGGTTTTTTTGGTCAGCTATTTACTGACATTGGCAGAGGAAATGAGTCCTTTGAAATTTCCCTTGGGATGGTGATGTTTGTTTTAGACTTCCCCAGCGAAAGAGTCACAGCTTCCCACACATAGTCATTCCCATGGCGTCTCACACACAAGCTGCTTTTCAAATGTCACATTTATAAACACAAAGAGCTATTCCCCTTTTTTGGTATAACCTGGTCTCTGCAAGGAAAAGCAAAGGGACCAATCAAGTTCTGCTGGTGACTTCCATTCTCCAATACTGCTAGACTGACATTGCATCACCGCTAGACTGCATTGCATCCACAGCTCAGCACAGGGATTCTGGGGAGCCAGGCTGGTCGGCTGGGGGATGGGGAGTGCTCTGGGGAATGGACAGGAGTTTTGTGGGTTAGGTGATGAGGGAGAAGTACGGCTAACTCTGTTGTCCTGTCTTCAAGATGTATTAGATAGCAACTCTGTGAGGAGATATGTGAGGGTAAGCACACCTATGGGGAGCTGTAGAAGGGTGTGAGGGGGGCTGAGGAGGGCAGGGAAGGTGAACAGGGCTAAGGTGGTAAACTATGATGGTGAGCATGGTATTCTGGAGGTGGGGTCTTAAGCCAGAGGCAATGTGGTCTGGCAAAATGGCATGAGGCGGTCCTGTGTTCTAACCCTGGCTCTGTCGCTGACTCAGTGTGGCTTTGGGCCAATTGCTTCACCTCTCCATGCTTCAGTTTTGCCATCTGTAAAATGGAGGTAATAATACTTACCTGCCTCCCTCACAAAGCTGTTGAGAAATCAACTAATCCAGAGCTTTGAATTTGCAGGCTTTGATTTTCAAATCACCTAATTCCCATGAATTTGAAAAGGAATTGAGTTTCCAAACCCCGTAGGCAGCATATCATCCATAAAGCATTATATAAATGTCAAGCATTATGGCAACTGTAATTACTGTCATCTCTGCAGTGTCAATTGACAGTAATTTGTAGTACATAAGCACCTGGGTTTACTTATGTGTCTCATTACTGCTTTCTCTATTTCCTCTCACTGTGTTGTTTAGAACATGAGGATCTGGAATAGTTTGTGTTAATAAAGAATGGCCTTTTTCTCCTAGTGATACACCCCTGGATGTTAAATTTGCTTCCAGCAACATAGTGGATACCTCAGCTCCTCTTTCTGGGTAAGAAGATGTGTGACTGTAAGATTCAGTCTTTTAAAATTCTGTTGTTTTCTACAAAGCTAAAAAAACCCACCCTACTTTAAACACGTCTTCGATCAGGAGAGACTGGCCCACAGCTTTGGAATGAACTCTCATAGGAACCAAAGACCATCACAAACCTCACCACCTTTCACTCTAAGTGCAAGGCACATTTCTTTGACCTGGCTTTCTCTAACAAACAGGTTTGTGTGCGCATGTGTGTGTGTGTTATAAAAAATTGAAACAAAACACTCCCTACTCACACGTCTCCCCCCAGGGAGCAGATGAAAGAATAGACATGTGACAGGTATTAGTCACATAGTTTAATGCATGATTGGAAGCAGGGGCGGCTCCAAACGCAGCAGGGGCGGCGTGCCGGTCCCTGTGAGGGCGGCAGTCAGGCTGCCTTCGGCAGCGGGCCTGCGGGAGGTCCGCCGGTCCCGCGGTTTCAGTGGCAATTCGGCAGCCGAAGGCGCGGGACCGGCGGACCTCCCGCAGGAGCGCCGCCAAATCCGCGTTACCAGCGGACCTCCCGCAGGCATGCCGCCGAAAGCCGCCTCACTGCTGTGCTTGGGGCGGCAAAATACATAGAGCCACCCCTGATTGGAAGGCACTTACATACTATAATAATGAACACAGCATAAAAACCTCTATTGAACAGAGTAGAATATTGCATTAGAAATGTTCTGTTCATTGAGCTTTGGGTACTTCTGCACTAGCCAGAGGAGGCTGTGTTATTTAGATTACTTTGCAGGTGATCACAAAACTCCAATTTGCATTAGTTGTAGAGCAGTGATTACATCTACTAGAGAATATAGTGTATCTCTTTGCCAACATGGCTGTGGGTTTTTTGGTTTGGTTTGGTTTGGTTTTCACCTTCCTCTAAAGCATCAGAGATGGGCCACAGCAGGAGGTGGGATACTGGATGGGGTAGACCAGAGCAGGGAATCCTCTCTCAGATGCCTGGCTGCTGTGTCTTGCTCACATGTGCAAGGTCAAACTGATCCCTGGTTGGGGGCTGGGAAGCAATTTTCCCCCAGGTCAGATCAGCAGGGACCTTGGGGGTTTTGACCATTCTCTGCAGCCTGGGCTATGGATCACCTGCTAGGATCATCGGGGCATATCTCAGCTAATCAATTCCCTGCCATTGCAGGAGCCTCTGGCATTACTGGCACCTTGGTCTCTCCTGTTCTCTGCTGGGACACACAATCGCTTAGTCTTATGAGGACTGAAATGCTTTGGTCTCCCTAAAGTCACAAGGCTCAACATAGGGGTATCTGGGTGCAATTTAATGGCTCGCAATATAAAGGAGGTCAGACTAGATGATCTAATGGCCCCTTCTGACTTTAAACTCTTTGAAACTGCTTCTCCATGGAGCTGATAAGACGTGGAGTTTGAATTTATTCTCAGGACACTTTATTGTGCAGTGATACAGGCTCTGTGACTTGGCTACAGAGAAGCTTGTGGTTTGATGGCCAAAACAACCAGAATAAATATGAAAAATTGTGATTCTCATCCCAGTGCTGAGTTGCCCACAGTTGCTTTCTCCACATGGCTACACAGAGGACTGAGGACAGGCCTGGGAAATGGTAGAGCCTGGCCAATCCACAGGTCACAATCCCCATGTTGAAGGAAGAGGACACAGAAGACAGTGGCTGCTGCTACAACCAGTAGGCAGTAATACAGCCATAACCTGGTTTAGCATTTCCTGCATGACAGATTTGGGGAAAAGTTCCCTATTTGCTTGGGCTCTATGATGGGGAAACCAAGATTGTATTAACAAACAGTTAAGGCCCAATTCAGTGTCTTTCAATGCCAGTGGAAGTCCCTGGCATTCTCAATGGAAGGCTCGTTATTAGCATTATTGTATGTGTGTGTGTTTTACTGGATTATACCATTTACATTTTTCTAAATACTCTTGAAATTGCTCCTAGTACATTCTTACTGTAAGGTAAGTAGTTACCTCCCCAGTCAGCAGTTAGCTGAGCTCAGATGGAATGCCACGTTTGCAGTTCTTGTTACACTTTTCAATACTGCATATACTCACGTAGAACAGCACTTATATAGACCTTACTAAAGTTACCTTCTGGCCTTAAAAAAAGAGTGAATATGACACATTGCCATGAATGGCTCTCTTTGGTTTTATCACCTTTATATAATAGTTTACCTTGTTGTTATAAATATAAATTACTTTCACCATCTCCTGCAGAGACCCGAGAGACCAGCTGGATTGGTATTTACAATCCCAGAATAGCAAACTCAGAGAGAGACTGCAAGGACACATGGAGAAAATGAAGCAGAAAGCACTCAACAAAACCCTCATTCTAGAATAAGCTAGTTCACAAACTCCACAATTCAGTTGCTACTGTGGGGCGGAGATACAGCACATTATTGCTGGTTCGGGACTTCTGTATCTGTGCAGAACTGGTATGAAATTATATTCAACAAGCAACAGATTCCTGTGTAGGGCCAAGCACCCTCTAGTATAATCTCGGCTATGGCCCTTACTGTATATATTGTATATGAGCTTAATGATCTCTCTGTGAGGGATTCCTGCCCTACATGCTCATGCATTGTGCACTGGGGTTAAGTGCTGGAAAACTACCCGAGCACATAGATATTTTGTAGTTTTATATACAACTTTTCCCCTCACCTATTTACTGGACTCTCTTTCCTCTGCCACTAAGTACTGTTATATGCATTTTGTCTGAGAGTGTGTGCTGCTTTCAAATAAAATGTAAAAAATCAACATGAAGAAATTGTTTGGATTTCATTAGTTTTTGTAGTGTTTGGATATAGACTTTGCACACGTGCTAGAATAAATGCCATAGCTGAGCTGCAGTACAGCCCAGTGGCCTGTCCATGAGTTGTTGCAGGTGGATCACTGAGGACTGGTCGACACTGGGAATTTACATCAGCCTAGCTACACCGCTCAGGGGTGTGACAAATCTACACCCTGAGAGATGTAGCTATGCCAACCTACCCCCTGGTGTAGACAGTGCTAGGTGAATGGAAGAATTCTTCTGTCGATTTAGCCACTGCCTCTGAGGCCATGTCTACACTACCACTTATGTCGGCAAAAGTTATGTCACTCGGGGGTGTGAAAAAACACACCTCTGAGCGACATACAGTAGAACTTCAGAGTTACGGACACTTCGGGAATGGAGGTTGTCCGTAACTCTGAACAAAACACAGCTCCGGCTCCAGCAGTTCACACTCCAGGCCAGGTTCCAGAGGCACCTAGGCAGTTTCCTTGCAGGCAGCTTCTAAGCTTGTCCCCCTCCCAACCAGGGTGGTGGTGATGAAAACAGCCCATCCCCCTCACAGCAGGGGGATGTCTGTGAAAACAGGGCTCCCCACTCCTGGCTAGGGGAGGGTGGGTGCATACAGCACCCACGGCTTACAGGAAAGCAGCGCAGACCCCAGTGCCACTCCTGCTCTGGCTGCCTCGGGCTGGCAGTGGGGGCTCACAGCTTTGCCTGCCAATCTCAGCATATTCAACCCCTACTGTAAGTGGGTGCCCCGTGCACGTGGGGGGGGGGGTAAGGAAAAGGGTGGGGACAGGCAGCCCAGATGTGCCTACCTTTAAGATGCAATAGAGGCACAATACAGTATTTGCTTTTTGTTGTTGTTGTTCGCTGCTGCCTGATTGGTTACTTTGTTTCACATGGTGTCCGGTTGACCGGTGAGTCTGTAATTCTGGTGTTCGTATCTTTGAGGTTCTACTGTAAGTTTCACTGGCACAAGCGGTAGCGTGCAGAGCCTCATGTCGGAGGGAGAGCCTCTCCTGCCGACAGAGCTACCGCCGTTCGTGGAGATGGTTTTATTATGTCAACGGGAGAGCGCTCTCCCTTCAGCATAGAGCGGCTACACGAGCGATCTTACAGTGGCGCAACTGTATCAGTACAGCTGTGTCACCGTAAGCTCACTCATGTAGACGTGGCCTCAGGGAGGTGGATCACCTACAGTGACAGGAGAACCCCTCCCATTGCGGTAGTGTGTGTCTACACTGAAGCGCTACAGCAGCACAGCTGCAGCTGTGTGCGGTAGCATTTTAAGTGTAGACATACCCTGACTCTTAACCTTCACCCTAAGTTGTTCGCTCAAGCTTTGTACTGGGAGGGGTGAATTAAGTTGTCCACAAAGAAATAACATGCAAGCCGGTCCCTATGACAGGGCAATCTGCCCCTTTGATATCTGGGGGAAGGAGGGGAGACAGGGAGCAGCCCAGCAGATAGGTGCTGGGAATCAGCTGACATAGATGATCAGCACCTCATGATTGGCCCACACTCTCACCTGGACATCAGAAAGGTGAACTCAGCTCCCTGAAGGGAGGGGAAAACCAGAAGAGATGAGAGAGGGTACTCTCTGGTAACCAGAGCAGGAGTCTGCCAGCCGCCTGCCCACCCCCTTCCTGTGAAGCCCCTGGTTTCAGAAAGGTTCCTACCCAGTGCGAACCCCTAGTGACATTGTTTGTGTTTCTTGTTGTGCACTTTTCTTTCTTTGTGAAGACAATAAACAGAGCCCTGAAGAAAGGGACAGAAACCTACCCTGGGTGCGGCCCACTGTCTATCCCCAGCTGGTGACTGGAGCCACCTGTGTACAGTCCCCTCCAGAATCCAGCAGTCAGGGAGTTAACTCCTTGCTCAAGTGTCATGCAGGTGGAATAGATTGTGGGGTAATGAGAGAGCTTCTGAGGGAGGGGAAAGCTGATGGTGAGCAGGGCTTATTGACTAGGAGAAAGGGAAATAGGAAGCAGCCACGGGAACTCCGTGACAGGTTAGATGGGGGCTGGCTTTGCAGTAGGTTAAGTAGTGCTTGTTTATTCTCTAGTTTGTGGTATATTCAAGTTAAAGCTCATCTCATGTAAGTTTATGACCAGCATTGAGAGAAAATCTCTCTGTGCTGCCTGACTAGGCCTCTTAGAAGAGCTCCTTCACCCAGTGTGTCCCCAAAAGAAAGTGTGCTCCAAGGTATTACCAAACACACATCCTTGCTTGAACTTTGGGAAGGTAACTAAGGGAGGAGTTATCCTAGGGGAAGTTTTAAGTATAGTGCCCCCTTACCTGAGATGCATTTAACTTTTTTCCTAGTGCCAAGCAGCTGGTATAAAGCAGTTCTTTGTCGTGGGCAAGTAGTATGTTGGCATGTTTGTTTGGTTTATCCAGGGAGAGCTGGTTATCCAGTTGGAAGAAGAGTCTGAGCTATCTAAAGCTGAAAGTAAAAAGCTCGACTCCTATGTGCTGTGAACCTGTAAGGTAATGAAATGCTGCAATGCCCACTGCATGTTAGGATTGCATGCCAGAAATACTTACTCAACATGCTGTCCCTTAGAAAGCAAATTAGATTCAGAGAGAACAGACAAATGCTGACAAACCAAAAAGCCCAAAGCGCTAGGAGTGGTGCAACCAGGGAGTCTGTTTTCTCCTGTATGTGTCAGACAGCTACAGCAAGTCCTAGCCCTGTATTTCTTTGCTGTCTGAGAGAGGCTAAGTAGGACAGTAGGTTTCTGCTAGCTGCCTAGTCACAGTTGCCAACAAGGCAAATCTGGACAGTTGCAAAGTACTGGGTTTCTGTAGAGTCTCTTATTACAGTGCGTGTTTCGATATGGGAGGTACATGCTGCTTCCTTTTTCTATTGAAGGAAATCAGGCATGTTTGCAACAGGCCTAGTGGGACTTGTCTCTTTAACACTCTAATTTGCAGGGACATACATGACACCTGGGTTCAATTCCTGACCAGGGTAAAGACCCCCATTAGAAGGGTTGATGCTAGACTGAGGCAGCACAAAGCAGCCAAGTTTCTGCTTATAGTGGTGGTGGAGGAAGGGGTCAGAAAGTGGGTGGGGAAAGGGATGTTGCCAGGGCAGCCAGAGAATGTGTTGATAAAACAGCTCTCATCAGAGCAGGGCCGGCTCCAGGCACCAGCATTCCAAGCAGGTGCTTGGGGCGGCAATCTGCAAGGGGCAGCAGTCTATGTGTTTTTGCCGCTCCAAGCAGCACGCCGAATTGTTGCCGCCGCGGAAACAGGCGTGCTGCCCTAACGGCACATGGACTGCCCCCACCGTCCGTGCTGCTTGGGGTGGCAAAAACAGTAGAGCCGGCCCTGTGTGGGAGACCTGGGTTAGTACCCTAACCATTAGGTATTGGCAAGGGGGCAAGGTGGTTGATTCTCACACCCTTTTTGTTTGTTTGTTTGTTTGTTTTGTTTTTGGGGGGGTTTTTTGCACCAGATTTGGAAAGATTTTGGTTTTGTCCCAGTGTGGAACAGGAAACACTTTTGAAACCTCAAATTTTTTCATGAAATGGGGAACCCATTTTCCCCATAGCTCTACTCATAACAGGGATAGAAGGGACTTACTTCCTGTGTTCTTCCTTAATTGTATTCTATGCATCCCCTGCCTTAGCTCATGTATTGTACGTTTGCCTAAAAACTTGAAACTTGCCTAAAGAATAAGTGCTTCCTGAAGTGTCAGCCACTAAATGCAGAAGTTTTCTGGCATGCACAGAACAGTTATTTCTATGATAAAACATTATTTTTGTAAATAAGCTAGTAGCACTTTTTAAAACAATATATCTCAGAAACAACAAGTGTATTAGGTTCCCTAGGAGAGGCCACTTAAGTCGCCTACTGGAGAAGCACAGATTCCTTTTAGAAATGGGATATAAACAGCAATACGTCAAAAACAAACCAATAGTTATTTACAGTGTTCTACGTCTTGTCTGGAAGATTGGAGGATTATAGGAAACAAAGGAGTAAAAGGAGAAAAGTTTTGGGGCTAATGTTGGCCAGTGCACTAAAATATTCCTATAACAACTAGCTAGAGTAGGATGTATGATTTACAGTGTACTAAATCTGAGTGCCAATTTTAATTTGAATCAATTTTGTACAGCTATTTACTATTCAGAACGGACAATTTTTTTTAAAATGTACTGTGTCTCTAAAGGACTGTCTAATACTTGCTAATAAATGCTCAAAGGTTTTGTAGGCTCCTCTAGTGTGACACAGCTAGCAGGATCTGGACCTTAATATTTTTACTGGACTTAAAAGGGTGTATGTCTGTTTGTTTGGGATGTCAACTTTGAGTCAAGGAAGACAGAAGAAAAACAGTTTCTGGATTCCTTTCTCCTGAGCATGTTTCAACTTTTTTAAAAAAAGTTTTAAAAAGCATTAACACAAGTTTGTATTTTAATGTTAGCATATGATATTTCGAGCATAAGGAAAGAGAGAAGTTCAGAAATGACGTTTGTAAACGTCATTTGCCCTGCCTGAATCCAAGATGGTAGCCAAGACTCCATGGCACTTCTAGGATCCTACCAGCATCCAAGACCTGATTCTAGTTATCTTAAGAAAAAGCAGATTTTACTGATGCATAATAGAAAGAAAATCATGAAAGATTTCCCAAAGTTTCATATTTGACCACCAAAGAACAAGCCTGCACTCCCAACTTTAAAAAAAAAAAAAAAAAAAAAAAGGGCGGGGGGGAGGGAGGAGAATCCAGGGAACTACAGACCAGTCAGCCTCACCTCAGTCCCTGGAAAAATTATGGAGCAGGTCCTCAAGGAATCCATTTCGAAGCACTTGGAGGAGAGGAAGGTGATCAGGAACAGTCAACGTGGATTCACCAAGGGGAAGTCATGCCTGACCAACCTGATTGCCTTCTATGATGAGATAACTGGCTCTGTGGATATGGGGAAAGCGGTGGACATGATATACCTTGACTTTAGCAAAGCTTTAGATATGGTCTCCCAGCAAGCTTTAAAAAAGTATGAACTGGATGAATAGACTATAAGGTAGATAGAAAGCTGGCTAGATTGTCGGGCTCAACAGGTAGTGATCAACTGCTCGATGTCTAGTTGACAGCCGGTATCAAGCGGGGTGCCCCAGGGGTCGGTCCTGGGGCTGTTTTTGTTCAACATCTTCACTAATGATCTAGATGATGGGATGGATTGCATCCGCAGCAAGCTCACGGATGACACTAAACTGGGGGGAGAGGTAGATACGCTGGAGGGTAGGAATAGGATCCAGAGTGACCTAGACAAATTGGAGGATTGGGCCAAAATAAATCTGATGAAGTTCAACAAGGACAAGTGCAGAGTCCTGCACTTAGGACAGAAGAATCTCATGCACTGCTACAGGCTGGGGACTGGCTAAGCAGCAGTTCTGCAGAAAAGGACCTGGGGATTACAGTGGATGAGAAGCTGGATATGAGTCAACATTGTGCCCTTGTTGCCAAGAAGACTAACATCATATTGGGTTGCATTAGTAGGAGCATTATTATATATATATATATATTAATGGCAATATCCTATCTCCTAGAACTGGAAAGGACCTTGAGTCCAGCCCCCTGCCTTCACTAGCAGGACCAAGAACTGATTTTGCCCCAGATCCCTAAGTGGCCCCCCTCAAGGATTGAATTTACAACCCTGGATTTAGCAGGCCAATGCTCAAACCACTGAGCTATCCCTCCCCTCTATTTGGCACTGGTGAGGCCACATCTGGAGTATTGCGTCCAGTTTTGGTCCCCCCCACTACAGAAAGGATGTGGACAAATTGGAGAGAGTCCAGCAGAGGGCAACGAAAATGATTAGGGGGCTAGAGCACATGATTTATGAGGAGAGGCTAAGGGAACTGGGCTTATTTAGTCTGCAGAAAAAAAGAGTGAGGGGGGATTTGATAGCAGCCTTCAACTACCTGAAGGGGGGTTCCAAAGAGGATGGAGCTCAGCTGTTCTCAATGGTGGCAGATGACAGAACAAGGAGCAATGGTCTCAAGTTGCGGTGGGAGAGGTCTAGGTTGGATAGTAGGAAAAAATATTTCACTAGGAGGGTGGTGAAGCACTGGAATGGGTTACCTAGGGAGGTGGTGGAATCTCCATCCTTAGAGGTTTTTAAGGCCTGGCTTGACAAAGCCCTGGCTGGGATGATTTAGTTGGGGGTTGGTCCTGCTTTGAGCAGGGGGTTGGACTAGATGACCTGCTGAGGTCTCTTCCAACCCTAATCTTCTATGATTCTAAAGGAGATGACCAAAATCTAGCAGAGGAAAACCTCAGTGTTAAAGGGAAGTATTTGAAAATATCCAAAGAGTGACTTTTTAAATGTTGCCTGCCTCCTTTTCTCCATTTAGGCCATTAAAAATTAGCAGCTGCTGCTAAGTTTCTTCTCATTTCTACACTCATGTACTTTTAACAGGACTAACTCCATTATAACATTTTTTGTTGTCCAAGAATCTATATCAGTGCCACTTAAAATGTAACTTAGATCATCCAAGCACTGGCCATAAAAATATGCATTTACACTCTCTGCCAAGAACACTATTAAGGTGTGTTTTTTTTAAAAAAATATGGTTTCCTTGCCCTAATATCCCTTTTAAAAAAGTATCAGGGGGTAGCCGTGTTAGTCTGTATCCACAAAAACAACGAGTCCAGTGGTACCTTAAAGACTAACAGATTTATTTGGGCATAAGTTTTCGTGGGTTAAAAAACCCACTTCTTCATGGATCTGAAGAAGTGGGTTTTTTACCCACGAAAGTTTATGCCCAAATAAATCTGTTAGTCTTTAAGGTGCCACCGGACTCCTTGTTCTTTTAAAAAAGATAACTTCAGAGTTCTTGTAGGGAAACTTGTAGTTGCTTTCCAGACTAGCCCCATAATACTATGTGTGTATTTAACACATGGTTTGCTCCCTAAACAGAGAGAGAGAGAGAATGACCATATAGGCTAATACTCCAATAGGCTAATACTACTGTTTATTTAGGCTAAACTCCCACTGACTTCCATGGGGCAGGAACATGTAAATTGATATGCAGGATGTGGTAAATTTGTGCTGTTGGAGAAAAGTCAATCTGCCTCTTCCTCCCTTACTTTGAAAAGGATTAATTGGCTAAACTATTATTTATCTACCTTATATTGGTAAAGTAAGATGTATTCATCTTACCTAGCAAATGCCTGTCTCATTAGCTGAGCTAATACATATTGAAATTCTGAATCATGCTTTCACTTACCCCTGTGATTACCTAAAATATGAGCATTGAAAAACTAAATTAGGTTAAATGTGCATGTTAAAAATAGGAGACTGTTAATGTTTTCATCTGAAAATCATCTTTGGGCTAGAATGCTAGATAATTTGGCATTAACATCGCTTTTTGTTCATAAGGATAAGAAAAGCCATCAATCTCTTTAAATTGAATGACATTTTGTAGGGTCGCTGGGGAAAAACTGCAGCATGTGTCTGAGTTAAAAGAAGTGTATGAAAATATATTTCACACATAAGAAATCAGCATTTAAATGCACATGGTCAGGATTTTTTCATATACACTTGTGCAAATTTTTAAGCGATTTTCTGAATGCAAAATAATAACACTCAGCATTTGTATCTTCCAACTGTTTTATAATGATTAATCTACTAACCCTCACGACAACATCTGGGGGCCACCAATCAGATCCCCATTTTGCAGCCCAAAATCTCAAAGGTGGGTGTCTGTACTTAGGCCCCTAACCCCATATTTAGACACCTAAATCAATGGCATGATTTCCCCAGGCACTGAGAAGTAACAGCTTATGTGCTGAAGTCACCCAAGACCTTTAAAAAATCAGGTTTTTAAAAGGGGTGTGTAGATTGGAGAATGGGGGGGTGTCTCTTTTCCCTTCAGGGTGGCAGGGCTAGCTGCAGTTCTGTTTCTTCCCTGGTCTCTCAGAGTGCACCCCTCAGGTGTCAGGCCTCCTGCCTTCCCTTATCCCAGAGGGTAGAATTCCACAATTCTCCCCCTCTTTTAAACCATGCCCTGGGTTACAGTGCGCTATGCCTGCTTACCCAGCAGCTGTAGTTCTTTCCTTCCCGAGCCTGTGATCAGGCTGCTCAGTAAACTAAACTAACCTATTGTTCGTTTTAACAGTAGAAACAAATCATTTAGAGGAAAAAGGATTTTAAAAACAACTGATGGTTGTTCCACAGTATAGGGCTGATAGCAGACTTTGCCATTAGCACTTAATTAAAGATCTACAGGGATGAAGCCCCTATCCTCCAAGAAAGGACAGATACACAGATCCACGGCTCCTGTGTTTACATTGTGGACCCATGCCTTCTTTCTCTACAAGGACCCAAACCAGACAGGGCTTAGTGTTTTGTATTGATTCTATTACATCAACAAAAAAAGTAGAGCTGGAAGGTAGAGATTCGGCATAGATAGCCAGACAGATTTGGCAAGAATAACTTGCACTATTCAGCAACCGCAGAAGCTATTTGGTCACTAAGGCACTGTTAAGCAACACATATGCTGGCATCTGGCAACTACATGAGTGCTCCAAATGTGAGATCAAATTCTTACAAACGTTCGGTGATTCTCTGTCACCGTCTTCAGGTGCTAGTGGCCCCAACAATAGAGACACTATATCAATGCCATGAAGCAATGCCTTCCTGTAAGGTATGCACTTGTCAGATACCCTCTCGCATCAGTATCATTCATGTTTTACAAAGGAGAGCTTTCAGATGCACCTTATGGGCTAGATTCTGCAAAGTGCTACAGTGCTGAGCATCACTAGCTCCCGCTAACTTTAATGAGATTGCAGAATCAGGCCCTAAGGATTGTATCTCACCATTATTGGGCATCCTCTTTTTCACCTTCTGTGATGAGTTAGTTTTCTCTGCTGTGAGAAAAGCTTTTCAACTAGTTGCTAAGAGAGATTTTAATTACACAAGTTACTGATAATGGTGTCCTTTTTTAAATCAGCTGATTAAATTTGTAGCTAGGGCTTCAGAATTCTTAACCAAATTACACTTGCTTCAGCAATGAATTGCCACCCTATTAAAATATAAAATGTCACCAGCTTGGTCTCTAATAGTCTGAGTGTTGCCTACAAATCAATAATAATTTACCTTTGCAATGATATTGGATGCATGTATCACTGAGTGAATTTTGAGTGCAGTGAGTGAAGAAGCAAAGGTTTAATGCACATTATTTTTAAAAGGATTGCCTACTGAATGGCCTGTGTATTGCTCTGAAAATGGACCTCATGCATCAGAACTGCTTTCAGCCATTATAATCAAGGCTTTTGCTTCTGCTCTTCCATTGTGCTTGCTGTTCTGTCCTTGCAATTAGTGGAATGTTTGGACATACTTGTTGCTTCTGGCAACACCACAGGCATGGGTGTCATACAGAGTGATATGCCCAGCCACAGTGGGTAGGAACCATTTACATTCATATAGCACCCTTCATCTTGAATGATCTCAAAGCATTTTACAAACAATGGCCCCAATTTGGGATGGTACTTGGGGGCTTGTCTGCACAAGGAAATTGATCAGAACTCCAGAACAGCTATAGTCCAGAGCAGCTCCCCATGTGGACATTCTATTCAGGAACAAGAGTGGCTTTTATTCCAGACTAATTAATGCACTTCAAAAGTAACAATCCACACAGGGAGCTAATCCGGAATAGTTGTTCCAGTCAATTTTGCCATATCGACAAGCCCTCATTTAAAGCATATGAACGATCCCAGTGAAGTCCATGGAATCACTCATGTGAGGGGAGTGCTCAGGTGACTTGCTGCATCAGGTAGATTCTGGGCTTACAGTGTGGGGCTTTCTCCCCCATAGTGGTTGTAACCCAGAAAGGTTTCTGAGTCTACTACTGGCTTACAGCTAACTGACCTGGGCCTCTTAAATCCAGAGGTTCAGTCCCCAACACCAATGACCCCCCCCCCCCCCCCCGGGGTGTCACATTACATATACTTGCACATGGAGGATCACGTCACTGGTAGCTGTTTGACAACACCTAGCGACATTGCAGAACAGTTACGGCCATTCAACGCCGCCCCTCCTTATTTGTCCACTCTTGTCTCTTCTTGCAGCTTCCTCCCCCTACTTTCCCCCACCTCTTCTGGTCTGCCAGTCTCACAGGCCTTGTCTACCCATTTATCAGCTTCTACCCAAGCTTCCCTGTGTGTTCTTCCACAATACCTTTTCTGCAAGGACTGTTCCCCCTGATCTGTTCAAAACTGGTTTGAGTATTGGCCTGCTAAACCCAGGGTTGTGAGTTCAATCCTTGAGGGGGCCACTTAGGGATCTGGGGCAAAATCAGTACTTGGTCTTCCTAGTGAAGGCAGGGGGCTGGACTTAATGATCTTTCAAGGTCCCTTCCAGTTCTAGGAGATAGGATATCTCCACCACTGCTCTTTCAAATCCCTCTTCCAGACATCTCTCTGCAATCATGCCTAAGCAAAACAATCCATCAGTTAATGATGGTTATGCAGGGAGCAAATGGGAATAGATGGCAACTCGTGTATCTCTAAACGATTGCAAACGTACATTAAAAGTGTAAATGCTTGTGCCCTTCTCCCCTCACCTATGTCACTAGTTTACTAAGATCATAAGATCTAAAGGCAGGGACCAGAGGTGCAGACCAGACTCTCACATAAGAGGCACAACACAGAACTCACTGCCAAGTGGAAGGTGAGGCTAAGGTGACTTCAAGCTATGCTGGGCTGCTCCAGCATCCGGAGAGCCACCCCGCGTACTTAGGCAGCACCGGAGGGATAAGTTATACAGCCACAGCGCTGCCAAGAATCTTCACAATGCTGCATGCTGGGGCCTCACCCCTGACACGCCGTTCCTGCCCTCCGCCTCACCCCAGCACACCCCCAACCCTAGGGCTCCCAAGTGGGTCCTTGGCAGACAGCCTTATGAGGGTCTTCCGCAGCATCTGCGCCCAGGGAATTCTCTTCAACCCCTCACCAAGGCTTTTAGGATCCCCTTACACCCAGCTGTCCCAATACCCACAACAGGCAGGGCCCCTCTACATCATTCTGGCCCTCTTACCCAGCATACAATGGCCAGAACAGGCTGACTCATGTCTTCAGAAATGTCTGTAAAGCCTCTAGCATCATGTGACCCCACTCATGCGTGGCTGCTGCGGATGCTGTTGCATTACTACAAATTAATGGTACAGAACTAGTTTCTGTAAAGCCACGGGACAGCCCTGTCTTGTCTAAGCTAAAGACTTTCTGGGCCATGGCATGAAAATGACTTGAAGCCATTTTCTACAGAGCTACGTTGTAACTCTTGCATTTATAGATGCACTCTAGGTGAGTGTATCATTTAAGAATACATTTCATATAAAACAAATGTGATTTGGTGGTAGAGAATCCTACATTCCCCATCCTTAAAATCCACATGCACCCCAAGCAAAGACTCACATAAGGCCTTGTCTTGAGTGGGGCTTTGTCCTCTATTCAGCCATAGGAAGCCAGGCATTCATGTAGCTGCCTCAATGCAAACCCTTAGTGGGGGCAACAGGGAAAGCTGTTATTTGCATTGGTGGAGCTTCTCTTTGCTTGAATCCAGGATAAACTGCACTCCTGCAAATAGCAGTGTTACCAGTCCAAAGTAGGCACTAGTGTAGGTACTGCAATAGCTGGAATTGGGGAAATCCCCTGTCCAGACTTATGCTAGCCTGATGGGCCTTACATCCTTCAGTGGAGTTCAGCAAACTTTGACTATGTCTACACCAGCACTTTTCTCAGTATAACTTGTGTCACTCAGGGGTGTGGAAAACAACCACCACACCCCTGAGCGACACGAGTTACATCGACCGGAGCGCCGGTGTGGACAGCGCTATGCTATCTCTCCGACATTGGGGGTGGTTTAATTATGTCAATGGGCGAGCTTGCTCCTATTGGCATAGAGTGGCTACATAGGAGATTTTACAGCTGCATAGTGAAGTAGCTGCATCGGTACAGCTGTGCCGCTGTAAGGTCTCTAGTGTAGACGTCGCCTTTGTCTCTCTCAGACCAACAGGGAAAGGCAGATGCAGAGTTCAGAGCACCCAGCCTAGAATTCCCAGCCATTTACATCTCAGGACTGTTAGATGAAGGGCCTCAGCGTCAGATCACGTTTAACCTAATAAACGTCATTCGATATTATTTAAATATAAATTAATCCATACTGCTGACAAGTTTAAGCCAAAGCTAGTGCGTAGTGAGAGTTTAATTACAGACCAGCTCTTTATTTATGAGAGCAGGAAATGTTTAATCTAGCCAGGGCAGAATGCATTAGCACCGACAAACATTGGCTGATTTTCCTAGCCATAAGTTATATTTGTAGTGGATCCTGTATAAAACAGGAACAACTCCAACGCCTTTTCTAAAGTTTGCTTACACCTCTAGCTTCCTTTCTGGATGAACTATGAAGCAGAGAATGGTTGGTGCACTGAGGTTTTATTTCTTGCCCAAGCTTCTGAAGAATTGCAGATACTGACTTGTGATACTCCTAGCTTCAACCCCAGCACACCTTTAGTGTTGCTAGTGAAAGCCAACACCTTATTCACCATCTACAGTAGCCTGTCTGATCTTAACAAAAACTTTCCTGACCTCCATACAATGCTTGCCATTAACTACGCACGGAGGCTACCTTATAAAGACCGTAACACATCCACAGTAGTTCATATAGTTAGCAAAGGCAATGCCACTGCCATGTACGTAGCTGTGAAACTGAAGGGAGATGTCATTCTGTGTACTGCTCCTTTAAATTTAGAGTCGTCTGCCTCCCCATTGCCGGGGCAGCTGCCAGTTTGTGTCAGTTCACATGCAGAATGTCAGAAGGAATCACTCACTATGTGCTTGCTCTCTCTCATTCCCATGGAACTTTACGTACGTTCTTTCTTTAAGGCTGCCTTAAAATAAGTTGCAAACGTCACTGGCTTGGCCTATCCATCACACAAACATGTTAAACTTTCATTGTTTCACCATTTCCCCCCACTCCCCAAAGTGTATGAACCTGATCATCAGGTGGCGTAAATCAGGGTAGCTACATTGAAGTCAATGGAACTACACTGTCTTACACCAACTCAAGTTTTGGCCCTCTCATTTCAAGGAGTTGAGCAGCTTCAGTGACTGCAGGAAGGTGCAGTGACTCATAAACTGCTGTTGAGCACATGCGCTACATGATTTTCCACAGCATCACTCTGACCTTTCTCTCGGCCAGCTGGCTGACTCTGCTGAAAGAGCCACGCGCCTCCTAGCAGTGCAAAAGCACAGCGCCTTATCAGGCACTTTCGGGCACTGCCTTTTGTTTCTCCGAGTTTACTGATGATTAATGAAGCTCAGACTGTTAAGCTCACTAGTTTAGGTGAACTTCTGTTTGTTTTGATACCAGTCAATAGCATAGAATTTCGCTTTCCCATGCTAAAAGGGGTGATGCAGGGGAAGGAAGGATGGCACTTGAGTAGGAGCCAGAAGTTCTAGATTGTAGTCCTAGCTCTTCCACAGACCTCCTCTGCAATGTTGTACAAGACACTTAAGGCCCAGATGGGATGATCACACTTCATCGGGGCCATGATGTAGCAGCGGGCATGGTAGCTGGGTCCCCTTCCCTGTGGTCTTTTGAGCGCTAGATGAGGTCTTGCCTTGTTGCTGTGCAGTGTCCTCTGTTGGGAGATGGAGGAGAAGAAAGAGATTTGTATGATTTTAGTATTATGTTCCCCCCAGTGTCAGAAGTTAAGACTGGGCCAATTGGGGCTTTGTTTCATTGCCTACTGGCTTTTGAGCCTTAAGTCATCCAGGTCATGTTTTCTAACTTTTCTCTGCAACTATGAGAGCTAGAAACTTTATTTAAAGAGAAAGAAAGAAAGAAAAAGATTCTCACACACAATCACCTGACTCCAGGAGCTGGGACTTCAAGAAAAACACTGAATATCATGAGACTGACAGTAAAGTTGCTAGTGTTGGCATTCTGAAACTCCCCTGAAGTCAATGAAGCTGCACCAATTAACACCAGTTGAGGATCTGGCCTTGTATCTAGGGGAATTTATTAAGTCACTGTAAAGCAGTGGTCCCCAAGCTTTTTGTGGCCAGTAGCACATTCATGTTTTCAGAAGAGTGTGGCGGGCACCAACAATTTTTCAAGGCTTATTTTGTATTTGTACATTAAATAATACGAAAAACATCATATTTAATATTACATAATATATGAATCCATAAGATAAAAAAGGTAATTTTACATGTAAAAGGTATTAATTAAATTATTCGGCAATTACTCTTTCACCTTACCATGGGAATTTGCTCTTTTTTATCTACCTGTAAGAAAAATTAAGGAGTTTTTACAAAATAAATATCATAAACATTCGGTCCATTCTGCAGAGGCAGAGTGTTTTTTTGTTTGTTTGTTTTGTTTTGTTTTTGGCGGCAGTTTTGGCAGTGCAGAGAGAAGCCGCGAGGACAGAGAACACCAGCGCCTGCAGCACTCTGTCCCCAGCAGGCGCGGGGCCCTGGCTTCTCTCCCCTGCTGGGCACTAGGCGGGCCCCGCGCCTGCCGGGAACAGAGAACACCGGCGCCCGCAGCCTGCAGCCCCGGAGTTCTCTTTGCCTGGCAGGCGCGGGGCTGCGGCTTCTCTGCAGCCCTGGAGTTCTCTGTCCCCGGCAGGCGTGGGGCCGCGGCTTCTCTCCGGCTTCAGAAGAGAGCACCGGCGCTCTCCTTCGAAGCCGGAGAGAACCCGCGGCCCCACGCCTGCCAGGGACAGAGAACACCGGCGCCCGCAGCCTGCAACCCCGGAGTTCTCTGTGCCCGGCAGGCGCGGGGCCACGGCTTCTCTGCAGCCCCGGAGTTCTCTGTCCCCGGCAGGCGAGGGGCCGCGGCTCCTCTCCCCTGCTGGGCACTGGGCGGGCGCACATAAATGCCCCGGCGGGCGCCATGGTGCCCGGGGGCACCACGTTGGGGACCACTGCTGTAAAGTCACCCTGGTCTTTCATTGCCATTTGGAGTCTCTTCCAGGGAGTTTTGGCTTTCATCCTTGAGTCTTCATAATCAGAAGAAGACCAGACGAGGGAACAACATGGCCTAGTTTGTTCATTGAGCATCTCTTTATGAGGGAGTAAAAGAAATAAACAGAGGAATGTATGTTAATGTTAGAGCTATTTTTCTGCCCTTTGCTATTGGAGACCCAAACATTGTGTCTATCTGAAGGAATTCCTGGCCACCTCCCTGATTTGGACTAGATTATCAGACTGGAGTTGTACACGCTGGAGAAACACAGTTGTGCTTAGCTACCCTTTGAATCATTATCCTGTCACATTTATTTGGAGTAATGTGTTTATATAGATAGGCAGATAAAGATGTTTAGGAAAGTTAGCTTTACAAAAGTGACACACACTGAATTTTCTGCTTACAATCTGGATTTTGTCTTTGATCCTGACCCTGCTGAAAACAATGGGAGTTTTGTCATTGACAGCGATGGAAGGGGGAAATCAGCCCTTTTAGTCTCTAATGCCTCTTGCTATACTAAACAGTCGTTCCAAAGCTAGAATAGGGAACTCCAAGCCCTAGATAGTTTGGATCCTGGCACTTCTCCTTGTGTGATACTGTGGCAGCTGAGCCCAGCTGTCACAAGAACTAATAGTCCCTGATTTAAACAGATATTAAGTCTCCAACTGGGGAGGTGAGCTTTAAAGTCACTCCTTGGTCCATTCTTTCTGGCATTCTACAGAATGGAATCATCTGGGCAGAAGCACCTTGATGCAGAAGCTTTGGGACTGGGCAAAGACGGGAGGAATCTGCTAAAGTGAAGCTTCTCGGCCAATCACCAGCCATTTGAAAAGAAGCCTGTGCAGGTCACCGAGCATCTGTGGGCACTGCTGGAGCCCCACGGGTGCTACTTCATGGAAAAGATTCCCACAGGCGATCACAGCAGCATGTTGGCTCTGAGAGAGGGGCCCCCGCATTGAATCTCTCAAACACCCAGGGTTATTTATATGCACTGACATGAATCATCTCTACTCATCTATCACTCTTTTTGGTTTAATAAACCCCAGCAAATCCCAAGGGAATGGACCATCAGAAATTTAGAACAGTCTTTGTAAGAATAACCACAAAGCCGGGCAAGAGCAGGGCCCCCTCCTTCATTTCAGAGCCAGGGACAGGCATACAGCAACCCTATCCCATATAAAGAACAGGAGTACTTGTGGCACCTTAGAGACTAACAAATTTATTAGAGCATAAGCTTTCGTGGGCTACAACCCACTTCTTCGGATGCATATAGAGTGAAACATATATTGAGGAGATATATATACACACATACAGAGAGCATGAACAGGTGGGAGTTGTCTTACCAACTCTGAGAGGCCAATTAAGTAAGAGAAAAAAAACTTTTGAAGTGATAATCAAGATAGCTCAGTACAGACAGTTTGATAAGAAGCAAGTGTGAAAATACTTACAAGGGGAGATAGATTCAATGTTTGTAATGGCTCAGCCATTCCCAGTCCTTATTTAATCCTGAGTTGATTGTGTCTAGTTTGCATATCAATTCCAGCTCAGCAGTCTCTCGTTGGAGTCTGTTTTTGAAGTTTTTCTGTTTTAAGATAGCCACCCGCAGGTCTGTCATAGAATGGCCAGACAGGTTAAAGTGTTCTCCCACTGGTTTTTGAGTATTATGATTCCTGATGTCAGATTTGTGTCCATTAATTCTTTTGCGTAGAGACTGTCTGGTTTGGCCAATGTACATGGCAGAGGGGCATTGCTGGCACATGATGGCATATATCACATTGGTAGATGTGCTCCAACCCCCATGTGACACTGGCAATATCCTGAGGAAACCTTTGGAATAAAGATAAACTCTGTTGAATTAGAGTTACTAACTTTGGGGTACATGGCATTAAACATGCAGTTGTGTATGTGTTCTTGTGGCATGGTCTGTCCCTTCTCTAGTAGCAAGGGGGAATGCTCATTATCAGCCTTTCAAGCCACCGCTCTGGAGGTATACACGTACACTAGGGCTATGTCTACACTACGCCCCTTTCAGCAACACAGCAGTGCTGCTACAGCCGTGCCACTAAAAGGCGCACAGTGTAGCTGCTGTTTGTCGGCAGACAAAAAACTTCCAACCCCGCCCCTGAGCGGCTCTCCCACCGACAAAGCACTGTTCACGCTGGCGCTTTTCGTTGGTAAAATTTTTGTCATGGGTGGGGGAGGGGCAGTTTCACACCCTTGAACGACAAAAGTTTTACTGACGAAAGTCCAGTGTAGACAAAGCCTAGTCCAAACAGGATTCTCCAGAGCCCAACAGACAAAGAAGAGACTTTTGGATAATAGCTCGAGTTTAAACTGGCTCATAGCCTTCTTCGGGTACGTCTTCACTACCCGCCATATCGGCGGGTAGCAATCGATTTATCCGGGATCGATATATCGCATCTCGTTAAGACGCGATATAGCGATCCCCGAACGCGCTCACTGTCGACTCCGGAACTCCACCAGAGCAAGCGGCGGTAGCGAAGTCGACGGGGGAGCCGCAGCCATCGATCCCGCGCCATCTGGACCCCAGGTAATTCGATCCAAGATACTTCGACTTCAGCTATGATATTCGCGTAGCTGAAGTTGCGTATCTTGGATCGATCCCCCCCCCCCAGTGTAGACCAGCTACCAGACAGGACTCCTGCTCCACAGAGGGCCTTAGGGGAGGGTTGGAAGGACTGGGCCTGTGAGAATCCATGTTAGGGTGAACTCTGGTAAGCTCATTAGCATGCATAAAGGTTCTTTTATTGGTTTTAGTATGTTTTCCTCTGTAATGCTTTTTACCTTAAGAATAAAGTAGAAAGAACTGTGTCGGAATTTATATCTGTAGCAATCACTCTTATCAGTCTCTGAAGAAGCAGTAAGGAGGTCTGTTTAGGAAATGCACGGTGAAGGCCGGGAGCTGTGCAGCTTGGCCATGCCCTGGTCAGAAGGGAGAGAGAGACATGGGTCTCCACCCAAGAGAGGCAACAGCTGGGAAGCTGAAAGCCTGAGCGTGGGTGTCCTTGCTGAACCACTGAGGGGAAGTTGCCCTGTATGGTGATACCCGACCTCCCACACACACGAGCCTAGAGAGAAATGTTTTGTTTCAAGTGAAACATTCCACAAACTTTTTATAAATTGGAACAGAAGGTTAGTGAGTTTTACAGAATGGGCACTTACTGCCCCCCACCGATGTTGCAAAATGAGCAATGGGAGCTAGAGTGAAATGATTTTTCTGAATGTATTGCTATAGCTTTCACTTTTTAAATGCAAAACATATCTTTCACGGGGTAGGTATACACCTTGTCATGAGGTAGGTACACCCTGTCACAGGGTGTTGGGTCATGGGCGGGGGGGACAAAATGGGGATTTGAGGGCTCAAGTGGTCTCGTACCTCATGTCAACATGGCAGCCCTTCTACTCAGGGCAGCACAGCCAGGTGGCAAGAGTCTATAAAACTGTCCTTTGACAGTGGCAGGTGTAGCCAGAGTAGGGGGACCTGGCCCCAACCTTCTCCACAGGGTCCTAAACCAGGGCCCAGAGGAGCCAGTACTTTTGTGATCAGTTTCAGTCGCTTGTTGCTACAGTCCCAATCCCTGAGTTGCTTCCTACCCTGACTTCCAGTGGCAGCAATCTCACAGCCTTGGCAGTCAGTTAGGGTGACCAGACGTCCCGATAAAAGCTGTTTGTCCCGATATTTTGTGCCGCTGGCAGCACTCAGCTTTTTTTTTTTTTTTGCTCGGCCGGCAGCACTCGGCTTAACACCCCCCCCCCCCCCCCCCCCCCCGGTGTCCCGATATTTTCTTCATCTCAGCTGGTCAACCTCGTCTCAGCACAGCTGGCCTCCGTGGCCTGCTGGCACTCTGGCAGCTTCCCAGTAAGGAGCCTGCAATACACATCTGGTCTCCTTCCTGGCAAATCAGCCCAGACTGAGCTGAGCTACTCCTTTTTTATACTCTGGTTCCAATCTGAGCATGCCCAGCAAGGGCGAGGGGGCGTGGCTTCTTCAGCCCACAGAGTGTGGTTAACACCTGCGGAACCTGTCTCAATGTCAAGTAGTAGATCAGATCATTTCCTCACTTGTCAAAGGTGAGAAAAGGTGTAATGGCCTCTGAGGGGGATTGAGCGCCAGGAATTCCTAGGTTCTATTCCAACTTTTACATAAAGTATTTTTATTTAATCAATAATACATATTTATGTTCTGGTAATGCCTAAAGGCCCTGATCAGCATTGAGGCTCTATTGTGCTGGGTGCTGTAGCAACATAGGGTATGTCTACACTGAAAAAAAAAAAAAAAAAACAGCGGCAGAGAGTCTCCGAGAGCCCAGGTCTACCGATTTGGCTCATGCCACGGCACTAAAAATAGCCATGTGGGATGTTTCAGCTCAGGCTGGAGCGTGGGCTCTGAAGCCCACTCCACTTGCCTGAGTTGAAACAGCTATAAGGCTGTTATCAGCACCATAGCACAACCCCCAGTCTGTAGACCCGGGCTCTGAGACTCACTGCCACTGGGTTTTTTGTTTGTTTGTTTTTGCAGTGTAGACATACCTATAGGATAGAGACAATCCTTGCCCTGTAAGGCTCTTATGCAGTATTTTCCATTTGTAGCTGTCAAAGCACTTTACAAAGGAGGGTAAATATCATCTTCATTTTATAGATGGGGAGACAGAAGCCCAAAGATGGATTAAGTGACTCACCCAAGGTCACAGGAGGTCAGTAGTAGAGCCAAGAATACAACTCAGGTCTCCAAACTTCCAGTCCAGGGCCCTATACACCAGACTCCCATTTGGGGAAGTCGCTTTACCTCTGTTTGCAGGGCCGGCTCCAGGCACCAGCCTGGCAAGCAGGTGCCTGGAGCGGCCGCTCCGGAGAGGGGTGGCACGTCCAGGTATTTGGTGGCAATTCGGTAGACGGTCCCTCACTCCCGCTCGGAGCAAAGGACCTCCCGCCAAATTGCCGCCGCAGATCGCGATCGCGGCTTTTTTTTTTTTTTTTTTTTTGGCTGCTTGGGGCGGCCAAAATCCTGGAGCCGGCCCTGTCTATTTGTCTCAGTTTCCGAGACTGAAATGCAGTAACACCACCACCTCACGGGGGAGATGTGAAGCTTAACGATATACAAGTTGGTAATGCACTTAGGAGGCAAAAAGTGCTGGGTATTACTATTAAAGTAACCATTTACAGTTGCTATTCCAGAGTTTGGAGCCCAGTGCACATTGTTGCTATGATGGATTTTATACATTGAATAATTAATTTAAAATAGATATTAACTGGGGCAAAGTTTCACTGGGATGGTGTGAGAGGAGAAGCAAGCTCTTCATAAAGTCCTGTTCACAAACGTTTCCCAAAAGTTCCTCAAAGACAAAACAGTTTGATTTTGACAACATGCTGGTGGAAATAAAATGATATGAATAAATCTTGGCTCCTGTAGAGGACTGACGTGCCCTTGTTCAACCTCAAGCTATTGGGCTTTGTGCAAGAGTCACTGCATGAAATTCTATGGCTTGTGTGCTGCAAGATGTCTGACTTGACGGTCATAATAGTCTCTTCTGGCCTTTAAAATCTGTGAATTTATGAAATTCTCACAATTACAGAATGCAAGTACGTTTGGGAAAATAATGTTCCAAGTCCAATTTTCGTCCACAAAAGGCTAAGAAATTCAGAAATAAATTTGGTAGTCCATCTCCTATTAAGATTAAATAAAATAATTATTTACATAGCACGTAGGCAGAACTACCGTCATTTTAAAGTAATTGTAATATTGGTTAACAATGGAAAAGCCCTGTACGTGCCTGGGCTCTTGCATCTTTTTATTTTCACAAATATAAACATCTGCCTCTTTCCCACCTTGTTCCTTTAAATATTTGCCATGGTTTACCTATAATACCGCACCTACCAAATCAGGGCTTGGTCCAACAATGGGAATCTTCCACTGGTGTCAATGGGAGCTGGATCATGCTCTGACAGACTGTTCTTGCAAACTTCACAAGTAATCTGTACACAAGGGAACTGTTCCATTGAATTCACTGGGACATCCTGCAAGAGCAGGGCTTGTGGAAGAAGGCACAAATCACGTTTTAGTTGTATGAATGTATTTAATGAGAGCCTTGGTTTAGCCTTAATACACAGAGACCAGGTCCTCAGCTGGTGTAAATCAAAATAGCTCCATTGATTCTAATGGACTACGCTAGTTTACACCTGCAGAATTCCTGGCCCACTATATTTTCAGTCTCGTCCACTATCTAAGCAGCATTGTCCTTGGTTACCTTCATTATGAGCTTAGAGCACTCAGCAATTTTAAGGAGCACTACGCTTTACAAATGTTTACCCTACCAATCTTTTTTAAAATATTATTTTCTACAGCAAAACCTCTGACCTTCATTTACATGAATAAATCCTAACACTTCACTATTGTAACGCCTGTAATTATGGTATGCCAACTCTGTTTGCGATAAGACTTCTTTAATGCCTCTTAGAAAGTTATTAGTCCTTTCTTGCTTTCTGCCCCATTTACTCTGAAGAGGTGATACTCTTCTGTTTTCCTTCAGAAAGGAAGACATGGCTATTTTTCAGCCCTTTTACATACTTGTCAAGATCACTCAATAAATATCTGAAAATAAGTTATTTTCCACTCACTCTGGTTCAGCTAACCTAGCAGCAGCTGCACTGATTAGAAACAAAATGTAGAAATCATTTATAATTTTCCTCTCAGACATTAGCACCCTGTCACAGGTTCTCCACAAACCACAGGGGCCCCTTCTTGTGGGAATAGCTTCACCTGGTGTGATGCCCCTTTCTGTCTCTCATTCACATCGCATCTCCTCTCATGCACCAAGATCTGCAGTGTTTCCTCTTCGTAGCTTGGGGTGCTCCCTCTTCGTGGCTTGGCCCTCCAGCCAGGTCACTATACTTTCCCCCTTCCAGGGTATCAAAGTATCACCGGACAATCTGTCTCAAGCAGCCGCAGCCTTCCATTCTACTGCCCAGACTGTGCCACTTCCCCAGTGGCTAGTAGGGGGGCGTGGGCCCACCCATTACTCTGGATACCAGCCAAGGGATCCTACAGCTAAGGTCTGCTTTGTCCCAAAACTTGCTGCTATTTCCCTGGGCTGCTTCCTGCTCTGTCTCTATTAGGCTTCCTTATCCATCACCCTTTCCTCCTTTCCCTCCCTAAGCCCACAGAATAACTGCAGTCTTCCACACTGCAGCCCCCTCCTATCATCACTGCCTGACCCTATACCAGCCCTGCCTGCTCCTGCCCAGCTGGGCTCCATCCTCCGTCAGTGCTTGCCTATCAAGCCTGTCTCTCCTTCAGGGTGTGGCCCATCCTCTGACCTAACTGCTTCTGAGCCACCTTAACCCTTTCCAGGCTAGTGTAAGGTGAATGCCCCGCCACACACCCATATATATGTGATATGCTCATTGTCTTTGATAATGCTGCACTTAACATAAACTGCATTCAGTGCATCAGATCCTGCTCACCTTACAGACAGTCAGTCCCATTGGGACTACTTACATTCGCAAAACCGGTAGAATTTGGCCCTGTGTGGACTTTTGTGATGGCCTTACTTGCTGCTGCCATAATACGTGCCCACTTAGGACCTAACCTGCATTCTGTTCACATGCACTTCAAATACCCACTCAAGGCAATGAGAGTCTGAGATGCACAGGGAAGGTAACAGGCTTTAACTTATCAAGCAAAAAAGGGATAGCTTAAGAACATTCTCCCATCCTGGAGAAGTCCTATAGAATGTAATAGAAAATGATAAACTTTTTATAAAATGTTTGGAACATCATGTGGAGTTGAATAGAGAGTTCCCTATGATAGAATTCTATAGGATTATGCAAAAACCTATTGAAAGTATATCATTCTCTGTTAAAACCCCTGAGGTTCAGCTCTTCCGCTGGCTTACTCAACAAAGATCCACCCATTTCAGTGTGGGGCTCTGCTGATTTAGATCAATTGAGGATGTGGCCCAGAATTTTTAGTAGAATTTCTATAGATCTGTTAATATCTATATGAACCAGTGGTCCCCAAACTGTGTGGCATGCCCCCCTAAGAGGGCATGGAGGAACATTTTGGGGGCACGCATTGGGGCCTGAGCCAGCCCGCATGGGGGGAAAGGGAAGGAGTGCCCCCTAGCCCAGTTCTGGCCCCAGCCACAGCTCCACTCCACCTCCTGCTCTGCCCCATCCCAGCTCTGCCCTGATTCCCTCTCTGCCCCCAAGCCAGCTCAGCCTCTAGCCCCAGTTCCTCCCCTATTCCCAGTTCTGCCCTGAGCTCTGTCTTCTGCTCCAGCTCCTCTGCTGAACCAAGTGTGCAGTAATGGGGGGGCAGATAGATTCCAATATTGGTAAGGGGGGGGGTACGACAGGAAAATTTTGGGCACCACTGGTATAACCCCATCAGTTGCATTTCCATTAAATTCCATAAGGCCAAGATTTTCATAAGTGAAGAATGATTTTAGATGCTTTCATTTATGGGTGGCCAACCTGAGGCACCTTAAAGAGGCCTGATTTTCAGACAGCTGGGCCACATCCTCAATTGATCTAAATCAGCAGAGTCCCACACTGAAATGGGTGGATCTTTGTTGAGTAAGCCAGCAGACGAGCTGAACCTCAGGGGTTTTAACAGAGAATGATATACTTTCAATAGGTTTTTGCATAATCCTATAGAATTCTATCATAGGGAACTCTCTATTCAACTCCACATGATGTTCCAAACATTTTATAAAAAGTTTATAAAGTTTCAGTGTTTTATGAAAATCATGTGACTTTAAAGTATCTGAAGCTGGGTGCCCCAAATTACTAGTCACACTTGAAAATCCTGGCCTGAATCTTTTCCATAAGGGACGGCAATCTGCCTTATAAAACTGCTGTATAAGAAACTCCCTAGCAATTCAGATCCATAACAAGTGCATTTTGAAATCTTTTTTGACTCCCTATCTTATTTTGAATTAGGTTTTCCTACAGCTACTTGAATAACAAGAGGATAGAGGTCTAGTCCTATGTGAATTGCTTGTTTACTTTGGAATGGAGGTGATATTGGAGAACTTTCCCACCAATGACTCTCATATAATGTTTCCCTCAAAAGTGCAAAGAGCACAACTGTCTGAGAGAATTCTGACTGTTGCAAAAATTTGACAGCTTTAAAGTATGGGATCATCAGCTGTCCCATGAAATAAGCTATCCCTGATTTGTAACTATTACTTTTTTTTTTTTTTAAGTTCTATAAAGTTCAGAGTGAAAGATGACATCTAGATTGTAGTGGCTGTGAATGAAACTCCGTTGGGCCAAATTCAGCTCCTGGGATAAACAAGTGTAACTCCATTAAAGAGTAGAAATAGATGTAGTATGGAGTATTTGAGCCAGTCATACTTAGGTTAGTATCTGTGAGAACAGCTAAAGTCAAAGGGACACATTCAGCCCTGAAGTCAATGGACAGTTTTCTCATCTGTCAAAGGTCCTATTCCAGTCTGTTGACTTTAGCTATCAGTTATTACTATTGATTATTTTGCTTACAGTTGTGACCAGAGGATTCAATCAGGGCCTCATTTTGGTAGGCCCTATACAACCACATAGGAAGGTACAGTCCCTTTTCCATAGAGTTTCCAATCTGAGTCCTGCTGCTGCTCACTGAGGAGGCCTACACTTCAGTTCTTAACCTTACTTGCCTTAAGATGTAGTTTCCATTCACCGCAGTGTAATAATTCTACATACCCTGTGTACCACAGATGGGTTTTGCAGGAACAAGGCCTGATGAGTTCTCTATCCCAAAGAGGTGCTGAATTTTCTTTGTACTCAGCATTCTTGATTTCACCTAAATTTGGACACAAATCAACCCATTAAAAATACCCAGGACCAATGGGGAAGCTGAATAGGTTTCAATGGAATGTTTGAGTCGTGTGATATCCTTAATTGCTCCTGCGAACAGCAGCTCTTCACAATAACATACTGTAGTTACTGTAGTAAAACTATGGGTTTTTTAAAATAAACTAGATACAGTAGAAATTCTCCAGCTTGTGTACTAATTGCGGGGAAGGAGATAGATGAGAAGGAGCATGGCCAAAGGGAAGGGCCAGGACTTCTTTTGTTGTACACTCAAGTCTGAAATGGGTCATGACTTTATTCAGCTCAGAGTTCAGTAAAAACTGTTTTCTCAACTCATGGTAAACAGAATCTTTAGAATCTTCCAGCACAGCTAATCGTTGAGAGGTCAATTCCATCCTTTTATCTCCACAGCCAAAAAAGTGGAACAGGTTATGGGGGCTACCATTGGACTTAGTGCTAAATTCTTCAATCATCCAGAAAGCAAAGTAGGCCATATATTGCGAAGATCCCCGACTGGTAATTTATTTGAATGATCATGGAAGATTTTGGCCCTCAGTACTTAAATATTCATAGGAACTCCTTTGAAAAGGGTTCACCAGGACTCAGCTTTGTCTCTTCACTAACTGAGGTATAGCTATGCTAACAATTTGAAGCATTTTGCCAAGTCTAATTCCCGGTGATAACATACTAGATTACCCTGTGGAAGAGCAATCATTGTGACTCAGATGGTAAGGATCCAAACCCAGGGCTGGTTTAGCCCTTTACAGTCTATCCTGAGTAAGGGACACCATGTACCTGTGTGGCCCAGGGGGAGCTCAGGGATCTGGGAAGTAGGCCTTTTTCTGGTGTAGCTCTGTGATGATTCAGCAGTGCCAGATAGCGCAGTCAGGTCTGTGCAGCCAAGGCTCTGACCATGTTCCCTCTCTGCACCAGTGCAGAAGATGGAGTAGCAGACCAGTAGCAGGGACTGGGACTGTGGGTATCCCACACAGAGGAATAAGGGGGCTCTTTATATCCCCTTTCTCCCCTGCACAGTCATGCAGCTGGGCTCACGATCAAGCCCACCGTCTGAGGACAAGCTGAAAGCATCAAGTGGCCGGAGAATGGACAAATGCAAGTTTGCATAGGCCCATACAGAAATATTACACTAAGCACAGCATCACTGCAGTTTCACTGGCTTTTGGTAGTAAACCAAATTGACACCAGAATCTGTCATGATCACAATGTCCTGGAAAGCAGTAGGGCTTCACTAAATTACCTCCACCTCTAGCAAGCTGTTCTTTGCTCGCTTCAGGGTGAAAAGTAGACTTCAAAGCTACCTGCACGAGTGATTTTTACTGCCTTATCTGAGTTGGAAACCAGGCAAAGAAAGAAATTGACTTTGTGACTTCAGAACAAAACTGTTTGAGTGGCTGGGACCTTGCCCACTGATTTCCAGTCTTGTTGTCCAAGGCTTAGGGCTTGGCTACACTGGGGGAGGGAGGTATTTTCGAACTAAGATATGCAACTTCAGCTACGCTATTCGCGTAGCTGAAGTCAAAGTATCTTAGTTCGATTTACCTGGCCGTCCTCAAGGCGGCGAGTCGACCGCCGCAGCTCCCCCATCAACTCCGCTTACTCTTCCTGCCAAGGTGGAGTACAGGCATCGATTCGGGGATCGATTTATCACATCTAGACGAGACGCTACAAATCGATCCCCGATACACCGAACACTACCCGCCGATCCGGCGGGTAGTATAGATGTACCCTTAGAGAGCCTCCTTTTAGGTAGGAAGGAAAGATGGAACTTCCTAGATGGTATTGTTCAAGTCTCTTTAATCCTAATGTAACTTTAAAAATATGCATAGGTTTTAAGCCCAGAAAGTCAATAATATCATCTAGTCTGACCTCCTGTGTATCATAGGCCCTTAAATTTCACCCAGGTACCCCTGTATTGAGCCCAATAACTTGGGTTTGACTAAGACAGGGGTTCTCAAACTGGGGCCGTGTGGTTATTACATGGGGGGTCGCGAGCTGTCAGCCTCCACCCCAAATCCTGCTTTGCCTCTAGCATTTATAAGGGTGTTAAATATATTTAAAAGTGTTTTTAATTTATAAGGGGGGGTTGCACTCAGAAGCTTGCTATGTGAAAGGGGTCACCAGTATAAAAGTTTGAGAGCCACTGGACTAAAACATCACTTTCAGAAAGGCATCCAGTGTTGATGTGAAGACTTAAAGAGATAGGGAATCCATCACTTCCCTTGACAGTTTGTTCCAGTTGTTAATCACCTTGACTGTTAAAAATGTGCGTGTTATTTCCAATGTGAATTTGTCCAGCTTCAGCTTCTAGCCGTTGGTTCTTAATATATAATGAAGCTAGTGTTTCTAATCCTTGAATTGTAGATATTTCCCAGCAAATTCAGCTCTGCTGATTGATTAACAGCAAAGTCATTTATTCCTCGAGATTGACACATGAAATGAGCAATAGCTGCTACCTTGAGCCTGCTGCTCCGATGCCTGGGTTTCCTGATGGGAAACAAAGGATTTTTATGTGCTCAGTAAAGCAGAGGCCAAAAACATGATCTCCCTGAAACCATTTAATTATAAAGGTGACATGGAAAGATAAAAAAATGTTTGTGCCTTTTTGTTTGATTTCTTTACCGTGTATAAAGACCTGAGTGCTGGGAGAGAGCATTTAGGGGGAAGGAAGAAATTACTATTTTATATTAGAAATATTGGGTCTTGTCTCCTCTGTTTTAACAGAAGAATTTTGTAGACACCTAGTGGATTTAGAACCTCACAAGAAGCTGAAGACCGAATAAAAGAGAGGGGAAGGGGAAGAAGAGGAAGGAATTATTATATATCTTGCAGGAGAATCATGTACAGTAGTACTTGGCCATTATGGCTGCAAATCTGAGGACACCCACAAGACTGGTGTGGGCTAGCACCAAGAAGTGTGGTGTTTTTTTTTAATTTTATTGCTAGGACAATTTATATTCTTCTAGCAACAGGAGATACCCAGCATTTTTGAAATCAAGAAATAAAAGGACAAATTGAAAGCTGAGTTTACAGTGATTCATGAAATAAATCTGCAGAGCAGCCCAGCCTTTCTGATGCAACTAACAATGAAAAATGGTAGTCACAAAATAATTTCGTACACACTTTCCACAAGAACTGCAAGTTAAAGTGTCCAGCGCTTGAGACAAAATGTTTCATTGTTTCCTAGAGGCTTTGATGTTCACTTAACTATCAGAACACTCCTTGTTCTGGAAGAATCAGACTACCACCAGTCATCAGTAATTTGGGCCAAATTCTTCCCCCTATAACCTCAGCGAAGTTTGACTCAGTTTAATAGATGCAGTGCTGGCAATTCAGCACCAGTTCCTGACTTAAGCGGTGCAGTCCAGCTATACACCAGTCCAGGATCTGGCCCAGAATATCCAGCACTGCATTTATTGAGTCATTTCATTTATAAAATAAGGCGCCACATAGTGACAGCGATTTTTAAGCACAGCTCCCCCCTGACTCCAATGGGGAATTTGGTTAAGGACATAGGAATTGCCATATTATATATTGCCCTTCACTGGCTCCCGTTTCTAACCTGCATCCAATATAAACTTCTTGGGTGAAATCTTGGACCCACTGAAGTCCGTGGCAAAACTCCCATTGACTTCAGTGATGCCAGAATTTCACCTATTGTCGTTACCATTAGGGCCTTTCACAGTTAGCTCCGCCCTAGTTACCCACATCTGCTTCTCTCCACCAACAGTACCAGTCTCAATAGCCCATTTGTCCACTTCTCCCACAGATGTCTTCGTGCCTTCACCCTCCCCTGATTATTTGATAAAGCCATTCTCCTGTCCCTGTTAAGACCCACTTCATAGAGACTTTTGATACCAATTGTACTGATGTCTCATTCAAAATTAATTGACTCAAAAACATCTAGCAGTTCCCATAGGGGATTGAGGTAACTATTACGTGTTTCACTCATTTTCCCATTTGTTTGTTGTACAGTACACCCACTTGTCAAGTCTGTCTTAAATTAGATTGTAAGCTCTTTAGAGCCTTGACTGCCTCATTTATTATGAGAAAGGGTAAACAGGAGTTTAAAATCAATGGCACGCTATGGCCAGAAGCCACTAACTTTTATAACTTTCTGCATGCCACTGTCTGGGTAGTGGGTCACTTTCATAACTTCATGGAGAATCACAATAATTTTGAGTTAGTCCGGACTTTCAGTAGCAAACTGATTGAACAAGTGTCACCCCCTCACTGAATCCATCAGACACCACTAAATAAGGCTGCTCCCTGCTTAACTGCTGAAGAAACAAGCATCCTTGAAAAGGGAAAAGCAAAAGAGCTGAAGTTGCATCTAATAAATGATCTGTGGGGCACAGAATACATCCTCTGTTTAAGGAGGAAATGACAGCTTAAGTGATATGGGAAAGTTTGTAGATCAGCAGCTGGATCTTTCCTCTTTTATTCTGGGACAGAAACAATTCATCATAAACAATAACATCCTTCTGGCCAGATGAAAAGCAGGAATCTTAATCTGCATGCAAAAGTAGAATGTGTCCATACTGAACAAAACTAACTCCAAACCACAAAACTGGGAGCCGTCAGTCAGGAACAGAGCAATGCGTGCAGCAGGCAGGACCGCTGTTTCTCACAGCTCTGCTCTAACCTATGATGCTTTAACTCAGAGATAAAAACTCTCTTCATTTTCTTTCCAGCCTTCAAGTCATGAGATGATTTTTTTTCATGCTCCTGTTCCCCAGACTCAAGGTCCCTTAATTGTCCTTCATTCTTGGGGCTGGGGTCTCTGGTCCAGTCTAGCTGCACTCAGTCCAAGACTAGCCCCTGGTTTAAAGTAGAGTAGCCTCAGGGCTGCTGTACTTTATGCCAGCTGTCCGTAGTCCCCAGAGACGATTCTGGCAGTCAGGGATCACCAGGGCATAGGAACACCCATGCAGCAGGAGTACAAGGTGGATGAGTAATACAGATGTTGCTGCAGTGGCTCAACACCACGTGGGGATTCTCTTAGGCAGGGGGAATCCTCAAAGGTACAGTTAAGTCAAGTTTATAGCTGTTTTGTGCCAGTGTAGCAGTGCAAAATAGCCAGGCTCACATATTAACTGGGTCCATTGTGTTTTGGGGAGCAGTCTTTGGTTTATATTGTGTGTTTCCTTTACCTCTGTGTGACTTTGTTTATTATTAACCCACTATTTTTTTCCCGTGGGTGCTCCAGCCTATGGCCACATTACTCATGAATGCTTTTGTAAGGGAATGGAGAATTAAACCCAGTAACTTTAAGGAACGATATTATTTTCCTTGTTCTAATAAAATTCCTTGCTCACTGTCAGAAGAAAGCGATTCTTTCTGTGATTTTTTACCATTAGTGCATGACTTCCCCTCCTCCCCCGAGCTACTGGCCCAAATGCCATTTATTCTGGGTTTCTGAGGGGTTGGATTGAGGGTGGGTTGGTTCATTCTTTGTAAACAAATGCTTCCTCAACTAAAATGACCTTGTTTGCTTAAGTTTCACATATGTATTTAATTTTGTCCCAGTAGAGGAACATGGTCATGACTAAAGAATTTGCTTGAAGTTTTGGAAATGAGATGGTGAAAACAAGTTGCTGCCATGATGTAATTTTCTAGACAAACATGTCTAATACAGAAGAAACACACGAGCTATCAATGTCTAGAACTCCAGCTGGCCAGACCTAAATTGCTGTTTTCTAAACACACAGTTGTTAAACTTTTCACATGCTGCAGTTTAATTTATCCTGAAGCCGTACACTGCTATTTTATCCCTGAAGTGAAATGAACAGAGGAAAGATTAATTCCAAAGTGCTTGCCAAGTGCTACGCCAGAAGTTGTCTTTTTTTAAATGACAAAGAATGAATCACATGCTTAGTTGTTACAGATTTTTTGAAAAATCTCAGACTCTTATGATACAGAGTGGGAAACAATGACCCCATGTGGTACAATGGTGCAATCTAGCAGTTAAACATTCAGTCAGTAATTCTAACATTATGTTCTAGCTCCCTTTTTTTTTCCAGAGAAAAACTACTGTTTTAGTCCGACCTTTGATTCACTCTGCTTTGGTGAGCAAGTCACTTAACCTCTCTACCTCAGTCTCTCAATCGGGAATAATAATGTGTACCTACCTCACAAGAGTAATGGGTCTATTAGATCAGTGGTTCTCAGCCAGGGATACACGTACCCCTGGGGGTACGCAGAGGTCTTCCAGGAGGTACATCAACTCATCTAGATATTTGCCTAGTTTTACAACAGGCTACATAAAAAGCACTAGCGATGTCAATACAAACTAAAATTTCATACAGACAATGACTTGTTTATACTGTTCTATATAATATACACTGAAATATTATATATTCCATATATTATATATTATATATTCCATCAATATTTATATTCCAATTGATTTATTATTTTATAATTATATGGTAAAAATGAGAAAGCAATTTTTCAGTAATAGTGTGCTGTGACACTTTTGTATTTTTATGTCTGATTTTTGTAAGCAAGTAGTTTTTAAGTGAGGTGAAATTTGGGGTACGCAAGAGAAATCAGACTCCTGAAAGGGGTACAGTAGTCTGGAAAGGTTGAGAGCCACTGTATTAGATTACAGGCCAGATCTTCAACTGGCGTAAATCGGTATGGCTCTATTGAAATTAATGGAGCCACACTAATTTGCATCAATTGAGGATCTGGGGAGGAGGGATAGCTCAGTGGTTTGAGCATTGGCCGGCTAAGCCCAGGGTTGTGAGCTCAATCCTCAAGGGATTTAAAGCCATTTAGGGATCTGGGGTAAAAATCTGTTTGGGGATTGGTCCTGTTTTGAGCAGGGGGTTGGACTAGATGACCTCCTGAGGTCCCTTCTAACCCTGATATTCCATGATTCTAGCTGGCTCTATACCTTTACATCTACCTCTCTGTGCTAAGTATTATTATGGGAGCTGTTGCTTTTTTTTTTTTTTTTTTTTTTGGCATTAAAGGTGAAATGCTCCCCAGGCACAAGACTCAATTCTCCATGTTAAAGGTTTGGGTGGTGCACTGGAACAAATTTTACCAGAGAAAAGCAAAGTACTGGGAATATCTAGCCTGCTTCTGCAAGGTGCCTATATCCTCAATTCCCACTGCATTCACTGGCACTGGAGGGTGCTCAGCTTCTCATAGGAGGCTCTCAGTTTCATGCATTGCTGTGAATGAAGTTTTGCTTTACTTTCTGATTTGATAAATAAGTCAAAGTTAATTACGTCCGATGTTTCTAACACAATAGGCAAGTAGCAGTACTTGCCACTTGACCCCCCCCCCCCCCCCCCCCGCCCCAGGAGCTCACAGAAACAGCAATCAGACAAGGCCCGGATAGAACATACTGCATATTGCCAATGGAGAATTAGTTTATAGGCCATGAATTAATACTTTTAAATAATTTGGAGTCCTTTGCTAGATACAGTGGTAAACATTCTTTTCCTCAGTTATTGGCACCAGTTTTTTCATCACCTTTGTTGGCATTGAACCAAACCGGTATCTACCCGTACCTCATACATTAATCCCTTCTATCTTTTCTCTTTCAAGATTTTTAAGTTCCCAGTGATTTTTAAAATGTTGTTGCTCTTGCCACTGCTCTCTGCTCTGTTGAGTTGACCAGTAACTGTCAGCGATGAATTGCAGCAAGAACGGAGGCGGGGGATATTTATTAAAAGAGAACAGTGATAAATTCCCAGTGGTGTACGGCACTGGAGGAGGACTTTTTAAAACCATATTAGGCAATTTTGTACAGTTGGCATAAAGACACTTCCATCAATTTTCCTGTATTAGGTGTCTATAGGAAAGCTGTGACCTTGACAATCAATCCCTGAAGGCTGGAGGCACAGGCACTGACTTTTGTTTTTGCCGGTTGGTGCTCCTGTCTGCCCCCCACCGCTGGGCCTCGGGGAGAAGAAGCTGAGTGGGAGTTGGGCCTCAGGGCGGAGCCTGGGGGAAGAGGCAGAATGCGGCCAGGACTTCAAGCAGTGATTTCCCTACACACACCCCTGAATTCCCCCTCCCCCCCGCGCAGTTTTGTGAACTAGTTACATGCAGTGTTGCCAATTTAGTGATTGTTTGGGAAAAGTATAATAGATTTTAGAAGTATGAACAGAGACTAGCTTCCTTATACAGCTGTTGTTTTTTATGACAATGTCAATACATTCATTTCGGTGATGTTGGCCAACCTAATCATTTCAAATGATGATTTGTAAGCAAAGTCTAAATGAGCTCTCCCTGACAGCTAGTGATGAGCTGGGGGGAAGGCTTCAGGACCAGATTGTATTTACATTCACACCTAATCTCCCTAGGTATCCAGCAAACAGAGCTGTGTTGCCCAAGTGATAGATTTTGGCTGGGGCTGAGTTACAAATCACTTGAATGCGGGGGGGTGAGGGGAGTAATGAAATGTTGTTATTCTTATTGTATGAGTAAAGGGCAGTAGAACTGTACTTAGCCTGTGCTGATTGAGGGCATCAAGAGAGAGGGTGGGGACAGGTGTTTTGCTTGATCCTCTGCCTGAGTCACAAGTACTATTTGACCTGCCCCTCTCCACTGTTTAAAGACAGAGCTGATTAGGCTCCATAGATAGTCTTTTGTTTTGTTAAGTGACCGCTACCGCTGAAATCACTGATAATCAGGTCTAAGTGCTTAGTCCTGCTGTGGGGACAATGTTTCTGTGGAAGAGACGGCCCAGCCTGCACTAGCAGCGAGGTTCCCCCACTGAGAGCTCACCTGAAATCACTGAGAGCTGGGTGGAACCTCAAGAGACCAACTCGCAGAGGTCACAGTGGCAGGTGGCAGCAGAAGGTGACGGCACAGGGCCATTGGCAACAGAGCGATGAAGTGAACGGTGGCACAATGAACAATGGTGGCCAGAGCGAACAGTGAGCAGCTGGAGGAATGAGCAAGGTGCCTTCTTGCCCCCCACCTGGGAGGTGAACTCATGTGAAAGCACCTCTGAACTCTGAGTCTCCACTGAACAAGGGCAACACCGGTGAGTGTTAATGAGGCTGTTAAGAATGCTGGAGACACAACACAGTTCATGCGAACAAACATGGCTGTGTGGCATCATACTTTCTATTTAAGCAAGAGATACCACACACTACAAACTGGAGGCCAATGTTAAGTGTATTGTCACTTGTTCATCCTGAAGTTGAACACTGGTTCCGAACAAGACCAGCAAATTAGGGTGACCAGACAGGAAGTGTGAAAAATCGGGACAGGGGGTGGGGGGTAATAGGAGCCTATATAAGAAAAAGACCCAAAAATCAGGACTGTCCCTATAAAATTGGGACATCTGGTCACCCTACAGCAAATGCTCACTATCTTTCTGCAAGAAACTCAACTGACTGGCTAGAAGCATGTGGTGCAACAGTGAAAGCCTCAACAGTTGAAAAAGTGAAGAACTTTCTCACCACATTCAAAAAATTTGCATAGATGGCTGATGAATGCACTGATGCAAATGGGTGTCAAGTATTAAGTCATTGTATACATTATCTTGATGTCAATGGTAGGCCAGTAGATGCATTTCTAGATGTTCAAGTTATAAAAGACACATCGGCTGCATCTCTGACAACCCATATCTTAGAAGAGTTAAATGCTTGTCAATTGGACCCCAAATAGATGGCTGCTTGTGCATTTGATGGAGCTGCAAACTTCTCTGGAAGACATGGTGGAGTACAAGCTTTGCTCAGAGAAAAGTGTAACCCTAATCTCTCCTATACACACTGCAGAGGCCATCTACTCCAACTAGCGCTAGTACGAGCTGCAGACTCTTCAAAAGGCACTAAAAAATCTATAAATTTAATGTCTTCATTATATTCTTTTTTCAGCAAGAGTCCAAAAAGACTGAATATCTTGGAAAATATAGAAGATACGCTGGGACTGAAGTTCAAATTAGTCCAACCTGGGAAAACCCTCTGGTTTTCTCATGAGCGATCCTTGGCTGTTGTCTTAAAATTACTCCAGCCATTATTATTGGCTTTGGAAAGTATCTACTAAGATGGGACAGATCTAAGTAGTGAGGCTGGTGGATTACTTTTGCAACTACATTCAGAGAAGACTATTGCCATTCTCTCTCTTGTAAGTCTACTGTTGAAACCACTTGGGTCATTAAACAATGCCATCCAGGCATCTGCTACAACAGTAGTAGATCTTTGTCCAGCAATAGAAGCTACAATTGGATCAGAGAGCTATCCATTGAAAACGTATTGGAAGAAGCAAAGACTTCAGTCCAGAAGTTGACATCTAGATTCTACTCAACCTTTACATAGCTTTTACAGATCCCTGTCCTATAAAACACCAACAGTTGAGTGGAGTGAGGCACTATCAGCAATGGGGCTGCCATGTGCTCAGGACAGAATAGAGAATTTGAACACAGAGTGGAATATCATACGATGAATGAATGAAGATTTGACTTCAACTTATTTTTTATCATCACTAGTGGCATGACCCAATCTTTGGCCTGGTCCACACTAACCCCCCACTTTGAACTAAGATACGCAACTTCAGCTACGTTAATAATGTAGCTGAAGTCGAAGTACCTTAGTTCGAACTTACCGCGGGTCCAGACGCGGCAGGCAGGCTCCCCCGTCGACTCCGCGTACTCCTCTCGCGGAGCAGGAGTACCGGCGTCGACGGCAAGCACTTCCGGGATTGATCCGGGATCGATTTATCGCGTCTAGACAAAACGTAATAAATCGATCCCAGAAGATCGATTGCTTACCGCCGGACCCGGAGGTAAGTATAGACGTACCCTTTATGCTGTTTCCTGGGATGAAAGAAGTAGGAATTCATCTCTTGCTACTCCCAGTATCAACAGCTATAGTTGAGCATTCTTTTTCATCATTGAATAGAATTTTGTGTTCTGAAAGAAGTCACCTTCTGCCTAATCATGTGAATGAACTAATGAGCATATCAATTGAAGGAATGGAAGTACCAGACACACGAGACATCACCAAAGATGAACGCATTGCATTCAAGAAGTTGCTTAACAGAGTTGTGCAAAATTATAACAAGAAACCAAGAAGGATGTAGATGTAGTGCTTCATAGAAGGCTTGAGTAGCCAACTTTAATTTGTGTGATGATTTTAAAACATGAGTTAAATCTAATAAAATGGTCATGAAACATTTTTTAGTTTTTACTATGGTGCCATACAGCCCACCTTCACCCTCACGGACTCACCCCGCATCAGCCTTGACACACCCCCCCCTGTAAATTTGAACATCCCCACTAATTTCAATTCCTGGGAAAACACTGACCTCAAGGCCTCAGGGCAGACCGTGGGGGGCGGGGCCACAGTCCAGGTGCTGGGGCCCACAAAAGATTAATCCAGCCCTGCGGGTGCTGAGCACCTCCTATTTTTTTTCAGTGGGTGCTTGAGCCCCGGAGCATCCATGGAGCTGGCACCTATGTCTGGAGGGCAACAAGAACTCAGCTCCTGCAGAATGGGCCCCATGCTATGAATGTCACAAAGACAGGGATCGATAATGGGCATCAGAAAGTTTTTTGTGCTAGCAGGGTAGGGCAGGGTTGGGATGGGCCTTGTTCCCATTTATAATTCATACCCTAGTCACTATAATCTCATTTGTCTAATAATGTGAATTTCGGGTTGGTGATCTACAAGGGTGTCTTTCTCTGAAGTTCCCTGCTGTGTCAGCTTTTCACGTGTGTCCCCTGGACGTTAAAACAAACAGCCAAGGCAAGTACCATCAAATGGGTGTGAGAAATCTCAAGAGATGCACTAATGCAGGCCCTGATTTGAGTACATTGAGTAGTACCTTACTCCATGAGTAGCCCTGCTGACTTCAGTGAGACCTGTTTGTGGAGTAAGGAGCTGCCAGGTGCATAAAGATATCAGACTCTGGCCTTCAGTAATTTATTTTTAGAATATTATGTCATGCCTTTAAATTCTGGGCTTAAAGATGAGAGTAGAAATGATACTGCATGCCCATTTGGAAACTCACTATGCAGATATAATTCACTACAAAGCTCTGTCTGGAACTTACTTGAATGGTCACAGCAATTTCAACATGCTGTGGAATTCAGCATTAGTTTTGCTGCAAAAAAGCTGGATTTAGGTGCAGTGTGCCACAGCATACACAGAACACTACTTGTGCCTTAAAATCTTAGGGCAGGACCGCCCACCGCCCTCAGGGGGTGGGAGGGTGGGAAGAAGCGGGGCCAGGGCCGGTGCTACCATTTTTGCCACCCCAAGCAAAAAAAAAAAAAAAAAGCCGCCCGGACTGTGCCGCCCCTTAGCATGTGTCGCCCCAGGCATGTGCTTCCTCCGCTGGTGCCTGAAGCCGGCCCTGGGCGAGGCAAAGGCGCACTGTCCCTGCCCCAAGCACCAGCTCCACATTCCCATTGGCTGGTTCCCGGCCAATGGGAGCCGGCAGGGGGATGGTGCCTGTGAGTGAGAGCCACGCAGAGCCGCTTGTGCACCTCCACCTAGGAGCCGGACCTGCTGCTGGCTGCTTCCGGGGCGCAGCGCAGTCTGCAGTGCCAGGACAGGCAGGAAGCCTGCCTTAGCACCCCCACTGCGCTGCTGACTGGTGGCTGATTGAGGTAAGCCCATGCCCCAACCCCGTGCCCCAATCCTCTGTCCCAGCCCTGAGCCCCCCCAAACCCAGAGCCCCTTCCTGCACCCCAACCCCCTCATCCCCAGCTCCATCCCAGAGTCCTGACCCCCTCCCATCACCCAGCCCCCGCCCCAGCCCAGAGCCCCCTCCCACACCCTGAACCCCTCATTCCTGGCCCCATCTCACAGCCCTCACCCCCGCACTCCAACCCTCTGCCCCAGCCCTGAGCCCCTCCCACACCGCAAACTCCTCATCCCCAGCTCCGTTGGGTCGCAGGCATCAACAATTTTCTTTAACTGGGTCACCAGAAAAAAAGTTTGTAAACCACTGCCATATTGCTTCCATCACATACGCCATCTAACATTAAATTGTGAGATTTTGTCTTGTCTTTTTATTTGTACCGTAAAGTGCCTCCTAAACCTGAGTACTGGGCAAATCATAATGATCAGACGCAGACACCTCGCACCAGTTCTCTACAAATAATTTTAAATGTGTTCATAGTTAATCCCAAAATTCATCTCTAGTAGTTTCAAACTCACAGGCAACTGGATAACTATCTCTGCTACTTAGTATTCATGTAGAACATATTTTGGCACAGTATTTCCTGTATAAAGCGACAAAGAGTCCTGTGGCACCTTATGCTCCAATACATCTGTTAGTCTCTAAGGTGCCACAGGACTCTTTGTCACTTTTTACAGATCCAGACTAACACGGCTACCCCTCTGATACTATTTCCTGTATCAGAGTAGCAGCTATGTTAATCTGTATCCGCAAAAAGAACAGGAGTACTTGTGGCACCTTAGAGACTAACAAATTTATTTGAGCATAAGCTTTCGTGGGCTACAGCCTACTTCATCGGATGTATGTGATGTCATGCATCCGATGAAGTAGGCTGTAGCCCACGAAAGCATATGCTCAAATAAATTTGTTAGTCTCTAAGGCTTGGTCTACACTTACCCCCCAATTCGAACTAAGGTACGCAACTTCAGCTACGTGAATAACGTAGCTGAGGTTCGAAGTACCTTAGTTCGAACTTACCTCAGTCCACACGCGGCAGGCAGGCTCCCCCGTCGACGCCACGGTTCCCCTGTCGACGCCGCGGTACTCCTCTCGTCTAGCTGGAGTACCGCAGTCGACGGCGATCACTTCCTGGTTCGACTTATCGCGTCCAGACAAGACGCGATAAGTCGAACCCAGAACTTCGATTCCCAGCCGCCGAACTAGCGGCTGGGTGTAGACATACCCTAAGGTGCCACAAGTACTCCTGTTCTATTTCCTGTATGTCAGCCTTCCTTTTCAAAGTATTAATGCAATACCTGTTTTGTTCAGCAGATGGCACCAACGGCATACCGATAAGTACAGAAAAGAGGACGAGATCTGGTACACGGTCATTTTTGTCAGCTTTGAGCTGCATTGCATGTGGTCAGATGAGAGGAGCTAATTATCACTCAGCAAGACAAGGTGGGTGAGGCAATATATTTTATTAGCCCAGCTTCTGTGGGTGAGAGAGACAAGCTTTCGACCTTACACAGAGCAATTCTTCTTAATATCCTGGGACTCACGCAGCTGCAACACTGCTTCTCACACTGTAAGCACGAATCCATTAGTCCCAACTTTGATTACACCTTTGTAACTACTATTAGACAATGACCCCCTCATTATGTTGCTTTCTATTTTGAAAGCTTCTTTTTTTTTTTTCTGCATTTTGATCATAGTTGTTGTTGCTTTTAATTCTACTTCCTTGTGCCTCATCTCTGTAAATTACACAATTCATGTGCCCAGCTCAGAGCACAGGTAACATGGCCAGTGTAGACTCCTCCCAATTCACTGTGTCTCCCTTGAGTTAGAGACACTCTGATCTTTCCCAGCTGCTGCGATGATGGCACTTGCTTTAGCTCAGCTGCTCTCAGAACCAGTCTTCTCATTAGCAAGGGGAAGTAGACAAGTGAAACAAATCAATTATTATGTGTACAACAGGACAGCCTGGAACAGGGGTCGGCAACGTTCGGCAGGCGGCTCGCCAGGGTAAGCACCCTAGCGGGCCGGGCCAATTTATTTACCTGCTGACGCGGCAGGTTCAGCCGATCACGGCCCCCCACTGGCCGCGGTTCGCTGTCCCGGGCCAATGGGGGCGGCGGGAAGCCGCGGCCAGCACATCCCTCGGCCCGCGCTGCTTCTCGCCGCCCCCATTGGCCCGGGACGGCGAACCCCGGCCAGTGGGGGCCGCGATCGGCCGAACCTGCCGCGTCAGCAGGTAAATAAACTGGCCCAGCCTGCTAGGGTGCTTATCCTGGTGAGCCGCGTGCCGAACGTTGCCGACCCCTGGCCTAGAAGTACCAGTCAGGTTCAGGGCCTCATTGTGCTGGATGCTGTAAAAACATGCAATAAAATAAAGTCCCTACCCCCAAAACATGTATAATCTAAGCAAAGACAAGACACATGGAGGAGAGTAGGCGGAAGACAAGAAGTGACAGTAAGAAAAACATAAGGTTACATACATACTAGCTAAGATCCTACTGATCCTGCAAAGACTTATGCATCAGAGTAGTCCCGCTGACTTCGGAAGTTAGGGTTAAGGCCCTTGATGAGGCTTAGTGTTGGGGCTGGTTAGTTGATTCTGGGCTAGGGTTAGGGTTGCTTCAAATCAATGAGACCATTCACAAAAAGTAAAGTGAGGCACATACATCATTATTTTCATGATCATCGCCTATGTGCGCAGCTTCTGTCAAAAGTTACTGAATGCACAATATGACATAAGGTTCATGCTCAGCTCGTGTTGCATTCCTCCACAACACAATACAACGGGCCCGATGCTGCAGTCCTTATTCAGGTAAAACTCCCAAAACTTAGAGAGAGGTTTTGTTTTTTTGTTTTTTTTCCCTTAAGGAAGGACAGTAGGATCAGATCCCAAATCTTTGCAATATGATAATCAGAATCTGGATCAAACTTCACTCTGAAGGAGGGAGTAGTGTGCAGAGGGGGACTGTTAAATCCATAGGAAGGCTGTGAGGAATCTGAAAAATAACTACTTGTCAAGTGAGAATTTTGGGGTTACCTCCTTTTAAATTAGGTTTTAAACCCTTTTCATTTCAGACGCTCTTTGTCGTAACATATTGAGTGTGGTTTTTACCCTTCTATACGTTTTGTATAGTAATCTGTCTCAGGTGTCTAGGAGATGAGCTGCTGGATATATACAGAAAATATCTGAAGGTCTAAGTTGTGTGCAGTTTTTATTAGATTTAATTTTGGGATTACCACATTGTTCTCGATTAGTGAAGCCATGAGTGTGTTACGCAGATCATCCCAAATTAGGCCTTTAGACCACACCAGCATGGATTTTGCTTAGGATGCATATTTTAAACAAAAAACCTTTATACATTTTCTATACTTTAAGAGAAAGGCATTGGCAGTAGTTTTTCATAACCCTCCACCTTTAAAGCAAATTGTCTCAGTTACCATGGGCCAATTTTAGAGCAACAGCAAAATTAGTACTAATACATTTTCAAAAACCCTACCTATTTTCTAGTGCAATGTCTCACCGCCAGCCAGCACAAATGCTTTAATTATATCCTTGGAAACACAGAGGTTATAGGTCTAATTTCTAGTCATGCGATAGCAGACATTAAAACTGTCACAGGTCATACAGGTGCAATCTTCGTTCTCTGTTTTTCCTGATCTGTGTTTGGGAAGAAGGAGAAACATTTTGTAATAGGTTCTTTTTTATTAAAAACGAGGCATCTGAAAATGGCTCAGAGGCTCGGTACAAGTAGTACGGTACCAGTCGAGATCACGCTTGCTATAATAGGAAATTGAAAAGCCCGATTTTTTCCTCATGATGGATGTACTCATTGTTCTCTTTGCCATTTAAAAAAACCCTGCATCACCTCTTTATTTTTTTATTTGGGAAAATATTGTATCTCCTATAAGAAGATCCAGACAATGGTGAGTCTCAAGAACTCATCCATGTTTTTATAATGCGCTTCTAACTATGGTATTTGGGGACTTTAAGGTCTGTCTTCTATGCAGCCTGTTTGGACAGAACCAGTCTCGCTTTCTCTTTTCTGTTCAACATTCATAATATTATGTATTTATCTACTTCACAAGATATTGTAGAGCTTAATTGATTAATGATTAGAAAGGGCCTGGAGATTGGACTAAAAGACCCAAAACAAACTTTTCAATATGGCAAAATATTAACAGCACGGTGCCCCAGATATCCTGCACTAGGACTGGTGTTGCTTAATATATTTATTAATTACATTTTTAAAAATCATACTTTGAAAAACCTTTATTAAGGTTGCAAAGTCAAGCACTCCACAGTTAGAGAATGCCAGGATTATGGTTGCTCATGCAATTAATGCATAGCACAGGAAACCTTAGTTCTTAATGAATTTATGTTCACAACAACCCTGTGAGATAGGCCAGTACTATTATCCCCATTTTACAGATGAGGGGCTGAGGCACAGAGACAGCCAGGTCAAAATTTTGGATGCTTCAGTGACTGGATGTCTAACTTCAGTCACTTAGGAACCAGGTCCTTGAAATCAATGAGAGTTAGGATCTGGGCTTTAGGGCCTGATGTTTTTCTTTTATTTATTAACAAATCCATTCTTGTATGTCAGAAATCTTATAAACTTGTTTTACAACTTAAATAGCGATTAAAAGCAACAGGGCAGTCTGCAAAATATCTTTGATGCCTGTATACGAATGCAAGGGGTATGGGGAACAAGCAGGATGAACTGGAAAAAAATTATGATTTAATTGGCATCACAGAGACTTGGTGGGACAACTCCCATGATTGGCGTACCGGCACTGAGAGATATAGCTTGTTCCGAAAGGAAAGGTATGTGGGGAAAGGAGGAGGTGTTGTGCTGTACATCAAGAATGTATACTCTTGCTCTGAGGTCCAAGGGGAAGTGAGCGACAGTCTCTGAGTCTCTGAGTGAGGATAACAAAGAAAAAGAACAGTAGCAATGTTGTGTGTGTTTGTGGGGAGGTCTATTGTAGACCCCAAATCAGGAAGAGGAAGTGAATGAGTCATTCTACAAGCAGATAACAAGATTAGTTAACGCACATGAGCTAGTATTAATGGGGGATTTTCACTTCCCTGATATCTACTGGAAGACTATTGTAGCAAAACATAATACGTCCTGCAAATTCTTAGCATGTGTAAGGGACAGCTTTCTGATTCAGAAAGTGGAGGAAACAACTAGGGGGTCATCCATTTTAGATCTGGTTTTGATCAACAGGGATGAATTAGTTGCAAACGTGAAGGTGGTCAGGAACTTGGGAGGAAGTGATCATGATCTGATAGAATTCAAGATCCTATGGAAAGGAGGACATGAGAACAGCAAAACAAGGACTTCAGAAAGGTGGATTTCAACCGACTCAGAAAAATAGGCAAGGTCTCATGGAAAGACCAATTAGGAAGAAAAGGAGTTGAAGGGGGCTGGCAGTTCTTAAAAGATATAATACTAGAGGCTCAACATCAAGCTATTCCAACACAGAAGAAAGATAAGACGAGCCACAGGAGGCCAATGTGGCTGCAGAAGGAGCTTTTTAGCTATCTAAAAATCAAAAGGGATGCACACAGGAAATGGAAGTAGGGGCATGTCACTTAGGGCTGGTCTACAGTATGTCGTTAGATTGACATTCCCTGTATTGGGTCGAATTTATAATGTGCTTGTCTACACTACAGAGCCCTTCCCGCTGATCTAAAGGGCTTTTAAAATCGACGCCTGTACTCCACTTCAACGAGAGGAGTAGCGCTAGATTCAACCTTCCCAGGTCAAATTAGGGGTAGTGTAGACACAGCACAGTGTATTTCGACTTGTTTGGCCTCTGGGAGGTGTTCCAGAGTGCTCCAATGTGTCCGCTCTAGACAGCACTTTCAACTCCACTGCACTTCAGCCAGGTACACAGGAAAAGCCCCGGGAACTTTTTAATTTCATTTCCTGTTTGATCAGTGTGGAGAGCTCACCACCACAGCTGACCATGGGTGCCCAGGTATGCAAACGTGCTCCAGCGTGGAGCGTACAGGAGACACTGGATCTGATTGCTTTGTGGGGAGAAGAGTCTGTGCAGGCAGAGTTCCGAACCAGCAGAAGAAATGCTGACATCTATGCCAAAATCGCACAGGGCATAGGGGAAAAAGGCTACACCAGGGACACACAGCAGTAGGGTGACCAGACAGCAAGTGTGAAAAATCGGGACAGAGGGTGGGGGGTAATAGGAGCCTATATAAGAAAAAGCCCCAAATATCAGGACTGTCCCTATAAAATGGGGACATCTGGTCACCCTACACAGCAGTGCCTTGTGAAAATAAAGGCGCTCAGGCAAGCCTACCAGAAGACAATGGAGGCGAATAGTTGCTCTGGTGCTGAGCCACAGACATGCCGCTTCTATGAGCAGCTGCATGTGATTCTAGGCGGGGACCCAACCAGTACCCCAACACTGTCCGTGGATACCTCCCGGGGGACCCAGGCGGCCACGGGCAACAAAGAGAAGGACATTGTTGATGAGGAGGAGGAGAATGTGCAGCAGGCAAGTGGAGGATCCATTCTCCCCATCTGCCTGGACCTTTTCCTAACTCTGGAGCCAATCCCCTCCCAGGACCTACTGTTGCGGGACTGTGATGGCGGGGAAGGCACCTCTGGTGAGTGCATACTTGTAATAACACTACAGGGGTTAAATGCAATTGTGGTTACTGTTTAATTTGAGGTAAACAATTGGGATACAGTGGCGGCCAGTGCAGCCACGCAAAGGGTGCTCCCTGGAAAAGCCTGTTTATGTGCCAAGAGTTTCCACAGTAAAAAATTTCTCCGGGTGTGCCCTCACACCGCCTACTCTTTTGTGTGTGCTTACCATGCCTGCCTGCACACCGAAATCTGCTGCCCAGCGCTCTGCCATGTGTTGTACCTTACTGGCAGGCTCTTCTTTTAAAACACAAAATTTGGCCGAGTACCTCAGGGAATGTATTTACTGCTGTGAATTGTTTCATTCATTGCAACAGTTAACCTTTTGTTTTCAACAATGTATGCTTTTTCTTGCAACTGCTTCTCTAGGTACTTCCTCCACACCAGCACAAAGGCTGTCCCAGATTAGAAGGCGAAAAAAGTAGACAAGGGAAGACATCTTCTGTGATTTGATGTGTTCTTCTGAGACTGACAGGGCCCAGCTCCATGCATGGAGGCTCACACTCTCAGAGAGCATGCACATCGACCAAGAGGGCAGGAAAGCAAGCAGGGAACAAGAGCGTAACACGCAAGAGGAGATGTTGCGGCTTATGGGAGAACAAACAGACATGTTGAGGCATCTGGCTGAGGTGCAGGAAAGGCAGCTAGACCTTAGAGTCCCGCTGCACCCAATGATGAACCAGCTACCCTCTTCACCCAGTTCCATATCAAGATGCACTGCGCCTTGATGTGCTCTTCTTATTGCCCTGGTGTCTGGCTGCTCATAATTGGCAGCCAGGCAATCTGCCTCAACCCCCCACCCTGCCAGAAACTTTTCCCCCTTACTTTCACAGATATTATGTAGAACACAGCAAGCAGCAACAACAATAGGAATATTGCTTTCTTTGAGGTCTAACCTAGTGAGTAAACTGCACCAGCACCCCTTTAGACATCCAAAGGCACATTCTACCACCATTCTGCACTTGTTCAGCCTATGGTTGAACTGCTCCTTACTGCTGTTCAACCTGATTGAGTATAGCTTCATGAGCCACAGGAGCAAGGGGTAGGCTGGGTCTCCAAGGATAACTATTCGCATTTCAACATCACCAATGGTAATTTTCTGGTCTGGGAAGAAAGTTCTTTCTTGCAGCTTTCTGAAGAGACCGGAGTTCCTAAAGATGTGCGCGTCATGTACCTTTCCCGACCATCCCACGCTGATGTCGATGAAATGGCCCCTGTGATCCACTAGCGCTTGAAACACCATTGAGAAGTACCCGTTCCGGTTTATGTACTCTTTGGCAAGGTGGTCTGGTGCCAAGATAGGGATGTGCATTCTGTCTATCACCCCACCACAGTTAGGGAACCCCATCACAGCAAAGCCATCAACTATGTCCTGCACGTTTCCCAGAGTCACTACCCTTCTTAATAGAAGTGAATTGATTGCCCTGGCTACTTGGATCACAGCAGCTCCCACAGTAGATTTACCCACTCCAAACTGATTCCTGACTGACCGGTAGCAATCTGGTGTTGCAAGCTTCCACAGGGCTATCGCCACTCGCTTCTCAACTGTCAGAGCAGGTCTCATTTTGGTATTTCTGCACTTCAGGGCTGGGGAAAGCAATTTGCAAAGTTCCATGAAAGTGACCTTATGCATTCAAAAGTTATGCAGCCACTGATCCCCATCCCATACCTGCATCATGATGTGGTCCCACCAGTCTGTGCTTGTTTCCCTGGCCCAGAAGCTGCGTTCTACTGTGTCAACAAGCCCAGCGACTGCTGCCAGTATGTGCAAATTGCTCCGTTCCATGGCTTCCAGCACCGCTATTTGCGTGGCATCACATTCTTCCACACAGCTGCTCCTGGCTATGGTTTGCAAATACCACAGGATGATGCACAAAGTGTTTGTGATGCTCACAACAACAGCATACAGCTGAGCAGGGTCCATGCTTGCTGTGCTATGGCGTCTGCACAAGTAACCCAGGCTTAGGCACGAAAATGATTGTTTGCCATTGTTTTCAGGGAGGGAGGAGCCAAGTGCATTATGGGAGGCTGACGATATGTACCCAAAACACCTCCCGAAAATGTTTTTGTCCCATCAGGCATTGAGAGCCTAACCCAGAATTCCAATTGGAGCAGGAACTGTGGGATAGCTGCGCATAGTGCATTGCTCCATGAGTCGATGCTACCCACAGTAGTGGGGATGCGCTCTGCCGATGGAATGTACATAGTGGGGACATACACCATCGATTTTGTAAAATCAGAGGCTACAGGTCGACTTTAATAAATTCGAACTAATTTTGTAGTGTAGACAAGCCCTAGGGAAGTATACATGGGAATAGCATGAGCGAGTAGGGACAAATCAGGAAAGCCAAGGCAAAGAATGAGTCACAGCTGGCAAGAAATGTTAGTGACAACAAGCAGGAGTTCTTCAAATATGTCAGATAAAAAAGAAAGATTAAGCACTGTGTGGGTCTGCTGTTCAATGGAGAAGGTGCGCTGGTCATAGAAGATGAGAGGAAGGCAGAGCTGCTCAATGCCTGCTTTGCTTCTGTCTTCTCACACAAAATAACATGTGACCAAACGACTAGCGAAGTTACCAGAGACAATAAAGGGGAAGGGATGCAGATCTGGATAAGTAAAGAACGCATCAGAGATCTTCTGACCAATTTGAATTAATTCAAATCAGCGGGGCCGGGTGCTATTCACCTGAGGGTACCTAAGGAATTAGCTGAAGAAATCTCAGGGCCACTGGCAATAATATTTACAAACTCACAGATGATAGGAGAGGTCCCAGAAGGCTTGAAAAGGGCTAATGTAGTGCCCTTCTTTAAAACGGGGGAAAAGGAGGAGCCGGGGAACTATAGACCAGTCAGCCTGACTTCAATACCTGGGAAGCTATTAGAGCAATGTATAAAACATTCAGTTTGCAAATACCTGGAGGATGAAGGGGTAATCACTAGCAGCCAGCATGGATTTACCAAGAACAAATCATGCCAAACCAGCTTGATTTTCTTTTTTGACAGGGAAACTGATTTGGTGGATAGAGGGAATGTGGTGGACATAATATACCAGAATTTCAGCAAGGTTTTTGACACAGTCCCACATGACATTCTGATAAGTAAGCTCGAGAAATGCAGGCTCGGTGGAACTACAATTAAGTGGGTACATAATTGGTTAAACAACCACAAACAAAGAGTAATTATTAATGGAATGATGTCAGATTGGAGGAAGGTTTCAAGTGGGGTTCCACAGGGATCTGTTCTGGGTCCAGTGTTGTTTAACATCTTTATTAATTACTTGGATATAGGAATAGAGAGCGTACTGATCAAGTTTGCAGATGACACAAAGGTGTGGGGGGGTTGCCAATACTGTGGAGGGTAGAGCTAAAATTCAGAGGGATCTTGATAAATTGTAGAACTAGGCTGTAGACAACAAAATGAAATTCAGCAAAGACAAATGTAATGTGCTACACTTAGAGAAGAAAAACCAAATGCATAAATACAGAATGGGGGAAAACTGGCATGGCAGCAGCACAGCTGGGAAGGATCTGGGAGTTGTGGTGGATCACAACCTCAACATGAGTAAGCAATGCAATGCTGTTGCTAAAAAAGCAAATGCAATTTCAGGTTGCATTAACAGAGGTATAGCATGCAAGTCACGGGAGGTGATAGTACCATTCTACTTGGTGCTGGTTAGGCCTCAGCTGGAGTACTGTGTCCAGTTTTGGTCATCAATGTATACAAAGGATGTAGAGAAACCGGAAAGGATCCAGAGGCAAGCGATGAAGATGATCAAAGGGATGGAATGCAAGTCATATGAGCAAAGACTGAAGGAACTGGATATGTTTAATTTGGAAAAGAGGAGATTAAGGGGGGATATGATAGCAGTCTTCAGATACTTGAAACACTGCCATGAAAAAGATGGAGAAAAGTTGTTCTCTTTTACCACAGAGGGTAGGACAAGAGGCAGTGGGTTCAAACTACAGTATAGCATGTTTAGATTAAATCTCATGAAAAACTTAACTGTAAGAACAGCAGGACAATGGAACAGACTGCATAGGGAGTTCGTGGGAGCTTCTTCATTGGAGTTTTTCAAAAGGAGTCTGGATAGCCACCTGTCTTGGATGATTTAGACACAGCAAATCCTGCATCTGGGCAGGAGTTAGACTGGATGGCCCTTGCCATGCTGTCTAATCCTATGGTTCTATACCTAACTTAGTATATACACAAGTACACCATAAGAAATTGGCCTCAGAACATTTGTAAAGCTGTATTGAGGAGACCTGATCCTAGTTGCTTTCTTCAGCTTTGTGACATTGATCACATATTGTGGTTGATGCTTTTCTAGTTTTCATCAGCCTCTTGTATTTTGTCAGTTGATAGTGTCAGTTAAAGTCTTTCATTATCTCATTTTTAGGCACAAACTTCTGTTTTTCTTACATTTACATTTGTAACTTGTTTATTAATTGTCCTGTCAAAACTCTCTGTGATATTAAGCTTTTCTCCTTTTTCATCCTATTTCCCTTATTTGAATATCTTAATTTTGAGTTTAATTTTATCTATTGTTGAATGAGTTTTCCCCTCCCTTAGGAAGTTCTCACACTATCAGGTTTGGTAACGGGCTTATTCAGAGGTGCTGACCATCTGCAGCTCCCATTGACTTCCCTTGTAGTTGTGTGTGCTCACCACTCCTGAAAATCCGACTTCGAATGTCTCAAATTGGGTAGCCAAAATGATAGAAACACTGTTAGTGGCCATCTTCAAAATTTTTGATTAAATGACTTGCTCACCATCAAATAGCAAGTCTAGGGCAGAGCCCAAGATAAAACCTAGTGCTCCTGAGTCACAGTTCACTTTCTTAATTACAGGCTTTTTCGTTTGTAGTTTCCTGCATTTTCCATTACAGACTTTCCAACTTCTGCAGCAAATGAGGCAGGGGTCCTAAAAACCAGCATCATTCACACACATTCTCAACTGATTCAATCAGCACAGTACATTCCGTTTACTGACTGAGGAAACAATAATATGTGATCATATAACTAAAGACTATATCCTAATGCATATGCACAAAGGGACAGAATTTAGGTTGCATTGATTTAAAAAAAAATTCTGGAGGTTCCAAGTGAAATCTGAACCCTCCAAAACCCAACAAAATCAGAGGGGGATAAAAAGTTTTACTCTGATTTTTCCAAAATCAGCAGTTTCCAAAAGAAGCAAATACAGAATTGTTTATGCTTTAAACCAGTGGCTCTCAACCTTTCCAGACTTCTGTATCCCTTTCAGGAGTCTGATTTGTCTTGCGTACCCCAAGTTGCACCTCACTTAAAAACTATTTGCTTGCAAAATCAGACATAAAAATACAAGTGTCATAGCACACTATTTCTGAAATATTGCCTACTTTCTTATTTTTACCATATAATTATAAAATAAATCAATTAGAATACAAATATTGTACTTCCATTTCAGTATATAGTATATTGAGCAGTATAAACAAGTCATTGTCTGTATGACATTTTAGTTTGTACTGACTTTGCTAGTGCTTTTTATGTAACCTGTTGTAAAACTGGGCAAATATCTAGATAAGTTGATGCACCCCTTGGAAGACCTCTGCATACCCCTGGGCTATGTGTACCCCGGTTGAAAACCACTGCTTTAACACCACTAGCTGTCACCTTCAGCCCCCAACTAAAACCTCTCCAGCGCATCATCAGAGATCTACAACCTATCCTGAAAGATGATCCTTTACTCTCACAGATCTTGGGAGACAGACCTGTCCTCGCTTACAGACAACCCCCCAACCTAAAGCAAATACTCACCAGCAACCACACATCACTGAACAAAAACACTGACCCAGGAACCTATCCTTGTAACAAAGCCCGATGCCAACTCTGTCCACATATCTATTCAAGTGACATCATCATAGGGCCTAATCACATCAGCCATACCATCAGGGGCTCGTTCACCTGCACATCTACCAATGTGATATATGCCATCATGTGCCAGCAATGCCCCTCTGCCATGTACATTGGCCAAACCGGACAGTCTCTACGCAAAAGAATTAATGGACACAAATCTGACATCAGGAATCATAATACTCAAAAACCAGTGGGAGAACACTTTAACCTGTCTGGCCATTCTATGACAGACCTGCGGGTGGCTATCTTACAACAGAAAAACTTCAAAAACAGACTCCAACGAGAGACTGCTGAGCTGGAATTGATATGCAAACTAGACACAATCAACTCAGGATTGAATAAGGACTGGGAATGGCTGAGCCATTACAAACATTGAATCTATCTCCCCTTGTAAGTATTCTCACACTTCTTATCAAACTGTCTGTACTGAGCTATCTTGATTATCACTTCAAAAGTTTTTTTCTCTTACTTAATTGGCCTCTCAGAGTTGGTAAGACAACTCCCACCTGTTCATGCTCTCTGTATGTGTGTATATATATCTCCTCAATATATGTTTCACTCTATATGCATCCGAAGAAGTGGGTTGTAGCCCACGAAAGCTTATGCTCTAATAAATTTGTTAGTCTCTAAGGTGCCACAAGTACTCCTGTTCTTTTTGCTTTAAATTGATCCCCCTTCGGTATTTAAAAAGGGGGAATAATCATAACTGAATTTTATTACTGGACAACTGAAAAACATGGACTAGGAACTGCCATACTGGATCAGACCCACGGTCCATCTAGTCCAGTATCCTGTCTCTGACAGTGCCCAGCACCAGATGCCTTAGAGGAAGGTGTAAGAACCCCACAGCGGGCAGAGGTGGTGTCCTAAAGCATCAATAATTAATCAATCTAAATCAAGTTGGGAAAGATTTGTCATGAGAATCTACAACCCCCCCCTCTCCCTTTTCCTGTCTTGAATTTGCTGACTGCAGGAGTCACCCTGAGCAGCTGATTCTCAGATGACTTAGGATGGGTCCTGTTGTGCCAGGCTCTACCCAGAGGGATCAGGCTGGGGATGGGAGGAGCAGCTTTTCTACTGAGTGTGAGAGAGCAATTTGTGCCAGGCTAAACAGAGGGGGGAGGGGCCATCTCTCACTCTGTAAGGGGGAAGGAACTGCCCATCCACTACCCTGTACCAGTTACACCCTGTGCTGAGGCCAGGCAGGCACCTCTAGCCCCATGACCTACCATGCCAGCTGGGCCTCGCTCCTCTTTCTCCCCTTCCCAGTATTTCTGCCCCAGCTTCTTGCTCCTCAATATTCCCCCCCCCCCCCCCCCACAGTCATTCAATCTCCTTCCAAATGTAGGTTTTTCTTGCTTTCTTCGTTTTCTCCTGCAATCCTGTGTGAGGTTTTTCCTTCGTTCGTCCTCCCTCCTTCCCATTTCCCTTTCCCTGGGCGAGCTGTTTCCTTCCCCAAACCTCCCCTCCTCCAGGGACAACCCCCCCCCCCTTCGCCCTGTCCTCCTTCCCTAGTTTTCTCCTTCCTCCTCTCCTGCTTTCCTTGTCTCACCTGTCCCCGTGCTGCCCCCATCCCTTCAGGTCCCCAAGCTCCTCATTTATTTAAACCAGGCCTCCCCCTCCTTGGCTCCTCTCCTGCCCCAGCTCTCCGCTCGCTTGCCCCCAGCAGCTCCACATCCCTTGCTCCTCGCTTGCCCCAGCCTTTCCTGGCGAGGTGACACCTCCTGCTCCCTAGCCGGGGGGAGACTCCCCTGCAGGGGGCAGCAGAGGGCAGGGAGCGCAGGTTGCCCCTGGCCTCGCCCCTGCGCCTATCGGAGCCCTTGGGCAGGCGCAGGGGAGGGCGGAGCCGCCGGGAGCCCCGTGTGTCCGCACCTGAGCGGCTCCCGCCCCGCGTTAAGAGCCGAGGGCGGCTGGAGTCCGGAATGGAGCAGGCGCGCGGGAGCAGATGCCCCGCTCCGGAGCCGCTGCACTAACTTTGGGTGCCCGGTACCGAGCGCGGACCCGTGCGCTGGGGGAGAGAGACTCGGCTCAAGCCGCCATGCAGCCAGCGGCTGCCGCCTGCGGGGACTCCGGCCCCGGGCCGGGCGAGCCCAGCGGGCGAGCTCCGTGTGCCTCCGCCGGGCAACAGCAGCAGGAGCCGCCCCGGCTCCTCCAGGAGCTCGGCGCCTTCGTGGCCCGGGCGCTGTTCTGCCTCGCCCCGGTGTACCTGGCCGGCTCCCTGGGGCTGAGCACGAGCTGGGTGCTGGCGGGCTTGGGGCTGTGGATGTGGTGGCGGTGGAACCGGCGCGGGAAGCGATCCCGGCTCTCGGCGGCGTTCGGGCTGCTCGCGGAGGAGGAGAAGGAGGCGATACACCAGGGCATCGCTTCCCAGCACCTGCCTGCGTGGGTGAGTGCGGGTCAGACCGGGAGCAGCTGGGTTGTGTGTTGGAGAGTCGAGCTCCTCGCTCTGCAAATGGCCAGTGTCGTCGTCACAGGCTACAGGGGAACCCTGGGTCAGCGCAGCTTCTGCATGTTGGAAATCTGGCTTCAAATGACACACCTTGGCCCCATCTCTGTAACTTGAGTGGTATTTCTCTCAAGGGGGGAGGGCTTGGATCTTGTAGTAGGACCCAGGTTTGGGAAAGAGGGGGGATTATCTCTGTTGGGGAAACTTCTTGGAAACTACTTGTCACTTGGCTCATTCTAAAATACTTGGGAAATCTTTTGGGGCCCGGATAAGTCAGTTCTGCCCAGGGGAGTCAGCTGTGAGCCAGAAGTGATGGAAGCAGAAGCAGGGCCATCCTGGCCATCTTCTTTTACTTTGGACTTGTAAAATTAACAGTTGTGTACCCTGACATAGTTCTCTGCTACCTTTGGTTTTGCCCGACTGTGAAATAGGGACACCATTATTCTGAAATACAGTCAGTTGGAGGTACTATACCTGCCCATAAGCCTTCCTGAGAATTTTTACAGCTTTACAATTCTATTTCCTCATTTTAAAATGTTTTTCTGCTTTGTTGTGGGAAAGACCCACATAAACAGCTGGTTAAGCTAACTATATATACAGAGGAAACAGCAAAACTGGCTATACACATGTACTCTGAAATGTACAACATAAACTTAAATAAATACTTCAGTCTTTCAACTTCAACAATCGTTACTTATAACCATAGTAAGGAAAACACTTTCAGACGTTAGTGTGACTTTTAAGTTGCTGATGCCCCATTACCATGAACCACATCTGCCCAATGGAAAGGGTTTCCTATATGCATGACTGTAGTTACTGGATCTGTCCCAAGTAACTTTATTGTTATCAAATTCCTTTTTATAAAACGAGAAGCTGTTGTAAAATTCCTGGCCTGTAAAGTGTGTCTCTTGTGCAACCGTTTGGGCGATAGCAACCAAAACAATTGGTTCCCACATGCAGGTATTGACAGTGTGTGTCTAGTTCCTTCTCTCTAAAGTACTCCCTGTCATTAGATCATATGGCAGCATCTGGCTTTGCCATTATGCAGCTATTCAACTTATTTACATATGGTGGTGTCTGCTACAAAAGGAGTTGTAGGTAAATTACGTCAGACTTCTTGATAAAGAGTGCTGCTACTTTGAGGCCCTTGTAAATGTCAGGTGTTACCTTTGCTTGCTTGCAACACATGGGGAGATAAGCGTTTATGCTGGCTACAGAGTTGCTGGATCTGTACATTCAGACACTCTCCTGCTTGCTTAAATAAACTGGAATATGTACCAGGATATTGAGTTGTGAGAGGTGAAATAAAGGCAATAGTAGCTTCTTAAGCCAGAAAAAAATCTCTTACTTGCATTACTATGTAATGTGAATACTAATCTGAAAGCTTTAATATTAGTCAAAGACACACGTTGTTCCAAACGTGGTTGTATGGATACGTGTAACAGGTAGGGGATGATGCATTTCCCCCCACCCCGGCCCAGTGAATCCTGTTTCAAATGTACACTATCGAAATAGCTGGGATGCATTGTGTTAAGTTTCAGAGTAGCAGCTGTGTTAGTCTGTATCCGCAAAAAGAACAGGAGTACTTGTGGCACCTTAGAGACTAACAAATTTATTTGAGCATAAGCTTTTGTGGGCTAAAACCCACTTCATCGGATGCATCTTGTTAAGTATGTTAATGTTACGTATTTTTCCTCCAGTCTCAGCTATTTATTTCAGAATCTTGCTCATCCAAAAAATTTAAAATATATTCCTATCCTCTACTACCATTAACCTCCAATCCCCATAAACATAATAACTTCCGCATTTATAAAACGTTTAACAAACTGACACTATCCGGTTACAACTTAAACAAACTACAAACAGGTTTCTGTATTTGTTACCAATTTCTAAATTATTCGACTTGAAATGCCATAAATCTAAATGTACTCCTAACTGTGTGTGTTTTGGTGGCTCATTCTCTGTAAAGTCTCTGTTTGGATAATGAAAACTGATTAGTCAATTTTTCTTATAGTCAGCATTACTTTCTGACATAGCCAGATACTGTTATGTTTGCTTAAACATGCGGCAGGGGAATGTTTTGTCCTTTTAGAAAACAAACTGTTTCCATTTCTATTTAAAAAGAATAAATAAAGGGAGGCATTTCCACTGATGGAAACATGTAGCAAACTGTCATACAAAGGCTACACTTTGGGCTGTAAATTGACCTGGCAATGGCCCAAATCCTGGAAGGCTCTAGTGGCCTTCAACTCGCATTGCCTTCAGTGGGAGAGGAAAGTGCTTAGCACCTCCCAGAACTGGGTCCGGTTGTTTGTTTTTGTTTGGTTGTTTTTTTGTTTTTTAAACAAAAACTAGTGCTTCTGCCCTAAAAGGATTCTCTGCCTCTTTTCTGCTGGCCCCAGCATTCCATTTGTAGGTGGGATTTCTGATTTACTTTGGAGCCTTTGCCCATATGACTATAACTTGAAAGATTAATAAATGCATTGTTGTCAAGTATTGCCACTTTATCATGAGTCTTGGGATGTTTGGTGAGTCTTCAAGTCCCAGCTGATGGAATCAAGAGATTCTCATGGAATTGCAACTATCATTTTGTAAGAGGGTTCAGTTTAGATAACTCGGCTCAGTTGGTGTTTATTAATCCGATAGATTAGCACAATACAGAAGGGGTCAGTACTTTACCCAAATTGGGGAAACAGGTTTGCAGCTCTTTCCTATTCTAGCCTTTTTTATGCTCAACTTGTTAACATCTGGGGAGTTTTCTATGTATTGTAATCTCATTAACACAAACCCTTTAATCCCTTTTCTTACATGGTTTCATAACTTGTTTTCAGGGTACCAAGGCATCTGCACCAATTATTCCTAATACTTTCTTTGGTCATAGGTACATATACCAATTATCAATGCATGCCATAGGTTGCCTACCCCTGCTTTAATGTGTTTATCCTTGCAACACTGCTGTGAGAGTGTGCAGTGCACGTCATCTCATTTTGCAGATGTGGAGCTGAGGCAGAGACCCTGCCCAAGATCACACAGGAATTCTGTGGCAGAACAGGGACCTGAACGCAGGTCTCGAAGTCCTAGGCTAGTGCCCTAACTACTGGGGAATTCTTCCTTTTTAATGCCCCATCTCTCTTATGACTTACTGCTACGATGGCCCATGCTGGCCAGGCATCCCCTGTTTTGATGCCTGAAACAATGCTACGCGGTTATCAGAGTGCAAACATGAGGGTGGGGAAGGAATGAAAAATCAAATGTAGGTTCCTTTATCTTCAAAAAGATACTTGCTCCTTTTGTCCAGGAGCATTGGTAATCTAAAGTCACCTCGTAATCTGCAGAATGAAGGGCAGCAGCAATACAAGCTTCTCAGTACCACCCCATTAATGCAGCTCAAACCTCACCCGGAGACACTGCCCCCTGGGATGAGGACTGTTCACTGAACACAAATATCAATTTCTTTAATCCATTAAACTGGAGATTAAATATGAGATGGCTCTGAGGCATCTCACTATAAATAATTATTGCCTTGAAACTGACAACTGACTGATTCCATGACTGTCTCTCCAAGGACCTTTCCACACATGATGACAGACTGACAGTAAAGTTGGTGATCATCTGGTTCCTGTAATCCTCCTTCATGTTAAATGTCAGTAGTGTTTTATCTGTATTGATCATCACCTGCCTTCACTAGCAAAATTAACAAAGGTTTATTTGTGAGACAGGCCTATCCTGCAACATGATACAGAAACTCTCAGTAGCTTGCAAGAGTAGAATTAAAGTTACCTGACCACTACCTTGTACCTAGGGCTTCTGTTTCTCTGGGTTTATTAATTTAATTTCGGGGGTGGGGTATTTTCAGCAATTTTTGAGTTGTGTAGGTATCAGGGCTTTTCAGGGCTTCCTCTTTTATAGTATAATGCAGGGGTCAGCAACCTTTCAGAAGTGGTGTGCCGAGTCTTCATTTATTCACTCTAATTTCAGTTTTCACGTGCCAGTCATACATTTTAACGTTTTTAGAAGGTCTCTTTCTAGAAGTCTATAATATATAACTAAACTATTGTTGTATGTAAAGTAAATAGCATTTTTAATGTTTAAGAAGCTTCATTTAAAATTAAAAATAAAATGCAGAGCCCCCCAGACAGGTGGCCAGGACCTGGGCAGTGTGAGTGCCACTGAAAATCAGCTCGCATGCTGCCTTTGGCATGCGTGCCATAGGTTGCCTACCCCTGGTATAATGAGAAGATTTCATTGGGCACGTCCCAACATTTTTATCTAAATAGGATTCTTTCATTTTTATTATGAGTATAAAAATGATGTACTTGTTTAAGCTCTGTATCCTTGTTAATGAGCCCCTGGTTTAGCACTGAGTGTGTTTGTTCCCTAGTGTGCTTTAATGTAATATTGTTTCAAACGGTACATCAAGATCATAGCCTTGGTCAGCCTAAACCAGGGGTAGGCAACCTATGGCACGCGTGCCAAAGGAGGCATGCAAGCTGATTTTCAGTGGCACTCGCACTGCCCAGGTCCTGGCCGCTGGTCCGGGGGGGCTCTGCATTTTAATTTAATTTTAAATGAAGCTTCTTAAACCTTTTAAAAACCTTATTTACTTTACATACAACAATAGTTTAGTTATATATTATAGACTTCTAGAAAGAGACCTTCTAAAAACGTTAAAATGTATGACTGGCATGCAAAAACTGAAATTAGAGTGAATAAATGAAGACTCGGCACACCACTTCTGAAAGGTTGCCTACCCCTGGTCTAAACCCTAGTGCTCATGTGGGGCCTTGCAGGGCAGGCACCTCTTCCCTTTCTTTACCACATCTACTTCTGTTTTGTGTCACGCTCCCTAGAGGGTCTCCAGCCCATTCTTCCTCCTTTTGGGTGCCCTGCCCCCACTTTTCTCCTTCTCTGCAGGTAGAGTTTTGCAGCATCCCATTTGAGTGGTGAGAGCTGCTGAGAGAGTTGGCCGTGCTTGCTGGGCAGCCACTGGAGCTTCTGCCTTAACTGCAACAAGTGTTTAATTTAAGAGTTGGTTGCATGATGATGACATGGTTTGGTTACAGCTGAAGACTGTCCCACTGCCTGTGTGGAAACAGTCATAAACTTCTTCCCTGGCAAGCCCTGGGCTAGCAGAGTGAGATGCCTGGAAAAGTGATCCCAGTAAAATAGTTCTCTATTTGCCATGGCTGTGTGCCTCCACTTCACCACAACCTCAGGACTTGTGCTCAGCACTGCATGGCCATGCTGAAGAACCGATGCTCGTGTTTCATAATACTACTGTTTAATTCATTCTGTGAGAACAACTGGCATGCTCAGAAAGCAATCGGAAGCAAGGAACATCTCAGGAGAATCTGTAAAGCACAGTGAGATAGAATAAGTGCAGTGAGCGTGAATGGCAGAACGGAGAAGTGCAAAAATATGTTGTGAAGGCCATCGTAAAGCTCTGATGGCAAGGGGTGAGGGGAACCAGACTTCTAGTGCAGAAATAAGTTAACTTGCTTTCTTGAATATCTTGCTTATAGCATCTGAAGTCCACTGGCTCTTCTGGGTTCACTTGAAATGCAGGATATTTATGATGTCCCACAGCAGTGCATTTTGGAGCAGCACTAGTCAATGCAAAGTATCCACTCTAGAGCATCACTAGTGAAGGCAGAAGTCTTTCAGAGGCTGTAAGTGCCTTCCTTTTTGAAAACTGACAGATTTCTGGCCAAGCCTGTAAGTGGGAACACCCATTTCTCTGCTCACCCAAGTTTTTTCTTTTCGCTGATTTCCTTGGGTTTGGTTAAGAGTGGTCTTGCCATCCCATATGAATGGCACTCTGTAAATCTTGGGAAGTTCAATATTCTGTTGTCTGTATGACCGCCTGATATTGTCGGCTGTATGCATTTGAATGGTAATGAGATGTCAAACTGCATAAAATCTTGTTCGTCTCTTTGACAAACCACTTTTTGCTCACCTTCCCCAAGAGTGAATGTGGTGTGTGTGGTTTTTTTGGTGGGGGTGGGGGGAAAGGGGAGGGGAGAATGGAGACTTGAATTACATGTTTGTTTCCATTCCGAATGCTCACAAGGATACTAAAACAATGAGAGGCCAATCTAATTGTGCCAAATGAACTACATTTGTCCAAGCCATTCTCTGTTCTCCAATGGGGTACTGTATTTTCAATTGGCTATGCACTTTCTTTTCAGGCCATAAGTGTTGGGATACATATGAGAAGGACTGAGACATGGGCTAAAACTCTCTGAGCCGATAAGCTAAAAAAGACCAGATTAGTCTTTTAGGTTGAGAGGCAAGCTTTTTTCATCTATACTGTAGCTGGTATTTCCATGCTTTGCAATACTAGCTTTGTGCCTGTCTTGTGTCAGTCTAGTCTTGTAAACTAGTTGAATTAATTTGTAATTATTGCATGTCCTGTGGCTTTTTCCCTTTATTTTTTTTATGTATTTTATGCCAACAGGTTTGGTTTCTATTAAAGATAACTGTAATTGGCTGTATAGAGTGCGATGCTGGGATGGCTGCTTGTTTCCTGCAGGGAAGAAAATTGACTCCACCTTTTAAAGAAGGTGGCAACAGAAATATAGCAATAGCTTGGCTACTTTGTCAAGGGAAAAATACGTTTGGCATTCTGTCCCCTTCTTCCCCCCCACATCCAAGTATATCATCCCCACCCCGAATGGTGCTGGGAAGAATCATAGAATATCAGGGTTGGAAGGGACCTCAGGAGGTCATCTAGTCCAACCCCCTGCTCAAAGCAGGACCAATTCCCAACTAAATCATCCCAGCCAGGGCTTTGTCAAGCCGGGCCTTAAAAACCTCCAAGGAAGGAGACTCCACCACCTCCCTAGGTAACGCATTCCAGTGCTTCACCACCCTCCTAGTGAAATAGTGTTTCCTAATATCCAACCTAGACCTCCCCCACTGCAACTTGAGACCATTGCTCCTTGTTCTGTCATCTGCCACCATTGAGAACAGCAGAGTTCCATCCTCTTTGGAACCCCCCTTCAGGTAGTTGAAGGCTACTATCAAATCCCCCCTCATTCTTCTCTTCTGGAGACTAAACAATCCCAGTTCCCTCAGCCTCTCCTCATAAGTCATGCGCTCCAGACCCCTAATCATTTTTGTTGCCCTCCACTGGACTCTTTCCAATTTTTCCACATCCTTCTTGTAGTGTGGGGCCCAAAACTGGACACAGTACTCCAGATGAGGCCTCACCAATGTCGAATAAAGGGGAACGATCACGTCCCTCGATCTGCTGGCAATGCCCCTACTTATACAGCCCAAAATGCCGTTAGCCTTCTTGGCAACAAGAGCACACTGTTGACTCATATCCAGCTTCTCGTCCACTGTGACCCCTAGGTTCTTTTCTGCAGAACTGCTACCTAGCCATTCGGTCCCTAGTCTGTAGCTGTGCATGGGATTCTTCCGTCCTAAGTGCAGGACTCTGCACTTGTCCTTGTTGAACTTCATCAGGTTTCTTTTGGCCCAATCCTCTAATTTGTCTAGGTCCCTCTGTATCCGATCCCTACCCTCTAGTGTATCTACCACGCCTCCTAGTTTAGTGTCATCGGCAAACTTGCTGAGAGTGCAGTCCACACCATCCTCCAGATCATTAATAAAGATATTAAAGAAAACCGGCCCCAGGACGGACCCTTGGGGCACTCAGCTTGAAACTGGCTGCCAACTAGACATGGAGCCATTGATCACTACCCGTTGAGCTCTCGTGGTATAAGAGGTGGTATAAGATGTGGGCCTGAGAGCGGGACACCTGACCCCGATACAAGGCTTTGTTTAAAAGGAGATTTTTAACTAAGGGTTTCCTGTTAGCCCATAACCTTCTAACATTGCTTATTCTTGGTGAATTTCCATTAAACTTGACTGTTCTAAATGCTGACTTCTGAAGAAGGTTATGAGAGAAAATGCTGAAATAGGGTTTTTAGCATAAATCCAGGCTACTCAATAGACTTCTCATTGTTCTTTACTGCCTGAGTTAGTCAGGTAGCATCTTTAAAGCTCTGAAGTATGGATATTGAAGAGTATAAAAATATGTTATACTTGTGTGACCAGGGGAGCCACACCAAGGTTACTTAATTAGGGCAAACTGCAAAGAAGGGGCAGACAATCCCCAAAGCTGGTGGTCATTCCAGTACTTAGATCCACCAAGCTAGCCTCAAACAGCGTCTATAATACCTCCCTGATTACCCAGGAGCCAAAATACAGTTCACTTAAAGCAACCCAGCCTTAGGCCTCCACCCAGACGCCCAAGTCAAATATGAAGATTACTGAAAATCTTCTTATCATAGAAGAAAGTTCTACCAATCCCAAAGGATCAGACACATTACCTCCCAGGTTAATGAATATTTCGGATCTTACCCAGATACACGCTTACAGCCAATTCTTATTAACTAAACTAAAATTTATTTAAAAAGAAAAATGTTGGTTAAAAAATCAGTATACAGACATGAGTACAGTTCTGAGATCAGATTTGTAGTAGAGATGGTGAGCTTTGTAGTTGCAAAGAGTTCTTTCAGAATTAGTCCAGAGGTTATAGTCCAATGTCCATATTCAGGGTGATCCTGATGGGATTGGAGATCTGTCTTATGACTCAAGCTTCCCCTGCATCAAGCAGATCTGAGATAAAAAGGATCAAGACCCAAGACACCTTTATACAGTTCCAGGCCTTCTCTTGACATCTGAGTCCTTAGGTGAACAATAGGCAATCATGACAGGTTTCAGAGTAGCAGCCGTGTTAGTCTGTATCCGCAAAAAGAACAGGAGTACTTGTGGCACCTTAGAGACTAACAAATTTATTAGAGCATAAGCTTTCGTGGGCTACAACTCTATATGCATCCGAAGAAGTGGGTTGTAGCCCACGAAAGCTTATGCTCTAATAAATTTGTTAGTCTCTAAGGTGCCACAAGTACTCCTGTTCTTAATAGGCAATCATGGAGACTTTGAAGTAGAAGTAGACCTATTTCCTAAGCATCACCAGTAATTAGCTCCAGGGAGTAACATAAGGCAGTTGCCTGTTTTCCACCATTCACAGGTGATTTGCTGTACATTTCAAAGAGATTAATACAGTGATAGCACTATTTTTACAGTTCATTTAAATGTTAAGATCTCCTTTTGATCCCCCGAATTAACAGAATTCAGCATAGACAGGAACCCTTTGGTTACATTGTTAAGCTCTAACAAAATGTTTGTTTTTGTGTGTTTTACATATGTAATCTAAAATATGTCCCTAGAGGTTGGATTTGGGTTATTTATCCTGCAGGATGCTTAACCCTTTCTGGCCATGTGTCACAACTTGCAATTTTTCAGATAGTGTTTGTTGTTCCCACCATGGCAATGGGCTGATCTAGTCACAACCCACAAAGTAAATGTCTGAAACTGATTTCCCTCCCCCCGCCCCCAAATATACTGTGGCCCTGTTCTGATCACAACTGGTTTAGTTCCTCAGTTTCCCATTGCGTAATGAAGAGGGGAAAGGGAACGCTTTGCTAATGCTGCTTTATTGTTGGTGGTATGTAGTTTTCACATTAATCATGTAAATGGATCCAGAGGCAATGTGGTATGAATAAAGAATCCTAGAAATGTAGGGCTGGAAAGGACCTTGAGAGGTCAAGTCCCAGCCCCCTGCACCGAGGCAGAACCAAGGCCTGGTCTACACTACGACTTTAATTCGGATTTAGCTGCTTTAATTCGAATTAACGCTTGACCCGTCCACACAACGAAGCCATTTAATTCGAATTAAAGAGCCCTTTAATTCGATTTCTGTACTCCTCCTCGACGAGAGGAGTAGCGTCAAAATCGGTATTGTTAATCCGAATTAAGGTTAGTGTGGCCGCAATTCGATGTTATTGGCTACCCACAATGCAACGCTCTGGAAATCGATGCTACTACGGTAGCTTGGACGCACACCACCGAATTAATGGTGCCTAGTGTGGCCGAATACATTCGAATTTATAAAATCGGTTTCCTAAATTCGAATTATATAAATTCGGATTAATCCCGTAGTGTAGACATACCCCAAGTAAATCTATTCTAGGCCATCCTTGACAGGTTTTGTCAAACCTGTTTTTAAAAACCTCCAGTGAAGGGGATTCCACAACCTTCCTTGGAAGCCTATTCCACAGCTTAACTAGAAGGATGGTTAGAAAGTTTTTTCCTAATATCTAACCTAAATCTTCCTTGCTGCAGATTAAGCCCATTACTTCTTGTCCTACCTTCAGTGAATATGAACGTTGATCATTGTCCCCTTTCTAAAAGACCCTAACATGTTTGAAGACTTTAAGGTTCACCCTCAGTCTCCTTTTCTCAAGACTAACCATACCCAGTCTTTTTCAGGGTGGATTGATTTAAGTCAATCATTTAAATCAAGTGAAAAGCCTTGATTTACATAATCGATTTTAATCAACTTTTCCATTTGTACTTGTTTTCTCAAGAAGGGTGCATTCTCATTGGTTGATATAACCATTAAAATATGTTGATTTACAACTAAATAGAGCTTTTTACACTAGATATGGTACTTTTTTTTTTTTTTTGCTACGTAGGAGGGTTAACTATAACTATAAACTATAACTATATATATAATGTAGCTTAATATTTTCAGAATTATATTGTACATTTTAGTATGTTAGAAAATGGTGAATGATATATTGCTTATTTATTAGATAATGTTTTGCTCATGATTTGTATTAACCTTCATTAATTAAATTTCATTTACTATTCTAAACACACAACAGCATATAAAATGTTTTATTAAATAAAATCTTAAGTATGTTTTGATACATAAGCTTCTCTTAACATTATATATTCAATTCAGATTTAATTTTCAACAGGTTTATTTAAAAAAATATCACTTTTTTTTAAAAAATTTGAATTTTTTTATTTTCCAAAAATCATGGGGTTTTGTTTGTTTTTGTGTTTGTTTGTTTGTTTTTTTTTTTTTTTTTTTTTTTTTTTTTTTTAATCCATCCTGCTGTTTTTGTTTGTGTGGTGTTTTGTTTTTTTGTTTGTTTGTTTTTTGGACCTTGCCTCATGTCACTTTTGTAGCTCTCCTCTTGACTCCAGTGTGTCCAGAACTGGACACAATACTCCTGCTGAGGCATCACCAGTACCAAGTAGAGCATGACATTTCTCTCCCATGTTTTACATCCGAAACTCCTGATAACACACCCCAGAATTAGCCTTTTTTGCCACTACACCATGTTGTTGACTCGTATTCCATTTGTGATCCCTATAACCTGAGATCTTTTTCAACAGTACTACCACCTAGCCAGTTATTCCCCTTTTTGTATTTGTGCATTTGGTTTTTTGCTTAAGTGTAGTACTTTGCACTTGTCTTTTTTGAATCTCATCTTGTTGTTTTGAATTCATGTCACTTCAGAAGTAACAGTGTAATAATAAAAGACACATGGGACATGAGATTGTGTTGATGGACTGCATGCCTTCAAACCTGAGCTCTGTTTCCACATCCCAGCTACTCTTACATAAAGCTGCATAGTTATGTGTAATGCGCGATGTAATCACTTTATTTTTCTTTGCAACTAGATCCACTTCCCTGATGTTGAACGGGTGGAATGGCTGAACAAGGTGAGGAGGTGTTAATGAAGCTGTATCTGAAAATATTTTTAGTGAACTGTCTCTGCTCTGGAGTTACTCCGCAGCACAAACTTAAACATACAACTATAATAAAAATAACAACTTGCTATTTTAGGGAGTGATGAGATTTAATGCCTTTGCTTAAACCTTTGAGCACATGAAATCTGTGCAGATTCAGTCTGAGCTGAGTGCTTGTCTCCTTAAGGGCTATGCCTACTCTCCTGGCAAACGTGACTCCAGAATGCTGATTGAACATAAGAAAACCCTCCTTTAAAACTCAGACTTCCAGTCTTCCTTCCTTTTAACCCCTGCACTACAGCTGCTGCTTAAAATCTAAATACCAGGAACTAACATGCTTGTGTACCAGTAATTGATCTCCTGATCTTTCCTGCCCCTATTGCACACCCGCCCCCTCCCCCCCCCTACATTGTCACCCTTTATAGTTGTCTCATCAAGTCTGAATTGCCAGCTCTTATGGGAGGAGAACCGTCATGTTTGCTTGTTGAGTTAATAGGAACACTTAGAAGTAGAACAAGGCCAAAATTTTCAGAAATGGAGGTTTTGTTTTGTTTTTCAGGTGCCCAATATGAAGCACCTGAAAGGGGCCAGATCTTCAGAAGATCAGTGTCCAGAAACTTCTGAGGCTGAAATACCTTGTAAGGTGTCTCATGTTGGGCACCACCAATCCCTAATCAGGTGTGGAAGCTTTGCTCTGAAACAAAGCTCCTGGGTCAGGAAAATGACCAGATTCAAGGCAGGACACACATAACTAGGTTAATAGTGTTACAGTTCCTGAGGTAACTGCACATCTGACCCCTTTGTGGCCTCCTTGAGGCCACCCCACTTAGATCTCAGGCCTCTAGCTGTCATCTTTCTTGGGTCAGAGTCCCACAGCGCCCTCCTTCTAGACCAGGGATTTAGGCTGTGATTCCTCATGCAATGCACAGCAGGTTGGAATTTAACTTGGCATCTGCAGCTCTGGTCTCTCTCAAGGGCAATGACAGGGTTAATCAATGACCAGCCACCCTTCGTAAAGCAAAGTACTATATATTCAGAACAAAAGCACTAGAGAGAGAGAAATGTATCTTAAAACAGTGAACCGCTTATATGCAGATCTTAGATCACCAGGATGTCACCCATCTTCCACAGGGAGACCTTGATGGGGATACAGTGCTGCAAGCTCTGACACCCCCCCCTCCCCCCATTGGTCCTTGTGTCACACTAGTGCTTGGACGTGGTCAGTGTCACATCCCTCCTCCCACCCCCATTTCAGGTTGGTCATTATACAGTTTTTCAGTGCTTTGTTTTCCAGACTTCTCCAACCAGCTAAAAATCATCTCTGGTGTGCCCCTCCCCCCGCCTCAGGTGAGGCTTCTCCAGGCTGGTTACCTGCCTAGGGATTTGCATTAATCATCCCCAGTTCCTGCAGGGAACTCCTGTAACTTCTCCATAGAGCCAGAATACAATCCCTAGCCCATAACGATACAAAGAACACTTACAAAGTTGGTAGGATAGTCTCAAGACTGTCATGTGTCCATTATAGCTGTCACAACCAGTATGTGTTAAATCTTCCTTTTTTTTTACCCATCTCAGGAACTGGAACAAGTCCTCTCAAAGGTGTGAATAAAAACAAGTTTTATTACAAAGCAGAGTGGCTAATAGCCATATGTGCTGTACAGCATGGAGTTACATTTTTCTTTAACTAGATGCATCTTGTACAAAGAATCCTCGCTGTATTTTTGTGCTTTCTGTAGGTCCTTGTGCAGGCCTGGCCGTACTTTGGGACAGTCATGGAAAAAACACTTAAAGAAAAAATTGAACCGAAGATCAGAGCCAAGAATGTGCACCTGAAAACATGTACCTTTACCAAAATCCACTTTGGAGAGAAGGTAGGTGAAGCGACTGGGAAGGGTTACAGACAGATCCTGTTCTGCTTTGCTCCCAAACCGGGGGTGGGGGAGGAAGATGAATTTTGGGATTCTAGCGTACAGTTCCTTCATTTCCATAATACTAGAAATCTAACCGCATCAGTCCTAATCCAGCTGCCATCGGCTCTCTATTCTATTGGAGTCATCCTGTCTTCAGTTTCCTTTGCTTTTAAATAAGCCCTTATTTAACCAAAAAGGAAGAAGAATGTATCTGGATTTGAGGGACACAACCCCTTCCCAGTGACGGTAACCCTAGCCAGGCATGACATATGACTGATGCTAGGCAATAAAAGTGGACCTCTTATCAGCATCCCTGTATGTTATCCCTTCATTACAAGTTTAAAGAGGTTTCTTTATGAGCCTTGAAATGTAGCATCGCTCATCTGGAAGCAGGCTTGTGTCTGAGACAGTCAAGATTGCCCAGCAGGACTTGGACTCATGTACTGATCTTGCAGAAGAGTAGAGAGAGCCAGGGGGTACTGCACTGTTGAGGCTGCCATGCTTCTAGGTCTAGCTGGGCAACTCACCCCAGATTTTGGAGAAAATCAAGGGTAAGAAAAGTGCATCCAAAAAAAAACCACCCCCAACTTGTTTAGTAAATATTTCACTTTTACAAGGTTGTGCTACATCTTCCTTTTAAACTTCTTCTTCTTTTTTTTTTTTTTTTTTTTTAATTGAGCCAATGTTTCCAGTTCACTCACTATTTTAGAATATTAACAGGTAACTTTTTCATGAAAGAATGTACCTGGGTTGAATAAAGCATGTAGAAGTCTTCAGTTGGCCCTAATTTAAAAGATGTTAACTGTGCCATATCTTGTATGTGTGTGTCTCTCTTCTTTCAGTGCCCTAAAATCAATGGAGTAAAGACTTATACTAAGGAAATTGATAGTAGACAAGTGATCCTGGACTTGCAAATAAGGTAATATTGAATTATTCATATCAAACTCTTAACTGCTTGAAGAGCAGCAAGTTATCTAGGAATATAGCAAGTGCTCGAGTGATCAGAGCTGAGATCCGTCTAGTCTCAGCTCTGTTCCACTAAAGCACTTGCTATATTCCTAGGTAACTGTCCAGTGCATGTTGCTTCAGAAGAAAGGTATGAATCCTGCAATAGGCAGGTGTGGAATAATCTGGCACCCACAGTAGGTCTTCTCCTGACTTATACTAGGTAGAGATTGGCTTAGTCCCTGAAGCATGAAGCTTAATGTCCCAGCCACAAAACTTTTGTTATCTTTAATTATAACATTGCTGGATATTCAATTCCTCTTTGAATCTTTTTAAAGTCTTGTCCTCAATGACATCCTTTGGCTGTAAGTTCCACAGTTTAATCAAATGTTATGTAGAAAAAATATTTCCTTTGATTGGCTTTGAATTTTCTCTCCCCCCCCCCCCCCGCTCCCCCCTTGGAGTGTCCCCTTGTTCTTGTGTTATGAGCTGGGGGGGGGGGGGGGGGGGAGGGGAAGGGACTGAAGTTCCTAATCCACCATCTCTGTACCATTCATTATTCTGTTCATCCCCTTTCTAAGGAAAACAATCCCAGTCTTTTCAATCTCTTCATATGAGTCTTTCCAGGCCTTGGATTATTCTCATCTTCCTTATTCTCCTCCACTCTAGTTCTGCAATATCTTTGAAATGTGGTGATTGGCATTCCAGATGAGGCCGCTCCATTGATTTGACTTGTCTATAGGCAGGCATTGTAACTATTCTTCATCACCCATTCCTTATGCAATGCAACATCTTGCTTGCTTTTTTTAACCTCAACTGCACACTGAGCAGAGGATCAACTGTAGAGCTTTTTTTAAAATACAGGGACATTTTCTACCCTTCAGTCCTAGAGTGGCTATTTTTAATGAGATTGTTGTTTTGTTAGCAGCTCAAACTTAAGCTCCTTCCTCAGTTATGTTGAAGGGGTAGGATCATACAGGAAAATGTTTTCGTGTGAATGCCTACCTTTTTTGTAACTTCTGTAGGGTGATAGTCACCTAATGAAAGCTGCTTTCCTGCATGGTAATGCCACAACAGCAGTGTGCACCAAAGAACATGTAGTGATGTTACCGTCCACATCAATCAGATACAAACTGCATCTGCCTTTACATTGTGTGTCTGTGGAAAACCTCACCAAAACTAACAGGACATGTGCATCTCCCTTGGTAACCTTTACAATTCCATGCTGTTTACTCTTCTACCAAGACTGGCAATGTTACAACATGCTCTCTGATGTAACAATTGTAGAATTCCCTCTGTTACAGTCAGACCATTTTGAGGACATTTAGCAAGTCTGTGTTCATGTGTTTGTCTCTCATGCCTTGCACAACAAGGTCAAGGTTTCCTGCCTGCCTTTAAGGCTCTGCAGGGTAGTTCTGCTGCTTACATCACTCCTCCTTCTCCTGCGGCTCTTCGGCCTCCTTTCCCTGCTCCGTCTGAATCCTCCCACTCATGCAGTTTGTGCTTTTTTTGTTTAAGATATACACCTTTATACTGGAACAGTCTCCCTCTTGTGCCCTAGCTGGCCACCCCTCTCCTTATCCAGGTCCCTCTTTAAGACATGCTGCTTTCATGAAGCCTTTCAGCATTGCTGAACCAGGTCTTACACCATCATACTGACCAAAACATAAGTGAACTGAGCTATCATGGGATCACCCAGCGTATCTCGTCTATTCAGGCTTGTCTTGTGTGTCCTGGACAGTGCTGTTCACCCAACTGCTCTAAAAATAAGTAATATATTGGCTTTCGTTTCTTCAAAACAGCTGTGTTTTGGATGGGTTGGACAATTGCTTTAGGATGAGAAGCAGCACAATAACCTATGTTGGTTTTTGCCCCTTGGCTGTGTTTCCCCAGGATGCAGAAGGAAAGCTAAGAAAATGGATATTGCTGAGAGGTAGACTTCCATTGTAAATAGGGTGTTCTCTGCTAGGATGGAATGTGCAATCATCCTCACGTCTCACTGAAGTTATTTGTGAGTTCATCTGTTAAAGTAAGAAAAAAATCTTCCTGGTGAAGAAGGGTGGATTCAGGTGGATAGAAAAGCCAGCCCATCCAGTTATGCACCCCAAAGAATGCTGGTGATGAATGCTTCCATTGTTACCTATGAATTCAGACTAGCTTGCTAATTCCCCTGCACTGTCAGAGCTGGTAATAAAAAGGAGAGACCTGTTTGAACTGTACTAGCTTCTCCATGATCTTCCAGTGTGTGAAATTGTAGATGATTACACTAAGTCTGCATCTGACCCACTGACTCTAAACACAAAATTGATTAGGTGTAATCATGACTTCTTTAATCTTAGCATGGTTGTGTGTGGGATTTCTCGTCTGTGTTCATAAGAAGCTAGTGACTGTTGGTCAGACAGGAAATTTGGTTCAGTGTCTATTCAAGATTCAGCATAGGCACTCTAAGATGGAGTTGTGTGCTAAGGGCCTAGTTAATCAAGGAGTACCTACCTTTTAACTGATGTCAGACTTGGGAACAGACCCTGGTGGAAAATAAGCAGGAGCCACATGTATATTTATTGGCAAAATATGCAACTATTGGGTCTGTTTGAGATTTAGGATTTAGCCATCAACTGTGCTTATAAGCCGACAAATTCTATTTGCTTGGAGAAAGTGGTCAGAGCTGTCTCTGTCCTTCAGTGATAGCTTCTGCCCTCTCACATATGCCTCTCCTCTGAACTATAGTAGCATCCGTAACCCCTGAGCTTCCCATCTCTGGGTGAGGAGGTGTTAATCAGTTGGTCCAGGTAGTGACAGATCCCTGGCCATATCCCTCCCTGTACCCAAGCTAGTGCCATGGAGAGACTGCCATAGAACACCATTTCAACATGTAGTGGAGTAGAGTCTGCTCTGGCTGGCCTTTTCATAGCTGGGAACCCCTTATTCAGTGAAACTGCACCAGTTCCTCTGCTTGCAGACCCTGGCCCCCTCTCAGAACTAGAAAATAATCCAAATGTTGGAAGGTTCTAGCTTCAGTCTTGACTGCATGACTCCAAAAGAGAGAGAGAGAGAGTTCTAGTCAGAACATATGTGCATGTCATGGTGAAGTGTGTTGGTGTCTGGTTTTTCCTGTTCACGTATCTCAAGCAACTGAACCAGTATCACTCAAACTTCCTTCAAACTCGAGATGGTGTGTGGGGAGAATTCTTCCTCAAAGGAATTCTATTCCAAATAGAAATAGAGACTGAGAGGGAGATGGAACTTGGCCTTAACTCTAGCACTCCTTGTAGTTGTGGAGGTAAGATGTCCGTGCACATGATACTGTGTCCCTAGCAGAGGAAGTGCCCTTCAGATTGGTACATACGTAAAGCTCATGTGCTTAATATTCAGAATTGAATTTATATTTGTTCAGCTGGCCATTGCTCGTTAGTGGTAGTTCCCTATGGCTGCTTTTCTCCAGTTAAATTACTTTCCTCTCACGTCGTTTCCTTTTGGTCAATGACACTCGGTACATATATGACAACGTTTATTTTAAACAATTCTATCACATTTATAATAGAAGGTGAAATAAAATTAAGACTTCGGCAGTCCGAAGAGGTTACTAATAAAAGGGTAGCATGTTTAGTTTTTGAATGGTTATCAGTCTGTAGGTAATGCTATGGTAGTCTGATATCCCTCCCCCTCTAGTTCTGGGTTCAGAGTCCATCCACAAATGACTGATCAGAAATGATACATTTTGCTGTCCATCTATTTGCTCTAGACTTCAAACCCAGGCCCTTGAAAGGGTAAGTGTTTGGACCCTTATGCCCATGCAGACTTGGGACAAGGCTTTGGGAACTCTTTTCAGGTCTCAGTACTGGACCGTTATCAGTCATTTGGCCTAATAGCAGGGTTATTAATGAGGTAGTAGGTGTTAAAGAATGAGTGACTCCAAATTTAAAAATAAACATGACTCCTTTATCTTGGCATTTTGTTAACTTTAGCTGCAGGAAGCCATTATCCAGTGACCTCATTCCTTTTCTCTTAATTATTGCTCCGGCCCTGTCATCGGTTATGTAAGATGCTTTGTGTCTAGGTAGCATCCAAAGATCTTGAAGCATCCTGTAAAAGTTAATGAATTTTGGCAGCGCAGCATCCCTGTGAAGTACGATTATTGTCCCCATTTTACACACAGGGGCAGCTAGGGTACAGAGACTGCCTTGGCCAGTGTCCCTCAACAATCACTGGCAGTGGAAGCAGTATCCTGACTCCTAGCCTGGGTGAGGAAGGACTTCTTGTCTTAGCTGTTGCTTCCACCTCTTATTAAACTTTATAATAAGCATCACTTTGTGGTGGTTTACCTTTAAGAAAGAAAACTCTGTGACTCGTGTGTGCTCAGCAGACTACAAGTGTGACCCGTAACTACATTTCTGGTCTCTATATATTACTCATAATTACCAAAGGAAACAACAGATGCTTGAGAAATGTTGCTCAAATTAAGTCTGTTAATAATAGCTTGCATTTACATAGCATCAGAGTATCACAAAGCATTTGAAAAGAAATAATGAATTAGTATCGCTCATGTTCTTGAGACATAAATACAGCCCTTTTTCCAGATGGGGAAACTGAGGCACAGAACTTGTGACTTGCCTACAGGTCATGCATGAAATCTTTGGCAGAGTCAGGAATGGAACCCAAAGGTCCTCTTTCCTAATACCCTGCTCTTCCCATCAACCCACACTTCCTAAATGTTCAGATTAAAATGTCAAAGCAAGTCTTAAAATACTTTAAGCTGTGGTCAATCTTAGAACAGCTCAAGCAATGAAGAAGAAACAGGTTAAAAAAACCTGCTTGCTCTCGGCTCTTTGAGTTACATACAGAGTGTTTTTGTATTTTCCATCATTTATCCAGTTCAAAGGTCAGATGTATGGATCCCATTTGTTCATTGCAAAATAATAGAACTTTCAAACTACATTTAGGGAGGAGTCTGGTTTCTGCAGGTGGTCAGAAGATGCAAACTTCTTCCAGGGAGCACCTGACAATGTCAAATAATGGGGTGGGGGGGGGAACCCGCCTTGGCTCCCAAAACACTGAGTTAAATTTTTATCTTCTATTGGTCCACTGTGAGTGGCAGTTAACTGGCATAAACAAAAGACCAAATTAAAGCATCTTTCAATTTCAGAGAGGTTACTGGTTCCATCAGTATTCTCCAAACTGATAAAATCTTTCAAAACAAAAGGAACTTTTCACATGCAGCCACTTTACATCCTGCAGCTGCTTTGCTTCAGGATAATCCTTCAGTTGTTTTAAGATGCTGAAAAACGGTAACTATTGACTGTACCCATTAGAAACACAGTGCATTAGAAATTGGTGTTTCCCTTCAGGAGTAATGTCATGGAACTTGATTGCTTTCTCTTCTGCTAATCTAGTTTGACGCTATAGTAATATCTTTCCAGTGAAACTTCCTGGATTGTTTGTTTGCTATTTGCCTATTTTATAGCTGTTTCCTCTCTAAAACCCTCTCACACGTGTCCTAGCTCAGTTTAGAGGAAAAATGTAATGTGTATCTTCATCATCTCTTTGCAAGAAGAATACAGCCTTCCAGAACAGCAACCAGTCTCTTCAAGGATCCTTTGTTGATCTCAATAGCAGAGTTATAGAAAGCCTTCTTTAAGTGTGTGTGTGTGTGTGTGTACCCTCTGTGAGTAATATACTGAGTGATGATGTCATGGCACCACTTAAGAAACCAAATTCTTCTTTTAGAAGCTTGCCCAAGGGTATGTCTACACAGCAGCGGGTCTGAGCCCAGGTCAATTGACGTGGAGTAAAAGAGAGCATGTAGATGTTTGGGCTTGGGATCAAGCCCAGACTTTCAAACCCAACAAGGAGGGGAGGGTCTCTGTGTGCTGGCTGGAACCCAGTCTCAAACATCTACACTGCTGTTTTTAGCCCCGCAGTGCGGGCTTCCATCAGTTGACCTGGCCTCTGAAACTTGCTGCCGTGGATGTGTGTGTGTTTGATGTGTAGACACAAACTTTCTGCTCAAGGCCATTTAGGATATGCTCACCCAAGGGAGCCTCGCATGGGGCTGAAGCGCAGGGCCTGATGCCCTGCCACCCAGTGCTGAAGCCTGAGCAACTTATCTTCATGGGGCCTGGGCAATTGCCCTGCTTGCTACCCTCTAATGCTAGCCCTGGCTTTTATATGCAGAAAAATAGTTTGGCTGTGGAATTTTTATAGCATGTTGGGGGCAGGAGGGAGGGGAAGGAGGGGCTCGGAAAGAGAAAAAGGTTGAGAACCCCTGGGTTAGAGCATGGTAGTGGGAGCCAGACTGGCTCCCATTTCAGACTCCTCATGAGTTTTTGGTCAAATAGCCCTGCCTCTCCACCAGTTTCTCCGGTATCAAATATATGAATACAAGCTCACCCACCTGCCATTCAAAATTGAAAGATTTAAATAGTGTTTGTAAAGCACTTACAATTCTCAGATGACAGGTGTTTATAGAAGTGCAAAGTCCTTCTCTGAGAGGAAGGATATTTACATGGAAAGAATGTTGAAGACCTTGTAATCCTCTAGCAAAGGATGTGTAGAGTCCTTGGTTGCATTAAACCCTTCTGTGATGTAATCAGAAGGGAAATTATTCTATGGGTTCTCTTGTTCACAAACCTGCTTGTGATTCAGTCTTCTGCAGCCACTGGGTTGTAGGTTCACTGCACGTGTTGTATTTATCATACACCTATCTGATTTCTGGAAGAGAGGAGTGGTGGTTTTTTTGTTTGTTTGTTTGTTTGTTTCCCCCCTCCCCCACAGTACCCATCAATCGACAATGTTCACGCAAGAATTTAAAAGGAAATCGAGAAAGCATTTTATTTATTTTTGCAGCACAGTATGGATAAACTGCTACTCTGAAGCTTCCAATCTTGCTTCTCACACATGACAGGTCAAGCAAAAGAGTAGACAAGGCTTGGGAGAGGTAGGATGGGGATCACAGCAGTAAGAGCACATGGCTGTTCAGCTAATGCCTAAAGCCTAAAACCATAGGGGGGGAGGGATAGCTCAGTGGTTTGAGCATTGGCCTGCTAAACCCAGGGTTGAGAGTTCAATCCTTGAGGGGGCCACTTGGGGATCTGGGGCAAAATCAGTACTTGGTCCTGCTAGTGAAGGCAGGGGGCTGGACTCAATGACCTTTCAAGGTCCCTTCCAGTTCTAGGAGATGGGATATCTCCATTAATTATTATTATTATTATTATAATAATTATAAATACGTAATCTGTTACTAACTGAACAAACCAGTTTTGACACCAAGCAGGATATGACATAGACTTAACTCCTCCAAAACACAGGAAGAGCTGCACGTGCATGCAGACAGGAAATACACCATGTAAACTATAGAGCGACACTGCCAAACTGTAGTTCCAGTGAGTGACGAACGAATAGTAAGAGGTGAAGTTTAGGTACAATAAACGAATCCTCTTTAGAGCTGGCATGGGCTGCTGCTTCATTTCTAAGTAGTGCAATTGATGGATTGTAGGGAATAGAGCAGATAGAAAAATGCAGATTTTCATGAAAAATGTATTGACATTTTTATGGTGAAATGTAGACTTTTGAAAGACTAAACCAGCTCCTAGACTAGGTGAAAAGACTTCTTTGCAAAAGATTTGGTAATTCACAATTTTTTGACAAACTCTACTAAGGAGGATGTGCTTTCACCTGAACACCCAATGGTGTTTAATTCTTCATCTCCTGAAGTGAAAAGCCCACCGATAGAATATCTTAAAACTAGCCTTTTCCAGTTCAGGGCAGCTGCTTCTATATTTCCCCTTAGTGGTTCAACAAGGGTACCCAGTCTTAGGGTTCCAGCTCCCCAGCTGTAGCCTCTCTTGGATGGAGACGCATCTCATTGCCTTCTGACCACAATATGTCCAGACTGTACAGTTCCTTGCCTTCACTGTGTATTTCCCAGCAAAGGCAGTCTGCCTAAACAAACCTTGCTCATAGACTTGAAGGCCAGAAAGGACCATTATGATCATCTAGTCTGACCACCTGCACCCTGCAAGCCACAGAACCTTCCCCACCCACTCCTGTAATAGACCCCCTAACATCAGGCTGAGTTACTGAAATCCTCAAACCATGATTTAAAGACTTCAGGTTACAGAGAATCTACCTTCTTGTTTCACTTCAGGGACTGATAATGGAGTGATTGTTACAGCTATAAGTTTCCACACCATTCTTTCTAAGCAAGCCTACTTTTTATTCTCAAGGTAAAAAGCATTACAGAGAAGACTTATTAAAACAATAAAAGAACCTACACATGTGCTAATAAGGTTACCACGCATCTCCCCACCAGAGGGGTTTCTTTGCAGTTACAAGTTCATCGAGCTTCAGCTCAGAAGAAGCACACACTCTTATGAAGCCTCAGTAAGCCTAGTCCTTCCAATCCTTCCCTAAGAAACGTAGGCTATTTAACCAAAAGTCTTTTCTTTGTCTGTTGGTCTTTGGAGAATCCAGTTTGAAGTAATATATGTGAATCTCTAAGGGTGATGGCTTTAAAGATTGATAAGGAGGAAGTTCATTAGCATCCATCCTCCCTACTAAAGAAGATGCATACAATGCCACAACACAACATACACAATTCCATTTTTAATACATACACAATGTACCCTGAAGGTATTAAACCCTAACTCAGTAAGGTTTAATTTACACTTCATTGAATTACCTTAATTCCATAAGGTATGTTCAGGATATTGCCAGTCTGTCATGCATCCCTTTTAGTTTCCCAGTGTGATGCTACCATTATTCATAGCCTGTGAATAACAGTAGTATCCCAACAAAGGCAATTTATCCTTGTGCTGTCCTATTCAATAGGCAGAGAATTGTTCTTTTAACAACACATAATTAACCCATAGCCCTCATTACCCCCCAAGCTATTAGACCAAGATTTGAGACAGAATTAGACATTCAAATGGATAAGATTAAAAATAGGGTTTTTTGGAGGGCTATCATTCCTCCTGCTTCAGCGCATTAACCAACCTTTGAGGGAGATTGGAAAGAAACTCCCTATTTGGGCAAGACATGCCATAACGCTCTATAGTGGAGTTTGTTGCACTGTCCTCTGAAGCATATGGTACTGGCCGTTGTCCGAGACAGGGCCGTGGGTGAGGTGGACCTCTGTTCTGACTTGGTGTGGCAGTTCCTACATAATATTGATTTAGAACAGCCTAAACGATGATAAAAATCTGATGGTACAGATTGCGCTGAATATTTCACCCTAGAACTTTTGTCAGACAAATCTCTGTCAGGAAAGAATATTTTGTGAGAACATTAAACATAGTTCTGTAGCTAAGTGGTTGCTAGAACTAAAAGGCATTAATGACTGTTTGGAAGAGTTTCTGATTCTGCAGAAAGACAAGGGATTTTTATAAACCAAAGCAGTGTCATCTGCATCACATACTAGTGACAGCTGCCTTTAAATTCCTAGTTTGTTTATTGCAAACTGAGGGGCCCGCTTCCGGCCTTCCTCTGGGCTCTTTAGTCAGACAACTCCTTGTGAAGTCAGTGGGAGCTCTGCCTGAGTAAGGATTGCAAAATAGAGCCCAAAGATTGATATTTGTAGAAATGCATCACTTTTAAAAAATAAAATTCTTAGTTTTCTGGTAATGTGACTATCACTCAAGATTAACCAGTATTAATTTTCAGTATACCTTGTAAGGTGACACACACAATTGTAATGCTACAACATTCGAGCTTTCAATTTTTATAGTGGAAACTTCTTAATCTGGAAATGTGGTTTTTCTCTCTCTCTCTCTCTTCCTCCTTCCCCCAGATAAATACATTGCACGGAATTTTGTTTGGTTCAGATTTCATCAGGATTTAAATTGGCTGTGTGCTTTTGTCTTGTGGGTGTATAAATCCAAAAAATATTCTTTATCTAGAGCCTGTAGTATCTTGCGAATTTGCCGAAGGGACTTACTCCTCTGGGGTGTGTATGTGTTTGTTTGTGGTGTGTGGGGGTGTGGTGGTTTAATTTTTTTATATCTATCTATCTATGGCAGCCATGATTTAAAAATCAAGAAGTTGTAGTCTTACAGTGAACAGTATTAAAAATAGTTTATTTTCAGGTTATTCTCAACTTCCAAAATTGTTGTACTCCAAATTAATTTTATTCTGGGTCTGATGCTGTCAATGGTAACTGCCCAATAATTGACCTATTGTCTGTCTTATGGGTCAGCCTCAAGACCACTGGGTTATTTTTAAGGTTGATTTCCCCCCCCCCCTCCCCCTGTATTCGGCATCTCTGGCCCAGCCTGCTGTGATGACATGAAAGGTGTGACATGAGCCAAGAGAGGTGAAATAGTGTATCAGGCTGTGATTGTGACTTCAGTGGGATTCTGCATGGGCAGAGGAGTCTGCTTTCATGGCTTCTGGTGCAGGATCAGAGTCTGAGTAGTGGTTGTGAGAGCACCAGGCTATTTCTTTACTCCCTTGGACCCCCATAACGCCCATCCAGTTCTGCAATATCATGTTAGGGTTGATATGCTCATTTCCCTTATATTCTTTACAGCTCCATTTTGTTCGAGTGTGGGTATTGCAAACACTGGAATAATGTGAGAACTTTCTCTCAGTTATATAGGGGACTGTGAGATTCACATGGAAGTATCAAAGTTTAAAGGAGGAGTGAAAGGAATACAGGTGGGTATAATGCAGATGTTCATTTGATGCTGTATTTTATATTGAGGCAGCATGGCCCTGTGGTTAGGGCATGAGACTGGGGGTCAGGAGACTTGGGTTTTATTTCTGTTGTTGCTGCTGCTGGGTGATCTTGGACAAGTCGCTTCACTGCCTTGTGGCTCTGTTTCCCCATGTGTAAAATGCCTCCTTTGGAAAGCACTTTGAGATTTGCAGACAAAAAACACTATCAAATAGTGAGATGATAGTAAACCTCTTGGAACTTCACAGTGACTGTGGAGAGAGAAGATTGAACCTCAGTCCATAAGCGTAGACCCTGTGCTACTTGAGTTACACTGAGGCTGGGATTTTCAAAGGAGCGTAGCAACTCCCTTTGATCTGTTTGAAAAATCTCTGCTTTTGCCATTAGCAGTATGTGATCTCAGACACGCAGGGGAGAAGTGCTGATTCTCTCCAGTAAAGGGAAGTGGTGCCCACATATAGTTAATCCCAGTATTACTGGGGTAGATTTAAATCCATTTAGGCTCCAAATTTCAACTTTGGAAACAAGATTCTATAAAATTTAAGGGGTAAAATTCTCAAAAGCACCCAAGCCCCATGTTCAGAAGTGACTTAAACGCTTGGGAGCCTGAGTTTCAATCACTTCTGAAAATGGGGTTTGGGGTCCAAAGTCACTTGGATATATTTTTCAAAAGCACCTAAGAGAGTTAGAAATGTTTTGATGTTTGTGGTGTGTGGTGTGTTTGTTTTTTTGTTGTTTTGTTTTGTTGTTTTTTTTAAATGCCGGTGAAAAGCGTTTCACTTTGGATTGCCTCTTAACATAACTCGTTACAAACTAAGTAGATGTTGTTCCAGCCCAAGCTTACCACTGAAGTTAGAGAAGAGAAATGCTCTCTGAATCCATTGCTCAGATGAGAGGGTGGGAGGACCCCGGCGATAGAGAATGGGTTTTGAGAAGAAGTGTATTCTATGATATGGAGTCTTGATGTTAGGGCCTAGAACTCTGGAGTTCTATGTCCCATTTGTGTGCTTTGACCACGCATCTCTCTAAATGAGGCAGCAGTTCAGGTTCATCCTGGTCGTTACCTTCAAACTAACATTTCCCTCCTCTGTTCTCTTCACAGTTACATGGAACATTACGGGTGATACTGGAACCTCTCATCACAGATGTGCCTTTCTTTGGAGCCATGACAATGTTTTTTATTCAAAAACCGGTAAGTCTGTAGTGAATTCCATTCTGCAGCCTGATTGACCCTTGATCTTTGCTCATATGACAGTGAGGGCCAATCTGCCTTTTAAATATCCATCTGTAATAGCTTGGTTACTTCCCTGCCTACTATGTAATACTTAAAATATAATTTTGAACAATAATGTGCTTAAAATAAGAATGTTACTCTTTTTAGAGATCTAGATAAAGAAGGATGTTCTTGTGCATTTTGTTCTCCTACAGTGTTGTATGCCAAGTTAATCTTTTTAGCTTCTATGAATGCACAGACTCCCTAGTGACTGTGGTAGATGGTCTTGCAATAAAAGGCATATGGATGGACTATTGACAGATTATTAATACAGTTAATAAATGCAGCCATCTTAGGTGCCAGTCTGTGTTAGCCTTGCATTGAAGGCCTAATTGTGTAACCTTGTGAATGCCACCTGCTGTGAATTAAATCCCACCTTTCTCTTCCTAGTGACCACTTATAGCATGGCTGGATTTTTTTTTTTTTTTTTTTTTTTGCTTAAGTGTAAAGGTAATTAGAGACCAAACGCACACAATATGTGGGTCACACTTATAAATCCTTCCATGAAGCATTGCCCTTTGGTTGGCATTAGCTATAATGAAGATACTTCAAGTTCCTAGTGACTGTAGCACAGTACAAGACTAGACAAAATTCTCCTGCTACCCCCACACAACACCACTGAATTCAGTGTGCTGAATGGTTGCAACAGCAGAAATTTGATCATTATGTATTTTTGGATTATAAGGATTCATGGTACATACCATGGGATTATCCAGTGGTCTCTGGTATAGGCTAAGAAGAACATAGCTGTGGGGAGGCGGCTAGATGTGGAGCTGATTATTGGCATCTGGGGAGTGGATTTGAAGAAATTTTTGCTACTGTGTGCCTCTGTTGTAGTCACAAACTAAAGCGGATACTATGCTAAATCCATAAGTGACTGTATAGGTTGGCCATGTTGCTGGAGAGGGTATACTAAGACACCAGTATATTTTACCAATATTAAAATATTTCAGGCAATACAACTAATATGGTACATAACTAAGAAATGATTAGCCCCAGCAATCTACTACTTGCATGAGATGGCGGCTGCTGGTCCTGGGTGCTGAGTAACTTTGGCAACAGTTCAGTAAGACAAAAATGGTATTGGACGTATTGCCAATGGCAAGACTGAAGGCAAAACAAAATCCAATGAGAGGCATAAGTGGTGCATAGGCGGGAGGGAAATCCCATTGAGCAGTAGCGTGAAGCAAAAATGAAATCCACTCTTCTGCTGAAAAGCCCTGTATTACTGAAGATCCTTGCATTAATCATCTGGATTAGTGCATACATGAGGTCATTGCCTCAAAGAACTTAGTTTTCAGGGCAAGATCCTCAGCTGGTGTAAACTGAAGTTAGTGGAGCTACACAGTTTACATGAGCTGGGGATTGATCTTGCCCTTGGAGTAGAGGCTTAATAGAGGAAACCTCCATAGACTAGTAAAATGCAAACTTAAAAGTTAGAAATGGAGTGTTCTGGCTCTGGGGGTTTTGTTTCAAACAAAGGAAAGGTGCAAAGGAAGGTGGTAGAGGAGGGGTGTGTGTGAGAACAAGGCAGTGGAAGGTAAGTTGGACTGCATGACATGTAGGCAGTGCTAGACTTTAACATTTCAAATAGATTCCAAACTCTATCAGAAAAGTTAGCTGTACAGCAGAGGGACATGATAAATGTCACATTTATGATCCAAGAGGGGGAGAAGGTAGCAGCAGTTATTGAGGATGAACTGCAAACATTCAGTTAAAATACCTGTAAATCTTTTGCTGTATTCCATATAAGGGAGAAGAACTTAGTCACGTCTCAAACAAAACCAGCTGCTCTGGTCTAGTCTGAGCTTGTATGAGGATCCGTGAAACTCCATGGACTCACTGTAAAACCTGTTTTCTAAGGCCGTTCCAGAGAGTTATTGCACTGAGTCTTGCTACTCTGGACTGAGTGTTTGTCTGGGTTCCCTTTAGCACTTCAGCTCATATGTGATGTTGCTGGGTCACTCTAGCCACCCACGAATGTGCTTTCTGAACACCTCTCTTGTTCAAGCTGAACTAAATGGCATGGTGCAGTTGGAGAAGGGCCTCAAACTGAGGTGTTCTCCAGGGTGTGTGTGTGGGGGAGACACTTGATTCCTTAGTAAGCATCTAGCAAAAGAAGTGTGCAAAGTCCATGATAGCTCCCTTCAGGATAGGAGCAGACACAAACCAGTTGAGGATGCCTGCCTGACGGCTGATGGTCGTGATGCCTAGTTAATCTGTGGGGATGGAATCCGTGATGATGGTGGGGTGTAGTAGTGTGACTTTATCAGGATGAGTTTGAGATGGTCACATGACTCACTACGGCTTCACCACTTATAAGTAATCAGTGCTCATCTGGGATGACTCGCATAAAACATTTATACCACACTGCCCAATTGCGTGTTCTGTAGCTTCCGCATATATATTTAAGGCACTGCTAAAATAATTTCTGAGCATCTTTAAAAACATTGGGCCATATTTCCAGGGTCACTCAGTTAGCTTGCCTGTTGTTAGGGCCGTCCTCTTTAAATCCCTCTGCATGTAAAGCCCATTGCCTTAGTTGGATCTGGTCCCACTAAAACAGCTCTTTCTAGCTATCTACATTTCTGACTCGGCAGAGCCATGAAGTAGTGGATTTTAAAGCTGTGACTTTTTTTTTTTTTTTTTTTTTTAAATGATGGCTCTCTGAAGTTGCTGGGGTATTTGGATTGTTGGAACATGTCCTATGGGAAGTCAGCAGGTGATCAATTAATGTATCACATGGCTCTGTAGCAAACTCTTCCATGTGTGATTAGAAATGTAAACACCACACACGTTTGGATGGACTATACACCCTTGTGCTTCAGTGCATGAGGTAATTAGGAAGGCACTTCCCCAATGGGTGGATTACCTCACAGTTTTCCACTACAGGATTGCTTACATCTTTGTGTGAAGCATTTGGTAATGGCTGCTCTCAGATGGAACACTGGACTGACCAGTCTGCTGCTCCGATACAAGATGGCAATTCCTATGTTCCTAAGTCTTTGGAGGATAAGGCCCAAAGAAACCCTGACGCCAGGTCTTGGCAGTTCAAATAAAGGAGGAAATGTCTCATTCTCAGCCACTGGTTTTTAGGTGTAAACATAATCCAGTTTGTTTTCTTTAGCTGGATATGTCTTATGTTTTTTAGGCTCATTAATCACTTGTTGCAAATTCATTAATACGGTTGTTTGAGTTTTTTCTTTTCCTGCTTACTGTAGTACTTGGAAGTCAACTGGGCAGGCCTGACCAACCTCCTAGATGCCCCAGGAATTAGGTGAGCGTTCACTTCTCTTCTTCTTTTATTTATTTATTTATTTATTTATTTATTTATTTATTAAGAGGCGGGATGGGAGGGGGAATCGTATAGAAATGAACCCCTTTCTCTAGAAACTGAGCCAAAGGATTTTCAAGAACTATGTATCTTAGGGCTTTATACTGTTGTCCATAACAATAGTAGCCAAACAATCTGCAAAATCTGAACTCAAAGCTCTATTGCTTTTTTACCATTTCATCACGTTTGAGGCTCATGAAGGAAATATTATGGCTAGCCAAATCTCCTGTGAAAAGTCACAAAAGACACTGAGGCCATAACAAGGGCTACAATTACAAAGTTGGCCTTCCTTTCCACACCTGCAAATATTATTTTGCATTGATAGTTTATAATGACAGATATCCAGAGTTAAGGGATTTGCACACTGTAGTTATTTTGAGGTGCACAAATATAAGGCACCTATCCTGGGCTTTGTGTACTCTATTGTAGTTTTATTAAACATGGAATCTATTTTTAAATCAACAACAAAATCCCAAATGGCAGAAATTCCCCTGCTTTTCCCACAACAGGGTTATCGACTCCTCAGATTCCCAAAAGAAACACAACAAAGTTGCCCCAGCCCTTCCCAAATGCAGGCGGTATTGGGTTGATTGTTTATATTTAAGTTTCACAGTGAATGTGCATATCTCTCTATTTGGCTCCACTACTCTGGATTTTCAAGCTGTTCATCAGGAACAAAGACGCATTTCCTGCTTCAGAGTTTTGTCAGCTTAAGCAGAAAACTGTTCAAGTCGCATGGAAAGGAAAAGTAACCTACCAATTGGTTACTCGCAAGTCATTATTTTTAAACTAAAAATGATTTTTAGGGGCTGCTTTTCTATCTCCTCCTCCTCCTGTTGAAAAGGACTTAGGACCACATGCAGACACTCTTGTGCATGTTGAGTAGCTGCTTACTCCACTGAATCAAATGGGACTGTGCTGCTACTCAACATGAGTAAAGGTATCCAAGCCTTTCGATGTATGGTGGCAGAGCGCTCCCTTTGAGGCCAGAGCAGCTGTATGCCCTGGAGTTTGCCCTGGGAGGAGATGTCCTTTTAAACTTGGATACGAATCTCTTTTTCCTTTCCGATGCAAATTATCTTAAAACCTTGCAGGAAAGGGCTGCACATGCTGCACACTTACAAGCAACAATTCATTTGGCTCGCTGCAAAATGCTGGAGCCTGACTGCTTCACTCCTTCCTACTTCCCTTATAGTGGCTTAAATATAGAAAAAACTCTGCTGATCATGAAAGCCTTATGAACAAACACGCCTGGATGTGAAACACGCTGAAAGACTGGTTGAACCAGAACTCTTCCTTTAAATGACTCTGATTTATGGGGAAGAGTAAAGAAATATGAAATCCTGCCTAGTCATTTACTTGTTAAAAGCTACACGTAGTTGGATTCAGGTCCATGCCAAAATTCACATGATTTCATAACCTTTCTGTTGATGGGGGGTTTGGGCAGGAAATCCCTGTCCTGTCATCAGACCGTCTGTGAGCTCTGCATTTGTACTGGGCAGGGCATGGGATTTCAGCCTTCTGTTCTGGTCAAACTGTGCACCGTGACCAGATCATGGAACAGCCTTATCCAGCATATTCCTGGTTTTGCTAGCACTTTACTTAGCAATGAGATGAGGTGGGGAGGGAGTGACGGTGGTGTGTTTTGTTCTGTTTGTTTGTTAGTCTTTTCTCCCTTAATGGTATCCTGCCCTGAAGGTACAGACTTGCTCATGCCAAATAGCTGTTCATTGAAAGCACTTCATTCACCATTAGTAAGTGGAGAGCACTAAAATGTATGTTTCCTACACACTTCTGGCTATGTGGAGGTAGGTCAAATGCCTGTTCTGCAAATACAGCAATAGAGGGCCAAGTATGAGGCTAGAACTGAAAGATTTAAAAAAAAAAAAAAAAAAAAAAGGCAAAAAAGCATTGATTTTACTGCATTTCATAGATTCCATAGGGTTTAAGGCCAGATCATTCCAGTCTAACCTGTATATCACAGGCTATTAAACTTCACCCTGTGACCCCTATACTGAACCCAATGACTGTGGCTAAAGCATATCTTCCAGAAAGGCATCCAGTCGTGATGTGAAGACCTCACAACATAGAGACGCCACCATTTCCCTGGATAGTTTTGTTCCAATGGGTTATCACCCTCACTGTTAAAAATGTGGGCCTTATTTCCCATTTGAATTTTTCTGGCTTCTGTTTCCAGACATCGGTTCTTAATGTATAACGAAACCCAGCAAATTCAGCTCTGATGATTGATTACAGCAAAGTCATTTATTCCTAGAGACTTGCACATGAAATGAAATGAACAATTGCTGCTCCTTGAGTCTGCGGCTCCTGTGACTTGGTGGGATGCAAAGGATCTTTGTGCTCAACAAAGATCACATGATCTCCCTGAAACCATTTATTTTTAAAAGGTGACATAGAGGGGAGTGGGGGGGGGGGGGGAAAGGAGTTTGTGCCTTTTTGTTTTAATTCTTTATAATGTATAAAGACCAGAGTGCTTGGAGGAGATATTGTAGATTGTTCCATTGGTTAATCATCCACTTTTTTTTTTTTTTTTTTTTTTTTTTTAACTTGTCTGGCTTCAGCTTCCTATTTACAATAATGTTTACTTTTTTTCTTCAATAAATCTGGCTTACAAAAGGGCAGTATTGGAGTCAAGGCTCCAATAATTTGTCTGCATCACAAAAAACAACCTTGCAACTGATTCTCTTTCTTGGCAGTCTTAGTAGAGAAGCTAAGGGGTGAATGGAAGCTGAATTTCCTAAAGGTGGCTATTCCAAGAGGGTATAGATTAAGGCAAGCTGGTGGGGAAAGGTGGGAGAAGCTCATATTACTGTACATGCAGTGCTTATTCTGGGAATACATGGAGGGCTTCAGTCTCCAGGGCTGTCAATCCAACAACTTTCAACATAAGGATAAGCTGGGGATCAAATTCTATACAAGGAGGCTCTAACTAAAGTCACCCATGGCCTCATGCATGGATCCAAGTTCAGAAATTGTCATTTTATGCTGATGTGAAGTTGTCACTTTGTTTGTTTGTGTTTTTTTTTTTTTTTTTTTTTTTTTAGTTCTCCAAACTCCAAATAAAATACTCCAAAGTTTGGGAATACACATGTTCATAGTGTTTCCACAAGTGGTGCAAAAGAGACCCCGGATTTGAACCCTCTTGTTCCCATCTCATCCTGCCTCATCTTTTGTATCCTCTTGTTTATTATTTAGACTTCTAAAGTCAAATTTCCAGCCAGCTTTTGTAACTGCAAGATTTGGATGCGCCGCACTGCAGTTGTACATGCAAATAGCCACTTGTATGCACAGTTCTGGATTTGCACATCCAACTCAGTTATGCATGTGTAAACATAAATTTTGTGCCCTTGCATGTGCACAGATGGATGAGCAAGATCACAGATTAGGACTGAAATCTTGGTTCTTTCCTCCTTTTGAGAGTTGAAGGCATTCTCTTTCAAGGCGTGGAGAAGACAGAATGATCACATTTGCAATGTCTTTTGTTGTAATTGAAATCATGACTTCTTTGTGTGTGTTTTTTTTGTTTGTTTAAATTTTCCCTTCAGTTTAATGTCAGACACGATAATCCAAGACCTGATTGCTGCCCGGCTGGTGTTACCAAACAGAATCACAATTCCACTGAAAAAGAACATGAAAATTTCCCACCTACGATTCCCTATCCCATATGTGAGTGTTTTCTGAGCTGGATGACGTAATATATTGACACACAATCAGCTGACTATGCTGTACGCTAAGACCGGGGGGGGGGGGGAGGGGGAAGAATGCATTAACCTGCTGTGCACACAACTCATCAACCTCTAAACTGTGGGAACTAGGATTGTTGACATGACCCCAGTTGACATTGTCCACCTACCAAAACTGGTTGAAGCATGATAGCGGGTATCTGTTCAGATTGAAAACACCAGTTACTGCAATACTGAACTGTGGTGCAGTGCCCCAACTTTAGAGGAAAGCCTGCTCATACCATGTATAATACCAACCAATATTTCTCTCCCATTCATGTCTATTAAAACTGAATGAAGTCATCTCAAATGTGTGTAGGAGAAATCTGAGCAAATGGTGCTAAAGGTGCTGGATACTGAATGCTGTGACAGTAGTAGTTGATAGGCAAATATCTCTATCTTGAGTATTTCTAGTGCACCCATCACAATGGTGTCTAGGTACTCTTAATCTCTGACCCCACACTGAGTTATATTGCAGCAATATCTTCTACATCGGGGGTAGTCAATAGGTGGACTGTGGGCCAAATCTGGACTGCCAGATGCTTTTGAACAGATCCTGAAATCTTTTCATTTACAGTACTTATAATAGTTATTGTTGGGGTTCTTTTATTATTTTCTTCTCTGGAGGATGGACCTTGACTGTACCTTTTGACCAAGAAATTTGGACCTTGACAAAAAATAGACTACCCATGTTCTACATAGTCCTGTTCTGATATTCATAGAGTATCCCCAGTAGTTTTAAGGTACAAAAGCATAAATTGGCCAGATGTTCCTCTTGGTCTTTGTATATCCTGTATATACAGTAAATAAGGCTTGTTTAAGAGACTAATCAGTGACCTCCCTTACCAAATGAAAGCTTTGGGTTAATGAAGGAATATGATAAATCTTCAGTTTGTGCTTGATTTGTATGCTAACCCAGCAATTCTTTCATTAACAATGAAAGAGCTTAAATAACAGGTAGGAAGGCATAAAATCACAAATCTTTTTACGAAATAAAATATCTTACAAAAATTCATCCAAAACATTGTCAAATGCAAATCTCTCTTGAATATACTATAAATATTCTAGATATTGGGGAAAGTGAGGGGAAAATGGATAGGTGGCTGTTTTCCACCTACATTTAATCACCAAATGGAAGTTGAATGGCCACCTCTGCGACAACTAATCAAAAATATCATACACCTTTCCAGTGGATGCTATTTTTTGTCCTTCCGGGCTCTGGCCCTGTGGGAGAGGAGCACTTCCAAAGAGGTCTGAGCATGCTCAGTTCCCTATGAAGCCAGTGGGAACTCAGTAGCTCAGCACCTTGCAGGATCAGGTCCTTATTTACAATTGTGTGTATAGTGTAGTGTCAACCGGAGATCTTTCCTGCCCAATTATAACCATATGAAGATAGCCTACGTTAGACTGTGCCTCAGTAGAAACTGCTCTCTTCTAAGTAAATGAAATTACACATTAAAAATGTTTCCTGTTTTACATCTGTTATGTAGAATGTTCTGCATCAAAATACCATGGCAGCCTTGCTTAAATGATAATTGGAACCAACACCTGAAATAGCTATTTTAAGAGGCAATGTATTGAAATTCTCAAGAGGCCTGTGTTTTCATGTTGATCTGTGATGCTTGTTTTGTTCAGGGAGTAGTCAGAGTTCATCTACTAGAAGCTGAAAACCTTGTCCAGAAAGACCACTTCCGGGGGAAGTCTGACCCTTATGCTATTCTTCGAGTTGGCTTGGCGCAGTTCCGAAGCAAGACTATTCAACGAAATCTTAATCCCATCTGGAACGAAATGTCTGAGGTATAGAATCTATTGATCTTTCTAAACATATGAAGTTGTAATGTTTGTCTGTATACGTGGATTATACTTGGTTTGGGCACTTTTTCATCTGTCCTTCAATAAGTGCTTGGAAGGTATTGGAGACAACATTTTTTTTCAGAAGTAGAGAAAGTAAGCAAGGGGACAGCCATTTTAGCCTTGATTCTGACCAACAGGGAGGAATGGGAAGCGAATCTAAAGATGGAAGGCAATTTCAGTGAGCATGATCATGAAGTGATAGATTTCATAATCCTAAGGCAAGGAAGGAGTGAGGGCAGCAAAATAAGGACACTGGACTTCATAAAAATCAGACTTTAACAGACTCAGAAAACGGGTAGGTAAGGTCCCCTGGGAAGAAAATCTAAGGGGAAAAGGAGTTCAGGAGAGCTGGCAGTTTCTCAAGGGACAGAATTAAAGGCACAACTGCAGACTGTCCTGATGTCTTTTCTTCACAGCAAGAATAGTAAGAGCCCAATATATGGCTCCATCAGGAGCTCTTTAATGACCTGAAAATTGAAAAGGAATCCTACAAAAAATTGGAAATATGGACAAATTGCTAAAGCTGAGTACAAAGAGTAGCACAAGTAGGTAGGAACAAAATGAGAGAGGCTAAGGCACAAAATGGGTTACAGCTAGCCAGGGCCACAAAAGGCAATAAGAGGTTTTATTAATATGTTAGGAGCAAGAGAAAGACAAAAGGAAGTTTAGGTCCTCTATTTAGCAGGGAAGGAGAGCTAATAACCGATGACCTCAAGAATGCTGAGGTGTTTAATGCTCATTTTGTTTCTCTTCACTAAAAAGGTTAGTGGTAACCACATACTCAATACAATTAATATTATCAATGAGAGAGGTGGAATGGAAGCCAAAATAGGGAAAGAACATAGTCTACCATCTTGATAAAATAGATGTATTCAAGTGGGCAGGGCCTGAAGAAATTCATCCTAGGGTACTTAATGAACTAGCTGAAGCAATCTGGAAACCATTCTCAATTATCTTTGAGAAATCACGGAGGACTGGGGAGGTCCCAGAGGACTGGAGAAGGGCAAACATTATACCCCTTTTTAAAGACAGGTACTAAGAGGATCCAGGGTATTATAGACCAGTCAGCCTAACTTTGATACCTGGAAAGATACTGGAACAAATTATTAGACAATCAGTTTCTAAGAACGTAGATGATGATGATGATAGTGTTATAAGGAATAGCCAGTATGGATTTGTCAAGAACAAACCATGCCAAACCAAGTTTCCTTCTTTGACCTTTTGGCCTATTGGATAAGGGGAAGCAGTAAATGTGATTATATCTTGATTTTTAGAAAGGCTTTTGACACAGTCCCATATGACATTTTTCTAAGCAAACTAGGGAAATGTGGTCTAGATTAAATTACTACAAAGTGGGTGCATAACTGGTTGAAAAATGGTACTCAGAGTAGTTATCAATGGCTTGCTCTCATACTGGGAGGGCATATCTAGTGGGGTCCTGCAGAGGTCAGTCCTGGGTCTGGTACTAACCAATATTTTCATTAATCGCTTGGACAATGATGTGGAGAGTGTGTTTTATAAAATCTGTAGGTGACACCAAGCTGGGAGGGGTTGTAAGCACTTTGGAGGACAGGATAGGAATACAAAATAAACTTGACAAATTGGAGAACTGGTCTGTAATCAACAAGATGTACTTTGCACTTGTTTATTGAATTTCTTCCCCTAGACAGGAAAAATCAAATGCACAACTACAAAATGGAGAATAACTGGTTGGACTACAGTCCTGTAGAAAAGGATCTAGGGATTATAGTAGATCTCAAATTGACTTATTCAATGTGCTAGTTGTGAAAGCCTAATATTCTGGAATGTATTAACAAGAGTGTTGTATGTAAGACATGGGAGGTAATTGTCCTGCTCTACCTAGCACTGGTGAGGCCTCAGCTGTAGTACTGTGTCCAAATCTGGGCACCACACTTTAAAAAAGATGTGGACAAATTGGAGAGAGTCATAGGAGAGCAACGAAAATAATAAAAGGTTTAGAAAACCTGACCTATGAGGAAAGGTTAAAAAAACTGGGCATGTTGAGTCTTCAGAAAAGATGACGGGGGGGGGGGGGGGAGGGAAACTTGATAATCATCTTCAAATTTGTTAAGGTCTGTTACAAAGAGGATGAGGATCGGTTCTTCTTGGTGTTCACTGAAGGTAGGATAAGAAGCAATGGGTTAAATCTGCAGCAAGGGAGATTTTTAGAAAGGGAAAAACTTTCTAACGAATAAGGGTAGTTGAGCTCTGGGATAGGTTTCAAAGGGAGGTTGTGGAATCCAAATCGCTGGAGATTTTAAAGAATATCTTAGGCAAACACCTGTCAGGGATGCTTTAGGTTTACTTGGTCCTGCCTCAGTGCATGGGGTTGGTCTTGCTGATTTCTCAAGTCCCCTTCCAGCCCTACATTTCTATGATTCTGTGATTTTTATTTATTTATTTTTTTTCCCCTTGCCTAATTGTATTGGAACTGATAGACTATTTTTATGTTACCAACTGAACTGACAAGTTAACTAGTATCTTCGGAACCCCTTAATCAAATGAGCAGATGTTTGCCCTGCAAACTTGTCCCTGGCCCCCGAACTGACATATCAGTTTTCAAGCTGATCTATTTATGTGGATTTTAGACAAGATGCAAACACATCATGCTTATGCTGACCCTGCATTAGCATATATATATTTCCTCAATGTACCCTGGGAAGTACTGCACTCTTGTCACTAGCCTGAGGCTTTTGATGTGGCCTGTGAATATTTGTCTGTCTGTAAATCCTATGACTTTCTCTCTTCCTCTTCTCCCCCCCCCCCCCCCCCTGCAGTTTGTTGTTCATGAAGTGCCTGGTCAGGACTTAGAAGTGGACTTGTATGATGAAGATCCAGATAAAGATGACTTTCTGGGCAGGTGATGCACATAATTTCCTATTTCTCTTTTCAATAGTACGGGTATGATCAATTTTTCAGAAGCAATCCCCTGTAATAATAAAGGCATAGATAGGTCAGTGGTGGTTGCTCAGTGAGATGTAAACCTTATGAGAAACATAGCGGCTTCTTGTAAAATAACTTTGGGGGGTGGAGCCTTCCTCCTCTAGGTTTCTAGTTCTAATCCATCCCAGACTATTCATGATGAAGTACCTACATTTGGATGCTGTCCGATCACTGATGTATGTGAAACTAATGTGATGCTCTCAGTCAGGCTCTTAATAGAGAGGGGTCCTGGTCATAAAAACAACCACTGCAGTTGGCACTTTTTTGGCCTTCCTAGAAGAGACTAAGATTCTGAAATTAGCTGAAGCCTGAGCTCTGCAAGCCAGGACTGAAGGTCAAACTTGCATTGCTACTTCATGAGCTGTACCTGTCCTGTGGACGGACAGGATTGTCAACATGGCATTCTTAGATAGCAGCGCGTTAGGGGAAGCTTTGCAGAAGATAACTAAGAACCACCAAATTCCACCTACCTAAGTACAGTATATCAGAGCTGGCTTCTTAAGAAGAGGTGCTTTACATTTATGTACTTCAAAACATACTAAGCAATTTGCCACCACCCAAAAATGGGATGCGACCAAGACCCAAAATAAAGTGTTTGTATTAATTTTGATGGAATGAATGGGCCCAAAGAGTTAACCATCTTAACATGAGCCTGTCCCTGTCCAACATGAAACAAGGTTTGGGGTTTAGTATACAGACGTTAGCCTGCTTACAACCATGGTGCAAACACCATTAAAACTCTTTTTAACCTTTTATTGAAGATACTGAGAAGGAAAAATCATTAAAGCACTTGAAATGGGAAGTATTTAGCTAAGGGTTTTTTAAACATCGTGTGTGTGTGTGTGTGTGTGTGTGTGTTTTCTCTCTCTCAATAGTTTGTAGAGAAACCACCACCACCACCAGCCCCCCTCTCCTCTTCCCCCCCCCCCTCCACACACACACACACACACACACACACACACACACACACACACACACACACACACACACACACACACACACACACTTGACAGCATTAAAAATATCTGTCCTTTTAGGAAAAAGAGCAAGTTAGTTGACATGGGCTGGAGCCGTTACTGCTGTTTAAAGCCAGATCCCATTTCCTAGAAGGCAAAAAAAGGGTCACGCATGCACACATACACGTGGTGGTGGTGGGGAATATCAAAGAGAAGACACCTCTTTTGTCTCTGGTGTTGACTTTCTCACTGCTGGAGAAACACAGGCAAGGCACATGATCCTTTTATTAGCCACTCTGAGACCTTGCAAATGTGCATCAGACTGTTTAGGACATTGCCATTAGCTGGCTTTCTGGTCACAGGTTTACAGCAGTGTTGCAAAATATAGTCGTGGCCAGCTAAGCCAGACTGTCCTGAGACAGGAGGAAAAAGGAGTGAGATAAAAGAGAAGAAATAAGGTGGGGAAGGAACAGAACAGTGTGTGTCACTGTCAGACAGAAAGACCGCCTCGGATGGTGGTTGGTATTTAGCCAGAGCCAGCGGAGGTGGCAATGTCATCTGGGCTCCTCTCTCTGGCACGGTCTGTGTCAGCACATCTCTTCGGATCAGGACGAGGGCCCAACTGTGTTATGGAAAAATCCTGGGGTCCCAGGAGACACTGGGGGTGGCAGCTCTGATGGTAGAGCTCACTGCAGTGGTTGCTGGCAGGTAGCTTTCTCTTCTGCTAATTTTCCCCTAAAAGGGAGTGATGATGTGGAATAGCACATCCCCTCATTATTTTGTCTGCCAATTAGGCCTAATTTCTGACACACCAGTTTTGGTTCACTGATTTCCAGTTTTGTCAACAATGGTAAGACAAAATAGATGGCTCTCAATGTCCCCAAAGTAGCCATAGAATGGATGAAGGAAACACTAGAATTAATCAGTCATCTTACCTACCTAGGAAGTGAGATGTGCAGGCAACAAATATCCAAAGGGGCAAATAACGCTTCCAAAAGCTTGAAAGTAGCATGATTGGCACTGATACAAAAATGATTTTTTAATGCCAGAGTCATGTTTGTCCTCCTTTTATGGAGCAGAGCAATGAAAATCTCCAACAGAAATTGATAAGATGACCAACTCATTCCAAAGTAAATGATTGCAGAAGATCTTCAGAGTCTGTTGGCAAGAGTTTCTTGCTCTACTTAGAATTTCTGATGTTGCAACCCAATCTAAGGCATCAAATATGGTAAAAAGACAACAATGGATGTATTTAGGACACGCTTTAAGGATGCCATAAACACTACTTCCACTGAAAATGATATGGAAATCACCTAGAAAGAGGGGAACCTAGAGAAACATATGCAGAACGAGAGAGAAGCCAAATCCATCAACATGACACTCAAAGGCCTGAATAGTCCAGCAAAAGACCAAAATAAATCGTGGAAACTGGTGAACACTCTATGCACCTGAGGGTGCTGGACATAGGTGCCAACTTCCCCTCTGCCCCGTGGGTGCTTGATTTCCCCCCCCCCTCACTGCCCCACCCCTGCACCGCCTTCGCTCTGCTCCAATTCCACCCCCTTCCCCAAAGTCCCCACCTCTTCTCCACCTCCTCCCTCGAGCACGCCGCTTCCCTATTCCTCACCCTCCCTCCCGTAAAGTCCTAAGCACTGCCAAACAGCTGTTAGGCGGTAGGCGGGAAGCGCTGGGGGGTGGGAGGGGTAGCGGGATGTGGTGTGCTCAGGAGTGGGAGGGGGGCAGGAGGCGGGGCGAGGGGAGCTTGGCTGCCTGTGGGTGTGGAGCACCCGCTAATTTTTCCCCATGGGTGCTCCAGCCCCGCAGCACCCATGGAGTCGGCACCTATGGTGCTGGAGGAGACAGAAAAAGATGGTGGTGACTTCCAGTTCCACACTTTTCTTGTTTACCAGGTATGATCTTAAGAGTCCTTGAATTCTATAAATAGGCCTTTGTTTGTAATAATTCAGTCTGTCTCCCATTTTCCCATCAACATTTGTTATAGTGACATTTTATCAACTTTCACTTACAGTTGAGCTCACAATTAGAGTATATTTGTAGGCCCAATTATTACTACTGAGGGATGCACAAATTTATTCATGCAGAAAACTTAACATTGAGGGATTAATTCCTTTAGTCCAAATAATTGTCTCTAAACCTCTTTTTTTTTTTTTTTTTTTTTAAATGTGGTTGTTGTGGTTATTATTTTTGATTGTGATGCAAATAACTCTGAACACTAAAAGTGATTCCTAAAATGAGGGACACTTGAGTGGTACATTTCAAAGGTCCCTTCAGATGTGTGTTTTATATAAGCATTTCCACAGGGAGAAGATTCATAAAAGCCAAACATGTTCAGTAACACATGCTGAGGGTAACGTGTAGCTTTTGTTCTAGACATGGATTCCATTATAGATCTGTTTGGTGAAATATTCATCTCTTGTCCATTAATTATAATATGCTGTTCACCAAAACATTCAATGTAGTAATGAATATTGTGACATGTTCTCTTTTTGTCTTGCAGCTTACTTATAAGCCTTGCTGATGTAATGAATGACACAATTGTTGATGAGGTAAAAGTTTATGGTCTGTTTCCAAATGTTATAATATGGACCTTGCACATTCCCTGATGTTTCTGCACACTTGCAGCTTGTTATTGTCACAATTTTATTACAGGGAAGAGAAGTGACAGCTGGTTACTGTTGCTCATAAAACTTTAAATACCCTAAGGAATGGCTTTTCAGTTAAACTGGCAACTCCTGCCAGTACAGTACAAACTCAAGTGCTATTTTGCATTTGTGTTGCATATGCATAGTGTGTCCTGAGTGTTTGTACAAGTCTCTAAATAGATCTTAGTTAAAAATTTCTTCCTGGGCAAAGAAACAATAAATTATAGTATGACGCTTTTGTTCTGGAATCAAGCACAATGTAGAGATTGCTGCCCCCAGTTTCCAGTACTTACTCTTATTAGTATTGTTAGTTCCATATGATGATTAGTATCTTATTTATATATTAATGTTTCAAGTCTTTGTTTCTAAATACGCTTAAGTAGGTCAGTTTATGCATAAAAAATTCAAGCTCAAAGTGCAATTTAAATTGGCTCTTGTACATAATTCACAGTAGGATTGCGACACAGAATGCGTTTTTCTGCAAACAGTTCTCAGGTTGTGTGTTTTTTTTGTTTGTTTTATTCTCTTCACTTAGTGGTTTCCCTTAAGTAAGACTGCAAGTGGACACTTGCATTTAAAGCTCGAGTGGCTTTCATTAGTAACTGACCAAGAAAAACTACATGAGGTGAGTGTTGTTTGTTTCAGGTATTCCGACATTATATATCAGTCTGATCGGCTCCTTTGCAGAGTAATATGACCCAACTATGAACCAGAAATAATCCTCCTGGAGCTTTTATTTGTTTGACAGAGCTTAGATATGAACTTTCCCCAAGACTGAATTTGTTTGCATTAAGAGAGCTCATCTAATTCCTGATTAGGTTTAAAATAAGGAAAATGATGCAACCCTTCTTACTTTTTTTAAAAAGTAGTAGCATTTGACAGCAATGGCCCAATAATCTCTCTTCTCCCCGCTTCCTTCTACCACCCCCAAATCACCACCGTATCTGAGCCCCTGCACGTAGCATAAACCAACTCCCAATAGTGAAACTAGTTTGGGGCTGTGGCTATAGAACGCTGTAGTGGTACTCTCAGTGGGCTAGTTTGCATCACTCTCATTTTTAAAAGTGTTCCCTCCTTGCCACAATTCAACCAAAGCACTTAAGCACATGCTTAAGTTCCAGTGAAGTCAATGGGACTTTATACACTTTTTTTGAATAGTGATCGACATGCCCAGGTATAAAGTTAAGCACATGCTTACATGCCCCCCTGAATGAGGGGCTCAGTTCTCCAGTAAAGGCGTTGCATAGCACTGAGGTCATGATGTTGAAGACTTAAACCCTGATCGGCCACACTTTCACTCTACGTTTTTTGAGAAGTTGAGTCACTTTGAACCTTTCAACTTCATTTTAAATTGTGTTACAATTGTAGTTAGAGACATGCTACACATCTTAAAACTTCCATCACCACTGACTGGATTGACTAGATCATGTTATCTCACTATTGTGTATATTTTGTGCCTAATGTATTTAAATGTGCACATGGCAAATCTGACAAGGAAAGACATCTAGATAATGTGGACTGCAAATTGATAGGTGTGCAAACATGGAGAACAGAACCTCACTGGCCCTGGAGCCATATAATGTCCTTACATTAATCTAAACCTGGATGACATGGCAATGAACGAGTGATACAAATTACTCCAGTTGTGTTTGGCTGTTGGCCACATCCAGTTTCTCCCTAGTCACTGATTTCATCAGTCAATAGTCATCTGACCTGAACAGCACTTGTCTTGAAACAAACATGTTCTGGAACATAATTTGTACACCCAGATTAATAATTCTCCTCACCTCCACTCTGCTTTTGGGGTGCAGATCTAACGGTCTGTGAAAGCATCTTGCTCCCATTGATTTCAGTGACAAAACACACACTGATTTGAATGGGAGCAGGACTGGAGCATACAATGCTGTGGTTTCTGCTCGTGTGACCTCAATCCTTTTTGAACAGTTAGACGTTGAGTTGCATGCCCCTAAATGCCAGGTTTTAGGAGCAAGTTGAAAAGCTGTTTGTTTCAGTCTAGCAACTCATGTCTTAGTAGGTACCCCATGCATTTGTGCTCTTCCGTGGTTTTGTCCCTGATGAGTTTTGTTTTTGTTGTTGATCTTCGCAGGATAAGAATGGTCTAGCCACAGCATTGTTAATAGTCTATTTGGACAGTGCTTGCAACCTTCCGGTAAGTACAGAAGTAACAAGCAGCCTATACTTCTAATTTTAAAAAAGCTGCACTAACTGTTGTAAAATATATTCTCCACTGATACAGAAAAATCACTTTGAATACTCAAATGGTGAATATGGTGCAAAGAAGTTCAAAAACCAGAAATACCTCAAGGTAAATACAGATATTTTCTCAACACCCCATAAAAACACATGCTGCATTACACAATATTTAACAGGTTGGGCTGGTGTCCATTAAAGGAAAACATTTCAACCATGTCAGGAATTGGAGTCTGAATAACCGTTGTTCTCTACATCAGTGGGCCAGAGCCATCCCTGGTATAACTCCATTAGCTCCGTCAATGGATACAGCCTGCTGCTTTTCTGTGATTTCATTTTGACACTGTGTAAGTGAGGGAATGTGAAACAATAGAATCTCTCACCTAAGAGAATCCAGCCATTGGACTAATTCCTACCCTCATATCCACTGCTGTAAGGCTTTCTACTCTTAAGGTGTCCTTTCAGTTCAATCTCTGTAAACTTCCATCCTTCCAAAATGGGCTAATGGACATCTTCCTTTTTCTCAGAAATGGTCACTGGCTTTCTGTCTTCTTTAGAATCTAGCACAATCCCTTTCTCTTAGTATTTAGAGGAGTTTCCAAAGCTACCCTACCATATTAACCTCCTCCTTTTCCCTTCCACTTATTCCCTGTACTCCTCAAATGTTGCATCTGTAAAGCACCTACCTCTCTTGGCTTTCTGTAATCCGACCAGGACACATCTCTTCAGCTATACCCGCTTACTCTTCTTTCAAACCAACTGTACATCCATTCCACAGAATCTTGAGTTAATCCCGTTTCTGATTGGTTGACTTTAGGTTTGCTGAATTACACAACATAAACTGTAAGATTTCTACATTTACAATGCCCGTTGGATTCAATCCTGCTTCCCTTCAGGGTCGCTATTTTTGTTGTCATCATACTCTAAGGACTCAATTCTCCTTTCCCCATCTATCTTCACCCACCCACCCATCTTATTTTGGTCATTCTACAGTGAGCAGTAGATCCCTTTTTTCCTATGCTTGTTTATTACCTATACCAGAGTTTCTCAACGACCGGTCTGTGGACACAGGGAAGGCAGCAAGCTGGTTCCTGGTAACAAAAAGGTTCAGAAACACCGACCTATACGACGACAAATGAGGGAATCTTACACAGTCTTTCAGTAGGAGTCCAAACAGGATCCTATGGGTGTTCCTCAGCATCAGGGAGAGGGTACTGACTTGAGGGATACATTGTTTCCTTAAGAGTACCATTGTAGGCTTTTGGGGTGGGAAACAATAGCCCATTGGTGCCTGTGGGTTTTTTCCTCTCTTGCTGGAGGCTGCTGCTGGAGGCTGCGTTATCCATCCTGGGAAGGAACTAGCCTCCATTGGGAAAGTGCATCTTGTCATGAGGTTTCAAAGGCTGGCACTCTAGCTGCATACACAATGAATCCAGATTCTAGGGAAATCCCCTCGCGAGGGCCTGAGCCTCAGTGAATCATGTGGGTAGCTGTTTGAATGTGGGAATCTTTGCTGAGGGGAAGAATCTTATCTGTTTTTATTTTATTTTTTTTTCTCCCCACTTGTCTTCCTTCCCAAAAAACACCTACATTAATAGCTGCCACCTATTTATATCCAGAATGCACAATAGTTTGGCTTAAATCTGAAACTTGGATGGTGGAAGATCAAAATACGGTGTGTTTGTAGCAGCAAGCCATGCAAATCCAAAACTTAAAAGTTACTTAAGAATGGTCCAGAATGTAACTTAGTTTTATGTTCAAACTAGCACATGATTTGGCTGACGCTTTCGTACCATTTTTCATTCCTTGCTGCATATGCTGCCTTCCCCTGCAGACAGTTGCTCAGCTCGTGCTGAACTGACAACATTGGATAAGATGGTGCAAAAATACCTGAGCAATATCTGGTGCAAGTAGGTGGCCAGGCTACTAGTTGGTAACCATCCTCTTTAGCCCATTTTGGAAGGATGAAAGTTTACAGAGATTGAACTGAAAGGACACCTTAAGAGTAGAAAGTCTTACAGCAGTGGATATGAGGGTAGGAATTAGTCCAATGGCTGGATTCTCTTATTGTGTAAGGATGGTGGGGTTTTTTTTTTTTGGGGGGGGGGGGAAGAATGGATGAAATTTCCATTAAATATTTAGAGTGGGATTTAGGAGATCTGGCTGCTTAATTCCTATTAATTTTAATGGAAATAGGTTGCCCAAATCTCAGCCTGAGAGTTTAAAGTTAGGGTTGCTTTTTTTTCCCCAGCTAAATATTGCAGATTAGCTAGAGCAGAAATGGCTTTGTATTGCTGGCTGAAAATGACTAATAACTGTCTCCTCCCCTTCTTTTAAAAAATGGGAAACAGAAGATGGACCGGGACCCTTCCTCCTACGTCCAGCTCACAGTGGGTAACAAAATTCAGAAAAGCAAGGTGAGCTGTCGAATCCTTCCATTTGTCTTAAAACATTACTTTTTACATGAAGGTATTTTTGATGCTTAGCTGACTTAAAAAAGTTACTAGTGAAAGTGATCCAGCAGAGTTATAGACATGAACACAGCTGTATGGCATATAAATAATAGGTATATCTCCATATATTATTATCTCCTAGAACTGGAAGGGACCCCGAAAGGTCATCAAGTCCAGCCCCCTGCCTTCACTAGCAGGACCAAGTACTGATTTTTGCCCCAGATCCCTAAGTGGCCCCCTCAAGGATTGAACTCACAACCCTGGGTTTAGCAGGCCAATGCTCAAACCTATCCCTCCCCAAATATAGATTGCATATGGAAGGACTGCACTACTTTAAGCATGGCTTTTGGTTTGTATTTCAAGTAAAGCTTGAATTTAGAGGTAACAATTTATTTTTTTAGCATCTGCTGTACAGACACATTTTATGTGGTGATTAACAGGTCACATGGGCCAATACGAAAGTGTTACCAGGACATAGTGGCTTACCAAATTTTTTCATCGTGTGGCTCGTGTCGATATAGTGTGGTCATCGCATGGACCACATCCCTTCCCACTGGTGTCAGGCTGGTATCTGCCCCTGTCATCAGAATAAATTCTCCTCCCTATTATATTTGAAACCAATTCCCATCACAGTCTCTTTCCTTCACCCTCAGCCAAATTAAAATGAATCTCTTCCCACTCCCCTCCTGGATCGTTTTCCTCTTTACAATAAAAATCCACTTGCAATGAGTTTCTTCTCCTCAGTTACTCAGTTCTCACCCTGACAAACATAATAAATACCTGCTCGAGTCAGTCCTTCCCTCCCATTAATTCCATTCGACTTACTGCCCTGCAGTCACTTTTATCACAAATACATTTCTCTCACCTCCCGACAAATTGGAGTGAATCCTATTCCCCATGCACACAAGCTCAATTTGCCTGCACTCAAATATTCTCCCGTTACATCAGTTCCAGCCACACGCCCCTCCCCCGCCCAATGAAATTTGGTTTTACCTTAATCCTTGCCCCTTCAGATGCCTGCAGCCCCTTCCCAGGTTCTCGCTTTAGTCGTCTTCCTCCCCTCTCCCCCAAACCAATTCTCCCTTCTCGGGGGTCCTTGGTGCTCCTCTCCCCCATTCCCAGCCAGTGGGCCCTTCTGGCAGTGCTCTTGGGGTCAGCAGAGGCAGTCCGTTTTATGGAGCAGCCTCAGCAAAGGCCCTACTGGCAGTCCCAGCTCTCTTTGCTTCTGAAGTAGTCACACACAAGGGGTTAGAACCTGCAACATCCAGCTTGAGAATCTCTGCTTCAGCCTCTGTATCCTTCATTTCTACCTGCTGTACCCAGTGGAATTCAGTGCTGGTGACTGTGGAAGCCACTTCCTGTTATCTGGGAGGTTCCATTTGGAAGCAACTAGTTTTTGCTTTTTATTTTGAAAGGCAGAGAAGAATCCTGATGTTGCAGGTTATGGGAACGCTAGTCAGAGCAGATTATAACCCGACTGACCTGTCTTGGCACTCACATGTTCTGCAGAACTTGTTCTGGCTTTGCCAGCCAGAGACCGTGTTTCTGTGCACTTGTCTGCCCTGGGAATTCCACTGTCTTTATGGCTTGGATGTAGCATCATTTGGATAAAACAACCATAATAGAGGGATTTCCAATGCCACATCATTGTCTTATGTCTATATATAAAGTCCTAACAAACACTTGGACAAGAACAAAAAGCTAAAATACCACAATCCTCTTCTTTCTACAGACCTGCAACTTCAGTAAAGATCCTGTGTGGGGCCAGGCTTTCACGTTCTTCGTCCACAGTGCACAGTCCCAGTCGCTTCATTTGGAGGTGAAAACAAGTGTTCTTCCTTTGCCTTCTCTGAATTTATAGTCTGTGTCTGATGCCTATTTACAGTGGATGTGATGCAGCTTCACTCCTCTACGTGCCTGCTGGGATTTGTGTTTGAGCTGGAACAGTCTTTGGACTTGTGTGCTCCCTTTAGGGGGAGAAGGAATGATGAATTCTCCAGCCCCTGCAGAAATCTGTGCCAGTTCTACTGCTATGGGGGTCTCCCCAGTCACAGAGAGATGCGTGGGATTTGCCCTTAAAATACATCAACTGGTTGTGCTTTCTGGAATGTTGGCATGGCCTGTCTGAATGCATCCATATTCAATAGTAGGCCCTACAATAGACAAACGCCTTCTTTCCACGGTTTGGTCTGTTAAGTTATTCCAAACGTCTAGCTTTGCTGTATACATAATACATCATACCTTGCCTTCTAATAAAAACCTCCTCTTTCCAGATAAAAGATAAGGATCGGGAGAATGCGCTGGGAACTTTGGTTGTCTCTCTCTCCCACTTGCTAAAGGATTCTGAGATGACTCTTGATCAGAAATTTCAGCTGGATCATTCTGGTTTAGACAGTTTTATTAAGATGAAACTTGTGTTGCGGGTATGTTGTTCCTCTTTCATATACTTTCTTTTTACTCTGATTCCCCAGAAGAAGCCTGAATGTCACTGAAATAAACCTATAAATCTCTACTCCATGGCCTGTCTAGATACATTTTTAAAATCTGTACATCCCAACAAATGCGACATAACTGCTAGCAGTTATGAAATTATATGCTCAGATTTAACTGCAACTCAACTGAAACTATATGAATCTGTCCTGAAGGATAACACCCAAACTAAACTGATTGTGTTTCCTAACTTAGTCATTGCAAACAAATACAAGAACTACATCCGATTCAACCCATGTACTGTATGTGCCCTACCCAATAGAATAGGATTTTTTTTTTATTTTAGCAAACTGTTGCCAAGTGTTTTCTTAAATATACACACTGCTTATTTTATCATTTAGCTGCAAGACTAGGGTGTAGCAGTGGTAGCTGCCCTATAGTTAAGATTGAAGCTAGCTTCTCATTGTAAGCCTGATTTCTCCCCCTTACCTCCCCTAAAAGAAACTGGTCCCTCTGAAATTTGGTATGCTGCATTTCATCCCAGTTAGTGTGTGTGTGCGGGTGTGTGTTCATCTCATGTGTCGTCCTCTTCTCACCATTTCCCCACCACCACCCCCAGGAAAATTTGGTAAAAGTCAAGAGTTTTGACGATATTTCTTTTTAAAAAAACAACCTACAGTTAGGCTGCTAAAATGAATATTTAAACACCTAAATAAGTGACCTGATTTCAAAAGTGCTGAACACCCAGGAGCCTCGGGCAGTTTAGGCCACTTTTATATAAAGGCCTGAATTTGCATTCGGTAACCTAACCCTAAACACTTCCTCTCCCTGCCCCAATATTGGCCATGGTGTTTTGAACATTTTTTCCTAACCTTTGTTAGGAAAAGTGACCAGCAGGAATCAGGGTGCTATAATGCTAGGTAGGTACACCTATGCACAGCAAGCAAGTCCCTACCCCGAAGAGCTTCCAATTTCAATAGAGAAGATAGGAAGTAGATTCCCATTTTCCAGATGGGGGAACAGAGTCACACAAATATTGACTATTCCAGTGTCTCATAGGGAGTCTGTATAGCAGAGCTGGGATTAGAACCCAGTTTTAGTTCCCGTTCAGCACCTTTAGTACAAAATCATCCCTTTATTTGCTTAGGGAGAGAAGGGATGAAACTGGGGAGCGGTGGTGGGGAGTGTAATCTAATGAGAACAACTTCCTAGAGTTTGGCAAGTGTCCTAAGGGCAGTAGTGGAAGCCCCATTACTTAGGAGTTCTTAGATACAATATGTGCTATGAGACACAATCGTGCTGGCAGAGGATGGTCTAGGATAATCTAACAGGAAATCAGTACTGTGCTCTTCAGAATGAGCATGCACTTTAATATCGGCATTAATCACTAGCTGATTTTCTATATCGCTTGGTTTTAGGTCTTGTGCATCAAGGAACCTGATCCACAAAGCACCTATACTGGTGTTAATGCCTTGAAGCAAGTTCCTGTACCTGCAGCAGAGAAGGATGGAAACCAATGCAAAAATCCCCTACCATCAAAAGCAGAACCCTCCAAAATGCCCCATGTGAGCAAAGACTCTGGAGTGCCTGAATCCAAAGAAGCTAAGAAGGAGAGCAGTGCAGATCTTACTGGATCTGAGAACCCAGCAGGCCCTGCAGTAAATGAGACTATCGCTGAGCTTAATGCACCAGCAGGGGCACACAATCTGGAATCCCAACCATTGGTGACTCTACCCACAAGAACCCTGGAACACAACGCTGCCCCCAGTGTTGCTTCATTGGGTTCTCTTGCCTCTTCATGCTTTGAATTAGATCACAGCAATCCGAACCTTCTTAAGTATGTATCTTCTTACGCTTGAATTTTGCTTTACCTGGACACTCTTCTTTTTGCAGGCTTCTACTATGTACAAAGGAATGGTTGAGGTCTCAGCCCACAACACTGACTTGAAATCCAAGGATTTAGCAGGGAACTCGCATAAACATTTCAGTCAGGAGCAAGTAAACTTCAGTCAAATTCAGATCTGTGTAAGCAGATGCAGCTCTTTTTGCCTTTGTTTTCAAGGGAATTGCATCTCCTTACATGAAGGCTGAATTTAGTTTTATGCATTTAAGGCACTCCACAGGGTTCACGTAGTAAGTCCCACATCCCATCATTGAAAAATACACTTGACTCAGGTACAATAAGCATATTTGGGATTAAAGGTAAGGGTAGAACTCCACGTGTAATACACATTAAAGTGAAACCTTTGCGAAGTGATGCAAACAGACTAAAGATCAAGTAGGTTTGGCTGACGTTTTCCCAGCCACTTTTGAAAATGGAAAAACTTTCAACAGTTTTCACAATCCGTGCACGGATGGTCTTATTAGGAGGCCGGAAAAGTGTGTGTGAGCCAGTACTGCCATCAGGTAGGGTCTGTCCCATAGGAGTCAGTGGGAGCCCCATGCATCTGGCTTTGTATAATTATTTCCCTTTTGAGAAATTTTAGCCACTTTGTGAGCTAAAAGAAGCACAGAAGTTTCTGTCAATCAAGTAGAGGCATCAAACCAATTTCAGCTGTTAGTTTTAACCTTTTAAAGTCAATACTTCCATATAGTGGAAGTCAACTTAATTTAAAATAGGAATTTGTTATGAATCTTTTTAATAACATTCCAGGTGATGTACGGAGACAGGGCCCCCAAACAAAGTCACTAAGCAGAGGATTACACACACATTGTACTGTACTTATTAAAGAGCACTTATAATAATCAGATATTTAAGTTATGGAAGCATGTGCTGTCATCCCTATGCTACACTAATACCAAGAGCAGATACCAATATAATAAACACCATGACCATTCTTGGCATTAAAATGAGCATTTCTGGTAGAGGCCTTGTAGATCACTCATATTCTACAGGAACAAATGGAGGATACCAGGAACAGGTAAGTGCTGTGCTTGGAAAACTGGGTTTACATTTCTCAAGGTGAGATGTATAATATGTTTTGGTGAGTGACTGATTTAATGATACACTGGATTTCAATGCATTTTTAATGTAGTTTTTCCCCATTGTTGTGACTTGTTCAACTGAAAATGAACCTCAACCCCTGCATCTCATAGCACACACCTTGTGTACTGATCTTGTGTGTGCATCCGGATGCTAAATAGTTGAAAATCCTGAACATGTAACTGTCTTACAGTGGAACTAATCTAACTGGAGTGCTCCTGGGAGAGATCCAGCTCACTGTGCGATATGCCTCTTTGCGACGGAGTCTCATTGTGATGGTAAATAGTTGCAGGTAACACTGACGTACTGTTTGTATTTACCTAGAATCTAAATGAGAACATAGCGTTTCTTGTGAATATTAATGCTTCACTTCAATGTCTCTCTCTCATGCAGTGTACACAACACAGCAGTGCTAACATTCCTGTAAGAAACATTTGCTGACTCAAACTGTGCAACTTTGCTAGGCACAGAAATCACCACATTTCATCAACGTAGTATTCTGTGTCTGATAGTGGCTGGTACAGCAGGTTCAGTGGAAAATGTCCACTTTAGGATTTGTTAAAATTATGGAATAACCTGCCCATACAGTAACTTTTACTAACACTAATGGTGGGGGAATGCCCTGGAACACGAGGGGTATTGGCCTTGATTTTTCAAGAATAGATGCCTACAGTTAGATTACTACATCCCTACTCAGGTGGCCTCATTTCTCAAAAGCAGTGTCCAGCAGCTTCCACTCAACTCAATGAGTCTGGAAAATTTTATATAACTGAATTTGAAACACCTAAAAGCATTCCTTGCTTACAAACCAGCCACCAAGACTATTACTTTTATCCTCTAGCCTAAGTTTGGCCTGACTTTTAGTTCAGAATGTACATAGTAAAGAGGCTCCCTATCGTATCAACACAGACTTATGTTCTTTTAAAAGAAACTTGATGCCAGCTTCTAATCGTGGAGTAGATCCATATGTTCGTGTCTACCTGCTTCCAGATAAAAGATGGGCAAGCAGAAAGAAGACTACTGTTAAGAAAAAAACACTGAACCCCCATTATGACGAGAAGTAAGTAGGAAACTTCATATAATTACTGCTGAACTATTAACAGAAAAGATTAACTGAACTTTAGCAGGAACTCACTCTACCTAATGAAATAGTTTGCATAGCTGTATGCATCTGTCATATATTAAGTCTTTGCACCATATAGTCCTTTCAGCTTTTCTACAAAACTTACTGTTAGGGGCTGGAATTCACCAGTAATTTAAGGTACTTGGGCAGAACCAAACACCAGTCTGCTTTGTATTTCTAGGGACATCCCTCTCTCCTGCCTTTCCAAAGTTCAGTAAATGCTGCTGCTTGTCTCTTAATGTGGCTTGTTCCTGTTGTATCCCCTCTTCTTGCATGTAACTCTCTTGCCTGTTAGTCTTTCCTTTTGGTGCACCAAACCCTTCCTTTGAAGCCCACTGATTCCTTTTACGCTTCCACAAAGACTTTAAAAAGTCACCTTTTTGAGACTGGGCCAGTTGGTTTGTTATATGTCTAAATTACATGATCTAGTTTAGGTTGTAAACCATATTTTCTGTCCGTTTGTATAGGGCCACGCACACTAGTGCTTAAAACATCAATACAAATAAGTAAAACCCGCTACTCAACTGTTCAGCCAACATTTTTGAAAAAGTGACTTTGGGTGCCTGTTTTTGGAGCCCCACTTGACACTTCAGAGGTGTTCAGCACTTTCTGGAAATGGAGAGAGACTTTGTCTCAAGGTGGGCCATGCAAAATCAATAACTATTGAAAAATCTTAACCCCTGACTTCTTAAAACTGTGGAATTGTTGTTTCTTACTCCCTGGATGACTGCTGTGTATTTGCCTCTCTGCTCCTTTTGAAGCCTCACCACTGCTGTTGAGAACACTTCCTCTTCTCCCCCATCCCTCTTTCCAGTATCTCACAAGTCCTGTACTACTTGTAATGCAGTTCAGTGAATACGTAGTATTCACTATCTCAAAACACTCCACCTTACAAACCTGACTTTTGGAAAAACTTTGGTCATGCTGACACTCTCTTCCCTACACAGCACCTCCCAGACCTAATTTTGTTTTCAGTTTGGATGACTAGCATAGCATGTGCCAGAATCGTGACTAAGAACTCTTACCCCACTTCTTTTGTCTTGCCTTAATATGACACAGGTCCCTCCCCCCCCCCCCCCCCATGTGAGGGTTTAATTGTGGGCTGCTTCCATTAAATGATGGATTTTGTCCTGTAGCCATTCAAAATCTGCATATGGGAGAAGATAGCCATAAATAGAAGTTCATCCTAAACACGTGTCTTTTGTATTGCCCATGTTCTCTTGCTGTGGTGGAAAGTGCTAATCAATCCTCAGATGATGTATTCGGTCATTGATCTAGAAGGGATTTGTGTGCAACAACTAATAAGGTTAACTACGGAAATACTACTACCAAAGACAAGTAGGGATCTAGTCTCCACTGAACAGGTAGGGTCTGAGCCTTCCAGACTGGTGCAAGTTGCTCTGATCAAATATAAAACTCCTGTTTTGGACACTAATGTTGTCAAGGTTTGTATTCAAATGGATAGTGAAGTTCTCAACCTGTGTTTAGGACTCACTTTGTAGAGTACACCTTATCCTGTAAAGCACAGCCATGCTGACTCTCTACAATACTAGTTTGTTTTGACCACTGACACTTGTGTCTAGCTTTTGGTTTTTATTAGTACAGTTTGACTTCATTGATTCTAGTCTCTTTATTAGCATGCACTTTTTGAAAACTCTCTTTTTAGATTTGAATTTTTTGAAGCTTTGGAAGAAGTTAAGAAAAGAACACTAGACGTTGCAGTGAAAAATAGCAGGCCGCTTATTTCACGTGAGAGAAGGGAATTGGGAAAAGTAAGTTTTAAACTAAAGTACTATTCAATATTAAACATTTATTCTAAAAAATGTCTTTACCATAGAAGCTGACTGGACATCTGTTCATACTCTAACTTTTTTGTATAAGACTTACACTTAAACTGTTTTCTGGCCCTCAGTATCACAGGTGATAAAGCTTTCTGCCACTAAATTATAGTGCCAGCAGGTAGGACTGGCCAGGAAACAATTTTTGGAAATCTTTGTGCCAAAATAGGATGAAAAGCCACAAATTCAATTTTTTGCGGAACTGGAATTCTGCACTACTTAGTTTAGTAGAGAGAAAAATATGCTCCGTGGCTGCCAAGGAACCAGGGCTCCCCTGCAACTTGCCTGACGGGCTGCTGAGGCATGGGAATAATTTTCTAACAGAAAATTCACTGGCAAAACTAAAAATTTCCCATCAGTCACTCTGATGGAAAATTCCTGAGCAGCTGTGCTCAGTGCTGAGGGTGGTAACAATGTTTAAAGCTCAGCTCTTTGGAACTGGAGCTATACCTCTAGAATTCTGACTGGAGGAGAGGCTAACAGTTTACATTTACAAATCTGTGAGCAAAGTTTAAATGTATATGTTGGCTATAAAATATGGCTTTTTTTTTTTAATTAAAGGTGCTGATTGACCTGTCAAAGGAAGATTTAATCAAAGGCTTTTCACAATCGTAAGTTTCTTTATAGCTTCAAAGCTTGCTAACCACTGCCTCTTAAGTGAAACATCTTGATTACAAATGTGCTACTTTTATCTTAAATTATGGGCCATATGTTTTGTAATTTGAGTGAATAGTCCATTATCAAGTGCAAATGTAAAACTAACTAGAATTAGCTTGGATACAGAACCAAATTTAAATGGTTAACTTGTTTATTAGTACAAGATGTACTGCTTGAAATGTATTTGAGAGGATTAATAAACTAAGAATATTTTGTAGATTAATGTAGAATAGTTGCATTAAACTCTGGGGCAAAACAAAAGTAGCACATTAACGGGGTATTGTTTGCTACAAGGCACTTGATTTTTCATAACTTGGAGATAAATGTCTATCAGCAATACTGATTTTCTGATAAATTTCAAACAGTATTACTGTATAGGAATTATTAAACATTAAGATGTTCAAGATCATGCCTGTCTAGTTTCAAATGTGAAACCTTTAGTGATCATGACTGAGGCTACAGTAGCAACAAGAAAACACTGCAGTATTAGATACTTAATCTTAAATTTGGAGCAGGTACTTCTATTACCTGATTTCAAACTGGAAAAACTGCACACGCAGGTTGAGATGTCTAGCCACCAGACATGCACCTATCATGTTTTGGTTACAAACTTTTAGTTAAGGTTCAGACAGGTCAAAAAGGCCTCAACCTAGTTTCTAAATTATTTCAATTGCTAATTTTCCCCATTGCAAGTTTACACTGTTTTAAAGTTTCTACTGAGTGCTGGAATTTAATGGCTTCAGCTCTTTTCTCCTCCCCCACCTGCACCCCCATTCCATGCATGTTACACAAAGAAGAGCTTCAAAGGCATGAAGAGCTGTGTAGCTCTTTCCCACGCCCCCACAAATGAATGTTACACTTAGACAGGGGTTGGCAACCTTTCAGAAGTGGTGTACCGAGTCTTCATTTATTCACTCTAATTTAAGGTTTTGCGTGCCAGTAATACATTAACATTTTTAGAAGGTCTTTCTATAAGTCTATAATATATAACTAAACTATTGTATGTAAAGTAAATACGTTTTTTTTTTTAAATCAGCTCACGTGCCGCCTTTGGCACACGTGCCCTAGGTTGTCTACCCCTGCACTAAGAGAAGAGCTTGAAAAACATGAAGCTGAACTCAAAAGCTTGTCTCTTTCACCAACAGAAGTTGGTCCAATAAAAGATCTCACCCACCTTGTGTCTCTCACACAAAACGAGAGAAACTCCTAAAGGGCACTTGTTAAAACTACACTAGACTTGTTTTCTTATAGGTGCTTCTTTCAAATATAGTTTTTAAAGACCGCAAATTTATGTCTCTTGCAGGTATGAGCTGACGGCAAAGAGACGGAGCAGAAGATGATGTCCTGTATCATGTGCCTTTTATGCAATAACTATTTACTCTTTATATCAATGTATATATGTATATTCTGTAACTAATCTATTTTAAAACGTCAGAATATTGTACACAAAGCAAGTTGTGAGGTGAAATGTTTATAGTTTACCTTTTTCAATGACTGGCTATCATTTTAGAAAAGGTAAGAATACAAGAAATTTTAAATCTTCAGATTTAGACTGGTTCTAAATGTATTATTAGGTACTCAAGCATTTGTTCTTGGATTAGTCCTATAAGGCATATCTTCAAAGAAACTTTGGTTTCCATATTTGATTGTTCATTTAAACAAGAATATCTTTAGTCCCAAGAGTACAGCAGGTCTGACTTTTTTGTAAGATAGACTTCACTTCTCCAGGCTGCCGGTATCTTGTTAACAGAATGCATTAAACTATGGCAGGTGCAGAATAGACTTTCAAAACACTCCATTACAAGATGATAGTGCTTCAAAAAAAGAAGTTATTACAATTGATATACAAGTCTAGATACTATTGTTACTATGCAACTGTCCAGGAGCTTTTCATAAAGCCAATTTATAGGTGCTATCTGGAAAGGTATATATGTAATGAGCCACCAAAGCAGGGTGAATAACTGTGCCAAATTATTAACAGGGTTTTAATCGGATGCCTTAATGTTGAAAATTTTATTACTGTACTTAACTGTCTTGTGAACCTTGCTAATAATGCACAGTCCACTTATAAAACTGTAGTTATCTTTAACAGGTTTTTATTTAAACATGGGTCAAGTATGTACCAAAATACTTCCAGGAATTCAGTATATTTTTAAAGTTTCAAAATGTACAATAAATTGTTTAAAAATGATGGTTTTAGTCTTGCTCATGAGATAAATGCCTGAGCCAAGGTCTAGCTCTCAGTAGCACAGCTGGCTCAAAAGACCAGCACAGGCTTTCCACTCTGCATTTGAAAGCTAGTAAGTTTCAAATATCTGTTTTTAGCTGTAAGATATTGCCCAACTTAACAGAGTCTGGCTGAATCACAGAACATCCAACTCCTGCTCCCCAGAACTATGATGGTCAATATCCCAAAAAGCCTTTACAGCAGCCAGCCACGAGTCCAATAGTGGGTAAGCATCAGATAAATGGGTCACTAATTCATACAGCAAGAACTGGATCTTATGCTTGAATTCTAATACAGTATTTTCTGCAGTGATTTAAGTGAAGGGGTTAGTTCTACTTTTGAGTAGAAGTTAAGGGCTTTACTGCATATAAAACTATTGCTGCAGATGTTTAAAGTTTACAACAAACTATTAATCGTTTGGCTTCTAGATCTACCAAATCCACCCAGGGATGGTGTAGAGAAGGGTGGACTGAAGCTAAGTTTTCTGTTCCTTCTTTTTTCAGACTAGTTATTCATGCTTTCAGGACCAGGATCTCTTCCCTAACCTGGTCATGGACTAATAAGAGTCCAGCAGTAATAAGTTTTTACTCAACTTTTATTTTAGTCAAAACATTATAAAACTGTACATCAAGATCAAATAGGCTAGAGGTAGCGGTAAATGTCTTAACACTTAGTCCTACTTACAGCTGAGTTTTATCCATTTAAAATCTTCATCGAGCTAGCAATTTCAGACTGTGCACAGCAGGTACAATGTCATCCAGATTACTGATCTCTGAAAATAAGTTAAAGCACAGAAATGACACACTTGTATAGAGAGAGAACAGTGACCTGGCCTACAAGTTATCGATGTCCTCTTTGAGAAAATAAAGTTTTAGATTAAAACCATAAAAGGGTTAAGTTCTCTCTGGTGATGGGCTGTCAAGTCAAGGACTTTCAAGGCTAGTCTATAACCAAGGGCTTTAGGCTGCTCGTGCAAACCCATCCCATCTACTCCTGAAGTGGAGGAACAAGTCAGTCAGGCCCCCTTTTTCCATGCATCCAGCTGCTGCTTGTTGCCCAATCAGTTTCAGCTGTGCTACTGCTATTACTAGTAAATACCCTGCTGCCAGGCCTGGGGAAGGGTGTATACCCTCAAACTGACTCTTCCTTAAGAAGTAGAAGTTTAATCATATTGGCTATGACCCTCTAAAAACAAGCAGAAATGCAACATGTAGCCATTTGCAGTGTGCAGCTCCCAGCCCTTATTTACGTAACTAGCAAGACTCTAGACATTTTCATCCAAACTCTTCAACCAGAAATCAGGCAACAGTCCCACACAGGTGGGTGAAGAATGTAGCTAAGTGACAAACAGATCTCTTCTGCATGACTCACTATATACTTTAACAGCAGTTCTCACCCAGGAATGCATGATCCAAGATGGGTTAGGAAGGGTCACCCACTGGTTAGTCTAGCCTGAGCAGGAGCAGCCACACTTAGTGACATAGGTGAGCAAGTGCTGTACCAGTGAGGACAGTCATTACGACTTCTAAGGCCATATCTCCTGGTTCTTTGAGGGACATGGGGGGACTTGAGGACTATCAGCATGTGAGTGGCTTAGCAGCCCACAGCTCCAGATAAGCCAGCTAGCCTGGGATGAAAGCACCTCTAAACTTGGGCCAGAGGGGTAGTGTGAGGCTGTTATGTTTCCCTTAGCTCCCATGTTAACTCTAGCTCTGCACACAGCATATATTCACTGCAAACCTCATACTTAAGATCCAGGATCCACTTGTTCTACCCCACCTGCTCTGAGGCTCCCCTGCTTCCCCATGCCAGTGCCCTGCAACAAGCAATACATGGCATGCTAGTAACAATGGGAGATGGGAGGGAAGAGAAGTGGAGGCAGATGTTCAGTCACTGGCCCCACTCGCTGACTTTGGAATTAAGGCAGAGGAACACCACGACTGTGTACACAAACAACACATTGACGTTTCCACTGAAGGTCATTTTGGGTTGAGGAAATTCTGGCTGAAACCATTTTGTAAAAAATGACTTACCTAAAACACACAGTAAATCTTGAATAAGTGCTTGAAATACTGGAAAGAAGTCTTCATGTTCTTCCAGTTTGTTGATAATACTGAAATGAGTCAATTGTAATTTTTTAAAGTTATGGTCCTGCACAAATGACTTATACAAAGGAACTGTGCAAACTTATGTTTTGCCATAACCAAGGCAGAAGTTTCTGTAAGTGACATGGCTTTGTTCTTTACAACAGGGGTGGGGAACCTGCAGCCTGCTGCTTCATTTCATGCGGTCTGCGGCAAGTGTCCGCAGCATGGGCCAGAAGCCCCGAGCCTCCGCGCCCCCCCCACGGGGCTGGAGCTGCAAGTACTGGCTCGCCCTGCTGCGGGGAAAGCCCCAAGTCTCAGCACCCTCCTGCAGGGGTCAGTGGCCCCTGATAGAAAAAAAGGTTTCCCCACCCCTGCTTTGGATCGGAGCAGTGGTCTTCTGTATATATAATCCACTATATTGTCTGATAGGGGCTAGTACCAGCTATTTCAGAGGAAGGTGCAAGAAATCTTGCAGTAGGGGACTATTATTGACTCTGGCTGATCTTATTATCTATATAAATGTCCTGTTTAAACTCCTTTCTCCAATTATATCTTGAGCCAGTGAGGTTCACAGGCTGCTTGTACACTGAGTGAAAGGATTCCTTTAATTTTCACTGGATGTCCTGGGGGCGAAGAGGAAAGCCTCATGTACCATTATCTACCTGCAGCTGCCTCCCATAATGTTCTTTCCCACTGGGGGTTCAAACACATAGACAAACCCTAAAGCTATGCACATTTTTCACAAGTGAAAAATGTTATGAATCAGAAAAGCAATTTTAAAAAATATTTACAGAGAGCTCAAGGCCTGATTAATTCAATGAAATCAACCAACCAGTTTCCCCATGAGTATCCAATTAAGATGTTTCAGCTGTAATAGTAGTTCTTCCTACCACACACATGCAATATTTGTTTTCTGTCTCCCTTGTAAAATTCACAGCTTTAATAGGATATTGGTTTAAACTGACTATATTCTCAAGTAAAATATAGAAACTTTAGATCTTGACTTTGGCCTTAATTTTTAGGTTTTTTTCCCCTCCCAGTGCAGCCTGGAAACATTTTCCTGAGGCAAGTTCTCCAGTCCACTTGTGTAAGAGTTAAAAATGGTGATGCTGAAAGTTATAAAGTAAACCTAGCCAGTTCTCATAACTCAATCATGTGTTATTACACCTGTTATAGAAGCCAAAATACCTTTGAATGTCTTGGGTCCCCAGCAGCTGCTCTACCTGTCCAGTCATGTTTTCATTAATTACCTTACATAGCTTTCCAACAGTGTTCACCAGTACAGCAGGTGGGGCTGAATGATCTGGAAAGAACAAACGTGTCCTAACTTCCAAAACAGCAACAACATGGAAGTATTCTATGCACAAAGCAATCCTAGTATCCCTGCTTTCACTAACCTTTACACACCGCTTTCTAAATACACCACATGTTTCAGTATTCACAGGATACACCAGCTGTAGAACTTGTAACTCTTCACTTTATTAGCTGAAAACATGATCAGTATAGCTGTTTTAGAGTGAGGAATCTCTTAATGGCTCAAAAGGCACTTCTGTTGCAAGGGTTTCAAATTCAGTTGAAATCACATGGGTCTAAAGCGTGCTGAACTATTAAGTCTTCTAACTGCAGCAAGGATCCAACAGAAGAAAGCTCCATTTTTTCCCCAGTAACATTAATTCCTTCAGTCACCCAAGGTTTTACCTTCCTATGTATTTATTATGAAAGAATGCAACCTCCAAGGCTACCCAGAATTGCTAGAGGCAATGACCAAACCATCCATTTTGCCTCTAAAAAACAGGCTACACAACTGACCTTCATTCCCCAATATAATGGCTGATCAGTATTTTACTCTGATTTACATATGCACCCCCAAAGCAGCCAAACAGCTAGTCCATACTGGTAAGTCAAACAGGAAGTGTGGTAGGAAAGAGTCTTGCAGCAGCTAGTCCATGATCACACAAAAAACAGTAAGCAAGGTAGTTATTTGCTTCTGGGAGTAACTGAGTAGGTTCTCTTGAGTTGTACAGATCCATTTTTGACATTCTAATTTTTTGTAAAAAAAAATAGTACAAGGGAGAAAAAAAAATTAAGCAAGCTATGGAAAAAAAGACTGAAAATTGGACATGGAAAAGCAAAGTCACTGAGGAGAGTCATAAAAGATGTCTACAACAGCATGAGAATGGCTGTTAAGAGGACAGATTCAGTTATTTAAGTTGTAGTAACACAATACATGCTAGAAGATCTCCAAATGCAGACGAAAATTGACTTTTTTTAAACTCTCAACCTTCAGGTACAGAAAGGAGTATAATGTACAAGTAAAACAATCAGAGGGTCAATAGATAGATGTAATATAAGATGTTAGTGTTTTTAATTAAATATTTTGAAAAAAAAACAGACGTTTCCTTGCGTTGCTTCCGTTCATTATTCAATCACCACCTCTTCCCAGTCACAGAATGCTGCAGGTCAAACAACAATCACACAGATGATGGTGTGACAAAGTGGGAATTTTCTGTAAGTTTTTCAAATCCTATGTGTGCCTCAGTTTCCTTCTATACTTTGCACTGCTCTCCAGTGGGGGGTTAACATTGCTCCAGCACAGATGTGTGTGTCACCTCGCTGTCTGGGTGGAATGAAAAGTCATTAGGAAGTGGCTGAAATCGACCCAGATCAACATGGGATTCAGAGAGACAATGCAAGCGCCACTGACTCGTGAACTGACACACTCGGCAGAGAAACCGAGGAGAGACTTCAGCTCGAGAACAAAGGACTGGGCTGTGACCAGCAAAGGGTAAGTGCAGACTTCTGATTCTGGAAGAGGCTGGCTGCTCTCTCCTGGGGCTAACTAAAGAGGTCAGAGAGAGACAGGGCCTAAGATGGAACATGCTACAACTTAACTGTTGGTTTGCTCTGGCTTGACCAGAATTGACTATGCTTTAACCTTTATGTCTTTCCATGCTGTGTTCCAGTTGACTAATAAATCCTACTGTTTTGAAAGGCTACTTGGGTATCACTGTAAATACTTGCTGAGGTGCATTAGTCTCTGTATAAGTCTCTACAGGGAGCCTATTTCAGTTGGACTTGCTGGGCAGAGCTCATCATGAGCTGGAGCCCAGAGCTTGAGTCTAGGAGGCAGTGGTGCTTACCCTGAAGGAAGAATGGGACTCCTTGGGGTCTGACACACTGAAGGGTTCCTCCAAGAGACTGTTTAAAAGCTGTGGCATAGCACCGATCCTGTCGATCCATAACAGATGAGCTTCCCCTCTTCAAACTAAAGGGTAGTGACCCTGCCATGTTTTTATTTTTCTTCTCACAAACCCTTGTGACTGACTACTCATTTCACAACACAGCTAGTGCATCCTCTTCTCTGTGTCAAGACCAACTTCTTCTCAACCAACTTTTAGTTACTTGTAAAGTGACTAAGTGAAAGGCAGTAAGTCCTTACCTAGTTCTAAGAGCTCGTGGAGGTTTCTCATAGCATTGGTCATTTCTCCAAGCTTTGTGTAAACTTCATTCATTCGCGGATAAACTCCATTCAGAGAACTCACGTCAAACAACTTTTGGAAGTGAGACACAATTGCGTACAATGTTTGTAACGAAGGCATCTGGCCGTTCTGTAACAAGCACAAAAAGTAACTTCTTAGAGAAAGTTAGCAATACCCTTTAAGCCATGGAACATATTTAAACTAGGCTCTGAAGAAAAATAGACTTCTCTTATTAAAAGATTAGGAATGAATTTATTCAGACAAAAGACATACTTTAAAAGTTCTTAGCCAGAAATGTCCACCAATGTTCTTTTGATATGAGGGTAACCTCACTTTTTAATGGTTTGGGAACTATATTTAAGGATTCTCTTTGCTGATTTAGAAATAGACAAAATAAGATAAGAGCTGAAATGATGATTACACGTCTTAAGCCAAATCCATCCCTTGTCTGACTCCTTTGATTTAAATAGAGTTACACCTGGGATTAAACTATATTAATAGTTTTTGCCATAATATTTATTTTCATGCATCTTGCTCCGAAACCTTGTACAGGCTTTCAAATGCACAACTCTAATCAATATACAAGGAATACACACAGGGATTTCAGAGTAGCTTTTGCAATGGAAAACATTAAACTTCCGAAAACTTACCTTTTCCTTATTTTCTACTTCTTCCAAGATTGTATCTACTATGAATTGTAGGTCTTCAACTCGAATGCATTCAGTGATGTTAAGTGCATCTACAGTGTGCCAGGGCACCAACTCCAGTGATAGCTTTCTCAGGGATCTATGCAAGTCCTTTAATAACAAATAATGTAACTGTTAAATAAGGCACAACTCTTAATAAAGTAGAATACCAGGCAATTAATAATTTGATAAATAAGAATTAGGCAAACTAATTTAGTGCAAGATGCATAATCTAGTGTTACAGATTTTAGATTTAGTTTCCATGAAACCAGTAAACAGAAGCTCTTTGTTTATTCTCAGGCCCAAGTAGAATATCACTGTTCTGTGTGCATGTGTGATTTTTTTTTTAAGGTGTAGTTAGTATAATTTTGTTAACAGATCCTAGTAGTTTGTTACAGTGGGAATGGCATAACATCTTTATTTACACCAAAAAGCCAACAGTCTGGCAAGAAGGAAAAGATAGAACACTAGAACATAAAATACACAGAATATAAATTCTATGATTTTTTCCCAGGGACTCTTCAGAGTAATCCAAATGTGTTGTATGATACAATATTTGAGTGGAGGAAGATATTTAATCCTTTTCCATACCACAGGACCTATCCAGGATAATAGCTTGGTAAATAATTGATTTTTCAATTCACTGGCGACTTCAGAAAGTTTAAAAAAAAAATAGTTTCAGGTCAAATGAAAATCTCTGTTTCAATTTTGACCATTTTTACACAAATGGTTTTTTTTTTTTAAATAAAATTACAGGAAATTTTAGAACAAAAAGTTGTTACAAACTGAAGCATTGAAACACTGTTTTGAAATGAAACAAAACATTTTGATTTTAAGTTGTTTTGGGAAAAGGGGTTTTCCATGAACCATCCGGCAAAAGACATGAATTTGCAAAGTGGTTCAGTGTCACCAAATTTCCATTTTTCAACAAAAATCACTTAGCTGTATCCAGGATACTACATTTTAAAAGAGTACGTGAATGAAGTGACTGGAATAATAACGTAAGAATTTTTTTAAAATTAAATTAAGCCATAATAGATTTGGAAGCTACATATGCTAACGTAGAACATGGAAAGAAAGAGATGGTCACCAGTTAAGGAATGCAAAGCTAAGTACAATAATTTATTACCTTTAGGGACATTAGCTGGTCTGCCCACATTTCCACTGTAGGAGGAAGGTGTTCAAAACCACATTCTTGTCCATTCTCTTTCATGTAATTTTGGACTGGCCCTTTACTCCGCTTATATATTACCAGAGGAGCTCTTGGACTACTTATAACAGAATCAATCCTGGACAGCACCTTTAACACCAAAGAAATGTTTTTATTGCTCAAATAATTAACACAATGCTGTTATTTAGCCTAGGAAATTATATCATCGTTTCAATAGTTACACATTCACACTGTACAATAGTATCTGTATACTTCAACACTAATCTAAATAACTGATTCAAAGACAAAGATCTAGTCAGTCACATCACCATTTACAAGCCACTTACTAAAATGTTCACTAACAGTAAAAAAGTGTGCACACTTCACAAGAGAGGACTAGAGAAAAATCTTACAAGACAAGCTTCAAAAAGTTATTTTGCAGGCCCTCAAACAGGTGTACACAAAAGACAGAGTCTCACTCAGAGGTTTGGTATGCATTACAACACATCTCAACATCTGCTGCTATACAGACCTAAATTCAACCAATGAAATGTGCAAATTTTAGCCCACATTTTTACATTCAATTCCATTGCAAAAAACCACTTGTTTCCTTTGGAAATTGTTTTCATGGCACTTACATGCAGCATTTTATGTTTGTTCAAATGAACAGAAGAACCTCGCTAATCCACACAAATGGGGGAGGAGGTAAAGATAGGTAACTGGTACAGAATAGTGAGGTTTATTGAGTAATGACTGCCAAGCAGGCTTGGGGAAGAAAAAGGGAGCAGTAATAGCAATGTTGCCAGCTAATGGCAAACACATTAGCTCTAGAGCATTACTGCTTGCCTTGGGCATGACCAGGTGATGGCATGCTACATAAGAATGGCCATACTGGGTCAGATCAATGGTCCATCTATCCCAGTATCTTGTCTTCCAACAGTGGTTGGTGCCAGATGCTTCAGAGGTAATGAACAGAACAGGGCAATTATCAGGTGATCCATCCCATTGTCCAAACAGTTTCTGGCAGTCGGCGGTTTAGGGGGACACACAACATGGGGCTGCATCCCTGACCATCATGGGTAATAGCCATTGATGGACCTATCCTCCATGAATATATCTAATTGTTTTTTTAACCCAGTTATACTTTTCGCCTTTACAACATCCGCTGGCAAAAGTTCCATAGGTTGACTGTGTGTCAACCTTGTAACTCTTCACAGTCAGCTTTGGACTTAACTATCTTGAGTAATTTTGTATTGTCTGCAAACTTTGTCACCTCACTTTTTATGCCCTTTTCCAGATCATGCATGAATATTTTGAACAGCACTGGTCCCAGTACAGATCCTTGGGGGACCCCACTATTTACCTCTTTCTACTGTGAAAACTGACTATTTATTCCTACCCTTTGTTTCTTATATTTTAAACAGTTATTGATCTATGAGGACCTTCCCTCTTATCCCATGACTGCTTACTTTGCTTAAGAGCCTTTGGGGGGGGACCTTGTCAAAGGCTTTCTGAAATTCCAAGTATACTATCTCAACTGGATCACCCTTATCCAAATGCCCGTTGACCCCTCAAAGAATTCTATTAGATTGGTGAGGAATGATTTTCCTTTAAAAAAAGCCATGTTGTCTCTTCCCCAACATACCACGTTCATCTATGTGTCTGATAATTCCATTCTTTACAGTAGCTAGACATTACCAATCACTATTTGAGTTATTCAGAAACATTTGCAGTATTTGATTGACAGCCACTAGATAAGTGGTTATGTAGATGGTATGAAGTGTACTTCTCTGGAAGTTACAGAAGCCATAGATCTTAGACCTTTCACAATTTTCTGTCAGAGTGATTTTCATGCGTTCAAATGGAACTTCACTTGTAAAGGGCTTGAAAAATCTGAAAAACTGCTTAAGATGCTTCTTTTTGTCTCCTACTTGTGCCAAGCAGCAGACAAAACAAAAGGCGCTAAACCTGTGAAAGGAGCACTGTGCTGGCACTTCCTTGTCAGGATGGGGAGAGGGGAAAAAGTCAGAATGCTTACTTAGATTGTAAGTTCTTTGCGGCAGGAACCATTTATTTGTTCTGTGTTTGCACAGTGCCTAGCGCAATGGTGGGCAACCTGTGGCCCATCAGGGTAATCTGCTGGTGGGCCGCGAGACAGTGTTTACATTGACCGTCCACAGTCAGCTCCCAGTGGCCGTGGTTCACCGTTCCCGGTCACTGGGAGCTGCGGTAAGCAGTGGCCAGCACGTCCCTGCAGCCCGTGCTGCTTCCCGCAGCTCCCATTGGCTGGGAACAGCAAACTGTGATTACTGGAAGCTGCGGCCGGTCAACATAAACACTGTCTTGCAGCCCGCCAGCGGATTATTCTGACAGGCCACAGGTTGCCCACCACTGGCCTAGCGCAATGGGTCCTGGTTCATGACTCGGGATCTAAGACACTACCATAATACAAATAATAAATACAAAAATGTAAACATACCTCACCTTGCATGTCACAGTAACACTCGTCCCTCATGACACTGTTACCCTCGAGTTCACATTTAGCTACCCCACTATATTTTTTTGCAGGGAGAAGTTTCCCCACAGTACAGAGGAACGACTTCAGTCCCTCCACGCCTCTTAAGCCCTTAACATGGAGCATAAGTATTGCAAAGGGCATTGAGCAGGCCTTCTGTCCTGGAAAGAGTTTCAGGCACGGTCACTTCTGTTCTTTGTCAATCCGTTCTCTCTGCCTCCTTGCAATCTGATGTGGTAATTTACACTATAATAGGTTCATGCCAAATAGCCTTATCCTTAGTGCAAAAATGCTGACTATTAAACATTATGAGGCATGGGACTACATATGAAAACTCTGAATCACAACACCACATGCTTAAGTTTAAATAGTTATATGAGATTAGACTTTTACGTTTTGTTATAGAACAGTTAGCTATAATTGAAAACAATCCATTTGAAATGTGTATCTATACCTGTAAGTATCTCCTGCAACCTGCTTGTAGCTGATCTTCTCCTGTCATACTCTCAGATTCATTGTTTTCTTTTATCTTTTCTCCCCTAATAATCCCATATGATCTACATGCAAAACAAATACAGCATTTCACACAAGGTCTCCCAATAGCAGCATTTCATTTCAACCTGAGTAGAGGAAAAATACACTGGCACTTACAGCTAAAATCTCCATCTTTTTTAGTCTTATTATATTTACACAGACAGCTTTATATGTGCACTTTTTTCCATTTACATAATATTGTTGAAATCAGATCATCTTAAACAGAAAGTTTTAAAATTAAAAGTTGTGCCCTAAACACATGAAAATTCAAAGGTAAAAGCTGACACTGAACTCACTAACACACTATTCCCCAGTTGTGATTAGATGGTGCAAGGTCAGTGTGCAGTATTATACAACATAAGGGTACCCAAGGATGAAACTGTCCTAGCAACCACCAATTTAAACTATGGTTAGCATGGATTAGCAAGGGCTAGATTGTGTTACCCTCTTTATGTTGAGCAGTATCTGACTATACAATAAATCCCACTGACATCAACTATTTGAGGAGTTAGACACTACTCAACTCGAGTATCATAATCTAGCCTCAGAAGTTTTTGCTCTTAACTTTCAAGGTACTACACAATTCTATTCCAGTCTACATCTCCACTGTCATCCCTTTCTAAACTCACATGCACACCTGCTCTTTGCAAGCTATCCCCACCTTTAATGGAAAAATTCTTGCAATTCTTACAGTGGTCAATGAATTGAAATTAATGAGAATTTTACTTGTGTAGGGACCACAGAATTTGGTCTTCAGTTTTTACAGGCATTTGAACATTTTTATAGCACTCTTTGACATAGTATTAGAGTGCCTTCCTTACATACTGCCTCTTGAACACCTTCCTTATCTTACTGTGTGAGGCAAACAAGCTCTCCTCAAGATGCACTTATTCTGAGAAGCCTATCAGTATACATCCACCACCCACATTATATATTAAAATTAACAGATGAGAAAATATTGCAAATCTCTGAAAGTTCACATCCTGAAGTTTTGTGTATAAGCTATGTGTCTTCCAAGTTCTGTATAACTAGGCACGCAGATGGCACTCCACATATACACAGACGAGCGCGTGCAAAAACAGGATTACTTTTTTAGAAAACATCTGGTCAAATGATGCTACAGATAAATACCTCCTCCAGCTATGCTAGGTTTCTAACTTTTAAAACTCTTGCTTAAGAAGGTTGCAACAAAAACTGTATCTAACAGCTTATTCAACCAGTGTGGATGTGACCTAACTGGGTTAGAAATAGTACTCTAGCCTAGATAGCTGGAACAGTTTGTAAACTTCCCAAAAACCACCAGAACCGTTTGGCCCCTTTCTCATGTTGTCTGAAACGGTGTTCAAAACCAGTTGAAACAACATTGTTTTAAACCTAGGGTAGATGGGGCCCAGAGCTGAATTGTCAGCTCTTTTCTTTGGATGTCATCGCATCATTTCAGAGATGCACCAGCTTTCTCCATATGTACAGCAAAATATTGGTCATAAACCACGGTCTCATGGAACAGGTTCATGAGCCAGCATATAAATTGTACACAGTAGAACACCTTCACTTTTAAAACACCAGAGATAGTAGTGAAAGTTTACACTATGTTGAAAAGTTAAATATACTTACTTGATATTTTTCTTTAGCATTTTCTCCAATTTCTTCACTTGCTGCTTGCAAAGTTTTAATTCCTGTGCAGTTGGTCTGTTGAAAAGAAAATATTTTATTATACATCATACTTTATTGGTGTCTAACTGTAAGTCAGGGCTACACTAGGAACACTTGCTAGTATAGCAATGTCTACTGGGAGTATGAGTCATTTTGCAGTATTTTTGTATCCACAAGACGACAGTTTAGACAGGGATTTGCTGGTATAAAAGTGTTTTTGCTGGTATTAGCTACACCAGCAAACCTCTTCTAGTGCAGAGTAGGCCTTAGCAGTAACAATGCTATTAGTGTAGAGATCCTATTCTTACAAACTGCTTCTGGCAGTCAGCTCATCAAGGGGGTCTCAGACTCCCACATGTGCGAATGGCTGCACTTCCTCAGCCTCTGACCACTAAGTGAAGGGCAAGTACCCAACAGGGGAGGACAGGATGCTCAATGCAGTACCTGCTAGTTCTCCTTAAAGCAAATTATTGCTGCAGCATCTTAGATAATTCTATGCATTGTTTTTAACAGCAGGTTTCTTGGTGCATTTGTACAATTTCTGGTGAGTCATGATGGTGTTTGTTTCTTTTCTTGTGAAGCTGTAAAGTTTGTTGAAATGTCTTTTACCAAAGACAAATGTTCACTTCTCACCTTATTTCCAGATCTTTCTTGAGATCTGTATTTTCACACATAAGTTGTTCTTTCCTGGCTTTTGTCTCAATGAGCTGATTCTGGAAAGACTACAACACAGACTGCATTATCTCTCTTTATTTTTCAAATCAATACTTAATCGAAGCACCCATCTAATCGGGTTGTGCACTTTTACATCTATAAAACGGTAAACTCAAGATATTATTGTAATATGTATATTATGATAGCACCTGAGACCCTAGTTAAGATAGAGAACTCATTGTGCTAGATGATATGTGAATAAACAGCTAAGACAATAACAAACCTACCTCCTCGGAGCATACAATCCCAGACAAGAGTGGGAGTAGAAGAATAAAATCAAATACATACATAACAAGTACTTATTTTTTCCCCACGTGTAACCACTGTTTTTAGATCTGCATTTATTAATATCTAGCAGTTCCATACCGTAAGCAATGCTCTATAGTTAGGTGTGGCATCTAGATTTAAGAATTCTTCTTTGCCTTTTCCTTCTCCTTGTACATGATCTGTATCTTTTTTATATCTGCTTTGGGTGGAGAAGGGGGAAAATAAACTCCATTTTACTGAAATTCAATACACATGAATAAATTGCTTAACCAACAGAAGTTACCCTAAATGATGTGACCACAAATGAAAAGCAGAACAGTATCCCGTTCTCAGACCACACACTCCTCCTAATTTCTCTCAGGCTGCATTTCATTTACTGAATCAAATGCCCTGGACCAACTAGAGGGAAGCCCAATGCAAGCAGATTACACTGCTCAATTTCCAAGCAGATCATCTCAGATTATTGGGTCAGTTGCATGCTGGATGCTTTGCACCACCAGATAGAACTCCCCTGGCAGGGGAGTTCTATCTCCTGGACCCTTGCAGAGGGGCAATGTCCAGAGGAAAAAGCAGCACAGCTGGGGCATGTATATGCTCTGCACTTCCTGACTGCAGAACGGCCTCCTGACTGTGGGCAGTCAGCTACAAAAGCTGGAGCAATCTGTGGCCCACTCTAGTTTATGCCATGAACAAAGCTGGTGGTGTACCTTTCCCTCTTCCTCCGCCGTGGATGCCGATCAGAATTGGGGCATAGTATCTAACCCTGAAGGCCATTGTAGTCCCTTGCTGCTTCTAACATGCTAGTGATTTTTGGAACACATAATAATAACATTTAACCACTTTAATTTTCAATTAGGGGCAAACCCTGAAAGGTGCTCAGTGCCTCTCAAGAGGTGCTGAGCTCCCTCAACGCCTCTGGTTTCAGCAGTAGCTAAGGATGCTGAGACCCTTAGAGCCTTCCCACTGAAGTCCAGGGTAAAATTCCTATTGACTTCAACCAGAAAAGTATGTAATGTAACTTTATATACCATAAATTCAACAGTTACTAATGAACGGATCAATCTTACCTTAGCTCCTTTTTCATTTGATTAATCTGAGATTCATAATAATCAATTAGACTAAGAAACCTGAAGGAGGAAAGAAATGTATTTTAAACTTTAAAAATATTCCACAAGCAATTATTCTATGTAATTTTAAAATACAATAATCAAAGTATTGTGACCAAAAATCGCTTGATGCAATTGCTTATCTCCCAAAGTTCCTATCTGTGCCATTTCTCACTTATATCAGTTCAGTGAACACAGCACAAAATAGCCATAACTTTCTAGGCTATGCAAACCATAGGTGCTAACCCTGTACCAGGCTGAAATTGGCAGCCATTCAAAAGAAGGTTGGCTCGCTGTGCAGGGTTAAAAGCCAGATCTGTGGCAGTAAGGAGCACCTCACATACCTATCAGATTGCAAATAGATCCCCACCAGGGCTAACAACCTGACGAAGTTCCTCAAGTCCAAGGACTGGAGTACCCTAATAGGAGGGATTCTGATCACACGAGTGCCAGATAGTCTATGGACACTCGTTTAAAAAGAAACTAGACATGAACTGGAGATGAGAGGCTGTCTTATCTACTAAAAGAAATACCAAGGCACAATTATTGAACAATTCTCCCAACAAATAGTCAACCTGAGGAACTGCCTCGCCCCTGCTCATCCAACATTAACAAGAAAGTTAGGGGGTACAGAGCTTGCCAATTGAATTCCTATGGCATTCACATAAGCCTCTGTGAAGGCAACAGTCTATGCAACCTTATAATTTATCAGCAATATACAGATGCTACTGTATGTTGGGGGAGAGGGATGGAATCCCCTACATCAATCTTGGAATATGGAGCAGCCTTCACACACTGCCTCAGATGCTTATGGATAGGCTGCAGAGGCTGCTTTCTTTAATACGAAAAAAAAAAAAAAAAAGCTTACAGCCTAATTTTTAGAAATACAGAATGGGATCAACCTATATAGTGGTATACGTTACACATGTCTCCATTTAGAATTCTATTCAATATGGAAAGGGTGTCACTTTCTTCCCTTTGCTTCCACCTAGCGTACAAGGGCTGTAATTCTTGTTCTTCTCTATGAAATTACTTACCCAACTCAGTTTTATTATACATAAAAAATTATTATACAGATATGTAAAAAGGACCTGTAATTTCTAAACTGGCACTTCTAAGATGTTCATGCTTTCCACCCTATAATGAATAGTTATTTAAAAACGGTTTCTTCATTTTACATAGAATATTATCAGGCTCTCACTTATGAACATGGTGGTAAAGAGTTGCTTACTGTTGATCTAAGAGAGACTTTGGGGCTCGCTTGCAAAACTGGCAGAACATTTTGTTCTGTGTGGCAACACGCTGCTGCTCTTCCATCCCAACCTTATGGAGCTCCTTCTGCAAACGTGCAATAGTCTCTTCCTGTTCATGCAACTTTTCATTTTGGTGATGGTACTTTGTCTGCAAATAGGGGATAGGAAAATTCTAAAAGGAATATGGCACATTGTGTGTAAAACAAGATACAGAGTTGGCAAACTACAATGGTTTCACAAAATCTAAGTTCTTGCTGTCTACATGTAGTGAATAGGTGGGAGAAGTGGGGGAAGGGGTAATTTTATTCTTTATTACAACCCTACTCTTCAAAGAACTGTGTAGGGGTTCAAAATAATAAATACAAACAATATAACAATTTATAGTGACTGTTAGGTTTAGTGCAAGGGTGCTGGGTAGCACTGGTGGCCTGTGATGTACAAGAGGTCAGACTAGATGATCTGGTGGTCCCTTCTGGCCTTAAACTCCATAACACTCTCACATCTGTTATTTTGATCACTGAAAATATTTCAAAAGCCCTTTAAATCAGTCAAAAGCATTTGTGGTTTGAGTCCCCAAATAGTTACTGTTAGAAGCACCTGTGAAGCTTGCTGATCTTTCTGAAGTTCTTTCACTTGATTCTGTTGCTGGCAAACTTTAGCTATACACTCATCTTCCAGCTGACAAATTTTGGATTTGATGTTCTCCACAACATTTTCCAACTCTTTGGCTCGTTGTTCCTGTCGACATGCCCGACCTCTCTCCTGGCGTATATCATCCCTAATTTAAAACAAAACAAAAAGATGGAGCCCTACCTTCATTTATAATAAACTCACTTCAGTAATGTAGTGAAATACTGGTACTTTTGGAGGATAGGCCCCAAAGACATGGCACAAGGGGACTCTCAGTAGCAGCCCATGGAAGTAGGGTAGTGAGGCAGGCCAGCTCCATTGGCCAGAACCCCGAGTAAGGGGACTACAGAAGCAGCTGCTGTAATGGCAAAGCAGCTGACCAGGTACCCCCATCACCCATAAATCCCACGTCCCGTGCGAAAGAACTAAGGATTTGGACTTAAGTGAGGATAAAAACTCCAATACTCAGAAAAAGGAAAGTTTAACTAATGGTTTGGTAATTTTTAAGAAAGTGTGCCTCTTGCATAAAGATAGAACACGTTTTCACATTTGTGAAAAACTCCTTTTCACTGACAGTAAGTCTTACCTAAGCTGGCGATTAGCCTCTATAAGGCCATGCATCATTTTCTGTTGTCGTTCAGTGTCGTCCACCAGTGTTTTCAATGCAAGTCTTATCCCCAGTGAAGAGTGCTTGTCTAAAACAATTGTATCTGTAGACATTTAAGATAGACAAGACAGTGATAAAAGGAGCGGCAACTTGCACCTCCATAAACATTTGGAAGTGGAGAAGGTTAGATCAAAAGAGGATTTATGAACTTAAGTTTAATATTTTTAAATAATAAGAGTTGCTAGAGAACAGCACTTCATTACCTGTCAGAGTTCTGCTGTTTCTTGGTTTAGCAAGACACACAGGTTTTAAGCCATGTCGCACTAATAATTTGTTTACGTTTTCCCATTCTGCTTGCTCCTGCTACAGATGGGAGGAGAGGTGGAAGAGAGGAGACTTTGAATTCAGAGAGTTATCTAATAATATTCAATAATTCTACTATTCCCTCTAGTTGTGTGCACAATGGAACGCTTCTTCTAATGCCAATCAACAAAATACAATAACATGTCACAGTTACAAAAGGAACTCAGAACTTAAGCTCTTTCATGGCAGTTTAAAAGGCTCTCAGTTCACCTTCAGTGATGATCTGCAAGAAGCAAAGAAAAATACACCAAACTATACTAAATACTGCATGCTAACTCCTCAAACAATTTATATCTACATTTCAAAGGGTGAAAAAGCTTTGCAAATTTACACATTCTACTGTTTTTAAAAACTTACCTGACACCATGATTCAGTGGACTTTTGTGCTGGAGTCACCTGCATAGAGCCTGCTGGGGCATTACTTGACAATGCACAACTTTGTGGGACCTGAACACAAACAAAGTAAAAGTTGCATGCTGAATGCCCTCTAATCCTTGCTATACGGTCAAGCCCTTTGTTTTCAGTTTTTACCAAAAATGTCCAGGATTTTATAAAAGCCTATGTGTTTTTTACTGATATTCACCTGAATTTTGGACCCCTCGAGTACACGAAAATACTGATTATGTTAAGAAAATATGTTATATTAAGTAGATGCATTTATGTTAACAATAAACTAGTCTAAGTGTAAATGTGAGGCTGTCTATTAAAGAAAGGCAATCGTACAAAAAATATATGAGTACTTGTGAGAGTAGAGATCAGCACTCCAGTCCTAAAAAAATAGTAGTGCCAGAACTCCCTGGACCCAGCTCCCCACTCTGGAAAGATATGGTGGCTCAGTAACCTGGGCAGCCCTGGTAACCAAGCCACCATCTCGTCTTCTAAAATGGGCCCAGAAGCAGAAGAGGTGGAAGAGGCAGCATGAGATGGCAGCTCCTTCACCTCTTCCACTTTTCTCTATCTGTTGTTTTTTTTCCATCCTCCCGTCCCTTGATATTAACCCTGATATTTACCCAGCAAGCTGTGATGTAAATTTTTTGCACCAATTTTCACCCATTTTTAAATTTTTGTTATAAATACTAATACATTCCTGGAAAAACTAAAATAAATTAAAAATGAAAACCGACAGGCCTTGTATATGGCACATACGAAGCACTGCATGAACCAAACACAGACCTAGGCAGAAGAGCTCCAAAGATGTAATAATGGTTCTACCATTGATTCACAGTGACCTTTTTTCCATTTAGGAAATCTGTGAAAATACTAGGTTAGATAGTCTTTCTGCATGTGTAAAACATGAATTATATTCACCCTACACCACAGAAATGTTGCAAGTGCTTGTCTGTCAATTGGCCCAATCCTCCAGTCTTTCCGAATGTAAAGGCCTAAATTTTCCAAGAGTGGTTAGTGATCTGGAGCACCTCAGTTTTGGGGTGACAGCTTAGAAGGGCTCCGATTGTCAAAAAGGGCTGAGTACCCTACCTCAGAAAATCAGGCTCTTTTAGGAAAAACTGAGGTACCCCAAATAATTATTCACTCTTGAAAACTTAGGCCAAAATGCCTATTGACATCAAAATGGACTGCAGGATGAGGCCGCATGTTTTTATAAACTTCTCACACTGAGGACTAAAAACTATCATTTTGAAGCAGGCATATTTTTCTTAATTCAATTTACAGATAACTGTTAATGAGAGGCCAAGAACTTTAAAATCTGAAATCAGTGGGGGATGCTGGTTGCTCAGCACTTCTGAAAATTAGGCCACTTATTTGGGCAATTCAATATAGCTTTAGGAGTCTAACTTTAGGCACCTACACCCAGATCCTCAAAGATATTTAGGCTCCTAACTTCCACTGATTTCAGTGGAAGTTCAGATCCTCAAAGGTATTTAGATATTGATTTCAATGGAAGTTAGGAGCTTAAATGCCTTTGAAGATCTGGACTCTATTCTTGAAAATCTTTGCCAGAATCATCAATTCAAAACAGATTTTAGTGTAATTCTTTTAATTTAAAAGAACGAACAGCAATTATGAGCAATCCTACAAATAGTGTGGGCCAGGGGCATTTCTATAAACTCACTGCTTTCTCTCTTCCTTCATATAGTGATAATTGCCTACATTTTCATTTGGTAACTAGAGAATGCAACAAAATACCATAGTGGCTGTATTTATACAGATCGAGCCTGATTTCAGAACTGAAGTGAATGGCAGTTGTGAGTGTTCAACCCTCTTGAAAGTCACCCAGGGCTTGTCTACACCACGCAGCTTTTAGCGACAAGGCGTGTGTAAATGTTCTTTGTCGGCACTTTTGCTGACAAAATACTTCCAGCCCTGCGAACGGCGTTAGCTTTGTTGGCAGGAAAGCGCGCCTGCCAACAAAGCCGCGTTCACACTGCCACTTGCGTCGGCAAAACTTTTGTCTTTCGCAGAGGGGCTTTTTTAAGTACCCGTGAAAGACAAAAGTTCTGTTGACAACTTTGCAGTGTACACATACCCCCAAAAGGATTTTAATGAATTACCATACCACATGGATGTGTATGCACATGCAGCAGTTCATACTGGAAAATTATTAGTCTTTTTGGTTTATCATGTGCTGTGTTTGCAATGTACTTTAACTTTTTGTTCAGGGTGAAAGGCTAGGGTTATATTTTGCAAAATTATAACGGTACTGCAGGTCCAACTGTGGGCCTACCATCTTTGACAGTACTGTCCATTATAGCCTGCCAATTTGCTAATTCCAGAAATGTTAACACAAAGAAGCATCCAGCAGGTAATCTTTAATAAATACATTATATGGTGCAATATACAGTTTAGATTAATTAGTACTATACCTCAGTCATAAGTTACTCCTGCGTTGTTGGTTTTCACTGTTAGATTGTTAAAATATCAAACTGATCTCTGATCTGAAGCTGTTCAAGTATCAAAGGAGAGAAAACAACAAAAGTCAGAAAACAACACTGAGTTGTGCCCTGCAATACATATTTTGTACAATCCTCTCATTGCCAAACAATGGCATTTATAGGTATTATGCACAAGAGGTTTGGCCCGAGACATCATGATTTTGCATCACAAAAGATACCAAAGCATTTTAACTATAAACAGATACCACTAGATGTAATTCAGGACAGAATACAGCCCAATGCACATATAGCAGCAGCCCTAGAGCCTCAAGACAGACAGCTGGCATACAACACAACAGTGGATGGGGTATTTTGGCCAAGGACAGCTAGTTAAATGCCTGCTTCTTTACGCTCAGTGTTACCAGGCCAGATGGCTAAAAATCCCTATTCCTTTACCAAACAAAAATTGTCAAACTACTAGGCTGCCTGCTCAAGCTTGGCCATACATACTACCACCTCTCCTTCTTTGGTCTCTGCCTAGCACCCACACGCTCCGGTCCTTTCTACCAAGTGCCTGGCACCTGCTGGCGCTCTACAAGGGATGATACTAGCGAGATAAGGCGGGGGAGGTGCTGCCTTGGCTCGGTCAACTTCGCTCGGCGAAAGAGACAGAAGTGGGTCCAGTACAAGAAGATGTTGCCTCCCCCACCTCGTCTCACTCAGGGGCTGGGCCCAACACCGCAAACAACACGGGAGCAGGTTGGGCCGGTGGGTGTAGGGAGCTAATCAGGCCGGGCGGCGCAGCACAAGGCCTAGCGAGGATGGGAAATACACCCCGCGGGGCGGGCTGGGGCTGTACCTGTACCGGCGGGGGGGGGGGGGGGGGGCATCTCCCTGTACGGTCACAGCTCCCCCGACACATTCCCTTCCCCCCCGGCCGCCAGCCCCGCCTCGCCGCTTCCCGACCCTCCCCACCTGGGCTCGCTCTGCCTCCGGCCCCGCCACACGCTCCGCGGCCGTTGCAGAGGCGGGGCAGAGGGAGGGTGGCGGCGGGCGGCGATTGGCCCCGAGCGGCGGGGGCCGGCATGAGGGAAACGCCCCCCACAGTCCGTACGGCAGCGAGCAGCCGCGGCGCGGGGTGGGGCCGCACGCCCCCAACTCCCCGCCCGAGGGCGCGCACACCCCGGCGGTAGCGGCGCTGCCGGTGGATGCGCCGGGCGGTCGCTCTGATCGATGCGCTCCGCGTCGCTTCCCTGCCCCCTAGCGCCATTTTGGCCGCGGGGGCCGGAGGGAGAGAGGCGGCTGCAGGGAGTGGTGCGGAGCGAGACCCGCCCAGGTACGAGAAGCCCCGGGCGGGCTGGCGCCCTTCGTCCTCTGCCCTCCGGGGCGCTGCAACCTCATCGCGCCTCAGAGCCCACCGCGGCCTGGGCGGCTGCAGCCCCCACGGCCTCTGAACCCCTGCGGTGCCTGGCCTGCAGCGCCCTCCCGCTCGGGGAAGCCTGGCCGCTGCGCTCCCCTGGCCCCCAGCCACCTGTAGCGGCAGGACCCGACCCCGTCCTGGTGGGCAGGCCCAGCGCCCCTAACAGCCCCTGCTCCGCGGTAAATGTCCCGAGCCACCGGGTAGCCCCGCCTGGGGAGAGCCCCTGATCCGCTTTCTTGGGGGGCCTCTGCCCCGACATCCTAATGTGATCTCGTAGGAGCGCCCCTTTCCCTTAGAAAAGTGGTTCCTGTTTATTGGCTCCCATGGAGAGACAGGTCAGCAGGCCAACAGAGGACGCACGCGTAGGTTGCCGCTGTTAGTATTAACATAATGTGTGTGTCTGATCAATGCGGAGCGTCGGTGGCTGGTCAAGTCAAACTGTTAACATCCCTGTGAGAAGCACCGCAGTGTCTAGTAAGAGTAGTCTGGTTAAATACCGTAATCACACAGAGCTTGTCTCTGGCCAGGTGCTCTTATTTAGAGGTAGGAGGTGAGGCGACGGCCATTGTTTCTTTCAGTTCCAGAAGAGTAGGGTAAAAGGAACAGGAGTACTTGTGGCACCTTCGAGACTAACAAATTTATTAGAGCATAAGCTTTCGTGGGCTACAACCCACTTCTTCGGATGCATCCGAAGAAGTGGGTTGTAGCCCACGAAAGCTTATGCTCTAATAAATTTGTTAGTCTCGAAGGTGCCACAAGTACTCCTGTTCTTTTTGCGGATACAGACTAACATGGCTGCTACTCTGAAAAGAGTAGGGTAGTACTAGTTGCCATCAACTTATTCTCTTAATCTCGTGATATTTCACTGCCATTAAGATCAGTATCCTGTGTTGTAATAAGCTTGGTAGCAGTGATGTTTTCTCTCCCTAAACCAACAAAATAGAATAAATAGCACTTGCATGAATCTTGCTCCATTGGTAGAAGTTTTCTGGACTTCTAAAGATGGCATAGAGAAGGAGGGGCAGCAGAAGGGGCATATTGAGTGCTTTTTTTTTTTAAACCTAGTCTTTATATAAAATATAAATATAACAAAACTTATATAAATATATGCACAAGATGGAAATATGATTTAAATAACAAAATTAAATCTTCATTATTTGGAAAGCCTGGAATTAAAACAAACACACACAAAAAACCCTGAACTTGTAGAGGTCATTCAGGGCATCCATTATTAAAGTGACTAAACAGGTAAATAAGTGACAACATATCCTATGAGTATTGGGGACTAATATATACTAAACTGCAACAGTATGCAATAGTTTCATGTGTGATCGAATACCTTTATAGTTTTTCCAAGTGTTTGTATTAATTAGACAGTCATTGTTTCAATTAATTCTGTAATAAAGAGGTCACTAAGCCAGTCTGCCTAATTGCAGATTTCCATTTTCTCAAAATAACTCTTTTGGCCACTAAAATAGTTCCTGCAATCCATTTCTTAATGGATTACCATTTCTAGTATAACCAACTCATCCAGCACCCCCAGAACACACAAGCTTGGAGAAGGAAAAATAGTGACACAGTTTTAGAGAGAGCACTGAGTATGGTGTTCCAGAACACCTGCATTTTTGACAGGTGTAGAGGATGTGTGAAAGGTTGGCATGTGGCTATTGCATCTCCAACAGTTGTGAGTTGCCAATCTAGCCTTAAATAAATGTTCTAGAGTCCAGTTGTACCTGTTTAATATCTTATTCTGGAAGAATTACAAGGATGAAAAACTTGAAGTAGCTTTCACATTAAGCCACATATCCTCCCAGGTTTCTGTTGTGATAGAAAGTCTAAGTTCCTTTTCCCATTTTTCTTTGAGACTGACTTCTCTACAATTTCTGTGCATTTATGTATCAGTTTTGTGTAAGTTCTGTTTTTTTGGTATGGATGTCCTGTGAATTTTCACTACAATTACATATTCAGCTGCCAAATCTCAAAGTGATATATACTTGAGACACAAAATTTTGATCTCGTGTGAAACTCTTCCAAAGGAGAGGGATCTTAACCTTTTGACCTGAAGTTAGTCAAAAGGTCTTCCATCGAATAAGGGATGAGTCACTATGTACTCTTAACCTATGTGGATAAATTGAATTTATATTTGCAATGAAATATTCAGATAAGGTATTGATTTATATTCCAGTGTTGTGTCTAACAAAAGTCAGAACTGTATTACATTACATTTCATATGTTAGGGTGTATGAAAGCTCCCTATGTTTTTGTGAAAATATCCATGGACATTAAATGGAAAGAACTAAGAAGGGATTACTTTTTAATTAAGATGGAACTGCAGTACTCGACATTTTTTTTTTTGCTGCTATTTTGCTTTTCTCTTTCTTTGCTGCTAATTGGATTTAAGGCCGTTCTGGTTACTATGGCATCCCGTGAAGAGATTACTCTCTATGAAGATGAAGTAAGGTAAAAAAAAAAAAAAACCACACAAAACACTCACTGCAGTATAAACTGATCTGGAAAGATGTCTGTAATTTTAAATTTAATGGTTGTTGGCGATCAGATCTATGGATGTGCATATTATTCTCTTTAAACGAATACTGCATCATAATATGTGCATGCACACACATATCAGATATTACCTAAGCCAGTGGTTTTCAACCTTTTTTCATTTCAAAAAATTTCAAAGGGAAGTGTGGACCCCTTTGGAAATCTTAGACATAGTCTGCAGCCCTCTAGGGGTCTGCAGATCACAGGTAGAAAATCACTGACCTAACTGCAGTTTTTTTTTAACTTAGTCACACTTTTTGTGTTATATTTATTAAACAAACTTAAGGTTGAGTTTAATAGACTAGAAAAGATTTACAGTATTACCACGAATGGTTATATAAATTCTCTGAAATGTAAAAACCTAAAATGATTTGTAATGGGTCACTCAATTTTTACTATATGTTAGAAGATGCCAACAAACAAGATAATTTACTGATGAGCATGAGGAATTAGGTAGTTTTGTAACTAGTATTCTTCTGTAGTTAGAAGTTTTAGCACTTACATGGATGTATATGTATATAGTATTTGTCAAAGTAAAACTATATGTTTGCCTATTTCTGTTCTAATTTTTGTGGTCAACATAATTTCATTGTGAGCTTCTTAATTTGTTTCAATTTTAAACTTTTTTGCTATATTTGATTGTGGAAGAGAAAGTAAATAAATAAATAAAAGCTAAACCAATCTTTCCTACAGCTAAGTCAGTTCTTGATCAGGATTATTTTTAATTAGTTAAAGCTTACGTAACCTGAAGTAATAAAACTTTGAACAAAATATACTGCACATTAATAGAAGAATTATAAGTCTTTAAAATTGTTATTCCCTCAGGTCTCGCTACGGCTACCTGGAGAAGATGACAGATCTGGTGGCTGTTTGGGAGGTTGCTTTAAGTGATGGTGTTCACAAGATTGAATTTGAACATGGAACTACATCAGGAAAACGTGTTGTATATGTAGATGGAAAGGTAAAATGAACATGTGCAAAACACTCAATACTTATGTAACTGTATCTTTATGTGTGGAAAGCACTATACTAGTTAAACACAATAATAAATAGAACACAGGCTTTTTACCCTTGTAACAAAGTTAACTGAGTAATACTTAAAAGGAAAGAATGTATTTCAGGCTGCAATATTGTACCCTGGGTTTGCAATCCTCATCTCCCAGATATTATCCCTTTGGCACAGTATGGCTGATAGCTTGCTGCCTGTGACAGGGTTGGGACTCACCACTGTGGCGCCTCCTACCGGTTGTCTCGGGGAATTGGTTCGATCCGGTAGAGCGCCCCCTTCTGGTGACGTCCCGCCTGTCGTCTCGCCTTTAGTTGGCGCACAAAGTCGCGTTGCTCCCCAACGCACAGCGTCCTCTTCTGGAACACTGTCCTCCGACAGTGTCCCCTTGTTCAGACACACCCCCTTCCGGGGCGGGGTTGGATGGCCACAGTCTTACACCTTCAAGTCCGATCCCCTCGGTCAAGGATCTGGTGTAGTTTCGGCCGGCCGCTCCCTGCGGCCTATGGCTGAGGGTATGGCCCAATAGAACAATAAAGGGGAAAAAGGCGGGGGGGGGGGAACGACTCAGGCCCGCCCACTACTCTGAGTCCCGGTCCAGAGGCCCTCTGGCGACAGTCTTGCTGTCTTCCTTCTCCTCCCTCCTCTGACTACTCCTCTGGACCACTTCCCCAACGGCACTTCTCTGTGCTAGGCCTTCTCCTCCCTGACCTGCCGCCTGGCAGGCTACAGAGTAGGGCCTTCTCCTACTCTCTGAAGCTGGCCTGCACTGCGCTGTCTGTGGTGCTGGCCTCCCAGCTCTGGAGACAGACCTTCCCCTCTGAAGGCCTGGGGCAGACTGACTGCTCTCGCTCTGAGCAGTCTTTTATATGACTGAGCTGGGCCCTGATTGGCTGGCGCCAATCTGTCCTCTGATTGGCTCCCAGTAAACCCTTCTCGGATTGGCTGCGCGTCTACGCAGGCGCCCGGGGTTGCCGCAGCCCACCCTCTCCGGGCGTGGGGCGGCCGCCCCACCACACACCCTCCCCCTTAAGAACCCTCCCGGGGGGGGGGATGTCCAAACCGGCCTAATGGCTTAGGGCATGGAAATTAGCCTTCGTCTCACAATGGCCCGGCTTACCGGCTCAAAGTCCTGGAGATAGCCCTTGTCACAAGGCCACCCGGCCTAGTCACCGTCTCAGCGGGGATCCCACCGAAACAGGCTGAGGCTTACCGGGTCCGACATACCAGTCCGTCAATTCCCGTAGACTGCTTCCTATCCATTCGGACGCTGGGGTGTCCCACAGGTCTCCCGATTCTCCATGGATCTCGTGGTCCGCCGCCTCTTTTGGTTCTTCCCATATTGAGGCTCCCCCTCGACCTGGAGAAGTCGCGGTCCCTGGCGGCTCCGGGAGTGCAGGCCAGTCCTCCACCGGGGCTTCCCGTATAGGTTCTTCACCTACGGCTGCCTGTCTAGGCTGGGGTATGCTCCCTCCTTTCGCACTCTCTGTGCATTTGGGACATGCCTCGTACGAGCGGGACGAACCCTCCGCCGTCAGGGCTACCTGTCCGGGGCCTCTATAAGTGGGTTGGGGCTTGGCTGCCCCCTCGCAAACCTCCCCCTGCACTAAGGATCCCCCATCCTGGTCTGTTTCCTCACCCTCCTCCCCCAGCCTGGAGAAGAAATCTGCGTTAGTATGGGCCTTACCCGGGCGGTGGAACACCTGGAAGTCGTAAGGCTGGAGGGCGAGGTACCACCGCATAATTCTAGCGTTGGTGTCCTTCATGCTGTGGATCCATCGCAAAGGGGCGTGGTCTGTGATCAATTTAAAACTGTTCCCCAGCAGGTAGTAACGCAGGGCGTCGATAGCCCACCGGACCGCTAGGGCCTCTTTCTCTACTGTTGAGAAATGTCTTTCCCGGGGGAACAGTTTACGACTTAGACGGGGAAGAACATCCAGTACTGTACCTACTTCTTGGGAGAGCACTGCGCCCAAGCCGACTTTGGAAGCGTCCGTTTGAAGTATAAACTCCTTCGTGAAGTCGGGGTGTCGTAGGACGGGTTCCCGAGTGAGCCGTTCCTTTAGTGTGGCAAAGGCTCTCTCACATTGTTCAGTCCACTGTACCTGTCGAGGTTGGGAGTTCTTCGTCAGGTCTGACAAGGGGGCGGCTATAGTTGCGAAATCCGGCACGAAACGGCGATAGTACCCAGCTAATCCTAAAAACTGACGTACTTGCTTCTTCGTCGTGGGGACGGGTACGTCTCTGAGGGCCTGTACCTTGTGAATCAGGGGCGTTAGTTTCCCCCCTCCTACCGTGTATCCCAGATAGGTCACTTCTTCTTGGCCTAAATGGCATTTCGCCGGGTTAGCCGTTAGGCCGGCCGCTCTAAGGGCCTGTAACACCTCTGCCAGGTGGTGTAGGTGGCTCTCCCAGTCGAGGGTGTAAACCACAATATCGTCTATATACGCCGCCGCGTATTGGTCGTGGGGTTGGAGGACCTTGTTCATCAAGCGCTGGAACGTGGCCGCCGCTCCGTGTAACCCGAACGGCATGGTTATGAACTGGAAGAGGCCGAAAGGCGTGGGGAAGGCCGTCTTCGCACGGGAGTTTAGTGCAAGGGGGATCTGCCAATATCCCTTAGTTAGGTCTATGGTTGACAGATACCGGGCTCCCCCGAGGCGCTCCAACAGTTCATCCACTCTCGGCATTGGATATGCATCGAAACGGGAGATAGCGTTAACCTTCCGGAAGTCGATGCAAAACCGGGTCGTCCCGTCCGGTTTCGGAACTAGGACGATAGGGCTTCGCCACTCGCTCGTCGATTCCTCTATCACTCCCATCTCTAACATCGTCTCTACCTCCCATCGAACTGTATCCCACATTTTCTTGGGTAACGGCCGGTGGTTGTCCGTCACCCTCTTCCCGGGGTCGGTTGCGATATGGTGACTCATTAGAGTCGTCCGGCCCGGACGGGCCGATAAAACATCTGGAAACTCCTCCACCATCCGTTGTAGTTGCCCCCTCTATCTGGGGTTGAGGCCTGACCCCAACATGGCCGGTCCGGGGTCGGGAAGGTCTCCGGCTAGGGGTTCAAGTTCCGAATCTGGGGTGGACGGGCCAATGTACAGGGCTTCTCGGGTTTTCCATGCCTTTAGAAGATTAACATGATAAATACGAGTCTCCTTATGTCGTCCAGGTAGTCTGATCTCGTAATCGACCGGCCCCACTCGTCGGTTTACTTCATAGGGACCCTGCCATTTGGCTAGGAGTTTCGACTCCGCAGAGGGCAGTAAGAGCAACACCCGATCGCCTGGGCTGAATTTCCTCCCTCTAGCCCCGCGATTGTAGAGGCGCTCTTGGCATGCCTGGGCCCTTTCCAGGTTTTCCCGGGTGAAGGCCCCTAATGTCTGGAGTCGCTCCCGGAGGTGTAGCACATATTGTGTGGTTCCAAGGACCCGCGTTTCCTGAGTTTCCCACTCCTCCTTCAAGAGGTCCAGTATTCCCCTGGGCTGTCTGCCGTATAAGAGCTCGAAAGGCGAGAACCCTGTCGAGGCCTGTGGTACCTCTCTTATCGCGAATAACAGGGCCGGCAACAGGGCGTCCCAATGCGAGGGGTCCTCCTCTACAAACCTCCGTAGCATGGCCTTTAGCGTACCATTGAAACGTTCTACTAGGCCGTCGGTCTGCAGATGGTACACCGAAGTCCGAAGGGTCCGTATATGGAGGAGGCGACATAGTTCGGCTATTAACTTGGAGGACACGTTGGTGCCCTGATCCGTCAAAATTTCCCCGGGTATCCCAACCCGGGCGAAAATCTTTACTAATTCATTTGCGATGGCCGGTGCCGTCGCTGTCTTTAGGGGAACGGCCTCAGGGTAGCGCGTTGCATAGTCCACGACTACTAATATAAAGCGGTTCCCTGTCTTACTTCGTTCAAGGGGGCCAACGAGGTCCATTCCGATCCGCTCAAAGGGCACCCCCACGATCGGCATGGGTACCAGGGGTGCCCGGGCTACCCCTTTCGGTCCGGCTCGCTGGCATTCTGGGCACGAGGCACAGAAGTCTGCCACTTCTCGGTGGATACCGGGCCAGAAGAACCGGCGAGCCACTCTCTGTAGGGTCTTCTCGCGCCCCAGGTGTCCTGCCCAAGGGTTCGCGTGGGCTAGGTGGAGGAGACCGGACCAGAGTCGTCGGGGAACCAACAGCTGGCGGAACGTCTCCTGGGTCTGGGGTTCCTGCGCTACGCGGTATAGGCGATCCTGCCATACCTCAAAGCGAGGGCCTTGCGGGGTCCGCTGCGTCCCGTCCCCCTCAGTAACAGGGCTGGTGGCTTGCTCCCAGGCTCTGCTTAGGGTTGGGTCTTCCCGTTGCTCCCGTAAGAAGTCGCCGTCACGCTCTAATTCCCCTTGGGCGTCCTCCACCGAATGGGGCCTGTCTCCAAGATGATTCCCAGGTGTCTCCGCAGTCGAGGAGGTCCCCTCGCCGGGGTCATCCCTTGGCCTGTGCCTGAGCAGCTCCGTTCTAGGTACTATAGTCCTGTCTGGTCGGGGCTTGGGCGGCTGATATCTCAGGAGGACCTCTCCGAAGCCGGGCCAGTCCCGTCCCAACACCACCGGGTAGGCCAGCCTGGGGGCCACCCCTACCCGGAGACCCTCCTCTTGGCAGCCTACTCCCATCTTAACCCAGGCCGTGGGATACTGGCGGATGTCCCCATGCACACACTGTAGGTAGATCGGGGGCCCCGAAAGATTAAGATTCGGGACCAGTCCCTCTCGTATGAGGGTCTGGCTACACCCCGAGTCTACGAGGGCGTCTGTGGGGTTCCCTTCGACCTGGACCAGGACTATCAACTTTCCTACCCCTCCCTTCCGAGCCCTTCGTCCGGCCAGCCAGGCTTGCCCGTAGCTGCAATCCGTAAACGGGCACTCTCGCCGAAAATGTCCTTCTTGACCGCAACCCCAGCACCTCTCTCGGGCCTCGGCCGGGCCTGGGCCTCTTCCGAGGGGGCCTGCCCGCTCCGGGGGCTGTTGCTCCCTCCGAGTCGTCATCGGTGGTAACTTGTGTCGGGGCTCGGGGGCCTCGGATACCCATGGCTGTTGGCTGCCAGTGGCTCGGAGGGTCCCGTCCCACGAAAGTTCCCTTTCTCTGCCCCGGCCTTGTGACCAAGGTTCCCGGCCGCTCGGGGTGGCGCCTCGGCTCCCTCGGCTGATAAGTAGTCCTCCATTAAGGCCACCGCTGCGGATAGGGTGGCCGGACGATGCCGTCGCACCCAGGCCCTCCCTCCCGGGGGTAGGATCTGGGTGAACTGCTCTAAGGCTACCATCTCCGCCACCTGGGGTCCCGTCAGGCCTTCCGGGTTCAACCACTTCCAGCAGTGGTCCCGGATGCGTTGGGCCACGGCGCAGGGTCTGGTCCCCCGGAGGGTATTGTTCCGTGCGGAGGCGCTGTCGGTAGGTCTCTGGACTAATGCCGGTATGATCCAGGATGGCCTCCTTCACTCGGGCATACTCGAGTGCTTCCCGGGGGTCGAGGCTACGATATGCGGCCTGAGCCTGCCCCGTCAAATAAGGGGCTAGTAACGTGGCCCAATGTTCTGAGGACCACCGGGCAGCAGTCGCCACCCGTTCAAACGTCACGAGAAATGCCTCTGGGTCGTCCTCGGGCCCCATCTTGGTGAGGCGTACTGGTAGTGCCCCTAGGGTAGCCCCCAGGCCGGTCCCCATGGGGGCGGCAGGGGTGCCTCCCGTCGGGGTTAATAGTGCGGCCATCTGTTGCACCAAATGTTCCTGCTGCACCCGCTGCTGGGTGGCCAACTCCCGGAGAAGCTGCTGCTGATTCTCCTGGTGCTGGGTCATCAGCAGCTGCTGTTGGGTAGTCATGTGCTGCAGCATTTGCACCTGCTGCTGGTGCTGCTGGGCCGACTGCTCCTGTTGCTTTTCTAGCAACCATTTTAACAGCTTCTCAGCCTCCATGTTGGGGTTCAGCGGGGTACTCCCGATTCACCCCCGCACTCTGGACCCATTTGGCAGGTCCGGGTCTGTACCCGCAATCTGGGTCGACCGTCTGTCTGCACATGTCACTGCTCTGGGCAATAGTTCACAGTCTTGGCGCTGGCCCCTCGTGTCAGGGGCAGACCGCTATGCCCACATTCTCCACCACGTGTGACAGGGTTGGGACTCACCACTGTGGTGCCTCCTACCGGTTGTCTCGGGGAATTGGTTCGATCCGGTAGAGCGCCCCCTTCTGGTGACGTCCCGCCTGTCGTCTCGCCTTTAGTTGGCGCACAAAGTCACGTTGCTCCCCAACGCACAGCGTCCTCTTCTGGAACACTGTCCTCCGACAGTGTCCCCTTGTTCATACACACCCCCTTCCGGGGGGGGGTTGGATGGCCACAGTCTTACACCTTCAAGTCCGATCCCCTCGGCAGCGGGGCTCGGGCAGCGCTTTAAAGGGTCCGGGCCGGTGATTTAAAGAGCTCCGGGCTCTGGCCGCTGCGGGGAGCCCGGGCCCTTTAAATCGCCGGCGAGCCCCACTGCTGCAGCCCCGGGGTAGCGGCAGCAGGGCTCTAGCAGTGATTTAAAGGGCCCGGACCCTTTAAAGCGCTGCCCGAGCCCCGCTGCCGCAGCCCCGGGGTAGTGGCGGCAGGGCTCCGGCAGTGATTTAAAGAGCTCCGGGCTCCGGCCGCTGCGGGGAGCCTGGGCCCTTTAAATTGCCGGCGAGCCTCGCTGCCGCAGCCCCGGGGTAGCCGCGGTAGGGCTCCAGCGGTGATTTAAAGGGCCCAGGGCTCCCCGCAGCAGCCAGAGCCCCGGACCCTTTAAAGCGCTGCCGGAGCCCCGCTGCTACCGCGCTATACACGAACCTGTGTTATATCGGGTCGTGTTATAGCAGGGTAGAGGTGTACTAACAGGGATTGATGTCTGATACCTGCCATGCACTCTCACACGCTACAGCTCAGATCCTACACAGAAATGCACACAAATGCATCCTTGTGTTTACAGAGAACCCCACTGACGTTAATGAGACTGCATATCTAACTACAGGTCCTGGATCTGATACCGTGACAATAGTTTGCGCTAGTTCCTCCATCTGCTACTTGGCTTGATATTTTCTGTAACGAGACAAAAATATTTGACTTTTTATTAACACCCATTTTCCTCTTTTTAATTATTTTATTCTTCAGGAAGAAATAAGAAAAGAGTGGATGTTTAAACTAGTGGGTAAAGAAACATTTACAGTTGGAGCAGCCAAAACAAAGGCTACCATTAACATTGATGCAGTCAGTGGTTTTGCATATGAGTATACCTTGGAGATCAATGGGAAAAGCCTCAAGAAGTACATGGAGAACCGGTCAAAAACAACAAATACTTGGGTATTAAGCTTGGATGGTGTGGATTGTAGAGTTGTGTTAGGTGAGTTAATAATATTGAGTCAGTTCTCATCACTGTGCTTTTTATATAATCTTATATGCCTTTTTTAGGACTTAGGAACTCTGGGTTCAAGTCCCTGCTTCACCACAAATTTCCTATGTGACCTCTGTCAAGTCACTTGGGGAAAATTTTCAGAAGTATTTAGAACCTACTTTTGCATATGCATCTTTATCTCGATGCCTACTCCCAATGGGGAATAACTCTTAACTGAAGGTAGTAACCAGGTTACCCTAAGTTTGTCTTGTTTAATGTGACCATTTAAACAGCTAGCCTATTTCTAAAATGTCTCTTTTGATGAGCATTACCTCTTCCAGTGGTTGAATTGTGTCTTTTAGCTTATTTTAATTAATACGGGAAATGTTTTGGATCAAAGATGTTTATTTATATTTGCATTTTAGCTTGATATTTACATAAATAAATAACCCTTCCCCCCACATTTTAGTACCAGGTAGAGGGCTCACATTAGGGACTCGATCCTTATACTCATTGAAATCAGTGGCAGAGCTCTCAATTCATTAATGATGCAGGGTCAGGACTAGGAGAGGAGAGGCCTGGAGACATGTTTTCTTCTAGAGGCTCAAGGATAGAATGACTGATAGTACCAAAAGCTGTACTAAGATCAAGTAGTATGAAAAGAGAGGGGGATCCATGAGTAGGAGCCAAATCCTGCTCTTTTGATTGATTTAAATGGCATGAGAAAGGCAAGCAGGATTTGGTCCTACGATACTAACCACTCCCAGACAAAGGCAGTTTCAGAAATGTGAAATTTAGAGTGAACGTACTCCAGGAGGTTATGTTGGGTAATGTAATCAAAACAGTGTTTTACAACAAATAAAAATTAATAATTGTTTAATGCCAGCCTATTTTCTTCTAATAAGAAAGGTGCATGAGTTTTCAAAAAGATTTAAGAATGTGAAAAGTTTGAAGGGTAATTAACAAGCTGTGTTTGAGCTAGAGGGACATCCCACAAAAAAAAGTTAGGCAAAAGTCAGAATTTTAAATCATGGTAACTTATTTACTATTCAGTAACCCAAAAATCATTTGTTTTTATTTTTTTCAAACTTTGCAGAAACAAAATTTTTGGGTTTCAGAAAATCCTGACATTGATTAAACCATTTTTTGAGGCAAATATGGGGCTCTCTAATAGAAGCTGGTTGCAACCTTATGAGAGAGCCTCTCCTTATGAAGACAAACTTTGTAATTCAGGATATTACTGTTTATCTGGAACACATTTATGGAGTTATAGCTAAAATTTCATGGCAAACATTTGGAATTTCTATCTCTTTTTGGTCCATAAAGAGGCATGCAACTTTTGTTCTGTTTTCTCATTTTTACAGAGAAGGACACTATGGATGTCTGGTGCAATGGTAAAAAAATGGAAACAGCGGTATGTGATCATTTACAAAGGCTTTTGTTTAAGATACTTATTCTGATTTAACAACTGAAATAAAACATACCACAGTTAGAACAGTAATATTGACGTTATGTATCAGTGAAATAATTCAGATACTGTGGGGAAATAGCTGTGGGCCTTTTAAGTAAAGTATTTTGGGGAGGAGGAATAGGGAGCCAACTGAATTGCCTGTGGATTATAGAGCCAGCCAATTCAAATCTACCCAGGTCACTAGTAACTGAATGTTAAACATTTAAGGCCTGATGTTCAGAGTGGCATAAAAATCAGATTACTTTTTCATGCCTTTAAGTGGTCCCTCCAGTTTAGTGTTTAGGCATCTTGACAGAACAGTGTAGGGAAGTTTGCCATGTTGTACCTATTCCTGTGGATAAGAAGAAATCCTCAGTCTGTCATTTTGGTAATCTTACTCTTACTGAAAATTAGAGTAAAAAGGAAAAATATATATATTCTGCAGCTTTCCCTATGCAGAGGACTACAAAACCTATTTCCTCACCAGACATTTGATCCTGCATCTGTTACTGTCATGAGTAGTCCTATTGTATTCAATTAGAAAGGGTAGGGAAATGAGGTCTTAATTTTGCTATACTTTGAAACTATTTTTCACCACGTTCCCAAGCATTCTTCTTCCACAAACTGCTAAGAGTACAACCTTCTGCCTCCCTTGGAGCACAAATTCTGATTTACTACTCCAAGCATTCTCAATCTTTTCCATACTGTCATTCCCCATTATAACAGAAAAAAGGTTTGGGATCTCCCATCTAACTAGCCACAAAGGAAGGGGGAGAGAGTAGTTGAGTCCCTCTGAAACCTGTTTGCAACCCCTAGATTGAGAACCCATGCACTATTCCTAGCGCATGGTTTCTTAACCTATTAACTCCTGCAGTTATTGTGCCTGCATGATTGCCTGCCAAACTGTGCTTATATGTTAGGACAGCATTCTGGTCTCTCTTTGTATCAGAAGATAGACTTAAGCTCAATTTGGCCAAGATGGCATAATCCAAAACAGGAGGTGTAACACCTGGAATTCTTTAAGCATCTGCAGTACAAACATACTCCAGAGTTATCATTAATTCAGGGCACACACGAAGCCCTTTGAACAACTTAAGTTCCATTTAAACCGTATAGACCCCGTAAGCCTTGTATTTAAAGATCTTATTCAAGTCCTTTGAATTAATTTATGGCCAAATTCAGCTATGGTGGAAACAAGTACAAGTCAATTGACTTCAAGAAGAATTACAACAGAACCCAATTTGGCCTGTTTTAATTAACTTTATCAGTCACAGTGCTAGCTGAAATTTTTCAAATGTCACAAAACCCAGTATTTTACAAAACTACTTTGTCTTTTTTTGACTAGGAAACAGCCTGATTGTAACATACATAAATCAAAACTGCTGCATAATCAAATGCGGTGACCAAACAAGGCATAATTAGGGAATTTTCAGCTTTACATTTTCCACCTTGTCCCGTATTTTTTAGCCACCAAATACCTATCAGGTCTCTTCTAATTACTGGAGCTGCAGGTGCACCGCACCTCTGAAAATCAGATCATAGATGCCTTAAGAACACTGCAGTATTTTGTTAGTCAACCATATTGTTCCTTTTCATGATATTTTGTCTCCCCACCATAGGGTGAATTTGTAGAAGATGGAACAGAAACTCACTTCAGTGTTGGTGATCATGACTGTTGCATTAAGGCTGTCAGTAGTGGAAAGCGAAGGGAAGGAATCATTCATACTCTTATAGTAGATGACAGAGAAATCCCAGAGGTTTTGGAGTAGCCTGGAGTTAATCTGTTATAGAAATAAAGATCAGGGATTTTCAATTACTGTGGTAATTAATGATGTTAATATGTACTTCCAGGTACATTTAGTTTGTGCTTTTTATTTTCTGGTTACTGTATATGAAATTATAATAATCTTTTTGAGGACCAGATGAAAATATCCAATTATGTACAGCCTCAGATATTACCAGTTCTTTTGTAAACTATATAAATATATAACACTAAGTATAAGGAGGGGAAGGTGGACTTAAAGATTTCCTTGTAAACAATTCCTACTTGTTACAATAATAAAATGCAAAATAAATAAGCAGTGCAATATTGAATTTTGAGAAGTTTATTAACTGGATGTGGTTTTCTTTTCATGTTCTGCATTCAGCTGCTCTGCACAATTTTTACAATAGTACACCCAAGCTCTGAGCTGTTTTTTATTGATAAATGTTTCTTGTAACATGCTAATGTCACTTTAAAATTCCTATGGTTGTAGTTAAGGCAATAAATAGCTATGTAATTGCTAAAGTTAATAAAACAAAATATTGAAAATTTAGATATTCCATATTTACAGCAACTATACTAATATATACAACTCTTAAGACTAAGGGGGGAGAGAAATGTACTGTACAAAAAAAGGGAATGGACGGAATGGACAATCTCATTAGTTTGTCTAACATCTGTACTTTAAAACTGTTGTAATGATTAAATAGCTTCTGCATTCCAAGTCACTATTCACTTTTAAAAATTCACTGTGGTGCCAAGACACTTTTTAAATGAAATATTTTGATGGAAACTGACAGTAATATGAAAGCTCCTACCAATCCAGCATTTAGCTAAACGAAACTTAAACCTACATTGCTGTGTGAACAGGGGAAATACATGAAAAATCAATGGAAATTAAAGGGGGGATCTGTTGGCCAAGTGGAAAAACTAAATTAGGAGTGGAATGTTTGTGTTTTCAAGCTTATAGGATGGTATTAAACTGTTAATTTTAACAAAATATAAAGAAAAATTATTTGAAAGTGCGCCTAGAGTACATTAAAGATGTGCTAACTCACATAGTATGTACTGAAGTCCTTTTGTGAGACACAATAGCTTTATAAAGCATTGACATCTTGTGCTTTAGGTTTCAGACTAGTGTGTCTAATGCATTGCTATAGTTATTATTGGGATGCCTTTTGTTCCACATCCTGTTTTGTTGTATTAAACTGTAACAAAAATAAAAATCCTTTGTCTGTAGGTACTTGTTTCTTTTCAGTCCAGAAGCAGACTTTATATTGGACGATAATCCCTTTGACTGTTGCTGAACTATCACAGCATCACAAGCTGTTTTAAAAAGTTGATTTTTTTGGTCAGCAGGTATATAAACCAGTTTTAAATTAAAACTTCCTAGTAAAGATATATGTAGTTCTTGGTGGTTATAACTGGTCAGGCAATAGAGATTGGGCCAAGTTCTACTCTTACTTTTAGCAGTGCATGGAAGTTAAGGGGTTGCCCAGGTGTAACTAATAGCAGAATCTGAGGATGTTATAAATGTTGCAGACTACAGAGTCTTTGTTTTAAAGAAAAACATGAATGCAAACCAGTGCTTGAGATTTGACTTACCTAGTAGTCTTTTCCTTTGGGCCCTCAGTTCAAGTCCCATTCCGGCAACTGGTCTTACACCCAGGGCTTGTACTTCTAGCTCCATTAAAATGACCTGGAAGGGTTTGAGCCTTTACTAAGAAACAATTTTGCAAGTATCTGAGGATATGGCTAAGCTGATTTTTTTTTTTTTTTTTAAATAATACAGTTCACAGCCTTTTCCATACCATGACTGCAAATTACAACGAAAAAGTTTCAGGCCACAGGCCCCTCCCAGCTAGCCATAAAGTAAGGTCATAATCCCCCTGAAACCTGTATGTGGCCCTCTGATGATTGCTAGTCCCAGGTTCAGAACTCATGCTTTATTTTCATAAAATCTTTCATAAAAGGCCATGCTGAATACATCATGATAGCTAACTGAAGTCTGACTATTGTCAAAGTCAGGAGCCTTAATGTCCTGTTAAGAGGAGGAGAAAAATCAGAACACATCAACAGGTTGATTTATTTTTGGTCATGCAATTTTTTTATTTATCTTAAACATTTTACCTACAGTGGTTGGCATCTCATACAGCTAATAAAAATGATAGCAACACAATTATCGCTACTGACACCACAAATAAATTCATGTTTTATAAGCATGTAAACTTATTTATAAAATAACACTTCAAAAGATGACACAGCTGTTGTTGAAACACATGGTAGACGGTTAGCTAAATCCGTGAAAGCAGAATTAAAAATAAAATGAACAGCCTAAATACGTTTTAATCTCAATGGATTACTTTGGACTAGATGGTTTTTGTTAATGTGTGATTTTTAAGTTTATAAAATATTGTTTCAGGCTTTTATAAAACAGACATTTCTGTGACTAAATATATATTTACTCGTCTCTGGTGCCTTAGTAAAATAAAATGCAGTGTACATACTGTGGCTGTTTATAGAAAAATAAAACTTCTGCATATTTTTGAAGCTATATATTTTCACCACCCCAGGAATGGTGAACTGAATTCTGTATCTCGTACCTTTCAGATATAAAATTATATATAGTTTTAACTTCCTTAGGTTATCATACTGGTTAAGCTCTTGTATATACCAACAGGGATGTGTCAAGTTTGTTAGGTAAGGCACCATCACCACACTACTGCAGTAGTGTCAGATATGCTACTATTTGGGTTTTAACAGGATGCTCTCTGTACTCTGTTCTGGGGAACGCCTAAGTCCCGTGGTTCTGATGAACTCTCATCTACCGGGCCCCTGGTTGCCTAGTAAGGCACTGACCCCCTCAGCCCAAATCTGGGAACATGTCAATATATAGTGTGGAACGGCCTGATTACTGTTAAAAATGACAAAGGTTTCAGGCTTGTGAACATCATCTACTACACTGTCATATACAGTCATGCCATCTGCATCAACTGCTGGTGGCACAATATAAGACTGTTTGCCCTCAGTGTATAAGCCTGTTACTACCTCAGCCTCAAATACACAAATTAGATGGTCCATTTCACACTTTTCCTTGGTATCCTCCATTAGGTTTCTGGGGTTCCTGATAAAGTAGATGCCAGCTCCATATTTTTGTTCTGGAAATAAAAAAAAACAAAAAATGAAAATGATAGACTCCAAAGAATGAGTTTTATTAGGGTTTGCAGTGTTGTAGCCATGTCGCTCTCCAAGATATTTGAGAGAAGGTGGGTGAGGCAATCTCTTTCATTGGACCAACTTCTGTTCGTGAAAGAGACAAGCTTTCGAGCCACACATAGCTCTTCTTCAGCTTGTCTCTTTCACCACCCAGACCTTAAGAAGAGCTCTCTGTGGGTTCAAAGCTTGTCTCTTTCGCCAACAGAAGTTGGTCCAATAAAAGATACTACTCACCCACTTTGTCTCTCTCTTAATAGGGTGACATTTTTTCTCATGGCTCCAGCCCTAAAGATTAGAGATGCCTCTTGATTCTGGATTGCATTTCCTATTACCTTTCACAATGTTCCTTCTATGCTGGTAAAAAAAATTGAAGAAAGAAATGTCTGCTGATACTTTTCTCTGTTCTAAATGCTGATGTCCATATTCTACCCCCAGATACCTGCGTACAATTCCCACTGACTTCAGGGGGAAAAAAGGGTTACTAAACTGTTCCATAACTGTTGTTCTTCTAGTTGTGATGCACTTGTCCATTCCATTCTTGGAGTGTGCATATCCTGTGCACTGTTGTCAGAAACTTTTCCCCTCCGTAGTACCCGTTAGAGCAGCTTGAGCTCCATCTGCCGCTACATATCCTTGTGACCAGTCATAAAGAGCGGAGCCACCCCAACCCCTCTCGGTTTCTTTGTGCCAGAAACTCCGATGCAGAGGGGTAGGAGGGTGAGTCATGGAGTTGACATGTGCAACACTCCTCTAAGAACAACAGTTATGGAACAGGTTAGGAACTGTTTTTTCTTCAAGTGATTGCACATGTGCATTCCACCTGGGGTATGTCTACACTGAAATAAAACACCTGCTGCTGGCACACGTAGGCTGCCTCTGGCTCGCAGGGCTCAGGCTGCGGAACTATAAAATTGCAGTGTAGACGTATGGGCTTGGCTTGGAGCCGGGTTCTGGGACCCTCAAGATATGCTGGAATGAAGTGTGTGTCAGCAAGACTCCAGATTGAGAATCATTTCCACTTCACCAAGTAAACAGAGCTAGTAGATGGCTTCTTACTACTTAAGAGCACATCCTGAACCTCTTTTGAACAAGACTCTTCCCAACGATCTATCCATGAAACATCTAGGCTGTTAAATGAAGTGCCTGCAAGTTTGGGTGGAGTAGGTGACCATGGTCTCGAGAAATTACATTTGGGTCCAATGGAAGCAGTATCCGAGCTTTTATCAAAAGGGAGAGGAGTGTGGAGAACCAGTGCTCCTGAGGCCAACCTGGGATTACAAATATGAGTGGAGCATGTTCCTGTCTGATTTTTAGCAGAACTCTGTGAAGAAGTGGGACTGGTGGGAACGCATACTGGAGTTTGCCTGGCCAGGAAACTGTCCATTAGGGAACTCTGATGTGACCTTGAAGGAAGCAAAAGTGCTGGCACTTCCTGTTGGTTCTTGTTGCAAACAGGTCTACCTGGGGAGTCCCCTACAGCTGGAAAACGCACCTGGCTACATTCGGACATAGAGACCATCTGGGGTGATGCAAACAATCTGCTTAGGTTGCATTCAAGCTCATTCTGCACCCTTGGAAGGTGAGGTTGGTCAAATTGGAATACAAAAATCCCAGAGTTGAACTGCCTTGTGGCAGAGCTGGAATGAGCGGGCCCCTCCCTGCCTGTTGAGGCAGGACATTGCCATTGTGCTGTCTGTTAGAATATGTGCAGGCTTTTTACCTTTGATATGGAGTAACAAACCCTGACCTGACATTTGTGTGTAGAGACAAGTCCCTTGTGGACCATAATCCCTGCATCTGAAGGGAACCTAGATGAGCCCCCCAACCCAGAGCAGACACATCTGTCACTAACATCAGCAAAGGTTGAGGCAGAATAAAGGAACATCTACACATATGTTTACAGGATTTGTCCACCAGTCCAGAGAAGCGAAAATCTGAAAGAGTAACCTCACCACAAGCCTTAGAGGGTGACAGCTCAGAGATAATATAGAGGCCAGCCAAGTCTGTAGTTCCCTGAGGTGCAATCTGGCATGTCGGACTACATATGTGCAAGAGGCTGCCTGCCCCAGAAGCCTCATGCAATTCCATGCTGTCATAGTTGGGTGAGCCTTGACATCTAAAACAACTGATTAAGTTGTCTGCAATCTTGACCATGGAAGGAAAGCTCTGGCTTGAGTCGAGTCCAGGAGTGCCCCTATGAATTCTAACCTCTGAAATGGGGAAGAGGATAGACGTCTCCATGTTGATTGACAGTCCCGGAGCTTTGAAAGTTGACCGGATAAGAGAGATGCTGGATAGTACCTGAACTCTGGACTGGCCTCTCACCAGTCAATCATCCAGGTAGGGATACACTTGCACACCCAATATCCTCAGAAACACAGCTACCACTGCCTTGCATTTTGTAAAAACTCTGGAAGCTGCGGACAGGCCAAATGGTAGCGCTGAATTGGAAGTGAAAATGGCTCACCTGGTACCTTAAATACTTCCTGGGGCCCTGGATAGATCGCCATATGGAAGTATGCCTCCTTTAAATCAAAGGCAGCATACCAGTCTCTGGGTGCCAGGGAGGGGATAATGGAAGCAAGCAAGACCATAGAAAGCTTTTATCTTTTTCTGTTGAGTTTATGCAGGCCTAAAATTGGTCCAGACCTCCCTTTGCTTTCAGGATAAGGAAATAGAGGGAATAAAACCTCTCTCTGACACTGAGGAACCCATTGGTCTGAAATGATTGAGGACCAAGCACCCAGAAAGTGGGACAGATCGTTTGCAAACACAGGGAAAGGAGAGGCTGGAATTTTGGAGACCGGTATGGTGTCCTCCATCAACCCATCAAAACATTTGTTTAGTGCCCCCAGGGTGCCTAGATGAACTAGGAGCCGTTGCAGTAGAAAGTAGGAAGAAAGTAAAAGAAACACCACCACCAAAGTCCTGCACTGTGACAAATCCACCTTCTACATCACTTGATTGAAAGGCACTGTCTGTCTATTTAGACTGTAAACTCCTTAGTCCAGAGACTACATCTTCTTCTACAGTACATTTTGTAAAGCACCAAGCTTATTGCAGAAGCTTCTTAAATGATATTCCAAGAACACTGGATGGATCCTTGAATGTATGTAAAATTGCTTAATATCAAATTTGTTCAGTTTTCAAGTGAAAAGATGCTGGACCTTGACTCTGTTAAGCAGTCTTCTACCACTGTAACGCCATCAACTTCAGTGGATTTACACTACTGTAAAACCAATATAATGGAACAGAGAATCAGATATGGCTTTTTTCCCCCCAACTGTCAGTGCCACACTCAAGCTGGGATCTGAAAGTAAAGCTGGGTTCTTTCTAACTCATACATCATCATCAGTAATAAAGATTCTGCAGTTAGATCTGTGATAACAATTCTATTGATGATGCACAAACCAAAATGGAAGCCAGCTCATTCTCCCAGAGCTGCATGGGCTCTGCTGTACGAACAGGAGTGAAAAGTGTAAAGTAAAATCTTATTGTTCTGAAGGTAAGTGGATATGACTAAACACATATAAAAAATAGATCTCTTGTATAAGAAGATGCCATTTTTCTGACCTAAGCTGAACTTTACTAATCAACTACTGTTTGTTTTGCTTAAAGAAGCAAAATATTCCTATCATCAAGTGCACACTCCAAGTGAAAACACTAAACATTCAAACATCCAGTTCAGTGGTTCTCAACCTATTTACCATTGTGGACTGCATATGCAGCTCTCTATGTGTTATGTGCTCCACATCCATACAATATACATACTACCTGTATGGCCCTGAGGATGTCACATGGGCCGCAGCTGTGTACTGATTGGGCCGCAAGCGGCCTGTGGGTTGAGAACCGCTGGTCCAGTCCTTACTGTTCTGTATGATGCAATACTAGCAAACTGACACATGGGTAGAATGGCTACATTATTGTTTCGAACAGAATTATATAAACACTATTAATGGCATGTTTCTGCAATTTTTCAACAGCATTGTAAAAAAGGAAAGCAGTAAACTACCTGGTGGAGGGGAGTATGTTCTCTGAAATCCAGCTCTGCATACCAAGCTACAGAACTGAGCAGGAACACGCTGGTACAATCTATGGCATATCTGCTTTCCAATAGTTTTTCCTTCTACACATTTTTTAATCCGTTGGAAGGCAGCTGATAAAACAGGATTATGTATTTTTTCTATCTGTAATATAAACAACAATACTGTAGTATAAACAGACAGTTATAGATCCATACCATTGAAAGCACACGCTGTCACTCGTATAATTTACGGTCTTCAATCTAACAAGCATTTTTTTTTTTCAGTTTGAGTTAATCAGTAGTACAGCGTGCATAGATCTAAAGTGTGCAATTACTCAGGAGAAAAAGTACCATGACCCCAGTGCTTCTCATTGAAGTCAATAGGAGCACCATTGTGCCCTGTTCCAGTGATTTCTAATGGGCGAGTTGTGTGGTACAGATGTAAGTAACAACCATAAATGTTAATGAAAGTTGCGTATGTGGTTAGGACCTGATCCAGCCAGGGGCTGAAAGAATCCTGTGAGGATCCTGACTTCAGTGAGAGTTAAATTTACTCAATTTCTCACAAGATAAAGTCCACACTGAGAAAAGTCTTTGGACTGAATTGTGCCTTTCAGGCACAGTTCTGCATCACAGAGGATGTAGGAGGCATTGTGCCTCAGGTAGGCACCAAACTTTGGGGCGGCACAGCCATCCATATTGGATGGATCAGTGGTCCATCCAAACCAGGATCCTGACTATGACAACAGCCCACACCAGATGCCTCAGGGTAAGGTGTAAGAACCCCAGTTATGGAATAACCTGTCCATAGAAGAGGTTTCTTTCTGACCCACTCAGTTAGAGATTTAGCATATGCTCTGAAGCATGCGGGTTTATGTCCCTCTACTGAAACTGTGAATGATTTCATATCCATAGAACTGTACAATCCTGTTTTGAACCCCGCTGAGCTCTTGTGGCAATTAATTCCACAGGGCAACTGTACAATGTGTAAAATAGCATTTCCTTTTATCAGATTTATATTAGCTGCCTTTCAATTTAATCAAATATCCATTGTTCTTGTATTATGAGATGGTAAATAGAAGTGTCCGATTTACCTTCTGTACACCATTCATTATTCTGTATAACTTTATCATGTCTCCTCTGTATCATCTCCCCGCTAAATGAAATAGTCCCTGTTGCTTCAATCTCTCTTCCAATAAGACACAGAGATGTCAATGCACTTGACTAAGGTCATACAGTGAGTCAGTGATAGAACTAGAGACAGAATCTAAAAGTCCTGGCTTCTAGTTACCTGCTATATCCATTAGATAATGCTCCCTCCTCCCCACAGAGGATACATCTACTACAGAGACTTATATTTCTCTATGTATATGCTGTACATCTTCACGTTCCCTTCATGCATTAAAAGTAGAGCCTGGAATCTACTACTGACTACATCAGGAGCGGAACCAGCTCCTTGATCCCTGAGAAATTGCTATAACTGAGGACTTGAGGCTGCAAAATATAAAATAAGCATATAGTACCTTCTGAAATAGTAAATGAGGATTTAACTGCATCTTTTTGAGTGATCAGCTGTAACGTTTTTTAAACAGTCATCTTAATTGAGCAATAAATCTAGATTTCATTCACAATTTCACTAAAGTTCATTCAAGTATTATAAGGAGCCAACTGATTTTGATCTTATTCTTTTTTTAAAATGTATCCTTCTTAATTCCATCCAGGTTCTTGTAAATGTCTGATGCCTTAAGATTCCTTCAGATTCATTTTACCAAGGACACTCTCTTTACCTTGAGAACACGAAGCCCAGCTTTTTCAAATCGTTTTTCTCGGTCCTTGAATTCCTGGCAGTATGATTCTACTGGAAAGATCTGGTAACGCATTTTGGTATCCCTTGTCTTGTCTCGGAATCTTTCTGGAGGATAATCAGTTTCCAGCTGGCCTGGATACAAGTAGCAGAATATTCAATAATAATTTAAGACTTTCAGCTTGTTAAACTCACCCTCAATGCAACAAAGTCAGTGGAGGAGGAAGTTAATCATTTATTTTGGTTGCTTAGTTAAGAAAGAAGAGTGTTACATATTCTCTGAAGCAAGCTGTTTGGGTCATCTGGATCAAGGCCCCCCCCTTACAGAGACCTTTGATAAGGGCAGTGATGACTTAGGAGTTCTTTTGAGGGAGGTTGGGATATTCTGTATTCTTTTGTGCTGTAAGGGTCAACTGATTAGTGCCAGTAAGTCATGAGTTTACTGCTACATCAGTTTTAATTTTAAGATTTCTGTTTTAAAAAATATCAAGGACACTTGGGGCTTGATCCAGAGCTCACTGAAGTCAGTGAAAAAGCTTCTACTGAGTTCAATGAACTTTGGCTATGGACACTACAGCACCTTTTTACACTCTGGTACATTTAAATAAGATAAATATCTGTCCAGATCTAGAAATTCTTTAACTGATTCAACTTTGCTAAGGATGTTACAGCTTACATTTAAATTTGCTGAATATATTATGCCTGTTAAATCAAGTTCCACTAAAGGAACCAATGAAAAGTCAGAAACAGAAGAGACACAGGATGTATCATCCCCATTATATATCTCTGCATTTGTGTATCTATCTTTTATACAAGGGAACCCATCTTAAATGACCATCAAAATGTCCAGGAAAAACGGTTGTCTAACTTTAACTACAGGCCAAATAAAACTGACCTGGAAAAAGGGGATATTTCAAAGACAGAAAGTTGCCCATTGAGGTGGTATTTGGTACAGGTTTCAAATTCATTCTTACTGTAACTCCACTGAAATCAATTAATTGACTTCAGTAATTTCTATATTGAAGTCAAAGGGCCTGATTCACTCCCACCAGAGCAACTCTATCTGTGGGAAGCTGATAGCACTAGGTCTGCTGCCAGGAGGGGAGTGGCAGCAAGCAACATACAAAGTATGCAGGACAAGTTCAGCAAGGGTATGCACTGATTCAATACGTCTCCCAGGGAGCCTCAGCTGGCTAGACCTTTAGGCTGCCTTTCCTAGTGGAACTCCCAGAGTGAGGACTGGCAGCAGTCATGTCCGCCTCCAACAGCAACAGCCCAGTGGGATAAACTGCAACCCACTGGAATCTTGCCCAGTGAATCAACTGAAGTCAACAAACTAACACACGGTCTTTCAAGGCTTTGCATAGTACCTATTACCATAGTATCTAAGCACACAGACTAATCTGACACTGCTGTATATTCATCATACATACAAACTGAAATACAAGCTCATCTAAATATTAGTAACACACACACATATTTTCTGCTTCATATTTGTTTTTATGTTTTACACTGACCCTCTGACAGCAGCAGTTCTTCTTGCTTGGCTCTATTATTCTCTTGCACATCACACAGTAAATTTTCGATCAAGAACACCGCATCAATTACAGCATCAGGAGGACCTTGAATCTCTAATCTCGCCTTTCCACCAACCACTTCTTCTGATATGGATGCACCAAAACGCTGCAGACGAGACAGTTCTGCATGATCTTTTTTGCTAAGGTTAAAAATGTGATTGTTTTCGATAACGATACGGTGACTTTCCTGGACTTGCATTATGTTTTTGATCCATATTTTTGCTGCTTCCAGTGTTTCACAGCGGTTTCCAATAAGTTCAATGGCTGGTCCAGTTTTTTTATTCTCCATTTCAGCTTGTCTGTCAGAGCGTGACCCTGAAAGAAATACTGTTTATACAAGAGCAATTGGTAGACTGAAAAGTTCACAAGTGCTGTCACAAATTTCTGTATGCAGCCTGAGACTTTGCAGCACAAGGAAAGCTTATTGCCCTTATGATACATTCAGAATGGGGATATTACGATAGACACTAAGGGGTAGATTTTTAAAGATATAAATAGCAGTTGGGCATGTAACTCCCATTAAATTTCAATTCTGCCTTTGAAAATTTCCCTGTAAGGGCCTAATTCCACTCCTATTAAAGTCAATGGCAAATCTCTCATTGATTTAAGTGGGACCAGGATTTGGCCCTAGTAATAATTAATAAATACAGTTTCATCCCAGGTGTATAACATCATTACATTTTGAAGTCAAATTAAATGGTAGTTCCTCTTCTGTGAGCCATTTAGAAACTTGTTCTTAATTTTCATGTTCTTCCACATTCCTCTAACGTGTGGTTTAAGCAGAAGCTGCTATTTCAGGAGACACTGGAGATGATGAAATTAAATATTTATACAGACTGAAAACATAAATCTTGCTTTTAAGTCTCTTGTTAGGGCTGTTTTTGTGTTAAGAGACTACATTGTAGTTCTACGGGGAAGTGAAGGAGAGGACACTGTCCTACTCACAAAGGAGCCCTTTTAAATCCCTTCTGGAGTTTGGCTCTGAATAAATGAAGTACCTTTTGCATTTTAACTACATCTGTGTTCTCTCTGGATTTTTTTTTTTAAGTAGGATGTAAATCAGTGGTAAAATCAATGTGTTTTACTCATACTCGCTTTGCATTGGCTAGCTAGAATATGTTTCAAATGACAACATTCTCAGCTTATAATAAAGAGTCCATTGATGGAAATGGTAATAGGCTGGAGTGCTGCCTGCAATCATTTGAACATAGGAGGCACAACGCAAATACAACTTGCCTGCCTACAAGGAGGGAAGGAACGCCAACCCATGACGCCATCCTCATGTCTCTTGAACTGAAATTTTACCCTTTGGCTCCAGGACACAATCACATGAAGTACTTTGTGCCATCAACTCCCACTGATTGCAGTTGGTACTGACGGTGCTCAACATCTCGCACGACCAGGCCAAAAGTTGAACAAAACTGTACTGGAAACTCTAAAGTGGTAACTAAAGACATGACTGCCTATTGCAGGTACAGGTTTTACTGTTAATTAAACATATACAATAAGCTCTGGAACTTTATAGTAATTAAAATGCACTCAGCCTTCCTGTGAAGCATCAAGCTACCCAAACACTGCTGGGGGCAGCAAGGCCCTGAGTCTGATATGACAAATCCTATGTTCTACAGGATGGTGCTGATCATGTTCTGTATCTGTTTGCATGAGCTGGAATGAAGGTGCCAAAGCAGAGTAGCTAGAACTTTCTGTGTCAACAATTTACCATACCCATTGGCTCCTGAAATGGTAGGAATTGGGATGAAGATGATTGATTAGAGAGATTGATAACTATCAAAGCTCAGCTTCCTCCAGTTTGTATTCACATTTAAGAAATACTGCTTTTGAACTAGCAAACTCAAAGATCAGTACTCAGCCCTAACTCCTGATAACATCAATGTCGATGACATGGGTTCTTCAAGGGGCAAAAGAATGCAAAGCGTCTGAAGAGTTGAATAGTTAACTCAACAGTTAGATTTTTGTTTACATGAATGAGAATCCGATAAGTCAAAAGGAGTCTAATTAAATATCATAATACTAAAACTAATTTTGCAAAACACAATTTTAGAAGAGGTAACACATTTTCCCCAATATACCAAAACCAGTATTGTCTTCTTCACCTCTTATCACCCAGTCTGACAAACAATGAAACAAGAGTCAAAAATTAAACACGGAGCTCTTGTGTGATGGTTTCCCCCAGATAAAAGATATTTATTAGGAGAGTATCATTTTCAGAACCTTACTCACCCTTTGTGCTCCTTACTCACCCAAATCATCACTTCTGTTGCATTCCACATCTTGTCCCAGTTTGCTTTTCGCTGAATCAAACTTGGTTCGGAAAGCCTTGACAAAGAAAGATTTAGGATCAGTTTACAACCAGCTATGTGTCAAACCACTAACAAATGAACAGAGTCTGTCTCTCCAGATTTCTGTTAGGAAAGCAATTTTAGTCAGTCTCCTTTCACACAGGGCCTGATGCTGGTCTCCTGTGCCAAGCCTGGTTCCGGGGCTTTGTACAGGGACATGGATGGCATGCGTGGGTGGCATTCTCCCCAGTTTCATCTGGAGGTAATATGTGGGGAACCCATGCGGCCAGGCTGTTGTTATAGTTTATGGGCCAGAGCAGAAACAATTTCTTCTACTTACAGTTTTATGCTGATGGATCCATGCTGTGCATTGTGATGCACTGACTATCCCCTTACCTAAGTCACAAAGGTCCTCTCCATAGTCTCATGTGGAAAGCCACTGAAGAGCACTGCTTTGTACAGTGGGTTTGGGCTTCCTGCAGACTGACATCCCTGAGCAGTGAAAATACACTATTCATGTTGTTTTTTAGCCTTCAAGGCCTGTGGCAAGGACAGGACAGCCTTTGGCACATTAGTGAAATAACTGGCAGTGTGAGCATGTGGTCCAAGGAAACACAGAGACAAATGATAACCAAATGTAATTTGTCAGAGTTCTGACATATAGAAAAAATGATAAAAATCATCTTTAAATACCATGAAAAGTACATTGCAAATTAATACTACATTAGAAAATAAGATTTTACACTGAATTATACTGACAAAAAAATGAAGAAACTACACTGTAGATCTAAAGCATAGATGAGCAAAAGTCATTGTAATTAAACTTTGAAATTTTTATTGTAAATACTTCTAAAACTGAGGGGCAACACAGAGTCTACATGCAAGGTGGTGTAAGTTACATGTCAATGAGTGGGTATAAGTCGGTTTATTTGACTCTAGGAGTCAAAATTGATGTAATCTACACATCAGTGGCATGGAAGAAATGGTGTATCAGGAAAAGCAACTAACAAGAAGGACCAAGAGGGTAGGATTGGCTACCCCTTTTTCCAGATCTTCAGCATGTAAATTATGTTCGGACTCCCTTACACCCAGTTACTGATACCACATTACACTTCACATCTGAATTTGGTCCTGAGTATGATTTAATTGTCCATGATAGCCTTTCAGAGCAGAAGCAAGAGCATAATGTAACCTTTTGGCCAGCCCACACTCTATTGTGCCGTATATTACTTTTGCTACAGTATACAGGCTCACTCCTCACCTACTGAAGTCAGTGGGAGTTTTGGGTTCAACGAGAACAGCATCAATTTATAATTTATAATTATATTTTTATGTATATAGATACCTAAAACAGCCGTGTATAAATCATCTGGGCCAAATTCTCTGCTGGCATAAACTAGGACAGTTCCATTGAAATCACCAGCAGACAATTTGGCCTCAGGTGTCTACAGCCTGGTCTACCATAGAAGGCAAAGTCCTTTGTAACAATACATTGCTACAGGAGATGATTTGACAGAATTTGCTAAGTGCATTTCCCGTTGCATAACTTCAGTAGAAGTACGTTAGGAAGTCCCCAGTAAGTTGGAAGCAACAACTTCACTGTATACTGTATGCCCCAGGAACTTCAGGAGGCCTAAGTGACAGCCATGCCATTGGGGCTACAGATAGGAAGGCAACTAAGTAAGCTCCCCAGGGGACTGGTGGATTTCCAGTCAGAGTTTGTCTGAAGTTCCTGCCAATTGAACCAGCAGAGACACCCCGTCTGCACATTTTTCCTTCCGCAGAGCCATGCACCAGGGAGAAAGCGGGCAACTGGGCAAAAGGGGGAAAGCACTCTGCAACGCTAGACTAGAATTCATAGTCCCTGAGGATTTGTTTCTTATATAGGCTGATTCCTGTCCCCTGCCATTTATTGTCTCTTTCAGGGAAAGATGTCATTCAAACTCCAAGTCCAATCTTGCCAGGTTTGATCTTCCCCTGGGTTTATTCACAAGACACACCAGAGGCTTGCTATCTATTGTTACAAATGTAACATATAGTTTGGTATGTAAAGTACTTTAGCTTGTAGAAATTCAAGGAAACTTTCTTCATGGTTATTGTGAGTTCTTCTACTTATAGTTAACACTAAATACCTTACCTTGTAGACAGAACTGTTATTTGGATGGATCACAAAATACACATCTAACTTCCTCCCAGGATGTTCCTTTGCAAAGCTTAAAACTTCATCAATCATAATATCTGCCACTTCATCCTTTGCCAAATGTAATACTCCAGATCCAATTACTGGGAAGGAAATTGAAGGAAATGGAGGCTCCTGAATCTTAAGCAAACATCTTGACATTGCAGTTTTTAGTACCTGCAGAAAAAAAGGAGAGTTTTAGACCTTATTTTACTTTTTGACATGAAACAGAGGAGTGAAAATCCTCTCTAACAGAACATCACCTTGCGTGAATCATTGCTGCTTTGTGATGACCATACTATGTGGAGCACAGACTTGCAGGCCAGATTGTATCCTTTTGTCAATATGAATTTCTCACAAGATAGAGGAAGTTTCTGAGACTCAAACAGAAATTCCTGCTGAAGAAATGAGCCTGCTTTTCGCAGAATTGCTCTTGAAATGTTTCCTCTTGACAGATCATCATGTATGACCAGAGAATTAACAATAATTGCAGTCTGGAAGACAAAAACACAAGCTCTCAGTATATTTCACTTCAGGTAAATGCATATTCTACCTGCACTGCAGTCAGATCCCCACTTCAAATGTACCTGTGCAGCTGGTGGAATTTTTTCTTATAAAAACTCCATCCATCCAGAAACTTCACTTTTTAAGGGACATCTACACTACATGCTTCTTTCAATGTTGTGTAGAATACATAACAGCGCAGTCTCACCCCCCCCCCCCCCCCCCGACAGGTTGAATAACAGTGTAGCCAGTGAGGTAAGGCTTAGGCAAGTAGAGTAAAGACACAGTTGAAGAGTGTGCTTATGTATATCCCCTACACTCGTTCTACTCACCCAAGCTGTGCCTCACCATCTACACTGCTTTTTTTAGCATTGTAGTGTTACTGCCTCCCTGCCGCTGGAGCCTTTTCCCAGTGCAAGGAAAGACTCCAGCAATCAAGCAGGGGAGATGGGGAAGGAAGCAGCAGAGAAAGGGTCCACTAGCTCCCCACTGTTGGAGCCCTTCCCCTCCGCATGGAAAGGCTCTGTCAGGGGGCCATTCCTAGAGCCTTTCCACTGCAGTGAAAGGCTCCGGCAGCTAGGAGCTGCTGAAATGTTCCCCGTCTCCCTCTGCCAGAGCCTTTCACTGACATGAGTAGCTACACACTGCAGCAGGCAGTAGATGCAGCAGGCTTTTCACTGTGGCATGTAGCTACATGTAGCCTACACACCACCACCAGTGGTGTGTACTGTAGATGTAGCCTTAAAGTAGTAAGCACTGCCGGTCACGCAAATAGTCCTCACAATCTTGTGTACTCAGGAGGAATTGCAAAATTATGGCTGCCTTCTGTGCAGGAGCACTATGAGAGGATGGAAATCCCTAAGCTTTCTCCTTCTGCCCACCACATACTCCCTAGGGCTGCTGTAATTTGGAACTAAGTTTGTGAAATGCAAAATTTTTGCTTATGGTATTTTGACCACAGAAATAATGAGTCTAACCTTAGCTTGACTGTTTAAGAGTAACTAAAAATACAAGGCTTTGGGCTACACCCATTCAATTGCTCAGAAGAAATATAACTTTCTATAGTCAGTTGATAGAATTTCTCCCCCATCAACCAAAGGTCATAATTGCTGCCCTTTATTTCCACATCTATAAAAACAAACTTCTTAAGGAGTCAAGATGTTTCTTTAACAAACAAGGTATGGAAAATTCTGTGAAATACGGTCTGTTTCAAACAAATACTATCAGGTGATGCAGCTTCCAATCTAATCACCCTTTCTGGTTTGCCCATAACTAGGATTGCCATGTTTTTTACCATGCTATAATAAATTAAATAAAATACTGGTTAAAGATGATGTGTACACTGGTTTTAGAAAATATCTTAAGCTGTTGTAGTATATATTGAATGCCCCAATAGTGAGACTGAGGGCTGGTCTACACTAATGCTATAAGTCAATCTAAGTTACGCTAGTTCAGTTACTCAAGTTACGTAACTGAAATCAACATAAATATATGTCAACTTACAGTGGTGTCTACACAGCACTATGTCAATGGGAGATGCTCTCCCATCGACTTAGTATGTCTTCACCAGACCCGCATAATCAACACCGCTGCATCAATCGCAGCAGTGCCGATTTAGCCAGTAGTGTAGACATCTTCAGAGGAGCATTCGTCCCATTCCAGGAAAAAACAAAAAAAGCAGGACATGATAGGAGCTAGGAGAGAAAACTTCTTGGGGATACATTAAAAAATGTTAACTATTAAAATATTACATTAAAAAAAAGTAAATGTTAACGTAGAGTCAGGACAGTCAATAACTTTATTCTATATGTTGTTGTCTTCTATCCTCTCATAGCAGGGCTCACTCAGAAAGAAAACTTTTCAAATTCAATAGCTATATTATAAGACGACACCTGGGTATATATTGTTTTGGTCCACTGATTCTAATGTTGGGTGGCTAAAGACAAGAGGACAAGATGCATATTTACTCGATCAATACAACATGCCCTCTAATCTCTTAGGATCCAATCCTGCAAGGTGCTGGGATGCAACTCCACACTCAGCACTTCACAAGATCAGGGTCCTCAGGGTCCACTGTGAAGACTTACTTGCTGATCTTCAATTTGTCCTCTTATGATATGTAGGTGAAGACCATTGATTGTGATGGAATCTTGAAGCTGGTTTGCTGAAGCTGGCAGAGTCTCCTGAAGTGAGTTGATGTCACTCCTCCCCAGCAACTTTTCACAGGCCCTTTTCATTGCTGCAACTGTGGGCTCATCAACATTCACCAAGTGGATTTCTTTGACCCAGCCAAATAATGGAGCTAGCTCAACAAAATTCTTTATAGTCTGTACAATCACATGAGCACATAAATCTAGTGGGAAGCCAAAAATTCCTGAGCTCACTGCAGGGATAGCCAGAGACTTTATATTATTATCTGGAGCATTAACATATTTCAGGACATTTATAATGGCTGCCTCAAGTGTTTGACAACATCTCTCACTTTCATATGCAGACCATCTTGGACCTACTGTGTGGATAATTTTCTTACAAGAAAGCCTGCCTCCACCTGTTACCGCTATTTGACCAGTGGTGAGTGTTCCATGACGCTCAATATAACGTTTACTCTCTTGTTTAATTTCTAGCCCACCAGCTTTCGCCAGGGCAAGAGCAAGGCCTCCAATATGGTGCAAATGTTCATTGGCTGCATTCACCAAAGCATCAGCATTATGTCTTGTCATATCATCCATCCAAACAGATATCTCAATTCCTTCCTTCAGGGTTTTCCTGTATACTTCAAGGGGACATCTTATACTCTTAAAAAGAGATATACAACCAAACTTCTTCTCAATGAGGTCACGTAGACAGCTCTCTCGTCTTGTAAGGATTTCATAAACATCTTTACTGATGGGAATTGTTAAGCTTTCCTCCTCTGTATCCATGCTGGACACTAGATAATAAAACAATTAAGAGAAATGCAGTGATCCAATGTCAAACACATTTTTAATGCACAGCAAATTTTAAAGCTTTCAATCATTATTTTTTAAATTGACTTGGGATGATAAGGGAAAATTACTTACTGATCATTTCTTTTGTCATAGTCTTCATTTCTCCCATTCTACCTCAGAGACACAGTAAGGATATGCAGTTTTTGGCTCCCTTTACCAATAAAGCAAGGAAGCAAAGGCCTTATATAAGCCCCAGTCTGGCCCTATTCTTGCTCATTCACTTGTCAACTGCCATGACTTTAACTCTCCTCCTACCCCAGCCAGGCCAATTCTTTCTGTCCTAAATCAATGTGCAGCCTGTAAGGACTCTGTCCTATAGACCAGGTTACATTTACACCCTCACCTTTGTTCCAATCAAGTGCCTTTCCCTGACTTCCCAGAAGGAACTCTTCTTCCTCCCACTGTCCATGTTGACTTCCCTGTCTGGGTGGTCCCATCATCCCATCCTTCTTCCAGGCCTTCTCACCTTTCTTCCAATCCTTTATGCATCACCACTAATGTGAATTTCAGGAGCGTGGGGAGTCCATTTTGATTTTGAGGAACAGAAGAGGCTCAGTATCAACATTCTGGAGCTGCCAGATATCCACCTCATCCTACAAACCTGTGAACACTTGGTTTTCCAGTCCTATGTTCTCACCCAATAAGCTCACTCTTTAGTTCTGCAGCTCCTCACAGGCCCTCCCTTTGAACCCACAGAAGGCACATTCTCCCTGCAAGTCTGAACTTTAAGCAGCACTGTAGAAAAAGAAAATGGGCCACCATCTTGTTTCACATAAATCACCAAACAACTGTCAGATCAATTTTTTTTTTTATCATAACCCCCCAGATAGAACTAGCAATGAAGAGCTGCAAAGGTCTTTATACCATTACCAATCCCCGGAGATGTATACTCTTCTGTGCTGGTAGATTTCTATAGAACTACATACAGTAATCAAGTATTAGAGGGGCAGCCGTGTTAGTCTGGATCTGTAAAAAGCAACAAAGAGTCTGACGAAGTGGGTATTCACCCACGAAAGCTTATGCTCCAATACGTCTGTTAGTCTATAAGGTGCCACAGGACTCTGTTACTTTTTACATGAAGTAGGTATCTTATTAACTTGTTTGTGTAAATTCTTACAATTTGCATGAGTTTAACCACACTTTTCAGCTGACCTACAGTACCTATTTCTCTGCACAGTTAGAGTCTAAAAATAGACTGTTCTGCATCTCATTGTTAGTAAGGTGCACTGAATTTAAACGGCTTTCATCAAAACATCTTTTCTTTAGCACACCTGTACTGTACTTTTAATTGTGTGAGGAAACCACATAAAACTAACGAAACATAAAATTGACATCCTTGTCCAAGTCGTACATTTTGGTTTGCTTTCAACTAAACCATTTGCATGCTTTCAACTTTACTTGTTTTAGCGGTAGTGAAATTTCAGTTCAAAGAAGAAGGGTATAAATTCATAAATTCTAATCTGCTCCATAATGTGAAAAGAAAGAAGCTTACCTGAATCGTAATCCTCCTCAAGGGTCTCTGGATTGGACGTCTGTGAAATAATACAAAAAATAAGGGGGAAAATTAAACATATTATATTACACACACATATAAATATACTCTAGTGAGCATGTGCAAACTAAGATTTTTCTAAGGTTTATAATTTAGCCAAACGTGGACCGATTTTCACAAGGATGGCAAAAGGATAAAAGGCCACTTTCCTGCCAAATTTCAATTCCCTGCTCCAAGGCCTGGGAGAGCTACAGCTTTTCAAAGAAAAGGTCACCTGAATTTTCTTAACATTACAACAAGAATCTTCTTAACATTCAATACACTAAAAGGCAATGTATTTTTCCCTAGCCTTGTTCTTGGAAATGGCTCAACATTTTGGCTGAAATTTTCAAAAGAAAAGAAAAAAAAAAAGAAAATCAGCCTGAGACAGACATCCATCATGGAAAATTTCTGCCTGAATGGTTAAAGATTGGCAAAGTTACAAGCAAGTGAAACCACAGTCTTATAATGGGAAATGTCAGACAAATTTAATAATAGGCTGTGCTACCAGCTCCACCTATAATATATAAAAACATATTCATAAATAATGAATAACAGTGGAACTTCTACAAAACACTGTTCAAAAACGTTTATGTAAACTGATTCCTGTTAGTCAACCTATGATCAAACTGATGTGCGCGCACACACAAATGTTTCCTTAAAAATCACGGAGCATTTATTTTGGGGAAAGGAGAAATAAAAACTTCGATATATACTTACACTACACTACTTACACATTTAATTTAACACAATACTGAAAGACTCTGCCCCCTTCACATTAGCAAAAACGGCACAGCAAATAACAAGAATAAATAAATGATCAGAACATCAAATTAACTTTCTCTTGGTTACGTTATCCACTTCAGGAAGCTGTTATCTACTCCAAACTGAAACATGCCCAATGTGGGAAAAACAACCAGCATGGGCAGGGAATGTGCTGGGTTAAATCTTGCAAGGCCAAATTCAACCCAGTGCAATTTTATTGACTTCCTACTCATCATCAGGGAAAAACTGGGGGGACAAAATAATCCCTGCTGTAACTCCACTGAGGTCAATAAAATTGCACTGGGGTGAATTTGGCCCTGCAAGATTCATCCCAGCACATTCCCTGGCCATGCTGGTTGTTTTTCCCACATAGGGCATGTTTCAGTTTGGGGTAGAGAACAGCTTCCTGAAGTGGATAACGTAACCAAGAGAAAGTTAATTTGATGTTCTGATCATTTCTTTATGTTTCCTTCCTGCCCTCCCTCAGGAGATGGTAAGGGGCCTCCAAAGGCCATTTTCCAATATATTAGGAGTGCAGAGCACTTGTGTGAGATGGAGGGAAGCTTTCAGGGCGGGGTGGGGATGGGGCAGTAGGGAAGGAGAGGAGGGGTACTCCTCAGTCCTTTCTCCCTAATGACCACATAGCTGCATCAGGAGCTGTGCTGACCAGAAAACCCTGCTTGGGCCTGGCTTGAAATTTCTTCAACGATTTGAGCAGGGAAATCTCTTGGGAATGGGAGGGGGGTTATTCCTTGGGAAAGGGCCAAAACAGTGAAGCCCAAATCTAAACGAAGGGGCTTCCGCACAACTCTGGACCTGAGCGTGTGTGGGGAGGGATATGAGGCAAAATTTACAGCTCTCCCCCTGCCTGTATGTACAGGCCACTTTTAGCTGACAAATCTTCTCCCTTCTGCAGGCACGTGGTTTATTTCCCTGACTGTCAAGCCAGGTTACACACTAAGGCCTGGTCTACACTAACCCCCAACTTCGAACTAAGGTACGCAACTTCAGCTACGTGAATAACGTAGCTGAAGTCGACATACCTTAGTTCGAACTTACCGCGGTTCAGACGCGGTCCACACGCGGCAGGCAGGCTCCCCGTCGACTCCGCGGTACTCCTCTTGCCGAGCTGGAGTACCGCAGTCGACGGCGAGCGCTTCCGGGATCGATTTATCGCGTCCAGACCAGACGCGATAAATCGAACCCGGAACTTCGATTCCCAGCCGCCGAACTAGCGGCTGGGTGTAGACAAGGCCTAAGACAGAACCACCTATTGGCTACAATTCTGCTTGTTTCTTTCAGTCTAAATCAGTAATCCCTCCAATATCCTTATTCCCTTAAATACCCTGACTCTGGCACTTTGCGCCCCACCCCCGAATACTTCTTTGACTCTCCTTTCTTCCTGGTCACTTACCAACATCTTCATCATGTTCCCCATCTTCAAGCCCCTTCTCCTCCCCACCCCCACTGAGCCCTCTCCTCCCCTCCAGCACCCACCGGTCTAACTGCCTTTCCCCAACAGACTTTTCCTAACTCCCCTGGAACCCTCCAGGCAGGTTGCCATGGTGCTCCCAGACAACTGTCAACAGGAGTTTCAGCCTGCAGGCTCAGCATCTTATTTTGCACATTAACCTTCAATCCCTCTGCGAGGTGGTAAATACTATCCTAGGAGGGAGGGGATATTACCCCTGTTCTGCAGCTAGGACAACACAGACTAGACAGATTCAAACCAAAATTTTCCAGCCTGGGGGCCTCAGCAGGCTCCCAGATACCATGGAACTGGGCACAGTATAAGAAGATGGATAGATAAGGATTATAAATTGCCTGGTTAACTTCAGAGGGACTCGTGGGTGCTCAGTACCTCTGGTAATCTAGTCATTTGTGTTGGTGCCTCACTTTAGGCACTCAGTTTTGAAAATGTTGGCCTCGGTCATTTGTCTAAGATTAAAGAGAGAATCAGTAGCTGATTTTGACTCAGAGTTTCTGCCTCTCAGACCTGTGCCCAGACCCAGGGGCGACATATGTGGGCGGGGGGGAAGAGAGGGAGCCGGGTCACGCCTCCCCCATTTCTGCCAAGGTTTATATTTTTATTTATTTTTTTGCAGGGAGTGGGTTCAAAATACCCCCCCACACACACACACACACACTTTCAACAGTTACGCGTTGCCTCTACCCAGACCACTAAATACATTGCTTCTGTGTATGACATACAGCTTATAGTAGAGATCTGTAAGCAATCAAGGAACCAACTGAGATAAATACTATAGAACTCTTTGCATTCATGCCCCGGTGAGATTTTAGTACTTCTACTACATGAAGAGTTCAGCAAGTCAAAGCCATCATGTGCAGCTTTCAAAACTTCTTATCCTACAAAGCATATTCAGCAGGGAATCAGCGCCACAGGACTGTAAGGTGTTAAATTAGCACACCCATTACGAATATCTGTGCTAGTTAAAAGTCTGAGGCTTGATCCTTATCTTCTTATCATGTCCTTGTTTCTCCTGACAATTTATATAGGAAGGCTTGATCCTTATCTTCTTATCATGTCCTTGTTTCTCCTGACAATTTATATAGGAACATAAAGCTGGGTTTAACCAGCTGCTGTCATCACAATGACTGAGGTGGATTAAAACTAAAACATTGCCCATTTGGAGTCATAGGACTCAGTTGCTGCCTGTTGTAATGCAGTGAGTGAGACAGTATGTGTGGGGGAGGAGGAAGGAAAGGTGATATGTTGCCCTCTACTAGCTAGGATGCTACCAGCAGTTTCACGAGTTCTCATTTAACTCAAGTGCTAGAGGGCTGTGTTTTTGGCGCAATATCAATAACTTATGCCAACTGTTCATTTTCTGAAGACCAAATGTCTTCATCTAGATGAGCCACAATTTGGAGGGGTTCTGCTCCAAATCCAGATATTACTCCAGGCCCTAATTTCTTTCTTTAGAAAAGAACCCATTATTTATTTAAGAAGTTTTAATAAGTTTACAAATTCTTGCCATGTAAACATCAGCAACAAAACAACCATTACAACAGTTAGCTTTTGTTTAAAGAGAGATACAGCAATATATAAACATCAGATCTTTCTATTTAACAGGGTGTTACCATATTACACAGCGAGCATCATTGCAATACTTCTGTCATTTCTAATTATTTTATTAAATTTAATGAAATTTCTATATGCACATATTTAACAGACCAGGTATGTCTATCAAATGCTAATATTAAAACAAAATGGACAGGTGGGCTGAGTTTTTTTGCAAGTGAATGTACTTTGTCTGAGTACTGAATAAAAGGTGACCAAATATCTATCTATCTATCTATCCATCCATCCATCCTCTGTGTATTTTGTTGGGTACATAATTGGTGTGTTAATTTTTCCATAAAAACAATCTCCCATATTTTTGAACCATTCCTCAATGGTTGGGATATTTTATTTTTTTTCCAATGAGAGGTTACTAATAGCCAAGCAGCTACTAGCAGATGAGAGATTAATTCTTCATTTACTTTTGTGTGACCATTTCCAATAGGAAGCCCCAGGAGGATTACCAAAGGATCGTTTGGTAATAAGTATCCAATAATTTGTGATATTTGATTGTGAACTGCAGCCTAATACTCTCTAATGATCGGACATGTCCACCATATATGCATAAAATCTCCTCTTTCACCACAATTTCTCCAATATTCATCCCTATTCAGTCTATACAGACGCTCCCCGGGTTACGAAAACCTGACTTACGCAAATCCACACTTATGGAAAAAGTTCCGTAAATTCCGTAAGCCTTTTTTTTTTTTTTGGCGTAATTGTCGGGTATACGTCTCCGACTTACGCAAGGCATTCCAGAACGGAATGCTTGCGTAAGTCGGGGAGCGTCTGTATGTGTATTTTTAACCTGACTGGTGTGAGGTACCACTGTAACACTGAGGATGCTAGTCCTCTTTTCCAGATCAAACCCGATTCCTCTGGGGTAACTTGTCTATCCAGAGCCTTTTCCCAGACATATGGGAAATTTTCATATGGACAATTTTCTGTTAGGAAAGCTGGCTGCAAAGATTGATATAAATTAGTTATTTTTTTTATTTCCAGATGCCATCACTTCCATTAAAGTTAGCTTTCTGTATAAAACATATTTTCTAGAAAAATGAGAAACATAGTACCTGACTTGAAAGTATTGGTACCAGGGAAAAGCGGACCAATTAAAATTAGTTTTGATCTCTAAATAAGTTAGAAACGTTTCTTTACTGAATAGTTATTCCTTATCCTTATTCCTTATCGTCTGTGCAAAAGGCTCCATAGCCAGTGCAAAAAGTAAAGGAGACAATGGACATCCCTGACTAATCACTTAGCGTAATTCAAAAAGGGGAAATTTAACCCCATTAACTGGCACCACTGCTTTTGGGCTGGTGTAAAGAGCAGTTATGCATTTAAGGAATTGGTGACCAAAGTCCATATGTGACAGGACTTGAAATAGAAAGTTCCTCTCTATTCTACCAAAGGCATCTAGTGATAACAAGAGAAATTGATTTTTTTGATCTGGCATTATGGATGATTCCAAATACTCTCTGAATATTGCCTGACATTTGTCTATCCTTATTTAATCCAGTTTGGTCTGGATTTATATAAACTAAAGCATAAACTGCAATCGGCTAGTTAGTATTTTTGCTAAAATCTTGATTTCATGATACAACAGAGATATGGGCCTAGAGCAGGGGTCGGAAACCTTTGGCACGCGGCTCGCCAGGGTAAGCACCCTGGCAGGCCGGTCCGGTTTGTTTACTTGCTGCGACTGCAGGTTTGGCCGATCGCGGCTCCCACTGGCCGCGGTTCGCCGCTCCAGGCCAATGGGCGCTGCGGGAAGCAGCGTGGGCCGAGGGATGTGCTGGCCGCCCTTCCCACAGCCCCCATTGGCCCAGAGCGGCGAACCGGGGCCAGTGGGAGCTGTGATCGGCCAAACTTGCGGTCGCGGCAAGTAAACAAACTGGCCCGGCCCGCCAGGGTGCTTACGCTGGTGAGCTGCATGCCAAAGGTTGCTGACCCCGGCCTAGAGGAACTGGACAAGGTAAGGTCTTTTCCATCTTTAGGGGAAAACTTCCACAGTAGCTTCTTTCATATATTGTAGAAGTTCCTCCCCTAACAACATGTCATGGAGGACCTCTCTCAAAGGACCCACTAATACCTCCTTAAATACCTTGTAAAATTCAGCTGGAAAGCCATCAGGTCCTGGAGTTTTACCACTTTTCATACTTGCTACTACCTCTAGGATTTCTTCTTCGGTTATTTCTTAATCAATTTTGCTCATCTTTGGCAAGCCTGCTATTTCCAGATATTTTTGAATAACTTCAGAGCTTAGAGTATCTCAGGTATAGAGATTTTTATAATAAGCAGCAAAAAATAGCACATATTTCATTCAGGTGTGTAACTAGCTTTTGCTGATTTTTCTTAATTGATGGAATAATATGTTGCTCTTTAATTTCTCTAAGCTTTCATGCCAATAGCCTATCATTTTTATTTCATTTTTCATAAAACATCTGCTTTGCATACCTCAAGGCTTTTTCAATGGGATTTGTCATCAACATATTCAACTTCCCACCAATATTAGTTAATTGTTAATATGTTTTTTTCTGAACCTGTATTTTTATGAATATCTTGTAACCTTTTTAGCTTCTGTTCTAGTTCTGTTTTTTCTTGAGCTCTTTCGTTCTTCAATTGAGAGAGTCTGCTAATCAACTGACCCCTAAATACTGCTTTTACTGCCTCCAGGAGTCCGTATCATTTAATTGGAAATGTTGAACAATGTCCTCTTTAATTTCTGCAATCCCATCTTTGCCCTTTTGGAAATGCAAAGCATACAGGCGGGTGACGTGTACAGAACTAATATAGAGTCAAACTTCTGCTAAATGGAAACTTCTGCAATTTGGTCTCTCAAGCTGCATTAAGGCTGTTATTCTGTCCCCCTCCTGGTCTCCTCCAGGCCCTAATTTCTGTACTAGACAAAATCAAAATCCCAGCTCCAAATGCTTCTAAACCTTGGGAAACTTTATTTCTAAAGGCAAAACGCAAATGCTGTAGCTCATTAACAACAAAAGCACAATCAGCTACTATCACTGATGTAAGGCACAATGCCAAATCTCCTCTCCTTTAAATCAATGGTGTATCAGTGGAGTGACTCCTGATTTTCACAGGTGTAAGAAGAGAATCAGCTCCTCAGATCATGAAGGCCATCAAAGAACGCCTCAGGACCAGGTTCATAGAAGCCCTTAAGGTGATATTAAATATAGGCAGTGTTGCTGATGTGCTGGCACACCAGGAGCAGTTATACAACCGTACATAGTAACATAGGTGCATCTGCACAGTGAGATACATGCAGTCATATTTACCCAAATGATTTCAAGGATGTTCAGAAAAATGCATCTGCAAACATTTCAGTAAATGCATCTACACACATCCAAGGTCCTGATCCCACAATTAGTTCTTCATGAGCAGAACCCTGCACCACTGACTTCACTAGGAATCCACTCAAGTGCAAAAGTCTGCCCCCACAAAGCTCACTACAGGATCTGGGCCCAAAACTAGGGTTGCCCACCCTCCAGGATTGGCCTGGAGACTCCAAGAATTATAGAATACCAGGGTTGGAAGGGACCTCAGGAGGTCATCTAGTCCAACCCCCTGCTCAAAGCAGGACCAATCCTGACAGATTTTTGCCCCCATCCCTAAATGGCCCCCTCAAGGACTGAACTCACAATCCTGGGTTTAGCAGGCTAATGGGCAAACCACTGAGCTATCCCTCCCCCAATTAAAGATTATGTCATATGGTGAGACCTCCAGGAATACATCCAACCAAAACTGGCAACTCTAGCCCAAACATGTAAAATATACCAACACAAAACTATCGGGAACGTCACACTTTAAAATCTCAGATGCATTTGTGATATATTAATTTATCTTAAAATAGTAAAACAATTCAATGCAAAATAATACTTGAATGCAAGGCTATGGGTGAGAATTTAAATATATACCACTCAGAAAAGTGTCATATGGTTCCCAGGTCAGCCATAATTCAGCCTCAGTGGAAGCACATAACAACTAAACCAGACAACATGAAATAATGCCAACTGTTCATGCCGCAAGGGACCACCACCTACTGGCTGTAAGAACCCTACCCAGGGCAGCATTCTCTCAGTTCTATCAGTGTAATGGAGTCACTCTGATTTACATGGAGCGTTATGAGATCAAAAACTAGTACCACAAACTCAGCCCTATGTAAAAAGAACAGGAGTACTTCTGGCACCTAGAGACTAACAAATTTATTTGAGCATAAATGTATTAGTTTCTAAGATGCCACAAGTACTCCTGTTCTTTTTGCGGATCCCGACTAACAGGGCTGCTACTCTGAAACCAGACCTATGTGCCATTCAGCTCCTGGGGCCAAACTCTGCTCCCTCCCTTGTAGTCAGGACTGCACCGGGGTAGATCAGCACCGGATTTGGCCCTCTCTGCCCCCCCAGGCTTTGCTAGCAGGGGTTAGTTTGCTGCTCCGAAGGAAGCACCGTCCGGGCGCAAACAAGGCCCCCTACCCGAGCCCAGGGCACCTGGGGCCGTACCCCTCCCCGGGGCGAACTCCGCTGCCCCACGCGGGTGCACGGGGCCCGCGCCTCAGCAGCGGCCAGAGGGGCCCTAGCGAGCCCGGCCCGCCCCAACCCGACTCCGCCACATGTGCCCTTGACGGGGTGGCCCCGGTACCTGGCAGGCGGGCCGGAGCGGCGCGGGCGGCGGGACTGAGCGCGGGGCGGGGAGTTTCTGTTGTTCGCAACCGACGCTCCGGACGCTGGGAATCGAAAGCGAAAGTTTGCAGCCGCCAGCGGCAGGCCCCGCGCGCTATGGCCGCCCTCCCGGCCCCGCTCCTGGTGTGGGTCTCTCCCGCGCCCCGGTTCGGCGACAAGCTGCCACTCAAGCTGGAGAGCTACTTCCAGTCCGCTAGGCGCTCCGGGGGAGGCGAGTGCGACGTGAAGCCGGGCCCCGAGCCGGGCACCTACCTGGTGTGCTTCTGCTTGGAGAAAGGTGAGGGGTGGGGTGCCAGGCCCGGCTCGGCCCCTGGCTGGTGCCCTCGGCGCCTCGCTGAGGGGAAGGCATGGCCCACTCCACTCTGGCTTCTCGAGAGGGGCGGGGGTGCCTGCCGTGTGCCCGGGGCGGGGGGCGCAGCCATATAGCTCAACAGCATGTCAGTGCATGCCAGCCCCAGAGGGGCCGTGGGGTGTGTGCTAGCCATGTCCTGGGGGTGGCTCGCAGGATGTGCCAGCCGTACCGTGTGTGTGTGTGTGTGTGTGTGTGTGTGTATGTATGCCGGCTGTGCCCCAGGAGTGTGGGGGGTGCAGCCCGGGAGTGCTAGCCATGCCCTGGGGGTGGGGGAACACGGGGTGTGCCATCCGTGCCCCCAGTGATGCAGAGTGCCAGCCATGTCACTCAACAGCATGGTAGTAGCACACCAGTTGTGCCCGAGGGATTGTGCACAATGTGACGGCATACCAGCAGCATGTCACAGGTCAGCATGTCAACTGTGTCACTCAGCATGGCAGCAGTGTGTGCCACTCAAAGCATTTTGCCAGCTGCTACTCAGCAGGGGCGATGGATGGTATATCAGCTGTGACGTTCAGCAGGATGGTGATGTGCCAGCAGTAGCCACCTGTGGGCATGTGGATGGGAAGGTGGTATATCTGCTATGCCCCTAGGCAGCACCCCAGCTGTGAACCTCTCTGTGTCCGGTATGCGAGCTGTGCCACATGCCGGCTGTGATACTCTGTGTAGAGCAAACTTTGGGTGATCCTATGTCACCCACATCTTGGTCCTTAGTGTGGGGGCACGGTCAGGGAAAAGGGAACATGGATGGGAACCTTGGTGGCCACTGACAGCCAGCATAGATCTCTGTGAGATGCACAGATGAAAAGTGCTATATAACAGTTAGGTGGTGAGCCTTAATTTGTGCTGTGGACTGGGCCAGCACCTAATGGCCCCAGCACTGGGACAGTACAAAAGAGGCTTGAACACATCTCATTTCAAACCTTAAAATTCACAGTATATATGTTGTGTGAATTCCTTGGGGGTTGTTTTTCCTCTTCCTTCCCCCTTGTGTAATCATTCATAGGTGTGCAAAGTGGGTGTAAAACCATACCAGATCAGAATGTTAGCCTTTTACACTCATTTTGCACATGTGAAAATGACTACACAAGGGGCAAAGCAATGGAGAATCTGACTGTTTAGTGTTCATTGATACACCAGAATAAGCAGAAGTTCCCGCCTCTCCCCCAATTTATTCCCACCTCACTATAGATAAGAACCGCGTGAAATCACGTGAAGACCATGCCCTAGAAATTGATGGCAAAAGTCTGAAGATATTTATCCAGGCAGATTCAGAAGTAGAGGATCCTGGAGAAAGCCAGCCTACAACACAATCCTCGGGCCGATCTAGCACTTCAGGCTTTTCACAACTTCAGAAGAAATCTGATAAGAAACAGCTTGGTGAAAAACATGATGCCAGTTCATCTTCTAGAGCATTTACTGAAAAGGTATGTTTAATATAAAGTAGAAAAAATAATTCACCAGGCTCTCAAGGTCTCATGACTTACACCTGTACACCTCTGCTGCCATACATCAGTTGGAGAGAAAGAGCTCATTTCACCTTCTAGCCAGAATAGAAGAGTTGGAAATTGTTAGTATGCATTAGATTTATAAACTTCCTGGTCAGCAAGCACTGAGACATGTCCATACCCCTAATTAACATATAGACACAGAGTATGGCATGGTGACTTGTAATGCAGTGGTAGGGATTTGCAGTCATAATTATGTTTGTGGCATGTGCGTGTCCTCTGAAATCCGGGGACATTTATATTTTTCAGAACCAATTTGTATGCCTGGGTTGCTACTGAGGTACATATAGGAACCCTTTCAAAGGAACTAATAAGTACAATCAGATATTCTATTCCATATAGGTTCTTATACTGCTCTTGTCATCATAGAATCTGAGCATGTTCCAGTACTACAATAAGTGTCAGGCACATCTATGACAAGTGGTTCATTCTCTCATCCTCTCCAGAGGATAATTGTACATCTAATGTAGTGCTTTGTTTTGTCGGGTTTTGGTTTTGGGTTGTTTGTTTGCTTGTTTGTTTGTTTTTTAATGTCTGTACTGCTCTGTGCTTTTGATAGGGAAGGCAGGTCAAAGAAGTGTGCCTTGCACTTGGAGTCATGAGGTTTGTGATGGTCCTTAGTTCCTGTGGCATAATGAATAATACTAGCAAAGTAGATCATGAGTTGCTTTTTATGTTGTGCTAATGTGCACTGGGTCTCAATTTAAGAGAGAACTGTGGATGGCCTCTACATTGCCCCACTGAAGCTCACATTAGAAGATGGGAGTTTTTTCACAGATTTCATTGGGAGCAGGATTGGTTCTCATGCATGTGTACATAGGGATACTAATGGCAGTATATCAGTATACATGAGTTCAAAGAAGACTATATGCAAGAGTGTTTATATACAGTAAAAACAAAATAATCTTGGCAAGCTGAGAACGAGAGTAGAAAGATTTTTTAATTAAATATTTGAAAGAACAAGCTGAGAATTTTAGGAAAGCTGATAATGATCTCTGCTTGTTCTTTCATTTTCAGATTTTTCTCCATGTGTCTGCAACCTTGAATACCGACCTGTTCACTAAACAGGAAAGACAACAAGTGACCACTCTGTGCCCAAACTTAAAAATAGAAAAAAATTCTAGTAACGACGGCATCGAGAAAGTGACAGGAGACTATGCAGATATTGAAAAAGTGTATCACTATTTTGATGAACTCCGTATAAAAAATGACCAACACACTGATTTTTCACACTCTGAAAGAAATTATTTGGAAGATGTGAATGAGAATGGTTTGGATGAAGTGAACAATATTGAAGTTCCATCAGCTCTCTATGAATACTTTAACCATGTCTATGAAGAACAAATTAAAGAATTACAGCAACGTTTCAACGTAAAGATAAAAAGCAAAGAGAATGACAAGGGACTCACTTCAGTAAGCTTCATATCTGTTGGGAGTTCTGGATCAGTAGAGAGAGCTCAGCAGTCTTTTATCACTGATTTTCAGAAAGGAATAGCAGATTTAAAACAAGAAAAAGTTTCTTTGACAAACAATTCCCAGTTAAATGAAACACTACTGAAATTAAATACCAGGTTTAGGAGTCTTCTTGCCAAAATTGAAGGAAATACAGTAATACTGCGTGGTCCAGCAAATGAGATTTTGGCTGCAAAAAAATTTCTTGAAGAAAAAAACGTGAACAGCCCACTTGAAAAACCTATGAAAATAACATCTGAAGCTTACACATATAGGAATGGAATTGAAGTTGATTCTGTTGGGCTTAAACTCTTGGAAACAATATTAAGTAAAGAAATTGAAGTGATAAATCAAACATTTGATACCATAATGGAAAACAAGGGCTCTCCACAGAGCCAGAAAGCATGCATCATATTTAAACCTAAGAACAAAGATTCAGATATGTCTGTACATGCTTACGAAAGCTTCATTAATGCATTTCAGAAGGCCTCAGCAATGATAACTGAAAAAGACCTCTGCTTGAATCTTTCAAGTGATCAGAAAAAACAACTGAATAAATACTTTAATAAACTACAACTGGAAAACCCAGGTATAATACTTAATAAAAAGGAGGAGAAACTCAGTTTAAAAGGATTACCAGATCTTCTGCATGCTGCTGAAAAGCACATCAGGAGCTTTCTTTACATTGAAGGCCCTGTAAAGATTAAAGAAGGGACCCCTCTCATTTATGGTACCAGCGGTAGAGGTGCTACAGGAACTTCCCTGGATGCAGATGGTGACGGGAAAATGAATAGGGTTCTTCCCAAAGAACAACCTAGACCAAAGTTAGCAGGAGGAGAGGAAGCCAAAGATGTGTGTGCCATTTGCATGGATAAAATCCATCAAAAAGAAGTACTGCAAAAGTGCAAACATGAATTTTGCAAAGCGTGCATCCAAGTGGCAATGAAGTATAAGCCTGCCTGTCCTGTCTGTAATACATTCTATGGACTCATACAAGGAAATCAACCAGAGGGAACAATGTCTGTCTCAAAGTGTCCTTATCCAATCCCTGGCTATCCTCAATGTGGGACTATTACGATTGAATATCATATGCGAGGTGGGGTTCAAACTGTAAGTATATTTGAAAGTGTGTAGAAGCTGTTAGTTAACAAAACCGAACTCGAATATAGAATCTAATATTTTTCCATTTTTATATCCTAAAGAGAGGTTTTTTTTAATCCAGCAGATATTTATTCCAATATTTTTGTTAGGCTCTGGTACTCTGAATATACATTACAAATCTCAGTTTTCCAAATAGGATCTCATGTCACATCACATTGTATTATATTTCTTTATGGAGCGCCATTAATATGCAGTACTAACACCCAATGCTGGGTCAGAGCTACAAGGGAAACACAAAAATATCAAATATTAATCAATACAAATGAAAGATAAAACCAAAATGGTAGCCCTCACTGTTATACGTAAAGGGCCTGTTTCTCCTTTCGTGTAGGTGTAAATCTGGAGTAACTCCATTGAAATCAGTGAAGTGATGCTGGTGTAAAACTGCTGTGAGAGGAGAATCAGGCCCAGCGCTTGGCTAAAGAAGTGTGTAGTGCATTGGGGGGAGGAAATGATTGTAAGGGCTTTGGATTATGTTATGTGTTTGTACAGCACCTAGCACAATAGGGCCCTGATCAAGACCCTTAGGTACTACTGCAGACCAAATAACACTTGCAATGACATCAGTGGGAAAAGCAAAGGGAGAGGAGACAAGACAAGAAAATGTGAGAAATTGAATGAAGGGGATGGGCAGGGAGGAAAGGAGAGATGAGATATCCTAACAAGGAACAGTTCTGGTGAGGCTATTGAAAGTGAGGGTGAATTTCAGTGACACCTCAGATACACAGGAAACCAATGAAGAGGTGAAAGAGAAGATGTGTAAATAGAAAAGCAAAGTCAAAATTAAGCATGCAATGTGATTTTGAACAGACGGAAGGAGTTGGAGAATGGATTTGGGGAGATGGGAATAAATAAGAACATAAGAATGGCCGTACTGGGTCAGACCAAAGGTCCATCCAGCCCAGTATCCTGTCTACCGACAGTGGCTAATGCCAGGTGCCGCAGAGGGAGTGAACCTAACAGGTAATGATCAAGTGATCTCTCTCCTGCCGTCCATCACCACCCTCTGACAAACAGAGGCTAGGGACATCATTCCTTACCCATCCTGGGTAATAGCCATTAAGCTAATAGCCTGGCTAATAGCATTGCAGAAATTGAGGTGGCAGATTCGTTTTCACATGTTTTTAGTATATCTATGCTATACATAAGGCCCTTTGTTTTGGGTATTTACTGATTTTCTCTGAAAAATTCTGGGGTTTTGAAAAAGTCAGTTTTGGGGATTTACCAATTTTTCACCCTAACTTTGGTTTTTTTGGGACCCAGGAATTGTTCAGAGATGGGCAGGGAGCTGAGGCCTGTCAGCCAAGACTTCCCAACTGCAGCAACAGGCCTACAGGGAACTGAATGCTGCGCCCTATGAGTACTGGCCCCCCATCGGACAGACACCCTCCTGACCCCAGTCCTTCAGCATGGTCCCTTCCACTTTCTCTAAAGGGTTGGGAGGGAGCTCTGTCTGGCAGGGGAGCCAGTACTCACAGGGCACAGTCTTCTGCTCCCCTCCTGGCCATTGGCCCTTCAGCATGGCTCCCTCTGCTCAGTGGGAGAGCAGACCTGGGAAGGGTCCTGGGTCCTGGCAGCTGAAGTCGCCTGATCACTGCAGTGACAGGCCCGTAGAGTGTGGAAGCCTTCCTCAACTGCTATATAATGAGGTCCCCTGCTGCACCCTGTAAGTACTGGACACTGCTCCCCACCTGCCCCCACTACATCCTGGTACTGGGTATCCCTCTGCCCCTGTGAGTACCAAGCATCACCCTCTTGCCTGCTGCCCTTCGCTTTTGATTTTTACTGATTTCCCCTCCTGCCGCCCTTCTCCCCATTTTTTTTAATTGTAATAAACACTGATACATTCTCAGGAAAAAAAATTTAAAGACCCAGAAACGAGGGGCCTTGGGTATACAGACCATTTTCGTTGTATTCTTTACAAAACAGAAAAACCATCCAAACCCAGGCAGACGATACTCTGGAACAAGTCGAACAGCATACTTACCTGATAACAAGGAAGGAAGAGAAATTTTGCAGCTGCTTAAAAGGGCCTTTGACCAAAGATTGATCTTCACAGTGGGGCAATCACGTACTTCTGGTGCAAATGATGTTATCACCTGGAATGATATTCACCATAAAACATGCAAGCATGGGGGACCTGAAATGTGAGTATTTTTAAGTGATTTTAGTGCTTGCCAAAGATGCTAGATTGACAGGCCTGAGCCTTCTCTGTACTAAAGCATTTTGGCATTGCTAGCACCATTGCAAGTTACTGGCACTTGTGTAAAACATCTTGAGTCACACTCCACTGCCTTGCGCCTTGTGTTGTCATTTACGCCTGTGCAAAGTGGGTTGTTGTAAGAATCCTGATATGATACATTTTACACACAGTTTGCACAGGCGTAAATAACTACACAAGGTGCAAGGCAGTGGAGAAACAGGCCCCTTGTATCAATGCACAAAATTTCTTTCAGTAATGCACAGGCATTAACAACACCATTGCAATTGCACCTACTTTAGGCAAGGCTAAGCACCATTATATACTCCACTCAGACACTCTATTGTTGCAGAGCCGGTGTGGTCAGGGAAAGCAAGCACTGTAGATATACAACAGTGCAGTTATTCCTCCAAATACAATTCTACGTTGCACCCCGTGTGACACTCACAGTTAATGGCACTGGCTCTGTCACCTGTCAAGCGTGCTACTCAACTGATCTCTTCTCGCTGTAAAGTACCTTCCTTTCTTCAGAACAAGCAGTTCTGAGAGCAGATGTGGTAGTATTCTCCCTGTTTCAGCTTTACCCATCCCCCAAGAACCAATACCCCAACTCCCACTTCAGCACATGTCCCAGATACAGAATGAAAAATACCATATGAACATTCTGTAAAAACATGCACATTTGGTACAAAATTTGTTTTAAAATTATTTGTTTGTCCTATGAGGCCCCACCGAGGTCATAAATAAATACATACGTACATACATACCAAAACAGAAAAATCAGTCAAATTAAAGAGTCAAATTACAAAATAATTGAGTATGTAAATGAACCCATTTTTCTCACCTCCTAGATCAGTGGTTTTAAAACTCAGGTCGTGACCCAGGTCAGCACCGCCGACCGGGCAGTTAAAAGTCCCATCGGCTGTGCTGCCCAGCTAAGGCAGGCTAGTCCCTATGTGTTCTGACACCGCACTATGCACTGAAAGCAGCCAGCAGCAGGTCCGGCTCCTAGGCGGTGGGGCCACGGGGCTCCGCGTGCTGCCCCAGCCCCGAGCACTGGCTCCGCACTCCCGTTGGCAAGGAACCGGCCAATGGGAGCTGGGGGGGCAGTGCCTGTGGGCGAGAGCGCCTAGGAGCTTGACCTGCCGGACCTAGCTCTGTCCTAGCTCCTGCCGAACCTAGCTCTGCCCACGGTGCCAGGACAGGCAGGAAGCCTGCCTTAGCACCCCCACTGTGCCACTGACCGGCAGCTGCCCGAGGTAAGCCCGCACCCCAACCCTGCACCCCAATCCCCTGCCCCAGCCCTGAGACCCCTCCCAAACCCAGAGCGCAAATCAGGCAGGTTTTTTAAAAATTACAGTGTTAGAGTTTTTTATGTTGTTTACCAAGAAAACAAGTTACTGGAGCTCAGAAATTGTATATACTATATACTGGGTTTAGTGCAAGTATTTGTGTAACCCACAGTATTACAGTGGTTAGCACTATATTAATAAACTTCTCTACACTATCATGAGAAAATGGTAAACTATATTACTGTATAAACTATCGAGGGGAAAAGATATTCTTGTGATAAAGGATAAGACTAAAAGAAGATGTGGGGCCAAACTGGGAGCCAGGTTTGCACCAATTTGCTGTCACAGGCCATAAAGCAGCCCTACTGGTGCAAGGGAAGATTCCCCCTGCATTGAGGAATCCCTAGGTGCTGTAGAATCCGGGTAATTGGCTGTACGCCACTGCCCTTTGCAACCCAAGGCATGTAAGGGCCATGTCAGTGTGAGAGCAGTGCCAGACAAAGTCACTAAGAATTAATGAAAGTAATAGTATATCCCTGGCACAGGAAAACAGTACAAAAGAAATACTGAAATAATTGAAATGCTTTGATATGGACACAATGATATTGTCCTCAGAGGAACAACAGATAGTCAAGAAGGGTATACATAGCGGACAGTAACTGAAGTACATCCTCCTTATGATGAGTTGTATAGACCTTACAAGGGAATGGACACCAAAGTGTTAAAAAGGAAGCAGTCATGTCCCCAGTTTCAGCCAATGGGCAGGCTAACAACAGCAAGGGTAAAATGCCGCAATCCAAAGAAAGAACCACTGTGAAGGAGCTCCTCAGGGTCAGACCAGAGGAAGCTGCCCAGAGAAACCATTTTACTGCCAGAATGGATCAGAGAAGATTACCAGGCAGGTACCTGCAAGACCCTGAGGTAGGAAGCAACTCAGAGAAGCAGCAGGAGATTTAAACAAAACAAGTTTCTGACTGTATCACCCAGGGTCCCTGGGCTGGGGCCCATAGGAGAGGGTAGGTCTGGGTCTCCTACCCTACACTGACACTTGGGTGAAGACTGCCAAGATCTTTGACTAGAAGTAGAAACAATAACAGGAATATTGGACTCTGGCTTTGTGTTCTTGCTCTAACTTACTTTACTTCTGCCCTGTTGAAGAAAGAAAGGAAGAAACCTGTAAAGAGGGATAGAAGAGGCCCTGAGAGGAAGGCCAAACTCCTGGGACAATTGATCGAAAGACCACTAATGCGACCATTAGAACTTTGGGTGGGGCCAGATTCCTTTTAGTCCTGGAAGGGGAGAGACACAAGTAACCCAGCCAGAGGTCAGGAGTTATAGATGAAGACTGACGTATGTAGGTTCCATCCCTGAACCAACTCAGGGACATTGAGGCAGGGACAACTGCAGTTCCGTGTATTGCAGGGCTGAGGTCCTGCCATTGAACACCACCTGCTTTCCCATAGCTTCTAGCACCTGAGTTCCTTCTCCCCTCCCCAGAAAACATTCAGCTTCCCAGTAAAGGTTTCAAAAGGTTGAATATGAATGGTTAAATATACACACGTCAAGTTATGGTTCTGTTTTAAATCATTTGAATGATATAACTGGACTGTTAGTATACAACATGCTGTCAAATATTGGTAGTTTTGTAATAAGGTATGTACTTACATGTCAAGATCCTATAATTGAAATGTTTTATTGTAAACCATCTGAAATATTCATAAGGCAGATGGGACATGTCCCCACCCGTTAACACAAGAGTCCCACTGCATCACTTAGAGCAACCCTAAGGATGTTCTAATTTGTACCAGGATTCACATTGGTTCCTGGATGGCCTGAGATCAAAAGACAGAAAAGACACCACTTTTGCAGCCTCCCATGCCACCCCCAGTTCTGCCTAAGCACTGTGCCTATTTTGAGACAATTGGGGCCTTATTTTCAGAGTTGCTGAGCACCCACAGTTCCCATAGACTACAAGTGGAATTGTAGGTACACAGCAGGTCTGAAAATCCAGCTCAAGGTGTCAGTTTGGGCACCCAAAACGAATGGCTGCTTTTGAAAATTTTAGCTTTAACCTTTCTGTGCCTCACTTTTCTTATCTGTAAATTAGGGCCTGTTTGTTTCACAGAGCATTGCAAAACTGATGTTTGTAAAAGTGCTTTAAGAGATTTTAATGGAAGGTGCTGTAGAATTGGGAAATATTGTTTCATTATGTAAATGGCCCAAACAAGTCTTCTCTCTTTCCCCTAGGTTTGGTTATCCTGATCCTAATTATCTGAAACGTGTTCGAGAAGAACTGAAAGCAAAAGGAATTGAATAAAGACATGTCAGCCAACTGCTTTTAAGCTGTATTCACTATAAGATATAGCATTTACTTAAGTATATCAGTTGATTACAGATGCATAAAGTTTAGAGGACTTCTTCCAAGAAAAGCACAATATTGCTGTATTGTCCAAAACTCCCAATGAATCCAGAGGCCTGGCACCTCTGAAAATCAGGACCTGGTTCTGAGTCTTTGATTGCATGTACAACAGGTCTATAGGCATTGCATTTTAAATTGCTTTTAGCTTTTTATTTTATCTTGCTTGTAATCACAATGTATCTTCCAGTATGTGGATGAAGTACTCTCTGCTCATATAGATTTGATTGTTGTAGACATTTTACTTTACTGATGATATTTTACATTAACAAAATAATTGTTGTTAAATTTACAGTTATAAAACATATGGCTCTGATTTAGTGCACTTGGTGATTATTAGCTAAGTAGTTTTCACAAAGTAAAAATGTGGTCTCCTTCAGTTGTCTCGTGTTGTCTCTGCAATTCCATGCAGTCTTATACTGCACATACAGATATGTAAAAAAACCTATTTTTACAGTGGCATAGGTGTGCATTGTGCTATCCAGAACTATAGGAAGAGAGAGAGTTCCTGCTCCCAGGATTTTACAATCTAAGGGGCAGGCAGTAGTCAGTGAAATCAATGGGGCTATTCACATGTGAGCTGCAGGATCAGGTCCACCTTTTGATGAACATAGTAAATTATGACAGCATACAAAGGATGGAAGGAATGGGTGAGTGCTACAACAAAATGAGGTTTTGACATACTGTCCACCCCGCCAAAAAGCCAAAAGAAGGTAGCATACATCCCAGAAGATTCTGCAACCTAGATGTCATTGTAAATGAATCAAATGCAATGGCTCACCTCCAAGCAAGTACTTTAGAGTTAATTTATATTGCTGATAAATAAACTCATTTGGGGGGGGGGGGGGGGAGAATGCATTTTCAGTATATGAAAGTATTTTTTATACAATACTTGCTGAGAGGCCACTGGGGAAAAATGAGAATTGGCAAACTTGCTTATTTTCACATTGAATCACATATTCACCTATTAAAGGGTGACACTGCCCCTTAAGAATGAGCCAGGTCAGTGCACCTGTGCCACATCAACTGACCCAAATTAATTTTAAGAGGGCACCTCAGTCTGAGTGTGTCATATGTGCCATCTGGGCACATCTGGGGAAAAACTCTGCCCCTCTGGTCTTTCAGTTGATTCTCAGTTTTTCATCCTGACACTGCTGGGGGGAGGGAAGTACAATTGGGAGGTGCTGGAGGGATTTGTGTTTACTGGGAGAGGGTATTGGGGGGGGCTGGAGGAGGCTGCATATAGCCCCCTGGCCCAGACACCGTCACCCCCAGAGCCGAGCAGCAGGCCCAGGCACCCCTTCCCCCTAAAAGCCCAGCTATAGGATGCCCCCCAACCCAGACACCCGCACCCACTCCTGATCCCAGTCTCAGGCCAGACACCCGCACCTCCTTCCCCCAGAGCCTAGGGATCCAGAGGAAGAAACAGCCTGATGCTGGTCAGACTGGGCTTGTATGGAGTTTCCTGCATGCTGCCTCCTTTCTTTAGGGCAGGGGTAGGTAACCTATGGCACGCGTGTCGAAGGCGGCACGCAAGCTGATTTTCAGTGGCACTCACACTGCTCGGGTCCTGGCCACCAGTCCGGGGGGTTCTGCATTTTAATTTAATTTTAAATGAAGCTTCTTAAACATTTTAAAAACCTTATTTACTTTACATACAACAATAGTTTAGTTATATATTATAGACTTATAGAAAGAGACCTTCTAAAGACGTTAAAATGTATTACTGGCACGCGAAACAAATTAGAGTGAATAAATGAAGACTCGGCACACCACTTCTGAAAGGTTGCCGACCCCTGCTTTAGGGTGTGCCAGGAACAGCAGCTGTTGAGAACCCTCCAGCTCTGAGTCCCCTCCCCCACATCCCAGCAGTGTCCTCTATTTGGGGGCTGGGGAGCCAGGCACTATGTGGTCCAGTGGCCCCTAGTGGCAGCCAACAGCTCTGCAATGTCAATTCTGTGGGGGAAAATGAAATTCTGCACAGAATTAATGTTCTGCACAAATTCTGCATTGTGCAGTGGCGCGGAATTCCCCCAGGAGTAGATAATCACTATAGTGTGTTCTGTGTTATAAAATGCTTTCTAATTAGTGTTTAATACAGTAACTCCTCACTTAAAGTCATCCCGGTTAACGTTGTTTCCTTGCTGATCAATTAGAGAACATGCTCGTTTAAATTTGCACAATGCTTCCTTATAACGTTGTTTGGCAGCCACCTGCTTTGTCCCCTGCTTGCAGAAAGAGCAGCCCGTTGGAGCTAGCTGGGGGGGCTTGGAACTAGGGTGGACCAGCAGCCCCCCTATCAGCTCCCCGCTCCTCTAAATTCCCTGTGCGGCAGCCGCCCAGCGGGCTTTCAGTTGCCCTGCAGTTCAGTTGTCCCTCCCCCCACTGCCATGTGCTGCTCCTACCCTCTGCCTTGGAGCTGCTCTCTGGAGCCTCTTGCTTGCTGTGCAGGGGTGGGGGGGAAGAAGGGTGCTAATGTCAGGGTATCCTCCGCCGCCCTGCTCCTGCCCCCCCCCCCGCTTACCCCATCTCCATAGAGCAGGGTGGGGGGGACAGGACACAAAAAGGCTCAGGACGGAGGGAGCTTGCTGACAGCAGCTGCTGTCTCAACTTGCTGATCTACTTAAAAGGGCAGTGTACTTAGAGTGGGGTCAGCGTACTTAAAGGGGCAATGCGCATCTCTCTCTCTCACACAGAGTGTATGTCTGTCTCTCTCTGCCATGCTGGTTTCCCCTCCCTCCATTCGTGCTGCCTTGTAGAGTGTGAGGCTACATTAATAACGTGTTAACCCTTGAGGGCTCAGCCAAGTGATAGTTCACCATTTAGCAATAAGGCATTCCCTGGGAAATATTTCACCCTCTGACTCCACTACCTCAACCAAGCTTCACAATCATCATTGCTGTGTACAGTATTAAATAATTTGTTTAAAACTTATACTGTGTATATATGTGTGTGTGTGTGTGTGTATATATATATATATATATATAAAATATAGTCTTTTGTCTGGCGAAAAAAATTTCCCTGGAACCTAACCCCCCACCCCCATTTACATTAATTTTTATGGGGAAATTGGATTCGCTTAACATCATTTTGCTTAAAATAGCATTTTTCAGGAACATAACTACAACGGTAAGTGAGGAGTTACTGTACCAACCAAACTCAGCCATAATTTAGCTACAAAACACCAGGGGTGAAAGTAATTTAAAGGACTTACCAGTACTCTGGAGTCCTGAGCAGGGGGCAGGGCCTCAACCGGAAGGGGTGGGGCCTTTAGAGCCTGGGGCCCTTTACATCAAGATTCATAGGGCCCCGGGCTCCGGCTGCGGTATTGGCGGCTTTAAATCACTGCCGGAGTTACCAGCTGCAGAGGCTGCTGGGAGCCCTGGGGCTCGGGGGTCATTTCAAGGGCTGGGGCCCTGGCCGCCGCTACCGCAGCAGAGCCCCGGGCCCTTGAAATCGCCGCCTGAGCTCTGCTGCCGGAGCCCCGGGGTAGGAGCGGTGGCCGGGGGCTCCAGCGGTGATTTAAAGGGCCAGGGGTTCCCAGCCGCCACTACTGCAGCAGAGCCCTGGGCCCTTTAAATTGCCGACAGAGCCCCGGGGTCCTAGCTGCCGCTGCGACCCCGGGGCTCTGGCAGCAGGGCTCGGGCAGCAATTTAAAGGGCCCGGGGCTCCGGCCGCCGATACCGCCCCGGGCTCTTTAAATCTACACCAGCTCCAGCAGTGGGGCTCTGGCAGCAATTTAAAGGGCCTGGGGTGGTAGCGGCAGCCGGAGCCCCAGGCCCTTTAAATCACCACCCAAGCCCCGGTGCCGCTACCCCATGGCTCTGGCAGCGGGGCTCTGGCAGCGATTTAAAGGGCCCGGGGCTCCGGCCGCTGCTGGGAGCCCCAGGCCCTTTAAATTGCCACCTGGGGAAGCTGGTCGGGATGGCGTACCGGCTTTTGCCAGTACGCCGTACCGGGGTGTACCGGCTTACTTTCACCTCTGCAAAACATGCTCTGTGTACAGATAAGCCTGCAGAATTTTTCAAATTAAAATTAAGCGAATTGAAGGCTGGAAAACTGTGCATTATTAACACAACCCATGTCAACGATAAAGCACTCAAGCTTCATACAAAGTTAGTTACAGAATTGCTAAAGCTGGGAAACCTCACACAATTGCTGAAGAACTGATTCTTCCAGCAGTGAAGGACATGACAAACATAATGCTAGCAGAGAAGCAAGGAAAGCAATTAGAAATTATTCCTCTGTCAAACAATATAGTATCTAGCAGAATATGTGACATGAGCAATAATATGGAAAAACAGCTGGTGTCTCACTTGTAGTTGAGTCTGTATATTGCCTTGCAAACTGACAAATTGACAGATGTTGCTGGTATGGCTCATCTGTAGGGGGCATTTCAGCAACCAGCCAGGTGTCCTAGCCACTGTCAATTATACTGGACTATCAATTATTCTGCTTGTTGCATTTAGCTATTTAGTAGGCCTTTGCAGGAACTTAGCATAACAAACACAAGCTGGGGGGAAGGGAGAGGGGAAATAGCTATCACATTTATCACCCTCGCTGTACATACTGGGGTAAGTATGAAAAAAGGGTGGCAATACCGCAACCCCCCTAAAATAACCTTGTGACCACCCTGCAACTCCCTTTTCGGTCAGGACCCCCAATTTGAGAAACACTGATATCCCCCCTGAAATCTATATAGTATAGGTAAAAGCACACCAAAAAAAAACCAGATTTCAGGGGGGAGACCAGATTTTCATGGCTGTGAATTTGGTAGGGCCCTAGTAATAAGGTAGAGGTCCACCCTAAAGGAATTGCCAGGTTATTACCAGGGGGTTTATCTCCGACCCACAGAGGACCTCCCAGAGCAGGCTAATCGTGCTAACCCTTGGAAGGACATGGATACAGCCTTCCGCTCAAGAACCGACACACAAGCAGCAATTCTTCAAAAACAAAATAATATTTATTTAAAAGAAATAAGTAGCTACAATGTATCTAATGAAGCAAGAATACATAAAATAGTAAACACAATAGAATTACATTTAAAAATCGTACAATAAAGTGGCGCAACAAATTAAAAAAACACAATACACAGATCATATAGTAGTTACACTGTAATAGGCATATGGAGACCCTGCATATACAAAGGCCTTAGTGTTTAATGTTATAATCAGATACCATTATTTAATATAATGTAGTATGCATGACTTTTACACGCATGTACAAGAGACTATTACAATGTTAAAGATTTAATTAAATCATTTGCTTAACACTAACATCCTGTGAGCAGTGATCCAGCCAGTCGCAGGATGGGTGGGGTGGATCTCACTCAAACACATGCATCCAGCTTTACTGACAGGCACACGGACATCCTTTAATAGGAGATGGCAAAATCAGACTTACACTCTTTCTTTTCAGTTTCCTCTGACTCATCTGAGGGGTCCTTCTGTTCTGTTGGGTGGGGTTGGCACCGGAGATGATGGCTGGTGCTGTCTCCACTGAGTCGAGGTAGCTGTTTGTCCTGAAGGAGCTGTCGCTGTAGTGGCAGTTAAAGCTGCTGCCACCTTCTTCCTCAGGCTGTCTGCCTTAGAGGCTTCCATAGCTGTTGTATTCTAATGCTGATGCTTCTGGCAGCTTCTAGCTGCTGTCTCAGGAGCTTCTGCTACTACTTCCAGGTAGCTGCTTCTTCAGGTAGTTGCAGCTTGATCTTATCTGTCTGGAAGGACAGACAGTCACTCACTCTCTCTACCCTGCTAGCTGTTAGCCTAATATACTGGCTGCTCTCTCAAGCTCATCTCAGCCAATCAGCTTCTAGCTCCTCTCCTGAGGTCATCCTATTTTTAGATAGTAAAGCTCTTCCCCCTGACACCATCTTGGGTAGAGCACCTCCCTCTGACCTATTTTTGGATAGCAAAGCTCCTCCTATGAGTTACTGGAACTTTCCATACCCTAACCCTGTGTCTTTCATAATTATTGCATCTGCCATTTTGGATTTTTAACTTTAAACTATCACTAATTATTATTAATCTAAAGCCTTAATCTTAAAACTAACTGCTTTTTTATGCAAGTCAAAGTGTCCTGATACTGTCACCATCTTAATTATATTAATTCAGAAAGGTGAAATTTTTGTGATATTTAAACCCCTTTTTCAGTTTTTCTCTGCCCGTCTCTATCAAGGTGCTGCAAGGTTTTTCAAAACAGCTAAAAGCAAAATCTCTCATTACACAGGGAATATCAGTAATCATGTCTGATGTGCAAGACAAAATAGAAACCATGATAAACAAGCTTTAGTTGTGGTGTCATCATATGACAAATGACAGTTTTGATTGTTTGCCATTCTTAGATTCATTTTTGTGGGGAAATGATTTAACTCGATGAAAATGTAAAACATAATATTCTTCAGCACTTGGTAAATCTCAAGGACAACTTCCAAGAATACTTTCCTGTGAAGACTGATGCCAACAATTGGATTTAAGACCCGTTTGCCGAAGAAGCAAAACCATCAAAGGAATTGAATATTGAAGAACAGAAGGAACTTATTGAATTGGCGTGTAATGGAGATTTGAAGATGGACTTTAAAAAGCACTCATTGATCCCATTCTGGCTGCAACAGAAGTCAGAGTATCTAAGGCTGTCAGAGCTGTGGCATTTTTAATTCTGTTCACTAACTTTGTGTGAAAGTGGTTTCTCAGTACTTGTCTCATTAAAATCAAAATATAGACACAAGCTGGACGCAGAACAAGATCTGAGGCTGAAATTTTCAAATATTGCGCTGAATGTATCAAAATTGGGTTCCCAAAAGCAGGCCCTTCCATCACACTGAGTAACATAGTATGTTTCTTTTATTTCAGTTTTAAATTTTAATTAGTTTTAACCATAGCATTTTTTCATATGTTTATATCAATACCTATGATTACTTAGTCATAAACGTAATTACAATTATTTTCCATCATATCCTAATGACAATACCTACCAATAGTTTGATACACAGTTTAATGGTTATAATAAATAAATACCGGTAATTTGTAATTGAAGGCTGCTTACTTTTGGTTCCTTGGAGTCTTATTTTAATGACAAAAATATTTTTTTAAACCTAATAGAATAATGATGACATTAAACTAATAAAGAATGAAAGGGGTCTGGGAAATTTAGTCAGATGCCAAAGGGGTCCTTGGTGGAAAAAATGTTTGGGAACCACCAGGTTAAGCATACAGAAGAAAAATATTATGTTTGGAGGAATGCTGCCAACTTTTAGATTGAAATGTTGGCCCTCTTTAAGTTAATGGGAGTTTTGCAATTGACTTCAACAAGGCCAGGATTTCACCCTTACCTTATAAATCAACACACTTATTTTCCTATGTTACCCATAACACACTACTGAAAGAACTATAAAAATCCAGTTTACATCAATATTTATGGCCTTTGTTTCCTTTTCGCATTTCTCATCTCACACAATAATACAGTCAGTTTTGCTTTCAGGATCTTAGGGCTTGTCTACACATGGAATTATTCAGGAGTAGTTATTTGGGAATAAATGTTCCTGAATAACTCCATGTGTGCACACTGATTCTGGAATAAGAGTGCCTTGTTCCAGTTTAGCTTAATCTACATCCAAACAGTGCAGAGGAACATAGGTGCGAACTCCGTGGGTGCTCCGGGGCTGGAGCACCCACGGAGAAAAATTGGTGGGTGCTCTGCACCCACCGGCAGCCAAACTCACCCCCCGGACCCCCCCACCCCAGCTCACCTCTGCCCCTTAGCATGCCATCCCCGCTTCTCCTCCCGGCACTTGCCGCCCAAGCTGTGGGAGGGAGGGGGGAGGAGCGGAATGCGGCGTGCTTGGGGAAGAGGTGGGGCCTAGTGGGGATTTGGGGAAGGAGTCCAATAGGGGCAGGGAGGGGGCGGAGTTGGGGCAGGGACTTTGGGGAAAGGGTTGGAATGGAGGCGGGGCGGGGGGGGGCGCGAGCACCCACCGGTGCCAGGAGAAGATGGCGCCTATGCAGAGGAATATTTTTGTTTAAAAGCAACTGTTTTCATTAGAATTATTTTCTAAAGAGTGGAAAAAATGTAGTAGATTTCTATAAAAGCTTGTTTTTAAACATATAAATTTTGGTCCAAATTTAGGCTAGCAATATCCTTTTAAAGAGATACCATCAACTAAATCTGAAAATACTTTTCTTACCACAAACAATGCCTAAGATAACTATAACTGAATAAGAGTAGTGAAAAAAGGTGTGTTTTTTCCCAGTTTATTTACATTGCTGTGAAATGCAATTTATGTAGAGTCAGTTTTATCTGTTGTTTGTGTGGGCCTTTTACACCAGTGGTTCTCAACCAGGGGTATGCATACACCTGGGGCACGCAGAGGTCTTCCAGGGGCTAAATCAACTCACCTAGCAGTGTTTCTCAACCGGGGGGGGGGGGTCATGGGATGGGTTTAAGGGGATTGCAAGTGCAAGGCTGGCATTAGGGGATGGCAAGCAGGGCAATTGTCTGGGGCCCCATGCCACAGGGGGCCCCGTGAAGCTAAGTTATATACTTCAGCCCTGGGTGGTGGGGCTCGGGCCCAAGCCCTGGGCGACGGGGCTCGGGCTTCAGACTCCTGAAAGGGATACAATAGTCTGGAAAGGCTGAGAACCACTATTTTACACAGCAACTGGGGACAGAAACATTTCTTAAAACAATAAAATGTGGTGTAAAGCTACAAGATAGTCAAGAAATCACAGGGGTGGGTGTAGGACTGAAAATATTTTTTCTCTTATTTTGACATTAGCTAAATGTAAGGATGTCCCTTTAACACTAAAAAATATAAACATCTTGTTTGATGTCAGTAAAACATAGAGCCTTGTCTAAAATGGGTAACTTATTTAATAGCTGCTACTCCTTTACTCCTCATTCTTAATTATTCTGTATGTCCTTCATAATCTCTCTCCTGCAGCTGGACTTGTGCAGAGAGATCTTTCCACTTGTGTGGAGTCCCATGGAAGTCACTGGAGCTATGCATGGGCTCAGATCCACGAATGCATCTGATTTTAGGAGACGATTGTAAATTGTAATTGCCACTAAGTTATTCTCTAAGTTATCCACTAAGCACTAGTAGAAGCTATATTGTTGTGTATATATACAGGCCAGTTCCTCAGCCTCCCACCCTGGCTATTTTGTGCTGGAGCAGCCTTTAAATTCAACCGACTTCTCACACCTTGTGAAACACAGGGGGACACCATAGGCCAGAGGAAAGAGGGGGTGGCTGGGTGCCATTGCTGATTTACAGCTCTCAGAATGGCCCCTTAGAAAAATAGGTAGCCAGGGCTAATTTAGATCAGCCCTGAGGCTGCTTTACATTATTCAGTGCGCCATAGTGGACAACCAGAGTTATCCAGGACAGGGCCAGAGGACCATAAAGGTTGCTGAAAACTCCCTTTGTCCACTTTCCCTCTGAGAATAACTTTGCCTCAGCAGCGGATTTGAGCCCAGTATTTTTATTTCCATATATTTGTTTTCTTCCTAGATTGGTTATTGGTTTTGTGTATGGGAGGGGAAATAAAAAATGACAACAAAAAAGTATTAAATATTAACTGTTGTAATAGAGAGGGAGGTGGTGTGGCTAAAGGGAAGAGCAATAGCCGATAGCTGCAATTCTCAGTTATGCCAATTTTGTAGGCTCCATATTCTCAGGCTGGCCAGGGACTGGACCTTCACACTGCCACTTTCACACCTTACTGTATCTCTCTAATATCCTGGGATCAACACAGCTTCAACACTGCATACTTTCACACATGACACACAGTCCCCACAACATGGTTGCTCCCAGCAGGAGGCTCAGAAGTGCCAGCTGTAATTCAAAACTTTCAGCAAATCAAACCCTTTCCCATTTTATTCATAGGGTGAAGTGCTAGGACTTTCTAGACCAGGGGTCGGCAACCTTTCAGCAATGGTGTGCCGAATCTTCATTTATACACTCTAATTTAAGGCTTCGTGTGCCGGTAATACATTTTAACGCTTTTTAGAAGGTCTCTCTATAAGTCTATAATATATAACCAAACTACTGTTATATGTAAAGGGTGGCCTGCTGGGACTCCAGGCCCGAAAGCAGGATGAGCAAGGGCTGGAAACCAAGATTGGCAGCTGAGGTGAGTGGAGTAGGTGGCTGGTAGGCCTGAGCAGGGCTGGAGGCCTGGACCCTGTCTGCAAGAGAGCCTCCAACCAGAAGCAAGGTGAGTGGAGCTGCGCGGTAGAGACCCCTGCTGGCGAGGGGCCAGCAGCCAGAACCCCAGAGCAGCGACTGGCTCGGCCTGCCGCCACTCTGGGGTTTCTGCCCCCAGCTCCTGCCAGCTGAGGTCTCAGCCCACTGCCAGCCTGGGGTTCCTTCACCCAGGCCGGCAGCGGGTGCTGAGTGGGACCCGCGGGGACTCGGCTGGCAGGAGCCGGCAGCGGGAACTCCAGAGCGGGGCGGGCTGAGCGGCTCAGCCCGACCCCCGCTCTGGGGTTTCGGCTGCAGGCTCCTGCCAGCTGGGATCTCAGCCCGCTGCTAGCCTGGGGGAAGGAACCCCAGGCCAGCAGCCGGTGCTGAGTTGGACCCGCGGCGCGACCCCAGCTGGCAGGAGCCGGCAGCGGGAACTCCAGAGTGGGGCGGGCTGAGCGGCTCAGCCCGCCGTGGCTCTGGGGTTTTCACTGGCGGCTCCTGCCCGCTGGGGTCTCAGCCCGCTGCCAGCCTGGGGTTCCTTCCCCCCAGGCCAGCAGCAGGTGCTGAGTTGGACCCGCGGCGGGTCCCGCAGGAGCCGGCAGCTGGCAGCAGGAACTCCAGAGTGGCGGCGGGGCTGAGCGGCTCAGCCCACGCCGTGTGCCAGGAAAAATCGGCTTGCGTGCCAACTTTGGCACGCGTGCCGTAGGTTGCCGACCCCTGTACTAGACTGTATAGTGGAAATTCCCCTTCCTAGGGATCCTTGCACTTCAGAAGGATTTAGAAGTCCATAAAAGACTAGGCCAGTGAAAACTCCTGCTGTCACAGGGGTGTAATTCAGAAAGTGTAAAAAAGTTGACAATGGCTTAGTTAAAAAATTGGACAGTAACAGATCATGAATCCCCATGATGATCTAACCTGGTGACAGTCTCAACAAAAAGAGCTCTCCAGCATGCTTGTAGCTGTTTCCATCCCTTTCCACTAACGACCAACCTTCATGTGTTTACAATGACAGAGGAGACAATCCTGAAATCTCATTACATAGATGAGTGTATTTCTAGCAGATTGTCCCACAACCACTGGGGTCCTTGATTTCTTTCATTTTACAACCCTTTAAACTGGGCAAGGTGGGAGGGTGTCCCCAGTTGTGCAGTGTGATGTTACTGACATAACCTATGACCGTATAGATCACTGTTGCAACCACTGTTATATATTTGCAGCAAATATTGTACAAAGGTTGTCGTGTAAGGTGTCTATGGAAAGGTTATAATTTGCTGGTTATGATTATACTATCTGTATGTACGTATCATTTTTGTAGTTAAAGTTATGAATATTGGCTATGTATTTGTATCTCAATGTGTTTTGATTCTAAGACACCTCAGTGAAGCATTTGGTCAGCTTCTTAAGAAAGGACTATTCTCAGTTAGTGCTCAATCAAGTAACACTTGGCTAACAATGAACTTTGGGAGACGCCAATACACATCTGAGCTTTCCTGGGAACGTTCAAACTAAAATGTAAACAATGGCATTGACCTGTAAAGAACTGAGTCATGCATGGACATGTGGCTTGCCTATGTGACTCCAGGCTCCATCTTCTTGCTATGATCTTCCACAGGGCAGAGAATATAAAAGGCCCTGAAAACTCCTCCATTTGGTCTTCAATCCTGCTTCTTGCCTCTGGAGGAACTTTGCTACAAACTGAAGCCCTGAACAAAGGACTGAATGACCCATCCCAGCCATGGATGTACTCCACAGACTTGATTTAAACATGCAGCTTATTCCATCACTGCTACAAGTCTGAACCAAGAACTTTGCCATTACTGTATGTAATTGATTCCATTTAACCAATTCCAGCTCTCATCTATATCTTTTTCCTTTTATGAATAAACCTTTAGATTTTAGATTCTAAAGGATTGGCAACAGCATGATTTGTGAGTAAGATCTGATTCGTATATAGACCTGGGTCTGGGACTTGGTCCTTTGGGATCGGGAGAACCTTTTTTATTTTACTGGGGCATTGGCTTTCATAACCATTCATCCCCATAACAAATGGCACTGGTGGTGATACTGGGAAACTGGAGTGTCTAAGGGAATTGCTTGTGTGACTTATGGTTAGCCAGTGGGGTAAAACCAAAGTCCTCTCTGTCTGTCTGGTTTGGTTTGCCTTGGTGTGCAAAGGAACCCCAGCCTTGGGTTGTAACTGCCCTGCTCTCAGCACTTTGTCCTGAATTGGTACTCTCAGTTGGGTCCCACCAAAGCCAGCATCGTTACATACTACTTTATCTTCGTTGTGCTTTTTTTGTACAGATGCATGTAGGGCTGCGCTGGCAGAGGAGGGGGGGTGCCCGGGGGCGAGATTGGAGGCTTGCAGGGTGCCCCAGATAAACCTCCCCACTTTAGGTCATGGCACCCCGCAAGGGGGGGGGGAAGATGCTGCACGTGCAAAGCTAGTGCCTGCCCCTTCCCCAGTTTCCTAGCTCAGAGGCAGGCCTGGGTCACGTTACAGAAAAGAAACTCTGGGAGGCGCTTTCCGAGAAGTGAAAGTGAAAGCAGCTCAGCAACCGGGGCGTTTTTCTTACCGTGAGGCGGTAGATTCCCGCCGGTGGCCAGTCTGCCGCTCAGAACTAGCTGGTCATGGCCGGGGAGGCGAAGTGCCCCTTCCCGCTGCTGGTGGAGGGGGACTGGGGGGGCTCGGGGCTCCCCAAGAACCTGAGGAAGAAACTCCTGTGCTACTTCCAGAGCGGGAAGAAATCCGGAGGGGGGGAGTGCGAGATCCAGGAGCGGCCCGGCCAGGTCCTGGTTTGCTTCGCCCAGGAGGAAGGTAAGGGGGGGGGGGGGAGACACCCTGACCTGTCTCTTAATGTTTATTATTTGCAGTTTGGGTATCAACCGGGGCGGCGCCGGCCCCTGGCGGTGGGGGGAGCTGAGATGGGCGAGACAGAAAATGGCGCGCTGGGGGGTGTGTGACTACAGAGCTTGTGGGCACACCCAGGGGGGCACTGAGGCTCCCCGGCCCCCACGCAGGGCCCGAGCTTGAGGGCTCTGGCCCCTCGCTGCCTGTCTTAGCGGGAAGGGCCCCCGAGCCTGCGGCTAGTAGCCCTCGGACAGCCCGGCCCACCCTCCTCACAGCAGCAGCGTCCCCTGCGCCCCCAGCTCGGCCCCGGCCCCGTGCCACCCCCGCGTGCAGTGCCCAGCTCCGCCCTCTGTAGGGTGACCAGACAGCAAGTGTGAACAGTCAGGATGGGGGTGGCGGGTAATAGGCGCCTATATAAGAAAAAGCCCCAAATATTGGGACTGTCCCTATAAAATCGGGACGTCTGGTCACTGTGTCTGCCAGTCCCCTCCTGCACATGGTCTGCTAGTCCCCTCCTGCACGTCTGGGGCTCCTCCCCAACCCACACTCCCTCTGTTCCCAGCTGTCCATGCCCCCCATTCCCTATAGCATGTCACCTCACCCTGCTGTGATTCCCTCTTATCTGTGCATCCTCCCCAACGTATCAGAGGGGTAGCCGTGTTAGTCTGAATCTGTAAAAAGCAACAGAGGGTCCTGTGGCACCTTTAAGACTAACAAGTATTGGGAGCATACGCTTTCGTGGGTAAGAACCTCACTTCTTCAGATGCAAGTAATGGAAATCTCCAGAGGCAGGTATAAATCAGTATGGAGATAACGAGGTTAGTTCAGTCAGGGAGGGTGAGGTGCTCTGCTAGCAGTTGAGGTGTGAACACCAAGGGAGGAGAAACTGCTTCTGTAGTTGGATAGCCATTCACAGTCTCTGTTTAATCCTGATCTGATGGTGTCAAATTTGCAAATGAACTGGCGCTCAGCAGTTTCTCTTTGGAGTCTGGTCCTGAAGTTTTTTTGCTATAAGATGGCTACCTTTACATCTGCTATTGTGTGGCCAGGGAGGTTGAAGTGTTCTCCTACAGGTTTTTGTATATTGCCATTCCTGATATCTGACTTGTGTCCATTTATCCTCTTGCGTAGTGACTGTCCAGTTTGGCCAATGTACATAGCAGAGGGGCATTGCTGGCACATGATGGCATATATAACATTGGTGGACGTGCAGGTGAATGAGCCGGTGATGTTGTAGCTGATCTGGTTAGGTCCTGTGATGGTGTTGCTGGTGTAGATATGTGGGCAGAGTTGGCATCGAGGTTTGTTGCCAACGTAGTTCCCCTTCCTCTATGCATCCTCCCCTTTCCCCATCCATGAGTGATCCCTCTCCCCTATGCCTGTCCCCCTTCCCCTGTTCTGTGACCCCCTCCCCTAACCAAGCCCCACCTCCCCCTGCCTGTGAACCCCCACTCTTATGCACGCTCCTCCCCATCTCTCTCCCTGGATGCTCCCTCTCCACCTTTGTTATTTCCATGTTCTGCCCTTCCCTGTGCTCATATGGCCTTCTTTGCTGATGCTGGCCACGCTGCCTTCACAGCTGGGTGGTGGGAGTGCAGTGGCTGCTGCCTTGGCACCCAACTCTAAGGATAGCACCGCCACCAGCAGCAGCACAGAACTGCAGAAGTAAGGGCGACCTTTGCGCTGGGAGGGGTGGCTATGGGGGGGACAAGGCAAATTTTAGAGAGGCTACAGCTCCTGCAAGCCCCCCTCCCTGCTGCCCCTGGAAATAAATGTATTCTAAGAGAGTATGTGTCAGAAGGTCCTGTTTCAATTAACTAGGTTATTCCTCTCTTCTGGTCCTTAAAAAGATACCATCAGTATGAAGTCTAGTCACTTTTGAAAAGCCAGTTACAAGTCCTTTCAGTATTGCGCCTGCTCCTGCCAATTTTTGTGCCACTGGAATTTAAAAATATATATATATTTTTTCAAATATTTTTCTCTCTCCTGTTCTGGTGTGAGATACCACCATCAACAAGGGAAACTGACTGACTGTGCAGAGGAAACAGTGAAAACGATTCTACACAGTGTTGTAGAAGTTGAGCAAACTGGGGGGAAAGAGAACAATCCCCCCACCCAATCTTTTGTTCTTGTAACTATGCGGGGGAGGGGAGTTCAGACAGAAATATGATTTTGAAGTCAGTGGGGTCCCAGCAACTCTTGTGTCATGTGGCTGTGTGTTGTTAAACAGTTCCTGTGTATCACACCTGAGGTGGCTGCATTTCAGTGCTGGGTGAAATGTTTCTTGCATATATACAAGGGATAGATGGAGCCTTTGCTCCTGCCCTGAGTAAGGGGCAGCATGTAAGCACATTGCCCCATGAGGAGTCGGGAAGAAATTATGATCTGGAGGATAAGGGAAGTTACTGCAGCCTTTTACAGGGCAGAACTTACTTCCCTCTTGTCAGCTCAGCTCTGCTTGTCGAAGCTTTGTGGGGGTTGGAGCCACAGTTCTGCCTCCCATCTGTACCTGTCTCCACCATTCTGCACCTAGTTGCTGACAAGCAGGAGGTTGTATTGGCCTCCACATGCTTGACTTGGGAACTGGACAGGTTGCATACAAGTGTGGAGTAAACCTTATAACTCCCACACTTCCCCGCATAGCCATGTTTGGGCCAGATTGTCTCTGCCACTAACTCTGTAAAGCACTTGAGAGGAAAGTGCTATGTTAATGTCCAGTAATACGAGATTATTTATTACAACCTTTTTCTCTACAGAATTTACATCTGCTAATGTTGGGCCATATTTCCTGAATGGAGAGAGGGTACCATCTATATGCCCACTCTTCCTTTCCTATGCACATCAGATTGAGTAGATCTCAGACTTTCTGATGCTCATTTCTTGTGTTCTTTTGTAATTTTTGAACATCATCCCAGAAGGCTGTGCATATTTGTGTATTTTTTTGATTAAGACCTTTCATTTGTCCCTATCACAATCCTGCCACATATATATCTTTTACTTGGAACACATCTTTAAAAAAAAAAAAAAAAAAGCAATTGCTAGATGGAGCCAGTTGTGCAAAAACACTGTACTAGGAAGTAAATGAGTTCTGGTTTCATGGCACACTCTGTATCCAATATCAAGGATGGATTAATCCTTTAATGTGCTCTGAGCAATGCCATGATACTTATGTTCCTATGCACAGCGGAAATTCTCTGTGATGGGTTCCCCTCGTAATGCATTGACCAGATCCACCTAATGCCCCAAACCTCTAAATATTTATGCTCATGCTTAACTTTACACATATGAGTAGTCCTATTAGTATTACAAAAGCGCGCAGACACACCAGTCACATTGGGGTCCAGTTACACTGAATGATTTATGAACACATAGTAAGAGACAGTCCTTGCACTGAAGAAGTTACAGCCATAGGCCCTGACAGTGCAGACTCTTAGCCCTGGTCTACACTACGAGTTTAGGTCGAATTTAGCAGCTTTAGATCGATTTAACCCTGCACCCATCCACATGACGAAGCCATTTTTGTCGACTTAAAGGGCTCTTCAATCGATTTCTGTACTTCTCCCCGACAAGGGGATTAGCGCTGAAATCAACCCTGCTGGGTCGAATTTGGGGTAGTGTGGATGCAATTCGATGGTATTGGCCTCCGGGAGCTATCCCAGAGTGCTCCATTGTTACCGCTCTGCACAGCACTCTCAACACAGATGCACTGGCCAGGTACACAGGAAAAGCCTCGCGAACTTTTGAATTTCATTTCCTGTTTGGCCAGCGTAGCAAGCTGATCAGCACAGGTGACCATGGAGTCCCAGAATTGCAAAAGAGCTCCAGCATGGACTGAACGGGAGGTACTGCATCTGATTGCTGTGTGGGGAGACGAATCCGTGCTATCCAAACTCCGTTCCAAAAGACGAAATGCCGGAATATTTGAAAAAACCTCCAAGGCATGAAGGACAGAGGTTATAACAGGGACCCGCAGCAGTGCCGCGTGAAGCCTACCAAAGAACCAGAGAGGCAAACAGCCGCTCCAGGTCAGAGCCCCAGACATGCCGCTTCTATGATGAGCTGCATGCCATTCTATGGGGTGCCCCTACAACTACCCCACCCCTGTGCTTCCCTCTTTCTCCACCCCTCCCGGGCTACCTTGGCAGTTATCCCCCCATTTGTGTGACGAATTAATAAAGAATGCATGAATTTGAAACAACACTTTATTGCCTCTGCAAGCAGAGATCAAAGTGGGGAGGGGAGGGCGGCTGGCTTACAGGGAAGTAGAGTGAACCAAGGGGCGGGTTTTCATCAAGGAGAAACAAACAGAACTTTCACACCATAGCCTGGCCAGTCATGAAACTGGTTTTCAAAGCTTCTCTGATGCACAGCGCGCCCTGCTGTGCTCTTCTAACCGCCCTGGTGTCTGGCTGCGCGTAATCAGTGGCCAGGCGATTTGCCTCAACTTCCCACCCCGCCATAAACGTCTCCCCCTTACTCTCACAGATATTGTGGAGCACACAGGAAGCAGTAATAACGATGGGAATGTTGGTTTCTCTGAGGTCTAACCGAGTCAGTAAACTGCGCCAGTGAGCTATTAAATGTCCAAAGGCACATACTACCACCATTATGCACTTGCTCAGCCTATAGTTGAACTGCTCCTTACTACTGTTCAGGCTTCATGAGCCATGGGAGCAAAGGGTAGGCTGGAGTAGGTGGGACCGTGCGGTGCTGCCGACTGGGAGAACAGCCTGAGGCAGAAGCCTCCAGCTGGCATGATATTCCAGGCAGGACTGAATCTCCATTAGATGAAACTTAAAGACAAGAATGACCTGGAGTCACTCCCATTTTTGTCCAGGCGCCCGCGACCGACCTCACCGAGGCCGGCCAGGAGCACCCATGTCTGCCCAGGCGCCCCCGACCAACCTAACTGAGGTCGTCCAGGAGCACCCACGGGACGACGATGATGGCTAGCAGTCGTATTGCACCGTCTGCTGTCTCCAAGGCAAGGGGATGCTGCTGTGTAGCACTGCAGTACCGCGTCTGCCAGCAGCACCCAGGAGACACATGGTGACAGTGAGCTGAGCGGGGTCCATGCTTGCCATGGTATGTCATCTGCACGGGTAACCCGTGAAAAAAGGAGAGAAACGATTTTTTGCCGTTGCTTTCACGGAGGGAGGGAGGGGGGCCTGACGACGTGTACCCAGAACCACCCACGACAATGTTTTTGACCCATCAGGCATTGGGAGCTCAACCCAGAATTCCAATGGGCGGCGGAGACTGCGGGATCTGTGGTATAGCTACCACAGTGCAACGCTCCGAAAGTCGACGCTAGCCTCGGTACTGTGGATGCACACCACCAACTTAATGCGCTTAGTGGGGACACACACAATCGACGGTATCAAATCGATTTCTAAAAAATCGACTTCTATTAAATCGACCTAATTTCGTAGTGTAGACATTACCCTTATTCACATGAGTAGATCATTTGCTGCAGTGTTTGTGAAGCACTCTGATTTAACTGGTGTTTCTGGTGCTACTGTAATACAAATAACAGGCTTATATATATTTCCCTCTTCTCTGCCCTCTTGCAAATAAAACACTTTTCTGACACTTTATGCTTTCTCATTCCCTACTTCCTGCGGTCCCATAAGGTCAGAAATCCACTCAGAAGTTACTGCTGGTTAAGATGAATAACTCCTCACGTATATTTATTCAGCACCCCTCCAAAGGAGGGCTCTGGAGCATCACCCAGTGGGGACCATGCTGCTATGGGGGAAGGGGTAACCCAGGGAGCTGTGTAGAAGCCCCATGTTCCTGCAGATTCCTCAAGATCCTCACAAATCTATGGGTTTAGGGGACCGAACACCCTCCCAGTTCCATGCCTCTACTCACCCCACTATTACTAATGGAACAATTGGAAGGAAATTGCGAGGAAACTAATATAGGGTATGTATTATTAATTATTTAATCTCTTATTTATATAGCACCAACAATGTGCTAGGCGCTTTAGAGACTGGTGTGGTGACAAGGTCCCTTCCCCAAACTGCCTGCAACCTAAGGACATGATCTTCCTTGCCCTGAAGTCAATGGGAGCAGAATTAGCCGTAACTAGGCAACATGCAAACAAGGGGAAAGAAATGGGAAGTAATGAAGAGCAGTTTTATTGAATGAAGTTTAGCCCATCAGTCTAGTGCCATGATTTTTTAAATGTTCTTGTTTAATTGTTGGAGTTTGTGGTATGATTTGTTAACAGTGCTCAGCAGGGAGGAGTATGTTGCCCATAATGGTGCATAGACCTATAGACTAACATCCCTTCTACCAAGATTATAATAGTTTTCTTTGTTTGTGCTTTAGTGAGGCAGCGAGTTCTTGACAAAAAGACCCATGAGCTTGACTGGGCAGCGAAAGGAAAATTAAAGCTGGTTGTCATGCAGCCTGAAACAACAGGTGCAACCAAAAAAGACGTGTCCGGGAAAGTGCCGCATCCTAAAGAGGTAAATAAATATGAAACAGAATCCTAACCTGCAGTGTTCAGAGTTTTGAAGTAATAGCAAGAATGTCACATGCTGTTTTTAATTGGCTTACTGTCCTTTTTGTTTTAGGAGTCCGAGACACCAAGCAAACCCCAAGAACCAGGTAAGGTTTTGTTCAAAACAAAAAACAAATCTGAACTATATAATGTTCATAAAAACTAGAATATTATTTGTGAGAAATGAAGCTTTTTCTTCTGTGTTGAGGAATGATGTATGGAAGATAAAAACTACTTTTAAGGGAGAGAAAACGCTTTCCACAATGACTCCTAACTCTTGGCTCAATGTAGAACCCATTGAAGTCAAGGAAAAAATCAGAAAAGCTGAACTGCATCCTCTGTAGAGATTTATTCAGCAGAAATTCTAATATGTGATTTTTTTTTCTGCCTGGATTTGGGTTCTGCAGCCGGACTGAATGTAGTTATTCAGAAAGGCAGTTAACTTAGGGTATGTGTACACAACAGCTGGAAAGTGATCAAGCTAGTGTGCTAAAACCAGAAATGTAGCCACTCGTGGCAGGCGGGGCTAGCCATCCAAAACCATAACCAAAATGGCTATGCCACCGTGGATACACTTCTATTTTTAGTGTGCTAGCTCGATCACAGTTAGCGCGGGTACGTCTTCTCAAGCTGGAATTTACATTTTCCAGTTCCCGTGCAGACAAACCCTTGGAAGGGAGTAGTGTTTTGGATATGATCAGTGAGTTCTATTATCTGTTGCTGTAGGCTCGTCTCAGGCTCCGATGTCATGTCCCGGTCCAGCAAAGTACTTAAGTACATAGTTAACTTTTAGCACTGTGAGTAATATTATTGACTTCAAAGGGATTATTCATGTGCTGAAAGTTTATCATATGCTTAATTGCTTTGCTGGATCAGCACCTATAATGCTTTGCTCCTCCTCTCTAATTCCTGCAGAAAGTTTTAAATTTGTTACTCTTGTGAAAGCTATTTTTCTCCTCCAGTTTTTATCATTAGTCTAGCTCTGAACTACAGCAGCCATAGCATATTCCCTCAACTGGTTGATTGCAGCTGAGAAACCAGGTGGGTGTGGTAATATCTTTTATTGGACCGACTTCTGTTGGTGAGAGAGACAAGCTTTCAAACCACACTGAGCTCTTCTTCCTGAAGCTCTGTGCCGCTTGAAAGCTTGTCTCTCTCACCAACAGAAATTGGTCAAATAAAAGACATTACCTCACCTACCTTGTGTCTTTAATATCCAGGGACCAACATGGCTACAACTACACTACATACAGGGATTGCTGCTGAACATTCCAGGTACCCTCAGGCCCCAGCTGTGCTACTCAATGTGATTAACACTCAATCCTCAATCTGTGAAACATCAGTGGAACATTGGCAGCACAACAGTTACCCTGGAGAAGCAGTATCAAAAGTGTTAATGCAGTTCAAAAGTTAAATTTATTTTTATAGAGGCTTGATGAAAGATAATGTAAGCAGCGGCACTTTAAAGGGACACTGTCAACATTGGTTAGCCATAAAATTAACATGCAACTCATGCTAAACCCTGGTATCTGTGCTCCATGGTCTATTTTTAAAACTGATGTTTGCTTTGTCGGTTCCACCCATCAACACCTGATTCACTGTGAGTCACAGAGAAAACAAATCTATGCATAAAGGATCCCTGGTCTATTGAAAGAATTGCTCGTTGAAAACTATCAATGGATGATGATCGCTTTGTTCTCGATATGAGCGAATATTTCAGTAATCAATGTCCATGTGTCTAGACTCTGAATGTGAAGTCATACATATGGAACTTCCTTCAGCCCTTTGTGAACTGTTGGTGGCTCCTACATGTCACCACAGCAACATTTCAGGGCCAGATTGTGGGGTGGAATCTCTCTTAAAGACTTGTATAATCATCAGAAATATTTGTTTAAACCTTTGGATTTTAGGATTTTTTCAACCCTGTGCATATCTTCATATTTTCTTGGCCTAATTAGAAAGGTAATTCCACACCAACTTTTCTTTAATCCACATTGAGGTCTTTAAAAATAACCCTCCCATTTGATAAAACAAAGCTCCTTAACTAATCTCCAGTAATTGAATGAAAATTAAAGAGCCCCTTGTGCTACAGGATTGGCGAAATCATCTGGTGTGCAGTTTTTGTTGCAAGATTTTTAGCTAAGAGAAGGGTAAGACTCTCCCTTCCTATTAGTCAGCCTCCTGCATACCCCTACATGATAAGTACTTACTTGAGTAATCCTTACTTGCACATGTGAGAAAGGGGCAAAGTTTCAGGCCATAAATGCAGTTTGGCAGCTTTTGTCATTTACCTTCTCCCTTCCGTGTTACCATTGTTTATTTGTATTGCGGTAGTGCCCTGGGCCCCAGGCAGGAACAGGAGCCCTTAGTAATGCTTCTCACAACAAAAAGATTCTGTCCCACAGATCTCTTGTTCAACAGCATCCATTTCGCAAGAGCCAGAGTTTACTTTAAAGTGCTGTAACAGATTGCAAAGGCTCTTAGCCATGTTTCTGACAAAGTGGATGGATACAGTCTAACAGGCTGTCTGCACACTAGTTTGTTTTTATATGATGCATCATAATTTTTGAGGTTGTGTTATTTTTGAGTGACATAATGCTTGGTTTGAAATTAAAAAGATATATCACAAGGTGTAATTCTAAGGTAACTGCTGTCAAAGGAGACAACAATCAAACTAGATTAATTCTGAGCTCTAAAAACTGTGAGTGTTCCTTCAACTGCAGTAAGCACCAAGCAATCACATTTATTTAGTTTCATGGGATTTTTTTTTCTTTTCAATTAATGAATGCCATGTATCTTTTCCAGTCTGCTCTGATGATGGGAATTCTGTGTCTGTAGAGCAGGAAAAGAGGACAGGTATGTATACAATTTGTTAAATAGGACAATCACAAATTCTACTCTTGCATTAATTGATGGTTTTCATGGAAATTTAAACTCTAACAGCTTCATGGAAAATTAAATGGCTTGTGGTGTTTGTTTAATGCAAAGTAGACTTAATTACACGAGTCTAAAAAATACAGACTGTGTCTTTTGTAAGTTGCCACTGTCCTTGGGGAGCCTGCCCACTCTCTCTCTTTTTGGGGTCTCTCTAACTATACCCCACAGGTGTCAAGCATTGAGCCTTCACATCTCCTAGGGTGGAATTGAACGGTTTGCTCACTCTCAGACCAGAGCCTGGGTTACAGCCCCCTGGTATCAACCATGACTAATGCAGCGGGCCCAACTGGGATTGGACCCTGCAAGGCTTTGTCTTTGGGAGCCTGTGACAGCATACATTTGCAGAGAGACAGAAACCACTTCTTCAGAACAAAGCATGATTTATTTTTGCCCAGAGGTACACAGCACTTTAAAAAGTGGATTTAAAAGCAACAAGGACTACTGCATGCATATTCCCTTATGTTAGATTAACCTCTCTTTCCACAGCTGAGGCAGGTCTGGTTTATTCCCCATCTCTGAGTTGGGAGAACCAGCCTTCGCCGCTTGCAGCCTGCCTCAGGGCTTGACTAGACTACAAAATTAAGTCCACTTAAGTCGACATACAGCCACCGCAGTAAATAAAGCGATGGTTCACGTCCACACTTGCTCTTTCTGTCCGTGGTGCACATCCTCACCAGGAGCGCTTCCACCAACTGAAATGGGGCATTGTGGGACACTGACAGCTGGAGCCTGGCAGCCCTGCATGGGGCTGACAGCTGCTCTCGCTGTCCCACCGCTGACAGCCGCTCCAGGGCTGACAGCCAGGCATGAGCTCACAGTTGGGCCCCCGGCACTGTCAGCTTGAGTTGTCAGCCAGGTGCTGGGTGAGCCCTGCATCCGGATGACAGCTCAGGCTGTCAGCGCCCAGGGGCAGGAGGCCAGCTGTGTACCAGTGCCCCGGGGGAAGTGGGGAGCTCCAGCTGTCAGCCATCAGCCACACTCGGGGCTGACAGTCAACAGATGACATAAGTACACAGTAAACAAACACTGCGTCGCCCTAACTACATCAACATAAGCACTATCCCTCTTGTGAAGGTGGAATTATGTCGGTGTGGCATGGGACTTACTTCAGCAGAAGCAGCATTTTAATGTAGACACTGACGTAATTAGGTCAACGTAAGCTACCTTGCATTGACCTAAGTCTGTAGTGTATCGCAGGCCTCAGTCAGCCTGTCAGCCTTTTCACTGACACATCCTGCTAACCTCTCTGACCACCTCCCATATCACTTTCTGCAAGGGGCTTTGAGGGGATTGGTCTTCTTTGTTTCCAGTCTTAGCCTGTAGGGAATCAGGTGAGCTCACTTACCAATTGATGGCCCCGCCATTGTTATCTTAATTCCTTTGAAGATCCTTAAATGAGGCTGACTTCTCTATATCATTGTTTTACCTTTCTTGGGTTCCTTAACAAAATACATCAAAGGAGACTGTAAAAGAACTCTATGCATTCAGTCACGCAGCAATATAAAATTGAAAAGGGAAACCACGTCCTACAAAATATTGCTAAAAAATAATCCAGAGAGACAAGGCGGGTGAGGTAATATTTTTAATTGGACCAACTTCTGTTGGTGAGAGAGACACGCTTTCAAGCCACACAGAGGACTTCAGGTCTGGGAAAGGAACTCTCAGCATTACAGCTTGTCTCTCTTGTCTACAGAATTTGGTCCAATAAAAGATACTATCTCACCCACCTTGGCTCTCTAATATCCTGGGACCAATATGGCTACAACTAACACTGCATGCAAGAAATAATCCAGACATTTTCCCAGTTTGCCACATAAGTATCAACAGCACAGAACCACTAGCCTCAGTGGTAATCTCAGAAGAGGCCAAGTATTAAATGAGCCGGAATACTGACTTCCTCTCTCACTGTTGGCTGTGTCTACACAAATTTCCCATTGTTTCCATTGACACTGCATCTCCACCACTGTCAGCAGTGGCGCAAACATTGTTATCCAACACTGCTCTAAATGGGTGTAGACGTCATGGTGGTTTAAAACACCAGTACCCTATTTATGTTAGAGGTCCCATCATTGCTGGCACTGGTGGAACTGCACTGGTGGTGACAACAGTGGGAAATGTAAGAGGAAAATGTCTGTGTAATCAAAGTGTTACAGGTGGTCCTCTTTGTCATGGATGAGCCAAACTGGGCATTGTGGAGAAGTTTGCACAGCCATTCCTCTGCTGTTCTGGTTTTGTGGAGGAGACATTGTCTCCAGGACTGTGGATCCACAACTTTTCACTATCATACATTCAGTTTATTTGGCTTTTGAAAAGAATTTAGTGAAACAAATTTAAGGAAAGTCATTTTAGAAATAGCTTTTTATTTCTCTTTGTTCTATCATTATTTTTGTGCTGATAAGCTTGATATTAATGCTGAGAAAGATAAAAAGATCATTTTTCCTTTTTAATTTTGTTCAATCAATCAGATTTCTCATCTGTGATTTCATCCTCTTCAGGGAATTTGGGAAAAGAGACGACATCCTCTGAGCAATCCACTGTAGTAATCATCACTGCCCCAGGGGAGGAAATTGATGATGACCTTGTGAGCATGTACTTTGAAAATAAAATGCGGTCAGGTGGGGGACCCATCAAATCCTGCGTCAGAAATAATCAACAAATAATCATCACCTTTGAAAATGCTGAAGGTATGATATAGACATACTTCTCAAAAATATGCCCTCTTTGGTAATGGGTCTTTGAAATTTCATGTTGTAGTAGGAAGAGAGCCTGAGACATAAGCCCTTGTATCAGAGGCCTGAGGCCTGAACTAAAGTAATGGTCAAAACTTGCTAATATAAAGCAAAGTTAAGTTGTGAGCAAGAGGCAGGCCCTGCTTACAGAATCTGGCAAGAATAGGGCTGATATTGCAGAAACACACATTCCTAAGTAGTGCTAGGCATAAGAATATATACACAAACACATTCCAGAAAGGTGGTACCAGAACACCTTGATACCAGCACATTCCCCAAAGGTAACAGAAACACACTGACCCATCCTAAAAATAAGGTCAGGATGACAGCATTATGGATAGAAATGTTTTGATCGAACCATTATGTACAAGGTAATGGGTGGTGGTTAGCCACATCAGAGGGTGGCACCTAACTACGTCAGAGGGGTGATACGTAATTTGTTGGTATCTGTGTATAAAGATGAATCTCAGAGGGAGTGTCTTTGGCCAGCCTAGGGAGCAGTGGAAAGTCCCACCACTGACTGAGCTGTGTCCATTGTCACGGGCATACATGTCTTAGTATCCTCGTAGAGTCTGCCAGGTGCTATTACCTTGCTTCATCCACAATAAACCTGGCTGGGCACCTTCGCACTTTAACAGATTTTGTGGTCATTGGGCAATTCGCTCAGGATCTGCTGTGCTAGCTATCTGCGCAGAGCTGGGACAGCACACAGGGAGAACACACACGCAGCCAAACATCTGACGACACATGTTATTCCTGGATGACTGGGTGTGAACAGAATAACTATACCTGTACCCAGTGTGCACTGGAGATGTGGGTGTCATGCCAGCTATGAATACACTAGTACAGGGAAACAATACTGGGATAGGTCTAGGGAGAAATCACTGGATCCATGTAGATCTCATATATGGAAACCACTGTGTAAGGTGCATGGCAGGGCAGCCTGTTCAGGGGCTAAAATAGCAAGTGGGGAACTGCCCTACATACTGGCTGCAGATAGGAGGTAAATTCTCTCATTGGCCTTTTGCCCCACGCAAGTCCCATTTTGTTTAGGTTTTGGAAGTTGGGAAAAGAAGGCAGTAAGTTTCATGCCATTGTGAAAACCAGAGAAACACTACTGCTGTTTGTCAAAATTCTTCATACTATCCTCAGTCTGCCATGGCACCATGTGCAGGGGAAAACTTTACCAGTTGGCTGAGGAGTTGCTGGAAATTCTCGACACAAGGTACAGGGCAGCAGGGATAAGGAAGATGAAAGGGGTTATAGTCATAAATAAGATTCAGATGGCTTTTCTTTAGGTTAGGTTAGCTTTGTACTGATGTGGTAGCTAGTTATTCACCTGATAATATGGAATCTCAACGGCATTAAAAAGGAAGTAAAGCAAAAGAGTTTTGGAACCAAGTTACCATCCTAGGCAAGTAAATTACATCCTCGTCTGCAATTAGCAAATAAATTACCTCCTTGTCTGTTTCTCCTCTTCTGCAATTAGGCACCCATTCAGAAAGGTCTTTATTTACCTTCCTAAACTGGGGGCCTTGAACCTGAAAACCAAAAACATCTATACTATGTAGCTTCCAAGAGAAACTAGAATCTCCTAACTCCTTGTTTGACTCTCCTGTTTAAGACAAGTTGCTGCATAGGGCAGAGAGACTGATTAAGATAAAGTACATAAATCTCCATGGCTGGCATCTGTGTGCCTCTTTGAAATTGTTTTTCTGCAGAATCACTGAGCTGGGTGGAGAAGACAAGGTCTGTTGAAACTCACAGCTCTTTTGTGGAAAACAGACTCCTAGCATATCTCAGGTTTCTCACCTACAACTTTAAAATTGAAGATCTACTTTTCCCTTACTATAATGACAGTATTCAGGGGAGCTTTTCAGATTTTTTCCCCTAGAATCTTAGTCAAACTGAGACATGTGGTGCATTGTTCCTCTGTCTTCCTTTTGGATCACACTCTAGCTGCTTGTTGCCTGACAGTGGCCCTCCCAGGCTGAGCTGGCTCACACATTCACCTCTTGTGAGGCTCCATACAGCCTCAAGCAGGCCCACCGACAGCAATTCTGGGGCCCCCTAGAAAGGTATGGCTGAGGTTTACGATACAACTACCCTTCTTACTTTTTTCAAGTTGGGCTTCTTTGTCTTGTTTTCCTCTCAGTTTCTGAGCTCCGGACTTAGGTTTTTGCTCCATAATGAACAGTAAGGACTGATTTGAAATACCACACTCCACATTTCAGTTGAGATGTCACACGCTTACTCGGGCTGCTGTTGCTGATGCTCTGCCAGACCAGCAGGATGTAGCAGCCCTCTGGCAAACTGTTACTGTCACAATGAGGGACGGCGCTCTGTACAGAGCAGCAGCAGGAAACCGGATTTATTTCCTTTTTTTTTTTTTTTTAATCTTACATATTTTTTTAATAAAAATTATCTATCCCATCTGCCCGGGCCCTTTTAAATTGCCAGGCACCTGGGCAGTTGACCCCTTTGCCCCACCCCACCCTCCCCCCGTCAGCAGGCCTGGCCTCAAGTACTGCCCACCCTTCACCCCCACACGATTTATCATTAGATGGTAATTAGGGAAGCAACAGAGAAATAAATTCTAATACTTAAACCAAGAGACAAGAAGAGAACTGACCAAGTAGAGATAAGAGAGTGCTATAAGGGGCTCTGTGGCTGGCAGGTCAGGAATGTGTGTGTGTGTGTTTGTCTTTATAGTAAGGCTTCAGTGAGTGAAGCCTTATGTGGCATAGTCCTACAGCCATGAAGAACAATTGTATTGGATAATATTTGCTTGACTACATAGTTCAGTGGCAGGTTAATAGGGCACCATCGAACCAATTTCAAAAAATGAGTTTAAAATAGCCTCAGGTTTTACACTTGCCCCCCAATTTCCCCTGACCTTTTCCATGGTTTTACCGTCACATTTCCATATGTTCTAAAATGTTTTTCTCTGCTTGTTGCTGTGTGAGGGATCCAAATGAACGGGATAAACTGGCTGCTATGCAGGAGAAATGGCAAAACTGATATACACAAAGTGCTGTCAAATAGACTGAAAAAATAGAAAAATATGTTTTCTCTAGTCTTACTAATAGTCATTTTAGGTGTTGTAAAAATAATGGTGAAGAACATTTCAGACACAAGTGTGATATTTAAGTGTGGCACTGTCAACTTCAAGTCCAGATCTAGCAAAGCACTTCAGCAAGTTTTCTCAAAGGAGCCTAGGGAAATTAGGGACACATTTCCTATTAAAACTCCAAAGGGATTTGGGCACCTAACTCCATTTGAAAATCCCAGCCTGAATAACCTGATTAACTTTAATTGTGCCTGTGGTAACTTTGCTCCATAGGGTCCTAAATACATATATTGTAAATAAATTAATATATTTCAGCAATAAATTAATCCACTTCATTAGCCCTCACTGAATGTTGTCATTTCAAATCTAATCTAGAGAACAATATTTGGTACTTAAGGACTAATTGGCACTAGTAACATTTAGTACTAGGGGTAACTGCATTTTTTAAAAAGAGACTGGGCTACTCTGGATGTCCCTTTATGGGGCTGTAGAATAACTTTTAACTTGATCATAACTTTTGACCACATGACTTGTTTTAATCTTTTCCATAACAAAAGAAAGTAAGACTCCACTTGAGAGAAGATTTTAAAATATATCAGAACTTAATATAGAACTTAACATATTGATCCATTCTGAGTAACTACAGGTATATAACAGAGATCTCCATTTATTTGTGTTTCTGTGGAACTAGATGCACAAGAAGTCTTAAAGAAAAAGGATCATGTAGTAAAGAAAATTGCACTCCATGTGAAACCATGGCAAGTGGAGAATATCCAAGAACTCCCACAAATGACTTCATCTCTAGTTGTGCTTGAAAATATACAAGAGACTACAAAACAATGCATGTTAACTATGCTGGTGGAGAACATCAGTGACTTATCAGAAGATGACAATGACTTCAATATGGAAATGATTCCTGAAGTAAATGCGGCTGTAGTTACATTTATCAAAGATATTGGTAAGATGGACTGTGTGTGTACAATATGTTGTTTTCACTTGATGCTTTAAAAGGGGCCATTCAGCTAACACTTCAGCTGAGCTGAAAAACAGAGGAACATATTCTGCCACAGGCTTCAGACAAAATCCAGTCTCACTTACATCATTGTAAATCAGGAGTAACTCCACTAAAGTAAATGGAGCTACACCAGAGTAAAGATCAGTGTAAGTGAGAAGAGAATTAGATCTAGTGTGTTTTGTAACTGAAGAGGGAACTACAATCATTTGTAAATTACAATCCTGTGTACAGAAGTGCTGGGCAGCTGGCAGTGTGTACAAAGAACTACTGAAAATTATATAAAATAGTATTTAGTGCCTGGTGAATTATAATTATGGGCCATATGGTCCCAACAGTTTATCAGCAAAACTGTTAATGGAATGGTGCATGTTTATTAAGACAGAAGCCATCATCAAATATTCATTAAGGGCCAAAACCTTGTTCCATTAAAGTCACTGTGATAGTTTTGCCATTGACCACAATGGGAAAATTATTTGATCCTACATAATGAATGGTCATTAAAAGGTGATTTTTTTTTCAAACCAATACAAATCTATTCTGTGTGTGTCAACATATGCATATATAGCAGTCATATTATAGTGTACTCCAGGGGTCGGCAACGTTTGGCACGCGGCTCGCCAGGGTAAGCACCCTGGCGGGCCGGGCCAGTTTATTTACCTGCTGACGCAGCAGGTTCGGCCGATCGCGGCCCCAACTGGCTGCAGTTCGCCGTCCCGGGCCAATGGGGGCGGCGGGAAGCCGCGGCCAGCACATCCCTCGCTCGTGCCGCTTCTCGCCGCCCCCATTGGCCCGGGACGGCGAACCGTGGCGAGTGGGGGCCGCGATCGGCCAAACCTGCCGCGTCAGCAGGTAAATAAACTGGCCCGGCCCACCAGGGTGCTTACCCTGGCGAGCCGCGTTGCAAACGTTGCCGACCCCTGGTGTACTCTCTTGAGTGATACTTTAGCCTATTTTATATAATATATTCTTATTTACATCAGTGTCTCTGATCAGTATGTATGATAGGGAACATTATGATTACAACCATTCCAGAAGACAGGCATTCCCTTGTATTGTATAGCAGTGAGAGGTGTATGTGGATTTGTCCTGAACAAGAATTGTAGCTGATCTGATTAACAAATCAGATCAGATGGTATGGAGAACTATAGCCCATATGCATAAGACCAAATTCAGGCAGGAATGTCTAAATTCTGTAATCCTGGTCTGCTACAGATTCCCTCTGTAGCCTTGAGGAAATCATTTTACATTTGTAAAACTGCTATTTACAAGACCAGGCACAAAAACTACTCATCCACCCTCTACCATGATGGCTGATGATAGTGAAAAAATTAATGATATTTTGCTTCCCTATTTAAAAAAAAAAAAAAAAATCACTCAGGCAAGTGGGAAAGTAGACTTTTGCAAAGCTGGTTAGTAAGGATTAATTATGTATAACTGAACATTTTGATCCCTACACTTGCTTATTTTCTTCTGTTTTTCTAACATCATAATAGTAAAAATCTGTTAAATGTTTTTCTTTTCTGTTTATAGATATAAGGAAATTTGTTGAAAAGTTCAACCAAAACCATAGGGCGAAGCAACAAAATATAACAGCACGGCATCTTGAGGTGACAAAAAGCATTAAGGCTGAAAATGTACTGCCTAACATATCTAATGACTATATAACTGTCTACTTTGAAAGTAAAAGAAATGGAAGTGCACAAGTGTCAGATGTTGAACAATTACCTGAAGAGAATGCAGCTATCATTACTTTTCATGATCAGAAAGGTAACATATAAATATGTATCATTTATGTAATCTTGCAGTTAAAAGATCAACATGAAAATGAATATACTCTTTTAAGAAATGGCTAACTTACCCTTAGAAAAAAATTAACTGGTTTGATGGTTTGGCAGGTTGTTACTCTGTTAGGTTAGAAACCTAGATTTGGGACTGGATATAATATGACTAATATGAGGCACTTAGTTTCCAGTGGACATATATTACATTGTTAGGATCTCTGCAATGTCTTTGAGTCTGCACGAGGATTCTGTCCTTTCTGTTTCTTAAATTAGGGACTCCAAAGCCAACAAAAATGCCACATAAGTTGAAGGTGAATTTTCATCAGGCATTTTTAGGAGCCTGGATAGCCTCTTCTTTCTTTCTACCTAGATTTTTAGTCTACATTCCACACCATGGTATCCAAGTTCCTTTCAGGGGCTCAGTCCTTGTGGGCACTTGGGCTGAGTTCAGTACATCTGAGCGGTGGCTGGGTGGGCAGAGATGGTGTTATTACCACATTTCTGCCCTCGGCACTCCTGGGGCCAGAGGGGGGTGAGTTCAGCTCCCAGCTTCATTACAGCAGCCCTGAGCCTTATGCTCCCTTAGTCCTGAGGTTACTCAAATTTACATCAGCTGCAATGGCTCCCTGTGGATTGGTTGGAGCTCTGTGCAGAATGGGGAATATTAGCTCTGCACCAGCTGAGAACTCCTCAAGTGACTCCAAGAATGCAATGAAGAATCTGGCCCCAAATTTTTATAAATTAGGCACTAGTGCTGAGAGCTCACATCTTTTATGTAGTTGCCTAAATAGGGATTTAGGTGCCTAACCATAGACACCTAAGATTATAGATTGTGTTGTAGATGACTGGCACTGTATGCAAGTTGTTAAGGACGTTTTAATCTGTTTGGCTAGACACCACACTAGTATTTGAATTAATTCTGATGCAATATTAATTTTGGCTATAATTATGCCAGATCCTTTAAAATAATATATATTTGCCCAGTTACATTTTAACCAGTCTCCTAAAATGGAAAGTGTTGCTTTGTTTTGTAGCGATAAAGAAACAGCTATGGGAGAAGTCTCTCATGCAAGAAGTTCCAATAGCTTCAATATAGGACCAGATCCTCAGCTGGCATAAATCAAAATAGCTCCATTATTTACTCCAGCTGAGGAGTTGACCTTAATTGTATAGGTAGGTTTGGCTTTCTCACTCACTAGCCAGGAGCGTGGGAATTGTCCCTTTCAAGGAGCTGTTAAGCAGCAGGTTGGCCTCCTCCTCCTTACAGTGTTGGCCGGGGGCGGGGGTCTCTGCTCCACTGGACCAGGACAACCACACCCTCCAATGCACTTGTGTCTGTAGGGATCGGGTGTCACCACCCCTGTGGGAGCGCATGCAGCTCTGCTGTCATGGAGCCACTCCCAGGAGCTGCACAGAGCTCCCTACACTGCAACAGGTCTGTGACACTCAATCCCTGCAGGCGCATCGACCCATTGATTTTTATTTTTCATCGATTTTTAGTGTCAGCTGAAATAGACGTTTACCTACAGTTATCAATTATAATTGAATCCTGCCAAGTCTATGTATAGATAAGGCAAGCAGCATCTGGTGCTAAGAGGTTAAAAGTGTAGAACACCAATGTCTGTGTTAAACTTCCAATGTGGAACATTGTGTGCATTATAAATCTGTAAGTCCACTTAAAATCCCATTACCATAAATCAATTTTTTTCCTCAGGAAGCTGATTAAAATATATTTGGTCTGACTCTGCAATCACATAATAGAGTTACACCTCTTTAATCAGACTGTTGTTCATTGTTCACACAATGGATATGCTGTACATAAAAAAAGTAGAAAGAGCTTTACAATGTAACTCTCTTTTTTTTCTGGATGGAATGTCTCAGATTTATTTATAACATGGCTAGAGTAAGTATTACTATTTTGTAATCCTGTCTAGTATGATGGCTTGTTATGCTGTGGGCATGTACAGTAACATACAGGATATACAAGCCTTTGGGTACAGTAACTCCTCACTTAAAGTCGCCCTGGTTAACATTGTTTCGTTGTTATGTTGCTGATCAATTAGGGAACATGCTCGTTTAAAGTTGTGCAATGCTCCCTTCTAACGTTGTTTAGCAGCCGCCTGCTTTGTCCACTGCTTGCAGGAAGAACAGCCTGTTGCAGCTAGCTTGTGGGGGCTTTTCATAGATTCATAGATTCTAGGACTGGAAGGGACCTTAAGAGGTCATCGAGTCCAGTCCCCTGCCCGCATGGCAGGACCAAATACTGTCTAGACCATCCCTGATAGACATTTATCTAACCTACTCTTAAATATCTCCAGAGATGGAGATTCCACAACCTCCCTAGGCAATTTATTCCAGTGTTTAACCACCCTGACAGTTAGGAACTTTTTCCTAATGTCCAACCTAGACCTCCCTTGCTGCAGTTTAAGCCCATTGCTTCTTGTTCTATCCTCAGAGGCTAAGGTGAACAAGTTTTCTCCCTCCTCCTTATGACACCCTTTTAGATACCTGAAAACTGCTATCATGTCCCGTCTCGGTCTTCTCTTTTCCAAACTAAACAAACCCAATTCTTTCAGCCTTCCTTCATAGGTCATGTTCTCAAGACCTTTAATCATTCTTGTTGCTCTTCTCTGGACCCTTTCCAATTTCTCCACATCTTTCTTGAAATGCGGTGCCCAGAACTGGACATAATACTCCAGCTGAGGCCTAACCAGAGCAGAGTAGAGCGGAAGAATGACTTCTCGTGTCTTGCTCACAACACACCTGTTAATACATCCCAGAATCATGTTTGCTTTTTTTGCAACAGCATCACACTGTTGACTCATATTTAGCTTGTGGTCCACTATAACCCCTTGATCCCTTTCTGCCGTACTCCTTCCTAGACAGTCTCTTCCCATTCTGTATGTGTGAAACTGATTTTTTCTTCCTAAGTGGAGCACTTTGCATTTGTCTTTGTTAAACTTCATCCTGTTTAACTCAGACCATTTCTCCAATTTGTCCAGATCATTTTGAATTATGACCCTGTCCTCCAAAGCAGTTGCAATCCCTCCCAGTTTGGTATCATCCGCAAACTTAATAAGCGTACTTTCTATGCCAATATCTAAGTCGTTAATGAAGATATTGAACAGAGCCGGTCCCAAAACAGACCCCTGCGGAACCCCACTCGTTATGCCTTTCCAGCAGGATTGGGAACCATTAATAACAACTCTCTGAGTACGGTTATCCAGCCAGTTATGCACCCACCTTATAGTAGCCCCATCTAAATTGTATTTGCCTAGTTTATCGATAAGAATATCATGCGAGACCGTATCAAATACCTTACTAAAGTCTAGGTATACCACATCCACAGCTTCTCCCTTATCCACAAGACTCGTTATCCTATCAAAGAAAGCTATCAGATTGGTTTGACACGATTTGTTCTTTACAAATCCATGCTGGCTATTCCCTATCACCTTACCACCTTCCAAGTGTTTGCAGATGATTTCCTTAATTACTTGCTCCATTATCTTCCCTGGCACAGAAGTTAAACTAACTGGTCTGTAGTTTTCTGGGTTGTTTTTATTTCCCTTTTTATAGATGGGCACTATATTTGCCCTTTTCCAGTCTTCTGGAATCTCTCCCGTCTCCCATGATTTTCCAAAGATAATAGCTAGAGGCTCAGATACCTCCTCTAGTAGCTCCTTGAGTATTCTAGGATGCATTTCATCAGGCCCTGGTGACTTGCAGGCATCTAACTTTTCTAAGTGATTTTTAACTTGTTCTTTTTTTATTTTATCTGCTAAACCTACCCCCTTCCCATTAGCATTCACTATGTTAGGCATTCCTTCAGACTTCTCGGTGAAGACCGAAACAAAGAAGTCATTAAGCATCTCTGCCATTTCCAAGTTTCTTGTTACTGTTTCTCCCTCTTCACTAAGTAGTAGGCCTACCCTGTCTTTGGTCTTCCTCTTGCTTCTAATGTACTGATAAAAAGTCTTCTTGTTTCCCTTTATTCCTGTAGCTAGTTTGAGCTCATTTTGTGCCTTTGCCTTTCTAATCTTGCCCCTGCATTCTTGTGTTCTTTGCCTATATTCATCCTTTGTAATCTGTCCTAGTTTCCATTTTTTATATGACTCCTTTTTATTTTTTAGATCATGCAAGATCTCGTGGTTAAGCCAAGGTGGTCTTTTGCCACATTTTCTATCTTTCCTAACCAGCGGAATAGCTTGCTTTTGGGCCCTTAATAGTGTCCCTTTGAAAAACTGCCAACTCTCCTCAGTTGTTTTTCCCCTCAGTCTTGATTCCCATGGGACCTTACCTATCAGCTCTCTGAGCTTACCAAAATCCGCCTTCCTGAAATCCATTGTCTCTATTTTTCTGTTCTCCCTTCTACCCTTCCTTAGAATTGCAAACTCTATGATTTCATGATCACTTTCACCCAAGCTGCCTTCTACTTTCAAATTCTCAACGAGTTCCTCCCTATTTGTTAAAATCAAGTCTAGAACAGCTTCCCCCCTAGTAGCTTTTTCAACCGTCTGAAATAAAAAGTTGTCTGCAATGCAGTCCAAGAATTTGTTGGATAGTCTGTGCCCCGCTGTGTTATTTTCCCAACATATATCCGGATAGTTGAAGTCCCCCATCACCACCAAATCTTGGGCTTTGGATGATTTTGTTAGTTGTTTAAAAAAAGCCTCATCCACCTCTTCCACCTGGTTAGGTGGCCTGTAGTAGACTCCTAGCATGACATCACCCTTGTTTTTTACCCCTTTTAGCCTAACCCAGAGACTCTCAACACTTCCGTCTCCTATGTCCATCTCTACCTCAGTCCAAGTGTGTACATTTTTAATATATAAGGCAACACCTCCTCCCTTTTTCCCCTGTCTATCCTTCCTGAGCAAGCTGTACCCATCCACACCAACATTCCAATCATGTGTATTATCCCACCAAGTTTCAGTGATGCCAGCAGTCATAGTTGTATTTATTTATTAGCACTTACAGTTCTTCCTGCTTATTACCCATACTTCTCACATTTGTATATAGGCATCTAAGATACTGGTTTGATCTTTCCTCCCAGTTTTGTCCTGACCCTCCTTTCTCTCTGCCAATATAGCCCACACTCCCTCTCGTTTCCGACCCATCTCCCAGGTCTCCATGTTCCCCACTTACCTGTGGGCTTTGCTCACCTGTCCCCGTCGAACCTAGTTTAAAGCCCTCCAGTCTGTGTCCAAATAGGGTCTTTCCCCTCCTCGAAAGGTGAACGCCATCTCTGCCTAGCAGTCCTTCCTCGAATAGCATCCCGTGGTCTAGGAAGCCAAAGCCCTCCTGGCAACACCATCTTCGCAGCCAGGCATTCACCTCCATGATGCATCTGTCTCTGCCCAGGCCCCTACCTTTGACAGCAGGGGCTTGTAACCAGGGTGGACCGGCAGCCCCCCTATCAGCTCCCCCTATCAGCTCCCTGCTCCCCTAAGTTCCCTGTGCTGCAGTTCAGCTGTCCCTCCCCCCCTTCCCCCACTGCCATGTACTGCTCCTACCCTCTGCCTTGGAGCTTCTCCCAGAGACTCCTGCTTGCTGTGCAGGGGGGGAAGGGAGGGGATAATGTCAGGGTGTCCCCCTGCTCCTGCACCCCACTTACCCCTTCTCCATATAGAGTAGGGAGGGGACACGGATGGAGAGAGACAGAGAGAGCCTGGGGCAGCAGCTGCTGTCTCAACTTCCTGATCCACTTAAAAAGACAATGCACTTAAGAATGGGTCAGCTTACTTAAAGGGGCAGTGTGCATCTCTCTCTCCCACACACAAGGTGTGTGTCTGTCTCTGTCTGCTATGCAGTCTCCCTTCCCTCGTGTTCGTGCTGCCTTGTGTGAGAGGCTACATTAACAACAATGTCTTAACCCTTGAGGGTTCGGCCGAGTGCTAGTTCATCGTTTAACAGTAAGGCATTCCCTGGGAAATATCCCTCCCTCTTCCACCCTCTAACTTCACCACCTCAACCAAGCTTCACAATCATCATAGCTGTGAACAATATTAAATTGTTTGTTTAAAATGTATAATATCTATATAATATATATTTTTTGTCTGGTGAAAAAAATTTCCCTGGAACCTAACCTCCTCATTTACATTCATTCTTATGGGGAAATTAGACTCACTTAACATTGTTTCGCTTAAAGTCACATTTTTCAGGAACATAACTACAACGTTAAGTGAGGAGTTACTGTACTTAGAAAAATGTCACTTGTTAGTAACTTGGAAATATTCTTATTCAATTTAAAAAAACATATTCAACCTAAAAAGCACTCCTGTCAGAATCAAAAGAAATACAGTAGCTCATGAATTGCAATTTATAAGCTAATTATCTTCAGATTTTTTTTTAAGTGTTACAGTTAATTGATTTGACTTGGGTAATTTTTATTTTATTTTATATTTAGATGTAAACACTGTCTTGGCAAAGCAGCATTCACTCGACAAAGTACCAATTTCTGTGTATCCATACTACAGCTCATTGGGTACAGCTCTATATGGAAAGAAAAGGCCACAAATAAAGCTGCCAGAACCAATTACAATGTCCCTGGATCCTTACATCTTGCAGTTTTTACAGACCGATAATAGGCTAATCCAGGAAATAAATAATGAAATGGCAGATTGCAAATGTGAACTAACGTGGCCTCAATCCAACTGTGCAAATCCAGAAATAACACTGTGTCCCTCAAATGCCTTATCTAAACAGAGATCAATGATCAGGTTGATCAAGACATGGAATGAAGATGTTTCTAAAAAATTCTCATGTAGCATGTCAAAGTACAAGGCCATTAAATGTGAAGTCAATTCAGTGGTGTGGGAAGCCATAAGAAACTGCTTGGTAAAGGATGGTGTTTTGATCATACCTGACATTCCCAAGAACATGGTTGTCTTAGTAGGTAACACGGAGATTATGAAGGGTGCAGAGCAAGAACTGAAGGAGCTAATAGAAAATGCCAGGAAAAAAATTGAAAGAGAAAAGCAGAGCATAGAACAAACTATGTTAGTTGACCCAGGAAAGTATGCAATTTTACACCTTGCTGGGCTAGAGGAGAATGTTTACAAGGAGTACCCGTCTCTGAAGATATGTTATGATGCATCATCAAAGAGTATTAGTCTGTATGGAGTGGCTGCAGAAGTATTTAAAGTCAAAAGTGAAATACTAGAAAAAGTGCACAGCATGGCACAGAAATCGATCAATGTCCATCCTTACATTTTCCAGTTCCTACAACACGTAGATAATGAAACTCTGTCACAGCACTTATTTATGTTAAATCAAATTAATGCCTTTTATGAGCTTGGCACTGATAACATAATGCTGATAGCAGGTTCTCCTGGAGTTCTTCTAGAAGCAGAAGAAGAAATGAAGAAGGTTCTGACCTACAAATGCATTGACCTGGAGGACAACTCAGTCCTCAAAAAGAGAGAATGGAGGGAGCTCATCAACCATTTGTACAAGGCACATAACTGTTCCAAGGAAACTATAATAATTGTTGAGTTGGAGGATCAAATAGTCATTGCTGGTTATTTCAGAGCAGTAGCAGAAGCATATCAGCAACTTTCTGATTTTGTAGATAAACACACTCTGGTACAAAAAGTCATCATAGCTAAGTGTGTGGCAGTTGTAATGTTTGTGGAGAAGGAAAAGTCCAATATTTGGCTTGAATTAAAAAAGAAAGGTGTGAAAATTGAATTTGGCACACAGAATAAACGTAAAGGTATTTCCCTGAGTGGACCAAGAGCGGAAGTGTTGCAGGCGGTCACCAAAATTGAACAAATTCTGTCTTCACTACATTCAGAAAATGTGGTAATTGATAAACCAGGGGCCAAGGTATTTTTCAAAGAACAAGAACACTTGTATGTGACTGGTGTGAAACAACAATTTAACTGTCTGATCAGGCTGCAAGAAGGAGAAGAACAAAGAGAAGATGGTGAAGTTAGTAATGTGTATAAGAAGCAAGGCCAGCCCACCCGTGAAAAGATCCTGCAAGATGGAGTTGTAGTAGCAGTTTATAAAGGGGACTTGTGCAGTCATCCAGCTGATGTTGTGGTGAATGCATCAAATGAGGACTTAAAGCATATTGGTGGCCTTGCTGAGGCACTTTTAAAAGCTGCAGGGCCAGAACTACAAACAGAATGTGACCGTATTGTGCAGAAACGAGGCCCTTTGCAGCCCGGCCATGCTGTTATTACAGATGCTGGGAACCTCCGGTGTAAACAGGTGATTCATGCTGTTGGGCCTAGGTGGAGTGATCGTGAACCAGAAAAGTGCGTGCGCCTGTTAAAAAGAGCAGTTAAGGAAAGCCTACACCTGGCTGAAACGTACAATCATCATTCCATAGCCATCCCTGCTATCAGCTCTGGGATATTTGGATTTCCGTTAAAACAGTGTGCACAGTCAATTGCAGAATCCATCAAGGAAACCTTAGAAGATTCTCCAGGGGAAAGCTGCTTGAAAGAGATTTATCTTGTGGACTCTTCAGAGAAAACAGTTCAGGCTTTCACTGATGCCTTCAAAGACGTGTTTAGAGATAAATCACCCCGACACAATTCGTCACCTCCGTCTGAAGCAGCCTTCAAGCCCAGAAAAAGTAGAAATGCTCAAAGCAGAAAGGGTCTCCAGACGGTAACAACGGATGAAGGATTAAGCATCATACTGGAGAAAGGAGGCATTGAAGATGCTACAGTAGGTATTTTAAGTTATCAGATGTTATCCAACTTTATGTAAAGTTGGTTTTTGGTTATAAAATATATGAAAAGATACTTAGATTTTCAGTTTTAATTAACAATTAAACATATACAATATATTAATATGTCATAATTGATTATTTTAACACAATTGTATAGGTTAGACAAGTTTAGTTTTTCATACTGTCTATACATATATAGAGATGAGCAAACATATTTTAGACTGACTGTATTTCGTTATTTGAACTGTATTCATTGTCACATTAAGCTGTTGCAACCACATGTTTCTCTTCTATCATTTCTTTATGGTTTTGTCTGTGTTTTAGTTTACATTGTGATATGAGCTGAAACCAGTTGTGAAACGTGCTTTCAAGATGACCTTTGCACTCTTGTGCTCTCACCAGCTGTGTGAGAATACCTACTTCTTAGTCTATAGGGCAGAGGTGGGGAAACTACAGCCCGTGGGCCACATCCGGACTGCGGGACCGTCCTGCCTGGCCCCCGAGCTCCTGGACAGGAGGCTAGCCCCCGGCCCCATCCTTGCTGTTCCCCTCCCCCGCAGCCTCAGCTTGCTTGCTCTGCCGCCGGCGCAATGCTCTGGGTGGTGGGGCTGTGAGCTGCTGGGCAGCGCAGCTGCAGAGCCCGGACTGACCCGGTCTTTGTGCTGCGTGGTGGTGGTGGCGCGGCTGCAGTGCCACCAGCCGCCAGTGCTCCAGGCAGCACGGTAAGGGGGCAGGGAGCAGGGGGGATTGGATAGAGGGCAGGGGAGTTCGGGGTGGTGATCGGGGGCGGGGTTGTGGATATGGGTTGGGCGGTCGGGGGGAACAGGGGGTTGAATGGGAGCAGGGGTCCCAGGGGGGCAGTCAGGAAGGAGGGGGGGGGTTGGATGGGGTGGCGGGGGGCAGTCAGGGGCAGGGGATCGGGGAGCGGTCATGGGACAGGGAGAAGGGGGGTTGGATGGGGCAGGGGTCCCGGGGGGGGGGGGGGCATCAGGAATGAGAGGAGGGGTTGGATGGGGGGGTGCGGGGGGGGGGGGTTGGGGATGGGGGCGGGTTGGATGGGGCAGGATTCCTGGGCGAGGGGACAGATAGGAGGTGGGGGCCAGGCCACGACCCCTTCCCCTAACCGGCCCTCCATACAATTTACGAAACCCAATGCGACCCTCAGACCAAAAAGTTTTCCCACCCCTGCTATAGGGGGAGTGGGTAGGAACTGCCTATAATCTCCATGAGGGGAAGTGGCGGAACTTCAAATGTTTAAACAAGTAAAAATTAAATTGCTGATCCTGAACACCCTTAAATGCCATTGAAACTTGGACCTGGTGGCATATGAGCCTGTAACAGTGAGCTATCTTCTATCTGGAAATGTACATGGCCCCATTGCTGCAGTATCTCAGTGTCTTAGTGGTGCTTTGGATCACGTCTCTCAAAGATTCTTTACCTGGGAAGGATTAATTATCTCTGGTACCTGTAGTGAATGGATCGTGCATAGTCCATGCAGTGTTAACTGCCTACCAATTTTCAGATTCCACCAGCATTGAATTCTTTTAACCATTAATTGGACCAACAGCCAAAACTCCCAATTAAGTAACTCACTTATTTCCTTCTCTGTTTTCTAACTCTCTCTTCTTTTTCCTTAAAGTCTTTGTCTTTTTCCTCTGGCTTTCAAGTTGATGCATTTCTCTTCCATCTCCACCACTTTATTTCTGTCCAGTCTTTATCTCCTTGTTCTTTACATCTGTCCCTTTCACTCTCTTTGATTCAGCAATCTCTCCCTTTTTTGTCTGAGGCAGAGAGCATCTTCTGGAGCCTTATTTTTGCCCCTTTTAGTGCCACTCAGAGGATCCACATGATAACCAGCTGTCCATCCTAACAGTGTTGGCTGTGGCTGCCACAGCCTGTAAAAGTAACATCCTCCTTTGGTCAGAGCGGTTAACTAGAGCATGATGTACTGCACTCCTCTCTGGGACTGACATCATTCATAACCCATGTTGACCTAGGGAGTGAGAGAATTAACCCTTTCCCTTTCTTCTTTCTCTCCTTCAGTTCATTCCTTCTCTTTTTTTCCTCTTTCTCTTCTGTAACTCCTCCTTCACTTCCCTTTCCACATAACTGCACCCATGTGGTTGCTCCTACTCATACCAGTTTACCCTGCGGTGCTAACAGGAGCAGCAAGGCATCTGGAATTCAGTAGTAGCATCATGTCAGTTTTACTCTGCTGATGGGGATGCAGTATGGGCAGGACCATTACGAGTATGTGATCCCCCTGCAGGAGAATCGTATATGGGGTTTTTCAAATGGACATAGAGAGAGTAGAGTAAGAACACAGGAGTCTGACATTTCCATGTAAAATATAAACTGCTGCATAAGGGACAAATTTCACTCTGTTATACGGAAGCTACCCCACAAAAGTCAGTGGGATGATGTAGGTATAACTGAGCATAATTTGGCCTGTTTTGTTCAAAAGATTTGCTTTATTCCAGATTGCTACTTTTTAAATTTGCTTTATTTCTTAAATCTGCAGGTGCTGTTATAGTCACTTAGCCTTAAATGTTTCAAGTTTAATCTTATAACCGATATTTGATTTTGTTTAAGACGGACGTCATCGTAAACAGCATTCCCCGAGATCTACAGCTTGATAAAGGTCCACTCTCTAAAGCCTTGCTGAGCAAGGCGGGTCCGATGCTGCAAGCACAATTATCTGAAGAAGGCCTAGAAAAAGTAGCTAGTGAAGGGTCTGTGTTCAAAACAGATGGATGTAATCTGGGCTGCCATTTTGTGCTTCATGCCGTTGTTCCTGGATGGAAAAATGGGGAAGAATCTGTACAGAAGGTAGAAGGCTATTTTCCTAATTCTCGTTTCATTGAATGGGTTTCTCAGTTGGCAGTAATGTAGATTTAATGTGAATTCTCCACAGAAATCAGCGGAGCATTTCCTAGGGGTCAGCTCTGTTAATTTTGATATAACGAAGCTCATTTTGAATTAATCCATGTTTAATTATGATATTTTAATATAAAATACACTATTAAAAATATTAAACTGCATGTACTAACGCGAACTTTGTTGTGATTCACAGCTCCTAAGAGACATCATCACGGAATGTCTTCAGACTGCTGAGCAACTCTCTTTAAAGTCAATCACATTCCCAGCAATTGGAACAGGGAATTTAGGGTTTCCTAAGCCTGTTGTTGCTAAATTAATGTTTGACCAGGTGTTCAAATTCAGTCGTAAAAAAAAAATTCAGTCTCTTGAAGAAGTTCACTTTCTGTTGCATCCAAATGACACAGATAATATTCAGGTAACTTGTACCCTATTACTGTGCTTTCTGTTACACATGGGTTAAGGAAATTATGTCAGGCCCAGAACTAGATTACACCATTTTTGTCAGTAGTTTCCTAAACTCTCATCCTTCTTTCCCTCCTGCTTCTACACCGGGAATGGTCAGTCCTCCTTGCACTGTTGGTTTAGCACCAGTGCAGCTCCACTACTGGTAGCAATGGTTGACGTGTTAGTGTAAACCAGTCACAGGCATGTTTACCACTAAGAGTTAAATAATAGAGTGGCGGAAACACTGGTTGCCAGTCTACTTTGTGCTTCCACCATTGCTAGCACTGGTAGAGCTTCACTGGTGCTAGAGCAATAGTAGGAAAAGCACTACTGGAAACAGACAGTGTGTCTCATGTCATTGTCCAGCGTCCGATTCCCCTTTGGTCTGGAGGCCATTAAATTATGATTCTTCTGATGTGGGCAGATGTCAAGGTGCTCATTATCATGCTAGCCAAGAAAGTATCCTTGGATTTCCATCTTGATAATAATATTCAGGCACTGTCCTATGAGGTGATCACTGCTCCTGCTCTGATAGAATTGCCATTGGACTCCTCCTATAATGTAAAGCTTCCCTTTGATTCTTCCATACACAGTCACCTGGCTTTCCTGCACAATTTTTTTCTCATTTGCTGGAGCTGGCACAAGTTAACACTGAAATATACCTTAGTCCATGGAGTCATGTGAATCTTTCATGCATAGCCTCAGGTAGCATTCTCTTTCTCCCTCCTCTCTCTGGCTCTGTCTTCACTGAATAGTTAACTCAAGTTATCTACACTTGAGTTTAACTCTCTTGAGTTCACTTAGCTTGAACAAGAGCAGCCACGCTATGCTGCTGCAAGCAGCATACAGTGATTGTGTTAGCAGCTGACAAGTTGTGCTAACTTGAGCTGCTGCCTATTCTCCCTGATGGGCCATCCAACTTGAGTTAAAAGCACCACCAAACTTGAGTTTTAAGGGTTTTTGTGTGTGGACAGGAATTGAGTTAGAGGTATCACTCATGTTAGGAATAAGCCCTTTGTCTATGCACCCTATTACATGCTAATTAGACTTTCACTGTACTGCCTGAAGGTGTTAAACCTGAAGCAATTTGCCAGTTTCTCTCCCTTGCTCATAATTTTGAAGGAATCATGGTTCCTTTATGATTCCAATTTATCAATATTTCCATTCAGTGTTGAATAAGATTGCTCGGTGGACAACATCTAGTCCATCACCTTTAGTTTTTTCTAAACATTTTTAAATTTAATTTTTACTTTTCAAATCTATATTACTACTGAGAAAACTCTAAAGAAGTTATGTCTACAAGTGGTGACTATGGTTCTCTTTCTAGGCATTTTCAGATGAACTGCAAAATAGAGCAAGTGGAAATATTACCAATGTCAAAATGCACAAGACTGTGCCAGAGAATGCCCAGCAGGGACAAGGTAAGTTTGTTTTGTTAATGTTTTGTAAGTTTTATAAATATTCTAGTGATAGGTGAAAATTTTAAGAATTTTTTTCAAATATATATTTTTTGATATTGGTTTGGTGAACATGTCAGTCCCGGTGTTCAAAGTAAGGCAGTGATAATCCTATTAGTAAAAATCAATAAAAGCAGAAAATTGTATCTCTCCAGCAATAGGTTTGTGTACACTAGTAAAAATCATGCCCATAATTCACCACCAGTCATAACAGTAGTAGAAGCTGTAGTGTAGACAGGGCATGGGTATTTTTACCAGCGTACCAACTAACAAAGATTCTGAGCAGGTAAACAGTTTTACTACCACCTGTGAAGCCTGGTGAATTACTGGATTATACATCCCATGGGGCCAGTCTTGCTCCTATTAAAATCAGTGGACATTCTGCAAGAAAGTAGGACTGATCAGAAACAAATGTGAAACTAAATACCGTATATACTCGATCATAAGATGGTTCATTTATAAGCCGACCCCCCAAGATCGATAAGTAAAAATGGAAACTTTTTATGACCCATTCATTAGCCGACCCTATTTGAGGACTTCAATGGCTCAGACACAGGTTTGATACAGGAGTAGGTGGGTGAGATTCTGTGGCCTGCGTTGTGCAGGAGATCAGACTAGATGATCATAATGGTCCCTTCTGACCTTAAAGTCTATGAGTCTATGATTCTGTAATTCAGGGGTTGGCAAACTTTGGCTCCCAGGCCATCAGGATAAGCCGCTGGCGGGCCGAGATGGTTTTTTTACCTCGAGCGTCCACAGGCATGGAAGTAAACCTAAGTAAACAAAGTGTCCCGGTGCGCCAGCTGCTTACCCTGATGGGCCGGGACAGCAACTTGTGGGGAATTTTTTTGGGGGGAGGGGGGGAGAGAAGCTGGGGGTCAGGGAAGTAACCTCTGTGACTGCCCCCCACATGACCCCACCCTTAGCCCGGGACACCCCCCCCCACCACCACTCTCCTCATCCCTTCCCACCCTATCTGGGGTGGGCCAGGGGAGGATGTCTCTGGCCTGGTTGGAGCTGCTCCGGCAGGCTGGGTGGCACGGCCGCAGCCTACTCCGGTGAGCCAAACCGGGTGGCATGGCCACGGCAGGCCAGGTGGCGCAGCCGCAGCCTGCTCCGGCGGCACGGCTGCAGTGTGCTCCAGCAGGCGGGGCTGAGCATCACGGCTGCAGCCTGCCAGACCTGGAGCTGCAGCTGCTTTGGAGGCTGGAGGGAGAGCAGTGTGGCCAGAAGTGGAGAGACTCTGGCCCCGCCTCTTCTCTTCTGGCTCTGCTGCCTCTCCTTGCCCCCTGTCTTGCGGGGAGAGGCTGTGTCCCACCTCTCCCTCTCTATACCCGTTCGTAAGCCAACCCCCTTCTCTGATGCTTCCCTTTTTTACTAAAAAAATTCGGCTTATGAACGAGTATATACGGTAGTTTTTTTTTCATTGTCCAACCTGACAGGATTACAAAGAACAGGATAAATATTTCAAACTTAATTAGATTTTTAAAAGAATATAATATTCAGGTCCTGGAATAGAGAACCTGCCCAAAGGCTACTGAAAAAAATGCGACTCCACAAGCTTGCTTATTTTCATACTAAATCACATTTCCACTCATATCCTGCAGTGGGCCCATATGGTATGAGTTGAGTGTACAATCATACAGGGATCACCTCCGCTCCATGTACACTGTAAAAGTGTTTTCTGTGCCACCCCAGATTGGAGGGCAGTGATGTGAACAGGTAAAGACAGAGACCAGGGACTTTCCATTTACAAAGAGGCAGTGGCTCCAACACATTGTTATTGCGGGGCTATCGCTGCTATTTGAGCCTACGTATTGGAGCAGCAGCTATAGCAGGATAGGTTGTTTTGAAGCTGTGTGCCCTAGATCCAGATTGGGGGTGGATCTCATCTCCCCAGCTCAACTTCCTCCCACACAGTTACCTGGGCTTTGTGTGGGTGAACATTTAATTTTATATTGTAAACTGGGTATTTTTGTAATCTTCTCAATGGGAATGTGACAGACTAAGACTAAAAATCAAACTTTTTGTGAGCTCTCTACTAAATGCACATAGAGGCAGGTGAGTCCCTCACTCTAGGGAATAGAACATTTGCTGAGATACACTTTTATCCATTTTAATTTCTGTATTTTCCCTTGCAGCTTTCTTTGGGCCCATTTCAACCCCAAAACAGGGAGTGCATGAAATGCAGATTGGTTCCATTACATTCCAAATCGCAAGTGGAGACATTACCACGGAAAAGACAGATGTCATTGTAAACATATCAAATCAGACGTTTAACCTCAAAACAGGTACTTTAGCCTAGTGATTGAGATTAATGAGATACATTGTGAGTGCATAAGGGTATGTGGGGAAGAACTTTCAATATATACAAGTCTTTTTTTATACATAGTGCCTTGTCGTTTTCAAACTGGGAAAGCTGTACTAGGAAGCAAAGGCGCCGACTCCATGGGTGCTCCAGGGATGGAGCACCCATGGGGAAAAATTGGTGGGTTCTCTACACCCACCAGCAGCTCCCCGTCCCGCCCCCCCACCCCAGCTCGCCTCCGCCTCCTTCCCTGAGCGCACTGCTGCGTCCTGCTTCTCCCCCCTCCCTCCCAGCGCTTGGTGCCGCGAAACAGCTGTTTTGCGCGGCAAGCCTGGCAGGGATGGGGGAGGAGGGGGAATGCGGTGCGCTTGGGGGAGGAGGCGGGGCCGGGGCGGGGATTTGGGGAGGGATCCAGTAGGGGCAGGGAGGAGCGGAGTTGGGGCGGGGACTTTGGGGCAGGGGTGGAGTCGGGGCGGGGCTGGAACTGAGGGGGGGCGCGAGCACCCACCGGCACCGAAAAAAGTTGGCGCCTGTGCTAGGAAGTGTCTGTATTTTGATATAATTTGTTACAACAGAAAACAATACTGTTCGCCCCAGTATATAGAAAAATCCTATAGAATTTAATAGAGAATGAGACTCTTTCTCTAGAATGTTTAAACCTCTCTGTAGAATTCTATAGCAGGGAATCATTGTCTGTTAGGTTCTGTGTAATGGGGTCAGCTGCCTCCCATGTACCCCTTGTGGCCAGGGATGCCTCTGCGGTATCTACTAACAATTTCTCCCTCAAAGGACTTTTTAAACAAACTCCACACAGGCATTTCTGATCCATTCGCCACCCCTTCTCAGGGGTCCAAGTTTATTCACCTAAATAAAGCTCCAAAATAAAACCCAAGAGTTCCAAAACGCAGTCCATCTGTCAGGTCACTCCCAAACTTTTCCTGCCTGTAGGCTCAATAGGGAAACCTTACGTCCCAAGTTTTTCTGCTGGAGCCTGATCACTCCCAGCAGTCGCCAATTCACCCTACAGGCCTTCCTGCCTGGGGCCTTTCCCGTTTTGGCAGGCTACTCCCAGGCCCAGTCTAGCTGGAGCCTCAGGTTTGTGGCTCTTGCTTCCAAACCCCCCTGGGATTAGGTTCTTTCTTGCAGAACCCTTTTTTACTTCCTGCAGTTTCCTGAACTTCCCCCTACATTGCAGCCACTTGCTGCCCTTTATTGGGTTTTTTAAAGGCAGCACAGGTGTGCCTCTTTAGTAATAAGGATTCACTACCCCTACGCCCTCCAGCCCTCAAGAGGCAAGCCATCCTGACCCTGTTACAGTCTGTATGAAGTTTAAACATTACATAGAAAGTAAATCTTTCTCTTTTAAATATTATAAGCTTTAATTTTTTATAGAAAGTTACTGGTTTCATCCCTATTAAATTTTATAGGACTTATCTATAAGGAAGTAACAGTTTTATTTGACCTCATTGGGAACTGTTGGGTATTCAGCACTTTTGAAGATCAGGCAGATGCCTTAACAGGCATCTGATTTAGGCTTTTATTTTTTAAAAATCTTGGCCTATACTATTGCCAGATGTGAGATATATTGTGTACTCAGTCTTGTTGACCTAGATGAGACTTTAAGAGTACTCTTAATTTGATTTGTCAAACTAATATGGCTTTTCTTATTTTAGGTGTCTCTAAGGCAATTCTGGAAGGTGCTGGACCACAGGTTGAAGCTGAATGTGCTCAGCTAGGTATAAATACAACATTTGTGACCTGCTTTCTAGAGGCACTGAGCACCCACCGTTTCCACTGAAGGCAGTGGGAGCGGTGGGTGCATACCACTGCTGAAAATTAACCTACTATTGTACTTGTGTTTATCCATGATCTCACAACTCCTTAATTAATTAATACGATGCTCGTAAAACATCTTAAGAGATGTTAAAATAAAGTACAAAGCAAAAGAAAAATCCTTAAGAGATGTCAGCATCAAGGTAAATTAAAAGAACCTGCTCTGCCATATGACTCATCCTCTTGTGCCAGTAAAAACCTTCAAAACAGGGGAAAAATACAAAGAGTTAGATGGTGCCTTTGGTCAGAGCCTGAGCACTGGGTGGTACATATTTATATGTAATGAAATAAGCTGCACCACCCAGGAGAAGCCTCAGAAGACGTGCTTCTGACACAACCCTCTGACTTCCTTTCTTGTGTCTCTATTTTTCTGATGTTAGGAAGTAGCAATGTTCTGCTGGCCTATACCAGCAACCCACCGCATCCTCCGCATGGCTCAGAGACAAGTAAAAAAGGAAAGTTCCTACCTTCGCGGAACTTACCATATATACTCGTTCTTTAGCCCATTCATTTATAAGCCGACCCCCCCAAGATGGTTAGGTAAAAATAGCAACAACTGTATGACCCTTTCATAAGCCGACCCTATATTTCAGGGGTTGGCAAACTTTGGTTCTTGGCCCGTTAGGGTAAGCCGCTAGCGTGTCTGGACGTTTTGTTTACCTGGAGCGTTCAGAGGCATGAAGCCCCTCAGCTCCCTGTGGCCGCGGTTCGCCGTTCCCAGCCATTGGGAGCTGCAGGAAGTGGCGTAGCTCCCATTGGCTGGGAATGGCGAACCACGGCCACAGGGAGCTGAGGGGCTCCATGCCTGCAGACGCTCCAGGTAAACAAAACGACAGTGTATTAGATATTCAATTCAATGATTCCATAGAGTTTAAAATCATCAAATTTTGGTGGAGACCCGTTTATAAGCCGACCCCCACTCTTTGATGCGTCACTTTTTTTACCAAAAATATTCGGCTTATGAACGAGTATATACGTTATATCTAATTTTAGACATAATATATCGAGGAATGATAAATACAACCAATGGAAGATAAAGATCCAACAGGAAAATAATATGAGTTCTGTGTTTAAGTACACATAACTAGAGGGGAGAAGGTCAGGGAAGAGGTAAATGTGTCGATTAGCACTAAAAGGCAATTGAAGGAAGTGGGTCTGATGGGAGAGTTGAAAGAGGAGTGAGGCTGTGTAGTCCACAGAACCAGAGAGGAGAGTCCGGATACCAGTGAAGCACTGAGTTGCACCAAGCTGCCTGAGTGCACAGAGCAAACTGAGGAGTAAGGCCAGATAAGATGTGGACGGAAGCTGAGCAGTGGACTTGAAAGCAGGGATGAGGGGTTTGAATCTGGTGCAGAAGGAGATTGGAAGCCAATGCAGGGGCTCAAGGAAAGGGTAGTACAGGCAGGTGGCAGGCGAAGATGATGATTTAGAAAAGTTTGCATTATGGTAATTAAAGGACTTATCACTTTCTGTCATGCCTTATATATTTTCTTTCATCTTTCAGCCTCACAACCTCACGATGACCTTATAACCACACAAGCAGGAAACCTGATGTGCAAAAAAATAATTCATCTTGTTGCCCAGAACGATACCAAATCTTTAGTCTCCAAAGTTCTCCAGGAGTGTGAACTGAAGAAGTACACATCAGTTGCCTTCCCAGCAATTGGAACAGGTTTATGTTTTTGTTGGAAAATAAAACTAAAACCAATCAGTCTTCTTGAGACCAAATTCATCCTGTGTGATTCCATTGACATCAGTGCTCCAGAGATTTGATTTACCTGAAAAGTTTATTCTCCTATATTAAGAAAATTGTTGTGGCATTGGGGCATTCAAATAACGTCTAGTGAAGGTCAGAGCAAGGATTTTGAAATGATAAGGAAGCTGGAGATCAGTGTTGTTAACTTAAATATAAAAACCATATCAAGTGATTTAGGACTGTCATGTTTTAACGTTAGAGACTTGAGAATATCCATATGATATTGCTATCTAGAGAACCATGAATGCTTGTCTCAACTGATGTTTATGGATTTCCCACTGGAAGGTGTCTATGTGCCTATTCCAGCTCTTACTGAAATCAGTGGAAGTTTCTACTCTGACTTCTGTAGGAGCAGGAACAGGCCTTGGATGGATGGGATATGAACCTATCTCCTTAGGCCTGATTCTTCCTTAGCCCTGCTTCTGCATTCCTGGATCACCCAAAATATCCATTCAAATCAATGAGAATCACTGGAATCAAAGAATGCAGGATTGGGTGCTATGTTTAAGATCTAGTTGTGCATGGGTCCATTACTTGAATAAAAGTATATCTGTATTAAATGTCTTTCAACAACGTATTGTTATATTTGTTACAGGTCAGGCAGGCCTTGATCCAGCAGTAGTAGCTAATAACATGATGGATGCTGTAGTTGATTTTGCAAGTGATAAATCTGTTCAAATTGTGAAAAACATTAAAATTATCATCTTCCAGCCACAACTACTAAGTGTGTTCCATGCATGCATGCAGAAAAGAGAAGGTACTGCTAATGTACCTGATACACCTGCATCAGAGTCCTTCTTGTCAAAATGTGCTTGTAAGTAGATGTCTGGTTGTTCATTTTTAAGTTGAGGCATAAATAACCATTATTTAATTTTAGCAACTGAGTAACTGCAAGTATTTATACTTCATTACAGCATTCTTTGGCTTTGGAAAACAGAAACATCATTCTTCGGCTACAGAAAAAAAGCCTGCAATGGTTTTGGAAAAGAAAATTGAGAGAACTGTTTTTCAGATTTGTGGTGAAAGCCAAAAAAATGTGGAAGATACTGTATCCTGGATTAAAAACCTGATTTTAAAGGAACAGCATGAAAGCACTATCTCAGATGAATGGATTTCAAGCTTTGATGACCAGGAATATAAGGAACTGGAAGACCTCCAGAAGAAACTGCACATCATTATTCAGCTGGAATGCAAGGACCCTGTGCCCTTTATTCGAGTATCTGGTGTTACCAAAGACGTCTTACGTGCTTGCTTGGAAATTCAACGCATGATCAAAAGAGTTAGAGCGGTTCAAGAAGAACAGTCCAAGGCAGAACTTCTCAGCAACCTAGTTGAGTGGCAATATCTAGAAAATAATCGGTACCTGCCTTTTGACAGGCTAACAAATCTACGCTTAGAGGATGCTGCAGCATTAAACCAAAAAGAGATTAACATCACCATTTGGAATAAAAACTATAAAGTGGATCTGGAAGCCAAACGTGCTATAGATGACACAGGGAAAATTATGGCCATTCTACGAGTCTCAAAAGATGAAGGTGAATGAAAGCTGTTTGGTGTTACTTAGGGCCACATTGTGTCTAGCTTAGCATGAGTGAGTTGTGGGGAGAATATACAAGGGAAAACAAAGTAGCAGTTCGTGTGCACATCTGGAATACTAACAGTTCTGAGCAGCCATATGAAAAAGGTGCTAGATTCGGAAACAAAGATGATAAAGGCTCTTGAATTTATTAAAACAGAAATACAGAAAATAAATACCATGATGCCTACAAAGAACTCAATAATAATTCGTCAGCTAGTGTGCGGTGACCACCACTTGTCACATAGATCAGAATCATCTCATTCGTACCCTGAGATTCCCCCTCTTTTGGTTGTTGTATCCATCTGTTGTCTCTCATCTTACACTTGAATTATATAAACGCTTCAGGGCAGGGGCCATCTTTCTATTAAATATGTACAGTGTCTAGCACAGTGGCATTGTAGCCTCCAAGTGCTACTGTAACACATATAATAATAATAAGAGGAGATTCCTGATGGGAGCTGTTCTTCCTCTGCCCCCACCAGAATAAATGTTTAAGGAATAGTATAATTGCAGTTCTTTTTGTTCTTTTTGGAGAGAGTTTCAGTTTTTATGAAATTGTTATCATTCTTGAAAAGACGTGATTGAGGAGGACTTAAACAGAGGGTTCCTTTGCTTTAAATCCAAGCCAGTTTCACACTGACTGACAACACAGCTAAGGTCTTAGCCTCTCTAACATGAACTGAGAAAGAGAAATGCAGCTGCGGTGGAGTTTGGCCTTTATATTTTGAGGGGAGGTTATGTTTAGCTTAATAAGGAAACTCCCTTGTTCTCCCAGATGCCTATTGACCGCCTGCTCTCCTGGATGGCAAGGATTAATTGTGCCGATCTCCCATTCCCCATCACTTCCAGGCACAGAGACAAGAAAGAGATGAAGGTTGGCCTATATCCCCACACTTTTCCACAGTCAACATTTCCGCTCTCCCCCATCTCATTCATTCATTCATTCATTCATAAGGAGGGGTCATGGTGAAAAATGCTACAAAAAGCCCTTCTTCAACAATAAGTGCACTGCAGGCTAATTTAGGCATTTCCAATATAGTTTAATCTAAGGATATGCTAAATACTGAGGTCTTTATTCAGTTTTTACTCAGTCGTTAGGTAAAACTCCTATTACTTTGATGGGAGTTTACCTAGTTAAGGATTGTGTGAAAACTGAGCAAGGATGTCAGAGTGTGGCCCTTTAATAGTAATGTCAACACCATATTAGGGCCATATTCCAAGAACATTAATTTGTATGCAGTCCTCATTTGGACAGACTTACAGTGAGTGTAGTGCGAGTTTGCCTGAGTCCCCATTCAGGCTGAGTAAAAACCACGCAGGGCCAAATCTGTAGGCCCTTCTTTCAACGGTAATATTTAGAGTTGGAAGACTGGGCTGCCCGCCTGAATTTGATCACATAGCTGCTCAGTCCGCAGAACCTTTCTTTTCCTGGTATAATGAAAACATTACAGACTAGAAACAAATTCCCTTAAAGGCACTACCACAATACAAATACGAAAAATATGAAGATGACAAATTGGTGTCTGGCTAAGAGTAAACACTTTGAAATGTCCCTAACCTCAGTTAGATTTATCTGATAAGGGACAACAGATTGGAAGCAGAGTAGAAAACTCTGGGTCAGATTTTCCAATCTGGCTGAGCTAGAGTCAGCACAAAACTTGAAGCCACCTTTACAGTTCCCTCAATTCTGGGCCTCTTGGTTACAGTTATTGCAGCCAGGGAACAAGCTATCCTCATCTCTTTTTTCTTAGCCACCACTTTGCATGGGGAAGAGTGTGGCACCGGAGCTGCTAGTGGGCTACTAGGGGAACTACACAAAAATGAGGAGGTTAGTGAAATAGAAATTAAAAGGTACAGCACCAAAAGTAAAATCCCTCAAAGAAGATGTATAGGAATTGGAAAAGGTTCAGAAAAGGCAACAAAAATGATTAGGGGTATGGAACGGCTGCCATCTGAGGAGAGATTAATAAGACTGGGACTTTTCAACTTGTACAAAAAGACAACTAAGGGTAAGAAGTCTATAAAATCATGACTGGTGTGGAGAAAGTAAATAAGGAAGTGTTATTTACTCCTTCTCATAACAGAAGAACTAGGGGTCACCAAATAAAATTAATAGGCAGCAGGTTTAAAACAAACAAAAGGAAGTATTTTTTCACACAACGCACAGTCAACCTGTGGAACTGCTTGCCAGAGGATGTTGTGAAGGCCAAGACTATAACAGGGTTCAAAAAAGAACTAGTAAGTTAATGGAGGATAGGTCCATCAATGTCTATTAGCCAAGATGGACAGGGATGGTGTCCCTAGCCTCTGTTTGCCAGAAGCTGGGAATAGGCGACGGGATGGATCACTTGATGATTACCTGTTCTGTTCATTCCCTCTGGGGAATGGCATTGGCCACTATTGGAAGACAGGATCCTGGGCTAGATGGAACTTTGGTCTGACCCAGTATGGCCGTTCTTATGTTTTTACCTGTGAACCTTCAGATGTCTGGCTAAGATAGGTTTATGGCTGCTTTGAGCTGCCAGAAGGGTGGAAAGCAGCCTGGGTGCATCAGTAAATCTGATCCAGAAGCCATGGATTATGCATTCTCTTGACAAAGAATGGCATTAATTAGAGATTGCATAATAAATGGGTGTTCTACTTTCAGACGGGATTTGAAATAAGGCATATGCCTGCATAACCAGAGGAATCTAGTGTAAATAATATTAACAGAATGTTTACTTTGCAGGTAAACAGTTAGTAACTCTCCCTGAAGAGTGGTGTGATATGAAACAAGAACGTGTCAAAGTGGTGGAGCTACATCAAGAAATGAAAGAATATCAAGATGTTCAGATGAAGTTTCAACAGACATGTTCAGCATTCAAAATTGAAAAGGTAAAATGCTGTCCTGGTTTCTGAGCCTAGATATCTTGGTGACTGGCACTAGATTAGATAACGAAGGGTGGACGAAGAGTTGGTTTGGATTTCTAAATTTGGACAGTTCCTTGATAGGAGAGGAATGAATAATAGATTCATACATTCCAAGGTCAGAAAGGATCATTATGATCATCTAGTCTGACCACCTGTATAAAACAGGCCATAGAATTTCCCCAAAATAATTCATTTTGAACAAGAGCAGATCTTTTAAAAAACATCCAATCTTGATTTTAAAATTGTCAGTGATAGAGAATCCACCAGGACAAATGGTAAATTGTTCCATTTGTTAATTACCCTTGCCATTAAAAATGTATGCCTTCTTTCCAGTCTGAATTTGTCTAGCTTCAACTTCCAACCATGAGCAGACACAGTGAAGAATATCCTTTCCTAGTCTGTTTTTATTTATAATATATATAGATCCTATTATTGCTTTGAAGAAGGAAGCTCAAAAAAGAAGCTAAACTTATCACAGATATAGCACCAGCTTTCGGAAGTCTAGCAAAGTCACTCTGCTCAACCTTACAGTGAGACTGCTTCTCAGAACAAGTCTTCTCAAGACAGTACTGAGAACGGGGGCTGGTGATGGAAAGACATCAGCACTACCTTTCTTCCACCCTACATCTCGGACCAGAACCTCTGCTGGTGTAAATCAGCTTTGTTCCATTGAAGCCAGTGAAATGATGCTGGTTTATATCAGCTGAATATCTGGGTCCTGATCTCCTATGACAGGTCTTCTTGGGAGGGAAGCTCATCAGTCTGCTAGCATCTATCAAAAGAATTTAGGAAATCATGTCTCCTCTCTAGAGTCTTTATGAGCTGGTTGATGGCCCCTCCCCTGTCCAGTGCTTTTAGGGAGTGGCCAGCATTCCCCTTTCAGAAACTTGGGATGCTTCGTGGAGATTTCCCCTGGAACCTCCAAATTCCTTCTGAGATCTTCCTAGGTGTAACTAGTCAGGAAAAGCAAGACCCAATAGTTCCTCTAATTGGTTCCACTGCTGTGCTTCTTTAAGAGCTAACTGCACACTAGAGATGACTACACACAGGGAATTCCTTACAAAAAATATAATAAAAAGGGACTTGACCATGAAGACGGTTGCTACCATTATATCTACACTAGCTTTTTTCCTAAAATCTCTCCCTACTGCATTACGTGCAGCTCTGCCAGTGGGAGCATAATATAGACCAGTTGCTGGGGTTATAATCACCATGTACTCTAATCCTGCTGAGAGCAAGTCTAGGCAACATGGGGTCAGATTTTTAAAGGTACACCTCTGCCCCGATATAACGAGACCTGATATAACACGAATTCGGATATAATGCGGTAAAGCAGCAGGGAGCCCCGGGCCCTTTAAAGCGCCGCCCGAGCCCTGCTGCTTTACCGTGTTATATCCAAATTTGTGTGGAGCCCCAGGCCCTTTAAATCCCCGCCCAAGCCCAGCTGCCGGAGCTCCGGGGCTCCGGCAGCCGGGCTCGGGTGCGGATTTAAAGGGCCAGAGGCTCCAGCCACTGCGGGGAGCCCCGGCCCCTTTAAAGCGCTGCCCGAGCCCCGCTGCCGGAGCTCCGGAGGTGATTTAAAGGGCCCGGGGCTTCCCGCAGTGGCAGGAGCCTCTGGATATATATACTTCTGGATATAATGCGGTTTCACCTCTAACGCGGTAAGATTTTTTGGCTCCCGCGGACCGCGTTATATCGAGGTAGAGGTGTATTTAGGTCCCTAAAAATGCAGATAGGCACTTAGTGGTTGAAATCAAAGGGAGTTAGACACCTAAGTGCCTTTGAAAATCTCACTCAGCTCCTGTCTACATCTTTATGTGCCTAAATGTCTTTAAAAATCTGGCCCGTGGTGTTTAAAACGCTGGCTGCCAGCACCTTGTCTGCACTAGCACTTCCACTGTTACTGCCAGCAGTGCAGTTGCACCAGTGGTACTACAAAGATGGGAGACTTCAGGAAAATTACTAGTGTAGACAAAGCCAACATCTCACCTGCTGGTGTGTGCAAACAACCTGCTAGCTAGATGATTTGGGAGAATATTAAGGATCTACAAAAAGAATCTTAACACTGGCAAAGCAGATGGTATCAATATCACCATAATGCTAACCATTATCAAAGTTAACATCACAGTTAAGATATTCAAAGCAAATCTTATGCAGCGTATAAGTCATATGTTTAGTACACGATATTAACCCTTTCATAGTAGCCTTTCTGCTACAGTGAAACATAGCAATGTACTGTTGTTTAAATTCTAGCACCCAAGAAGCTAAAATAAGGAGGAGGGCAGGATAACAGATCTCTAAAAGCAGAGCATAAGCTCTCCTTCCTCTTCATCCCACTGGTTTGGGGGAGCTCCCCCTTCTTTCTGGCTGGGGTAGTGAGGACTTTCCAAGTAAGAGAATCTGAAGTGTGAGCAATAGGAGGAGGTACCTTTCCACTTCCTCTCCTATAAAAGACATTCTGCCCACTGGCCATCTCCCTCTCTTTTCCAGACCAAACGCTGCCAGTTGCTTCTCCACTTGCTGAGGAGAAAAGACACATAAACAATACATAATCATTTAATTTTATGCAAAATCCCTCTTTTGAAATACCTTAAATCTTCTAACATGTCCTGGAGCAGGACTTTAGACCTACCAGTTGTAATAATTTTTACAACAGTACAGATGTGCCATCTTGCTCAAGTCTAAATGATGGCGATTAGATGAATTGGGATGTTCTGCTACACAGATTACCACATTGCTAATACACACATGCATACACTTGTTTAGCTGGATATAGGCCTGGTGGGGCACTGTTTCCTTTCAGATACACTTCTTGGCTGGTCTCTACTCTTTTCCTTTTGATGCATGCCGATCATCACAAGAAGCTACCACATCATCATATAAAGCAAGACAGTAACAACATCCACCAAAACTGGTGATCTCCCCATCATATTTTGATATATTTTAACCACTGCAACATGCCATTTGAAAGCTAGCACCTCACTGAAGATGTATAAAAGATATGGGACAGCTGTGAAATGGTACAGAGAGAATCTAACTAACGAACCTTTTCCTAAATGGATATGTTATTTTTGTAACTACTACTTGTCTTACTGCACATTCTAAATATTTTTGATATCCTGTTAACCAACTATAAAAATGACATATCAGTCACAGAATGAGGCTCTGAAAGCAAAATATTTTGTATCACGTTGTGGGCCAGGTGCTGCACTCAAGTGATGCCAATATCAATCTGCTTTAATTGCACGTGTTGGTCATTATCAATATCATGTCTCATTTTTTAACTTTGTAGATTGAGAGCATACAACATCCTTACTGCTGGCAGGCCTGCCTAATAAAGAAGCAGGAGATGGATACCAAAAATGGCAGCACAAATAATGAGAAGCTTCTATTTCATGGAATACCTAGTGCTGCATTTATCATAACTAATCACAATGACACAATCCGTGCCAGTCACACCATCAGTTATACCCATGTCAATCTGGAGAAATTACATCGTTTAGTGGAGTTACACAAGAGAAATATCAGTATAAATAGGGCTAGAAAATGCCCCTTTGTAATTAATCATCATGTTTTTCGGATTTGCTGCCAAGGGTTTTGGTCATTATCATAATATTTCATTTTTCTAATGTTGTAGATTGAAAGGATACAAAATCCATTCTACTGGCAGACCTACCAAATAAAAAAGCAGGAGATGGATTCCAAAAATGGCAATACAAATAATGAGAGGCGTCTATTTCATGGAACAACGAGTGGCTCATTAACCATTATTAATAATAAGGGATTTAATCGCAGTTACGCCGGAATGAATGGTAATGTGAAATTTAAAGCATGTTGCTTTCATACGCATGGGATAAAATAGGATGACAAGGTGTAACGTTATCATGCCGTCTATATACACATGCCTCCGATGCACAGTGGTTCCTTATTGGCCCTGGAGACTATTCCTTTCTGTACACAGGTTGTATTCTGTATTTGCCTCAGCTGTTCTCCATTGCCGTCATGACTCAGCTTGAGAAGTAATAATACAATAATGATTCTTAACACTTCTGCACTTCCTTTCATCAGAAGATCTCAGAGCACTTCACAAACATTAATGCATTTAGGCTCCTACCATCCCTGTAAAGCAAGGAAGTATTATCCTCATTTTATAGATGGGGAAACCATGGCATAAGCATCTTGCCAAGGGACCAATAGCTGAACTGAAAATAGACCTTGGGAGTTTCGACTACCAGCCCTCTTTTTGTATATGCCAAATAGTGCAGCAAAGATACATGTGTGCAGCCAACATAAAATAAAATTCAAATGTGATCAACTAATTAAGTTCTCTTGTGAGCCTGGAATCAGCAAGGTGATGTTATGGGACAGTATTACTTTAAAAGTTAACTAATTGTTGTGCTGACAGTCCCACCACAGTCTGGTCAGTGGAGGCATGCATTTCCTATTTATATCAGTCTGGATTGTCTCCCTCCACGTTTAGATTTCACACCTGCCATGCTGAAGAAGGATAAACCTCCTTTGCAGAATGGAAAGGGGTGGAGAATGGCAGATCAGAGAGATTTGTGAATTGGCTGGGAGCGTATAAGTATTTTGTCCATTTGGTCCTGTGAAGGTTAATCAGAAAAGATAATACAGCATAGTACTAAATGTTCTTTTTGGTATGGGGACAACTGTGATCAGACTGAGTCCCTGGTGAAGCGGTTCTAATGGATCTGTGCTACCAGGGAGCTGGACCTGACCTTCTGGGATTGGCCAAAAATGGAAATGAGCCCCACAGTCTGTTCTGTAGGGGTGAACCCCAGTCCTCAAAACAAAATGATAGAGGAGGAATTCTGCAGGGAGATTCTCTAGGTGTCCTGTCCCAGAGTCCTCTCACCGGCCCCCAATTTTGTAGAGTACTGTGAGACAATACTATTACTGCTGTATAACTGACAATATTATGTCAGATCATCCATCTTTCTGTCTCTGCTTCCCTTCTCGGCCCCAATGTCCCTCCAGAAACTCCCTGTTTGTTTCCCATTTTCAGAACCCCCCATCTCTGCCTTCTTCCAGGAAATACCCCCTCATTTTCCATGTTGATTGGTGCACTAGATACACCTAAGATAGAGATACAGAGATAGCCATTAAAAGATAACATTTGCCAACCTACCATACATCCGATTTATTTTCTGTTCAAGGTGTCAGAATAAAGTGGTATCTCAGGTACTGCTGTCTGGAAAATGCTGTTGGCAAATACTGATTTTTTTTTATTTTTTTTTAAACAATGTTCACTGTGGACAAATAGAGCATCTCACATGGCTATGACACATAGCTCTAATATTTGCCTGTTGTTTTCAGTATGATGTACTGATAATATCTAACCCTTACAATACTACCCAATTTCAGGGTAGATGACACTTGGAAGCTGAGTACCTCGTGAGGGCTGGAAGCAGTTCTTGCCTGTGTATTTATCTAGGATTTGCAGGACTGTGTTGGGAGTGGGATGGGTGGGTCTTTGTGGTTTATTTTTTTGGTGTGGAGAGGTTATAGGAGGAGAGTTTAGGCAGCTGGTAGGTGCTATGTGTTTGGGGTGTGTGTGTATGTAGTAGGAGGATTCAACAGCTGGGATTGGACTCAGATTTCTCATTGGGGCGAGGGTAAAGGGAGAATTAGGCTACTTTGCCAGTCTGTGAATGAATATAGTTGTATGCAGAAGCTCAATGTAGTTTAATATGCTCATCTTCAGTGTTCTGCTGTGCCTGTTTTAGCTAATGACTCTCTGCTCCAATGGAAGCGCTAGGAGGCATTGTGTTTGAAGCAGAAAGTGTCTCTCAAAGGTCTGGGGAGTGTGGCCGATGCATTAGCTTTGGAGAGTATGCAGCATCTGCTCTCCTCTCCACCTAGATAGTTCTTCTCAGGTCTACTTTTACCTTCGACAATGTGTCTCAGATCAGGACACAGTTATTCATAACCAGTCAACAAGTTTTTATTAATTCACCCAGAACCCCATAGGTATATAATCAACAGTTGTCAGTTCTTCAGTATTTCTAATACATTTATTAATTTTCAGGTCATTCTGCAAGATGTAAAGATGCACTTTGTCTAGGGTTTGATTTGAAATGGACTAGTTTAACACATCAAAAACACTTGCTTAAAAGTTTTCTTTGACGTTCTACTACTCTAGTTTGCTTGAACTTACAAAGGAGAAACATTTTTATAGAATCACTTAGTTAAAATACCCAAATAAATTTCCTTGAAGTTTGACTAGAAAGTGTGCAGACCCAACCAGTTTCTTATTATCTGGGATTCCTTAGACATGCCTCAAACATTTAAGATGTGGATTGTTGGTCTTCTGTTGTGAGCAAGCAGAGGTGGGGTGAATAAAGGTACATCTTGTAACCTCGGCTTGTAACAATGGAACGGCTGCCATATGAGGAGAGATTAATAAGACTGGGACTTTTCAGCTTGGAAAAGAGTCGACTAAGGGGGAATATGATTGAGGTCTATAAAATCATGACTGGTGTGGAGACAGTAAATAAGGAAGTGTTATTTATTCCTTCTCATAACAGAAGAACTAGGGGTCACCAAATGAAATTAATAGGCAGCAGGTTTAAAACAAACAAAAGGAAGTATTTTTTCACACAACGCACAGTCAACCTGTAGGACTCCTTGCCAGAGAAGGCCAAGACTATAACAATGTTCAAAAAAGAACTAGATAAGTTAATGGAGGATAGGTCCATCAATGTCTATTAGCCAAGATGGACAGGGATGGTGTCCCTAGCCTCTGTTTGCCAGAAGCTGGGAATGGGCGACAGGGGATGGATAACTTGATGATTACCTGTTCTGTTCATTCCCTCTGGGGCACCTGGCATTGGCCACTGTCGGAAGACAGGATCCTGGGCTAGATGAACCTTTGGTCTGACCCAGTATGGCCGTTCTTATGTTCTAACCTTGTTTGTATACTCAATGGAGTGATCACTTTCCTGATTTAGGGGCCAGAAGATGTATAGTTATTAACAATATATTCAAGGCATATTTGATATCTGTGCACTTCACGCCCATTCTGCTTATGAAATACTATTTGTTTTAGCAATTTTCTCCAGATATCAGTAAGAAGGAATGGGCCCCAGTGCAAGAAACATGGTGCCACTGCAGTCATGACATCTGTAACACAAATATATTAAATTGTAATAGTGTGAAAGATAAATTCCACAGAAGATAAACAGAGAGAGTGTAATGTCCTGCAGCAGCTCCACAGTGAGAGAAGAACCTGGAGCTAAGTGATAAACTGCCAGCTCGATATTATTACACTTGACATTGGTAAAAGGCGCCATGCCAAGTAAGTTGGGAATGGTGCTGTAGCCCTAATTTCAATCCCAGATGTTCTTTTTTATTTATGGCAAGGTTTGGCGAAGGTTGTAGGTTGTTGCTCATGAAAAATTCTCAAATCTTTCTCTTTCTGATCACAGCTGCATGCTATGGGAATGGAACCTACTTTGCTGTCAATGCCAATTATTCTGCCCATGATACCTACTCAAAACCAGATACAGATGGGAAAAAATACATGTACCTGGCCCGAGTCCTCGTTGGAGAATATTGTGCTGGACAAAAAGGAATAATTGCACCACCATCAAAAAACAACACTGATCCTACAGATCTGTTTGATAGTGTGACTGACAATAAGACAAATCCATCGATGTTTGTCATATTTAATGACATTCAAGCTTACCCGGAATATCTTATTACTTTCACTAAATAAGCATTCTTGGTTACATGCAAGAGACTTTTAATCTTTATTTTGTAAGTTTACCTCAAAGACCATAAATTAATGAGAAAACATTTGCAGTGAAGGATGGTAAAAAATATTTTACTATGTTAGCTTTTTAAAGTTTGATTGCTATGCATATGCCCAGTTGCTTAAATACAATTTTGTAATAGTCAAAAAACAAGAGAGCCTACTTTCAAAAAATATTTGCAACTACTAGAACAGGGGTGGGCAAACTACGGCCCGGGGGGCCACATCCGGCCCTTCAGACATTTTAATCCGGCCCTTGAGCTCCCACTGGGGAGTGGGGTCCGGGGCTTGCCCCGCTCTGGCGCTCCAGCCGGGGGGTGGGGTTGGGGGTTTGCCCCGTTCCACGCATGCCGTGGCTCCGCCCGGCTCCCAGAAGCAACGCCATATCCCCCCTCTGGCTCCTATGCGTAGGGGCATCCAGGGGGTTCGCATTCTGCCCCCGCCCCAAGTGCAGCACCCGCAGCTCCCATTGGCTGGGAACCGCGGCCAATGGGAGCTGCAGGGGCGGCACCTGTGGATGGGGCAGCGCACAGAGCCACCTGGCCACACCTCAACATAGGAGCCGCAGGAGGGGCATGCCGCTGCTTCCAGGAGCTGCTTGAGGTAAGCGCTGCCCAGAATCTGCATCCCTGACCCCCTACAGTGCCCTAACCCCCTGCCCCAGCCCTGATCCCCTTCCTGCCCTCCAAACCCCTCAGTCCCAGCCTGGAGCACCCTCCTGCACTGCCAACCTCTCATCTCCAGCCCCACCCCAGAGCCCACATGCCCAGCCAGAGCCCTCACCCCACCCCCACCCCCCGCATCCCAACCCTCTGTCCCAGCCCGGAGCCCCCTCCCACACCCTGAACTCATTTCTGGCCCCACCCCAGAACCCGCACCCCCAGCCAGAGCCCTCACCCCTCCCACACCCCAACCCCCAATTTCGTGAGGATTCATGGCCTGCCATACAATTCCCAGATGTGGCCTTCAGGCCAAAAAGTTTGCCCACCACTGTACTAGAACATGCAAACAGTTTACACTGCATGAAGTTTCGAGTTCAATTTTCAAAAATGAAAACTGCTCAATTACATTACATATCAACCAAATGAAAAATATTCTTGCATTGTATCCGAACACACTTTAATTATTAGTCTTTCTTATTCAGAATTATGACTGAGCACAACTAATAATTCTACAAGCCAGGTATTCAGTTCTTGAGTTTGTATATTTTACAGCAGAGTCTAACGTAAATCAAGGAACAAATAAACTTAAAATAGTACCAATTAATAACTGAATGCCCTAAACCTTATGATGCTAATATTCTGAACAATTGTACTTCAGACAGTTAGCTTCTTACTCTGTCTGTATCTTTATTCAAGATGTCATCATGTTATACTTATAGTACCTGCAATAAAGCTGAATTAGTTACAGTAAATGGTTATTGCATGTTGTGTTATACTGACAGCATTTGCTCTGGGGTAGTGTGTATTTCTGTTATAAATCTCTGTTACTGTGTTTTCATAATTCATCTATGAAAATATGGACTGCAAATTTTCTAATCAGGTTTTGCTTTTTTAGAAAAACTTTACTCTCAGGATTTTTCTATATGACTAGACCATAACTTAAAAACAAAATGACATTTAAAAGCTTTACATAACAGCAATATCACATTCCATAATATTTCATTCGGCAGCAGCACATAGCATAGGGTCTGACCTTCCAAAAACTTACTGGGATAGCTCAGAGTCCTGTGGCACCTTATTGACTAACAGACGTTTTGGAGCATGAGATTTCGTGGGTGAATACCCACTTCTTCGGATGCATGACATGGTACTAGGGGCACCGCCACTGTTGGCTCCCCACCAGGTTGTCTGGCTGGGTTCCGACCGGCAGGGGTTCCAGGCACCGCTCCACCTCGAGAGACCGTAGACCTTGTAATGGGAGCGGGCCCCATTGAGACCAGGACAGATGGCACCGGAGGTCCTCATCTCCGAGAGGCTACCATAGCCCATCGCGATACGGGCATCGACCCCATTCCTGTTCTTCGTCTCACTCCAGGACCCCGCCATAGCACCGCTCCCGTAGTCCCAGCCGTCGATGGCCGGCACCTCGCCGTCGTGGATCCGCCCGTCGGAGCCGATCGTGGAGCAGCTGCTACCGGCGGTACTCCCGCTCCTCGTGTATTCATACCTGTTATGACCTGGCGGGAATCCCCCCGCCGCTGATTGTGAGGGCACACTCTACTAGGGTGCAAGCCTCGTCAGCTGCCTCTGTAGTCCATGTCCCCATTCAGGACATTTGTCGGGCTGCCACATGGTCCTCTGTTCACACGTTCACCTCGCATTATGTGATCATTTCCCAAACCAGGGAGGATGCCGGATTCAGCAGGGCAGTGCTCTGTCCCGAGAGTCTGTGAACTCCTATCCACCTCCAACAGATATAGTTTGGAATCACCTATTGAGGAATGCACATGAGCAATCGCTCGAAGAAGAAAAGACAGTTACCTTTTCCGTAACTGGTGTTCTTCGAGATGTGTTGCTCATGTCTATTCCACATCCCGCCCTCCTTCCCCTCTGTTGGAGTTGTCTGGCAAGAAGGAACTGAGGGTGGGGAGAGCACGCAGCGCCCCTTATACCGCGCCATAGAGGCGCCACTCCAGGGGTCACTAGGGGCGCTCCCCTATGGGTACTGCTAGGGGAAAATTTTCTGGCACCGATGCATGTGGCGAGCACACACACCTATTGTGGAATGCACATGAGCAACACATCTCGAAGAACACCAGTTACGGAAAAGGTAACTGTCTTCTTTCAGCAGATATTTTTTAATACGGAGATAGGGTGGGGTTTTGTGTCATTTTTTAAGGAAGAATTCAAGGGTCATCTCTCCAGCACAGCTTCTGATTCTTCTGACTCTGCACAAATGGGCTATGCCTCTTTCCTATGCTATTCGGAGGCAGTCCACTCTAATTTTTAAAGGTTTGGGAAGCCCCATCCCTCACTCTTGGCCACCAGTGAGTGTAGGGCTTATTTCTAGAGCCCCGAAGAACAACACACAAATAAATATTAAAATAATAAAACAAATTCTGTGGCCTGTATTAGGCCAGGGATCAGGTTAGATGAGCATAATGGTCCCCTCTGGCTTTAAAATCTATGACTCTGAACTTCTCACTAAATGCAATACAGAATCAGGTGTCCCAGACCAGCTCTGCATGTCCCATTATGGGTGGATGAGTCCAGAGGACATTCTGAAATTTTCAGATCTGCATATTTGTGCAGAACTGACTTGTTGGCTTAATGCTAACAAGTGGTTGTTGGAGTGTGTCTACAGCTTCGGAAGAACTCAGAAGTGAGGGATGGGCCTTAGTCCAGAGCCCCTAGCAAAAACACTGGATCAGCTCCAAATTACACAGTGAAGAGGCCCAGCCCATTTGTGCAAAATTGGGAAGAAGTTGCTCACAGAAAAGACGTAATTATTGTAAGAAATGTTGTGTTTTTAACAAGAAATTTGAAGAATGGGGAAAATATTATTTACATGAGTATTATATATTTTGGCTTCTGAAACTCTGATGACGACCTTAATATAAACCCAGTTACCTATATCTTTAAAATATTAGGAAAAAAGTTTTATTAAATAGCTATTTGCTGTAGCAGTATTAATAATTTTGACTCAGTCTGGCAGTGGTGTGTATGAAGGTTACAAGGGCAGCACTGAACGAGCCCTGCTCAGGTTAAGGAGGTAGGGCTGCTTAGAATGGTGGCTTTGTTAAATTCTGCTCAAGTGAAATGAGGAATTGGCTGTAGAGAGTTTCCTTATAACCCCTAGATATATACATGCCTCATGGAAGCCCCTGAACTCAGTTTTTTCTAAATGCAGCTGTTAATTGCACGGAGAATGCTCCAGACTGACATTGGGAGCCACACATCCTAAAACTATTTGCTAAGCACCTCATCAGCATTCACTATTTCCACTCTGACACACTTACTTTCAGTGCTTAATTCCATGCTGCCATAACGATTTGCTCTTGTTGCAATTCATTCTGCACGTTTCTCTGTGTTACGCAGAAGCTTTTTTGCACAGCTGTCGAGCAAGTGACAAGTGCTGACTGTTAACACTGTCGCTCTGCATTTAATTCAGCAACCTGTAGGATTTAACCTTTTAAAGTACAAAATCAAAACTTCTCAGAGAATTACAGTAATCAGTAACTGAAGGGCATATGTTAAACTACTGAATACTGTACTAGTAAAAACCTATAATATACATATTGATAAACTACTTGTCTAAATTCTATGAAGCCAATGTATTGTGACATTTTACTTCCAAAAATAAGCTTGGCACCTTTGTGTTTCTGAAAATACAATCATATATTAACTTCTAATAGGGCCATTTCCAATACCACAAATGTCATGAATTGATATGAGCGTCTTACGTTGCCACTTCTAAAGCCAGTGTCATATTTATAGGGTCCCTAATAAACACATTATTTTAAATCATTGGCTTTACTACAATGTTGTCATTTGTACAGCTAAAGGGAAATCATTAACTTAAAAAAACACATTTTCTGTCTGAATTTTTTTTTACCTATGTCTAATAGGCCCAAATAAGCAAAGGCCACACACTCACACTGTCTTAAAAAAAACAGAAATTCCCCTGCCAATCAGTGTGGCATAATGTAAAAGGCCCAAGCAAGGGACCACATCTACAGTGTCCTTTTTAAAAAACAAAAAAATGTCCTGCTACGGGTTTTGCTCTCTCCAGGTCTATAAAGTTGGCACTGCTTTACCCCAAAGGATCTGCTACTCAGCCTTTTCAAAACCATGGGCATTTCCCTTTCCCCAGTGTTCCACATTTACCATAGGTCCTCCCCAGAGGTCTGCAAATTCCCCTATGTTGAAAATAACCAAAACAAAACAATTAATGGGTTGTTTAATTTGCTTCTTAAGAGAAACTTTCAGCCCCTCATCCTCCTGAGAATCTCTCATCTGGGAGAAGACAGTTTATATTACCTTCTCCCAGGAAGTCTTGTCTCATTCCAGGACTACAATTGACTGTTAGGGAACTACATTTCCCAGCAATCTCTCAACACAGAAGGTAGGGGAGTTCCAGCCCTACCTGCATTTGGAACCTTGCCCTTGAACTCTACACAGAGTTGGCAGCCTAGCTTTCTCCCCTAAACCTCACATTACCAACCTGAGCCCTTTCCCTCAGTTAGGTGGTACCCTATCCCACAGGGACAACCTCAGAGAAAAATCCTGAGACAGGGTAGTGCTCTCCCTGGAGACTTCCGTTCCTAGCCTTAAGGACCTGGTATAGCCCCTCTCAAAGCAGTGCCATGGCCATGCTCTCTATAAGCACACCTGACCTCACCTGAGAAAAAAGCTACTGATGTAGTATTTTGTTTCCCAGGGTGATCACAGATGCCCAAGGCACACAGCTTCAGAGCTAGTTACCATCTTGTGATCCAGGGGTTAGCATCCTTCATCACATCTAGCCATCCCAATGGCTCCTGTTTGGTCACCTGGGAGGTGATGCCTCAGTGCTGCCACCACCCACCAAACAGCATCACATCCTTTCTTGATAGTGGAATATTGGGTCTCTTATGATAGTGCAGATCCCAACTGGACGTCAGGCTGAAGCACTGGCTTGCAGTACAAACTGTCAGTCCAAAAATCTGGGCTGTGTTAAAGAGGGTTGTGTACTTAATATTTCCTTTTTCTTATTGAATGCCTTTCCATAATGCTCAGTCCACATAACCCATTTGAGTACCAACTGTTTTATCAGGTCAGCCAGCGGGACAGCTATCCTAGTAAAATGGAGCACAACCCCCAGCAGTAACCCTCTAATCTCTAAAGGATCGTGTGTGTGTGTGTGTGTGTGTGGTGGAGGAAACAGGCCACTTTTTAATAAAATAACAGGAGTACTTGTGGCACCTTAGAGACTAACAAATTTATTAGAGCATAAGCTTTCATGGGCTACAACCCACTTCACTTTTTAAGTGTTTTTTCCTTGTCTATCAGGGTGTGAACTTGACCATTTCCTACTGAATTCTCTGGTATTTAGTGTCTTTGTTCTCCAATTTATACTTCTCCGGATTTGCTGTAAGACCAGCCTCCCTTAGAGGGAGGTCCATCTGCTGAGAGGAAGACTAGAAAAGGGGAAGGACCTCTGGGTTCACTTGTCAAAGGGCCAAGAAAAGAGTCCTGCAGAGACTTTGGAAGAGATCTTAAGACTTTTTCAGGACTAAAGAAACAGCCAGACAGCTGAGTAAAATATCCCAAGAAAGGGATTCACTTGCCTAGAGACCCAGACAGCCAAGTCCCAAGAAGGAAGCTAGCAAACTGCAGCAGAGCAAAAGGAAGTACCCTCGGGGAAAGAAAGAGAAACAAGGAGAGTTTGTGGTCAAGACGGGCCCAAGGGTGCAGCTCATTGAAGACGTAAGGTGGCAGCTCCTCTCGGGCTATGTCTACACTGTAAGCATTACAGAGGAGCAGCTGCACCACTGCAGCTGCTCCGTTGTAGTGTAGACATATGCCTCAGCACTAGAAGGGGGTTTTCTGTCACTGCTGTAAATCTACCCCCTTGAGAGGCAGTTGGTAGGTCAACGGAAGCAGTGTCTATACTGGGTCTTAGGTCGGTTTAACTGCGTCTCTCAGGTGTGAATTTTTCACACCAATGAGAGCGTAGCTTGGTCAAGCTACATTTTAGGTGTAGACCAGGCCTTAGACTCTGGCTACATCTACACTACGGGGGGGTCGATTTAAGATACGCAAATTCAGCTACGCGAATAGCGTAGCTGAATTCGACGTATCAGATCCGACTTACCCTGTTGTGAGGACGGCGGCAAAATCGACTGCCGCGGCTCCCAGTCGACGGCGCTTACTCCCACCTCCGCTGGTGGAGTAAGCGCGTCGATTCGGGGATCGATTGTCGCGTCCTGACGAGACGCGATAAGTCGATCCCCAAGAGATCGATTTCTACCCGCCGATTCAGGCGGGTAGTGTAGACCAGGCCTCTAAGGAACCACCAGGGGGTATTGCAGTTACACCCTGAAGAAGGGAGAAGAGCTGAAATGATTTGCTTTTATTTGGGCTTTTGTTACTTTGACCAGTTGTTATCCTGGAAAGAGTGGCATTTTCAGCGCAGCTGGAGATGTAAGCTGAGGAGACTGCTGCATTCCTAGGACTAGACGGTAAGGTTCTCCCTCAGAGCTAAGCCTTCAATATCTGCAGAATCTAAGTTTTCCTTTAAAAAATTTTTTTATTAAGAACATAAGTTTTGTAATGGAACATTCTTTTTCATCAATACATTTTGGTAGCTGTCACACCAGCAAGACAGGTGTCAGAACAAACAGCCCCCTTCCTTCATGAGGCATATTGTCTACTTCATCAGGACTACAGGGTTCTTTGTACTCTTTGATATTTTCTGAGCACGGTCAGTTCTTCTTTCCACGCATCTCAAGAAACAATCCTATCATCCAGAGCACAAACAGGAAAAGTTGTGGCAGCACAAAGAACTGGTGTAGCTGACAGAAAATGTTGCTAAGCACCAGCTTGAGTTGCCCTCCAATAATCCTTTGCAGAGCAGAAAAAAACCCAGTAATGCAGACTAGTGGAGATGCTACTGAAAGAAAATAATCAGGAAAAACATTTGCCATACCCTCCCTCCCCTTCGTCCCTCCAGTCTCTGTCCCCTCCCCTTTTCACTGCTTTTGCCCCTTCTCCTTTTCCCCGTTTTCCTGCTGTTCAACTTCCCTTTCTCCCTCCCAGCCTGTATTCTTCTTTATTCCATCCCTTTCTACCATCCCTCAGGAAATCCCATTCCATAAAATCCCTCTTCCTTATATCTGCCCCACCTCCTAGGATCTCCTTTAGTTGGGATTTCAGACCAATACCTTTATTCCTCATAATATATTTAGTTTAGTTATTTACAGATTTAGCCATTATATATGAAAAATATTAAATTCTATTTATGTTTAAAAAATATATTCGCTTGTACTGGAGGGAGGAGTGTGTTTAGAGGTTAGGGTGACCCTGATTCTGAACTGAGGCCAAGCTGAGCAGCGCATAGTTTAGGTCAGTGGTTCTCAACCTTTCCAGACTACTGTATCCTTTTCAGGAGTCTGATTTGTCTTGCGTACCCCAAGTTTCACCACATTTCAAAATTACTTGCTTACAAAATCAGACATAAAAATACAAAAATGTGACAGCACATTATTACTGAAAAGCTACTTACTTTCTCATTTTGACTATATAATTATAAAATATATCAATTGGAATATAAATATTGTACTTACATTTCAGTGCATAGTATATGGAGCAGTATAAATAAGTCATTGTCTGTATGAAATGTTAGTTTGTACGGACTTCGCTAGTGCTTTTTATGTAGCTTGTTGTAAAACTAGGCAACTATCTAGATGGGTTGATATACCCCCTGGAAGACCTCTGCGTACCGGCAGGGGTACACATACCCCTGGTTGAGAACCACTGGTTTAGATCAGAGGATGAAGCAAGGTGGCTTTATATGACCTCTGTGTCCTCTCAGATTCTTGGCTGGGCTCCCACACTTCTAATAGTTTCATACCTCACATTAGGGTGACCAGATAGCAAGTGTGAAAAATCGGAACAGTGTGTGTGGGGGGGTAATAGGTGCCTATATATGAAAAAGCCCTGAATATCGGGACATCTGGTCACCCTGTACCTCACATGCATTTTCCACTAGAGGGCTGGTCCCAGCAAGAGGCCTAGAAGTGCCAACTGGTAATAACAGCTTCATGAAGACAAACATCTCTTCTCTATTGTAGTGAGAAGGAAGTGATGCAACTTTCTAGGGTGTGTATTGGAAATTCCCCTGCCCAGGGACCAGGCCTTGCACTGCAGAAGAATATAAAAGATGGACATGATATATATCACTGCAGATTATAGAGTAACCAGCTGCTTGCCTTGTATACTTATTCACTTTGCACTTTGTACACTATTCCTCCCTGATTGGGCTATTTTGTGTAAATAAGACTACAAAAACAGTGGCAGTGGCAAGGAGGGCCCCGCCGTGGCAAAGGGAGGGACACAACATGGGGGAGACGGCTTTCCCTGGGCACAGTGAGAAGCTGTATTTCTTTGCCACAGTAAAAAGTTATATACACCAGCACCTCACTCTCTTTTGGCTTCACCATACTCTGAAGGTCGTTTCGTTGTTTACACTGCACAATCCAGGCAGATCTTCTCTGCTAAATAACACATTTTACTAGGACACCTCGGGGTGTGTGTGTGATGTCTGGTGGGTGGGGAAGGGAATGAGGGGTGCAAGGGAAGGGACTGCAGGGAGGGAAGGGATAAGGCCAGGCGGGGGTCCAGGGGACATGTGTTTGCCCTGGGCAGGAGCTTTGGGTGGCGCGGGGGAGGGTTATTGCGTTTGCCTGCAGGGAGACAGGTGAGGGCAGGAGCAGAGGAAGATTTGGCTTCCCTGGGGCGGGGGCTGCTGCTGTGTCAGCGCGAAGCACGTTTGGCCACCGGCTCTGCCTTCCGCCCGCCCCGCAGCCAAGAAAAAGAAACTCGGGGAGGGGACTCCGGTGCGGAGAACTGAAAGTGAAACTGGACCTGTTGCAAGACGGAGACCAGCCCAGGCCTCACGGAAACAACTGGTCATGGCCGGGGAGGCGAAGTGCCCCTTCCCGCTGCTGGTGGAGGGGGACTGGGGGGGCTCGGGGCTCCCCAAGAACCTGAGGAAGAAACTCCTGTGCTACTTCCAGAGCGGGAAGAAATCCGGAGGGGGGGAGTGCGAGATCCAGGAGCGGCCCGGCCAGGTCCTGGTTTGCTTCGCCCAGGAGGAAGGTAAGGGGGGCGGCGGGGGGTCACTTTGCTTTGTATGTAGTTTGGGCAACAAATGTCAGATCAGAATGTGTGTGTCAGCACCCTGCAGGGTCCGGCTGAGTGAGGGGCCCACGGGGCACCGGGCAAAAGTGTGTGTGTGTCAGGTCGGCTCCCTCGCCCCAGGGAATGTCTCTCAAATTTGGCCCCATCCAAGTTTGATGTGACCGAATTGTGCTCTAGAGCAGCGGTCTCCAAACTTTTTTGATCGCGCACCCCTATCAGTAAAAAAACATTTGAGCATGCACCCCCTGCTGCGCCGAAGCAAAAAAATAAATAAAAAAGCTGCTCAGACTCCCGCCCGAACTGCCGCGCACCCCCAAGGATCCTCTTGTGCACCCCACTTTGGAGACCACTGGTCTAGAGAGGCAGGGGCACCATTTCAACTGGGGGCAACTTTCCGCTGGGGTCCAGGCCCACTTAGGCCCCTGCAAGCTCTTGGATTTTTTTTTTTTGGGGAAGGATAAAATGTAAAAATCATCTATTATGGGAGCATGTGTTGTGAGGATTTCCTGTATTTTTTAATAACAATTTGCATAGGATTCTTCAGGAAAAGCTGTAACAACTTTCCAGTACTGGAAATGTTTCAAGTTCTAGCTCTGTACTTTGTCAATTTCTCTGGTGAAATTTACCAATGCACAGAAAACTACTGGCCTGTAGTGGCCTCATATAATTATCCTCACAGTTGTAGTTTATATCTGCCAACCCCTCATGGACATGCCTATAATTTCATCAGTTCATGGAGGCCTTGATTCAGGAAAATCTTCAACTTGTAAGCATGTGCTTGAGGCCTGTTGACTTCATTGGGGTTTAAATACATGCTTAAGCTCCCATCCTAAATGGGCAAATAATATCCATGCCTGTACACTTTCTTTTGAACTGTGGGTAAGGGTATGTCTACACTGCAGTTAAATATGCGTGGCTGGCCTGTGCCCGCTGACCCAGGCTTGTGGGGTGCAGGCCGCAAGGCTATAAAACTGCAGTGTAAAGAACCAGTCTGTCTGTGTCACATTAATCTTCTCTTGCTATTTCACCGAGAGACTGGAATCTGTGCCACTTAGACCTCTCTGCTGTTCACATCACATCTGGTTGTGTTAGATCTCACAAGCTGGACAGCACTGGGCTTTATCAGTATTTGGATGAAAGACCTCCATCTTGGAAAGCCGCCTGACTTGGGAACCAGTGCTGGTAATTCAGGTGGCGACGTTCTTCCTCAATAAGTGGCATTCAGAGGTTGTTATATGCCAGTATCTCTGCATAGTAGCTAGGGGTCCAGTGCTGTTAGAGATGCTGGGTAGGGCCTTGCACTCTGTGTAGTCACATATGCCTGTGCAAAATGGGTGTATGATGTTGCCACTTTGTACTGACTTTGCACAGTAGCACACAAAATGAAAGGCAGTAGGGAACCAGCCCTGCTGTCCTTCAGATGGGATATAAAAATGAGGTGATGACTTCTTGAGACCATTAAAATTCCTTGGCATTTTTGCTAGAGTTAGGGGAGTGTTGCAGTAATAGTAACACCAGCCCTGTGTTCCTGGGCAAATGCCTCAGTGTAATTGCCTTCTCTTTAACTTAAATTTGCCTTGTTGATTCATTGATTCATTAAATAGGATAGTCTCCTCCTCTGTCCTTAAAGGGATATGATCAACATTTAGTGATTTAAAAAACAAAATAGGTTACAAGTAGTTTCGGATATTACATGTACTTTTGAGTCCCCCTGCCAATTTTTGGCTTTTGCAAATTTTTATATTTTAAAAATATTTTCTCCTATTGATGAAATACCCACTGGAATTGGAGAAACAGAGAAAATTACTATATACAAGGTGCTGCCAAATACACAATTTAAGCAAACTTATAAAAAGAGAACTCTTTTCTTTTTGTAATCTTAAGTGTTGTATCAATAGGTAAAAATAAGTTCAGACGGAGGTATTATTTTGAAGTCAGCAAGCTGTTGGTTAGTGTTGCTCTATGCTGTTAAAGAGTTCCTGCATGCCACTCAGAAGTGGCTGCATTTCAGGGCTGGATGAAATGTTTCTTCCATATATACAATAGTTTACCAAGGGCTAGATGGAGCCTTTGCTCCTGGCCTGAATAAGGGGCAATGTCTAAGTGCTTTGCCCCAGGAGGAACCTTGGGAAGGATTGTGGCTTGGAGAATGGAATACTTAAATTATTGCAGCCTTTTGCAAGGTGCAGCTTACTTCCTGCTTATGTCAGCCCAGCTCTGTCGGTCATTATATTAGGGGGTGGGGCCTTGGAGCTGGTTCAGTCCCCACTCCCTGCCTTTCTCTACCATTCCCTATGCGCATGCTCATATTTGAGGGCTGGGGGAGGGAGAATTGGTCCCACAGAGCCAGCTCTCACAGCACCGATCTCACAATGATCCAGCCAGGCTGCGCAGAGGTGTGGAAATAAACCTTACTCCCCTGCGTGGCCATGTTAGGGGCACTGACAGCCTGCCCCAAGTTCTGTAAAGCACTGGGGATGAAAGTGCTATATTGACGTAATAGCTTATTATTTATTACAAGCTTCTTCTCTTTAGAACATATTCCTGTAAACGATTGACTCATAGCTCCTGAATGGAAAAGTGGGTGTCATCTATATGTCCCTTTTCCCCATCCCACACATGTTAGATTAGTAGATCTCAGACCTCCTGATACAAGTAATTCTTTTTTTCTTTTTATAATTTTTATGTTGATTAAGGCCGTTCATTTGTCCGTACCACAAATCTGCCAAATATGTATCTTTGACGCTGAGCAAGCCTTAAAAACAAAAACCGACAAAAACCAAAAAATCCACTAGATGGAGCCAATGGTTCAAAAATGGTGTGCAAGAAAGTAAACATATTCAGGTTTCATGGCGCAATCAGTATCTGGTATCGAGGATAGATTAATCCTCTGGTATGTCCGGATTGATCTCATGACATTTATGTTGGTATGCACAATGGAAAGTCTCTGTGACGGGTTCCCCTTCATAATGCAGGGACTAGATCCATCTGATACTCTAATCCTGCAAACATTTATACTCATGCTTAACTTTCTGCACACAAGTAGTCAGGGGGGCTGGAACAATTTGTACAGTGGGGGTGCTGAGAGCCATTGAACCAAACTGTAAACCCTGTATCTGAGGGAAACCACTTCAAACCAGCACCCCCAGCACCTCTAATTCCAGCACCTATGCAAGTAATCCCATTAGTATTAGGGTAGTGCCCTGACACGCCAGTGAGACTGGGGCCCCATTGTGTTGAGTTCTCTGCAGATATGTGGTAAGAGACAGTCACTACACTGAAGAGCTTAAAGTTTTAGGCCCCATTCCTGCAAACATTTAGGCAAACATCATAGCCAATGAGACTACTCACATACATCTAATTGAGCACCTAGATAAGTGTTTGCATAACTGGGGCCTATGATCAATGTTCTTTAGTGCAGGGACTGTCTCCCTCTATGTCAGGGGTGGCCAGCTTGTGGCTCCGGAGCCACATGCAGCTCTTCAGAGGTTAGTATACGGCTCCTTTCATAGGCACCGACTCCAGGGCTGGAGCTAGAGACACTAACTTTCCAATGTGCCAGGGAGTGCTCACTGCTCAATCCCCTGCTTTGCCCCACTCCACCCCTTACCCCAAGCCTGCGCACATGAAACAGCTGATTGTGGCGGGCGGGAAGCATTGGAAGTGAGGGGGAGGTGCTGATTGGTGGGGCTGCTGGCGGGTGGGAGGCACTGGGGACCGGGGGGGGGGAGCTGATGGGGGGCTGCTGACGTATTACTGTGGCTCTTTGGCAATGTACATTGGTAAATTCCAGCTCCTTCTCAGGCTCAGGTTGGCCACCCCTGTACTATGTGTTTGCACAGCACCCAGTGCATTAGGACCCCCATCTAACTGGTTTTACTGAGCACTACCAAATACAAATAGCGACGAGGGTAATATACCTAATAAATAATAATGTGTTTATATATTTTTGCTCTTCTCATGACTCTTCTACAAATGAACAAAGCTAGTATTTGATGTAAAGCTAATATTTGATGTAACTCTGTATGCTGCCACACCTCTGTCTTTCTACAGCTCTTAAGATCAAGGGACACTGATCAAAATTGCAGAACTGGCAAGGTAAATTTACCAGAGAAAGATTTTGTGAGAGTGAGAGAGCCTTGAAATGAGCTTGTGCTCCCGTTGGGCCAAACAAGGGATGACATGGTCAGTATGTGTCACATTCGTGCCATGAGTCTAAAAATATTTTCATGTGATTATTGGACGTTAGTTATATTTTACCGTGTTCAGTGGGTAGGAGTATGTCACCTAGTATTAGGATATAAGAGTGCCGCATAGACTTACATACAAACCATCCTTTCTACCAAGGTTATAAGTTTTCTTTATTTGTATTTTAGTGAGGCAACGAGTTCTTGACAAAAAGACCCATGAGCTCGATTTGCCAGAGAAAGGAGGATTAAAGCTGGTTGTCACGTGGCCTGAAACAACCGGTGCCACCGAAGAGGCTGTGTTTCAGGAAGAGTTGGATCCCGAACAGGTAAATAAATACAAACCTGAACCCGCAGCATCCAGAGCTTTGAAGCAATAGCAGGAGCATCAGGTCATTCGTTAATATTCTACTGTCATTTTATTTTTAGGCTTTAAAGACAGCAGGCAAAGCCCAGGAGCAAGGTAAAGTGTTCTTCATAATATAGTACATAGAATAACAGTGTGGTTCTTCATAAAATGAAAATGTTGGTGCTAGAGGTAAAACTTCTCATTCACCACTGACCTGTATTTCTGCAGGGAGTTGTTCAGAACGATCTCTCTGGGTTTGGCTTCAAAAGCTGGTCAGAAAGATAAGTGGCGGAGAAACAGGAATATCTGGGACATGATCAGCAAGTGCCTATACCACAATTCTACTGAGAGTGCTCAAACCCTGAGACTTTATTATGACACTTTTCTCCTCCCTGTGCAGAAAAGACAACTTCACTAAGCTAAACTTGCTCTTGAAACTAATAATTTTCCATTACTTTTTATGAACCTGTCTCATTCAAGGTTTAAATAGCCATGGTGTGTCCCTTAAATACCTTGACTGTCACTGAAAATTCTAGGCATGACTAGGTAAAACACACCACCTGTCTGGTCAATGAACCAGGTTATCAGGTACATCCAAAACTATCTTTCATATTCCATTGGTTTCAATGGGATGCCAATGGAAGAACAATAGCTGTGGAGGACAAGCGTTGAAAAAGTTAAGCTTAGGTGTGGGATCTTTGTATACCTCTAGTTTCAAGATTCTTGTACAGAAATATGGTGCTTGCAAGTATTTCCTGGTTCTGTGGCATAGTTACATTGATGCCCATGTATTCGGGTCAGGTTGTGTAGTCACATGTTGTGATACTAACTTGAAAAGACACAGTGGAAGATCCTGTTGCCGGCAGAATGCAGAACTATAAAGGAATAACTTCAAATGTTGCTATGAAAAATGATACATCTCATGAATATGTTAATGAGCTTACTTAGACCCCCCTTCCCAGCAGTACTCTGGTAAACTTTCTCATTCAAAGTGTGGTCTAGAGAATAGTGTCTTGGACAGCAAAACTAATCATCACCAGTGAAAAAATAATGTTCAGTCTTCAGGTTAAGGAAGTTAGGTTAACCAGGAAGTTCTTCTGTTGTTACAATTACTTTTATAGACATTTTTGATTTCTCAAAATTTAACTTCAATCCTATTTTAGACATTACAATAAACTATAGCAGTAAATAGCTGCCTCTATCTGAATGTTTATTCAGTGCTTCTTTTCTTAGCTCTTCCCTGCTTCTAACAATGGGTACTTAAATTTAGCATCTATGGTGTATTAGTTCATGCTAGAGATGGGCCCCCAAATAACCCCAAATATTAAAAACCTCCAAACTTTGGATCTGCAGCCATGTTTTGTATCTTAAGCCCATCTTCAGCTTATGCTTACGTGTGCTGACTCCTGGGGGAATTCTGCGCATGCGCAGAATTTATGTCCCTCGCATATTTCTTTGCTTCCCTGCAGAAAAATGACTTTCTGACGGGGAAGCAAAGGGAAGCCACAAGAGCGGTCATGCGACCTTCTCCAGCAGTATGTTTCAGATACCCAGGGCAGCCGGCAGAGAGGTAAATCACGGTGGGGCAGGGAAGACCCAGCTGGTGGCTCCTACCCTACGCCAGCCTCAGTTGCTAGTCACAGCTGGGCTAGGGAGGACAGGATTTCCTCTTCCCCTGCACGGCATCTGGGGCCGGGTTGACCCACCCCCAGATTTCTCCCCCGGCTGTAGGAAGCGCTGCAAACTCACTCTCTCCTCCCCCCCCCCCCCCCGCTTCCCCATCGCTCCTCAGCTGCAGGGAGAGGGATCCCTGTACAGGGAGCTGCTCCCCCATCCGCCCAACCCCCATGCATCCAGACCCCCTTATACCCAGATACTCCTGCCAAGCCTCACCCCCCCACACTTAGAAGCCCCCTGATGAGCTCCATTCCCCCTGCACCTGGACCACCTTGATGAGCCACCTGCATCCAGATCCCCCCTACTGAGCCCCAACCAGCTGGACCTGGATCCCCACCCCACTGAACCCCATTCCCCCAGCATCTGGATCCTGCACTGAGCTCCCCCATGTCCAGATTCCCCCTGCCGAGCTCTATCCCCACACACCCCACTGAGCCTCAACCACCTTCATCTTGGCTGCCCTGCAGAGTCCCATTACCATTGCACCAAGAACCCCCAACAAGCCCCTGGGCATCCAAGTCCACCCCCCCGCGCACGTGGATCCCCCACTGAGCTGCCCGCATCCAGATTGCCCCCCACAAAATCCTATCAATCCATACCTGGATCCCCCCACATTAAGCCTCTCCACACTTGGATCCTGCCTTGCCGAGCCTGCCTGCCCACACACAGGGGCAGGGTCCTGGGGTGTTTCTGGGACAGGTCAGATCCTTGCACTGTGTCAGGGTTGGGTGCAGCCTCACCGCTGAGCCCATGTCCTGGGGAAGGGGCGGGGAGCTACACAGTGATCTCCCACCTCTGTGCAGCCAGTGGCCTGTGCTCCCCAGTGCCATGCTGGAGCCTCCACATTTATTTGACAAATAAAATTTGCAGAATTTTAAAATACTGTGCACAGAATTGTAATTTTTTTGGCGCAGAATGCCCTCTGGAGTAGTGTGCTTTCGACATTTTATCAGATGTGGTGGATGAGGCTCTATTCCTGTAGGTGATATTCCTGTAGATAGGTCTGACAACCCTTTGATGTTTTACAGTGTACAGTAACTTAAGCAACGCTTTTGTCCCCATAATCATTTTACTTTTTCCAGAAGAGAAAGCAAGAGTCCTTTTAAGAGAAAGAGACAGGAAGAAAGTTTTAAAAAATTTGAAACATTAGAACGTAAAATAATATTGAGTTTGCCCTAATATCTTTACCCCATGAAATGTATTGAGTGTGTACAACTGTGTAACCCAGTGACATCCTTTTATTTGTACTTCTGTCAAACTAGATGTGCAGGAAGTCTTGCGAAGAAAGGAACATTCAGTGCAGAATAGTGCACGCCATGTGGAGAATATTCAAGAACACCCCCAAACAGCTTCATCTCTACTTGTGCTTGAAAATATAGAAGAGTCTGTCACAGAATGCATGTTAATTATGCTGTTGGAGACTATCAGTGGCTTATCGGGAGACAAAGACTTCAGCATGGAAATGATACCTGAAATAAATGCAGCTGTAGTTACCTTTATAAAAAGTATAGGTAAGACAGAATGTACACTGACAGTAACTTTTATGTGTAGTTTTAAAAGGTGGCCAACCCCTAATACATAAAGAATTGCCATAAAAGAAATTTGAATAGTAAATTGGGATCTAAATTGACTACAATCACTCATGAAAAAGACCTGGGTACCACTGTGGACAGATCCCAGAAAACATCTGCTCAGTGTGCAGCTATCATCCAAAAGGCAACCAGAATGTGAGGATGTAGAAAGATTTTGAGAGAAAAAAATATTGAAAATATTACCATGCCAACTTCATAAATTGATGGTGCAACCACACTTGGAGTGCTGTGTTTCATTCTGGTCATTCCATCTCAGAAAAGATAGGCGGGGACGGAGTCCAGAGATGGGTTGAAAATATGAGCAGTATGGAAACACTTCCATATGACAAGAGATTAAAAAGATTAGAACTACTTATCTTGCAGACGAGATTAATAGGAGACATGTCAGAGAAATACAATAGTGAATAGTATTGAGAAAGTAAATTGCGTGCTCCTATTTTACAAGAACAAAATACAAAAATACAAAATATAATACAAGCACAAAAGGACAGCCAATGAAACTGAAAGACAATTAATTTAAAACTAATTATTGGAAATAATGTATTACAAAATAAATAAATACCTTATTACACAATTGGCCTGGGGAATTCATTGTCACAAACACAGTGGTATTTACACTGGAAAACTTGCCCAGTGCTGAAAATGGTTTCATTCCAAGTGTAAACAGAACCAAACCCCACTCAGTACCATTGCAGAAATCATAGCTGAGCCCTAAGAATGATACAGTAAAAAATGTTTCATGAATGCCTTTTTTCTGATTTCAGACACCATGGAATTTTTGGACATATGTGCCCAAAACAACAGAATGAAACACTTTAAAATTACTGCCAGACTTCTTGAATTGACACAAAGCATCAAGGCTGAAAACATACCATCTAATGTTCCTAAAGATTATATAACGATCTACTTTGAAAGTCCAAAGAATGGAGGTGGCCCAGTATTAGATGTTAAACATTTCCGTGAGGAGAAGTCAGCTATCATTACTTTTTGTGATCACAAAGGTAATACCATCTCGGCTGGTCCTGGTTTTGCTTTGGCATGTCCTGGCTCTGCATATACTCCAGGACAATGCGCGTGGTGTTCATAGTGCTCATAATTGCCGCGGTGATCTGAGCGGGCTCCATGATCCCAGTGCTAGCTATGGCGTCTGGTCTGAAAAAAGGCGCGAAACTAGTATCTGAAGGACCAGGGGAAGGAGAGAGGGAGGGAGGGAGGGAGGGAGGGGCGAGTGACGACATGGCGTACAGGTACAGGGAATTAAAATCAAGAAAGGTGGCTGTGCATCAGGGAGAAATACAAACAACTGTCACACAGAATGCCCCCCCCCCAGAGATTGAACTCCTAAGCCTGGGTTTAGCGGGCCGTTGATTTGACGGAGGGAGGGGGAAAGGAAATGAATACAGAACAAATCTATTTTTTACATCTTAAGACGACGGTGCAGCATGACTGATAGCCCTCGGCATTTTCTGGGTGCTTGGCAGCAAATACTGGGCGCTTGGCAGTATGATGATGACGGATACCAGTCATAATATACTATTTACTGCCAAAAGGCAAGGGGTTGCTGCTGTGTAGCAATGTAGCCCCACGTGTGCCAGCCACATGTCTGCCAGCACCCAGATCGCCCTCGGCCTCTTCTGGGTGCTTAGCAGACAATACTTGGCAGAAAATAGTATACTATGACTGATAGCCATCATTGTCCGACGAGGACGGTTACCAGTCGTAATAAACCATCTACTGCCAAAAGGCAAAAGCTAAGGGGCTGGTGCAATGCAGCCCTACGGCTGCCAGCCCCACAGCTACCAGCATCCCGATCACCGATGAAGGCTACCAGTCATGCTGCACCGTCTACCGCCAAAAGGCAGTTAGCTGCTGCTGCTGTGTAGCAATGCAGTCCCACGTCTGCCGGCACCCGGATGACATATGGTGACGGTGAGCTGAGCTGAGCGGGCTCCATGCTTGGCGTGGTATGTTGTCTGCACAGGTAACCCAGGTAAAAAGGCGCAAATCTATTGTCTGCCGTTGCTGTGACGGAGGGGGAGGTGCCTGACGCAATGTACCCAGAACCCCCCGCGGCACTGTTTTGCATCATTCGGGCATTGCGATCTCAACCCATAATTCCAATTGGCGCCGGAGACTGCGGGAACTGTGGGATAGCTACCCATAGTGCAATGCGCCGGAAGTCGACGCTAGCCTCGGTACTGTGGACGCGGTCCGCCGACTTCATGCACTTAGAGCATTTTATGTGGGGACACACACAATCGGCTGCATACAACCGATTTCTATAAAACCGGCTTCTATAAATTCGACCTAATTTTGTAGTGTAGACATACCCTTAGAAAATGGTTAACCATCTTGGTGTCTGAAAGTAAATGGCTACACTACTAATAAGAGACCCAGGTCAGGTTTGGTGTCATAAAGGTAAAGTGCTTAAGCCCTGTTCCAAGGTTCTGAGTTCTTTCCAGGAGGTGTTGTGCAACCTCTGCTCAACATTGGCCTCAATGTGACTTGCAGGTTCTCAGCATCTCAGAATTTGACCCAATGAAAGTTTATATCTACATAAGAATTAAGTAGAATCTCATGGTTTGGTTCACTAGAAATACTCTTGTGTATTTGTTGCCTGTTCAGGGTTCCAGAACCATTCCATCCTGTGTTATCTTTATATAACCTTTAATATCTCTGTTATGCATGGATTGATGACTCTCTGATGTTGTTTTTTAATATAAACACATCCATGGTTTTTCACCGTAGTTTTATTATATGTGACGATAGGGAAAGGAGGTTCTTTAAACCACTTTGAGCTGTGATCTGTTTGGATTTCATAAGCTAAGCAGGGTCAAATTTCTTCTGCATCTGGACAGGATATGTCTAAGTGGTGATGATTCAGTAGGTTGCAATGTTTCCTTTGAATCAGCATGAAACCAATGCCCCATTCTAGTGTTAGGGTCACCTCCAATAAATAACTCCCTGCATTCAGAGTCCCAAGGTTTCCAGAATAATTTTGTTTGACTTTTAATTGAAGACCTCGGGTAAGTGACTTATTTTTGTCTAATATGCTAAATGATTTCTTAAGAAGTTTCCGTATGTTAGACTTTGATGTATAACCTGGCTCATGGTAATGACACTTTTTGTACTTTCATCAATCACATTTTCCTTGCATTGTCTATATCCCATTTAAAATGGCAGGAAAATGCCCCAAAATTGACATAACTTTCTGGATGAGCAGTGGACCAAGAGTTCTTTTGATAAAGTTTAGAATAAGAAATATTTGCTCCTCCTTTTGATATGGCACCCTTCCATGCCCATCTCTCAATAAGGGTTAATAGTAAAGCATAACTGTGAAGTTAAATAATGCTCGGGTGTACTTAATGAAACAAATAGAAAACAGAACCCTGATTCCTCCACCCCTCTGAAAATAGTGTTTTGGAAGCCAAAAAACACAGAAATAGACACAAAAGACAAATTGTTATTCTATTTAATAGCGTTTCAGGCTGATTTTTTTAATTTTTATTGAAATTCTTTGTATATTTTAATTTTTAGATCTGAACACTGTCTTGGGAAAGCAGCATTCCCTTGATCAAACACCAATTTCTGTACATCCGTACTACAGTTCTTTGGGTACAGCTCTTTATGGAAAGAAGAGACCACTAATAAAGATGCCAGAACCAATTAGAATCCCAGTGGATCCTTACATCTTGCAGTTTTTACAGAGCCATGATAGACTAATCCAAGAAATAAACCAGGAAATGGAAAATTGCCATTGTGAGCTAAAATGGCCCCAAGCCAAATGTACATATCCAGAAATTACATTGTGTCCTTCAGCAACTTTGTCTAAACAGAGAAGGTCAATGATTAAGTTGATTGGGACTTGGAAAGAGGATGTTTCCACTGAGTTCTCTTGTGTCATGTCAAAGTACAAGACTAGTAAGTGTAAAGTAAATGCAGTGGTTTGGGAAGCCATAAAAAACAGATTGGCAACGGACCATGTATTGACTATACCTGACATTTCTAAGGAAATGGCTATCATAGCAGGTGACATGCTGGCTGTGGAGGATGTGGAGAAAGAACTGAAAGAACATATGGAAAATGCTGTGAGAGAAACAGAAAGGGAAAAGCAAAAAATAGAAATAACTATGTCAGTTCCCCCAGGAAAGTATGCAATTTTACACAATGCTGGGCTAGAAAAGAATATTTACAAGGAGTACCCATGCTTAAAGATCTCTTATGATGCTGCAAAGAAGACAATTGGCCTATGTGGAGTAGCTGCAGAAGTTTATAAAGTCAAAAGTGACATACTGGAAAAGGTGCAGAACATGGCACAGAAGTCAATTACTATTCATCCTCAGATTTTCCAGTTCCTACAGCACATCGATAATGAAACTCTGTCACAGAGCTTATTTGTGACAAATCAAGTCAATGCCTTTTATCAGCTTGAGAATGATACTGTACTGCTGGTAGGAGACTCTCCTAAAGTTCTCTTAGAAGCAGAAGAACGAATGAAGACAGAGTTAGACTATAAATGCATTTCTCTGGAAGACCGAGAAGTCATCAAAAAGAGAGAATGGAAGGAACTCACTAGCATCTTGTACAAGACATATAATGCATCCCAGGAAACCCTAATAATGGATGACCTGCTCCCTCTGGAAGGAGATCAGAAAGTAGTTATTGCTGGTTATTCTAAAGCTGTAGCAGAAGCTTATCGAAAGCTTTCTGAGTTTGTAGATAGAAACACACAGGTGCAAAAATTAATCCCAGTTCAGTCTGTGGCAGTTGTACAGTTCATAGAGAAGGAAAAATCCCACGTTTGTCATCAATTGAGAAAGAAAGATGTGACAATTAATTTTGGCACACAGACTTCACGTAAAAGTATTTCCCTGAGTGGACCAAAGGTAGAAGTGTTGAAGGGCATCCACCTGATTGAACAAATTCTATCTTCACTATATTCTACAGATGTGTTAATTGATAAACCGGGTGCCAAAGCATTTTTCAGAGACAAAGAACGCTTGTATGTTAGTGAGGTAAAGCATCAATTTAACTGTCTGATCAGGCTGCAAGAAGATGGAGAAGAACAAAGAGAAGATGGTGAAACTGGTAATGATACGACAAAACAGCTCCGCTGTAAAATGATCCTGCAAGATGGAGTTGTAGTAGCAGTTTATAAAGGGGACTTGTGCAGTCATCCAGCTGATGTTGTGGTGAATGCATCAAATGAGGACTTAAAGCATATTGGTGGCCTTGCTGAGGCACTTTTAAAAGCTGCAGGGCCAGAACTACAAACAGAATGTGACCATATTGTGCGGAAACGAGGCCGTTTGCAGCCCGGCCATGCTGTTATTACAGATGCTGGGAACCTCCCATGTAAACAGGTGATTCATGCTGTTGGGCCCAGGTGGAGGGATCACGAACCAGAAAAGTGTGTGCGCCTGTTAAAAAGAGCAATAAAGGAAAGCCTACACCTGGCTGAAACGTACAATCATCATTCCATAGCCATCCCTGCTATCAGCTCTGGGATATTTGGATTTCCGTTAAAACTGTGTGCACAGTCAATTGCAAAATCCATCAAGGAAACCTTGGAAGATTCTCCAGGGGAAAGTTGCCTGAAGGAGATTCATCTCGTGGACTTTACAGAAAAAACAGTTCAGGTTCTCACTGATGCCTTGAAAGACGTGTTCACAGAGAAATCACCCCAACTCAGTTTATTGCCTCAGTCCAAAACAGGACACCAGCCCAGAGAAAGTAGAGGTACTCAGAACAGAAAGGGTCTCCAGATGGTAACAACGGATGAAGGTCTGAGTGTCATACTGGAGAAGAGAGACATTCAGGATGCTACAGTAGGTGTTTTAATTTATCAGATATTACCCAGTTTCATATAAAGATTTTTCTCAAAGTTAACTGGGAAATGAGAAGATACTAGGTTAACTTGATGTCTAAAATCAGTATTCTATAATGAAACACACATAGTGTGTTAATTAAATCAATAAATGGGAGAGGGACCCAAGCCACAACGTTTACATCTAGGTCTAGAGTCAACATACAAAATAATTGGCCTTTTCAACAAACTGTATTGAAGTTAGAAGGGTTAACACTGTTATTCATAGTGCTCCAAGCTGATAGAAGGGAATCCAGGCCTTGAGGTGCCATCCTCTCTGGTCTTGCTACTGTACAGGGGGTGTCCTGGGAGTTTCCTTCCCTTCTGCCTCCACTGGGGAAGGCCATGGTGCTGAGTCTGAGTTGTACAACTTGCAGGAGTATTGAAAGAGCAAGACCAGAAGCAGCTGCTTAATTTGCTTTTGCTGAAGGCTGGATCAGTAGGTTGGAAACCTGAACTAACTGCACTTTGGTTTTCACACTCTCTGCTTATCCAGAGCTCAGCTGATGCATTTCAGACGGGCTTAATTGGAGTGTCTTTGTGTAGTCCAGTGTGACTCCTTATTACACCCTTAGTGTTTGTTTTTATATTAGTGGCTCCAAGTGCATCTCAGTAGTCTGTACATCTTAACTGCCCCTGATTTTTCTTTTTAATTAAACATCCCCTCTCTGACTCACCGCAGCCAGTTGTGGTGCTCCTTCATAAAGTGTGGTCTTATTGCACTGGCTATTGGCTGCTCTCTTTGAAAGCTTTATATTTGTAAGTTCTCTTGCAGTAACAGCCCTATCTAACCCAATAACCCATTAAAAATTCCTCTGTATTTAATGTTAATGGGGAACTGCAAAACAAAAAATTGTGGGTTTTGCTCTTTACTGTGTCTTTATGATGCAAACAGACTGCCTCGGTTTCTACCACCCAGGTTTTATCTCTGGGATATTGCTTTTCTGAGAAGTAGCATCCTGTCCCATCTCAGTTGTGGGGAGGGAGAAGAGCCCCAAGGTTACAGGTGTATGTGACATCAGAGACATAACTCATGGGTAAGGCTATGCTTTGGTCACGGAGGTTGCGGAAGTCATGGAATCCATGACTTCCGCAGACCTCTGGGACTTCAGCCCGCAGCAGCTGGGAGCTGCAGGGTACCCCCACCTCCTGTGGTGGCTGGGAGCTGCGGGGTACGCCTGCCGCCGTGGGTGGGGGGGGAGTCCCTGCAGCTCCCCAGTCCCCACGAGCGGGGGGAATCCCCCGGAGCTCCCCAGCCCCGTGGGTGGCAGGGGACCCCCGGCAGCTCCGCAGCTGCTGCTGCCACCAGGGGAATCTCCTAGAGCTCCCCAGTTGCCGCAGGCGGGGGCGGGGTCCCCCATAGCTCCTCAGCTGCCGTGGGCGGGTCCCCACTGGTGCAGGGGACCTCTGGAGCTTCCCAGCCATCGTAGATGCGGGGGTCCCCTGTAGCTCCTCCGCCTGTAGGGGGGAATCCCCCAGAGCTCCCCAGTCCCCAGGCAGGGGGATCCCCCGCAGCTCCCCAGCCACCGCAGGCGGGGATCCCTCCCACCTCCCAGCCACAGCAGGGCAGGGTGCTGGACCCTCCTCCCTCTCCATTTTGTCATGGACATTTGTAGTAAAAGTCAGGGACAGGTCATGGCTTCCGTGAATTTTTGTTTATTGCCTGTGACCTCTCCCTGACTTTTACTACAAATGTCCATGACAAAATCGTAGCCTTACTCAAGGGCATAAGTGTTTTGGCCTAAATTTGCTTCAGTTTCGTTTTGGTGCAGCTGTTTCTTCTGTTGGTGCTGCTGGGAAACTGCCCTGGGAAGGAGTAGCTGCACAACAGAAATTCTTCCCAGAAGAATTTAGAAAATGCTGCAGGGAATGTCAAGAAGCAAAATGCAGGATTCCTGTACTCCCATGATGGATTGACACCTCTATATACCTAGTATGCAGAGCTCTTGCTGAGAACCTCATGTCTGTGTTAACACATTGCCTCTTGCAGCGTGTGTTACTTACACAGTCTATTGGTGCTGGTAAATGCTTCCATTTAAGATCCTGTTCGAAATATTTTTGTTTTGTTTTTCTTTCAGACGGACGTGATTGTAAGCAGTGTTGGCCAGGATCTGCGGCTTGGTGTAGGTCCACTTTCTCAAAGTTTGCTGCAGAAGGCTGGACCAACGCTCCAGCTAGAGTTCAATGAAGAAAGCCAAAGACAAGTACCTACTCAAGGGTCTGTGTTCCACACAAGTGGATGTAATCTGGCCTGCAGCTTTCTGTTCCATGCCGTTGTTCCTGTATGGGATCAAGGAAGAGGCGCTGCCATGACGGTAACGGTCTTTATAAATTTTCTTCAGAGCATTGATTTTGTTTGAAGGTGCTCCTCATTTAACATGAAAATTGATTTAATGTGGATCCTGTATTGAAGTTACATAGTAGTGAGCAGGGAGTATCAGCTGCATTTATTTCAGTTTGAATGACCTCAAGGTGTGTGATGCATGTTTAATAATGAGGGGTGGGTTTTTTAGGACCAACAGACACTGTTTGGGATTAAAGAATAAAGACCATGTTGACAGAAACAAATGTTGCTGTTTTTTTATACAGAACCTAGAAGACATAGTCAAAGAATGTCTGAAGAAAACCGAAGAGCTGTCTCTATGTTCAATCACGTTCCCAGCAATCGGGACTGGCGGGTTTGGGTTTCCTAAACCCGTTGTTGCTAAATTAATGTTTGATGAAGTGTTCAAATTCAGTAGTAACCACAACTTGAAGTCTCTTCAGGAAGTTCATTTTCTGTTGCATCCAAGAGATACAGATAATATTCAGGTAATTTCTTTCATGTTAATGTGTTTCCTATTACACACTCTTTTAGTTATTTATTATCAATATGATTTAGTTATAATGTTTTTATTATATTCATTATAAATTATTTTAGTGACAGGTTAAGACTGATGTCTCAGTGGGCCTGATCCTGTGACCCTTACATGGGACATCCATGTTCATGAGAGAGGTGCTGTTGATCTCAATATTTTGGATTCTGAAATCGTTACTCGGGCAAACTCCGGTTTAGTTGAATGGGAGTTTGCCCTAGTGAAGACTTAGTGAAAAGTGAGTGAGGACCTTAGGATTTGGCCCACTAAGTGAGGATTGCAGGATTGGGCTCTGAAAGATCAGCTGCTTCCTCATAGAAATCTGAAAACATGCTGGGTGAAATCATGGTGCCACTGAAGTCAAAGGAGTTTTACCCATTGACTTCATTGGGACCAGCATTTCACCCTCTTGAGAAACCTTTATTCTGTATACCACTTGTTTTCTGTTTTTGTTGGTTGTTTTCCTTTGCTCATTATTAATAGAGATATTTGCATGATAATAGATTATTAGTTTAATCAGATCCTTCTGCTTATTCCTCAGGTAGTCATTATCTTCTGCAGGTGACAGTATAATTGTTTCCATAGCAATCAATTGTGATGTCACAAACAGATGACTTTTGACTTAAAGTGGGGTATAACCTCCATAAGCAGCTGACCCCTAAACCAAAAAATAAAAAAATCCTGTTTTCTTTCATATGTAGCCAGTAATAAAACTCTGGGGAAGAGGAATTCAGAAAACCTGTATGTGTGTATCTTTACTCTGTATACGCATGAATATAATGTGCATATATTCAACATTGTTTCCGAACTGAGGTTCCTGATTTTCAAACCTGATTCCCCACTCAGACTTCTTAAGCACCAGTGCTTCTGCATGCAAGTGACAGGTGCTGCACTAGATGGCATTAGACGGTGCCAAAAAGCAGCTAACCAATTCAGAACAAAGTAACTGCTTAGCAGTGTAAAGTTTTTCAGTAGGCTCAGTATTTTAAGGTTCAGTCTGCATTAGGCTCCCAAAATGTTTCTCACCTTTGCTATTACTGGCTCAGCTCCACTACTGGTAGAAATGTTGTATTAATGTAGACGAGATTCCCAGGGTTGTAGGCATTTTAAATGCTGTATTTTCTAACCCTGCTCAGAGCAGTTCTAGATGACACAGTAGTAAAAATACCTGCAACTACCAGCACCTTGTTTTCCACAAAATTTCCCATTACTACCACCACTGACACTTAGACTCTGCTGTAAGGTGAACATTATGTGCATGCAGATATATAGCTGTTAATTTTACTTATGAGACTAGCCAGGTTTGAATCTGTCTCTGTTGGGCAAATCTCTGAAACCTTGTCTGCAGTACCTTTGATTCTATTTCTAGGCATTTACAGATGAACTAGAATCTAGGACCAATGGGAATCTCCAGGCTGCATCATCGAGTCCAAGTAAGGTTGTTTATTTGGATTGGGTTTTATAAATACGCAGTTGGCAGGAGAATGTCACCAGGACGAAACATAGTCTAATGAACTGACATTCCTAAACCCGGGAGGTGAAAAACTCAGGGGAGAAAATATTTTGTTATGGTGACATTCTTGCTCTTCAGGGATGTTGCCAACCTTACTACATGGAGGAGAATCCACTAGTACTATACCGATAGATTGCAGTGGTTGCTGGGATCATAAAGATGCAATCACCGTGCCAAGCGAACCACAGATAACATGCTACACGAGCAGCCAACCAAAGGCTCTCAACAGCATCATTTCCCTTTGTGCCCTTTTAGGCCATCTGTGAAGATTACCCCCTTACCTCTGTAACTTGAATGGTCCACACAAAGGTATCAGCAGATGTAGTTCCTTTCCATTTATTAATTTGCAGGAGGGAAATGCTGACAGCACAGTATGTGAGTGAACAGCACGCAACACCAGAAATTCATTCAGGAGAATGTAGAACCTATTCCCTCTTCCATTGAAGTTCATAGCAAAATTGCATCAACATCAATGGGAGTAGCATTTAATGGATCCACGGTATTTAAACTGAATGAGTTCTCTGTTTCCCGGGTCCTATGGACTGAATAATAGAAAGCAGCAGTAAAAAATCTGGGTTAGGGAATATTGGAGTCAAAGAGGATACTTTATGTCTGGGGATCCCAATCTGTGAACTCTGTACTGAACTTACAAAGCATACATAAGCTCAAGGGAATAGCACTTTTACTAGGACAGACCACTCTTAATGTATTTTTATTTTCCTTGCAGTTTCCTTTGGGCATGTTTCAACCCCGGTATTGGGAGTTCATGAAATGCAGCTTGGTTCGATTACATTCCAGGTAGCAACTGGAGATATCACCAAGGAAAATACAGATGTGATTGTAAACATATCAAATTCATCATTTAATGCCAAATCAGGTACTTTATTGAATATCCATGAATTTAATGATAAATTCACTGCCACGTATTGGAAATGGAGGGAGCATTTTCAATATGCAAAACTTTTATAAAGTTTTTTTTCACACTGGAAAAGTGGGGTGGCAAATGTCTGCGCTTTGTGTTAATTTGTTACGTTAAAGGCCATCGGTCTTGTCCTTTCATTTCTGGGCTGTGGTTCTCCAATGTTAGTGCTATTCCCAATGGTAATTTTCCATTGTGAAATGTATCACTTAGACCAGTAGTACCCAGCTTTGCAGCATTTGAGAGCCTCTTCGTGTAATAGAATTGAAGAGAGCTAATAAATAATGGCTGAGTGCTGTCCTGACATTGCGTTGGGATGTTTCAAGATAGAAGCGCAATGCTAACACATAGCAATACAGCCTCATGACACAAAATAATATCAGGGTATCCCAACACAGTTATTTTGTGATTTCTTTTGACACAGTGGCCCACATTGTCAGTTGCTGCTTGTGAGCGCACAGTCTAAAGCAGAGTGGAGTGGCAAAGGTGACATCAAGCCATCTTTGTGCTTCTCTGAGCCTGGGTGATTGATATGCTGGGCTGGTACCCGGGCATAAGTCAGAGCCATCTGAAGAGACAACCCTCTTGTTCTCCCTCTCTCTATCCTATGCTGTAATGTTGATTTCCCCCACAAAAATTCTAAATATATTGGTAGGTGCTTATTCTGCTTCCTGGGGGCCTGGCCAATTAGCTAATATATGCAATGGGCCAGGTCATAGAAAGGACTGCCCATAAGTAAATTAACATTCACCACGCCCTGCCAACACTTAGTCCGCCCTCCTCCTCAGGAGCCCAAGAAATAAGATGGGCCTTGCCCCTTGCCTAGAAGGTTCACAAACTTAGGCTCTGGCATTCCATGGAGGTGAGTCAGTTCCAAAGTTGAGGACCCCACACAGAAAACACCCTGCCAGCAGCCCTCACTCATTTGTGTCAAGGGGGCTTCAACTTGAACATCTCTGCTGACCCCAGCAGTAGCAGCCTGACACAGAGAAAGAGGCAATCTGTCAGGTAACGTAGCCTGGTGACTGATGTACTGTCAACCAAGAGAGCTATGAAATAAAGTTAATTCATAAATGGAGTATATTCTTTGCAGGCAATATGAGATGTTATGCAGATTACTGAACACAATGGGAATTGGTGGGGCTCAGCATCTTGTAGGATGTGGCCCCATGCGAGTTTTGGCTATTCAAGGAATGCAGAATTTGGCTGTTAGTGCATGAAACTATAGTATGTGATAGCTCAGTGGTTTGAGCATTGGCCTGCTAAATCTAGGGGTTGTGAGTTCAATCCTTGAGGGGGCCATTTAGGGATCTGGGGCAAAAAAAAAAAAGTTGGGTATTGGTCCTGCTTAGAGCAGGGGGTTGGACAAGATGATCTCCTGAGTCCCTTCCAACCCTGATATTCTAAGGTTTATGAGAGTTTTCATACAGGTGTGATGTGATGTGATTTTTGGGTAACAACAGTTAAACTGACTTAGTGAACTGACATGCTTTCTCATTTATTTAAGGTGTCTTCAAAGCAGTGATGGAAGCTGCCGGACCCCAGGTTAAACTAGAATGTGCTATGCTTGGTATGATGCAACATATATTCCATTTGATTCCATTATTAGTATACCTGCTATTTCCACAATTTAAATGGCTGCTTATGCTTATTCATGATGTTACAATCCCCCAGTTGGATCATATAATTATAATAGGAAAGCACATTACATTAAATGAAATTGTGCTGGCTTTATTGATTTTTTGAAAACCCTGCTCTCATGGAACCCACATTATTTTTGCAAAAGGAAGATAATTTGGAAGAGAAAGGCTATTTAATCCTAAGGAGTACATGGGAAGTAGTGCAACCGTAGGCTCCTATTCATGAAGGTACTTAAGCACATGCTTAACTTTCAGAACTTGAAGAGGCCCATTGGCTTCAGTCACTTTAAGCTCATGTAACTTAAACTCACATGCTTGACGTACCTTCTTGAATTGAGGCAATAGCAATTTTGGGACTGATCCCGCTCCTGGATGAGACAATGGGAGCTTTGCCACGGACTTCAGTGCATGCAGGATCAGTCTCTTAGATACTATCAGTGTCTCTGCTTTTGTATTCAGAAGTGCACAATTGTTAATTGAAATGATGTAACCCAGTAGGTACTGTGTCTGTGAGCTCTTCTACAGTCTTTGGATTCTGCCAAACCAGTGCCGAAATTAAACCATTGCCAACTGTGGTTGGCATCCATTAGTGCAAGAAAAACCCGTAGTGCACATCCTGAATCACAAAATGAAATAGCGCCCCCATGGTTCTGGCAGTTCAGCTCCAGTATTGCACCTTTTGCTTCATATTTTTTCACTTTTGGCAAATCTGTGGATTCTCTCCCTTTATTAGCCTGATCCTGCAAGGTTCTGAGTGCCTTGCCCTCAACTCCCAAGCCAATGGGAGTTGAATGTGTTCTGCACTTAGTAGGATAAGCACATAATCTCACAATCAATTTCTTGCCTTTCTGCATAGTAGTGCTATTTGTACCATTGTACTCATGAGTCCATCAGTTTTTTGCACTTTTAAAGGATTTTATTACATGTGCCTTAGCCTCCTTGCAATAGCCCTAAAATCACTTGGGCTCTTTTTTAGTCTGTCAGCTTATCTGTAAAATGATAAATAGAGATTTCTGGAGGTAAATGACATAAATAAAGATAAGGGGTTTCTCATGCAGAGGTATTGTGCGCATTCCATTGATACACATTTTAAGAAATGTTGATAATGCAAATACAATTACTAAATTTCATATACACCTCTACCCCTATATAACGCGGCCCGATATAACACTAATTTGGATATAACGCGGTAAAGCAGTGCTCCGGAGGGGGTGGGGGGGCGGGGCTGCGCAATCCGGTGGATCAAAGCAAGTTCAATATAACGTGGTTTCACCTATAACGCGGTAAGATTTTTTGGCTCCCGAGGACAGCGTTATATCGAGGTAGAGGTGTACATTGAAAGGTAGCTTGTGTTAAATTGTAAACTATTATTTGATGAGCACCCAGATTTCAGTCATAAGCAAAACAGGAAATTCTGAGCACATACGAAGTTCACCCCCGATTTAAGATATCAGCTTAAAGAAATTTTAAAAGCAGAATGTTAGCAGCGAAAACATTAACCAGATAAAGCTGGTGGAATGTCAAGACCCTAAATGGATAAAACATTCAAGATAGATTTGCTTTCCACTTTCCTGTTTGCAAATACCAGGCAAATTTATATCCAGAAGCTATATTCTCATCTGGTGTAGATCAGCATGGCTCCGTTAAAGACATTGGAACTGCTCCATTGTACACTTCACTTGAGGGTCTGGTGCTTTGTTATTATAAAGTGTTGATCTCATTTTGTGTGTCATATTTTTTTCTTCTGTGTTCCAGCCTTGCAGCCTCACAGTGGCTTTATAACCACACAAGGTGGAAAACTGATGTGCAATAAAATTATTCACCTCGTTCATCAGAAAGATGTTAAAGCTCTGGTCTCTAAAGTGCTCCAGGAGTGTGAACTGAGGAAGTACACATCTGTCGCCTTCCCAGCAATTGGAACAGGTTTGTTTTTTCTTAGTAGATTTTGAAAGGAAAAGCAAAATCAAGATCACTGTAGTAAGTTTACACACACAGTCATACCAACAGTGTGGTTTAAAACTGTCATGTTAAAATTGCAGATTTTCATAGCATGTATCCATATTGTATTAGCCTCTGAAGGCCTGGCACTACTCTTACTGATTTCAGCAGAAGCATATTCTGGTCCGAAAGTAGCCTAACTACTTGGTTCAGCTGGCTTGCTATAGACAAACTGTGTATCACAACATTGGCAGGTAACTGTATGGCCGAGGGGCTGTATTCAGTGGAGAGATGTTGAAAAAGCATGCGGTAATGTACAGTCACCTGGCTAAGGGAGCTGCCAATTAATGATACCAGAGCTGAGTGAATAGTTGACTTTTTCAGGGGCAGAACTTTAAATTCTGGAAAAAATTTCAGTTTTGTTCTAACCAAAACTGATTTTTTTTTCTTGCCAAAATAAAAATTAAAAATAAATAAAAAAATTGTTCTGTGTCGAATAAAACATTTAGTTTGGTCCCAAATGATTTTTTTGGTTATTTCATTTTGTGTTGTTTTTCACCCATTTTTTCCCGTTAGCTATATCTTGAAACAACACGCCATTTTGAAAGGAAAAGTCAAAATGTTTTGTTTCTAAATGGCTGAAACAATCTGTTGCAACTTCTTTGGGGGGAAAAAATCAGCAAAAACTGTTCACCAAATTCAACCCAAATTTGCAAGTAGTTTCAAAGCCCCAAAAAATGAAAATTTTTGCCCAGCTCTAAATTATACATTGACACTAATTGACATTATCCAGGAAAAACATGTTGCATTACAATATTTCTGCTTTGCAGAATATTTCTCCAAGACAGTAGATAAGTTTTAGTCAGCCTGTTAGGAATATATTTAAATGGTAACTTTAAATGTCAATGAACACTCTGGGTGTAATTTAAAAAAACCCTGTAACATTTACTTAAATGAGTAATTCTTTTGTCTTCAACAGAACTGTTAGCATGAGCAGGATTATCTGTGTAAGAGTGGCAGGATTGGGCCACATGTTAGTAAAAAAGCGAGACATTCAGAACTGTTAGGTTAGCCTCTAAGACCTCTTCCACACGGTTCCCAAGAACTCAGTTCTTGTCACTCAGGTTCCTTCATTTGGCATACAGCAAAGCTATACTGACTCAAGTGTAGGTACAGGATATACCACACATCCAAAGTAATGCAGAAACCCCCTTCCGTTATGTACATGTATATATTACATTGCATTTACTTTACATTGCATCACACGTTTTGGGATTGGCTTGGATGCTTTGTAGGAACCAATCCCTGTACAGTGTTCACAGTCCATGCGCGACTTACAATTTTCCTCATCTTAAATTTCGGGCTTATGCTATATATTATTCTCTCGTCCAGTTAAAAGCTGTTAGTATTGTTATAGAAATGTGTTATATCCATTTGTCAGTGAAATTATACTTTATGAAAGTGGCAGACTAATAGCTCTTGTTTCAGTTATGGCATCAAAAGATCCACACTTTAGCAGGGATGTTGGTAATATGGATCTTTTTGGGGAGAAAGACAGAGAATGACATCTTCAGAGTCTGCAGCCTGTCAGCTAATGATTGCAACCAGAAAAACATTGGAGCCAGGTTTCTCTTTAAGAGCTCACAAAGTAACTTTCTTTTCACAATATATTATTTCCTCAAACTGTGTTTCATATCTGGTTATGCTGACTTCATTATAAGAATGAGACTGTGTTGCCTTTAAAAGGATGTTTCAATAAATCATCATAGTCATATTTGTCTGTTGTAATTATGAAGAATGAAGTCCTGTGTTTAGCCACAGAACAAGTACAGCACAGATATAGCAGCAGTACAATATACCTCAATTTTGACTTGGGGGGATTACCTTTAATTATTATTATTGTATTACTTTATTGTGTTAAGTGCCAACAGTGTGTTTGGCCCTATACAAACAAAGACAGTTTCTACCCTGACAGCTTGCAGTTTAGAAAATAGACATTCTTTGATTTTTTTGCTCGGACTGTTCACAAGATCTTCAGATAGTACAAGTGGGGAGCAGAGGGGTTCTTTGATATAGAGACCATCTCAGTTCACATACTGTTCATCAGCAAATATGTATTTTTTATTTATTTGTTACAGGTCAGGCAGGGCAGAATCCAGCTAAGGTAGCTGAGGACATGATGGATGCTATAGTTGAGTTTGCAAGTACAAAAGCAGTCCAGCATGTGAAAAAAATTAAAATAGTCATCTTCCAGCCACAGATGCAAAATGTATTTTATGCAAGTATGCAGAAAAGAGAAGGAGATACAATTTCACCAACATCAGAATCATGGTTTTCTAAGTTAACATGTGAGTAGTGAGTGTTTTTTAAATGGGTACATAAAATTAAATATTTTCTAAAATAAAAGTTAAGTAATTACAGACCTTATACTTCATTACAGCACTTATAATGGGCAAAAAACGTCCTGCTGGAAAGAAACGTGGATTCGTGCTGGAGAAGAAAATTGAGTTAGCCACGTTTCAGATTTGTGGTGAAAGCCAAAAAAATGTGGAAGCCACTGAATCTTGGATAAAAAATCTGATTTTAAAAGAACAGTATGACAACGTTATTCCAGATGAATTAATTGGCAGTTTTGATGAAACAGAAGCTAAGAAACTAAGTGAACTCCAGAAAAGCCTACATATTACCATTCATGTGGAAACCAAGGAAACTCCTCCTTTTGTTAGAGTTTCTGGTATAACTAGAGATGTCTATGAAGCTTCCATGAAAATTCAAAACATGATCAAAAGAATTAAAGATAACCAAGAAGAACAATCAAAGGCAAAACTTGTTAGCAATTTAGTACAGTGGAAGTATTCCATAAACAATATGTCTTTCATAGACTTTGACCCTCTGACAAATATGCACTTAGAGGATGCTAAAGTAGCTAAAAAAGCTTACATTAATATCAAACTCCTCAGGAAGGACTACAAGATAGACATGAAAAATCTACGTGCTACAGATGAACAAGGAACAGTTGTAATCGTTCAGCGTGAGCCAAAGGATGAAGGTAAATTAAAGCTTTGTTGAGCTGCTCTTCATAGCTTTATTATTAATTATTATTATTTTGTTTATTATTGCATGAAGGGTCTGACGAAGTACACACAGTTTCATTCATATATTTAAAAATTCTAAATAATGCTAGTCTATTTTCTTAGAAACTATTAATGATTCTGAACATATTTTTAAACATATTGAGCTTGATTCTCCTCTCACTTACACTAGTGTAAAACTAGTGTAACAACATTGACTTCAGTAAAGTTACCCCTGATTTATACCAGTGTAAAAGGATAAAAAGAATTCAGAATTGAAGAGGACATAGGACATCTCCCAATAGGGACTGATCAAAATTCTTAGGATGTACCAAAAAGGCTTTCTCAATCATCCAACAGCAATGCTTCTAGAATCTAGATAGGTTTACTTCTGGGCATAAGTCTTTATCTCTTGCCATAAATTTTCAGTTGCTAGGCATTACCTACCACTGGCAGTGCTTCCACTTAGCAATTTTAGTTTGAAATGTAACAGCAGCTGTGTCAGAAAGCCAGCACATAATTTTAAATTGAGTTTCTTAGAATCATAGAATCATAGCACTGGAAGGGACCTCAAGAGGTCATCTTGTTCGTTCCCCTGCACTCATGGCAGGACTAAGTATTATCTAGACCAGGGATCGGTAACCTTTGGCATGCGGCTCGCCAGGGTAAGCACCCTGGCCAGCCAGGCCGGTTTTTTACCTCCTGCGTCCGCAGGTTCAGCCGATCGCGGCTCCCACTGGCCACGGTTCGCTGCTCCAGGCCAATGGGGGCGGCAGGAAGCAGCGGCCAGCACATCCCTCGGTCTGCACCGCTTCCTGCCGCCCCCATTGGCCTGGAGCGGCAAACCGCGGCCAGTGGGAGCTGTGATTGGCCGAACCTGCAGACGTGGCAGGTAAACAAACCGGCCTGGCCCGCCAGGGTGCTTACTTTGGCGGGCCGAGTGTCAAGGGTTGCCGATCCCTGATCTAGACCATCCCTGACAGGCGTTGGACTAACCTGCTCTTTAAAATCTCCAATGATGGAGATTCCACAACGTCCCTAGGCAATTTATTCCAGTGCTTAACCACTCTGACAGGAAGTTTTTCCTAATGTCCTACCTAAACCGCCCTTGCTGCAATTTAAGCCCATTGCTTCTTGTCCTATCCTCAGAGGTTAAGAAGAACAATTTTTCTCCCTCCTCTTTGTAACAACCTTTTACATACTTGAAAACTGTTATCATGTCCCCTCTCAGTCTTCTCTTCTCCAAACTAAACAAATCCAATTGTTTCAATCTTTCCTCACAGGTAGGGTTTATTAAAAAATAATAAATTTCACCGTTTCAGATACTTCAATCTGAAATTTTACGGTGTTGTGACCATGGGGGTCCCACCCAAAAGTGAGTCATGGGGCGGGAAGTCACGAGGCTATTGTAGGGGGGTCGCTGTATTGCCACCCTTACTTCTGCGCTGTTGCTGGTGGCGGTGATGCCTTTAAAGCTGGGCAGCTGGAGAGCAGCAGCCACTGGCCAGGTGCCCAGCTCTGAAGGCAGTACTACTGCTAGCAGGGCACCGTGGTCGGCGGGGGTTTCCCGTGGTCACTCTCCCATACGCACACAGCCAGCCCAAGGCCCGTTTAACTCCTGAATGCCAGGGTGCTGGGCCTGTAGCCGGGGAGAGGCAGGGCTGGGGTAGCCCTGGCCAAGGGCTCCTTCAATATGCCAGACTCCAGCTGCTGGTCCTGGCTGGGCTGCTCAGGGACAGGACCTCCTCTTCCCCTTCAGGGGCCTCTCCTAGGGCTGGGTCAGACACACCTCCAGGAATCTCCCCTGACTGTGATGGGTTGGATCACAGGAACCCCCTTGGGAACTGCCAACTGATGTGCCAAGATTACTTCTGCCCCTGCTTTCCCTCTGCCAGCCTGGGAATCCAGCACCCTGTCTTGCTGAGCCAGACTCACCCGTCTGCTCCAACACAGACCCAGGGTCCGAACCAAGTGCCCAAAAGCTGCAGACTTAACTAAAAACAGCTCACAGAAGTGTACTTGTCTTTAACACTCAGATGCCCAACTCCCAATGGGGTCTAAACCCAAATAAATCCGTTTTACCCTGTATAAAGCTTATACACTGATAGAGAGATATGCACAGCTGTTTGCCCCCCCAAGTATTAATACGTACTCTGGCTGAATTAATAAGTAAAAAGTGATTTTATTAAATACAGAAAGTAGGATTTAAGTGGTTCCAAGTAGTAACAGACAGAACAAAGTGAATTACCAAGTGAAATAAAATAAAACACGCAAATCTATGCCTAATATAACTGAATACAATTGAATACAGATAACTCTCACCAGTTCCAGTAAGCTCCCTTTTACAGACTAATCTCATTCTAGTCCGGGTCCAGCAATCACTCACACCCCCTGTAGTTACTGTCTTTTGTTCCAGTTTCTTTCAGGTATCTTTGGGGGTGAAGAGGCTCTCTCTTTAGCCAGCTGAAGACCAAATGGAGAGGTCTCCCACGGGCTTAAATAGACTTTCTCTTGTGGGTGGAGACCCCCTCCTCTCTCCTATGCAAAGTCCAGCTCCAAGGTGGAGTTCTGGAGTCACCTGGGCAAGTCACATGTCCATGCATGACTCACAGTTTTTTACCAGGTAGCAGCCATGGGTCACATGCTACCTTGAACATCCTCAAGTAGGCTTCTCATGTGGATTGGAGCGTTCCAAGATTCATTGTCCTTTAAGTATTTCTTGATTAGGTACTTAATTTCAACATTCCTTTCTCCAGGAACTGACCAAATGCTCTACTAAGGTTATTTAGAAATCAAGCCAGTACACAGCCAATATTCATAACTTCGAATACAAAAATGATACATGCATACAAATAGGATTAATACATTCAGTAGATCATAACCTTTACAGAGATATGTTACATGGCATATGTAGCATAAAACACATTCTAGTTATATATATATACACACACACACACACATTCATAAGCATATTTCCATAAAGCCTTATGGGAGGTACCGTCACACTCCCATGGCTGCAGGAAGCTCTGCAGCTGCTGGCTGGGAGCCCAGCTCTGAAGCCAGCACCACTGCCAGCAGTAGTGCAAAAATAAGGGTATCATGGTATGGCATTGCCACCTTGACTTCAACACTGCTGCTGGCTGTGGCGCTGCCTTCAGAGCTGGGTGGCCAGCCAGCATCCACTGCTCTCCACCTGCCCAGAATATATTAAATTGTAAATGCGTCCCTGTTCTTTTCCATATTTCATTATGGATTATGTTTTCCAAAACCTTTTACAGTAATGCCAGTAGAAGAGTATTCAGACCCCCGACACAGCAAAAGTAGATGTTTATGTGCTTTGCTGGACCAGGACCTCAATAAACAGAAGAGTTTACTGACAGAAGAGTGAATTAGCTGTAGCCATATTCTTTCTCAGCTTAATCACTTTGCTAATAAATCATTTGTTTTACCAATATAACAAAAACTTCATAAGCCAGAAGCAAATACCATTCCATATAAAAAGGATAAATGTTCCAGTCTTGCCACTCTTTACTCACATGAATTGTCCTTAGTCATGCGAGTTGTCCCGTTGACCACAGTTTGTACCCCGAGGCCCAAAATGTTGAGTGATCCAGAAGTAATGAGTAAAATTTCCCAACATTTCTAAACTTTACTTCAGTTAATTGTTTTTGTTTGGTAAGTGAGAGCTCAGATTGGTAGCAAAATAGAAAATCTAATCTGTGCTACAGAAGCCATGAAGTATTCATGGCAAAGAATAGGCTTGCCAAAGAATTTGTGGAAGAAAAGAATGGATAATAGGTGCTCTTTTCAGTTTTTAATAAGGCACAAGCCCGTATAAGCAGAGTCAGTTCTAGCTGTATTAACAAAATGTTTACTTTGCAGGTAAACAGTTAGTAGCATTCCCTAAAGAGTGGTGTGATATGAAACAAGAACGTGTCAAAGTGGTTATGATAAATACAACACAGCAAGAATATCAAGATGTTCAGAAGAAGTTTCTAAAAACCTGCTCCACATTCAAAATAGAGAAGGTGAAGTAACATGATGAAAGTGAAGTTTTTCGTTTAAAAAACAAACAGAAACTTTCATCTTTTATTTTGTATTAAGTATTTATTTGTAGTCACCCCTTCCAATTCTGTATTTCCCCAACACTATACACTGAGGTCGTTGACAAAATCCAAAACTTTATTGCAAATCTAAGGAAATTTTCCATTCGAATAGCATATGACAGTGGCTGTCACCTCTTAGATCAGTGATCCCCAAACTGTGGGGCCCCTAGGGGGGCGTGGAGGAACATTTGGGAAGGTGTGGTGGGGCCTGGGCCAGCCCCAAGGGGGGCAGGGAGGGAGCGTCACCCGGCCCTGCTCTGCCCCCAGCTCTGCTCTGCCCCCAGCTCCAGCCCCGGCTCTGACCCCAGCCTTGGCTTCCGGCTCCCAGCCCCGCTCCCAGCCACAGCTGTGGATCCGGACCCTGCCTGGCTCCACTCTTGGCCCTGGGTCCCGACCCGGGCCCCAGCCTCAGCCATGGCTCTGCTCCTCACAGTGGCCCCAACCCCTAATCCCAACTGCGGCTCTGCTCCTAGTCGCGACCCTGGCTTCCGACTGTGGCTCCGCTCCTGGCCATGGCCCCAGCTGCAGCTCCACCGCTGGCTCCACTCCTGGCCGTGGCCTTGGCTCCCAACCATGGCTCCTGCTCCAGCCCCGGCCATGGCCCCCGACACCGGCCCCAGCTCCTGACCCCAGCCCTGGCTCCCGACCACGGTTTCAGCCCCGGCCCCACTCCTAGCCCCCAACAGTGGCTCCATGGGGGGCGCAGACAGATTCCTTTATGGGTATGGGGGGGGGCACGACAGTCCTAGGGTGATTTGGCATTCAAGCAGTCCGTGTTCAGTATCCCCAAATTAGAAGATGAGATATTGAAGCTAATTTATATATGAAATATAGGCTCACACACACACACCGTCGGAAATCAAATGAAAATCTGTCTGCTGTGAATGTTATAGTAAACCGTCTCTAAGAAACAATCAGATTAATCTCCACCAAATAAATGATTGACTCTTGAAGTCCTTACTTATGCAGACCTCTCACTGGGCCAAATCCTGCTTCTTCATCTACAGTGCATTTTCATTGCTGAAAGGAATCCGGATTAAGGAACCCTGTGCAGGAGATGTGCACATACCTCTGCATTGTGGGACTCTGACCTGTAGAAAACGGAGCTCCCAACAGCCTATTGTACATGGTGGGAGGCAGGCAAGGGGAACATTGGGTCCAGGAGAATGGCACCTACTCTACACAGATCCTTCTGCAGGTGGAGAGCTGCTTGGCCACACACACTTCTGCAGCCATGAGGCTACAGTAGCAGTCCTAGAGCAATTCCCTTGTTAATCCACAGCTTGGGGGACAGATTCCTTCCCTGTGAGTCCCACAGGGAGATCCCCTTCAAGCTATGTGCTGGTTCCAGGAAACGGGCCACTGACTTCAGTAAGTTTTGCCTGAATGTAGATTGTAACCCCCAAGTTAGGATCTAGAAAAGAAGCTTGTTCTTGTAAAAGCATAATGGTATCTCTACAATTCTCCCCTTTAATGGGAGAATTATCAGCAAAGAGTTCAGATGTTCAGAGTGCATCTTACTCAAAAGCCCCTTTTGCTGCTGGCGATAGGACAATAGCAGAATACAACAGCATACCTCTAAAAACTTCATCACTTTGCTGGGAACATGCCAGTGTTTGCCCCACATACTTGGCACGTTAGGCAAAGCTCAAGTGATTGAAAGGAAATGGTCAAACTAAAGACTTTTTGTAGGTTATCATATTCTGGTTATTTATTGGTTCACATTCCGTAATGTTTGGATTTCCAGTGTCCCAACTCTAAATAGACACCACAGGGGCAGAGTGATCTGAAAACCAATTAATTTATATTTGTTATTTTTTGAATGCTTTGCTGTCATCCTAGATATTGGGCATTATCAATAATGTGTTTTATTTTCTGACTTTGCAGATTGAAAGGGTACAAAATCCTTACCTGTGGCAGACCTACCAAATCAAAAAACAGTCGCTGGACAAAAAGAATGGCAACACAATTAATGAGACTCTCCTATTCCACGGAACACCTAGTTCCTCACTGAGCACAATTAATTACAATGGGTTTAATCGTGGTTTTGCTGGAATTAATGGTAAATTATTATTCAAAGCAAGTTAATTTCCTAAACAGGGAATGGATGAGTAAGACATGATGTGAGATAATGGTGTCATATGCACAGCGCACAGTGAGGAATGAGGTCAGAGAAAGAGACAAAGAATTAGTAAATATAGGGAATAATTCTGTATGGAGGGAAGGAGGTATTAGATGTCCTATTAGACCCTTCTGTGTGTGCCTTGAGCATATGAGAATTGTTCATATGTCACCATCCGTCCAGGCTCTGAAGTGCGCTATTGTATTCAGTAGTTATTGAAATGTCTAGCTAATGAGTTCCGATATACCTGTGCTGATATCTTAATTATACAGCTGTTTATTCTTATCAGACAGACAGCTCATTCCTTAAGCCAAAGGGTTTTCTTATGTTTTAGAGGGTTTATATGGCCAGATAACATGCTTTCATTATTGGTTAATTTGCAGGCTTTTATTTTCAGTTTATTTGTACTGTTTATTGGAGGGGTGGGCAAACTTTTTGACTGGAGGGCCACATCTGGGTATGGAAATTGTATGGCGGGCCATGAATGCTCACAAAATTGGGGGTTGGGGTGCGGGGGGGGGGGGGTGAGGGCTCTGGGGTGGGGCCAGAAATGAGGAGTTCAGGGTGTGGGAGGTGGCTCCGGACTGGGGCAGGGTGTTGGGGTGCAGGGCGGGAGTGATGGCTCCAGCTGGGGGTGTAGGCTCTAGGGTGGGGCTGGGGATGTGGGGTTGGGGGTGCAGGAGGGTGCTCTCGGCTGGGACCGAGGGGCTCAGAGGGCAGGAGGGGGATCAGGGCTAGGGCAGGGGGTTGGGGTGCAGGAGGGGGTCAGGAGTGCAGGCTCCAAGTGGCTCTTGCCTCAAGCAGCTCCCGGAAGCAGCAGCATGTCGTCGTCCCCCGGCTCCTACATGGAGGTGCGGCCAGGCAGCTCTGCGTGCTGCCCCGTTCGCAGGCACCGCCCCTGCAGCTCCCACTGGCCGTGGTTCCCGGCCAATGGGCGGTGCGGGGGCGGTGCTTGGGGGGCAGCATGCAGAGCCCCGAGGCTGCCCCATGTGTAGTAGCTGGAGGGGGGACACGCCGCTGCTTCCGGGAGCCGTGTGGAGCCACAGCACACACGGAACAGGGTAAGCCACGGACCTCATTCTCTGGCGGGAGCTCAAAGGCCAGATTAAAACATCTGAAGGGCCGGATGTGGCCCCCGGGCTGTAGTTTGCCCACACCTGGTTTATTGTCTAAAAATTGTAAATTGTGAATAAGATCTGAGGAGTTTATCAATGTCAAGTGGTTAATCCCTTGGCCCGTGCACAGTATCAGCTGCAGGCTAGCACAGAGAGATCATCGTACTTCGCAAATCTAAAATCATTTAAAACTTTGGTGGCCTTTTTGAAAGTTGATATATATTATGAAATGTATTACCTAGCTCACAAAAACTGTTAATCAGAACAATCACTGCCTGGCTTCCTTGTTGACATTCTCAGATGAGATATCACAAAGTGAATGAAAATAGAGATACAACTAATTATCTTTTATGCCTAGAAAATGGTGCCGCCTTATCAGATATGAAACAAATTGCCTGAACAGTGTGGGAAAAGCTTCTGCTGCTGCTTGTGCTGTTATCTATTGACACCACTCAATCCGGCACTTTTCACAAGAGTTACATTTAATATATACATTCTTCCTCTTTAACTAGTGTCATGGACAACTCCGTTAAATATAAATCAGAGATGATCTGCACTGGTCATACAGTTGTTTTGGTTTGTAGCACCCAAAGACATTGTATTTGGCGCAGAGACTATCTGAGGCCCTGGTTCTGCAAAGACTTGTGCCTGTACTTAGCTTTAAGCATTGAACTAAGTTGGATTACTCAGAATACATACGTTGTAGGATCAGGGATAGTATTATACATGACACAATGAACAGATGTGATGAACAGCAAAAAGCAGACGGGGCAAGGAAGGATGAAGTCTTTAGCAATAGGATTCAATTCCCTGCATATGTTTTTGACTATTTGCATTAGAAGCTTTCTCCCACTTTCAGAGAAGAGAAACAGGTCCCAGATGAAGAACTATGATTCCTCTGTCTCTGTGAAGTATAATTATAATATTATGATTACAATTATATAATCTTATAATTAAAAAATTCTAAATGTTTGCCATGTGTTAGATAGAAAACTACACAATGACAAATAGAGGGAGAACGTTTAACCTCCTTCACCATAAGAAAAGGCAAAGTAAGTCTGCATGATTAGCTCAGTGATAAGTGTCATCTCAGTAAACTTATGATTGATATTTTGGTACAAGGCCCTATTCCAAGTGAGGCTGGAATGATGCTGTCAAACTCTTAATTTTAATTTCAAATGATCCTTTTTCACTGATAGTAGAAGAGAAGGTTGCGCATTGTAGGGGTTTCATAAGAATGAAAGTCTTGTTTTCTTTAAACATTTTCAGAATTTTGTCTTTCTGATCACAGGTGCAGCAATTGGAAATGGAACCTATTTTGCTGTTGATGCCAGTTATTCTGCTCACGATGGATACTCTAGACCTGATGGGAATGGCAGAAAATACATGTACCTTGCTCGAGTTCTCACTGGAATATATTGCACTGGAAAAGCAGGATTAATCACTCCACCAGCAAAAAACATCGCAGATCCTACTGACCTATATGATAGTGTGACTGATAACATGGGTCATCCATCAATGTTTGTCATATTTAATGACATTCAAGCTTATCCAGAATACCTTATTACTTTTAGAAGATAAGATTTATTTTTTAATAACAGTGGAAGAGATTTTTTTGGTGCCTTTATTTTGTGAATAATATCGCAAGGATAATTTTGTAACCAGAAATTTGAAGAATGAGAAAAGTACTGGCTTTCTTATAGTTCTTTATATTTTGGTTTATTGACTCAAATGACCATTTATATATCCAATTGCCTAAATGTAAATATATAATATTAAGAAAAGAGACAGAGTTAAGTAGATTTTAGCATGCACCTTAACAGTGCTCATAATTTTGGTGTCGCTGAGGGCTGTGAGAATAGCACATTCAGGCTAGGTAGATAGGGCTCATAGCAGGAAGGGCTGTTGGATGCAATTTTTTGTTGCCCACACCCTAAAGTAAACTGAGTGTAGCAGGCTGGTGCGTCAGTAAGGACGCTGTTCCCAGAACACATCTAAGGCACTGAATAGCTGAAAGAGAGTTTCTTTCAAACCCTCAGACGTGTATGCCACAAGGGGAGGAGCCCTTGGTCTCAATTTTTTCCAAGTATACATATTAATCACTCTCAGCTAACTACTGGTTCTGGTTAGCTTAGGGTTCAAGGAAAACCCCAAAACATAGCCACAAAGCACATAATTTACATTCAGTAAATCACCTTTGCCCCAACCTCTTCACCTCCTACACACTAGGGCTTACGTCTATATGGGTGTTCTGCACATGTTATCCAGATGCCTTTCTTCCCAGGTGCCTTGCTGACTGCTGGTGCTTTTGCACTTCATTCAGCATCCTGCAGAATCAAAACACTCAAGTACAAAATCAGTCCTTTTGGAATATTCAAGATAATCATCATATAGAGAGGGCTGGCATTCTTTCTGCACAGTCTAGTGGCATAAAAAGCCCTTTTTCTGTAGAATTATAACCTTGTATAGATGGTAACCTCTGGGCATGTGTTAAATTACTGAATTCTAGAAAACGATCGAAGAACCATCTATTGATAAACTACTTTGCTAAGCTTCATAAAGCCAGTTTTAGAATATTTGTACTTCTAAAAATTAGCTACATTCATGACGACAGTGATATTAACTTCTTATGCTGCCACTCGTACCACAGGGTCATATTTCTGGTGTCTTCAATAAAGCTGTTAATTATTCTGAGTAGTTAATGGTGTATTATAGGATCATTAGTTTCACAGCTACTAGAGACACAATCAATTAAAATGGAACTTTGTCTGAACATTTTTGTCTGCTATGATACAAGTTATACATAGGATCACTATTACTGAAAGAGTTTAGAGAAAAAATGGATTCTTTATTCAGTTTGTTCATTTTGTGTATTTGACAGCACTATGCATGTAGGCCCTAATTCAGTGATTCACTTAGTAGAAGCTTAAATGTTTTGCTGAGCAGGGATTGACTGATATGTTGGGCCATTGACTGTTTGACCTTTGAAGAGATTAGGACAGTTTAAACCACAGGCTCTCTTCTTTGCCACTTGGTGTTCCCTTCTGCTCTGTTGCAGAAACTCTCCATCAAAGTGAATAATGCTTCCCAGCGACCATGGTAAATGTTTCCATGGCACTACACTAGAGATTTGATGATGCCCTATTGTACTGGTCCTTTGAGAAACAGTTAAAATACCACATTGCACCTTAAGATTGCTAGAGAACCACTGCAGATACACCAGAGATTTACTCAGGTGATGAATTAATTGCAGCAGAGCCACAAGAACAACCCCACCCCACAATGGTAAGAAGGAGCAGCATGAGGGGACCATCTGGTTCAGAGTCTCCCTCTTTTCTAACACAGTCAAATAATCTTTTATTGTTTATAGAGCAATGTGTACCTGGCACTTTTCAAACAAGGAAAAGACCCGTATTGGCTGCCCTCCAGATTGCTGTGGGGGAATCCCAGCCTCTGGATCCCAGGTGTTTTACGCTTCCCTGTGTCTCAACAGGCTGCAGCACCGTTTCCTCCCTTGGCCTCTCTGGCACATTTCTTGTGCACAGACCCTTAGGCTGTTACCCCTTAATGGAAATGGAAGCGGGGCACTGGAACGGGGGGGGGGGGGAGGGAGGGGGCGTCAGGGGGCTGTGGCCCTCCCACTTTTTGCCATGGACCACACACCCCTACCCCTCCTCTTCCCCCTGAGACCCCACCCCCGGCCAGGCCGGCAGCTGGAGCCCAGGCAGCTGTGGGCAGCCACGCACGCTCCACCTGCCCAGGGTGGGGGGGCCCAAGAGCAGCCCCCGGGCCTCCCATCCAGGGCAGGTGAAGGGTTCATGGCTCCCCACAGCTGCCCAGGAGGCTCTTACATGGCTGAGCTGCTGCTCCAAGGCCCCTCCATTGGCTGGAGCCGGGCTGGGGTAAGAGCCATGTAAGCAGCTGTGGGGTGCCATGGACTCCCCACTTGCCCTGGGCAAGGGTCCGGGGAGCAGGGACACAGGCCAGAGGCTGCTCTTGGGGCCCCCCCACCCCAGGCAGGTGGAGGGACCCTAAGGTTGCCAACTTTCTCATTTTAGAAAACTAAATACCCTTGTCCCGGTCACTGCCCTGCCCCTTCCCCAAGGCCCTGCCCCCGCTCACTCCATCCTCCTCCCTCCATCGCTCACTCTCCCCACCCTCGCTCACTCGCTCATTTTCACCAGGCTGGGGCATGGGGTAGGGATGTGCGGGCTCCGGCTGGGGGTGCGGGCTCTGTGGTGGGGCTGGGGATGAGGGTTTGGAGTGTGGGAGGGGGCTGAGGGCTGGAGCAGGGAGTTTGGGTGCGAGAGAGGGAGTGAGGGCTCCGGTTGGAGGTGTGGGCTCTGGGGTGGGGCCAGGGATGAGGGCTTTGGGGTGCAGGAGGGGGCTCTGAGCTGTGGGGTTGGGCCAAGGGGTTCGGAGTGTGGGAGGAAGCTCTGGGCTGGGGCAGGAGGTTGGAGTGCAGGAGGGGGTGAGGGCTCCAGCAGGGGGTGTGGGCTCGAGGGTGGGGCTAGAAATAAGGGGTTCAGGGTACGGGAGGGGGCTCCGGGCTGGGGGCCTTGGGTGCAGAAGGGGGGTCGGGGTGCAGTAGGGGGCTCAGGGCTGGGGGAGGGGGTGCGTGCTCCAGGCGGCACTTATCTCAGGCGGCTCCCGGAAGTGGCGGGCATCTCCCTACTGCTCCTAGGGAGAACCGCAGCAAGGCGACCCCGCTCACTGTACCAGCCTGCAGGTGCCACCCCCACACCTCCCATTGGCTGTGGTTCCCAACCAATGGGAGTTGCGGAGCTGGCACTCAGGGCATGCGGAGCCGGCGCTCAGGGCAGGGGCAGCACGCGGAGCCTCCCTGGCTGCCCCTGCACCTAGGGGCCGCAGGGACATGGCAGTCACTTCTGGGAGCCACGCGGAGCCAGGGCAGGCAGGGAACCTGTCTTAGTCCTGCTGCACCCCTGACCGGACTTTTAACGCCCCGGTCAGCTGTGCTGACTGGAGCCACGAGGGTCTCTTTTCGACTGGAACACCCAGTCGAAAACTGGACACCTGGTAAACCTAAGGGTCCCAGGGTCCCCACCCCGCTTTGGCTTCTGGGGGAAGAGGTGGGGCAGGGATGGAGCCAATGAGGGGGCGGGGACTCTGGGACCCTTAGGTTCCCTGCCTGCCCTGGCTCCGCGTGGCTCCCAGAAGTGACTGCCATGTCCCTCACTCCCCCACTTTGGGGAAGGCTTCACTGCCCTGGGGCCATGATGACCAGAAACAATCAGTTCAATTCACTACGAATACTAATTTCTTTGTTTAATAAATCAGTCAGCTTTAAATGAAAACTATGTTTTGATAAACTTTTTTCTTATGTATCCAATCCAGCACACTTAAGGTATTTATTTAATTTACAAAAATAAAATGCTGTTTTTGCACATTTGAGTTGAATTTCCACCCAAATAGAACTTGACACAAATCTTAAGTAAAAAAATTAATCATCGTCTAGTAAATACGAATTGCATCATTCACCATTTTCTAACTGTTGTTAAGTGCTGAAGAATGTTGTTGCTGCTGCATCTTTGTTACTGTTCTTGGAGCTCCGATGTCAGCTGCGTTGCACTAGCAGACAGTGCAGAATGTTAATTCTGCAGACATTGATGTTACTCATAAGAAAGACCACAGGCTTGGTTCAGTGGCAAAGGTGCTCAGCCAGGTTTATTGTCGATGAAGCCCAGTCCTAGTGCCCCATAGGCGCTACGGGTCCACTAACACATGTACGCCCGTGACAATGGACTAGCTCAGCAGCGGGAGTCTCTGCTGTCTCCTAGACTGGACAAAAGTGCTCCTCCTATGACTTCCCCTTTTATACATTGATAGAAACAAGTTGCATATTACACTTCTGCGTGGTTAGTTACCACCCTTATCCTTGTACCTGCTAGTTTGAATGAAACATCCCCATCCATTATTCTGTCATCCCATCTTTATCTTACTTGGGGTCAGTGTGTTCCTGTACCTTCGCCTAGAAATGTGTTTATGCAGTTACTTGAGACCTCTAGATGTTCCTGTACCATCCTCTCAAGTCAGGAATGTGCTTACTTGGTGTTAGCTAATAACTAGTATGTTGTTATTTTGCCTAGGCCAGGCCTATTCTGGTTCACAACCTTTGGTTCACACTGTTAGTTACGCCTAGGCCTGCAGCAAGGCCTAAAGTAGTACTGGAATACATGTAAGTTAAGCTATAAAATGGCTTAAATAAATGTTTATAAATGTAATGAATCCTCTTGGTTAACAAATTTAGTGTAAAGGCTATATTTAGTTGCAAATCAACATGTGTTAATGCTTACCAAACAAAGAGAATCAACCTTACATTGATTATTTAAATCAAGGTGTCCTGCCTGCTGATTTAAATCATAATTTAAACAGTTGATTTAAATCTGTTCACCCTGCATGCTTACCTTTCCTCTGCCTGCTGCACTAGTAAAACTACTTCTTAGTTCACTTAGGTAAAAGCCTGTGCTTCTGAAGCATAGGTGGAGAGTTAACTGATGACCGTGCCGTGTGTGCAAAGCAAGTGTCAAAATAAGGAATGGTCATGGTTGTGCAGGAGATAACTATACCAAACAATGCACAAAAGGCCTGATTTCCACCACCTCACAGACCACAGAATTGCTGGTGGAGATGTCCAGCTCGCTTACCAGGGGCCTTGCCAACCACCCTATTAGCCAAAATAATCCCCAGCAGCCTTGCCCACTATTCTCATTCCCCAGCATCGCTCAAAAGAGGTCAGCCCAGCCCAGCCCATCTCTGCCTGGACTACACACCTCAGCCCAGCACTGCCTAACCCATCTCAGCCCTGGACTACCCAGCCCATTTCAGCCTGGACTACCCTAGTCCAGTCCGGCCTACCCTATCTCAGCCCAGCCCAGCACTGCCTACCCTAGTCCAGACGAGCCTATCTCAGCCTGGACTATCCACCTCAGCACAGCCCATCTCAGCCTTGACTAGGGTTGCCAACTCTTCTGGATTTTGCCAGGTGTCTCCCAGAATGGGTCTTGATCTCCCGGAGGCTACTGAATCCAATCCGAGATTTTAGGCCCCTAAAAGTCTGGTGGGTGGCGCAGTGGGGGGCTACCAACTCTGGTTCTGCGGCATCTGGCACATCCCTCTAGCTCAGGGGTTGGCAACCTTTCAGAAGTGGTGTGCCGAAACTTCATTTATTCACTCTAATTTAAGGTTTCGTGTTCCAGTAATACATTATAACATTTTTAGAAGGTCTCTTTCTATAAGTCTATAATATATAACTAAACTATTGTTGTATGTAAAGTAAATAAGGTTTTTAAAATGTTTAAGAAGCTTCATTTAAAATTAAATTAAATTTAGAGCCCCCCAGACTGGTGGCCAGTACCCGGGCAGTGTGCGTGCCACTGAAAATCAGCTTGCGTGCCGCCTTCGGCACGCGTGCCATAGGTTGCCTACCCCTGCTCTAGCTCCTAGGTGCAGGGGCGGCCAGGAGGTCTCTGCGTGCTGCTCCCTCCCCAAGCACCAACTCCGGAGTTCCCATTGGCTGGGAACCACGGCCAGTGGGAGCTGCGAGGGTGGTGCGTTTAGGCAGGGGCAGCTCACAGAGCCGCCTGGCTGTCCCTGAGCCTAGGAGCTGGACATGCTGGTTGCTTCCAGAAGCCGCCCAGCTGGAGCCCAAACCCCCTCCCAGAACCCGCACCCAAAACCCCTCCTGCACCCCAACCTCTTGCCCCAGCCCTGAGCACCCTCCCACACCCAAACTCCCTCCCAGAGCCTGCACCCCGAATCTGTTCCTGCATTCCAATCCCCTGCCCCAGATCTGAGCCCCCTCCTGCACCCAAACTCCTTTCCGAAGCCCATACCCCCTTCTGCACCCCAGCCTCTGCCCCAGCCCTGAGCCCTTCCCGCATCCAAACTTCCTCCCAGAGCCTGAACCCCAAACCCCCTCCCACACCCCAACTCCAACCCCCTGCCCCAGGCTCAGCCAAGAGCCCCCTCCCACACTCGGAACCCCTCAGCCCCAACCCCCATCCCAGAGCCCACACTCCCTCCTGCACCCCAACCAGGGGTCAGCACCACCATGTTGCGCGATGGACACTTGACAAAATGACTGCACTTAGTGATGGACAGTGGCGGGAGGGGGCTCCGGGCTGAGGCAGGGGTTTGGGGTTTGGGAGGGGGTATGGGCTCTGAGCTGGGGGTGTGGGTTCCGGGTAGGGCCAGAAATGAGGGATTCAGGGTGCGTGAGGGGACTCCAGGCTGGAGAAGGGGTTGAGGGGGGTGAGGGCTCCAGCTGGGGGTGCAAGTTCTGGGGTGGGACTGGGGATGAGAGGTTTGGGGTGCAGAAGGGTGCTCCAGGCTAGGATCGACGGGTTTGGAGGGTGGGAGGGGGATCAGGACTGGGGCAGAGGGTTGGGGGATGAGAGGGGGCCAGGGGTGCACGCTCTGGGCGGTGTTCCCGGAAGCAGCAGTATGTCCCCCCTCTGGCTCCTACGCGGAGGCGCGGCCAGGCGGATCTGCCCCGTCCGCAGTTGCTGCCCCCTAGGGTGACCAGATGTCCCAATTTTATAGGGATAGTCCTGATTTTTGGGTCTTTTTCTTATATAGGCGCCTATTACCCCCATCCCCCACCCCGTCCCGATTTTTCACATTCGCCGTCTGGCACCCTACTGCCCCCGCAGCTCCCATTGGCCGTGGTTCCTGGCCAATGGGCTGGGAGCCACGGAGTCAGCGCTCAGGGAGGGGGGACAGAGGCAGCATGCCTGCAGAGCTGCCTGGCACCTGGCCGCGCCTCCGCCAGCAACAGCAGGGACAGGGAACTGCTTGCGGGGAGCTGCCCAAGGTGAGCGCCCCCATGGACCTCAACATTTTTTTACCATAGACACGTTGCTGTCCTCTGACCCCAACCTCATGCCCCAGTCTGGTGAAGGGTGAAAGAGAGTGAGAATGGAGGAGAGCCAACGATGGAGAGAGGGGGATGAAATGAGCAGGAGCAGGGCCTTGAAGAAGGGGCAGGGCATGGGCAGGGCCTTGGGGAAGGGCGGGGCCTCGGGGGAGGGGCGGGCCAGAGTGTTTGGGTTTGTGCAATTAGACATTTTGCAACCCTCGCCTGGACTACCCAGCCGAACACTGCCTGGACTACCCACCTCAGCCCAGCCTAGCCCCGCCCACCTCAGCCTGGACTGCCCACCTCAGTCCAGCCTAGCCCCGCCCACCTCAGCCTGGACTACCCACCTCAACCCAGCCTAGCCCCGCCCACCTCAGACTGGACTACCCACCTCAGCCCAGCCCAGCCCAGCCCCGCCCACCTCAGCCTGGATTACCCAGCCCAGCCGAGCAGTTCAATGAACCCAGCCCAGCCCCCTAGGGCAGCGATTTGCTCCTGCTTCTACCCCGCCCCTTGGATGTCGTCCCTAAGAGCCAATCAGACGCTTCTATCGGACGGAACCCGCCTCCTCCTGCTCTCGGTTGGCTGCTTAGGGCGAAACGTGCTGCCACTCACTCGCTCCATGGAGACGCGGCGGAAAATGGCGGCCGAGCCCCGCAGCCGGGGCCCGGTGCCGTACACTCGGCCGCCGCTCTCCGCCCTCGCCGCTGCGCTGCTTCTGTTGGGTTGTAGCCCGGCCCCCGCCACCGCCTCCTCCTCCAGTTGTCACCACCGCGTTCCCAGCGGCGGAGAGGTGAGGAGTCCCCTGGGCCGGGGCTCTGCGGGCGGGGCGGCCCAGGGGAGGTGATTGCGTAACGCGTGGGGCGGGGACGGGGTAGCGTGGGTGATCTCTGTGTGTAATGGGCGGGGCATGGGGTGCCCTCTGCATATTGGGTGGGGCAAGGAGTGGGGATGGAGCATGGGGTGCCCTGTGTGTAATGGGTTGGGAGGGGTATGGAGTGCCAGCGGGGCTCGCGGTGCCCTCTGCATACAGGGTAGGGACGGGGCAGGGAGTGGGTATGGGATGGTGCCTTCTCTGCAATGGTTGGGGAAGGGATAAGGGATGGGATCAGGGGGTATCCGAGCAGCCTGGTGTCAGATGGGCTAAGGGGGCATGGGGTAAGGAGGATTGGTCAAAGGGTGGGAGAAGTGGGGACCAGGCTACCATGGTATCTGGGTGGGTTTTATAGGTATCAGGGCCGGCTCTAGGCACCAGCTAAATAAGCTGGTGCTTGGGGCGGCACATTTTTAGGGGCGGCATGGCCGGCGCCAGAATGCCGCCCCTAAAAATGTGCCCTGGCCGCCCTAGCTCACCTCCGCTGCCGCTCGCGCGCTGCTACTCGCCCTCCCTCCCAGGCTTGAGAGCCTGGGAGGGAGGGGGAGAAGCGGCGCCCGCACCGCGGCCACTCGGAGTCTCCCCCTCCCTCCCAGGCTCTCAAACCTGGGAGGGAGGGGGAGATCCCGAGCGGCCGCGGCGCGCGAAACAGCCGTTTGGCGCGCTGCTGCTCCCCCTCCCTCCCAGACTTGAGAGCCTGGGGGGAGGAGGCAGGGCTGGGGATTTGGGGAAGGGGCGGAGTTGAGGCGGGGCCGGGGGTGGGGTAATTAAAAAACGGGAGGGGGGGGGCGGCCAAAATTGTTTTTGCCTTGGGCGGCAAAAATCCTAGAGCCGGCCCTGATAGGTATCTATGTTAGGAGTCAGGTGGTGGAAGGATGTTGGAATGTAATGGTGCTCCAGTGAGAGGTGTCAGTATCTCAGTAATGCCAGAACCAGCTGCTTTGAAAAATGGCTCTGCTGAAGCTCTGCAGAATAACCTCAAACTAAAGCAAACAGATGGCAGATAATGAGATCATTCCAAAACAATCAGTTGCAAAGAAAATTGCTTATTTGATATGATATTCCGGGTTTAAATGCTTTGGTCATAATCCTGTTACTTCTAGGTCTGATCCTTGCTGAAGACATTTGAGGCAGCTTCCTGGAACTTGCATCAGAAATTCAAGAGAGTAAATGTAAATAGACAGTCAGGGCTTCTGCTGTAGTCAAAATTATAAATTTAGCCACTTCTGTAACTGTCTTTTAAAAATTCAGACTATTTTAGTCAATATATAACTAATACAAGTAAGAGGAGATAAAGGGTGTGTGTATGTGGAAGTAAATATGTTGACTTTTGGGATGATGTCCAGAGTACTGAGTGATCTCTGATTAGGAGGGGGAGAATTATTATTTATTATTATTATTTTATTTTAAATCAAGAGCCTTTCAATATGGAGGCATTCAGAATTTGTAAATACCTGTCAGTTTAAAAAAAATTGTAAAAATAACTTGTCAAATCAAGTTCTCTGTTCCTGTTTTTACCAGGTTGTCTACAAAGTTTATCTTAAGGAAAATCATGTTCTCAAGAGAAATGTTGATCAAAACCTGAGAATTAAGACTATATATGACAGAAGTGTTGAAGAGTAAGTATAGTGGTATTTTTCTGCAGTTTTGAAATGTAAAAATATATTATCTATATCAAAATGTTTCCTTTTTTTTTTTTTTTCTAGTTTGCTCCCTGAGAAACGACACCTTATAAAGGTATGTTACTTGTTTCTCCTTTCGGTTTATATGTATGACATTCTGCTCTCCCAAAAGCTATTCCACAATGTGCTGTACATCAGTTATCTGCTATTTTTTACTCCAAAAATGTCTGGTTTCCAGTGGCACTTTGTGTATAGTTTGTAAAGCACTTTGGGATCCTTCAGAGTAACTATATATTACTGTCAATATTATTGCTGAGACTGCAGTGCCATACAGTGGCTTAGCTGCACTTAAGACTTCAGCAAGTCTTCATGTCATGCCATCCATTCTTCTGCTGTGCCTTCGTGTTTAGCAAATGCCCTGTAATGTGAGAGTTAGTGCTCCTAGGATGCATTTGTACTTGTATTGCAATAAGGAGTCCATTGTGTGTATTTTTGTTTTCATTAAATTTAGAACAAACTTTTCCCACAAGCTATTTCTTATTTGGAAAAGACTTTTCAAGTTCGCAAACCAACAGGTACTATTTCACTAAGCAGGTGAGTGAAGTTTGTTTACTATTGTTTGCTATGTTGATATTTAAAATAGTTTGAGCGAACTTTAATATAAATGTGGAACAATGTCTTGTTTTTCCACTAGTGTAATAGTAACCTCTTGCAAGTAATATTTCTTATACTAATGCCTTACACAGTAATATTGTACCACCTGTTTATTTCAGTATCTTTAGCTGCCATGAATTATTTTACAGCTTGCCTTTTCACTTATAACATTTTGACTGTAATCTAAATTAATTGAAGGCAATGCGCAACAAACCAGTATTTAAGGAAGAAAGGTGACCCTCATAGATACTGCCAAGGAGCCTGTGCAGAACACACAAGATGTGGCCCAGTTATAGTTCCTGAGGAACACTTACAGGTAGTTCAAATCAAGTGACATCTACTTAGCAGTCTAAGTTTTATGGTTTGTGAAGATTACTAATTAAAGTTAATATTAATATGTTTGACCTTTTATATGTAGCTTTTACTTGTGGGAGGTGATCAGATTTGAGCAATAAGACACAATACAATCTGAGGCAATAGCAGAGTTTCTCTGATTATATTATAGAGCCAAAAGTCAAGTGAATTAATCCTTACAAAAGTAGCTGTAATTGCATTGTGGAGCGTGTCAAAATTATGCGATAGAAATTTTACGAATACTAAGGAAAATAGATTCAGAAAGGACATTGTTGAATATTAAGCCCCAGATATTACCAGAGTTCTAAAGCCAATTTATAATACTCCTTATTCAGTGTGTCCAATTTTCTAGAATTAATTTGCCATCATAGGGTCCAGTTTTGAAGTTCTTACTTATCCAAATCTTCTATTGAAGTCATGTTGACGCAATATATTTTCTCACATGGCTGTTTCGATTCATACTAAAATACATGATTAGCATTTCTCTTACTTGCACTGATCATTGTAGCTTTACACACTTGATACCATTTTTCAAACATATTGTGTAGCACTTTTACTCAGTTTATTTTTAAATTAATTGAAATTTCATTAAAATGAATCAAGGGACACACTTATATAAAATACAGTCAGAACCTCTAGAGATAAGTGTGCCTCAGTTTTTGGATGTCCAAGTTGGAGACACCATAAAAAGGTCTGACTCTGAAAGGGCTGATCACCGCCTTTTTAGTACACTTCGTATTGGGCACCACTCAAACTGAGGAATCAAAATCACTAATCACTTTTTAAAACTTTGGCCCTAGTGTATTCACCCAGTCCACAGCAGGGATTCTAATCTTTACTTGGCTTAAAAGAACAAATATTTGTGAATGGCTTTAAGATTGGCATATTACATTTCTAAGAATTTAAGTTATTTAGGCTAATTATTTCATATTTCCCATTTTAATTGCATTATCATAGCAATGTAGGATATGTAGTGAAGACGAATGGTATTGTGGACCTGCTGGCTTACCAGACCAAGAAGGAGTTCGAGATGCCGATTTTGTACTTTATGTCAGTGCTCTTACTACTGAAAGATGTGGTCAGGAAAATATTATTGCGTATGCAGCCTACTGCCAACTGGAAGCAGAAATGGACAGGTACAAATTCATTCCAGGCTAATTTTTACTGAGTAGTAATTTTTCAGGTCTTTGCATTCATTTATGCTGAACTCACTAGATATGTCTGTTCTGCTGAGTGTAATGGGTTGTTGGTTTACGTCTTACGTTCCTAAAATCTCATGCTTCATGGCTTTAGCTGTCACCTGCACGAGTCTAGAAGGGACTCCCCCAGGGATTCTGGGTTTTTGCACTGAAGCATCGGAGCTGGGACACTGGATGTGGTGGGCTGGTGCCCCAATGTAGCTCTGAGCATTCTCTCTCTCAGGTGTTCAGCTGGCTGATTCTTGCTCGTGTGCTTATGGTCTAACTGATCACAATATGTAGGTTTGGGAAGGAATTTTCCCTCAGGTAAGATTGTCAGTGACCTCGGGGGTTAGCAATTTCCTTTGCAGCAGGGGTGTGGGTCACTTGTGGGGTTAGCTGAGTGTATATCCTTTTTAATCAGTTCCCTGCCATTGCAGGGACCTCAGGCATTGATTCACCTCGGTCCCTCTTATTCTCTGCCTATGGCACATAACAGTCCAGTCTCCTGTGACTTGTAATACTTAGGTCTAATTTTGGTTGTTGGGTTTAGCGTGTGGTTGGTGGCCTGTATTATAGAGAAGTTCAGACTAGATCAGTGGCTCTCAACCTTTCCAGACTACTGTACCCCTTTCAGGAGTCTGATTTGTCTTGTTCCCCCCCCCCCCCCCCCCCCGAATCACACCTCACTTAAAATCTACTTGCTTACAAAATCAGACATAAAAAGACAAGTGTCACAGCACACTATTACTGAACTTTCTAATTTTTACCACATAGTTGTAAAATAAATCAATTGGAATATAAATATTGTATAGAGCAGTATAAACAAGTCATTGTCTGTATGAAATTTTAGTTTGTACTGACTTCGCTGGTGCTTTTTATGTAGCCTGTTGTAAAAAATAAGCAAATATCTAGATGAGTCAATGTACCCCCTGGAAGACCTCTGTGTACCCCCAGGGGTGCATGTACCCTTGGTTGAGAACCACTGGACTAGATGACCCAGTGGTCTCTTCTGGCCTTAAACTCTGACTCCACTACAGTGGAACATGGTAGTGCAGACAGGTTACATGTTAAGAACCAAAACATTCATTCTCATGTCTCTTCTTGACACAATATACTTTGAGATTTTGCAAAGCAATATTTTGCTTAAATATTATTTTTCAAGTACAAATTATGCTAACAGAAATATTTTCAATATTTATTAAAATAAACTAAACTTTCTTATTAATGCGCGCACACACACACACACAAATCAAACTACACGAAATCCAGAGAAGCTGGGGCATACCAAGTGAAAGCTAAACTTCTTTCCTTAATACGCATACCGTATAAAGCTTCCAGTGAAGTAAATGGCAAAACTTCTACTAATTTAAATGGGAGTAGGATTGGGCCCCTTATCTGCAGAATATGTGCACCTTGAACTTGCAATAGTATCCATTATCACCTATGTGGAGCCTCATGGAAGTTGACCTCAGTGTAAGGAGACCAGATGTCCCGATTTTATAGGGACAGTCCCGATATTTGAGGCTTTTTCTTATATAGAAGCCTATTGCCTCCCACCCCCGTCCCGATTTTTCACACTTTGCTGTCTGGTCACCCTATTTCAGTGATGCACTTTGTCTTAAATTTTCATGCAGACAACTAGCTCCCCTCCCTCTGCTTCTGCCTGAAGTTTTACAAGCTTAAGCAGAGTGAAAATCTCTTTATTTTAAAATAGATCAGGGGTTCTCAATCTGGGGGGTCGTGACCCCTCAGGGGGTCGCAAGGTGGTTACAGGGGGTTGTGAGCTGTCAGCTCCATGGGGCTGACAGCCCAGAGCCCCCATTAAATTAAATTACCCCCCCCCCATTTTTAATTTATAAAGAGGGTCATACTCTGAGGCTTGATGTGGGAAAGGGGTCACCAATACATAAAGTTTGAAAACCAATGCCCTAGAGCTCCTAGGGGTGGTAGAAGAGAGGTCTATGTTTCTGCTGCAACAAGTCAGTTTTTAAGAACAAATACTGGCCTTGTGGGACAATAGTTCTGCAGTACTGTATAAAGCAATAGCTTGACCTAATTTTTAATTTTATTTTTAAATAGTGTGTGTGCGGGGGGTGATTTATTTTGGGTGGTCAAGTAAGGGAGCTGAAATAATACTCCTTACCCTCCATTTGAGATTTTAAGAGATAACTGGTTGTCTGTTTTCTCTGTCTCTTATTATGGCTATAAAACAGAAGGTTTGTAATGGAAACTGACTGACTGACCCTGAGCTTCAGTTGTGCAGTGTCTGCTGCTAGATTGGAATTCTTTTATTTAATGAGTTAACTCAGTGGTTTTCAACCTGTGGTCCACGGACCCCTGTGAGCCCACAGACTATGTCTGATTTCCAAAGGGGTCCACACCTTCATTCGAAATCTTGTGAGGGTCCGCAAATGAACTAAAGGTTGAAAACCATTGGGTTAACTTATTGACCTCCAATAATTACACACTTTTTGCTGTGTGTGTGTGTGTGTGTGTGTGTGTGTGCGTGCGCTATTGCTGGTAATCTATCTAGTTAGGAAAAACATTACATGGAAGGATTTATTCCCAAAAGAGGGTGAAAAGTTATTTGCATTAAATCAGATGAGTGTTTTTTAGGTTTAATTTGTTACCTTCATATTTAATGTGGTTTTTTTTTAAAGTTGCCCAGCATTTAATCAAAATCCAATTTATAAAACAAAGCAATGTTTGTCTTCCAGGCCAGTAGCAGGATATGCTAATTTGTGTCCAAATATGATTTCTACTCAAGCTCAGGAATTTATTGGCATGCTGTCTACAGTGAAACATGAAATTATTCATGCACTGGTAAGACTTGATATTTTAACATGTCATTTCCTTACATTCTCCCAGCTAGTTTATATAAAAAGGAATGCACTTAGTTTGCATCTTTCAACATCTGTGGTAATTGCCTTCAGGTATAATATTCTCTCTCTATATATATTGGGGGTTGTATATTGGTCTCTTAATGGCTTTTAGCATTCTAGATGGATTAGTATTGTCTAAAAATGCTTTTTATTTTCCTTTTTGAAGGGTTTCTCTGCTGGGCTGTTTGCATTTTATCACGATGATGATGGAAATCCTTTGACAGCAAGATATGCAGATGGGCTCCCACCTTTTAATGACAGGTATATTTTTAAATCCCTGAATCCTCTTGGTTTGTTAACTTGACAGTGTCCTTTCATTTTTGCAAGAGTATATTCTGGCTGTCAGGCTCTTGAAAGTCAGAGTTGTTTCCTTTGCAGAAATGTTCTTTCCCTTCACACTCAAACATTAGTTTCATTTGTTGTAGAGTTGTTCCATTTGTGGCATTATGCTTTTTTTGTTTATATTATATATATATATATATATATATATATATATATATATATATATATATATATATATATATATATATATATATATATATCTCACACACACACACACACACCCCAAACGGGGGAAGGGGTGTCAGCTTTAGGATGTCAATTACAGGGCTACCTGCATCTTTGCCTCCATTGGTGGTTTCTCTGGGTGCACTCCCTCAGGTGTCAGGCCTCATGCCTTCACCTATTTCAGAATAGTTTTACAGTTCTCCCACTCTTAGATTGGGCGCTGGGCTGTAGTACACTGTGTATTAACCATTCGTACCCAAATTCAGCCAAACCTGCAGGGGTATCTGTTGTGCCATTCTTCCCTTTGGGAGGCTGTGACCAGTGGTACACAGTGATCAGACATCCTCCTTAAATCAAAGTATCTTTTGCTTTAGCAGTAGGAACAAAGAATTTAGAGCAGTGGTCCCCAAACTGTGGATCATGCCCCCCAGAGGCGGGCACAAAGGAACGTTCAGGGCGGTGGGGCCTGGGCTAGCCTGCATGGGGAGGGCGTGCCACCCACCTCTGCCACAGCCATGGCTCTCAGTTGCGGCTCCACTCCCAGCCCCAGCCTCGGCCCCTGGCTGTGGCTCCGCTCTTGGTCATGGTCCCAGTCCCAGCCTCAGTTCCTTTTCCCCTGTCTGTGCCCCCACCCCAGGCCGGGGCCCCACTCCTGGCTTGGCCGGGGGGCGGGCAGGGGTAAGGTGGGACGGACTGTGAAAAGTTTGGGGACCACTGATTTAGAGAAAAAGGATTGTAAATAAATACTCTATAAGCAGTGGGGTGTCTGTGTGTTTGTCCGCTTCCCCGGAACTACTCCCCTTTCTGAGAGCATTCCTTTTTAAACCAGCCAGAGTTCTTTTGACCTGCTGTGTTCCCAGCCTTTTCCTGTTGGATTGTCTCTTAACTCTCAAGTGTTTGCTGAGAAGTTGCTTATCTTGAGCCATTCTTTCTCTTCGGCTTGTGATTCCCCACAGCCTCCTATTAAACCAAAATATTCATACTATTAACAGCCCAGTAACCAGGTCAATATACTGTATTCATAAAGTATTACAGAGCAACTCCAAATTAGTCACATAGGGTCTATTGGATCTGGCAGCGTAACTTCAGCTTTATTGCCCCCATTCCTCTACACTATACGTAATGCTAAATAGCAGTAATGCCTACAATTAAACTGTGCTGATTAAACATTGACAGAATCCTATCAATTTTGCTTAAACTGACCACTTCACCTGCTAGCGATTCAAGGGCAATCTATTCAAATTTGGGGATTCTGAATATATGAAATCTTCCTAGACTGCAAAGAGTTGGAGGTCCTGTCATATTGAAATGTGACTTTGTCTTCATTTTTCAATAAGATCTCAAATTTGACCTAAACCTTAATCTGCAGTAATTTGGTCAGTTTTCATGTCTATTCCTTAACTGATACCACCAATAGTTAGTTAACTAAGGGCCTTCCTGTCATTGAAGTACTACAGTAGAACACAGTGGTTCATAAGTCTGCAGTATTATTATTCTGTGTGTTCAGTAATGGACAACTATTGTATAATACTGTAGGTTATAGAATATCAGGGTTGAAAGGGACCTCAGGAGGTCATCTAGTCCAACCCCCTGCTCAAAGCAGGACCAATCCCCAACTGCCCCCCTCAAGGATTAAACTCACAACCCTGGGTTTAGCAGGCCAATGCTCAAACCACTGAGCTATCCCTTCTCCCCTGCAATCTTCTCAGGAATACTGGGGTCTTGCCTCTGAGGACTGCATGATTCATCACTGTGGATCAGTTCAGTGGTGTACTTAAACATACACCTAACTTTAAGCACGTAAGTAATCTTACTGAAATCAGTGATACTATATTCAGTGGTGAGCTGCAGCCGGTTCACACCGGTTCATAGGAACCGGTTGTTAAATTTAGAAGCCCTTTTAGAACCGGTTGTTCTGGGACAACCGGTTCTAAAAGGGCATTATTTAACAAAGGTTCGGGCAGCTGTCCACCCTGCCCCCGGCCCCAGCTCACGTGCCCCTCCTCCCCTGAACGCTCCACCCCCCTTCTCCTCCCCCTCCCCTGCTTCCCACGAATCAGATGTTCACGGGAAGCCTGAAAGAAGCAGCAGGCAGGCAGGTAAGCTGGGGCGGGGGGGCGTGAGGAGGGCTCCAAGGAGGCGAGGCCCGGCCCGGCCCAGCCCAGCCCGGCCGAACGGCTCCCTCCGGCCTGGCTCCCCCGGTCCCAGCCTGGCCCTGGCCGAGTGCCCCACCCCGGTCCCGGCCGAGCGCCCCAATCCCCGGCCTGGCCCCAGCTCGATCCCGTCCCCAGCCATGTGCCCCACGGCGCCAGTGCTGGCCCCAGCTCCCCCAGCCCTGGCCCGGTCCCGGCCGAGCGCTCCGGCCGCCCCGGCCGAACGCACCAGCACCCTAGCCCGGCCCCGGCCTGGCTCGGGCCCCACGGCGCCGGCCGAGTGGCTCCAGGCAGCGTGGTAAGGGGGCAGGGAGGGGGTGTTGGAAGAGGGCAGGGGAGTTTGGGGGATTGTGGGGGGGTGGATAGGGGTTGGGGCGGTCAGAGGGCAGGAAACGGGGATTGAATGGGGGCAGGGGTCCCGGGGGGGGGCAGTCAGGAAGGAGCAGGGATTGGATGGGGCGGTGGGGGGCAGGGGTTCCAGGGGCAGTCGGGGACAGAGAGAAGGGGTGGTTGGATGGGGCAGGGGTCCCGGGGGGCCATCAGGAATGAGAGGAGGGGTTGGATGGGGCGGCAGGGGGCAGTCGGGACAGGGAAGAGGGGTGGATGGGGCAGGGGTTCCGGGGGGGGCATCAAGGAACGTGGGGGGTTTGATGTGGCAGGAGTCCCGGGGGGGGCCATGACCCCCTCGTGGGATGAGGAGGAGAGAACCTGTTAATATTTTGTCAGCTCATCACTGACTATATTCATGACTAAACTTAGGCATATGCTTAAGTACCTTGCTGAATCAGGGTTTATTCTTCATATATATCTTGTATTGAGTTTACTCAGATCACAATGATGCATCACATGTCAAATATCATTGTAATTGAATTTACTCAGTATAAGATGTCCAGGTTCCAAGGTTTTTAAATATAGAATCAGAACTGGAAGGGACCTCGAGAAGTCATCTAGTCCAGTCCCCTGCACTCAAGGCAAGACTAAGTATTATCTAGACCATCCCTGACAGGTGTTTGTCCAACCTGCTCCTAAAAATCCCCAATGATGGAGATTCCACAACCTCCCCAGGCAATCTATTCCAGTGCTTAACCACTCTGACAGTTAGGAAGTTTTTCCTAATGTCCAACCTAAATTGCCCTTGCTGCATTTTAAGCCCATTGCTTCTTGTCCTATCCTCAGAGGTTAAGAAGAACATCTTTTCTCCCTTCTCCTTGTAACAACCTTTTATGTACTTGAAAACTGTTATCATGTCCCCTCTCAGTCTTCTCTTCTCCAGACTAAACAAATCCATTTTTTTTTTTTTCAATCTTCCCTCATAGGTCATGTTTTCTAGACTGTTAATCATTTTTGTTGCTCTTCTCTGGACTTTCTCCAATTTGTCCACATCTTTCCTGAAATGTGGTGCCTAGAACTGGACACAGTACTCCAGTTGAGGCCTAATCAGCGCAGAGTAGAGCGGAAGAATTACTTCTCGTGTCTTGCTTACTATTCTCCTGCTAATACATTCCAGAATGATGTTTGCTTTTTTTGCAACAGTGTAACACTGTTGACTCATATTTAGCTTGTGATCCACTATGACCCCCAGATCCCTTTCCGCAGTACTCCTTCCTAGGCAGTCATTTCCCATCTTGTATGTGTGCAATATGTAATGGCGCTATGTAGGATGATTTCTGCATGCCTATAATTCTCATTTACTATTTAAAAAAAAAAAAAAAATCACAATACACTTTCCTGTTTTTCAGTGAATTTAGATATTTTCAGTATAAATAAACAATTTTGCAACTGTTTTCCCTTTTAGTAGTAAAAACTCATTCCTTCATGCAATTTCTGCAAGTGAAAATTCTTAGCTTTTTAGATTCTTTCCTGATATGTACAATATATTTTATTAGTGCATAATTATTCTGAAAATATCTCCTTAGTAAAACTCTTCAGTTTGGCTTATCACAAAATGCAAATTAGGCTTACAATTTGGAAGAATATTACTAAGGAGGAAAGTTGTCCAGTTAAATTACTTCATTTTCATAAGGAATTAGAGTACATATTAAGAGGATACTGAGCACTGTTCATTTATGGAAGGTAATGTTCAGTTTTGGAGTGTAGCCTAGGTTTATTGCTTAGATTCTGGTAAAACATCTCTAATTAAAACACTCTCCTTACAGTCTAGGTTTGTATCAGTGGAGCAATAAGGTTGTTGATAAAGCAGTGAGGTTATGGGATATACGAGGTAATAAGATGCTGCGCCATGATGTATTTCTTCTTCTAACACCTCGAGTAGTTGTAAGTACAGATTAACTTAAACTTCTTTCATAGTGTATCTGTCCTGATTACCATCAGATACTTGAACTTCAGTCATTACCATCTTGTTGATAACAAAAATGTTAATTTACTGGATACTAAAAAGAAAATAAAAGAATTTTTGACCACATAACCTGGTTTGGGTCAAACTTTAAAGAAAATCATACTCCTAGTTAATTAAGGGATATTTAAAGATGGAAAACAGTTAATTGGCCTTGAGGTGTAAGGGGAGAAATAATTGAAATGCGAAGAGAAAATGTAGGGGTTGGGTAGAGATGCCATGAAGGATAGAGTAGAAGATTAAAGCACAAGTCATTCACAATTGCTATTGACTTAAGTGATAAGTCCCTTAATCCTTTCTCTGTTCAATATTCATGTTTTGTTTTTTTTCATATGACTAGTATACCTTTCCTTTCCCACTTAAATACTACTTGTTTCCATGTTCTCCTAATTCCGCCTACGATGAAGTGTCAGAGTTGAAAAATTTCATCACACCTTTCCTCTTGTTTTAGAACTTTATTCAAAAATGTTTGAGACCCTTTCTCCTCCATGCTCCCTCCACCCCATTCTCTCAGTCTTTCCTTTCAAATTTTAACTTTGATTTTTAAGGAATTTGAGGACAGAAACCAATTAATAAATGAAACAGGACAACAGTACTTTCACCCAAACATTAATTTTGGTATTCTAGATAGTTTGGAGAAATTCTAGTCTAACCTTTACTTTTAGGAAATTGAAATAACTATTTGTAGCCCAACTCTTAAAGCTATATTTAAAGCTGTACTGCTAACTATAGTAAGGGGCTTCTGCTCATCCTGGTTACTGTCATATTGTGAGCTGGGAGGGCAGGCCACAAATCTTAGACAACATTGTGATGCCTGTTGGCTAATAGCGGTATGTTTTGATTTTTCTGATGGAAAATTCCACCAGAATCTCTCTTCTCATGGAAAATGTTGATTTTGACAAAACCCCGTTTTCTAATGCAAAAATGTTTTGTTCAGAATTTCTTGAGCATACCTAATCGTGAAGGGGGACTATTTGATGAAAGCTTATTTTCTGTGAAACATTGTTTTCAGATGATCCTGATATGAACTTGGAATAAGTAGGTAGTATGGTATGTTACTTATTAGTGGCTAACAGCCAGATTGCTGGATTCAGTACTGGGAGACTCACTAGCTTGTTAGAGCTTCAATAAGGAGAAGTCCTTCTGCATTCAAAGGAAAATAGCAAACTGTGGTAAAAGGAGGACATTAAAATAGTCGTTTTTTTTTTAAATCTTAAGAAGTGCATATCTGAGTTTTTCTCAGTATTTGGAGAATGAGGTTGTAACAACAGTTCTGTTTTGTAGGAAGAAGCTCGGAAACACTTTGACTGTCCAATTCTAGAGGGAATGGAGCTTGAAAACCAAGGTGGCATGGGTACTGAGCTCAATCACTGGGAAAAGCGATTGTTGGAGGTTAGTGCTGGTAAATAATTCTAAATATACTTATGTTATCACTAAAGGGGATACACTTGAAAAATTGAAAATCTACATTTTTATCTGTAGATCTATTGGAAACCCACCAGTGTTAAACTTAACTGAAATACATTGCAAATAACTCTAAGCTGTGCACATTAAACCTCTATTCATTCCCAAACAACTCTCATACCATTCTCCAAACTCTTAATTCTCAGAGCACAAGGTTCACCAGTGCCTAGAAAGACAGTATCAAATGACAAACAATTCGAGGTTCACTTTTCTATAGTTCTTTACCTACCTTCCACAACTTACACTAATAAACTCTACAGGGCAATACAGCTATGCAGTGATCCTAGTTTAATTTGTTTTATGTACTTCTGTAGCAAGTAGTCTCTTCATAAGAAAACTACATTTATAAGGGCGCTTTTGAACTTGATCTTTGATTACTGAGTGAGTGTATCTGGGAGGAGAGGGGAGTGGAACTTCCTTTGAGCCAGTTTATCTTTTTGTCATCCCCTCTCCTTCTACCTTTTTGTCTCAAATCCTGGAGCGTGCAGTTTAGTCACTACCTTGACTTCATAAAATCATAGAAGTGTAGGGCTGGAAGGCACCTTGTGAGATCATCTAGCCCTTCTCCGTAGGGTAGGATTAAATATATCTAGACATCCCTAACAGGTGTTTGTCTAACCCAGTGGTCCCCAAACTATGGGGCATGCCCCCCTTAAGGGGGTGTGGAGGAACATTCTGGGGGGCACAGTGGTGCGCAGGCCAGCCCACACAGGAGGTGGGGAGGGAGCGCTGCTCAGTCCCATTCTGCCCCCAGCTCTACTTCAGCCGTGGTCCCGCACTCGGCCCCAGCGTCGGCCCCTTGCCAGGACCCCAGCTACTGGCCCCCAGTGCGGCCCGGCCGTGGTTCTGGCTCCATCCCTGGCCCCAGCTCCAGACCCTCCCCCCAGCTGTGGTCCCAGTCTCAGCCCCCTTACCCCTGTTTGCATGTCCTCACCCCCACCCCACACAGGAGCCGCAGCCTTGGCTCGACCCTGAAAAGTCTGGGGACCGCTGGTCTAACCTGTTCTTAAAAACCTTCAATAACAGGGGATCCCCCTAGGTAACCTGGTTCAGTGCTCATCTGTATTTCCATGATCCCCTCCAGTCTGGGTTTTGCCATCTCCCCTGTGCAGAAATTCCTCTGAACAAGGCAATTGACTTTTCTCTCACTAAGACAGTGGTCATTTAGCCTATTGGATTGTCTGTGCAGCATTGTTCCTTTTATAGTACAAATGTTAGTGACCTCGTAGTCATGGGTAAAGCCACAATATCAAATCAATGTTGTGTGTTGTGGAGGTAAGCAATAAGGGAACACATTTCAATTTCAAGATTTCCTAGGGAAGTTGGTAAGAAAAAATTAAACATTTTTGGAAAATACTTTGGTGTCTCTTAACTTGCAGTGAAATTTTATCAGTATGGAGAAATAACTTTTTTTAAATACTTGTCAGGGAAAATGTGCTCTGAAAACACTGTGAATCACTTTTCAGAATGAGGCAATGACTGGATCCCACACACAGAACAGGGTCTTCTCCCGGATTACCTTAGCGTTAATGGAGGATACAGGGTAAGAGTGAAAAGACCAAATGTTGTTAGTCTTCAGTTTCAGACCTGTGTGTTTTCAAGCTATAAACAACGAAAGTACTGTGGAGTTCATGCACTTAGAGATGTTGCAGTTGAATGAATACAGCTTGCTTTATGTAAAAAGTTAATAATTAAAGATGCTTGATATAGCACTATGTTATCTTCATTTTTCTTCAGATGTCTCTTGAATGCCATCTATCATTACTCTATCCATAAAGACCACACCCTTGTTTGTATCTTCAAATTATGCCTTTAGGGTAAAATTCTCCTTGAAAAGCTACATAGCAGATCTTCACTGTCATTCAGCTCTTATTACGGATATAGAATTTCCATGCCTGGAAGGAGGGCAGAATCAGTCAAGATCTAACCTGTGGATATGAGAGCAGAATTTCCCCTTTATATATGTAAGCCCTTTGGCCAATTGCTCTTATTTCTTTGGCACATTTTATCCATTGTACAATGCCAGATGTAGTCATCATTTATTCAGCAAGAGATGCACATTAACAAATAAGACAAGTTTTAGCTTTAATTCACTATTTGTAAAGTCAGAAGGAAATATTCATATAATTTATATATACAAGGGACATAACCTACATTAAAATTTTCAATGAATGAATAAGAAGGTTATCAAGTTTTTTAAACTGTCTTCTGCTGATTGGTCAGAAGACCAGTTTCTCAGTTGTATTTCCGTTTCAAAATATCTTTACAGCTGGTATAAAGCCAATTACAGCATGGCAGAGAAATTAGACTGGGGACGTGATAAAGGCTGTGACTTTGTGATGAAAAGCTGTAAATTTTGGATTGACCAAAAGAAAGAGAAGTAAGAACACACTTTTTTTTTTTTAAACTCAGTGTTCATGTTCATCTGTTTGTGTGTTTGTCTTCACTCATATTATAAACTTTTTGAAATGTGTGGCTGTTTAGTGGTGTGAGCCTCATAGTGAGCCAAAAGTCCAATGAACTATTCCACTCATCTCCAGGAGTGGTAGCTTTTAAATTGGAAGATAGTTCAATTTTACCTGCAACAAAATTTCCAGTCTGTCTCACCAGAGTGCTACAAAGTCATTTAACTTGCAACAGAGGACAGATGGCCTTGACAATAAGTATCCTCTGTAGATGTTCCCTGCTTCCCTTCATCATGTGTCTCAATATGATGCTTTGAAACCTGCCGAATTTGCAGTTTGTCAGTATTTGTGTTGTCAGTATTCATCTACATCTTTCTCTTGTGTTGTGTAGACCATGAACTCACTTTTATTAGGTTGTGCAAGAATAATAGTTGATTGGCTTCTATCACTCATATCCTTGCTTTTACTGTCTTCAATTTATTTACATTTAATCTTGAAAAGTGGCCATGCTATTACTTTGCCTCCATTGAATTGGAAGTGCAAATGACTCTTAGAAGTCTAAATATCTGATTGCACCTGCAACAGTGGAGAGTGGGTTAAAGTCCTTTTCAAAATCAGGCCTAGTTTGTGTTTTAGATACTGCTCTGACCCATAGGGGGCATATCTCGTTATACTTTGTATTAGCAGGCCTTCTCACATTTTTAATCTTTTCACCGGTTTAAAAATTTGTAAAGACTAGCAAAAAATTAGACCATCTAGATGAGTAAGTGCATCCTAGATGAAAGACTTTGATTTAGAGAATATTGTGTTGGTAAACCTATGGATGCGTTTCCCATGACCTTCAAGACCAATCAAATGACAATAATGAGCTTGGCAGCCAACTAAGAGACCAGTGCCCGATACATGATGGACCATATGAAGTGGGGAAAAGTGACACCAGGCCTTATAGAATTGCCTAGCAAAAGCAATTGATATAAATATGATCTAATTCAACTAAGATTTTCTTTCCTCTTTTGAAGGAGGCAATTGGTGAGTCCATACTGTGACACTCTGAGGAGTAATCCACTGCAGTTAACTTGTAGACAGGACCAAAAGGCAGTAGCAGTGTGCAATTTACAGAAATTCCCAAAGCAGTTACCTCAGGAGTATCAGGTATAATGCATCTTACTCCATGGAACAGCTCAAATTATTTTTGTTACTTAGGTCAGGGGGTTCTCAAATTTCATTGCACCATGACCCCCTTCTGACAACAAAAGTTACTACACAACCTCATGAGAGGGGACCGAAGCCTGAGCCCTGCTGCTCCGGGTGGGGGGGGTCAAAGCTGAAGCCCGAGCCCTGCTGCCCTGGGCGGGGGGACTAAAGCTGAAGCCTAAGGGGCCTTATAACCTGAGCCCTGCCGCCCAGGGCTGGAGCCAAAGCCTGAGCCCTGCCTCCAGGGTCCCAGCAAGTCTAACGCCAGCCCTGGCAACCCCATTAAAACGGAGTTGCAACCCACAGTTTGAGAACCGATGACTTAGGTGGTGCAAGATGTAGTGGTGACTTAGGGTGTAGCATTCCTTCCCTCTGCGTTGGTACTGAACTAATACAGTATGTGAAGGGGATGTGTGTTGCTGAAAGTGCCCTATTTCAGAGAAGTACAAATGACATGCTGACCATTTATGGTCATTAGAAATCTCATGTTGGTCTCTTTTGAAAGAACAATGATGTTAATCCTGCACTCTGACCAAATTCCATCGTAAGTCATTGCAGGCTCCTACATAAATTTCCCTGGAAGATTTTCTAGATATGGTATTTCTTCAGTTCCTTACCTAAACGGCTACCTGATATTGCTGTGCATTGCTAAAATAGTGATGTTTCACTCCGGAGATGGCTATGATTTGGTAGGAAAAGTGATTTCTCTCATATGTGTATATACGTGCAGAGTTTAAAGTGATTTGGGATCCCTCTGGCTCAAAGGCACTACTTAAACATAGACTCCTGTTACCAGTGCCTATGTGCAGCACCACTGATGTTGGAAATTTGTAATTATGATAGATTCAATAAAAGCTAAATAAACACTTGTCCTTGTTGCACAAACTATTTCACCGCCTCCTTTTTTTTTTTTTTTTTTTTCCTTTCCTCCTCCAGTACTTTGACAGTCTTAATGGAGTACCATCAGAAGATTTGCCTTATTATGGTGGCTCAGTAGAAATTGCTGACTATTGCCCCTTTAGTCAAGAATTTAGTTGGCATTTAAGTGGTGAATTTCAACGCAGCTCAGATTGTAGAATAATGGAAAATCAGCCAGGTCAGTTTCTAATGAAGTATATTTTCAAAGTATTGTTCTTGTTGCAGAATTCACAAGGATGGTCTTATCTGGATACCCACACATTTCCAGTTAACAACATTCTTTAGAAAACAAGCTTCTTTGCTGTTTTTAATCCACTTTCTGTTGTCTGGTTTATTCAACAGACCATTTTTTCCCCTTCCTTTCTCCACTCCTAACACTTTCCTTTTAGACTCCATTTTTCTTCATGTATAGATGGAGCGGGGTAAATTATATTGAACAGTTACCATCTGATCCTCCTGCTGCACTCCTGCCTACTTTGATAGTCTGAGTTTTTACACTGCCAGTGACTCCGTGGCCTTACTGGGATGGTAAATTAGCACTACTAATCTACAGTTTAGCTGGCAGGCATACATTTGTAGTCAGGTGGAAGACTTGTTCAGTTTAATGTTAACAGAAGTTGATTTATTCCAGTGGATGTTAAGCTGTTTCAGGTAGTATAATGGTGTCCTGGCATTTTAGTCTAACATTCTATGAGCAGTCTGAAGAGTTAAGTTTTCTTTCTGGTGTTTATTGAAATTGCCCTATAGATCGTTTAGTACTTGAAGTTAATTTTCTTTACTAATTCACAATAGGGGCTTGCTGAGGTTTATTTAACAAAGCTGGGTTAACTCTTCAAAAATGTGTTCCTCTTTCCTTCAGATCCTTTCAAAAACTATGGTGCAGAGAAATATGGACCAAACTCTGTGTGTCTCATTCAGAAATCAGCATTTGTCATGGCACAGTGCAGAAAAAAGCTCAGTTACCCTGACTGGGGCAGTGGATGTTATCAGGTAAGGATGACATTTTAAATAAATTTAGAAACCATTAAAAAAAATCACACCTTTTTATAAAAACTCAGAATTTGTTTAAAAAACAGGTTAAGATGACTTAATATCACAAGTTGTTTTCGTTAAATAACCCAATAATTTTATGCATGCTTTAAAAATAGCTTCCTAGCATGAGCATGTAACTTAAACTGCCAGTGGATCGTTTAAATAAAAATAAAAAAAAGATTGGGGTTAAGAGCAGGGCTAGAGGACAGATCTGGATGTTCTATTTATCTCTACCACAGACTTCCTATAAATGACTTGTCCAGGGTAGTCGTTGTGCCTCAGTTTCCCCAGCTGTAAAATAGGAATACTTATTTTTCTATATTTTGTCATTTATATTGGGATGTCATCCTCACAGGATGTCTCACTTAGTTTGTTTTGTGAGTCCCATTGAGTTTAGGTGGAAGGCACTGGATCTGTGCAAGTTATTTTTCATAATCATCATCTCGGCTGTACTACTTAAAGAATGGGTTCAAAAATGTTCTTAGCACAACTGAAAATGCACTTGTATAAAATCATTGGCAGTATGCAGATTATAGTAATTCTTAATTCAGTGGTTCAGTCAGTATAATTGCATAGAAGAATATGACCAAATCCTTGAAACAAATAGTAGATTAAAATAGTTAATTGTTCTAAAATTAGCAGTATGGGTTTCCAGTTCATCTGTGCTGTCTCCAAGCCAGTTTGTGAACAAAATATTTACTTATTAGAAGAATCTATAAACAAGTTTGGATAATAAATAAAGTAACTTATGTTTAAACATAACAGACCTAACTTGGTTTCTTTATTTTAAGGTTTCTTGTTCTCCCAAAGGGCTGAACGTTTGGGTCAAGGACACCGCATACTTGTGCAGCCGCTCGGGTCAAGTGTTAACTGTTAGCATTCAGATGAATGGATGGGTACATGCTGGAAATCTAATTTGTCCAGCTTGTTGGGACTTTTGTGATTCCTGTCCCCCTGAACGGGATCCGCCAGCTTCTAACGTAACAAGGGCACTATCAATTGGTAGGTTGCCTTATGATTTGCTTATGTGACATAAAGATAGGTAAAACATCTGCACTTCAGAGGATTTTGTCAGTTGTTGGAAAATATTAAGTGCTACAGGATTTCAGGAGTGTAACTATTCTTAAATAACTTGAATGGTTTGTACTTTGATTAATTGTAATTTCACTAGTAAACTTGACCTCATGGGGATAAGCTAACACAGAACATGTATGCAGGGCCGGCTCCAGGCACCAGGCAACCAAGCTGGTGCTTGGGGCGGCACCTGGAGGGGGGCGGCGCGGCGCTCTGGCCGCCGGGGGGAGAGCCGAGCCCCCGCCGGGGCTCGCCGCCCTCCTCCCAGGGCTCCGGCCGCCCTCCCCTCCGGCGCCCTCCCCCCGGCCGCCGGGGGGAGAGCGGAGCCCCCGCCGGGGCTCACCACCCTTGCCCCGGGGCTCCGGCCGCCCTCGCCACCCTTGCCCCGGGGCTCCGGCCGCCCTCCCCCCCGCGGGGGGGGGGCGGAGGCTTTTTTGCCTGGGGCAGCAAAAAAGCCAGAGCCGGCCCTGCATGTATGACTACTGTCTAGAGAGGTGGCTGCATGAGCATCATATGTTAATAACTGGTGGTCTTCCTTTACTGACTTGGAGCTTTCATTTTATAATAATTTTGCCTAGCCACTTCCTAAAATGAAAGTTAACAGAAAATCACATTTACCTTATTCATACTAATGGTATATTACTTTCCCATAACTCCTAAAATGTTACTTAGTCCTTAGATATGCTGGCCATATTCCAGCTTGGGTAACTACATTGTCTCTGTGAACTCGCCGTCTAGTCTCAGTTGAATATGCTGTTTATCTTCACCTCCTGTCCTTAAATTTCTATATAATTCTGTTGCAAACTGTTAAAACAACTGTTTTTGTTCCATCCCGGAAGTGACCAAATTTCAGTGGTTAGGGAAGGAACTAGTGTATAGTTTGTAAAGTTTTTCTAGGATGAAAAAAATTATATACATTAATATAAGGTAAATTAACTTGAGTTCTAGTATCTGCTTTAGGTTTAACATAGTGTATCCTGTATTCCTTGTGTATAGAGATTATTCAGAACAGATCTCTGAAACTGCTGGTGATGTTAGTATCACCCACCTTCTTATAAATCAGTAGGAAAAACATGCAGTGAGAACTTAAAGGGACAGGTATTTTTGCAAGCTCCCTCTTTCAGTTCCCCCTATTTCTTTCTTCCTGTTCTTTTCTTTACCTCAGTTCTGTGGTTTGGTTTTCAATGTTCTGCTTTTATGGCAATCTAAATCAGAATTATTCAGAAAACAAACTCTTGTGAAAGCCTGAGGCACTGTTAAAATGTTGATTCTACCCACCCCGACTTTTACCCCTCCTGCTCCTTTTCTTGCTGTGGTCAGCTATTTTCTGACCATTTTCCTAACCGCTAATCCTAAATCAGCTGTAGAAGCAACACAAAGCACTTCCTATCCTAGGGGCTAATCATGTTACTACTGCAGAGTTCCTAGCCATGGAAGGCTAATATGCATTAACATAGACAGTATTTCAAATGAAATTTGTATGTTTTCATGCCTTTTTTTAACTGAAATCCATGCTTGTTAAATTGTTCACTATTCTGTGTCTTAGGTGAGTATTTTGTAATTGTATTATCTTTATATTTGACTTTAGATTTGTGCTCCTGTTCCTCCAGCCTGGTTGTAACTCTCTGGCTGTTGATGGCTAACTTGATCCCCTTGCTGACAGGATTTCTTCTATGTGTATGGAGTTAAGTGTGGGTAAAAAATCTACTTACTCCAAGACTTCACCACCCTGCTGCATTCCTCGAGTCAAGAGCACTACCACAGTGCAATATCTCTGCAGGCAGGACGATTGCCTTTTGGTCTATCTCACTACTGCTTGTAGCCAAGAAGGTGCTCACAACAGCAGCTAGCTTTTAAGAGGAGGCAAAGTTTACTATGTTTTCTCAATAAGTGCCAGTATTTTCTGAATTCAGACCTTTAATTTTAACAGTAACAACTTTTGAAGATCAAAAGTGCTACCTGCATTAGGCAACTGGCAACTCAATCATTAGTGATATACATGTGAAACTGTAAGAATGCTTCTTGGATTTTGTTTTGCTAAATCCTCTGTGTAAGTGGTAGCAGGGTGTTTGTTTTTTAGCATCCTCAAACTGGAGATATACCTCAATGTTTCTTTAGTCAAAAGCCATGTAAAAAATCAGTTGCCATTGCTGCTAGGAACCTAGGCTGAAATGGGCTTTTACTCAGTGAAACTTATGGTGAATTGATGGTATATTTTTCATAACATTTGTTTCTTTACATTTATTCAAATATTTTAGGAATCCCACTTCAGCTTTTTGAAGCCCACTCTCATTTAATGTGTGCCAGTTATATGAAAATTGATGCACTACATATTTGAATCTTACCAGGGTAACTTTAAGAAGGGGGAACACTGATGTACTGTTGATGGGATGGTCAAAATATTTCACTTCACTACAGTAGTTTTTGTCCTTTACCTTTAATATCAGTGTTCAGAGTGCAGGCGAGGTGGGTGGTGGTTGTTGTTTTTTGACACTTTTTATGGGTGTTGAGAGCTAAACAGCAGTGAAGTAATGAAGAGTTCTATTCTGCATAGATAATGTGAACACACAACACCTGTACTCTAACTTGACTTTCCTTTGGGGGAAAAATAATAGTGATGGCAACTGTAGTAAACAAAGACAATGTTAACTACTTTAGGCCAAAACAAGATTAACACACTAAGAAAACTATAGACTGGCTCTTCTGATGGACATGCGGCTGATCTCTAAAATGATACTGGATATGTGAAGATTTAAAATATTGCTATGAAAACAGCTGTTTTTTAAACCAGGGCATACTGTGCTATAAAGAAGCACAAGTTAGTGGTGGACAAAATCGACTAGATTTAGGGAAATGTGTAGAATTGCTGTTTCTACAGGATGGCTGCTCCTGGGGGCACTTAGAGATGCAAACTTGCCCGTATCTTACCCCTTTTGGACTTACAAATAAGTCTTGCTTGCCCTATTCAGTCTGTCCATGCTGATAGTTCTGATTCTCAGAAAACTGTTTCCATTACAGATGTGAGGGGGCAGGAGTGCCCAATGGTTCCAGCATATACCAAGCCAAGAAGGATAAATATCTTCTAACCTCCCTTTAAGCCGCTATAAGGCAATGGATTTGTCAGGGACTCTTTGCAAGGAAAAAAGGATGAAGATATGGAATAAAAATCCTTTGGTCACAGATGAACTTGTCCATTAGTAGGGAGAGTTTCCATTATGGTTATATGCATGTTAAAGAAAAATCTTTGTATGCCTACTGCATTTTTTTTAACATTATCCTTGTAAAAATAGGGTTTTTGTAATGTGACCAATGTCGCTGAACCCCCAATTTACTACACAAGTGAAAACTGCCCTAAGGAATCCCAACTGAGAATCCTTTGCATTGGGCTAGTTCCAAGTTATATACACTGCTTTAAATTATACGAGGCCTAAATTAGCTTTAAATGTGTGTGTTTAAAACATTTTATCCCTAATTGTTATAGTTTTTTAAAACGCATACAAATTTGGATTGACACTAAGAATAATGAACAGACTGATAAATTTTTATATACACAATGCAACAACAGTGTGAAATGGTTCCTTGAAAACGCATAATAGTTTGAGAAGATTTCTTAGGCCCCAGAGGTTGATATTGTATCTTTTGTCTGTCGTGCAATAATAGAATTTAAGTAGCATCACTCAACAATGATGCTTTTGATACTTGAAAATTTTTCTTGGTTATTTTTTCTTAATAATGTAAAATATTTGCACTCTCTCAACTTTCTGATTAACTTTATAGCTGTTAAGCATTTTTACCAGTGTTAATTTATTGCATTTGTCACTTGATATCCTGATCTGTCTATACAAATGTGAAACTTGCTATCTTTGAATGAATAATCTGGTCTTCAACTGAACAGTTATCTATCCCAATTGCTCAGTCTGTTCTCTGAGAATTTGGTGAAACATGTAAGGTGACTTGAAAAGTCAGTGCTTTCTTACATCTGCATTGTGTTCTATATAGTAAGTGAAAGTGACCATCGTGCATTGTAGAGGGAGAACTCGCCTACCTGTCAGAACGCTTCGAGGCAGACTTAACAGTACTTGCTGAGTAGTTGTTTTAATGTATCCCATGAAGTAAAAATATAATTGCCTTAATAATCTGAGATTTCAGTCATGATTTCTGTGAGCACATGCAGCAGTCAAGAGTCCAGCTATGAATGGTAGAATTGGAAGTGACTTCCTGATTTTCGTAGAAAAATGTATTTGAACAGGTTAAATCAAACACTTGATATTGTTATATTAGTAAGCTAATGACAGGTAGCCCCATTGTAGTAGCAATGTGATGGCTGATAGATGTAATGAGGTCACCTTTAAGGTGAGAGTGAAGTGGTGGCTGTCAATGCAGTCGAAATATCCCTTTCCATCTCAGAAGGAATAACTGAATAAAACTGCCTACCTCAGTTTTCTATACTGTCTTAGATTTAAATATTCAACATACTGTTAACTTCCAAATCTCAAGCTGAATAAGTAAAAACATCTCAGGTTTTTAAGAGCAGAATTAGAGTAGGAAGCATAAGCCATTTCAGAATACAGAATATACAGCTGTAAGTCCTAGTTTAAACAATCATTTAGGCAGCCTTAAGTGTTGTCTAACAAAATTGTCAGTGTTATTTTTCTAAAATAACCTGCAGGAAGCTACTCTCGTTTCCTAGTTGCACTTATTCTGTGATGTACTTATTACTGCATCGTGTGTGTATTACTTACAGCTTTCTTCCTGGACTAGCAAATAAGTTACTTGACTTGCTGTAGCTGAATTTTCTTGATTTATATAATATTTATTTTGTAAAACACTACATATTTGCTTATAGGAAAAAAACCTCTCTCATTTCTCAAAGGTGTTTCACAATTTTTTCCCTAGTTTTAATCTAAAATAGTAACTGAAAGTTCAGGTGTGCTAGATTTGAAGAACACAATAGTGGCACTGGTCTCAAAGAATTACAGGGAGAGAGGGATAGTTCTTGGTCAGATAAATTGTTTGCAATGAGCAAAATGCTCCAAACCACCAGGCAGTACTGTTACTCCAGTGCTGTGCTCTCCTAAATGAGCTGACTCCTGCGACTTTGGAGTCTGGATCCATTGCAGGTATCTAAGGAGAATTTTGCTCCAATGTTTTACTTGACTGTTAGTACAATGTAGTTTATCTTTTTGATGTGCACTAGTAAACTAGGAACAAATATCTAATCTAAAATCATGTCATCTGCCCTTATTTAGGAGGGACAGTGCCTATTTTCAAATATTTTCTGTTCTGAAATTTTTTCTACACTAATGTATCTCAGTGCAGCTGGAGAGGCGTATGTTCGTTCTTCTCCAAAGTTCCTATTAATGTCAAGTTGGTGAGCTGTGGCTGAGCAGTATAAGGCCCTGACTCTGTAAAGTGAGATGGAAGAGATGTTGTGGGTGCAAGGGTCTGTATGCATTTATATCGCTTTGCAAGGTTAGGGTCCATGTGTATACATTAAGTGGTATGTTTGTGTGGTATGTGGTATTGGGCCTATGGGTACAAATGTCACCTTTTTTGAAAAATAAAGCTTATTCTGAAAACAGAATTATTTTGGATGAGAGAACTGACTGTGACCTTGAGTATGTGTTTCCTATTTTAGTACAGAATATAAATGTAGAGTAAATTTTACATTGTTTTTTGTGACTGGAATTGAGGATTAAGGGCTAACTTTTGTTTGTGCTGTTGTGAGTGGAAGGTTTTGTTTTCCTGTGTTAGGTACTGCCATCTTAAAATAATGAAACCAATCCTTGTACGTCAATAAACACTTGTCTAGAAAATTGTATCTCAGTCTTGCCCTTCTCTGAGAATGACACACACATTGTAAATTCAAACACTAAACACAATCAAAGAGAGTACTTTATGTATTAGAATTGTCAATTATTTTAACTGTGCCTTTGAAAAATGAAATTACAGCAAATATTTATAAATTTAGCAGAGTTAAATTGGTTTATACTTATATGAACTCATACTTGATATACATTGTCTAAACCTGAAAACGCGCTATAATATTAAAATGACTTCAAATGGAGTTTGGCTTGACTAAGGAGAGCAAAGAAAGGGCCCAAAACTTCAAACCTATGATCGTAATTTCCATTTAAAAATCATGCAACATATTTACATTCAACCCCGAAAAGACGTAAGTTGAGGCTTTCAAAACTGTATAGGGAATTTAGGCATACGCTTCCCATTGAAATGGATGGGAGTTGTGTGATTGTTTCCTGATCATCTTTAAGGCTGAGATATATATATATATATATATATATATATGTATATATATATATATTTTTTTTTTCCCCCCATGGTTCTATATTTTTAATCTGAACAAATCAATGTCAAGGATGTAACAGGGTTCTTGTTAAATGTGGAAGAAAAAAATCTAATGTAAAAACCTTTACTTCAGTCTTTGTATAGAGAATTTATAAAACACTAACTTATGCCCTCGCATGACAGCGAAATAGAGGCAATTTTGTGCAAAAAGTAGGTTACATCCTTTCTTAATGTACATGGTTTTTTCAGAAGGTTGGAATATAAAAAAGTACCACAATTCATTCATAGATGGCTTTTAACCCTGGAAAACATCAAGTATACAAAGTTACCCAAATAGTTATAAAACAGTGTTCAAAAAGTTAAATTACAGCCTTGAAATCTGGCTGCCAACTGTAGCAAAATTAAAACATTGGTGCATGAGTCAGCATGGGTGTCACTAAGGCTTGGTCTACACTTGCCCCCCAAGTCGAAGTAAGGTACGCAAATTCAGCTACGTGAATAACGTAGCTGAATTCGACATACCTTACTTCGAACTTACCGCGGTTCAGACGCGGTCCACACGCGGCAGGCAGGCTCCCCGTCGACTCCGCGGTACTCCTCTCGTTGAGCTGGAGTACCGCAGTCAACGGCGAGCACTTCCTGGTTCGATTTATCGCGTCCAGACCAGACGCGATAAATCGAACTCGGAACTTCGATCCCCAGCCGCCGAACTAGCGGCTGGGTGTAGACGTACCCTAAGATTCAGAAGTGATGTAGATCTTTTTGAGTGTAGAATGCATGATGGAAATGGCTAGCTTAATCTCTAGGAGGAGCAGGGCTATGCCTGCAGTGCAGTGTCTACTGGATGATGCATGAAGTTGCACTGGCCTCTAATGGGGCCTCCTACCTAGAGTTAAAATGCAGCAGATTCATTCACCAATGTAATCATATAGGAAGTCTGTGCGTTTATAGCAATTATTTTGTGCGTGTGTAGCCGTGAAACATCAAGGGCTTTAACTTCACTGGCCAAATTCTACCCCTCTTTGCACACTTGTAACCCCATTGAAATCAACAACATTGCACATGGTATACATCAGGGTGAAGCTTGGACCCTAATTATCAATCTTAGATACATTTTACTATCTTGCCTAGTAATTATCATTAGTCATCAATTGTTGAGAAATACTGATGCTAAACAGATGCATTTTGCAGTGTTATTTAGTCTCTCCAAAATCCTTGTACTTTAAGAAAAGAAATTAATGAAAATCCCTCACCAGGACACTTGGATGCTTCAGAGGTAAGATTTTCATTATATTAAACTGCTCTGTTTGTGTCTACTGAACAGTCAGTCATATGAGTAGAGTAACAATTACCCTTTCCCACAAGCTTTCTATTAGGAAATCAAATTGAGTAAGAAATTGTATTGACACCTTGCTTTTGAAATGGAATTGTATTTTAGGGGAACTGTATAAGCCCATGTTTGTCCACTTGACAATACTGAAGTAGTCATTTCTTAAGAAAAAGTTAACTAATTTTGATTTATTTTCCAAGTGGTTTTTCTCCAAATTACATGCATCTTTGCACTGTTTCTGTATGAGAAATATTAGTGGGCAAAGTGATAAGATGCACGAGAATTAGATTTTATGCGGGTGGGGGGCAGATGAGTATGGGGACTGCTTATAATTAAGGCTCCGATTTAGTCACGGAATCCATGACTTCAGCCTGCGATGGTTGGGAGCTGCAGAGTCCACACCGCCCACTGGCGCAGGGAGTTGCAGGGTACCCCCGCTGCCTCGAGGCCCCCGGAGTTCCCAGCCACCGTGGGCGGCAAGGAAACCCCCAAGCTGCGGGCTGGGGAACGAGCTCCCTGCTGGCGGTGGCAGGAAAACCCCCGACCTCCCAGCTTCTGTGGGCGTTGCAGCAGGAGAACCGGAGCTCCTGGCATGCAGTGGCAGGGGAGCCCCAAGCTCCCTGCCACCCCAGCTGGCGGGGTAACCCCTGCAGCTTCCAGGTGCTGGGGGGTGAGGGAAACCCCTACCCAGCTTCAGGCCAGGGGTGGCGGGGGAACCCCAAGCTCCCAGCTGCTGCAGGCCAAGGGGAACCCCCAAGCTCCCAGACACCGCAGGTAGCGGGCAGCCCCGGGCTGCAGTGGGGACCCCAAGCTCCTGGCACCTGGGGGACGCCAGGAGCTGCAGGTGGTAGGGGTACCCCACAACCACCAACTGCTGCAGGCGGCTCCTTGCCCCTGCATCGCTGCCCCATAGTGCGGGGATCCGCAGATCCCCATTTTGTCAGGGATATTTTTAGTAAAAGTCATGGACAGGTTATGGCTTCCGTGAAGTAAATTTCTCTGTTTTGCCCATGACCTGTCCGTGACTTTTACTAAAAACATTTGTGACAAAATCTTTAGCCTTACTTATAATCAACAGGAAAGAAAAGAATTCTCCTAGGGCTGATTCTGAAAAGACCAACCAAAGTCAAACCCATATTAAGGTTATTAAATCCTGTATCCATCCTACTTCCTTGGAGATAATATTGAAATATTCAGGCTGACTGTACAAAAAAAAAATTCTACATTGCCTTTACAAGAAGAGTTATGTGCCATATGACTTATTTGGCTGCTTTTATTTTCTACCAAGTCGAGAGAAGCCCAGAAGAGATGAATGCACATCCAGATGAGCCACATGAAATTCTTACATGTGTTGTGGATGATTCTGTAGACAAGAGATGAATTCCTGGACCAACCTACCCTCATAGCAGATCTGGTAGACAGTTGAGAACAATGGAAACCTAAAAGAAGGATGAAATAATTAAAGTGGTTTAGAAAGTTTACTTTATGCAAACAGCTGCACTATTCTTGACACCTATGAAAATGGGGGTTGGGGGGAAAGTGCTGCCTTTTTCTGCTTTAGGATGTAAAACAAAGTTTGAAGGGTTTTCATGCTGCTTTTTTCCCTCTCCTTTCACAATTTCCTCTTCTCTCAAAATTTTAGGCCTATCTATCTTGTGTGTGGGTTTTTTTGGTTCCCCCCCCCCCCCCCCCGAGATTGTCTGGATAACTGGAGAGCTAGTTGTAGGATTAAGACATCAAGTACAAATAGAATGAAACTGACCCAATTGAGAGGAAAAGATCTTACTGTTTATCTTGGGGTAGGGAAGGTGTCTGCCTATTTAACACTAATGCTTGACAAACAGGTGGGAGAAAGCTGTATGGAAAAAACTCAACAACCTGTGCTTTCAATTAAGGACTTGGAAAACTCTCCCTTCTGCTCCCTACTCCTCCCAAGGAGTCTTCCAGGAAAGACAAGCTGTGATATTTCTAAGGTAAAAGCATGCAGAACTGACCCTCACATGGTTTCCCTTACATAGCATAAAAAAGCAAAGAATGTTTTCCTTTTGCTGGTTGCCTTTTAAGTTAGATAATTTTACAGTCAAGAATGAGAGAATGGAATTGATTTGAAACTAAGTGCATAATGTAAAATTTCATTAAAGGGGCACTGTCTGGTCCATTATAGGTTCTATCAAAACAAGCTTTTATGAAATCTAAAACCAAGAGAAGTTTTTTCCATAATTATTACAATTCCAATGGACAAGTTTTTTTTAATGCCTCCTTACAGTGCTTCCACCCTAAACACTGCAGCAGTGTGTGAGTGTAAGAGAACCTGAAAGACTCATACTTTCATTGTGCAAGTTGAAACAGAGGCAAAGCCTAATTGTAATTCAAATGTTTTCATTTGTAATCTCAAGTGCTTATATAGAATCATAAAAATGTGGGGCTTGAATGGACTTTGAGGTGTCAGCAAGTCCAGCTCCTTTGGCCGAGGCAGGACCAAGTTAACCTAGACCATCTGACAGGTGCTTGTTCAACCTGTTCTTAATTTGCTATGATGGGGATTCCACAGCCTCCCTTGGATGCCTATTCCAGAGCTTAACTATCTTTATAGTTAAAGTTTTTCCTAATATCTAACCTAAATCTCCCTGGCTGCAGACTAAGCCCATTACTTCTTGTCCTACCTGCAAGGACATGTAAAACAATTGATCAGTCCTCTTTATAACAGCCCTTAACATATTTGAAGACTTAAGTCTTCTCTTCTCAAGACTAAACATGCCCAGTATTTTTTTAACCTGTCCTCCTAAATCAGGTTTTCTAAACCTTTTATCATATTTGTTGCTCTCCTATTGACAGTGTCTCCAATTTGTCCACATATTTCTTAAAGTGTGGCACCCAAAATTGGACACACTACTTCAGCTGAGGCCTTACCAGTGCCAAGTATAGCAGGACAATTGCCTCCCATGTCTTACATATGATGCTCCTGATAATATACCCCGTAATATTTGCCTTTTTTGAAACTGCATCGCACTGTTGACTCGTACTGAATTTGTGATCCATGATAACCCCCAGATCTTTTTCACCAGTACTATACCCGGCCATTTAGTCCCCATTGTGTAGTTGCGCGTTTGCATTTTTCCTTCATATGTGAAGTACTCTGCACTTCTCTTTATTGAATTTTATCTTGTTGATTTCAGACCAGTTGTCTAATTTGTCAGTTATTTTGAATTCAAATCCTATCCTCCAAAGTGCTTGCAACCCCACCCAGTGTGGGTGGGGTTGCAAGCACTTTGTCATCTGCAAATATTTATAAGCACACTCTCCACTCAGTCTTCCAAGTCATTAATTAAAATATTGAATAATTCCAGGCTCAGGACTGAGCACTGTGGGACCCCACTAGATATGCCCTTCCAGACTGACAACAAATACTTTAACTACTCTCTGAGTATGGTCTTTCAACACAGTGTGCCCCAACTCACAGTAATTTCATCTAGACCATTTCCCCTAATTAGTTTGAGAATGTCATGTGCGATTATATCAAAAGCCTTACTAAAATCAAGATATCCCATCTACTACTTCCTTTCCCATCCACTAGGCCAGTAACCCTCTCAAAGAAGGAGATGAGGTTGGTTTGTTGTGATTTGTTCTTGACAAATCTATGCTGGCTATTCCTTATAAACCTATTATCCTCTAAGGGTTTACAAACTGATTGTCTAATAATATGTTCAAGTATTTTTGGTATCAATGTTAATCTGACTGATCTATAATTTCCCAGGTCCTCTTTATTCCCCCTTTTAAAGATAGATACTGTGTTTGTCCTGCTCCAGTCCTCTGAGACCCCGCCAGTCCTCCATGAGTACTCAAAGCTAATTACTAATGGTTCCAAGATTGCTTCAGCTGGTTCATTAAGTACCCTAGGATGAATTTCATCAATCCTTGCCGACTTGAATACATTAATTTAAATATTCTCTAATCTAACCTGTTCTCTTCCTATTTTGGACTGCTTTCCTTCCCCTTGTTAATACTGTGGTGAGTACCTAGTCATTAACCTTTTTAGTGAAGACTGTAGCCGAATAGGCATTAAACACCTCGGCCTTCTTGATGTCATCAGTTATTAGCTCTTCTTCCCATTTAAATAGATGACCTACACTTTCCTTCATCTTTCTCTTGATCCTAGTGTATTTAAAGAACTTCTTCTTGCCTTTTATGCCCCTTGCTAGATAACTCATTTTATGCCTTTATCCTTTCTCATTGACCCTACCTGCTTACACTATTCTTTTGTACTCCTCCTTAGCATTCATCCATGTTTCCACTTTCTGTAGGATTCCTTTTTTGATTTTTCAGGTCATTAAGGAAACTGTTTAAATGGCTCTGTACTCCAATAGCATCCCCTTGTGCCACTAAAATGCTCCTACTACATAGAAATTTTTCAGCACACAAGCAGTCTTCGTTTAGAAAGATTATCCTGCATAGCTTAATAAGAGAAGGCACTAGTTAAAGTTCATATTGTAGCTAGTATCAGTGAAAGGTGTAACACTGATAGCAGAGCATGAAATCTTATTTGTCTACAGATCAGGTACCCAGGCTGCCTCCAACACTGCATCTCAAATTTTCCTTTTTTTTTTTTTGGACAGGACCATTGTTAGGTGAAGTAGTTCGTTCTGCATACCATTCAGCCTTTGGCCTGTTCTGTTGATACTGCCAGTAAGAGTGCAGGCTAATGTGAACAGTGATGGTGCCTTGAGATGTGGACACCTATACTTTATGGACATGGACAGACTATATACTTGTTTCATAAAGACCTTTAAACAGTTGTGAACTAGTAATAACTTTTGCTTATAACAAGTCTGTCAACTTGATATTCAAAAAATCAAACTCCTTACTTATCAATCATGTTTTTCTGTTTCAGCATCTTATAGACTTCAGCTGAAGTCTGAGGACCCTGTAGCTTTTGTCCATTCAGCATCTCTTTTTCCAGCTCCTCAATTGACTAGAAGAAATGAGAGTGATCACACAAACAGAATAAAAGGAAGCTGCATAACGGAACAGAGTGTTTCAAGCGGAAAGCTTCTGAAAATGTTAGACAAAAGAATCCAGTGATTAAACTGCAGCCCACGCCTGCCTTGTACTTTTGTTATAGGCCAAGTGATTAATGAACAGGAGGTAGTGGGAGGCTTGAACAGATTCTTTCTCGGGTCCCTAAGCAGTGGCTGAGGCATACAGTCCATATTATATAACCTTTGCTTTTATAAGCAGAAGGAAACAGCACTGGATGTACTTTTCCAAGGGGGAAGAGGATTTTCACTTATTCTAGAACTGTGGGATGGTATTCTCTCTCCTTCCAATTTATTTTAGTCCATCTTTGTTCAGCCCAAAGCTTTCAACTCTTGGGACATGTTTGGAATAATATGTGCTACACCATTCCCTGAAACAGTCTTTGCAGTTGGCAAGGAGAGTGAGAGTCACTTCTGCACCCTCCTCTCTTAGATCATAGAGCCAGTGTTCTCCTTTCATCAGGAAGATGACTGTTGATGTGTGTGTAAAACACAATTGATTAACACTTGGGCTTATAATGCCTCAAAAATGCTTCTTACTTTTCCTGTCCGCACAAAGGCTTCCGCTACTTTCCTGTTGCGCCCCCCGTAGCATGTAGTGATTAGATCAGCAACGCCGCAGCTCTCCAGAAAAGTAGCTATTGATACTGGACCCCTGCAGAACAGCTTTGCAAAGGCTACCATTTCCATGAGGCCCAAACGAATGACTGCTGCTTTAGTATTATCGCCAAAGTCCAATCCATCGCAGAATCCAGCTCCTACTGCTACTATGTTCTAAAACCAGTTTAATGGAAAAGGTGCAAAAGAGAGAAGGAAACCAAATCAGATAAGACGTGCAAGTTCTTTGGTAGCATATGCTAACTGTAAGTGAACACAGTAAGTAAACCTGTTTTTACCTATAAAAAGCAACAGAGGGTCCTGTGGCACCTTTAAGACTAACAGAAGTATTGGGAGCATAAGCTTTCGTGGGTAAGAACCTCACTTCTTCAGATGCAAGTAATGGAAATCTCCAGAGGCAGGTATAAATCAGTGTGGAGATAACGAGGTTAGTTCAATCAGGGAGGGTGAGGTGCTCTGCTAGCAGTAGAGGTGTGAACACCAAGGGAGGAGAAACTGCTTCTGTAGTTGGATAGCCATTCACAGTCTTTGTTTAATCCTGATCTGATGGTGTCAAATTTGCAAATGAACTGGAGCTCAGCAGTTTCTCTTTGGAGTCTGGTCCTGAAGTTTTTTTGCTGTAAGATGGCTACCTTAACATCTGCTATTGTGTGGCCAGGGAGGTTAAAGGTGCCACAGGACCCTCTGTTGCTTTTTACAGATTCAGACTAACACGGCTACCCCTCTGATACTGTTTTTACCTGAGTGCTCTCAGGTATTCCAATTCCAAATAATTATGAGCATACTTCATAGCACTTAAATGTCAAGTAATTGGACTTCTAAGGCCTAAAAAAATGTTCCCACTGTTATTTCCGAGTGCAAAATGAAGGGCAATGTGTTAAAAATTTGGCCCATATAATGCAGCTGGAATAATTTTCCCCCCTTGTTGCCAGGTTGGCAGCGGGATCCCGTGACCCTTCTGTTCTTACCTTTAATTGAATTTTTGCCTAGCCTGGATTTCTACCTCCATAAACAGGCATTGGTTGCAGTAGATCAAACTTGGCCTATGCCTACAGGAACATTTTACTCTCCTTACAAAAGTTTAAAAGAGGTTCACCGCGCATCCTAATCAAATGCTTAATCAAAAATATCCCACACTTTGTAGTCAGACAGTGTAGTTCATGATATATTGTAGTAGTAGGTGTTAGTGTGGCTACCTTTAAGTTTCAAGTCCCAGAAATGCTCATGCCTCAGTTTTGCTCTCTGCACCATTACTGCTGAAACTCTCATTTCAGTAGGAGCCAGGACTGGGCTATTTCCATACAAAAAATACTCCACTGAAACCTGCCTGGGATACATGTTTGTGTGTGTGTAAATAACTAATTTACTTATAGGTAAACTACACACCGATTCAGTTCAAGCCACTGATGCTTTTTGTCAGAATAAGTTGAATGATAAGAATATACATGACTGCGCTGTATGCTGGAGTGCATTTTCAATGGGTTTTAAAGCAAACTATCCATCTCACTCAAGCGCTGCTTGGAACAGGCTTCACCTTCAGTATTATTTCTCATTTACATTGCAGTTTAATGCAGAGGTCCCAATCAGGATTGGAGTGCCACTATTCCTGAATGTGTTACAACACCACTGGGAGACATGGTTCCTGCCCCACAGAGCTTACAGTCTGTTATTTCCTTGTATGTTATTACTTGAACTTTGGAAAGAAAACATTTGCTTAAAGAGGACTATCCATTGGCCTGCTAAACCCAGGGTTATGAGTTCAATCCTTGAGGGGGCCACTTAGGGATCTGGGGCAAAATCAGTACTTGGTCCTGCTAGTGAAGGCAGGGGGCTGGACTTGATGACCTTTCAAGGTCCCTTCCAGTTCTAGGAGATGGGATATCTCCATTTATTTTATTTATTTATTTATTTTATCCTTTTGCCACCTCTTTATTATATTAAAAAAAAAAAAAAAAAAAAAGCTCTTTGATAAATCTAACTTAAGTTGTATGTTAATTGTCGTTTGAATGATAATCTATTATGATTATTTATATTACAGGAGGGCCCTGAGGCACCAAATACGATGAGAGTAACATTGTGCTAGGTACTGCACATACACGTGCTAGGAATTCCTACCACTAAGCTTACGATCTACCTAGACAAGGAAGTATTGAGGACCAAATTCTGCTCTCAGAAGCATGCATACCTACAATAAGGAAAGCATTTGTATAATTTGTTCTGAAATGCTCTACAACACACTTATGAGGTACGTACATATTCCCATATGATTTGCCCAAGGCCATCTAATAACCTAGTGGCGGAGCCAGCACTAGACCAGGGACCCTTGAAACGAGACGTGAGGGTAGAATTTGGCCCTAAAAAAACAATTATTTGGTTTGGAATCACTAACTTTTAAGGCTCCGCAGATCTCCACTGTATCACAGTCATCCACCACGGTAATCCTGAAATTTGGGGTCTGCATTAATTCTTTAAAGATCTGCCCATGCTTTTCATTTTTGCACCCTGTGGAAGGAAGGATGGGAGTTACACATTCTTGTTACACAATGGGGTGGACAAAACGTGTATGTTTATAAGATACTGAAGTATGGGGATGACTCTGAGGGAAGGGTTAGGTTTTGTAATCTGTATAACTAGACATTATTAAAGGGGGATTTGTGAACCAATACCAGTTCTTGTAGCTGGCAGCCAGTATAACCGCACAAGTCAAAATGCATTAGCAAAACGTGTCCAATAACACTTCAAGTGGTTACGGGTAGATAGCCTCCAACACCCATCTCTGCCCAACAGGTGTGGTTAGCTTGTATAATTCCAAACCTGGCTGAGTGCGGTTTTCTAGTGTATGTTTAGTCTCTCACAGTGAAAGCACCGATTTACACAAATATGCCGCCAGCTCACACAGCCCTGCCTGAGGGCCACGGCAGCCTGAGCACTGGGTTGAATTAAACTGCTTAGCTCTAATCCTGGCTCAGCTGTTGACTCACAGTTTGGGTATGGCCAAGTCACTTAACCTATTAGCAGGGTGGTGTCAGGATCAATTCAAGTTTGCACATAGCAATGAGGCTGTTTTACATTTTCAAATAAAAGTATTGCTAACCCACTAGGACAAACGTCTCGTAACACCAAATGCATTCCCACTTACAGGAGGATCCATAGACCAAGATGTTCAGTATTGGCGCTGTTGGAAAAGTGGTGTTCCAACCATACTGAGGTCATGTATCAAACTATTAAAACAGTGTCCTTTCATATGGAGAAGGGGAGGTGGCAGTGCTACTGGGAAAGCTGTGTGGGGATCTTTGAATGAGGCTTTACCTGACTTTTAGAAAGTTGTGTTGGCCTTTGTTTTCATAATAGCAATGTGGCCCTGATGTTCAGTGGGCTGAGCATCAGCAGTCCCCATTCCAGTGGGACTTCTGGGTGCTCGGCACCTTCGGCAATCAGGCCCCATGTTGTTAAATATCAGAGCAAGCCTGAGCTGCTTCAGTCCTGCAGCCCTTGGATTAGTGCTCTAGCTCAGAAGCCTGGTTTGTATCCCTCACTCTCTAGGCGAGTTGACATGTGGGAATACGTTGTTTCTCTGAAGTGCCGATCTCTGGCCTGTCTAGCAGCAAAGAAAGCTCTTCTAGATGTTCTCTCCCAAATAGAAGTGGCAGAAACACTTTGAGGAAGGGCAGGAGAACAAAGAGGCAAACTCCTCTGAAGAAGTAACCTCAAAGCCATCGTTAAAACGTAGGCAAGCAAAGGTGCTAAACTCGCCTCCAAGCTCTCAGAAAGATCTACTGCAACAATATTGTTTAGCTAATGTTCATACTGATGTCGAATAGCCTCCTCAGAGAGCAAAAGTTGCCAAGATGCTATAGTTTTCACTATTAACATTGCACAGGAACGGGCAGTTTGAAATTTGAACATACAATCTGAAACAGCCAGTCAAGCTGCAATAAATTAAAGTTGCATTTTTAATTTTCACAACAGATTTTAAGCTACTGTAAAAATATAAAGGTTAGAGACACGACTGAAACAGTTTGTGCTCAGGTAGGCACTGTGTGAGAGAGAAAATAATAAGTGATACAATTTCAGTTACAAAGACGTGGGAGGATTGAGAAATTTAAACGAAGGATGGGGGAGGCTTTGTGGGGCTGGTTGCACTTTCCTTGCAGTATGTCGGCCACTGAAGGACTTGACACAATCTCTTTGACATTACTAGGAGTCTCCCATTAACTCCTGTAGGAGGAGAATTGAGCCTAATTTTTTAATGGAAGAGAGTAGCTAATTGCTGCATCTACTAGCACCTGCAGTTGTTTGAGTCTGATCCTGTTTCCAGTGAGATTGTTGGAAATGTGGCCATTCCTTTATGGGAAGGAGGTTCAGAGTTTAATACGTGGTGTATACATAAAACTGTTCAGAAACCCTTCAAAGGTTTCCATGTTTCAATTACACATTATACTCTGTCACTATGTTTAGATGCTGTCCTATTCCTCTGCTAGGGATTGCTAGAAGTAGAAATGAATATTTGTGGTAGAGCCAATCAGAGCTCTTGACTGTAACTCTCCCTCAATAATCATTACCAATGGTGGTTTCACAGAACTTCTCATCAGCCACTTCACTGGCTATATTGGCCCCCATGAGCACGCTGACTTCTATCTTCAGTTTCTCTCGAATGATGTCTGATATGAGCTTCAAGCCTTCGGCACCCTCATCAACCCCCTGGTTAAAAGATAATATTCAAAGTCAAGTCATTAGAAAAGAAACGAGGGTGACAGAGCATCAGTATGTGAAATGTAGGCCTCATGCGGTAGGCCCGCTGCAGGCCGTTTTCCCTTTAAATGAAAGGACTTGCACCCAGTGCAACAGTATGTCACAAGGTTTTACTTTATGGTGAGGCTGCTTTTTCTTTGTGTGTTAAACTTCCCGTAGCTGTAAAATAATCAAGTTTTCATGTAATGTGTTTTTTAAATGTTCTAGGCAAGATTTATACGTAACACATCCCCAGTTTCCTTTATATAAGGAAGTAAGTCAAGGTGCATTATGCTTTCCTTCCTCTTATATTGCTGTTTGCAGGAGAATCTTAAAAGGGAGGGAAAAGGCAACAGCTGGAGAACTGTAGGTCAGAATTAAAATTTCAATTTCCTTCAATTCATGTTTTAAATGAGATTTTCTATAACAATTGGAAAGAAGGAGCAGTGGACTCAAAGCTGGAGGCAAACTGCAAGTTTTAAAAACGTCCTAAATGTTTTTTTTCCTTTTCAGATTGTCTCTGGCTTCTTTAGCTTTTTAAGATAGCCTCCCTGATTACAATTGCAAATCACTTCAATTCTGTAAAACCAACTATAAGTGTTTATTGTCCTTTTGTGTGTGTGTGTGTGTGTGTGTGTGTTTTCTCTCAAAAACAGCCCTGAAAGGGGAGAATACATGGAATAGAGCATTAAGGCTTTAGACCTGTAGCTCTTTGGCATTTCTAGCCCCAAGTTTTCCATACTGCATACTTATTCCTTCACTGCATACAGATTGATTGTAGAGATCACAAATTACCTTGATCAGTGAAATGCCGAATGCTCCAGGTTTTATGTGACCAATAATCTGGTCACAAATTCGTGTAATGAATTGATGGGGTATAACAAAGATGAAAATATCTGCCCCAGCCGATGCTTCAACCACATCTGCTACAGCCACCTAGGACGAAAGTGAGGAAAAAAATTAATTAACCGTCCCTTGTACCATGAGTGAGTTAACATAGTTACAAAATAATTGTACACCTAATCCATCACAGAAGGGCATTAAAATAAGAATCCATAAACTAAAAATAAAGGAATCCTTAAACTAATTAATGCTATGACAGAGCGTTAACCTTTAATGCAATCAGGTATTGTATTCCAGATCAAAATGTCCATGAAGGCAGCATATCCTAACTTTTTAAAGCAGTGTGCCATACTAGCCCTGTGGAGATGATCTGGGAAGTATAATACAGCCTACAGCTGCATTACCTCCTCAAGTGCCCTGCAGAGCAGGGAAGGCCCTTCGCCCCTTTTAATGCAGTTCTTAAAGGCAGCCAAGTGACCCTGATAATACAGTTACAGTAGAGCCATGCTGCCAGGGTGTGGAGGCATAAGGCCTCTCCTCGGATGACTCTGGTCACCTGTGAATGCTTCAAGATCCATGGGGATCTGCAGGGTTTGTGGCAGACCCTATGGCTTACCATGTGTGGGTTACTCCTCTCATCCTGATGGAATGATCAAGAAGAAACTCTGCCAGGGGATCCTTATAGTTATCCTGCTCAAGCAGGATTCACTGCAGGAGATAGTGATTTGGCCTAGTATTTGCAAAAAATTAACACAAACACGCCAAGGAGCTGGCAAGCCCTACCCTGTCCCAAGTGTAAACCATTCCAGCTGGCATTAACAACAAAACCAGGGCTTCTAAGGAAGTCACCAGCTGAATTTCACTCTGCCACAGCTACCAGTAGCTTTATTGATGATAATAAGAGAACATATCCCCCTAAGAGTGGGGCCCTTCATCTGTGCCACAGTATGAGCTGAGCAGAAATGAAACGGCACTTTCAGGTCCACAGCTAGACAAACTGCAGCTCTCCGCATCAGCTTCTTTAAAGCCAAGGATTTGCATTCTTTTAAAATAACTGGCCTAACCCAGTTAGACCAATGTGAATGGGGAATTCCACTCGGTCATCGAACAGATTGGAGTGAAGTGAGCCATCAAAAACAGGACTGATTTTTAACTAATTAAAACACACCCTCCTAGCAAACTGTTCAGGCACACTTCTCCCGTAGCCTTATCCATCTAAGATGAACTGGGAGACTTATGACCTAAGCAGTGAAGAGCTACTCGTTGTTTAAATTCTACAGCGATGTGTGTGATACAAACCCCAGCATGTGAAGTGTCTCCAGTGGAGTGACAGGGTCCCTGCTGATTATAGCATCCAGCATGTTATAAAAGGCACAAGCAGGGCTGGCTCTACTGTTTTTGCCGCCCCAAGCAGCGCACCGAATTGCCACCGCGGACGGCGGGGGCAGTCCGTGTGCCGTTAGGGTGGCACACACGTTTCCGCTGCGGCGGCAATTCAGCGGCAGCTTCTGTCTTCAGCCGAAAGACAGAAGCCGCCAAATTGCCGCCACGGGCAGCGGAACATAGCAGCTGCTGCCGAATTGCTGCTGCCGCGGAAACACGCGTGCCGCCCTAACGGCACACAGACTGCCCCCGCCGTCCGCGGCGGCAATTCGGCGTGCTGCTTGGGGCGGCAAAAACACACGGACTGCCGCCCCTTGCAGATTGCCGCCCCAAGCACCTGCTTGGGATGCTGGTGCCTGGAGCCGGCCCTGGGCACAAGATATGCAGGTGGGTCCAGAACTCCTAGTGGTGTTCTTCACCTTCCGGTATAATTACCTCAGTGCCTTACGCTTTGTGCAACTGTGGGGCTTTTCTTTGGGGTAAATATCTGAGCTTCACCATCTCCTTCACCACATCACTGTAACTATTCTTCCTGCAGGAGCAAAGTAGCCTGCACACACTCCTCTCCTCACAGTGCAAGAAAATCTAGCACCTCCAGCCTGGACCAGCAGGCAGCATGAAACCAAAAGCAAGGAGCCATTATTTCAGCAAAAAGGTAGCAGATAACAGGAAGAGATGTGACTGCGAAGGCAGTCCAAGGCATTTAGAAGTCGGGGTGACTTCCAGTCACTGTGACCCCTGGGCAGTGGAGTTCAAAAGTGCTGCCGGAGAATGTATGTTGTATGTATGAAGGGAACGTATGTTGCATTAGGGACTGCAAGTAGAGGACTGCTTATACTGGTACAGGTTGTGCATCGACACTGCCACTGGGCTGATAGAACTATACCAGCAGGGACTTACGTTCCTCCGAAAAGGGGAATAACTATGCTGGAAAAAGTGGAAGGTTTTGTCAATAAAAGACTAAATTAAGCATGGACACCTGCCAGGCTGTGCTGGAAAAAGGCTGGTTTAGCTGGTACAACTTTCTAGCATAGGTCAGGTTTTAGGGTGAGTCTGCTACCGGGATAGGAATAAAAAAACAGGCTTTTTCTCCTGTTATATTGTTGTAAAAATAATCAAGGTGGTTCACGTCTCGCTTGGTATTAGACCACGGAGATCAAATCCACCTATGTCAATTTCAAGTCATGTGAGTGCAAACATGCTATTACAATACTAAATTTAGAAAAATTAACTACTCTAAGCAAGGAGGCCACTCATATGCAGCATGTTAATTTCTGTTTGCACAAATTAAAAGCTACTCTGTAAAGGCTGTGCTAGTTTCTTTACTTTTCAAAACACGACCATCTGGCAAGCTCCTGAACAAACAAAATGTCATCCTGCTTACTTTAAATTAAGTAGCTATAAATAATCTAGAACGATCACGTTTCTGAAGCTGTAAATTATCTAGTATGATCACACATTTCGAATGGCTGTAAAAGTTATAGTTTTTTGCTTTTGGTAGATTTTATTGTATTACCGATTAAAGTGACTCCGTTTTTCTATTCTGAAATCACACACGGAATTACAGCAATGCTCTTCATGCTGTTATATTTTATGCTGTTAGCTTTTCTATTGAACTTTGAGTTAGAAAGGGAGGGGGAGTTAAAACAACCTTAATTTTGTTAGGGTGGATGCTATGGGCCACATACTGTGCTGGTATAAATCAGCATAGCTCTATAAATGCTGTGGAGATGTGCTGATTTTCAGCTGGGCAGGATCTGGGGCTTTGTGTACAAAAACACAAATAGAGCTGGTTTGTTTGAAGTTGTATGTCCTTTAGAATTTAGATGTTTGCATCGCTTACAAATGTCTCAGTGGGTCAAATTCAGAAGTAATGTGAATGTTAGAGTAAGTTGGGCAGAAAAGAGATGTAAGTAATCTTAATACTTGGCATGTGTACATAGGATGAGATAGTAAACCCACAGATAAGGTTGGCAGTTAAAGCAGGATTAAAGTCCCTCTAATTCATACATTAATGACTAGTTGTAAATGATCCAAGCAACAGGGATTCCATTTAAAGAATTAAGGTCTAAACAAAGAACTTTAGCTTCCCTCTTCCGATTCCCCCCCCCCCCCCCCCCAGTCAACCTATCACCTCTCCCTAGTGTTAAATCCACTTTTTTAAAGCAAACCAGGGATTGTGAAATTCTCAGTCTGGCCCAACCATCAGTCTTAAAGCTTTGAAAGAACATTTCAGTTGTTTAGCCAACTTACCACATTTTTAGGTAACGTATGTCCTGGAAGATACTTCACATTTTCATGCTCTTTGTTTATGATCTCTGTGAGTTTCCTCCCATTTATGATTTCTTCAAACACCCACATCTTCACAACAGGATCAAACCTGTTAGACTTCTGGATATTTTTGCCAATAATTTTTGCAATAGCAGACCCCCTGTATAGCAAAGTAAAATACTTAGAGACAGGATTCTGTATATTTGTTTTGAAACCATCTCCTTAGGAAAGTTGAGTAACCCTAGTTCCACCTGGAAGCACAAACTGCATTGAGAAAAATACTCCGACCTCACTGAAAGGCCTGCATTACAGGAACTATGGCCATGTTTATATGCTCACTAAGCCCAACACAAGGCTCTTCCCTCAGTCAAGAAAATACCCACTGAGATATACAGAAAATGGATACCTAGTAAAATACAATTGTGGTCGGAAATCCAGGGTTAACGTAAGCATGATGTAGCATGTTACATCTTGTTTTTAATTTAGAACTTTGAATAATATTTTTTGTTTCTCAGATACTTTTCTTAGCTTCTTTAAAAAATAAAAATATTAAAAAAAAGTAGAGTAGCCCAAGCGAGAAGATGCTGCTGAGCAATCTGGATACGTTGAAGTCTGTGCATCTTACCTGAAATGTATCAAACTTTCCTATCAATAGCCGCACTCCAGGAGGGGCCTGCCTGAGGGGTGGTCTAGCTTAGTTAAAGGGACACTATCCGGTTAAAAATAACTCAAAGTCTAATGGTGTGACAAACAAGACCTTAGATGGTTAAAACCTGAAACAACTGAAGTCATCTAGTTTACTTTGCATCATTCATGCTGTGCATTTACTTGCTTTTCTGTCAGCTTGGACCAGTGGTTCTCAACCTGCAGCCCGCCGGGCTGCTTGCAGTCCAGTCAGCACACAGCTGCGGCCTGTGACATCCTCATGGCCATACAGGCAGTATATATATTGTGTTGATGCGTCCCACATAACACACGTGGCCCACAATGGTAAATAGGCTCAGAACCACTGGCATAGACAGTGAAATTAGACTAGTCATTTTCCCTGATTTCATTTTCTCATGCACCAGCACAATACTGCCATGTTTGAGTTATGAACACTGCAGGAAAAAGATTTAAATTAAACAAAAAACTTGATTTAACCGTAGAAGATGACCATGAAAATACTGGTTAGTGGTCTTTACGTTTTAAGAAAGAACTTAACATTTTGAGCCTACTTTGACTTTTAAGGACCTGTCCACATTACAAATACAACTTTTGAGTCAGAGGATCTGGTTACAATACTCTTGTCCCCTGACCCAGTTACAACACAGCTACAATTAGAAGCATGAACAGACCATAATTTGTGTGTTAGCCAGTTATCAGTAACTGATAAAAGCTTGGGTTTATCCAAGGTTAAGTCCAATTAGATGTTGTCCAAACAACAAGTCATAACTGCTTTGCAACTGGGACAGAGGGAAACCATGTTGTAACTGCCTCCCTTCACTCAACTATAGTAGTGACTTAAATCAGCTTGCACAAGGCCAATTGCTCAATAAGCAACAACAGAATTGCTTATCTTACTGTCTTTATTCATGCAAAAGTCCCACTGAAGTCAGTGGGCATTTTGCCTGAGTATTGGCCGCAGGACAGGTGCCAAGGTATGCAGTGATACCAGGCTACCCAAAGACCCTGGGGGTGTTGGGAGGCCTTGTATCATGAAGGCAATCTGTTTATTTTTTTAAGTCATTTACAAATGTAAAGTATATAGGTAAAAATTTCAGGGGGAAATATTCATTAAAGGGGCATAAGGATTCTCTTTGTGAAACAGATGAGGCCTACCATATTTAATACTAAAATTATATCTAATTTATAGTGCAGTTCTCGGCCCGTCCCATCAGAATGGGAGACTGAAAGGAGGGCGACGGTTTATGGAAGTGTGCAGTGACTAAGCATTGGGAAGAAAGGTTGCTTTTGTGGCTAAGGCACTTGCCTGGGACTCTGGAGATTGGGGGGGTCCTGGTTCTGCCACACACTTTCTCTGTGACCCTGGATAAATGATTTAATCTCCCTGTTATCCTCATTTTACAGATTGGGAACAATGTTCTCCCCCTCCCTCCCATCCTTCATCGGCCCTGTAAACTCTTGCGGGCTGGGACTGTCTCTTACCAAATGCGTACTCAGTACCAAGTACAATACAGAGGCCCAGATCTCATCTGGAGCCTCTCTGGGCACTACTGTAATATAAAAAGTTGGCCTGATTTTCAAAGCTACTGAGCATCCGCAGCTCCTGCTGATTTCAATGGGAACTACAGATGCTTGGCATCTTTGCAAATCAGGCCAACAAAGGCAAACCTAAAATTACTTAAGTATAAAAAAATGATGCTGATTATTTCGGATACCAGCTAAGGAACACTAAACGTTAAGAGAAACTGCTTGTTCTGGCCTTTAAGCAATCCAAGCTCATTTTAAAATTGAAAGATAGGGTCCAGCACACTGTAACCTCTCTTGAAAGTTTTTAGTAGCTTACAATGGACTGGCAGCTCTCAGAGAACCAGACTGCTTTTCCAACAGAGCCTTCATCGCTGATGTGCTCAGACGCTACTGGGGCACAGTTTTGAAACTGACAAGACTGGAACACAAAGGAATCTAGGTTACTAAATAAGCAATTTTAGAAAAATCTGAGGCGGTGTTCAGCAGTCAGCTGGAAAAGATTCTCACTGTGAATTAATGGGAGACGCGCACATAAAGAGTTCAAAAAGTGGTGCTCTATTTTACCTAACCTATTTGAAATTCATAGTTCAGCACTAACCAGCCTTTGGAAAGAATTGCTTTATCTGTGAAACCAGTGTTTAGTAGACTATAGGAGCGTGGCAGGGAAGGTTCACGAATGCATACAAAGCCAAGGAACGCTCCCACATAAACAACATTTTACCTCATTTATTCGCCAAAGATCAATTTATTAAAGGTAATAGAAGGCTGTCCTTTTTAATTAGATACCGATTAAAGGGTTGACAGAAACCCAATTTATGAAAAAAATCAACAACAACAAATAGTTTTTGCTGCTAATTCTTAAAACAATTTCTTCCAGGATAGATGAATAATAGTAGTACTATGCTTCAAGTGCTGGCTCTCAGCATTATTGGACCGTAGAACTTTTGGATGGCAATGTTCTGACTGAAGTCACTGACAATTCTATCAGTAACTTCAATAGAAGCAGGGTCAGTCCCCAGAGGAGCAGGATGGCTCATTAATATTAGAGTAGTGTCTTTCTCTTTAATTTGAATTGCAGTAGCATCCAGGAATTCCAGTCATGTATGAAGATCCCATTGTGTGTGGCTTTGTACAAACACAGAACAAAAAGACAGCCCTTGCCCTGAGCAATTTATAATCTATAGGTTTGGCTACATGGGGAAGTTATACCAGTGTGAGGTAGAGTTTGAATTACTATAGTTTATATTTATATGGGTCTAACTCCCCATGTGGGTGGGCACATTTATTCTGGAATAAGAGTGTTTTTTTCAGTTTAGCCTGTGTCACTCTGAAAGTGGTTTATACTAAGCTGAAAAAAAAAGCACTCTTATTCCAGAATAAATGTGTCCAGATAGGGAGTTGTACTGGTGGAATTATAGTGGTTTAATTATACTGGTATAATTGGAACAATCTACCCAGGTTTTCTACAGGGGAGACAAATAACATTTCAGAGAGAGAGAGTGTCCCCTCTGCATCAAATAGACGCTTGCTCCTCTACTAATAAATGCTCGGTCTTGTAAAGTAGTGAGCACCTCCAACTCCTACTGAAGTAAATTGGGAGTGGAAGGCATTCAGCATCTTGGAGGATCAGGCCCCCAGATACGGTAATTTAGAAATTAATCTGTATTTTTTAAACAAATAGCAGAACCATTATTAACTAACAAAACCTATTGCTCCTCTGGTTTGGCAGGTAGTTTATATAATCAAATCCGCAATAAGGCTTCCAATACTGTTGGCATAATAAGGATCACTGTGACTCACTGGGCAGCTGAGAGAAGCTGTTGAAACATTTTTGTCATGTGTCAACTATCTTGCTGAGACTCAGAAATGATCCCTGAACTGTTACTTAAATATCTAGTTTGAGGGCAACAGAAGGAATGGTGTGTCTGCTAGAGGTAAACATTCCACTGTTATGACTGCTTTTTAAAGAAACACTGTTTCAACCTTGACAAGCTCAAAAAACACCCTTTCCCCCAAATAAAAATGATTTTTTTCTGCTTTAAAATGTGTTTCCACCAGCTGCAACTACTCTAAGCCACCCAGCTTCTGGCTTAAACAATCCAAAGAACCACTGAGAGATTTGGATCACACACACACAGAAAGAAGTGTGCATGCCATGCTGTTCAGTCATACTCTGCTCTTATAGTCCAGAAGGAAAGCAAAATCCAAAGTCCACTGAACTTAGCGGAAAGAGCCCTATTGATTTCAGTAGGTTATGGATCACACCCAAAGTGCTTTCCAGAGCAATGTTCTTGCCCATTTCAATATCCTCCTGATTCATAACAAGGGGGAGAGCAGAATGGGGGTAGCACAATATTCACTCATATGAAGCAACAAACCCAGGACCCATGTAAGGCTGAATTGTCACAGAAATATGAAACCATATCAGCACCTTTCTGGAGAACAGTGGATTCCTGGGAAAGGTGCTAAAATACTTCAAAGGAAAATGCAAATGCTGCTTTAAATTTCTGTGTGGGCATGATGTTAAGTGAAGGCTGTCCTGGCGTTAGTCCTCGCCCCTTCATGTAAGGAGCACATACCCTTTGCTCTCCTTCTGAGCCAGAAGGGGGATGAAATGAGTTGGCCTGATCCTGCAAGCTGCTGAGAACCTTCAGCTCCCATTGAAGGCAAGTGGTGCTCAGCTTCTCTGAGGACCAAGCCCTAAAATGCTTTGATAATACTTAGCACGTTGGGATTTTCCTTTATACATATTACAGCGTGTTACAAAGGTGAGTAAATATCAATAACCCCATTTTACAGGTGGATAATTAGAGGCACAGAGTGGCAAAGTGATTTGCCTGAAGCCACTAAATTCCTGGCAGTGCTGTGAGTGCAACTGAAGCCTCCTGCCTTCCAGTCTGGTCTGGTGCAATAGACCACACTAGCAAGAATTTAGAGTGAATAAAGGGGCAGGGTGACACACATGGACCTATTGTATGCAATTGCCGCAATCTCACAGTCCAGATAGTGGTTTGGGTTGCCTAGGCCAGGAGCTGGAATTTTAACACTGGGCAGCCCTCCATAGTTAGAGCTGCAACAATGTTATTCCCTTGGGATATAAGGATAGGGAAGTATATCGATATTAAAATGCACTATGTAATTTGTTTTGCTGCGGGGGGTTAAATTTTCAAAATCACCTTGTCCCCTTCTCAAAGGTGAATTAGGTGTTTAGGGGCCCAAATCCTATTGAGTGAAAATGGGATTTGAGCTTCTCAGTTACTTAGGCGCGTTTCAAAATCTGACTTGTCATCTCTAGGGTGAGACTGTTCCTTTAAAATACAGATGTTACATAATGTGTGTCTTGGAGAGACATTCCTTTCCCTAATGCCCAATCTGAGATCTGCACTTGAATATACAGTTCAGAGATCTGCACTTGAATATACATGCACTGTTCTTTAGAAAACATGGTTTCAAATCCCAGTATAAACAAGACCTGAGGGAAGAAATTCTGTGTTCTCTAGCAGCAGGGTGGGGAAGGCAGAGAAATATTTTAAAATGAGTGTACATACTAGTGAGAGGCATCAGATTTCAGACCTGTCCATCAGGATTTGAACTGTGCCAGTATAGGATGCTACCCCTTTCAACTCTTCTCTGGGGACACCATCAGCTTTTGCAGAATTTAAGCTTTCAATTTAAAGATGGTTGTGAAGATAATGACCAGAATGCTCATCCAATGATGTCTTACTAAGTCTGCAGTTAATAACACTCAACTATGAAGGACTTCCCTGAAATTCCATTCATCTCAGGGTGTTTACTCTGAAACCTAATGATTTAAATTTAAAATGTAAACATTAGTTCCCTGTGATCTTTTTAGCAGGAACGGTTTGGTATTCTGGGATTGCTGGGGTCTTAGTAGTGTATCCCCATTTTTCCCCACTGTGAACCATGCTCTCAAATTTGTGTCCCTTTTTAGTGTAGAACTTCTTGAAATCTGTGTAAAGAACCAGTGCATTATTTTGAGCACATATTTTGGGAGACTGAGCTCCCTCACGGGGGACAGAAGGGAAAATAATCCCTTACAGAGGCCCAATTCTGCACATATGCTGATCCAGATTCTGAAGTCAATGGAAGTATTGTGTTGTATAATAGCTGTAGAATCAGGACCCGCATGTTCTCTTCCAGTAGGAGACATAAGGATCTCTGCAATAATTCATTGAGGAGTATAGGAAATTACCAAAAACAAACAAACAAAAAGCTTCAACTGAGGAGAGAGAGAACTGTTTACCAAAGCCAAAGGGAGAGTAGAGAACCTGGCAATCCCTCTAGCAAATTGCATGCACTTGCCATTTCCAGGCAGAGGTAACAGTACTAAATATCAAAGCAGGAGACATTTAATCTGCATTCAGTGGCAGTTAATTACCTGAAAGTTACAAAAAGAAGAGTACATGTGAAGATGGGTGAGCATGAGGTTATTTCACAGTCAGTCTGGGGCCTGGGGCACGTGGAAGACACTACAGACTCTCCTGGAGCCCCATGGAATCCTCCTCTTGCCTCTCCACCCAAGAGGTACAAGGCTCAGAGTAGTCACTTGCTACCTTTAGGTTTCAGTATGCATTTTACACGAGCAGCCACGTATCTGCCATGTGCACATGCTTCCCCTCATAGCACAGCAGAGTGGAGAGGACACTGTATGCGGAATCAGCTGACTTGGATTCTGTTCTCAATCCTGCTGCTTACTCTATGTGATCTTGGGCAAGCCATTTAAGCTCTGTAGCTACCTAGTTTCCCCATCTTAAAAAAATGGGGATAATACTGGTGCACCTCTGCAAAGCTTTGAGATGTATACATGAAAATGCTATTAGTTCTTACTAATAAGTACCTGGTGTTTCATATTTCTATTGTTTTTTCTCCCATTCTTAGTGGCATGTGTTCCTCTTCCATGAGCCACCAGCTTCTGATGGGCGTGTACCCCAATGTAGGAATTCCAAGAACTCTCCTTGGAGTACCACTGGGTTCTCCTAGCACCCAACTGTAAAACCCTAAAACTAAAGGTAAAGAACATCTTCTTCCACTAGTCACAGGCTTTCTGACAATGTCCCATTGTTTATTATTATTTCACATTTTGATTACAGCAGTCCCTAGGGGCCAACCACGTTGGGTCCCTGTTGTGCTGGACACTGTACAAGCCATCTAGCAAACATCAGTTCCTGCCACAAAGCGCTTACAGTCTGAGATGAAACTTAACAGGTGGACGAGCCAAACAGGGAGGTCCGGCTGGGGGCCAGGTTGAAAGAGTAACAAACTGAATAGATCTGCAGAGCTCTGGGCCAAGCAAGACCAATGGATCTTGTAGGGTTCACTAGGAATATTTTAGGACCACGGGTTCCTGGCTTTCCTATCAATAGCCACAGTCCAGGAGGGGCCTGCCTGAGGGGTGGTCTAGCTTAGTTAAAGGGACACGATCAGGTTAAAAATCACTTTTAATGTTTAAAGGTGTGACAAACAAGACCTTAGATGGTTAAAACCTGAAACAACTGAAGTCATCTAGTTTACTTTGCATCTCTTTTTCTGGCATTTTTAGCCCAATCCTAGATTCATTTTTTTTTCCAACCCAAATATTTCACTGACTTCACCGATTTCACTGACCCTGGGAGATGCTAAGAACCTGTTGTAAAGTCCTGAGTGCCCCCTTCACTCGCTGACTCTAGTAGTTATTAGGAGTGCTCAGCACCTCTCAAGATGAACTCAGCCTGGCAAAGGATCAGGCCCCTGTGTGTATATGTGCCTCTTTCCAACCAATGCTCAGGTGATGTGCAGTCCTCAATGTCATCTCAAAACCCAGGTAGAAACCCCCCCCATTGCCTTACAGTTTAACTGGTAGTTTGGAGACTTTTCAATACACCCAAATTCTGCTCTGCTACAGGCTTCTGCGTCGGGACTAGCTGCACTGCTTCAGTGGAGTTAATCCGGACTCACATTAGCATGGGGCAGTATGTGGCTTTGCAAAGGCAGAAATTGCTTAAATGTGCAGCCGGCACATACACCCCCCAATAAAACCATCTCGGGTGTCATTTTTTTGCGGTGACTCCAATTGCTCGGTTTTGTGTAAAACACCGTCATTCGCTTCTGCTCCGTGAGAAGGGGAGTCGGACGCGGGAGGCAGGAGCTGGCTGTGGATTGCGGGGCTCGCTGCAGCCTGGCTCTGACGGACTGAGCTCTCCCTTCCCCTGGCCCCGCAGACTCCAGCCAAGAGACACAATCTCTCGTGCAGCTAACGAGGCTCAAGGATTGAAGTCTCCGCTCCTCAGCCCGAGCCCCCCAGGGCAGAGAGAGGCGCTCTCGGGTCCCCGTGTGCTGCAACCCCCTGCCAAGGGACAGAGCCCAGCAGCGGGGCGCAGAGCGGCTACAGAAAGCGCCCAGATCTCCGCGCAAGGCTAGAGCCCAGCGCAGCCCCACCGCGGGTCCGGGCTCCAGGCGGCACTCACCAGTTCCCAGACCCAACGATGCAGACTTTCAGCGCAGGCATGGTGGCTCACGCGCCCTGGGGCGATGCCTGGTGCTGGTCTCCGATGTCACCGACCAGAAACCCGGTTGCGCCGCAGCAGCAGCTTGGTGCCTCCGCGTTGCTCAATCTTCCGCCTGTCAGTGCGTGTGGCCGCGGGAGGGAGCTCTGAACACTCCCCAACCTGCAAGCCCCGCCTGCGCCCTGAGATCCCGCTCGCCGGCCGCTCCCCCGGGTGTCAGCAGAAGGATGCTGCCCCTGGAGACCAATGGGAGAGAGCAGGTGCCAATGAGCCGCAGGGTGAGGTGCTGCTGAGGTGGCTCCTACCTTTGTCCCCGGGGCAGTGCGGGAAGGGAGGGAAAGGCAGGGGCTGGATGAAGGCAAATGTCACAAGTTCAAAACGCCCCTGTGCCAAGCAGGTGCCTTGTGCTACCCACCGGGGGAACCTCCCTGCTTAACCCTTTCGTTGCTGAACATCTTTGCTACCCCATCCACAGTGTGCCGCCAAAGCACGGCTCTCGGTTACGTTCAACAAAATCCAGGATGAAAGTCCACGTGTAACTCCGCCTTCCCGAGCCCCGTTATGTGCAGGCGCTGAAGCGATCACCCGAAATGGCATAGACAGGACAAGAGGCGTTGTAAAGCCCAGGCAAAGGGCAGAAGACGGTGTTTGTAATAGCCTGGGACCAACTGGGCTGCAACCCCGCTGCAAAGTGTTTATAACACCCGTTCTTTGCATGCCTATAGCCTCTCTTAGGCAGGGGGCACAAAGCCCTCTAGAAGAGCCATCCCTTAAGACAGGCCTTGTCTAAACAGGAAGGGTCTACCCCTATAGTTATACATGGATAGCTACATCCCTATAGCCCCCCATGCGTGGGGACATACTCCTGGAGAAGAGTGGCTTTTTTACCTTTAGCATAAATCCCTTCCCAAGCAAGGTAAGCGAAACCAAGAAAAGCCACTGTTATATTGGACTAAGACCACCCACTGGTATAACTGTTTAAATTCAGACCTTAAATTATGCCAGAAAACTTTCCCATGGAAACAACGCCTTAGTCTTGTAACCCCCACTATACAGTAGGTCAGTGTCATCTCCATTTTCTAGGTAGGGAAATCAAGGCACAGAACGATTCAGCGACTTGTTGAAGATTAGGCATGCTGAGGCAGTGGCAGAGCGCAAGAATCCAGAACAGGTCCCCTAGTCTACCCGATAGACCACTCTGTTCCCCAATTTCACCCTGTCTGATTTTGCGTTTGCAGATGACTGAGCCACACAGATTTTAATGGACCTCCATGGAGAAGTTCCTGTTAAGAATGCTGTGTTAGATTCTGTGATTCTCCTGTGGCAGCACTACCTGATGTGATATTCAGGATTTCTGCATGACAGTGGGTGAATGTGACAACAGACAGACTTCATAAGAGCTGCAGACTTAAACCGTGGGCTCAATAAGAAGCCAGCGGTAGGTTACATCTCTCCATGGCCAGACTGGAGGACTTGTTCACAGCTTTAATTCTGTAAGAGCTCATGATCTGTTTCCTTTCTCACTCAGGTAAAAGGCAGTGTGGTGTCTGGGTTTGGAGGGCTGGGTTCAGCTGATAACATCTCTGTCTAGTCATCACTGCACACACACTGTTCCTATTCTTTGGGCTAAATAGGGGAACTGAAAGGGTTATTTGGGAATACAAAGCCATGTCCCACCACCTGTGACTTTGCCTAAAATTGACACAGTTACCTCTCAAACCTCCTGCATCCACCTGTCTCCCCCTCATGTGCTTTGTCATTCTCTTAATCCTGCAAGCTCTCTGCTTCATTCTCTCTCTCTCTCTCTCACATCTCCATGACTTTTCATATTTCCCAGTGTTCTGCCACAATCCTGTGATTCCCTGTAGTGCAGGGGACCACAGGCTTGTTCACTATGTGACAGCATATGTTGCCTTTGCAGCAGTGTCCTGAGTCAGTGAGTGTCTGGCTCTGTGTGCTGAGGAGGGCTGCCACAATGACTCACAAAGGGAAGACAGGCTGCCAACATTTGACAGGCCTGTGGGTGGTCTGTGAGGTACACATCTGCTCAGCCAGCCCTGCTGTCAGTGTCACCAGTTCAAATGGCTGGTGCCTCCTTCAGGTGACCTGCGTCTGTTTGGGGTTACACAAACCAGGACAAACTCTAGACTTTGCAAAACTGACCAGGGGGTGTCCCTGACACATGGCCACCAGGGTCACATGGCCACCCTTTCATATACACAGGTGTGTAACACTGTTATTACTGTATTGTCAAGGCCCCATGAATGTTCTCAGTTCTGGGAATACATCTACACAGCACCTGGGAGGTGTAATTCCCAGCGCAGGCGGCCACACATGCACTAGCTCTGCTTGAGCTAGCACCTAACAATAGCCATGTGGCCACGGCAGCACAGGCAGTGACTCAGGCTAGCTGCCCAAGTATGTACCCAGAGGGTTGGGTGGGATTGTACTTGGGTGGCTAGTCCAAGCTGTTGCCTGTGCTGCCACAGCCACACGGCTATTCTTAGGCACTAGCTTGAGCAGAGCTAGGGTACGTATGACTACCCATGCTAGGAATTACACCTCCCTCCCAGCTACTAGTGTGTAGACATACTCCAACTCCCTCCTGCCCCCTGCCTTTCAGTCTCTTCACCTCAGCTTTACTCCATGCCTGCAGCTCAGAGCTTTCTCCCCTCTCACTTGCCCTGTCCCCTTCATCCTTCTCCCTTCCCTTGTCTTTCCATTTAGTTTATCCCCTCTTAACTAACCCACATGCCCCAACAAATTGTGGACATAAATATTTGCTGCCATCACATTGTTCACTCTGCTTGTGTGTTCCCTTTCCCCACCCTGTGTCTATCATGTGTATTAGACCCCAAGGCCTTCAGGGCAGGGACTGTCTACTACTCTGTGTTTGCCCAGTTGCTAGCACAATGGGGGCCTGATTTGGGTTGATCCCCAGGCACTAAGATGATAAAAAAATAATAGCATTCTCTGTAACAAGCTGGATCTAAACTGTGCAACTGTTAGCAAACATTAATCTTTCATTATTCTTTTTATATGAAACTCTCATGATTACTTGACCAAAACCCCCAGAATCATTTGTCAGCCCAAAGGTTCTGGCTAAACTCTGAAGAGTGTTTTCTTTTGGATACATGAATGTCTTTGTCCTAGTAAGCCTGTCCGTTATTATCCACTCTGTACTCTGAACTTTAGCTAACCCTAGTGTGTTATGAATAAGCTGAACTTTAGCTGGACTATAGCATGTTATTAAATAATAGATTGCGTGTCTTTTGTACTCCAAATTCTTGACCCTTAGGGAAATGTCCAGATGTCCAGAAAGGAACTACTTATAACTGATATGGGGCAGGTGCTTTCTGTAACCAGTAAAATAATAATCTATTGAAGGATGCTTTTAGCTTATCAGTAATTATTCTACCAGATGATTTCTGTCATAGTGACTTGGTTATAGATATCTTTTGCAATTGATAAAATAGTGGATGGTTGAACTGATGTCTTTAGCTTATCAATTATGTAAAACAGATACCATGAAAAGAAGTCCTCAGTCAATAGTTCATGTTCTTGGTCTCTTTTCTGTGAACATACATAGTATATAAAGAAATGCCTGTTATAGATGTATGCTATAATGGACAAAATGGTGTAATTGAAAAGGGATGCTCATAAGTGCTCCGTAATTGATAAACTTAGTAATTGACAAAATAGGCTAGGAGATGTGCTCTGTAATCAATGTCTCAGCAAAACATTAAGGTATGGATTAATGTCTGAGCATTAAGAGCTAACCGTGGTCCTAGCAGTGATACATTAATTACAAATATCATTGGCTTATTGATTCAAAATAAGATCAAACACGAGAGGACTTTTCTTTGTTCTGAACAGTCTACAAGAGATGAGTTTCAGGGAGTTTGTCTGAAGTGAACTCAGGTAGGCGGCCTCACTTCTGTACTCTCAGATTTGGTATGTATGTTTCCTTTGCTATATTCTGTATAGTACTGCATTAAGTATTGCTGGATGGTCTGTCTTAACTAACTCCGTTGAAGTTTTATTTATTTGACACCATGACTTACATTGGAAAAGAATACAGAGGGCTAGACCCTACTTTCCTGATTCACCCAAGCAATTGTGGTGCCTTCAAAGGAACTACTCTCATGAGTCATGATTTGGGCCAGAATGTCCAGTGGAAATAGAGGGATGAAAGTGCAACATGTATTTTAATTTCCCTCAATTTAAGGAGAAACCTTTGTGCTGCCACTGGCCCGCATTGATGGCTGCAGGTTAGCATTGACGCTCAGAGATGCTTAATACAACCTGGAGACTAGATGAAAACTCCCGCAAGGGTAGGAAGAGAAGAAACAGCTGCATAGCAAGTGTCATGTGTTGCTAGACTCTGCTGCCACTTTCACTCAGCTCCTCCCCAGCACATGCTCCACACTAGTAAAACCAGGATTTTGCCCCGAGGATGTTATCAGCAGATGGATGCATTTTACTAACGTAAGCGGTTAAAACTCAATGGAATGTATCCGCAAACATGAGAAAGTGAACACTGGTTCAGTGTGGACATGGGCTAAATGCAAATTTTAAACAAATAGTGTTAATGCAGTGGTACAGCTAGAGCAAGGGGTTCACTTTTGGAATGTCCTGAGCACTCAATATTTCAACCTTAACTTTGCATTGAAGAAAGTTTATTTTTGTTTTAATTTTTTAAAGTGTGTTCTAATGAGAGAAAGAGAAATCTGGAATTATTTGGCTTGGGTAGCTTACTCTGACTTTATCAGCCATGTTTGTCAATTGTTTGATCAGGTCCTACTGCTTTCCTTTTGCAGAGCTTTCAAGTTCTTTTAACAAGCAGGTTTTTGCGGAAAGTTCTCTACTTGGGGGTTCTCTCTCCTACCAAGTTTATAAGAATTATAGGCTCACAGCTGCAGCAGATCACATGGAGGCATCCTTAACTGACCTTAAGTAAGTTCCTTGATGAATAAGGACCTATTCAGCCTAAGACCTTACAAGTCTGATAGCTTCAGCAACAATGTAAGAACAGCCTTAACACATGTGTACTTGAAATTAGAGCTGGTTAGAAAGCCAATATTTTTCCTGCAAGAAATTTTAAATTAAAAACAGTTTTGAATTGGCATTGTCAATAGTTTATTTTTAAAAACCAAGAAATCACAACAAATTACATTCAAAATGAACATTTTCATTTCGATACTTCCTGCGGAGGGGTGGGGGATGTCAATATTTTCCATCAGAATTGATATGTCCCCTAGAAAATTTTCCGTTTTAATTAAATCATGTTTTGGGTAGGTAAATTTCTGCACTAAAAATTTTGACCAGCTGTACTTGAAATGTGATTTTAAATAAAACTGAAATGCACACTTCCTCCAGAGGCTCCCATAGGACAGGGTAAAGGGGCATGAAGGATCAACAATTTGATTCTGCTCTAACAGTTAGACCTGATTTAAAATTATTATTAAACATTTATATTGTGGTAGTATCTAAAGGCTGCAATCAGTTAGATGCCCCATTGTGATAGGCACACTGCAAATATAGAATAAATGATAGCTCCTGTCCCCAAGGAGCTTACAATCTAAAACGTTTGTAACTTTAAAACTATTGAACTGATTTTTGTTAGGTACTAAGGGAATTGATTCGATTGGATGAAACCTCCGCAAAATATGGCATGGAAATCAGTGCAGAGAAAACCAAGCTGATGACAAACAAACGTGATGGGATCAGCTCATATATCACTATCAGTGGACAAGAGCTGGAGACCGTGAAACAGTTCAAGTATTTGTGGGCAATCATCACTGATGAAGGATTCAAGGCAGAAATTCGGGCAAGAATTGAGCAAACAACAGCAGCAGTGGCAAAGCCTAAGCCAATTTGGAGGAATAAGAACATCTCCCTGGAATGCAAACTGAAACTGCTGCATGCACAGGTCATCTCCATTTTTCTGTATGTGTGTGAGACATGGACCCTTACAGCAGAACTTGAATGGAAAATACAGGTAGTAGAGATGAGATACTTCTATAAAATCCTGGGCATCTCCTACTTCGACCACATCACTAATGAAGAGGTCCGCAACATCATCACTCAATGCGCTGGGTCATATGAAGACCTCCTGACAACCGTGAAGAAGCGCAAGCTGAAGTGGTACGGCCATGTAACAAGATCATCTGGCCTATCCAAGATCATCCTCCAAGGGACAGTACAGGGGAAGAGAAGAAGAGGTAGACAGAAGAAGAGATGGACTGACAACATAAAAGAATGGACAGGAATGGACTTCGCGGAGACTCAAGCACTGACACAAAATCGTCAGGGGTGGAGACAATTGGTTGATTGCTCATCAGTGATGGTGTCCCAATGACCAATGCGGTTATGGGAGTAATGACTAGGGGGATCTATTTAAAAAAAAAACAAGTCTGAAGGTTTTAGCTTCACTCATTTTAGTCAGTTGGGTGCTCAGTTTCTGATTGAAACATATGGACAAAGTGTTTTTCACACCTGAATGGTTCAAAAACTGTTTATCTGATTTTCCTCAGGGTTCCCCAAAAATGTGTCTGTAGAGAAGACCAAGCATGGAAAATTTCTGAAATTTTCCATGAGAAAATTATAAGCAATCCAAAAAGCGAGAGAAGAATGGAAGCTGGAGTTAGTTCCATGTGCTATGTTGGTGCTTGCTCTAACACAATAGAGAACATTTTCAGGACAAGTAAAGTTCGTGGTCAATATTACTGCAGTGTTGCAGAACTAGACAAATATTTAGAAAATAGCCATAACGGACTTGAGGATGGGAAAGTAACCAAAGTTAGTTCTTTATTCAAAACAGAATTCTGCACAAATAAAAAAGGAGTATTATGGCATTTCAAGGAAAATGTCCTGTCTGAGGGCAAGGCATTCAGCACTTGTGAATGAAAAGATGAAGAAACATTTGATCTGATTAGAACAGACCTGCAAAGACTCCCCAAAATCTGAGCACAAACAGCTTGTAGGCAGCACCAGTCATGATGAGACTGAAGAGATGACCATTTGAAGTTATGATGCAGTTACAACTTCAATTGATCAGGGTAAGGAGAAGAAATAGGGCAGCTGGCGACAGAAAGAGCATAGCAGCAAGCTCCCTTAAACGGGGCTGATACAACAACATATCAATCGAGCACAAACAAGCAGGAAACACAGGTTTGCCTACCAAAAATACGAATGGGTTTTGGCTGATTTTCCAAACTGACCTGGCTGTTGTGTTGTACCTAGAAATTGCACTTGAACACAGATGACATGGAGGTAAACATAATAATGGGAGATGTACAGCAAATGGATAGATACCAACATTGCCATAGGAACCACTCTGCAAAAGTGTGTAGGAGTGCAGCAAGGCATGAAAAGCTTTTAGGAAGGAAGGAGGGGATCGTGACTGAGGCACTGAATTCACTCAGTGACTGGTAAATTTAATCTAGATATTAATAAAAATGCATTAACTTTCAAAGAGATTGAGAAACAGAATGCAAAACAGAAAAGGTCTTTGTCTTTTATTGCTCCTCTGTGACTTAGGAAGCAGCCTCAGAAAGTGGCTCACCCCCAACCCCATTTCCTAGAGAGGTACCCAGGAGAGGAGGGAGGGTGCACAACAGATGAAGGGCCCAATTTTGCAGTAACTGGGAGGAGAACCAGGACCTCGGTGTTTGAACTGTGACGTTCCGGCTGCATTCCCCTTGCAAGGGGTCTGGTGTTCTTCAGACTAATGCAAGGAGAGTTTGTGTTACCTGCGTTTTTACCTTAACTTTACATCCCCTTCACAGTGCACAATCCAGAACTGTTCCTAGCTACACCACGCATTGACCCCATTGCTCTGTTCAGCACTGACCCCATTGCTCACCTTTGCCTCTCCCAGCCTTCACGTTCCCAATGCAGCACTATGCAGGAGAGTTGGGCGGGGGAGGAGGGGGGGGTCACATGGGCTGCTGCTTCCTGGCTCTCCACAGGAGGGGAAGCCTCTGCAGGAGGTCCAGCACCTGCAGCTCAGGCTACCAACAGCTGCCTCTAGTGGCAGAGGCCACTGAAGCATCCACTGTAATTCAGCCAAAAATGCTGAGCTGTCAGGCACTTCCTGAGAGATCACATGAAGGGAAAAAATGCAGCAAAATCACAGGACTCAAAAAATAGGAGTTGGCAGCACTGCAGCTGGTTCATGTGGTCTGCTTCCCCCTTTGTGTGTCCGTGTGCGCACGCACACATAGGTGAAAACCCTGGGGCAAGGCAGAATTTTAAAACAGTCTTTTTTCTTTTTGCTTGTTTTGTACATTGGAAACATCAGCTGCTGTCTCCCCTCTGTGCTGGAGAACCCTTGGGAGCAAGGGTTCTCAACCAGGGGTACGTGGACCCTTGGGGGTACATAGAGGTCTTCCAGGCTGTACATCAACTCATCTAGATATTTGCCTAGTTTTACAACAGGCTACATAAAAAGCACCAGCGAAGTCAGTACAAACTAAAATTTCATACAGACAATGCCTTTGCTGCTCTATATACTATACACTGAAATGGAAGTACAATATTTATATCCCAATTGATTTATTTTATAATTATGTGGTAAAAATGAGAAAGCCAGCAATTTCTCAGTAATAGTGTGCTGTGACACTTGTATTTTTTTATGTCTGATTTTGTAAGCAAGTCGTTTTTAAGTGAGGTGCAACTTGGGGGTACGCAAGACAAAAGGGGTACAGTAGTCTGGAAAGGTTCAGAGCCACTGCTTTGGAGGATTGAAATGGAAGAATGCCATCACAACAGCCTGAAACTCAAACTGCAGTTTTCTCAGCCTTGTTAAGTCATCGAGGTATAGATGGCTCACCAGCTGCTTGGTATTAGATTGTTGATTCTGTAAGTCCCTGGTTGGTGCACAGAGGGATGTGCAAGGTTGTGGCACTCCAGCGCAAAGGCAGGATAAGCATTACTGGACCAGAAGTAATTCTCCAGCTCCTTGTGCTTCCAGGGCCAGATATGTAAAGGCATTTAGATGCTTAATGCTCATTGGGAATTAGATGCCTAAATATCTTTACAAATCCTGCCCCCACTCTCTCTCAGAAGTGCAAGGTAAAAATGGGTGGCATATAGGTGGAGAATGGGCATGTCTGCAGAAACTTGAGCTTATGAGCCTCATAAAGCCAATGGTGCTACGCATTCCCCTCTCTTGCCTCATTCCTGCTAGTAGGCAGGAGTAACTTGGCCACACAGCATTATTGTGGGATTGGGAATCCTCTGAGCTTCCATGTCTACTCCTATTTTAACCCTGCCTCTGTACACCTGAACTATGCAGGATCAAGCCCTAAAGAAGGACTTTCCTTCTGGGGAAAACTTCAAACATGTCCCACTCCAAGCAAAAATTCTTTCACCTTTTTTGTTTTCTCTTGACATGTTTGCTAGCTCCTGAAATTATTGATGTGTAAATGGGTTCTCTCTTTCACAGCCTCCTCGTCCCTTATTCCTAGCTCAACCCAGTGGCAATGTCAGACGAAATCTGAGGTATAAGTCACTGCAGAAATAGACACACTGAAAACTAGTCAAAAAGAGAAAAGATTTATGGGTGCAATGATCCCCTACATGGGAGGAGATACTTAAGAAGGTCATCACCTGGCATTGGTAGAAAAAGTATGAGGGTACCAAGGAAACCTGTGAAGGAGAGTGAAAGGAATGATCTCTGACATACCATGCAACAGCCAGTCATATTCCCAACAGGTGTCTCCAAATCAGGGTGAGACTCAGGGCGAATATAAAATGCTGCAGTTAGCTCTGAATAATGTAGAGCCTTATTTAGCATGGAGGACATGGAGCCTAGTGGGAAGCTATGAGTTGTCTAGAAGGGCTGCAAGCTTGTTTCTGCTCTTTGTGTTTCCACTGTTGCCACTTTGCCTAATTATTTAACACTGGCCCTCTTCATGATGCCAACAATTACACCAGATCTTCTCTAAAGCTTTAGAAGCAAAGGATTCTGGGGCATACATGAGAACTGGTGTGCAGCTGGGGGATAAACATGTCTGAATGTCAGGTTGTGACTTGTGTCAGGTGTCATGTATCAGGTGTCACCAAAGTTGTTGGGCAATCACCTGTCAAGTGGCCATTTTTTTTGGCAAAGAAGGGGGGCAAAAACAGATGGATCTACATTTTAGCAAACAGCAGCATGGACCCTCTTTCATTGTGAGACACCATGACTCCAACTTCACAGCAGGAATGAAGTTTATCTAGGAGTAACCCTCAGGAAAATGCATTTCAAAGGGCACTGGACTATGAAAGTTTGGAGCAAAACCTCGCCAAGGTAGCGCTCCCTATCTCTCTCTCTCTCTCACCTAAGTAGGCAAAAGAAGTAGTCACTTGACTTTGGGAGGGTTCCTGACCTGAAATTTGGTCAGCCCTGTTGCTGGGAGCATGTGGTAAGGATATTATCTTGAACCAAGTCTACTTTGTTAAGTTTTAGCACTAGGAAGCATTTTATCTTTATTTCTCTTGTAAGCATTTCTGACTTTAGTGCCTTGTACTTACTTAAAATCTCTCTCTTTGTAATTAAATAAACTTGTTTTATTCTTTAACCAAAATCAGGGGTGACCACCTGAGTCTGAGAAGGAGCCAGAATTTACCAATGTACATTGCCAAAGAGCCACAGTAATACGTCAGCAGTCCCCCCCCCATCAGCTCCGCCCCCTCTTCCAGTGCCTCCCACCCACTGGCAGTCCCACCGATCAGCGCCTCCCCCTCCCTCCCTGCACCTCCTGATCAGCTGTTTTGTGGTGTGCAGGAGGCTTAGAGGGGGAGGAGCGAGGGCATAGCAGGCTATGGGGAGGGGGCAGGAAGGAGTGGAGTGGGGGCAGGGCCTGTGGCAGAGCCAGGGGTTGAGCAGTGAGCACCCCCCGGCACATTGGAAAGTTGGCACCTGTAGCTCCAGCCCCGGAGTTGGTACCTGTACAAGGAGCCGCATATTAACTTCTAAAGAGCTGCATGTGGCTCCGGAGCCACAGGTTGGCCACCCCTGTTCAAAATGAGTCCAGTGTTGCATTCAAACTGAATTGTTTGGGTAACTCCAATTAAAGTAGCAAACTGCTGGATATTGTTCCCTTACAGCGTCAATGGACCTAAACTATCGAACTGTCCAAGAAAGGGCTGGACAGTGCAGAACACACATTTTAGGGAAAAATTTGGGGCTGTGTGTTGGGGTCACCCTGCAAGTGGTAACCAAGGCTGGTGGAAGCCAGCGTGTGACTGCAGCGTGCTGGCAGGCTGCATCTGTACACAGACACTCAGGATGTGACCTGCTGTTTTGCTGTATGTGAGCTGCCCAGGTTGGGATTGACAGCAGCAAAGCATTGTGAGGTACCCCAGGTTGCAGGGCAAGTGGTGACAGAACTCCTCAGTGGTCATGACTGCACCCTGGAATGTGACGACAACCCTCCTGTTAGGGTGATAAATGTTATTATCCCCATGTTGCAGGTGGGAGAATTAAGGAAGACTTTGGGCAAGGTGCTGAGTACCCCCAAGAGATGCTGAGGAGCCTCCACTCTCACTACAGACAAACTTTGCCTCTCTATTGATTTCAATGGGAGCTGAGAGCATTCAGTACCTTGCAGGATCAGACCAAAGTCACTATGGATCATATTTTCAAGGGATACTTCTCATCCTGGCCATCTCAGTTTTAGAGGGCTCAACTTTGACACCAATGGCCTCATTTGCAGACGTGCTTCCTTTGCCAGCTCTTGCAGATGGCGGTGCTCAGCACTGCTGAAAAATGACATACTCAAAGCTGTTTGGTAAATTAGTGGCAGAGCCAGGATTAGAACTCAGCAGCAGCTGGCTCCAGTCCCTCTGCTCACAGCACGCCTCCCTGCCAAAGCATTTTACAGAGCTTACGATCATGGAAGAAAGTGATCCCTTTTGCCTCAACAGAAACAGTCATTTCATGAGCTGCAAAGTTCAGGAGGAAGGCTGCAGCAAATTCCTTAGCTTGTGCAAAATTAGCAAATTCAGCTGACATCCTTCAGTCACACGCTCGCATTGTGCAAGAGTGGCTTGGCCTTTCCACACAAAGGGAGACTTGAGAAAGCCCCATCCGCCAACGAATGCATATGTATAAGTGAAAAGGGCAGGGGAGGCTTCCTGTGTGACTGGAGCACACAGAGGCTGGAAGCCAAAATGAAGGCTCTGTACACACAGTCAGCTGTTAACAACAGCACTGACACACGGCCAATTTAAAAACTGGGCTTGCTTCCAAAATCACTGCTGGCCGCTCGGGAGCTGCTTTGCCAATAGCAGGAGTCACAACTAAGTGACTACATCAGACTATGTGGAAGGCCTCATCTAGACTGGCTACAACAGCGTCTAGGGATCTGGCCACAACACAGTTGCCCCTAACCCAGTGACAACCTGGTTAAAGGCCATAGTATAGATAGTACCTAACTGTGGTTCTGTAACCAGGTTGTAGTTGTGGTGCAGAGGGGGCCTAAAAGTCATCCTGAAATCCTGCCTCCACAAGACATAAGATGCAGTGGGACTGTGAGGTTCTGCTGTGTAAGTGTAGGGGCATAATTCTGGCAGCCCATGCAGGGGTGCAGGAGGATTGTATGCATTTCACATGCTGTGCAACTGAGTTTGGCAAACTACATCCATGGCAGCACATATGGGGGGTTGTGATAGGAAGGGACATGATCAGCTGACCTGCAACTATGTAGATGTGGGGGTGACTTTCCTAGGGGCAGAGTCATCTGCCACTGAAGGCACCTGCAGGTTGTGCATGGCAGAACACTCTCCAAATATGGTAGGTAGCTGTGATTTAAGCAGGGAAACCTGTTGAATAAGCAGGTACAGACAATCTTACAGCAGTGCCAACAATGCAACATCAACGTGAGACCCCATCATCATGTAGTTCCAGCAGCAAACCTCCTCCCCAAACACATACACACATGGTGGGAATTCAGTTACCTCAGAAGCTGCAATAGCAGCTATGAAGTAGCTGTTCCATAGACTAGAGGAAGGATTTATTTTGCCCCCAGTCTCTGCATAACACCCTTGGGCACAGGCGCAGCACATTTGCTTAGACTGTGCTTTTTTTGTGAGGAGAGCTACTTAAGTTGCCAAGCATGAAATCCTACAGGACTGGCTTCAGTGCTAAGACTTCCCAACACATTGAATAAGTCCCATTTATATTTTCATGCAAGGCTCATGTGCTGATGCTGTGGTGCATGTGCACAGAGCGTGGCAATGAATAATGCTAAGCAGAACTGGAAATACTGCAGAACGTGAGTTTGAAGGAGGTGAAAGGGGAATGGGGAAAAGAGGGAAGTTTCATACACAGAGTGAACTGCTGCCAAATTCTGCCACGGCACTCAGTTACATAATCAATTGAGCGACTCTATATTTACACCAGTGTAAATGGGAGCAGCATTTGGCCCTATGTCTATATGAATAAGGTTGGGTTTAAGAAAGAAAAGTGAGGAAATGATGAGAAAATGGGCAGCTACTAAGCATCACAAATAACTTACAAAAGCTGTTGGCCTATTAAAGCTACATGGGGAATTAGCAGTATCCAATAAAACCAAGCCCCTTAGCCTGTATAAAGGTCAGAAACCTAGAAATTCCACCAGGCCATTTCAGCCATTTAAAATACTATAGGTCAAATTCTGCTCTGTGTTACACTGACTCAGCTATTTTTGTAATGGGGGCAGGGAATACCAGTTGGTATGCAGGTTATTTTAGGAGGCAAGGCTGTTCTTTTAATTGTATTTTCCCTTCAGATTTTGTGCTATTGCTCTGAATAATACCCCTTGCACCCAGTTTCTACTTTATTATAACTATCAGCTAGAGAGTCACAAGAAGCAAGAAATGTGTTTCCCAAACTATTAATAGACCAAATGTCAGTTGCTCTGAGTAAGTGATTAACCTTAATAGTCAGTCATTGGTCAATCATTGCAAAGATTACAAACACAGGCATTGAGCACTACTAACAATGATATCTTGTCATCCATTTTCTTATCAATGAGTAACTATCTAATTCACTAGTACTCATGGGAAAAAAATTCAGTGTGGGGAAGGTGGGGTAGCTTCTTCTCTTCTCTTTTCTTCACCAGGACCATGTGCACCGAGGCACAGGTCTCTACCTAATTTTCTTCTGTGTGGACCAGCTACTGGAGGGGAACACAATGCAATTAGCCAGGGTGTTTAAACATGGTCTCAGCCAAAGGTAATTTGTTTTTAAAGTTGGAGATAAATTTGTTCAGCTGTTGTGGGTGGATGGGGAAAATATCTTGCCTGTTGTTTTTTTAAATAAGACTTTTTGGGTCACAAATAACTAAAACTCAGCTGATTTTTAAAACTTCAAACTTTGAATGTGGCTAGTCCCCAATGAGGACTGTAGGAAAAGCTGATTCAGAGAGGTGTGGTGCACCCACAACTCCTACTCATTTCAGATGAAGTTAGTGGTAGCTGTGGGTGATCAGGATCAGGCCTGGGTAATTTTTGTAATGACCAGGAATGATTGCAAATTTGGTTTCATGTGCGTGACCACAGAAAATGACTGTTATTTTAGTTATGTTGTTTCCTGCACTGCAATGGGATTGTACATCTCTTTAATGCCACATTATGGAACTCCATGGTACTGAAAGTAATGACATAAGTAAACACCTTAACTAGTTTTTTTTAATTGACTATGTATGAAGCAAATCTATACTTATTTATATTCTTGTTACCCAGGGCCTGATTCTGAGAGGTCCTGGATACCCACAGGAGGAAGTAACTGCCTTGCTCTTGTGTTGTAACAGGCTGCAGGCAGAATTAGCATCCCACTGCAGGTGTAGCAGCAGTTACAAAGGGCCTAGTGGAAAGAGGTGAAAAGTTACTGGGTTCCTTTCAGTAACAGTTGCCCACAACAGAAGGAAATGAATCAGGGACATGACATTTCTGATTTAGTTCTTGTGTCATGTTGTGGAAAATTTGCCAGGGATGTGTGTGTGTTAAAATACAAGGTTTTTCCTTAGAATGCCGTGCCACAGAGAGGGCTATTTTTGGCAGAGAATTTCCTCTGAAGAAATTCTATGGCCCCCAGCCCAACCTGGCATGGGTTCACAAAGCCAAAAAAGCAGTAGAGCCAGCCTGGTTCTGCTGTAGTGAGAGGCGAGGCTGCAGAAAGACAAAACAAGGGAATTTTGTCTCTCTGCCTGCCACAATATGTTCAGTCTGTGTTCAGCTCTAGGGGAGGAATCACACCCCCAGTTACTAGGGTGAGCCCTCACATTGGGTCCTTTCAGGCTTTTGGTGAGGGAAAAGAATTTGACCCCAAAATAAAGTTCTAGAACTTCACTTTTAATACTGGATGCTAGTGAAGGTCCAGCTTCACTCTATTTCCTCATTAGGCAAGGATGTTATGAATGTTACTGACATTCTCATGGCCCAAGATTGCCTTCGTGTGGTATAAAGCCAACTGCGAGTGGTAAGTGTCTCTTTCAGTTCTAAAGGGATAGAATTGTGTACTTAATTGTTTTTTTTTATTTGGGATAAATGCTCCCACAATATCCTTAGTCCTGTGTAGCCTATGCAGCAATGTGTTTCAAGTATTTTAAACATTTATAACATGTATATAGAGTGCCACAGGAGTTCTGAGTTAGACCTATTTTTAGGGGTGGGTATGGTTGCTGCCTTTTTACAGGAAGATGTTTGTTCCCAGGGATTACTTGCCCTGTGGAGAAAAACTGAGTCTCTTAATGGTCTGGTATTGCTTTTTCATTCTGATGCCACTTAATAAGCTCTTTGTTTTTGTAAGGAGAACTGTCCCTGTTATTTCACTATATCAACCTTGGCTTCGAGGTGTAGTACTTAATTTGAAATCCAACTTTCTTTAACATTCATCATTCACTAGAGGGCACCAACTGATCAACAAAAACAATAGCTTCTCCCCAGGCAAAAGGTTTCCCCCTAGAAGAGAATACAGGTCATAGCCAGGGCTAGAAGAGTGTTCTATAAAAGGTTGCAATCTGGTGAGGCCCATTACCTAAACTGATGTGGAAAGAGTGACATTGACAGATACCACGGGAAGATATCTAGTTAAAGAAATGCCATCCTTTGAACTCAAGAGATCTGAAACAATATTGAGCTCTTCATCCAATTAAGAACAGCACTTAATTTTAGCATTTTTGTTGGCAGGGTTAAAGGATTGCATATTCCTGTCTAATTTTCCTATCTAAGTAGAGTCTCCTAAACCATACAAGAAAAGATTAATTTTCTTAAACAAACAGCAGCAAGAAACCTGAAAGGGAAATAATGTAAAAAACAACCAACCAGAATGCTGTTGCCAGGCTGAAGAATGTAACAACTGATAGCCCTTGTTTAATCTGTCCTCACAATACAATTTGGATCTTTTTTTTTTTTATTTGAGGGTAAAATAATTTAAACACTTGCTACCCACATGTTGACCTTTATTTTAACCTGTAGCTCTGAAAGAATTCCAGACACTTATCTCCTAGAAATATTGGGTAGCATCACATTTTTGCTATTGTTTGTTACAGTAGTGCCTAAAGACACTGTATTATTAGAGTCAGGGCCCCAATTGTGTTAGCCAGGGCCGGCTCCAGGCACCAGCTTACCAAGCAGGTACTTGGGGCGGCCACTTCGGAGGGGGGCGGCACGTCCAGCTGTTCGGCGGCAATTCGGCGGACGGTCCCTCACTCCTGCTGGGAGCAAAGGACCTCCTGGCGAATTGCCGCTGCAGATCGCGATCGCTGCTTTTTTTTTTTGTTTGGCTGCTTGGGGCGGCCAAAACCCTGGAGCCGGCCCTGGTGTTAGCTACTGTATAGACATGGAACCCAGGCCCAAGGGTTTACAGTCTCTTCCTGTATTATATTACTTAAGGTGTTCGTTCTAACAGTATTACCGGGACATACAACCAGATGGGGGGGGGGGGGGGGGGAAGAAAAAGACCAGTTAAAAAAGGCTTGAAAAAACAAGTAGCTAAAAATTTTATTAAAAAGATTTGGAAAGGATAAAAGAAAAGAGCAATTTTTCATGTGTTTAAAAAACTGTTCAGGTGCTTCTGTTGCACTCATCAAATTAAAATAGTGTAACACATTTGTAGACATTTAGGATTGTCACTGTGCTACATCGCATGGCCATTTGGGACTTCACGGTGATGAACGCAACACCTCCTACTGTAAAAAAAGACCCTCACCAACAGAACTAAAGGAGAATATTAACTGTGTCATATTTTGCCAACAACTATGTAGTTTTTCTATTCATTAGAGGAGTTGTACACATACATACTAGCTAGTCCATCACTATTATTTGTACTGCTGTAGTGCCTAGAGGTCCAAACCTAGCGTGCTAGAACCATACACACACAAAAATATGGTCACTGCCCCCAAAGAATTTATGCTCTAAGTATAAGAAGAGAAGCAACAGTTAGATACAACAAACATGAGGGGAGAACACTTATTCTCCTCATTAGACAGAGGCTACCCTTGAATGTGTAGGGTTCAGAGGAGTTCAAATCTTAGTGCTCACACAGTGTAACAAATCTGTGGCCACTTAGGGCTTCATGATTGTTGCTATCCTATATACCATGGCCATTCCTAACTTTACAGCAGCAACAGGGACAGAAACCCTTGCTACGTAAGCACAAGCCCCTACTAATTGAACTAAGGGAGACTGTCCTTTAACCCTTAGCATTACAGGGCCTGTAACAGAGTCAGGGCCGGCTCCAGGCACCAGGCAACCAAGCTGGTGCTTGGGGCGGCACCTGGAGGGGGGCGGCGCGGCGCTCGGGCCGCCGGGGAGAGCGGGGCCACAGCCGGGCTCGCCACCCTCCCCCCGGCGCTCTGGCCGCCCTCCCCCCCCCGCGCCCTCCCCCTGGCGGAGGGAGGGGGGGGGCTCGCCGAGCCCCCGCCGGGGCTCGCCGCCCTCCTCCCAGGGCTCCGGCCGCCCTCCCCTCCGGCGCCCTCCCAAAAAAGCCAGAGCCGGCCCTGAACAGAGTGGAGCTGTTTGGATTCTATTAAGGGGTCAGAAGTGGATTATACCTATATAATAATAGCTAGCTTAGTTATAAAACCTCAAATTTTACTTAATCCTTGGGAATCCAAATGCCTCTGAGCTGTTTGAATTAATTTGAATCAGAACTGTATTTGAAAAATGCCATACTATGTAGAGTAAAAAAAAAACCTACACTTACAAAATATGCCAGTTTGCATGCAGTGCTCCAGATACATGGACCTTCACATCTCAGCTCATTCAGAGGTGGTGAACCAGATTAAGAACCTTTCTGTCACTGCTGAACAAACAAACCTTTTCTGTGGGAAGCCATGTGTTTATTTGATTAGAAGGTGTGGGGTTTTCCCCCCAGTTATACCATTTGAGTAAACAGCATCCTTATTTGTGCTATGACAGCCTTGGAACACAAATATGAACAGAACACCTGCTATCATGTCTGAGGTTTGGTTGTTACAATGCCCTCTCAAATAATGCTCCCCACCCCACAATTGTTTTCCATCACATGTGGCTTATTCAGAATATGGCAGCATTTTAGTATGACAATAATTTTTATTAATATTTGTTATGGTGGTTCCTTGAAGACCAGGTCTGGATTGTGGCCATATTGGACTATGTGCTGTCAGGGCCGTCCTTAGGATTTATGGTGCCCTAGGCGGGATTATTAAACTGGTGCCCCTGTACCTGACTTGCTCTTAACAACACAAACATAAGCTTACAGTATTGGAAAACTTGCCACATGCACGTTATTAAACCCAGTTTAACTTAATTAAGCACACTATAATGCTGATGGACTAGCACTAAAGAAGTAGCGCTATAGAAAAAATTCTGATTTGACAGAATGATGCAAATAATATAATTTTTTAAATTTGTCAACATTTTATTGGAAATTTATATGAAGAGGTATTGAAACAAGGATTTGTTTTTAATTAAAAGCAATCTTTCTGGCTTTTTTGGCTGCAAAATCAGTAATAATGTCATTGTATGACAAAGAGAAAGTGATGTCTTGTTCGATTGCAGGAATAGCAAGACCAGTCAAGCATTCCTGACTCATTGTAGAACGGAGATAGTTTTTAATGAGCTTTAGTTTTGAGAAACTCCGTTCTCCTGATGCTACTGTTACAGGAATTGTCAGTAGAATACGAGTGGCAATGTACACATTAGGATATATGTCAACAAGTTTGCTGGTATGAATAAACTGTACAATGTCCATCGCCGATTTTGCATGTGGCAACATTGGTGACAGTGTACTCAATTCTTCGTACAGTTCAAGTCCATTTAAATCAAAACTATCACCGTGCTTCAGGAGGCTCTCTAGGTTCTTGCGCTGTGACCTTGAGCTAGTGTGAAGACACCTCACAAGGCGCTCCGCCCTGACTGAGACACAATAGAGTTGGAAACCCATGTCATTTTTACAAAGCCACTTTTTAGTTTTAAATGTATAGTGGGCATCAGTCTTAATGTTAGTTACAACTCTATATCAACCTTCTACTGTAAATAGATCAATGGCATTATCCAGTTTAATAAGCTGGGTTTCCGAGCAGTGGGGAAATATAACCCCTAGTTTTACTCCTAGGTAAAGCACAAAGTGACCAAAATGAAGTCAGCACAGAATCATCTCATCTAGATTAAGGTAGCACAGAAATGTTACAGAAGTCCTATTGTGCCTCATTTTTGTTTGGAAAGACATTAGCAATAGCAGCACATTTTGGGCGCTGCCAGAAATACATGATAAATCACTGCCTCTAAAGTTCCATCAAAAACTGACATTTTCACAGCTCTAGCATGATCTGCTACACAGATTCTTCACAAGGAAGTGTCCCTGGCCTTTTTAACTCATATTAACCATGTATTTACTTTATGAAAGTTGGACAAAACATTGTGAAAACGTAAGACATTGGCTGCCCAACCTCTGGGCTGGCAAAAGCTATACTGACTCACTGGGAAAAAAAGCAAGAGAATCTTAGTACAACATATGGTCACTCTATACCAGGGGTCGGCAACCTTTCAGAAGTGGTGTGCCAAGTTCACTGTAATTTAAGGTTTCCCATGCCAGTAATACATTTTAACATTTGTAGAAGGTCTCTCTCTATGTCTATATTATATAAATAAACTATTGTTGTATTTAAAGTAAATAAGGTTTTTAAAATATTTAAGAAGCTTCATTTAAAATCAAATTAAAATGCAGATCTTATCAATTTAGTAAAAAGAACAGGAGTACTTGTGGCACCTTAGAGACTAACAAATTTATTAGAGCATAAGCTTTTGTGGGCTAGAAGTGGGCTATAGCCCACGAAAGCTTATGCTCTAATAAATTTGTTAGTCTCTAAGGTGCCACAAGTACTCCTGTTCTTTTTGCGGATACAGACTAACACGGCTGCTACTCTGAAACCTATCAATTTAGTGTGATCCTTGCCTGGGATCCTTGTCTGGGGTTCCAGCCACCAGCCCCGCTCAGCCCACTGCCGGTCTGGGATTCCATTCACTCAGCCGGCAGCAGGCTGAGTGGGCCGGTGGCGGGCTGTGCGGGACCGGCGGGGGGGCTGAGTGGCTCAGTCCGTTGCCAGTCTGGGGTGCCGGCAGCACTCAGCCTGCTGCTGCTCTGGGGTTCCGGCTGCTGGCCCCTTGCCAGTCGGGGTCCCAGCCGCTGGCCCCGCTCAGCCCCCCACCGGCCCCGCTCAGTCCGCTGCCGGCTGAGTGAATGGAACCCCAGGCCGGCAGTGGGTTGAGTGGCTCAGACGGGGTCTCAGCCGCCAGCCTGCTCAGCCCGTTGCCAGCCTGGGGTTCCTTGGGGGTCCCCAGGCCAGCAGCAGGCTCTGAGTGGGGCCGGCGGCTGGGACCCCGGCTGGCAATGGGGCAGCAGCCGGAACCCCAGAGCGGCGGTGGGCTGAGCCGCTCAGCCCGCTGCGGCGTGCCATCAAAAATCAGCTCGTGTGCCACCTTTGGCACGTGTGCCGTAGGTTGCCGACCCCTGCTCTATACACTAGTAAGGAGATGAGCATATTACAGTTGTTGGAGGGCTCTATTTAGCAGTAACAGGGCTATAGGAAAGTCAGTCAACATTTTTTGTTTCTCTGATGAAAACTGGCCCACTCCCTGCCCCAAACCAAACTTGTCACAAATAATTGTCAACAACTTAATTTTCTGTTTTTGGCTAAGATATTGATTTTTTTTTTTTAATATTGAAATTGAATTCAGGGATTGTTAGCAAGCATTTTTGGCAAACAAAGTTTTTAAATGACAATCTAAATGGCAACACAGTACTGCTTTCATGCTTGGCTCACCCCCCAGCCTGCTGGTCCAACAGCTGCAGTAGAGGAGGAGATAGGTGGAAAACTGCAGGACCCCAAAATCCACCTCTTGGGGTGCAGAGTGGCAACAGCAGCAGCAAACCCTCAGGTCCGATCACACACCAATGGGCACCACCGCCAGCCCCACGGACCATGGTGAAGTTAGCACAGCATCTGATCTCAGGGACGGGGCACCCACGGAGCCACCGCAGCTCATCCTGCCCTGCGCAGCTCCCCCCGGATGAGATGGATCGCTGCCAGCCCGGGGGAGAGACGCGCTCCCCAGCTAGGGTGACCAGATCCAGATGTCCTGATTTTATAGGGCCAGTCCCGATATTTGGGGCTTTGTCTTATATAGGCACCAATTACCCACCTAGGGTGACCAGACAGCAAGTGTGAAAAATCAGGACAGGGGGTCGGGGGCGGGGGGGGGATAATAGGAGCCTATATAAGAAAAAGACCCAAAAATTGGGACTGTCCCTATAAAAGTGGGACATCTGCTCACCCTATCCCAACCCCCTGTCCTGATTTTTCACACATGCTATCTGGTCACCCTATCCCCAGCCCAGCCATGTGTGACCATTCCAATCCTGGCTGGCTGCGGAGGAAGTGAGTTACTTTCACTTTCGTTCCTCAGCAGGCAGCCAGCTAGCCTTCCCCCTCCCCCCCAACACCTCACCCAACCCAGCCCTGCCGGAGGGGAGGAGAGAGAGAGAGAAGGGTGCTCCTTGGGGGGGGGGAGAAAAGGGGAGTGCTCCGTGGGGTGGAGGGGGGAGAAGAATGGACGTTATGGGGGACAACAAAGGATACTGGTGCCAGAGCTGCCGAGCCTGCCTCACCTCACGCCGGGGAAAGAGTCACACTCACAGGTGAGTTCCTTCCCCCACCCCTCCCTTTCCCTTCCCAGAGACCCCAGCATCCAATCCCCTCCCTCAGACTGTGCTGCATTCAGCTCTCTCTAGGACCCAGCAGCCCTGCTGTTAAGTGCTCCACTGCTTCCCATCTGTCCGGGCTCCGGGCAGAGCGGTGCCCCCAGGTAGCGTGGTGCCCTAGGCGGCTGCCTGTTCTGCCTATGGCTAAGGACGGCCCTGTGTGCTGTACAAACACAGAGGAAGACGCATTCCCTGCCCTAAAAAGACACAGATCTCCCAACCAAAGTGATCTGGATGCTAATAGTCACAAGTCTTACTAATTACATTGTTGTTGTTGTTTGCTTTGTTGTTCTATTAAAGCCAAATACACTAAATCTCCTTGCCCTGCCTTCCCTCCCCTATTCAGCCCTTATCTTTCTTCCACACACCAGTTCCAATTTTCCTTACTGGACCCTCCCAACATTCAACCCCGAGGTTTTTACTCACGAAAGCTTATGCCCAAATAAATCTGTTAGTCTTTAAGGTGCCACCAGACTCCTTGTTGTTTTTGTAGATACAGACTAACACGGCTACCCCTTGATTCTTCCCCTCCCTCCATAGATACTCATGAAACTGATAAATATGTGACTGGGCTCTTGTAGAAGTGGGGCAGGAGCGATTTAAATGAGGAAAGTGTTGAGGACCAGAACAGAAAGGGCATCCCATGATGATGATGATAAAGAGGGCAGCGTGCAGGTCAGGCAGTCAGACTATCAAATTCATCAGTCAAATAGATCCCCAGTTTACCAGATGGGTATCACCCCAGATCTGTGGTATAGCCCTATGTGTAACTTTTAAAACAAATGTTTGTAGCCCTTTCCTAGTGGTTAGGGCACTCGCCTAGGCTTGGAAGATCTGCATTTGAATTGCTGCTCTCACAGATTTCCTGTGTGACTTTATCCCCATCTGTAAAATAGGGATAAATAGCTCTTCCCTACTTCACAGAGGTGTTGTGATGATAAATACTAGAGAGTCTGAGGCGCTCTGATACCACGACAAGGGGAGTTGGAGAAGTACCATGGATAGGATTGCCACCCTTAGCAGACTGACGTGCAGGTTAAACTTGTTTGTATTGACATGGATGGAACCGCCATCATGACCTGGGGCAGGGCCGGCTCTTTTGCCTATGGCGGCAAAAAAGCCACCCGCCGCCCCCCCCCCCCCCTCCAGCGTGGCAGGGGAGGGCGCCGAGCCCGGCCGCGGGCCCGCAATCCCCAACCGGCCGGAGCGCCAGGGGGAGGGCGGCGAGCCTGCCGCGGCTCTCCGCTCTCCCCCCGGCGGCCAGAGTGCCGGGAGCAGGGCGGAGAGCCCCCGGCGGCCAGAGCGCCGGGAGGAGGGGGGAGAGCCTGGCCGGGGCTCTCCGCTCTCCCCTCGGCGGCCAGAGCGCCGGGAGCAGGGCGGAGAGCCCCCGGCGGCCAGAGCGCCGGGAGGAAGGGGGAGAGCCCGGCTGGGGCTCTCCGCTCTCTCCTCAGTGGCGAGTCCGGCCGGGGCTCTCCGCTCTCCCCGGCGGCCAGAGTGCCGGGAGGAGGGCGGCGAGCCCGGCCGGGGCTCTCCGCTCTCCCCGACCGGCCAGAGCGCCCCGCCCCGCCGCCCCCCCTCCAGGCGCCGCCCCAAGCACATGCTTGGTGGGCTGGTGCCTGGAGCCAGCCCTGACCTGGGGAAATTTTGCATGTTTCCAGAGGGCCTGGCTTCCAGACTCCCACAGGCAGGTTTCCACACTGCGGTGGCAGCCTGAACGCAGGAGTGTCTCAGGGCCTGACTGAAACACGCCCTGCCCGTCAAACTGCTCCCCACAGAGGTGACTCCTGTCCCAGAATGGGATCGTCCCCCTTCGCCCCAGGGAGCTGCTGTGACAGCGGGAGGCGCCCCCTTCTCCTGGGGAGGGCGGGACTGGGGGCAGCAGAGACGGAGGGAGGCGCCCCGCCTGGGGAGGGGTTAGCAGGTCTCTGCATCTCCCCTCCCCTGAGCCGAGCACGTCCCTGCCCGTGACAAAGATGGCAGCCGAGCCTTCCCTCCCCGCCCCCAGCCAGGCGGCTGACCCGGAAGCGGAGGCGGCGCTGGCGCTCTCCGTGCGCAGGGAGGACGGCGGCGGCGGCGGGCCCAGCCCAGCCGAGCGGGGCGGGCTCTGTGTCTCTGTCCGCCGCACGCGGAGGCCGGACCCCGGTGGCTGGGGCGGGACTTGGAGCCCACAGGAGGCGGGCGCTGCCGAGCCCCACTGCCGGAGCAGCGGCCTCAGGCGCAGCCGGGGAGCGGAGCCTGTGCCACGGGGACCCGAGCGCCGGGCGGCAGGGAGCGAGGAGGCCGAGAGAGGGGAGCGGCAGGGAGCAGCCCCGCGCCATCTCCTTGGTGTGCACCAGCCGGTTCCTCTGCCCCGGTGACGGCTGCGCCCCGGGGCCTGCGCCGCCCCCTTGCCCAGTGTCTCCCACCCCCAGGGCCGCTGGCTTCCCGCGGAGACCCGCTGCTCCCTGCGGGGCGCTGTGGGAGCGGCGTCTGGGGCGTCGGGCCCTTCGGATCCCTCCTGGGTCAGGTGGCTTAAAAACGGTGCCATGCAAAGTGGGGAGTCGGCCTCGGCCGCAGCCATGAGGGTGTCCGAGAGCGAAGCGAAGCTGGAAATCCCGCTCCCGGCCCAGAACAGCGGCAGGAGCCCCGGCAGCCGAGGCGGCGGCAACACCAAGGGCTGGCAATACAGGTAGGGCCCGCTCTGATGGCCTGGGGACCATCCCCTAAGGAAAGGGGATGAAGGAAGGGGATCCCTTGTGTGAGCTATTTACGGGTATCCTGCTTTCCCGGGTGCATCTCCCTTTTGGTAAAAGCCTGCGTCCAGGCTCCGATTGCCCTGTGATGTAATACTGTGACCCCAGAGGGGACAAAACGTGGGGGGAACCAGCTTTCCTTTGGGGGGAGGATAGTCCCCAGGACCTCATAGGCCTTTCCTGTCTCAAAGGTCGGAGACACAGGGCTGAACAGGAGAAAAAGGGAGGCTGGAGAGAGGAGACAGAATGGGAAGTCAAAAGCAAAGATTCTCAAGTAAATCTGTGTAATATACTTATTCATTTATGTAGCATCTCATTTTAGGACAATATGTTTACTTTTACTCCATGTTGTTGTAACTTATTAGCATAATTAAAAGAATCAAGAAGCTGAAGTTATAGAGACTACTATGAGAGAGATGGAAATTAATCCCAAATCATTTCAGCTTCTTACATTTTTAATTATTTGAGTTGTTTCAGATCTTACCCTGACATTTACACAGATAAGGTAACTCTGTGGTTAGTGAACCTGTCTAATCAGTTCCTTGTTTCTACTAAGTGAATTAATTTTCTTGGATGAGAAGTCACCTTTGTGAAATCGGTTGTCTTGCACAGAGAAAACACTTAGCTTATTTGTGCTGTTGTGAAATTCTATACATCTGTTTCATGGCCACACTATGTCATTTGTGACATTTGTCTGTTGCAATTGGAAACCAAGGATACTGCTTGCTTGTAAAGCTTCTTTTGATTTACTCTATAAAATGGTTGTCAACAGTACTGTAATATCTATGAAGAGTGAGATAAAATCACACCTAGTCATTCCATTTGCATGGAATAACATGGCCATGGATTTAATTATATTGTGTCTGTATTTTATTTAGGCTTGTATTAATATTGATGCTTAGTTCAAAGCTTGTTAGAGATATTAACTATATTAGCTATAGTATTCTAGATTAGTTTTTTTTTAAATCAACTATTCCGTGTTTATGATGTTCACTCTTTTTTACATTTCTGTCAGCTTGGACAATGAAAATAGTTTCCAGTCAGTTACGTTTTCAAGTTCTTGTGCATTAGCACAAAGCTGCAATTTGAGTTGCAAATGCTATAAGGGTGTGTTTGTTGGTTTTAAAAAAAAAATCAAAACATAGCAACATTTTTATTTGTCTTAACTTTTGAAAAAGGTTGTTTTCTCCTCACCTCCTCCCAAAACTTAAACTGTAGGTCAAATTTGACCAGGCAGTGTCTTTCAGAGTTTTACTAAAACCTTTATAATTTATATTGAAACAGCATACTTTTCACTGACTGATGATAGGTGGAAACTCCTCCTCCTTCCCCCTACAAAATGCAGAGACTTTTCTCTCTCAAATGTTGAGACCTTTGATGTCATTAATATTCAGTTGAACAGCAAGTTACCAATGTGCCTGACAAATTAAACTGTAAAAGGTAAATTCAGTGGTTGTGGAGGCGGAATTTTTGTTTTTGTTTTTATTCTATAGACAATATCAAGTTGAAATCTGGACAATTAAAAACAAAACAACTAAATAAAAATAGATTTGGGTGCTACGTTTGCTGTGGAATCCCCCTGCTTTTTTTGTTTTTGTTTTGCATTCATATTCCCCTTTCTGCCATTTAATATCCTCCCTTCTCCCCTCCTTCCCCCCCCCATGTAGATTATGATAGGGACCATCTTTGTTACACATGTGTACAGTAAGTCCTTGACTGGTGTTCCTACACACTATTGTAATAAAAATTCTAAATAACAATAATGCTGTTTGTAAGACTTTCACAAACTGAGAAAGTGACCATTTAAATGGACATTACATTTAAAGTATTAAAAGCATTATATTTAAATATTAGTCAAAATAGGTTAGATCTTGTATCCATCTTTTTTATACAGAACAGTATTTGATGTAATGGGTTATATATTGTAAACTAACTGTACTGACCTTGACATGGGGATTGCTTCTATCGTTGAGCAGATGTGCAGGCATTAAGGACGTGGAATAACTTGTGGCTGAAAGGTAAAGAAATATAAATTCTGCATTTTAAAATGCACACTGACTGTGCAGTCTTTAGAGGAATATTGCAGGAAGTGAATTCTAAAGGCAGTGGATGCAGAAAACAAAAGCCTTGCTCCCAGATGACTTGGAGTAACATTTTGAGGAGATTAAAAAGTTCAACATTCTTGCATTTCAAGCTATGAGTAGGAAGAAAACCGTGTAAGGCAGTGAAAGACCATGAAATACATTAAAAACCAACTTTAATCAGATCTAAAATTAACAGCTAAGGCATATATTTTGAAATTGAGGTGATTTGCCCCTTGGGTTTGACTTTGATAAGAATCCTTTCTAGTGAAGTTTGGATGAGTTTGAGTTAATCTGAAAGATGAGAGAGATTCTTGGTGGGTGGGGGTGGGGTGGTATCTATCTAATATCTGTAGGCTTTTATAACATGCCCATTACCAGAATATCTGAGCCCCTAAAATGCCAATTTTTAAGCCTACTGATCTGCCTTTTAAGGCTGTAAATTAAACTAGGGAAAGCAAGTAAACTCGGTTATTACAGCACATATAGTATTTGGGAGCACTGGTTGGTTATTCTCTAACCCAGGGGTAGACAATTCGGCACACGAGCTGATTTTCAGTGGCACTCTCACTGCACGGGTCCTGGCCACTGGTCTGGGGGGGCTCTGCATTTTAATTTAATTTTAAATGAAGCTGCTTCTTAAACATTTTAAAAACCATATTTACTTTACATACAACAATAGTTTAGTTATATATTATAGACTTCTAGAAAGAGACCTTCTAAAAACGTTAAAATGTATGACTGGCACGCAAAACCTTAAGTTAGAGTGAATAAATGAAGACTCGGCACACCACTTCTGAAAGGTTGCCGACCCCTGCTCTAACCTCTGCAGTAGGTTGACCCTTAATTCCCAACTCTGATTTTCTTTGTTTTTGTTATATACTTATGTCAACATTATAACTAAGTTTTAGCTGTGCAGTGCATCAGAATTGCATAGTTAGTAGTAACTGATTTGATTAAGATTCGATTTTTGAGACTAAGCCAGAGCTTCCATTAAAGTCAAGGTCCCTAGTACTGTGATGAGTAAGGAAGTTTAGATGCATCAGTTTTAGTGGCCAATTTTCTTACGCCACTTCTTTGTAACTTCCACTCTATCTCTTGTCCCTACCTGTTCTCTCTCGTCATCATCTCTGCTCTGTTCTATTTAAAAGTAAAACTTATTAGACTCCTTATCTGTGGAATTTTTTTTGGTGGTGATTTCAGATTATTATTCTAAACTTCTTTTGCTTTGCTGCAGCCAGCCCACAGAGCCTTTCAGAGAGAGAGGCAAAATGACAGATACCTGATAAGTCTGTCTTACAGCTGGCATGCTTGCTTCTCCTCTGTCCCCTTCTTACTTTTCTTCTTCCCCCTCCCTTAGTTTCTCTGTTACCGATGCCCTTAAAAAACTCATAGTTGGGTGCTAGAATTGTGACATCAAGAAGTAAGTCACCAATTGACATCACCCTCTCTCTCCTTCCACCTCTACATTTCCTGTGTTTTCATACTGTTTTCCTATTGGTTAAGTGCCTTAGCTCTAAATTTTCAAATGATTAGAAATTTGGATGCTTCAACTTTTAGGTGTTCAGTTTAACACATTTTAAAGATGCCTGGCTTTCAGAAAGCGCCGAGCCCCCAACCCTTTGAAAATGTGGACCCTTTAAGGTGACTCAAGTTGGGTACCAAAAATTTGAGGCATCCAAATAGTCATTTGAAAACTTGGGCCTTAATTCTTAATGTGTGTGGCTTTTTAAAATCTTTTATTATTAAAGTTAAAATTAGTATGTGCTCTGTCCTGTTTAAAGCTCATCTTTCTCCTTCCCTTTCCATTTTTTGCTTTCCTTTTCCTGTATAGTGCCTGCTCTTCAGTTCCCCCATAGTCTCTTCCCATTTGCAACTCTGTGCCTTTTTTTCATGTCACCCCTATGCGTGCTACGGACTCGCTCTTCCTATGTATTCAGTGACGACCTCCTCCTCCTTGAAATCTCTGAGAAATTGCTTCTTTCATGACTGGTCTTCTCTATGGCACAATATACTCATGCCCTGGATCATGCAAAAGTTAATAAATCTTTTATTTAAAAAACCCCAGTAAAACAAATTCAAAGTTAAGGCAAATTAATTTACCCACTTACAAAGTAATACACACAAGCAGTCTGTAAAGCACAGTGTGCACCTGTGATTAGTAGATAATAAATAATTACATGCCAGCATGGATTTACAGCATCACTGTTCAAACATTGTTTGTTGGGAGCTGCGTTGGCAAGCCTCGGTCATGGGGATCTGCACTGGCATGCAGTCAGTCATTGTGATTTGTCAGCGGGGATGGCTTGATCCTCTTTATCTTAATTTTGGACTTCTCTACTGAGAGATTGACAGCCCTATAACATGGTGCAATCGCAGTTAACTCACACGATTAACTCAAAAAAATTAATCTTGGTTAAAAAAATTAATCACGATTAATCGCACTGTTAAACAATAGAATACCAATTGAAATTTATTACATAGTTTGGGATGTTTTTCTACATTTTCAAATATAATCGATTTCAACTATAATGCAGAATACAAAGTGTATGGTGCTCACTTGGTATTATTTTTGATTATCATTTTTACAGTGCAAATATTTGTAAACAAAAGAAACAGTATTTTTCAATTCACCTCATACAAGTACCCTAGTGCAATCTCTTTCTCATGAATGCGCAACTTACAAATGTAGTTTTTTTTGGTTACATAACTGTTTTGTTTTTGAGTGCAATGTAAAACTTTACGGTTTACAAGTCCACTCAGTTCTACTTCTTGTTCAGCCAATCGCTAAGACAAACAAGTTTGTTTACATTTATGGGAGATAATGCTGCCCACTTCTTAATGACAATGCACCTGAAAGTGAGAACAGGCGTTTGCATGGCACTGTTGTAGCTGGTGTTGCAAACTATTTACGTGCCAGATGCGCTAAAGATTCATATGCCTCTTCGTGCTTTGGCCATCGTTCTAGAGGGCATGCTTCCATGCTGATGACGCTCGTTAAAAAAATAATGCGTTAATTAAATTTGTGACTGAACTCCTTGGGGGAGAATTGTATGTCTCCTGCTCTGTTTTACCCACATTCTGACATGTATTTCATGTTATAGCTGTCTTGGATGATAACCCAACATGTTGTTCCGTTTTAAGAACACTTTCACTGCAAATTTGACAAAATGCAAAGAAGATACCAATGTGAAATTTCTAAAGATAGCTACAGCACTTGATCCAAGATTTAAGAATCTGAAGTGCGTTCCAAAATCTGAGAGGAATGAGGTGTGGAGCATGCTTTCAGAAGTCTTAAAAGAGCAACACTCTGATGTGTAAATTACAGAACCCAAACCATCAAAAAAGAAAATCAACTTTCTGCAGGTGGCATCTGACTCCGATGATGAAATGAACATGCGTTGGTCCGCACTGCTTTGGATCGTTATCGAGCAGAACCTGTCATCAGCATGGACACATCCTCTGGAATGGTGGTTGAAGCATCAAGAGTCATATGAATCTTCAGCGCATCTGGCATGTAAATATCTTACGACGTCGGCTACAACAGTGCCATGCAAACGCCTGTTCTCACTTTCAGGTAATATTGTAAACAAGAAGCGGGCAGCATTATCTTCCGGCAATGTAAACAAACTTGTTTGTCTCAGCGATTGGCTGAACAAGAAGTAGGACTGATTGGACTTGTAGGCTCTAAGTTTTACATTGTTTTATTTTTGAATGCAGGTTTTTTTGTACATAATTCTACATTTGTAAGTTCAACTTTCATGATAGAGATTGGACTACAGTACTTGTATTAGGTGAATTGTTTTTTTACAGTGCAAATATTTGCAATCAAAAATAAAGTGAGCACTGTACACTTCGCATTCTGTGTTGTAATTGAAATCAATACATTTGAAAATGTAGAAAACATCCAAAATATTTAAATAAATGGTATTCTATTATTGTTTAATAGCGCAATTAATAGTGTTAACATTTAATCATTTTTAATTGCGCAATTAATCGCCTGGCAGCCCTAGTTATAATACATATTAACAAAGGAGTTAAGCACAACTTAGCACTCAATATAGACAAGGACTGTCAAGTTTAAAATTGTCAGCTGGTTGTGGTTAACCTTAGGGTCCATCCTGGGTTCACAATTATTAATATGATGAGGAGATGTGATTTTTTTTTTTTTTAAAACACAACCATTCTTGTTTACCTTGAGTGTTTAACATTGTGTTAACAAATGTTATAACAGAAAGCATTTCCCCAGTGTAGGCAAGTCCTTCATGTTTATGCATGAACTAAAGCACTAGATGGGTGGAACAAATTGGAACAAAGGGAAGGTCACACAGGATGTTGACGTATGAGCAGTGAACCTGGCTGGTGTTAAAGAAGTGGACAGGGTTATGAAAGAATGGCTAAAGGAGTTAGGACAGACACTCAGAGATACAACTCCTATGGTTGGCTGTCTGCTACAAAGCAAATAAATACCTGGGCCCAATTACACATGAAGTGGGCCAATGGGGAGGGAGTGCTGAATGTTCCTCTCCACTGGCTTGTCAGGGCTGATGAGTGTTTGCTGAAAGAGTGTTATCCAGGTCTTGCTGCCATTGAGCATCTTCATCATGTAGGACCCTGAAAGTGAAGGCGGTAGAACCCATGGGGGCAGGAATGTGCAAAAGCCTCTATTGACTATATCATAACAGAATATTTGTCTTAGTAGTACATCTAGATATTAAAACTAAATGGAATGTACAGGGGAAATGTCTTTAACATGTCGTTCTGAGAGATCAAATCATTTGTGCTGTTGATGGCTTCCTGTGGAATAAATTCCCATGAGAACCAAGGACCATCACAAATCTTGTTATCTTTCACTACAAGTACAGGCTCTAATGTAAACACATAACTACATGTATATTAAAAGAGTAAAAATCCTACCAAAACAAAACGTTCCACTACACACAACATATGAAATTCTCCCCTTGGGCAGAACAAACCGTGCATGGCAGATGTTTGTCATGTCACTTAATGTACTACAGGAAAGCACTTGAATATTACAGTTATGTGTACAGTATAAGAACATACAAAGAATAGAATAGTTCCCTGAAAAATAGGGAATGTATACAGGACTCTTACTTATCCTGAGCATTCTATCATGATACAGGTTCCTCTCATTTGCAAGTACTGACTCATTTGATTATAGGTGCAGCTGGGAGCATTGCCTGTCATTAAGGTTACCTAACACTTCCCATTATAAGACCCTGTTTTTAGTTGCTTGTAACTTTGCCAAACTTTAACCATTTAGCCTGAAATTTTCTGTGCTGGGTGGCTGCCTGAGGTAGATTTTTTTGGGGAGAAGTTCAGCCGTTTGAGAATGAGGCTAGGGAAAAATACATTGTTTTGCCCATGTTAAAAAAAATCTGGAAATCCTTTCTTTGAAAAAGCTCATGCTTTGGAGCAGAGCCTTGAAATTTGGCAGGTGGTGACCTTTATGTACTATCCCTGTGAAAATCTTCCCAAATTTGGCCAAGTTATATGCCTTTGTGAAATTGCAGTGGGCACATGCTCTGTAGCGACATCTTAGATTTTAGCAGCTAGATTCCCTGAACACTGCATCTACACTGGGCATGCTCCATCTCTGTTTTTGCCACAGAGCTCCTGTGTGATGCTAGTCATTGCTTAAACCAAACTTTTCACTTGTGGTCACTAATTGTGTTCCTTATTTTCTGGGTGCTTGACTTGAGATTCTGAGGCTTGAGTTTTCAGAAGTTCTGAGCACTTACAGCTGCAACTGAAGTCAATGGGAGCTGTGTTTTGAACATATAAAATGCTATTTAATGCTATGTACAGTGAAAAATCAGGTCTTGGACATCTCAAATTGGGCATCCAAAATTAGTGGATAACTTTGACCTTGATCTCTTGGTCCCTCAGTTCTCCATCTGTGAAATGGGGATAATACCTCTCATCTCACAAGGGTGTTGTGAAAATAAATTAATGTTTGTGAAGCACTTAGCTACTACAGTGATGCGCACTATAGAAAAGCCCATTGGGAAATTAATAATTCTGTCTTCAGAGCAAGGTTTGAATAATGAATTTAGTTGGGGATTGGTCCTGCTTTGAGCAGGGGATTGGACTAGATGAGCTCCTGAGATCCCTTCCATCCCTGATATTCTGTGATTAATGTACAGCAAATAAGGCATGGGGCCACACATTGAGCAAGGAAGAGAAAACACAATATTGAATAGCTGTTAAATGAGCACAGTCTATTCTGTGCTCTGAATGAGGTATGGCAAAAAATAATAATCATGTAATTAAACCCTATCATAAGGTATACACATGGAGGCCAAATTAAAATTGCAAAGGCAACCTTAATTCTGGCATTTCCTAGCTTTTGAGTGCTTGACTTTGCAACTTTAATGTTCTTTTAACTTTTAATTTTGTGGTGTGTATGTGTAGTATTTGAAACAGAGAGTCCTCTGAGTATCCAGACAAATTGCAGTTTGTTGTAAAATGAATTTGGCATTGTTAGGTACTTTTCAGCTGACACGCACAGAGAATAAAACCAATGAATCTGAGAGTCTTGATTTTGAACCATTTTCGAGATGTGGCAATTAACAGTTAATTATTTTTCTTCCAAGATTCTTCCAAAGGTGGTTTAGGGGGTGGTGAAAGGACTTAATAGCGGATGTCAATCGGTTGCATAATTGATAAGATATAGGCTATTCAGATTGCTTATGACTTGATGTTTGCTGCAAAGTCTATAACAGCCATGTAGAGTATCAATACGATTCGGGGATACTGTAGTTTTACAGTTACAAGAAAATCCTCTCATGTTTCTTGGTAGGCTGGGACCTACTACGTACTATTGTTTAGCAATTAGCACTAGGCAAAAAAAGCAGTTGTGAAAAGAGACATAGGAGCTGCAGAGCAAACCATTGTTCTGGGCCATCCTTGTGCTAACCTAGATATGCTTTATAGAGATTGGTTGTTTTGCCTATTTCTATGCATAATTATTGCTTAGGGTCCATTACTCTAAAAGTGAAATCCTTTTTATTTGGCTTCAAGAATAAGCCTGACATGTAAACCAAATAAAATGCATAGAAGCAAATTTTGTGTTGTAACGTAACTCTGAGTAGAGCAGCTTTGATTCACCTGCTGAACTTAATGAAATTAATGTCAGGAGACTAGCAAGTGAATGGTCTGCTGATATTTATCAGCAACTGCAATTACTAAATGAAGTGGTGCATTGCTTAATTTGTGGTACCAGACTCAAAAAGAAATTTGCTGCTGATATAAAAATTATAATCGAGCTATACCTATGCAGATAGTAACAATTTCTGTGCTCCACTGTGTAACATAACCATACCATTGAAATGTTGGTGTGTTGGGAAATTTGTTTGACACATCCATCTCCAAAATCTTGCAGTTCATTTTATCTAGATGTACACGCCAGACTGTATTAATGATAATTTTAATGGTGGACTTCAGAAGCAAGATAATCCAACCATAGGATTTTCAAAAATGGCTGGTGGTTTTGCGTGTCTCCATTTTTAGGTGCTCAATTTGAGATATTTTAAAGGGTCCTGTTTTTCAGAAAGTGTTGAGAATGTACCCTATGAAAATCAGACCTCTTTAAAATGTCTCAAATTGAGCATTAACTATTGAGGCTTCTGAAATCACCAGTACTTCTGATACGGTAAGCCAGTGTCACCCATAGATTTACTTTAAATTTCATTTTGAATTGATGTACATACTTGTGTATGTGGGAGGAGTCTTTGCTAAATTTAGACGTGTTACAGAGTAGTTTCAGTATTAATGTAAGCAGAAGTTAAATTGCTTGTTTAAACACCCACTTAAGTTGGTTTGCATGGTAGATATATTTTGAGTGCTAAAGAGCCTTCTAAATGGTAGTGCAGTTAAACAGGCCATTTTACAGCTGTCCAATGAGAGCAGTGTTTTGCTTTTTATTCATTAGGTGTAGGGTCTTTGCTAATTTCTGACCTGCACCAGAGTTAGCGTGGGTCACTTCAGCAGCTTCGCTAATATAATGGACAGTAGGCACTACTATGCATCCTTCTCCCCTCTGCCCTCCCTCTTGCAAGGCAGAATGGTATTTCAAAACACTTAGGGCTGATTTGAATTTCCTGCTGACAATAAGTTTTCAGGGGGAATAACTCTTTTCTCCCAGTGCGTACTGGTGCTTTCAGTGGGTACAGAAATATTCATATCTTATAACATATTAGGATTTGAGCCTTGCTACAAAAAGTGAACACTGTTATTGACCCAGAACCTAATGTAATAGCAAATCCTCTCTCTGTTTGAACTTTGAACAAAGAGGGATGATCTCATGTAGGTCATAGGTTATATCATGAAACATTTATGTATGGAAAGGGGTAAGCAGTGTGTTTCACTGAAATAAGCATATTGGAGCACTTCTAGAGGCTTACTTTATGTTCTCCTCAAATTATTGGTGTCTTTGTCTTACAGAATCATAGGAATGTAAGGGAGGGCCCTTGAGAGGTTATCACAGGGGTGGGCAAACTTTTTGGCATGAGGGCCATACCTGGGTATAGAAATTGTATGGCGGGCCATGAATGCTCACGAAATTGGGGTCGGGGTGCGGGAGGGGGTGAGGGCTCTGGCTGGGGGTGCGGGCTCTGGGGTGGGGCCAGAAATGAAGAGTTCAGTGTGCGGGAGGGCTGGGGCAGGGGTGTGGGGTGTGAGGGCTCCAGCTGGGTGTGCAGGCTCTGGGGTGGGGCTGGGGATGAGGGTTTTGGGGTGCAGGAGGGTGCTCCAGGCTGGGACCGAGGGGTTGGGAGGGCGGGAGGAGGATCAGGGCTGGGGCAGGGGGTTGGGGTGCGGGGTGCAGGCTCCGGGTGGCGCTTACCTCAAGTGACTCCTGGAAGCAGCGGCATGTCCCTGTTCTGGGTCCTATGCAGAGGTATGGCCAGGCGGCTCTGCTGAGTGCTGCCCTGTCCACAGACGCTGCCCCTGCAGCTCCCATTGGCCGCAATTCCCGGCCAATGGGAGCTGTGGGGGTGGCGCTTGGGGCAGGGGCAGCGTGTGGAGCCGAGTCCCCTGGCTGCCCCTATGCATAGGAGCCCAAGGGGGGACATGCCGCTGCTTCCGGGAACCGTGCAGAGTGGCCCCCAACCCTGCTCCCCAGCTGGAGCTCAAGGGCCGGATTAAAATGGCTGGTGGGCCATAGTTTGCGCTCCTCTGGGTTATCAAGTCCAGTTCCCCCGCCTTGAGGCAGGACCAAGTAAACCTAAACCATCTGATAGGTGTTTATCCAGTCTGTTCTTAAAAACGTCCAGTGATGAGGATTCCACAACCTCTCTTGGAAGCCTTTTCCAGATCTTAACTACCCATCAATATTTCCTAATATCTAACCTAGATCTCCCTTGCTGCAGATTAAGCCCATTACTTCTTGTCCTACCTTCAGTGGACATGGAGAATAACTGGTCATTGTCCTGTCCTTTTTATAACTACCCTTAATGGGTTTGAAGACTCTTATCAGATCTTCTTTTCTCAAGACTAACCATGTCCAATTTTTTAACTTTTTTTTTACTCTGTCCTCATAGATCAGGTTTTCTCAACTTTTTTTTTATCATTTTTGTTGCTCTCTGCTAGACTCTTTCCGTTTGTCCCCATCTTACCTAAAGTGTGGTGCCCAGAGTTGGACACAGTACTCCAGCTGAGGCCTCACTGGTGCCAAGCAGCGTGGGACAGTTACCTCCCATGTCTTGCATATGAAACTCCTGTTAATATACTTCAGTGATATTTGCCTTTTTCATGACTGCATCATGTTGACTTGTATTCAGTTTGTGATCCTCTATAACCCCCAGTTCCTTTTCGGCAGTGCTATTGCCTAGCTAGTGAGTCTCCATTTTGTAGTTGTATATTTGATTTTTCCTTCCTATGTGAAGTACTTTGCACTTGTCTTTATTGAATGTCAGCTTCTTAATTGCAGAACAACTCTCCAATTAGTCAAGGTCAGTTTGAATTCTTATCCTGCCCTTGGAAGTGCTTGTAACATCTCCCAGTTTGGTGTCCTCTGCAGATTTTATAAGCTTACTCTCCACTCCATTATCCAAGTGATTCATGAAAATATGGAATAGTGCCAGACCCAGTACTGACTCCTGCTGGACTCCATTAGATACACCCTCCCAGTTTGATAGCGAATCATTGATAACTACTCTCTGAGTATGGTCTTTCAACAGGTTGTGCACCCACTTTATGGTAACGTCATCTAGACCACATTTCCCTAGTTTGCTTATGAAACTGTCATGTGGGACTGTGTCAAAAGCCTTACTAAAATCAAGATATATTTTGTCTACGGCATCCCACCCTCTCCTGGCCCCTGTCCACTAGGCCAGTAACCCTGTCAAAGAAGGAAATGAGGCTGATTTAACATGATTGCTGGCTATTCCTTATAACCTTCTTATCATCTAGGTGCTTACAAATTGATTGTTAGGTAATTTGTTCCAGTATCTTTCCAGGTGTCGAAGTTAGCCTGACTGTTGGTCTGTAATTTGTCTGTAATTTGTTCCCGCACTTAAATGTTTACCCGTGTCCAGTCCTCTGGGATCTCATTCCTCCTCCATGAGTTCTTGAAATAATTGCTAATGGTTTTGAGATTGCTTCAGCTAGTTCCTTAAGTACCCTAGAGCAGTGGCTCTCAACCTTTTCAGTCTACTGAACCTCTTTCAGGAGTCTGATTTGTCTTCTGTACTCCCAAATTTCATCTCACTTAAAAACTACTTGCTTACAAAATCGGACGTAAAAATACAGAAGTGTCACATCACACTGTCACTGAAAAACTGCTTATTTTCTTATTTTTACCATATAATTATACATCAATTGGAATTTAAATATTGTACTTACATTTCAGTGTATAATACATAGAGCAGTATAAACGAGTAATTGTCTGTATAAAATTTTAGTTTGTACTGACTTTGCTAGTGCTTTTTATGTAGCCTGTTGTAAAACTAGGCAAATATCTAGATGAGTTGAGGTACCCCCTTGAAGACTTCTGTGTACCCTCAGGGGTATACACGTACCCCTGGTTGAGAACCACTGCCCTAGAGGAACTTGTTTTGTAGATTTGCTTGCTCTGTCTTTGACTGAATGCAGGAGAATGTGCTGATTGCCACAGAAACCAGTAAGTGTGAAAAATACAACTTCTTCTGCCACAGGTCTAAATGAAGGAACAGGAACCACTGCTTCCAGTTTGCAGTTGACTATTCAAATTCTGATGAATTTCACAGTGAATCTTCCTATTTTTTTCTCAAAAGCTATTTAGAATTAAAAAAAAAAAGTATGTCAGCGTATATGCTCTTTAAATGATCAAGCGCTTTTTGCCCTCTCTCACTTGATGCCTATAGGGTCCCACCCATGCCCAAAAGACAGCAGTAGGGAAAGTAGAACTCTTGGGATTTTGGTGGTTTCCCAGTACCACATGGGCATGGCACCACAGTTCTAGGGACCTATCATCAGAGGAAGTAGAAGGGGAATAAACTAATATAGGCAGCAAGCCCATGCACACTTTTCCTGAGGTTTTAGTTGAGCAAATGTTAAGTGAGATCGGGGCATTACCTTTTAATTAGGAATTTTTAAAACAGTAACTTAGTTTACATTTTTCAAAAACATAGAGTTGTGCATACTATTAGCTAGGTATATACTCTCTTCTTCTCTCCCCTTTTCTGCTTTTTGTTTGTTTTACTCACTTTGTTACAATCTAATTGAAGGCAACATGTAAGTTCTTGGTGGATGAGACTCTGGTTTCCTGTGTTCATACATGGCTGAGTACAATGGGGCCCTGATCCTGGAGATGCCTTCATGCACTATTCTGTAATAAATAAAAATGTTGTGATGGGAGTCGCCGGACCTTGCTGTTAGTCTTCAAGTTTTCTCTTAGCATGCAAGCACTTCTCAGTCTGCTGAAATGTTGCATCATTGTTAATTTTTTTAGTAGATTTGTGTGTGTGTGTGTGTGTGTGGAGAGCCATGGCAATCAGCTTGGGAGTTTGATCTCTGCTTTAATCTGTTTTACTAGGGTCAGTTTTTGAAGCCTATTCGCTCCTTGGAACTGGGCATTGGTGTTTTGGCTGAGTTTCTTGAATGAGGGGGCTGCCTGCATGCCTTTTGTGACCACCTGTGTTCAAGCACTGCTATATATAGTGTGAAATAAACAAGTTGCGCAAAGAATATATCCCTGTTTAGCATCACTCATTTCTCCAACAACAGGAAGCTGGCCTGCAAGGCTTTGACATCTGCTGTCACTTGACAGAGGGCCAACAGTAATAATACAAATGGACTAATGATAGTAAGTTGTGGAAAAAATAGTTTTACATTTTAATGATGCTTGGACATAACTGTGTTTAGGTATCTAAAATCTGTCTCTTGAAAAACATCTGAGGCTTTTCCCCCCTTTTTTTCTTCAAGGGGGTGTATGGGCTATGAAGGAATCTAGCTTGTTAGGAAAAGGTACTTCAGTGGTGTAGTTTGCCCATCCGTAAAATGGGGATTATTCCTACTTATCTCAGAGGGGCATTTGTAAAGGAGTTGGAAGGTGGAAAGTGTTGTGTATATAAGAAACTGCCTAACTTTAGCAGCCTGGAGTTCTTCCAAGGGAGGGATGGTTTTGTGGCTAAGATACTGGACTGTGGCTCAGATTTGCTTTCTGTTTTTTCTCTGCCACAAACTTCCTGTGTGATGTTGGGCAAGTAACTCAGTCGTTCTGCTCTACAGTTCTCCAAGTGTGACATGGGGTTAATACTGCCCATATTAGAATGGTGTTGTGAAGATAAACATGGTCTGACATGAGCAGGTATTGTGGTGGTGTCCCTGCAAAGTTTATAAATAAATTCCATTAGCTAATGACTATCAAAGATCAAAATTTCCATATAAATATTGTATACAAGTTTGGGCCTGAAGCTTGTTTATCAAGGGAATGCATAAGGGTTCAGTCTTGATATGATATATGGACATATTTTGTAAAAGCAGTTACTGCACACTGAGGAATATGAAAAAGCAAAATAAAGGCTTCACAGAGGAATGCAAAATGAGTTCTTATTGGATTTCTCTAAAACAGGTGTAAGGATTTCATTGCAACACATGCCTACCTGTCTAATATATTTGACCAGTATTATAATAAAAGTGGCAGACTACTCTCCTGTAGTAGTTGTTGTAAATGAGGCTAAGCTTCTGGCACAAAATGTTTTCGTAAATTTCATGGCAGAAGTGCAGGAAAAAAGGAAAAGTCACAGAAAGGTCACCAACATTCCTGGCAGGGGCAGTGTGGCTTTGCTTTATGCAGATTAGCATAAAATGTACTTCTCATTCAAGGCATTCCACAGAGAAGACATTTCATGTCCTTGGTGGCCTAAATATAGTCAGTGAAATCTTGGGAAAAGGCTGGGTGGGGGGAGGGATGGAGAGCAAGCTGACCCTGCAGCAGGTCCTGGACCCAGCTCCGCACTCTGGGCATGAGACCTGATGCTTCTAAAGTTTGGGTATCTGCCCCTCTCTACATGGAGGGGCAGATGGGCCAAATTCAGTTGGTGGTGTGACCCCATGCGCTAGGTTGCAATGGCATTCTGGTTTGGCCCATCTGCCCCTCCTCCTCCAGCTATAAGAGGGTGGATACTGAAAACCTGAGTGGTGCCAGATAGCAACACCTGGAGCAGAAGCTGGGCCTAGCCCTGCAGCTGAAGTACTCCCCTCTTCTTCCCCCAGCCATTTCCAGAATGTAACTAATTTTATTTAGATTCACAATTTCTGTGACCTCTGTGCCTTAGTAGTAAGTATTTATACTGTGGTAGTATCCAAAGGCCCAGTTGGAATTGGGCCGCATTGTCCTGTTCTCAGTATATCCTATTTTGGGGCGAAGCATCTACACAATGTTCTTGCTGTAATTGTGCTAATACTTTTTTACTGTATACATAACTCATCCTTTGTAATACAGTGGAAACAATTGTATTAATAATCTTGAAAATATAATCTTCTAGATTAAACGGTTGTTGGGACATGGGTTGTCTTAATTTTGTTATTTACAGGCCTGAGAATATTGTTAGGACTTACTCCTAAAACTTAGATACGTTGTGAATGGTTGCAGCAATTTCAAATTACTATCCACTTAATAGAATAGTGTAGAGTTCTGGTACTCAAAATTACTGGTACTCAAAATCCTTTCCCAAGTCACTTTGAACAGTTGAGTTACGTTTTCACTTTTACAAATAAATGAATCAAATATGCATATCACAGATTTAGAGTGTATTGTGCAAGAAGGTCATTATTTTTATATATTTTTTTATATATAATAAAATAAAAATATAAAGATGGGGTCTTAATATTGATCCATGAAGTGCCATGATAAAGATTTTAAGGACAACCCTATTTTTTTCTGATGTTTTACCACCTATTTTCCGTTACGCAGTTAATCTGTGAACCAAGCTAATGCCTGAATTTCCAGACCAAATTTTAGAATATTAAAAGCATTCCGTAGATCCCTGAAAAGAGCATAAGTATTGTCGTTATGTTCCACCCAGTAAAACGGTGCTGTATTTTTTATTTATTTATTTATTTAATTTTTTTTATATTTTTTTAAGCCCAGATTTTCAGAAGTGCTGAACACTCATAAAACTCATTGTGAGTTATAGGCACTTGGCACTTTTGAAAATAGGCCACAATAATTTTAAATATGCACATTGTGATAAATCAAATGTCTATCAAGGAGAAATTGACAGAATAAGAATAATATGTAAATAAATATGCAATTTGTCAGTCAGAGTATGTACCAAAGGTAGATGTGTAACTTCTTATGGCATTTTTGTTTACAGTTTTAAATAAGTTGTAGTATCAGCTGATGTTTATAGTAAGATTTCAGTTTTAAATGCTTGCAAGGGAGCCACTAAGTTAGAATCCAGAACATTTTCTGTTTTTGTTGTTGTTTTTGTTTCCAGATCTTAGAGGAACAGTGGCGTTTTAATGCCCTTGGTAACTATTTATTACTTATTGCAGTGTAAATGTTTATGGCACCTTGTAGTACAGATAAATATAAATACTTGCCCCAAAGAATGTATAGTCTGAGCACCCAATTCTGCAGAAGGTATGCCCATGCATAAGTATCTGCCTGTGTGGAATCTTTTGCAGGATTTGGATTTAAATTATAAATGATAAATAAAGTTGTCTATTTTTAATAGAAATACTTGTGTGCAGGCATTAGATCGAGTTTTGAAAATTCCACTAGTTCCAGACAATAAAAATTGTTCCCAGGCAAGTGTCATCAACATCTGTAAAATCTAAGCTTTCTTGCTAATTTTCTTTAAAGTTGGTAGCCCTTTTGGCTGCAAAGAAAACATTCCAACATGAGGCAGGAGTAAACTGATAGAATTGTTGTCGTCTACAGGCAGACTAGTCTTGTGCCTCTGCTGTTGCTCAGAGCTTTCCCAAGGAGTGGTAGAGTGAAAACTAATTAGCCTTGTTAGTTTTCTCTGCTACTTTTGGATATCAGTAAACTAACAAGAATTGGGTCAGTTTCACACAAACTGGATGAAAATTAAAGGCTCGGGGAGGGGTAAATTAACAGAGACTTCCACCCAGGGGAGTTAAGGATGGGTGGTGGTGGGAGAACCAAAGGGGAGAATATACTTCTTCCTCCCAACAAATAGATTAAATTACCTACTAGTCAGAGACTACAAAAGATGGAACTACTGAGCAAGGTCCCTGGTAAGAATCCCAGCATCCTCCTCTTTCCCAGCCACTGGGCAAGGATGGGTCTTGGCTCCTGACCTGGGCATTGCCCCTGGTCAGTGGGATCTCCCATCTTTATTTAATCTCTAGCTATCAGGTATTTGGTAAATTTTTCTGACTCTGTGTGGGAGGGCTGCAGGGCTGTGACACACACACACACCAGAGATGGTATTGGTGTTTTTTAGCTAATTTGTGCATGCTGGTTGCTTATCATAAGTTAGGTACCTGCCCAGTACAAGTGGCAGTCGAAGTGAGGAAGCTACAAGTTAGAGAGCAGTGGAAGGGAAAGGGAGATTGATTTCAGTGCAAAGGTTGGAGGGAGGGGAGGTGTGGAGGGAGACAGCAAATATGAGGGAGACGGTGAAGAACATAATATGGGGAAGAAAGAATGGAGGCGCAAGCAGAGAAGGAAAAGAAGAAACACTGAAAACATGGGGAACGATACTCTGTGGATTCCTCTGCTACTGGATTGAAATGAGAGAGAAAATGGAATGAAGCTAAAAATGGGACGAGTATAACTAAGCAAGAGATGTTCCAGTTTGCATTTAAAAATGCTATACTGTATACAAACTTGATTAACAGTGTTTCCATGATAGTACAGAATGAACTGTGCGCACACACTTTTATTTAAAGAGGGCATGACTTTGGAGTGGCAACACAAGTAGTTTTAAACCTGGTGAGGAGGCTTAGTCCTGGGGCTGATGTCTTGGGTGAATTTTTCAAGCCATACTTTAATTATTTCCTTCATTTTGTATCTTACTGGGTGTATCTCCATGAGGGAGAGGATGGTTCATTGGTTAGCTTGGGTTGTGGGAGACAGAGGTGGAATTTCCTGCTTTGCCACAAACTTTGCGTCTGACCTTTGGACAAGTTATTTAATCTCTGTAAAATGGGAATAATAGCACTTCTCTACCTCACAGAGGTGCTGTAAGGATAAATACATTAAAGATTGTGAGGTGCTCAGATACTAAGATGATGGGGACTATGTTGCTCCTACTGTACTTGGGAAATGCAGTCTGCTGGCATAGTTTGTGAAAAGTGCTGCTCCGTGCAGGTGAATGTGTGGGAGGCTGGAGACTCCATGTGGGATTATGGTAAATTCCCTTGTTATTACTCACTAGAAGTTAACTTAATTCCACTCTGAAAGTGTCCGAGTCACTTCCCTTATGTATTCATCTGCTGAGCTGCACTTCCCTATGTTTCAGTCAATGTCCTCAGACTGGGAAGATCACAGCTTTCTGTTTCATTGTTACTTATGTATTTTCATTAAATTTTTAAACTGTGATTCACCATCATCATAATCAGATAAGGCAATTTCCAAAACGTAGTATGCAGATTGCCATATTCCTTTACTGGTTGATTGCCTTTCCTCATCTTGATGTGTTGCTTGCAGAAGCTACCACTCTGAATTTCCTCTTTATTTATTTATTAGTATTTTATTTATTTGTTTACAGCATAAGCATGATTTAGATTGTGGTGTCATGAAGCATGGTGGTTCTTCTGTTTTGCTGAGCGTGCAATCTTCTAAGGGATGTGTAAATTAAAGGAAATGATTTATGTTCTGTAGTTTGTTTCATATAGTGAAAAAGTGGTGGGTAGGTGAATCCAATCAAAGGAGATTGGAGACAGGTTTCAGACCAAACTTTTAAAAAATTGAGCTTCATACATGTTTACAAGCAAGCTTGTCCTTTAAAATTTCAAAACACCTTTTTTCTGTTCAAAGTTGTTAAAACTTCACCAAAGTTTAGGTAGCTCTAAATGAGTGCAACTGATTCAAATCTTGATACTTTTTGTTTTGTGTATGCCAATAATATGGTAGCAGTTCTGAAGCATTTTCAGACAGTTTATTCCGTTAGTGTCTCTCCCTTAAAAAAATTTCTGTATTCAGAATATATAAGCCCCTTGGTTTTCAGTTTAAACAGATTTTTACTGAAAAAATCCTGGGTTTTACAAAAAGTATTTTTTTTTCTGATTTTCACCCTATTTTTGTATCATTCAAATATATAAAAAAAAACCTTGTTTTATTAGGAAGATACATATATCTCATGCAATGTATTGTATTACGATAATACACTAGTCTGTGTGTATATGCAAAGCTGCCTGGTGAAGTAAGGCTATGTATTAATCTAGAAGATACACACAACAAACAAACAGGCATGCAAGTTCTAGATGTACTGATGAATCTCACGCCCACTATGTACACATTCACACTCTTAGCAGATAATGGTTTAAAGATCTGACACACTACAATGGAAAGAAATCAAAAATCTGTATCAGAATACATTTCAGAACACAAGGAAGTAATTGAAAGTTTAAAAAACAAACAAACAGGAAAGCATGAAGTTGAGTGTATGTGCTGCAAATGCTATGGCCCAACTATTAAATATAAATATTTATAGGCTAATAGTTTTAAGTCTACAACAGTAAACTGTTTATTCAAATGAAAAGTTTTATTTGGGGATAGAGAGATATTGTTTTCTTAAACTCAAAGGTGGCACTGTGTTTTGAGTTTTAGTTCTGCAGCAAACTATATTGGATTCAATTAATCAAAGTATTACTCTACTGAATACTTTCCCCCTGTCCTTCCGTCCACTAAAATAACCCCCCCATATTTACCCAGAAAATTAAGTTTTTTCCACCAATTTTCATCTGTTTTTGTTGTCGTAGTAATACACCCATAAATTCTTGGGGAAAAATAAAATAAAAACCGAAAATGAAGGGCCCTAAGAATATATGACTGCATGATTCCGTTCCTCGAATGGCTTTGTTTTAGAGCTGTAGTACTGTTTGAGCCACTATAAATAGTCTGCCATCTTACTGGAGATTCTTTGCAATATTGTTACTTTAATGCTGACTGCCACACAGAAGAAAAGGGTAATTCTGCGGGTAACAGCTGATATGAACTAGTAAGCTCTGTTTTTAAAGGGGGGGGGGCAGTGGAAAGAGTGGAGGAGATTGTTGTGCTCTAATTAGCATGCCCAACCCACTCTGTTCTGTTTTGATCTTGTCTGCAGTTTAGTTCTAGCTTAGAATGAATCATGGACTAACTCTCTTATATTTAGGGCATGTTTCCTCATGATTAAAGTGAGGAATTTCTCAGAGGCCGAGTGAACTGCTTCTAAATAGATTGTATGGGGGAGGAGCAATGGAATTTGGTGCAGTCAGTCCAGTGCTCTACACATGCACTAAAGTCCTGTTTATCCACACAAGCAGGAATGGCAGTTGCAGTAGTACCACGAGGTTCCTCCTACCATCCTCACCCAGCTACTGCATCCCAGTCTGGAGGAAACAGAAGTGGGAACCTAATTAATTTTCCCAACCTGTCAAAGCACTGTAATTCTTCTACTGGTTTCTGGCATGTTTGTGTCATATGGACATCTACCCATTCGGAACTAGACTGAGACAACCAAACTGATTTCTATAATATGGGCTGCAGAACAGCAATTAGTCTTCAGTGCAATCCTACACTGCCCGTACCCATGCGTCAGTGACCGCTTCAGCAGCTCAGAGCACTTACCTAGTGGCTGTGTGCAGGCTCAAGAGCAACAGAGGCAGTACTCAGCAGGTCTAAGCTCTGCCCATTGCTTCTCCACCCTCCAGGTTCACTGCCCCAACCTTCAGGGCAGCAGCAAAGGAGGTCACAACGGTATAATGAAAAATACATCTTCAGTAACATTTTCTAAAACATGTAGACTTTGTCCACAGAGATCCTCTTGCTATATAGAACGGACACAAGCAGTGGTCGGTTATGTGTCTGGCACATACCTCAATGCACTGACTTTACTGGAAGTTGTCCCGACAGTCAGTTCACTGCCCTAGCAGCATCTCTGTACTCCTGAGCAGTTTAAAATAGAAAACACAAAAGGATCATTAGTTAGAGGTTAAATAGACAGGCAACCCGCTCTTCTACTTAACTCATGTATATGTACTTAACTCCCCCTGGTTCTCCAGCACCTATTTTTCTCCTCACTCCTCTGAGTGATTCATCCTCCGGATCCTTTACGGCATTACCCGGGGAAGGGAAGATGAGGAACTTACTATAGGCCATAATGAGGCACCCAAAAAGATGTCCTCCCTCCAGACCTAGAGCATACCTGTCTCTCCCTCTTAGAAGAAAACACTGGTTAATGGAATTGTTTTTGGAGCTATGAAAGAATGGAGGGGAGGGAATAAACAGTTTTAAACTTGAAAAGACTGAATAAATGAACACACACACACACACACACACACACACACCCTCTCAAGCAGTGTCATCCAAAGACAGTGGAACTCATACTATATACCAGGCCTTGAAGCCTGGAACTGGTGTGGCAGGATTCTTCCAGCGTCGGGGTGCAGCGTGGCATAGCCCCTGTGCCTCATGACTTGTGTAGATCCTCAAATGTAGGACTATGTGTGGACGTGGTGCACTGTTTGAAACAGGATGGAGCTAATGTGGTCACACTCCCCTGTTGCAACTTGCATTGGTTCTGCCACACCTGTTTAAGTTGCTGCACTGCAATTCTCTAATGAAGAGGAGGCTTGAATGACATATTTCTGTGCAGAACTGATGGAGTTGGGAAAGGAACCAGTCACTGGGTTTCTATAGAATACTTTTTGACATGAGAAATGTTGGTAGATTTCAATATTGTTAGGCAATTCTCTTCCTCATGTTCTCTCTCTAAGATGAATGTTTCAGTCCTTTATGTTTTGTCAGTTATTTACATGCTCTCTGGGCATAGTTTTAAAAGGAAAGAACTTTGATGGAGACTAGCAAAGGGGAAAAATAGGTCATCACATTTATTAAAAGTTGCAGAGATGCATGTCATCCAACACAGTCCCTACATTTTGTGTGTAATTGTCCAGCTGCTTTAGCAAAATCATGATGTCTTTAGGAAAGAGATTGTCTGGTAGATTAGGAGCCTCTTCTCAGCCCTATATAGACCTAGTTTTGTATTGTTGTATGATCACATGCAACTGTAGCCACTTACGTTTTATAGGTCACAAGCCAGTTGCTACATAAAATTAAACTGCCTTACTTTTTTTTTCTTTAAAGCTCTGTGCTTCAGATTTGCCATTTTTATGTACTATAATTGGGTGAAAGAATTAGTGCCACTTGTTTTGATGTCCTCTGCGCAAAAAAATAAATAAAAAAATAAAAAATTAGAGTATTATTCATAAACTTAATACCTTCATAGAGACAAAGTCAGCAAGACCTCTTACTGGGATAATGATTTAACATGTTACTTTGGATTGTCCTATTAGGTATGTCATAAAAAAGACTTTAAGATGTAATTGGGTGTAATTTTTCTGCATAATGTTTAAATAGTAAGAATTTCACATATATAAACAGTTTAACATTGTCATGTTAGTGAAACCTTTTGTAAACAAAATGTAGGCAACAGATTGATTTGTGCATGCAGACAAAGATTTTCCACTGTGCCTGATACTTACTGGCTCTAGCAGTCTTTGTTAATGAATGGATTTTACATTAATCCCTTGACTTCAGTAGCCATATTCTGCCAGCATATGTTTTTTTTTAAGTAAAGATGAAAAACTTGTTTACCTATCAGTAAGTTACCTGCGTAAGGTGTTCCCATATATTCTGAATTCCGGGAAATGTAAGAACCATCAACTACTATAATAAGGCAGAGGTTTGAGATTTAATTTGAGGTTTAACTATAAAGAAAATATTTATAGAGAATTATCTTTATAATTCTCTATAAAAGTAAACAATTGTCATTACAGCCAATGATTGCAGTCTTATGAGACCTGGGTTCAGTTCCTGGTTCTGCTGCATATTTCCTCTGTAATGGTAGGCAAGTCACTTAATCTTTCTATACCTGAGTTTCCCCCATTGTAAAATTGAGACCTTCTTCCACCCTTTGTCTTGTCTATTTGGATTGTAACCTTTTCCGGGCAATGACTATATTTCACTATGTGTGCATGGTGCCTAGCACTGGGGGGCCTCCAGGAACTACTGTAATACAACTCTGAGCTGGTCTCCTAAGAAGACCATCCCTAACCAGTACAGTCAGAGTGAGTAACTACTTTGGCAAATATTTATTAATTGAAAATATATACTAATAGTTCTGTATATGGAGCTTAATATTGCTAAGTACTGACGCCCCCCAGTGCCTCTTGTCTTCACTGGGAGATAGTGCTGAGCTTCTTACAGATTTGGACCCCAGAAGGGAAATTATTTGTTCATCTTTTGTGCCAAATTGTTATAAAACAAATGGAGAAGACATTTTAATACTTTAAAGTATTTCTTAATGTGATCCGAAACTATCTCTTGGATTTCTCAGAGCATCTTCTCTATTTGCAATATGACAGTTTTAGTGTAGTTGTTGATGGTTCTGGAAATTCAACATAAATAGAACTTTATTTACTTACTTAGTAGTGCCTAATGACAGATTTTTTTTTTCAATTAGTGAGATTAATAAGGGTCTTTTTTAAGGTGGTGAAAATTAATTGTGTGTAGAAACTACTCAAAACTACCCCCCTGGAGAGAAGAGGGGTGGGTAGGCAGAAGTCATAAATAGTATATTCACTACTTAATATCAAAGCATCATAAATGTGTCCAGAAGTGTCTATTTTATATCATGGATCCAAACTGTCTTTCATTGCTTCAACAATATTGAAAATTTTCATTCTTTAATTTTACTGACAATCCAATAAGTCTGCTTAAAATTTCTTTATTCTGCAGTAAGCCTGCAAAAGCAAATTCTCCTTCTTAAAATAAATTTTGAGCAGTTTGCTGAAAGTGGACTTTAGACTGCATAAATGAAGATCTAGATCTTTTACTTTAACGGTTTTAATTGTCAGTTTATTTGGTCTTATCTGACTGTTTTTGTCTGGTTTTTCTAACAGTGATCACATGGAAAATATTTCTGGCTATTTAATGAAATATACCAATCTCGTCACTGGCTGGCAATATCGGTAAGTCTTTTTTGAATTTTTTTAACAAGATTGATATCTAAATCAATACGTTTTTCAGTCAGTTTTTTTCTGCTAAGCAATTAAAATAATGGGGGAAAAATTATGTATTTTTCAGATTTAATATGGATTAAACTGACAAGTAGATAAGAGATGGACCTGCTACATGCATATTAGGGATAACATCTTGTTTTAGTATATGACTAAGAGATTAATGAAAAGCAGAGAAGGACTACTAAGCATTTAAATGGCCTTTTGTTGTTGTGATGTATGAGTGTAAGGGGGTATTCAGCAACACTTTCTCAAACTTTATATGGCACCATAACAATACAACCAACGTTGTGGTTGGAGGCACAAGCTGTCTAACGCAGTATGTTGCACAACAGTAGTGGCAGAGAGTTTAGCTAAGGACACCTGTTGAAATACCTTCTATTGTGCACTGCATAAGTTGTGAGTATGTCTATTCCTAACTAGCATTGGTCCAGTGATGTAAATTACACTCTCCTATCTTTGTGGCTGGTATTGCTTTGTCTTAAAGTTTCTCATATGCACAGTGCTAAGTCTTCCAAGACTGCATTCCTGAAGTATCATAAATGTACTTTTAATTTACTTAGTGACAGTTCACGTACACCATGCAAAGGTTTGATCTTTAAAGAATCTTTGTATGAGTCTAATCTTGTGCATTTTTAAGCTATTTGGTGAAGTTGTGTTGGCAAATTGTGGTATTTGCATAAACCCATTTGATGTCTAATGGTCCAAACAAAAACTAATTTCCCCCAAACTTGTGTGGAGATTATTTATATTAAAAAGATGTACATTAGTTTTATTTTATAAATGGACTTTTTATCACAATCACAGATTTTTTGTTTTAAACAATGAAGCTGGCCTACTGGAGTACTTCGTGAATGAACAGTCTAGAAATCAAAAGCCCAGAGGTACCTTGCAGCTAGCTGGAGCTGTAATTTCACCCAGCGATGAAGACTCTCATACCTTCACTGTTAATGCTGCTAGTGGAGAGCAGTACAAACTAAGAGGTATGACTTAAGGTCTTGGACAGAAGATTTTTCCACTAGACTAGAGGATACTCCTGCCTCCTATATGTGGTTGTAGTTTTGTGTTTGGTTGTCTCTTTGTTTGCTTTAGAAACATATGAACAAAACTGCACACACACAGAGTATAATATCCTAATTTTTTGTGTGTGTGGCCCCAAAATCTATGGGATGGTGACTTTTTCCAAGACGATAAATTTGATTTGGGGAGGAACCTCAATAGACAGTCCCTTAAATTCTATGTTTCAGTGTTTCATAACTTACGTTGGGTAACTTCTGCTGGTGGGAAGAGAGCCAGCCAATAATTCCAATGGAAAAAAGCTTAAAGTATCAGTACTGACACTTGAATCAGTGGTTGGGAACCACTGCTCTACAGGCATCTTAGTCTAGAGCAGGGGTAGGCAACCTATGGCACGCGTGCCAAAGGCGGCACAACGAGCTGATTTTCAGTGGCACTCACGCTGCCCAGGTCCTGGCCACTGGTCCGGGGGGCTCTGCATTTTAATTTAATTTTAAATGAAACTTCTTAAACATTTTAAAAACAATTGTTTAGTGTTATATTATAGACTTATAGAAAGAGACCTTCTAAAAACGTTAACATGTATGACTGGCACGCGAAACCTTAAATTAGAGTGAATAAATGAAGACTCGGCACACCACTTCTGAAAGGTTGCCGACCCCTGGTCTAGAACCATGGAAAAGACTTTTATGGAAATTTGGGCTAATGTCTTTTTGTTCCTGTTCCCTTGAGGCTCACCATTGCATTCTTCCTGACCTGTGTATGTTTTCTTGTATCATGTAGATTTACCAAAGAGGAAATTGTACATTCCTTCTGAAGGACAATAAAACTAGGATATGATATTGGTTCCATGCACTATAAATAGTTTTATTTGGTTTCTCTCTTTACCCAGAGAGGAAAAAGAAGCCTATCGTGTACTAGTGCTACATTAGTGTTATTTTAAAGGAATAAGAAAAATTATCTGTACGCTTGCCTATACTTCAATTTTTGTTCCTGTAAGAAATTCTTTGTTTGCTTTTTATCAGCCACCGATGCTAAAGAACGGCAGCATTGGGTTAGCAGACTCCAGATATGCACGCAGCATCACACGGAAGCAATTGGAAAGGTACTGCATGATTTTAATGTGTTCTTGAATAAAAACATGTGTGAGAAAATATTCATGTTCTTGATCAGTTAGGGTCTGTGGTAAAAGTAATTGAAAACTGATATATTCTATTAATCCATGAGCCAGATAAGGTTAAGGTAGAAATCTGAAAAGTTCCCAATACTTAAAGAGGAAACATGAGAGTGTGGCTGAGTACACTTGACATATATAGTCTGTAATAGAAATGGCCTTTTCCTAAAATATGTAATATGGCACTATGAAATGGTGAAGGTACTGCAGCCTGCGAAGGGTTAACAGGCCCCAGCTGGTCATGTGGCTGATAGTAGAGAGTATAAAAAGAAGGGGAAGCTGAAGCCCCTGTGGGTTTTAAAGCTGAGTGTTTTTCATAGTTTGCTTTTGTTTTGTGGTTAACCCACCAGCCCTGAGGAAAGGGCCATAAAACGACTAATGGTTGGAGCTTGATTTCTCCTTCCTTGGTTGTTTATATCAGGTATATTTTACAGGTACATTTAGGATGAAACTTGAAGTTTAGTGACTTGAGCTAACATTGTGTCCTAACCTCAAATGTACAATAAAATTGTTCTAGCAACATGCTATAAATCATCTGTTATTTTACTTTAATTTTCAGTGGTTTTAAAATAATATTTTACTCTTAAGGAATTTCTAGAAATGTGGTTTTGGTTTTTTTTTTTTTTTTTTTTAAGTCAGTATTTATTTTTATTTTGTTTTAAGTTTTGTAAAGTAATTCCTGTATTGACCTGCTGACTAGTCGGGGAGTAGCATAGTGGACATTTGATGAAAAGGTATTGTTCACTGTGTCATGCCATTCCTAATTTTAGCAGGTCCATTTTGAAGGTATGACCCTGAGTGCATTGAGGGTGAGGGAATAAGACTCCAGGAGTTAATTTATGGCAGTGATACAATGCAGACATTCATCAAGATGAAAATGTTTGTGGGGAGGTCATGTTCTTTTATTTAACAAGGATATCTTGCTGCAGCAAGGGTGACTGTTATCTCGTAACACAAGAAGTTAGCTCCACCACAGTATTATACTTAAGGCTGTTTTTGTATTCACCCCACAATACATTTCTATTAAAGTTTTGCTATCTGGATGGCTTTTCAATACTTGAAAAATTCAGGGATATACCGAATACAGTTTTTGATCCTAAATTCCTTGTTTTTAGAACTGGAGTTTTGAATTGTAGCTCAGATTTCCAGTTGTAACTTTCATTTTTTGCTTGGCTTGTTTAAAAGGAAAATTTGTGTCCAAATTAATTCCCCTGAATTAGATTTCTTTTTTAAAAGGCTCCTCCGTAAGTTTGTGTTCCTTGAGAGGAGTTTCTAGCAAGCCTGAAGATTAAGGCTTGCTAGCTCCTTTCACAAACCATTTTCAACACTTTGTTGCTATAGTGTATACGTGTATTGTACGTTATAGAAGTATATTCTTAAATTTTTGCTTCATTTAACCTAAAATCTGGAAAAAAAAATCCAAAACTTTAAGGTTCTTCTAAAATAGGATTAACTCCTTGTGACTGGCTCTGACTCCTCTATCATCAAGAGATTGCGCCCTGGTCTACGTTACAAACTTATGTTGTTATAACTATGGTATAAAATCCACCCCCCCCGAGCGACATAGTTATACCGACCTAACTCCTGGTGTAGGCAGAGGGAGGGATTCTCCCATCAGCATAGCTACGAACTCTCTGGAAGGTGGAGTACCTAAGCCAATGGGAGAAACTTTCCTGTCAGTGTAGGTAGCGTCTTCACTAAGTGCTGCGGCGCTATAAGTGTAGACAAGTCCTGCATGTGTTTCACTTTGTCTTCTAAATGGTTGTCAATGAAATTCTTCTCTATTAAATGTCAGGTTCACCCCTGTGTAGTCTGTTGCCTCTCAGTTTACATGTTAATCTTCCTGCAGAGCTCAAACCTGAATAGAAGGGCCTACTTCCTAATCATGTAAAGTGATGTATATTGTTTCATCGCAATTCCTGGGTTGCATGTAAGCAAACACAAGCTGACTGTAGGCAGTGGAGCAAGACAATTATCAGGAAATAGCACAAAGGAACAGAAACTTCTTCACTTATCAGTTAACACTTTGTGCACATTAATTACCAGAGTACTTGAAAAACAGTGGGTTTAGCTAGCTTTCCCTCACTTTATTTCATTCTTGATTTTATATTCTGATTTATGTGCCTAATGAAATGTTTGTTGAGTATTAGGAATTTTAAATTTCTTTATATGCTTGTTTATTCACTAGAACAATCCTCCACTGAAATCTCGCAGCTTCTCTCTTGCATCCCAAGGAAGTGGCAACTCTCCTGGTGTTCAGAGGAGACCCAGCCAAAATCCAGTTTCTTTTTTTAGTGTTGGACATCACAAGTTGCCAGCAGGAAAGAGAGTTCCTATTCTGCAGCCAGACCACCTAGTAGATGTTAGAGAGGTTTGTATGAATAAAAATTTAAATAAATTATTTTGAGAATGAGAGAACACCAACATATTATTGTCCTTACTACTTTGGTTGACACAGAAACCTTGATAATTTGTTGGATATAGTATTCCTAAATTGGCCTAAACTGCTAGTGTGTTGCTGTGTGAGTTTAAAGAGCTGCCGTGTTCCCACCCCAGAGCTGGCAGTATTTCAGTGGTGGAATGTATTTTCTATCTCACTTTAAATATGTAAAGTGCTTTGGCATTAAAGGTTCTTTATAAATGTCATATTTATTATTTAAATTGTTGGGTGGGAGGTGACTTCGGTGCTGTTACCTGTTATAACACCCTGACACTGAAGATTGAGTATCACATATTCCTGTCCCTGCTAGTCCTAGCATTACAGCTCAAGAAGATGTCATATCACATATTTCTTCCTTTCTTCCCCCTCTCAAGCCTTGGAAGAGTTGACTTCTTTAAGGGCTGAACATTTTTTCCATGAGCTTCATAGGATGGAGGAGGAATCAGTTTGGTTCATATCAGAGAATTTTGCTAATAATATACAAAAAGTAATGTTACAAAGTTTTATGGCCAAAACCTCAAAGTGTGATTGAGAGGGGAAAGCAAAGAAAAGGATGAAACCCAGCAATATGATTCCACTGAATTCTAAATCTGGATGAATGGTATACTTTGGTAAAAGGGGTGAGCACTACAGTGCATGACAATCGTTTTCTTGTATCCTTCCATCCCTGTCGCCAATATAAAAAGTTGCAAATATTTAAAAACATTTAATCAACATATATCATTTACATCTAACACATCTCTAAAAGGAAAACTTGTTGCACCACTCACCAGTATCAAGTATCTGTTGTTCTCCTTATGTGGCATCTCTATTACTGGAGGTTTGCAACAGTGGTAGCCTGTTCTGTATGATCCTCTGCTAATCTTTTGTGGATGAATAGTCCTTTTGATCCATCCAGGATACCACATTGTCCATCCAAGATCTTTTTCTGCCTCGTGTTGTTCTGCCATCAACTTTCCCTTCCAGTGCCAATCAACATGTGTTGCCCACTGAAACTCTTAAAAAGTGCTCTGCAAATTGAAGCGTTCTTTCTTTTCATAAGATCTCTAACTCGTGTTGGCCTATTACTAGTATTGTCAATATTAGTATTATCACGGCTAATAATAGTTTAATGCAATGTGATCAATACAATAAATTACAACAAAAGATGTGTAACACCGACAGACCCCAGTCATTGGTGGGTGGAGTCGAACCTGGGACCTCTGGAGCTAAATGCATGAGCCTCTACTGCATGAGCTAAAAGCCATATGGACCTTAGCTAAGGCTGTAGAGCAGACTCATTAATCTCTCTCTCTAAGTGGTCTCGGTGCCACTAGATGGGACAAAGCACCACACCCAGGCTTGTGGGTTACAGATATTTTTGGCCACTAAAAGATAGATGCACAGAAAATGGGATGTACTGGGGTATCAATAGGTGAGCAAGAGTTAGTTAGTTTTTCTTTTCCCTTTTAATTATAAGATTCTTGTAGACCTTGCAGTAGAGGCAAGTTTATAAAAGGGACATGATGAGTGTGAGACTTGGCAAACTGTCATAGACAGGGCATTCCACAGTCACAAGAATCAAATTTCTTTGTAAAAGATTTCTGGAAGAGCCTTGGCTGTCAACGTACCATAGCAAGAAAGTATCTTGCTAAAGTGGTGGAGAGATGACTGAGATATTGAAGAGCCAGTGACTAGACTGCCAATATGAGGACCAACACTATTAGGATGGCTCTTAGAAAATATAGTACAAGGTGAAATCAGTCTTGAAAATGCATCCTACCCCCTTAATCTGCGTACAGATCCTGAGCCCACAAATATCTTGAAACAAAAACGTTGGCAGTATTCATGAAATGGATCCAAATATTCCATCACTTATTGTGACATTTCTCTGTAAAAATCAAAAATTCCACATTGCATCATTCAAAATTACTGTTTTAGATGTGGTTTAAAATTCAGAAAAATACAGCTACAGAATTCATGGAATCTAATTTTATCCTTCCTTACTGCTGGTTAGAAGTGGATCAGCTCAAGAAACATGTTGGTCTGGAAAAACACTCCAAGATGTAGACACGCTGGGTATGTCTACACTGCATTTAATTTAAAAAGACCCCCCTCCCTGCCCACACACACAAGCTGTGGTAGCAAATCTCAGAGCCTGGGTCAACTGACTTGGGTTTGCGGCTCTTGCATTACAGGGCTAAAAATACCAGTGTAGACATTCCCTCTTGGTCTGGAACCCAGGCTCTGAAATCCTGTGAGCGGGGGACGGCATGCCCCGTGATCCTGAGTTAGTTGACCTGAGCTCTGAGACTTGCTGCTGTTGTGGGTTATTTGCAGTGTACACTTACCCACTTTCACTTAAAACATCTTTCCAATGCCACCAGATGAAAAAGGCTTCTACTTTCCATCTGTAAATAGATGTCTTCTGACCAATTATGCCTTCCTCTAATCTACAGACTAATCAATCTGCAAGGTTCCTTTAGGTGCTTGTATTTGGCCAAGGATCTCGCCTTGTAGCTGAAGTTTTCTTTGTCTCAGCACACCCTGAAATATGAAAATTGCCTACCAGTAATGTTTCCTTTCTGTTACGACACGCACCTCTTAGAACTGAGAGAAAACGTGGGTCACAGAAAGAGATTTGTAAAAAATTCTTGCTTGATGAGATGAAAATATAAGGAACGTGATAGACATGGCAGGGTTTGGTTGCTAACGGGCTCAGCAGTTCCTGTAAGCATCATGAAACACTAGAGTTTTGAGAGCAGGGAACAAGTTCTGAAGGGAGAAGGTTCTGACTCCTAGGCAGTTATGGTCCATGAATGGACAACTATCCTCCTGTTTACTTTCTAATAGAAGGTAGGGATAATGCAATTGGCACAGGGGCCACCCTCTGGTGCCTGTGCCCTGTGTTGGCTGGTTAAATAAATAGTCCTCACGCCTTCTTCAGTGCTTCACCCTTGTGTCTTTATTAACAATGCAACCCCACTTTGTTTCCCCCAACAATTATCCACATTTAGACCCTCCCCAGGGTCTGCTGGCCCATGAGGCTCCTTTCCATGGGTGGGGAGACAGAGATACAGCCCTCCTGTCTCCTCCCAGGCTAGGCTCCTGACTGAGCTTTCCTCAGGGCTTGTATAGCCCTCCTTTACTCAGCCCAGCTGCTGGCATTTAACTCAAGCCATTGCTGAGAGTCGGCCCTTATTAGGGCCTGCAACTGGGCCCTCTGCTGGCTGCCCAAGCCCCTACACTTGGCCTCCTTACCAAAAAGCAGGGCTTAGCCAGCATTTTAGCAGGGCATTCAAGGGGTTTACCCCTGCCCTGTCACAGCAATGTATGGGATGTTGCTGTGTAATGGACTCTGAGATCTGTGTATGAAAAAAGCGAACTGTTATTTTATCTTCGGTCTTTTCATATTGTTAGAGTAGGGTTAAATAATTTATCCGTCGCTTTCTTTTGTTGTAGGCTATTGCAAGTGAGCCTTATGTAAGGGAGAGGAAGTAAGGCTTGTGAATGTAAAAAGTCATAATTTTGCCATTGAATAAATGGGCTTGACTTCTATTGATTTAAGTGCATGTGTATCTGAGGGAAGACTTTGGTCCCCAGTATTGTCTAAAGTGAAGCTTAAGGTATTTGTATTCCCTTTTCTCTGCTTCCTTGTACCATATCAACGAATTGGGTGTCTGGTAAGAGCAGGGTGACCAGACAGTAAGTGTGGAAAAATTGGGACGGGGGTGGGGGTAATAGGCGCCTATAAAAGACAAAGCCCCAAATATCGGGACTGTCCCTATAAAATTGGGACATCTAGTCACCCTAGGTAAGAGGTGTCTCTGGAGTAAAGTTACCAGCTTTGCTTCTGAAGTAGCTGCTTCTGCAGGCAGCAGATCTTCAGTAGCTCACCAGAGGAGAGTCCCAAACCACAAACGGGTCCATCAGTCTGGGATTGCCAGCAGGGAGGCCTGAGGACATAGTTAGGGACAGTGTGGGCATTTGTGATGTTGGGGGACAATAAAAGGGACCACAAATAGGGAAGATTGTCAGGGTGAGTGGACACTGCCCACAATCTCTTTGCTCCTGACTCTCTGTGCTAAGCACAGCCTCAGTCAGGGAGGCAGGCTGAGTGTGTCGGAGGGTTTTTTGTACAACTCTTACATTCCATACCAGATAGAATCTGTTAAACATTGTTAAGTTTGCAAAACCTAGCCCTCAGAAATTAGGAAATGTGAGAATTCAGGTTGTATGAGATTGGAGCTGAGGTGCATCCAAGTGTGGTGGAGAGGAATTTGATGTGTGATGGTTGGTTATATGTTGGAATAGGAAGGGAAGTTTACCGTGGAGCCATGGAGTCTGTGTGTTTGGGTATTGTGGGGATTGGGTAGTAAGGCAAGCAAGCTGAGATTGGTGTGGAGGAGAATCCTGATTTAACTGGGTATTGTTTGAATAGAAAATGCATTTAAGCATCCTTTAGCTGTCAGTTACCAGATTTCTTTAGTGTGGAAATGGCTTTGACATGAACGATCCCTGTGCCCCTCATCTCCCTCATGCCTTTCTTAGCCCCATCCTCTCCCACATCTCTACTATTCCCTCATGCCTCCCACATCGCCTTCCCCACCAATTCTAATACCTCATTCTACTTTAAAATGCTGTGGACAAGTGTGGGTCAGAGAAGTGAGGCTGAAGAGAAGTTCCTTGTCATGAACTGCCTGTGGAACATCACAGTGGAGCTTGTCTTCAGCTACGTGTCTCCCCTGAAGGTGAAACGTTGCCCATCTTTTCCTCTCCCTATACTGTTTGTCCTAAACAGTGCTGTCCACCCATCATAGTCTCCACATAGCCCTGCTCAACTGTCTATTCTCCCCCACAAGCCCCCTCAGATTTTAGTGCCCCAAATAGCTCTGGACTTGTCCAGCATGCCAGGCAGTCCTTAAAGTGGTAGCCCTGAATCAACACATATCTATCCCCAGTTGCAGGTGTTATATTCAAAACTATTTTAGGTAGTGAGTTTAGTAGATACATGCTCTCTTTAAAACACACCTTGTAAGTGAGAGCCCAGTAGCTGTTTTGTGTTTACAGTATTAAGTTAGTTTTAGGTCAGCTTGCACATATGGTGGGTTTGGTGCACATAAGAGAGACCTTTTCACCTCTCCCCGTCACAGGAAAGGATTAAGGAAAAGAGAATTTAACCTCATAGATTCCCCCCCCTCCCCCCCAAAAAAAGTGGGAGGGGGGAGAAAGTAGAAAAGGAAGGAAGGAGTCGTCATGAAAGGGATGAGAATATTATAAGCTATAGGTAGAGTAAAGCATGATTCAAAGGGACCTGTATTTCACAGATCTTATGGTATCAGTTTACACCAGACAGGTGTCACTTACAAACTAGGACAACAACTATGTAGGGGCTTCAATGTGATTTATAAAGTTTGCTTGTAAAATACAAAAAGCAAAAGAAAGATGTGGAGAAAAGGTAAAAAGCCACCGTTTTAAAGATGAGTTTTAAAATAACATTTCCAAAAGGGGAAAATAAACTTTTGGACATTGTCCCCAGTGGTTTTGGAAAAAAATAACTGCCACTGTCATGCTATATTCTTCTTGTAATAGCAGGGTTAAACAACTGCTAACATTAAGACATGAAGTACCCTCCGGTGCCTAGAAAAACCTTAATCTGCATTCCTGTGGTTTCTGCTGTTTTAAGAGCTTGTTAAACCACTTTATCCTTTAGTTTGAAAACTGTTGTAACAAGTTCATGTTTAAACTTAAACATATAAAGTTGCAAAGGTAGACTGTTTTAGTTACTTCAGTATATCAGAAATACCCTTCCTTTCAAGAGATGGATTTGACATTGGTAGAGCTAATGTAGCATACAGTAAATTTGGATGCTACCTGCCCTTTTTACCTCATGTCACATACGAATAGAAAACTTAAGAGCAGAAGAGAAAATAAATTACACTGATACTAGTCTTCATGTAAAAGTTATACTGTAGCTGTATTAACAATTTATCCTTCTGTATATTGCTATTTTGCTGTTCTTGAACAGTAATTTTCTTTTGGCTGAGGAGACTTCGAAGAAGATTTTGGTTAAGCTTCCAGGTGGTGCATGGAATTTCTTAAGTGTGAGAATGCACTCCACAAAAAGAGAGGACCTGAATCGGAGTGATATGATGAAGGCATAGATTGAATCCCCTTGAAATGGCCACCGTGCATTAGGCAGAACTTTGATTTTCCCTGCATCTGTTTGAAGTGATATGCAAGGATTTTCTTAAAGTTACAGAGAGAGAGAGAGAGAGGTAGGCCTGTAGAAAATTCATATTAATCTTCTGGTTTTAAATATTACAGTATTGGACTGGGTGATCTGGTGTAATTCTAAATTTATGCAGGAACAGCAGTAGAGGCTCTGGAAGCATAAAGACAAGAATTATCAGTGTCCGTTATTAATCTAAATGTGTTAAGCCAGACTGCTTTTCTTTTCCTCAGTGTGTTGTTGCTTGGTTGATAGGCATGTCTAAAAGTTCTGTGTCAGAATTTATAACATAGAATTTACCAATTTGAGAAGTATAAGGCCTTCATTTTGATCATCTAGTCTGACCTCTTGTATAACACAGGCCATAGAACTTCCCAAAAACAATTCCTAGAAAATATCTTTTAGAAAAGCATCTGAGTTTGATTTAAAAATTGTGAATGATGGATACTCCACCATGACCCTTGGTAAATTGTTCCAGTGGTTTAATTACTCTGACCATTTAAAAAATAAAAAAATAAACCTTATTTGCAGTCTGAATTTGTGTAGTGTCAACTTCCAGCTATTGGATTGTGTTAACCTTTCTCCGCTAGATTGGAGAGCCCTATATTAAACATTTGTTCCCCAGATAGATACTTATAGACTGTAATCAAGTCACCCCGTAACCTTCTCTAACCTTATATAAACTTGTATATGTTCATTTATGAATGCTATACTTTGATATACCATTGCTTGACTAGTTGCAGTCTCAGTTCAAGAGTCTGCGGCAGAACCAGTCTTTCTAAATGCTCAATGCACAATCCTCCTTTAAATTGTATAAAATCTGCACATAATCAGACCAAAAATAACCCCAAACTGCACAAAACTTCAACTTCCCGACTTTCTTGGCTCTTAACTGAATCTGTATGTTGTCTTGGTGCTTTGGAAACCTTGAGGTAGTTGCTTGCACTACAAAACAAGAGGCCTAAGAGAAGAGACCACTTTACTCGGAGCAGCAATACTTCTGGATGTGCTCTTTTGCTAGGAAATATGGCAAGTGTACTTTGGACCGGTTGATAGTTTTGAACTGTGTGTGAACTGTTGTTGTATATGAACCTGGTTGTGTGAGGGAAACTTAGAATCCTTGAAAGAGTGCTTTTTTTTTTTTTAAAAAAAGACTGTTTTTAAGAGTAGATATGTCTGGGTGATTTAAGTACTCTCCTGTGAATGGTTTCACTGTGTCGAGTGCAGCTGTTCTCATTCTGCTTGCGTGGCGATAGGAGAGGTTTCATGATTGACTGGCTATTTTGTGTACACTTCTTTATCCCATTGAGTTAATGGGGAGGTTGAGTGGCATAAGCTAGAATAGACTAATAAAGGATGAGAGGCATAACCTGAAGCTATCCTGTGACTTTTTTTTTCCAGCTTTGCAAACTATGAATCTCTTTGAGGCAGGGATGGTCTCTTTCTGTGTGTTTGTACAGTACCTAGCACAACACCTCGAAGGCATGATTGATCCTGAAATCCAGTTTACAGCATTACTCTGCACAGTTTTCAGGACAGTTGAAAAGTTCACATGTAAGCCATTTAGAGAATACTGTGACAAGAAGAGGTGGATTTGACATGTATATCGTAGAGTATCTGGTGGTACACCTCTACCCCGATATAACACAAATTCGGATATAACGCGGTAAAGCAGTGCTCCAGGGGGGCGGGGCTGCGCACTCCGGTGGATCAAAACAAGTTTGATATAATGCAGTTTCACCTATAACATAGTAAGATATTTTGGCTCCTGAGGACAGCGTTATATTGAGGTAGAGGTGTAGGTAGTCGGTTGTTAGCAAAAGACATAGGAATATAGTGTTACCAAATAATACTGTGAGATTTTCAAACAATTTTTGTGATTTGCTGATGTACAATATTGTTTGAATATTTCTTTGAAATCTAAAAACCATTGCCAAAGACTGCATATTATGAGATTGATAGAAAGCAGAGTGAAAGGATACTGTCAGTGGGTAAACTGAAAACTTCACCAGCCAGTTTGAAATCAGACACATGCATGAATGTGACATGAGCGCATGCAAGAAACTCATTCTCCTTTGCCTGTCAGTTCTGTTTTTGTGTTCAGGCAGTTAACAGAAATTTGTAAGAATCCAGAGAGCAGCAGGATTCTTCTTAGTATTCCATTTGTTGCCTCTACCCAGGAAGAGAGACTAGTAAAATAAAAAAAGTTAATAGATAGTACCTGTGATCACAGAGAACCTGTGCAATATTTTGTCTTAGTGATTTTTTTTTTTAAACCTACAAATTGTTTAGTTTTCCCAACACTATACTGTGTATGAATGCATGTGCCTTTCTTTTAGGCTTCACCGCAAAATGTGGGACCAATAATTAGTCACTGTTGTAGCTTCACTGATGGTAGCTGGTGCAGGCTGTAGAGTTGACAGTGTTGTCTAACCTTGCTCTGGGGGAAGGAGCAGCATGGGAAGAACAGGGGAGGGGAGAGGGAGGAAATCCACTGACTACAGGAACGCTTGTTTTTCAACCTGTCGTTCATATTTTACATATGTATATTATGATGTAAGTTTGAGCCAAACTATCTCTGTGTAATTTAGGGCCTGACCCTTTAAGGCACTGAATACATCCTATCTTGTAAGGTACTGAACACCCTTACCCATCCCATTGATTCCACAAGATAAACTGTGTCAGCTTACATGTTCTGTATAGCAGTGAGCTTGCTACTGTGTTCTATATAAAGCATGGTTTTCAATATTGTATGTACCTATCAACCAAGCATAGAGAGCACTCAGCACTTAATAAGGTTGTTAATATGTTCAGATTTATTTTTCCTTTGTAAAATCTTCTTGGTACATTGTCTCACTATGTAACTAATACAATAAATACCATGGACTGCATGGGACTTGTGGCATTCATTTCGTGGAAGGTTCTGTGGGGGCATTCAGCACAGAAATGTGTTGAATTTATATTTTTCTTTTGCAGTTCATCTTTAACCATACATTTTAAGTGACAAGATGGTACTTTTATTTTTGACACATATAAAACTAATTCTTATTCTTTGGGACTTGTATTAAGTTTGTCATATTCTTTAGGGTCATCTGTTTGTGAAGCACTTAGACATTTTTGTGGTATACAGCTATACTATCATCTTCTCTGACACCAGCACTGTTTTGTTTGATAGATGATGTCTCAGGCTGAGGGACAACAGAGAGACTTGATCAGAAACATAGAATGCCTTCCTGCCTCTGGTCACCTTACATCCTTGGATCCAGACCTGTTAATGCTGAAAGCAACTTCCATGGCAACTATGAACTGCTTAAATGACTGCTTCCATATTCTCCAACTACAACATGCATCACAGCAAAAGGGATCCTTACCAGCAGGTGGGTCATGGATTAAGGTAAAGGTCTACATTCTGCGTGACTGAAGCATAAAGCCTAGAATGTATTGATTTTAATTGAAATGCTTATTCTACTGAATTTATCTTCCCGTGGACTGGTTATCCCAAAACTGCCTATTGCAAGGTTTCTTTCACCTTCTTCTGAAGCAGCCTCTGTTAGAGACTTGATACCGGGTTAGTTGGACCATTGGTCTGATTCAGTATGGCAGTTCTTATGTTCCTGCATGATTACTTTTTTAGGTCAGATTGTCTCTAGTCCTGATGCAATTGCATTGGAGAATTACACTTCCCACCACCTATCTTTGTGACCACAGTAGTGCTGTCAGGATTCTCCCTTCTTATGTGAATAGTGGGGTGGAGAGCAGGTAAAGGCGTAGCTCCATCCCATGTTCATCTCTCTAGGCATGAGGTGTGGGGAGCAATTTATTCCTTTTCCTGGGAAAGGAGTGAACTGAATCACAATCCTTTCTACTGCTCTTCTTGGGGAGGCATGGCTATGTGCCACTCTCTACACAGTACTAAGACTAAAGGCTCAGTCTAGCCCCATGTTTGTTGAGCCAGAGGTGTTCATGATGGTTTATAGACAATTAAATTGACAGGAGCAGTTAGTGGGTATTTATTTTCAAAAATGTCGCCTGTTGGTGGGAATCATGGAACCTTCCCACTATCTTTGATTCCTTCTACATCTTTCAGCAGAAGCCCTTTAAAGCTAATTTGTCATTTCCTTTCTCAGCCACTAGAGTGTTCTCAAGACCTTTCAAATTCCCTAAAATTCATTTTAAAAACAAGCAAACAAACAAAAATCATACAATCATAGGACTGGAAGGGACCTCGAGAGGTCATCAAGTCCAGTCACCTACACTTGTGGCAGGACTAAGTATTATCTAGGCCATTCCTGACAGGTTTGTGTCTAACTTGCTCTTAAAAATCTCCAATGACAGAGATTCCACAACCTTCCTAGGCAATTTTTTCCAGAGCTTAACCACCCTGACAGGAAGTTTTTCCTAATGTCAAACCTAAACCTTGCTGCAATTTAAGCCCATTGCTTCTTGTTTTTTCTTAACCGCTGAGGATAGGACATTTTTCTTCCTCAACCTTTTACATACTTGAAAACTGTTATCATGTCCCCTCTCAGCCTTCTCTTTTCCAGACTAAACAAACCCAATTTTGTTCAGTCTTCCCTCATAGGTCATGTTTTCTAGACTTTAATCATTTTTGTCGCTCTTCTCTGGACTCTCTCCAATTTGTCCACATCCTTCCTGAAATGTGGCGCCCAGAACTGGACACAATACTCCAGTTGAGGCCTAATCAGCGCGGAGTAGAGCGGAAGAATGACTTCTCGTGTCTTGCTTACCACACTCCTGCTAATACATCCCAGAAGGATGTTTGCTTTTTTTGCAACAGTGTTACACTGTTGACTCATATTTAGCTTGTGGTCCACTGTGACCCCCAGATCCCTTTCTGCAGTACTCCTTCCTAGGCAGTCATTTCCCATTTTATATGTGTGCAACTGATTGTTCCTTCCTAAATGGAGTCCTTATTGAATTTCATCCTATTTACTTCAGACCATTTCTCCAGTTTGTCCAGATCATTTTGAATTTTAATCCTATTCTCCAAAGCATTTGCAACCCCTCCCAGCTTGGTATCATCCACAAACTTTATAAGTGTACTCTGTGCCATTATCTAAATCATTGATGAAGATATTGAACAGAACTGATCCCTGCGGGACCCTGCTCGTTATGCCCTTCCAGCATGACCGTGAACCACTGATAACTCTCCTCTGGGAAAGTTTTCCAACCTGTTTTGCACCCATCTTATAGTAGCTCCATCGAGGTTGCATTTCCCTGATGTGCGTTGTTATAAATCCAGAATGTTAGCTGATCAAAGCAAAAGATTAAGAACAGTATTTAATATATACCTATTTAGTGCAAAAAAACTTAATGACAAATTATTTTGTAGCTAAGATTAAGATTACTGTTGTGGCTCAGACTTTGTCAAAACTGGTTACTCTCATTTCAGCATGCCTCTTATTTCATGAGGTACCACAATGTGCAGTACTGATATTTTTGGTTTTAGACCAACTTGAAGAACAGTTTTTTAACATTTGATTTTTTTCTTTCATTCTGATTGTGAAGTTTCGTGTGTGTGTGTGTGTGTATTACATTTCTATAGCTGCTTTTCATTTTCAAGGATCTCAGAGCATGTTAAAAATTATTGTGCACGCAGCACCACAAAAATGAGGCTACCTCTGGGGTGTGGCTGGAATCAATATGTACATAGCATGCTTGATAGCAGTGATTGGGGAGGCAAAAATTTTATGGGCTTGCAAATTCTTTGGGGTATGAACTGTGTCAGGGGTTTTGAAAAACATTATTTTTTTTAATCCAAACAGAAGAAAATAAAAGAAATTGCTCCAGTGAATTCTATCACTGTTCTATTTTAGAACTTTAGTGTCACTCTGAAGTAGTGACATGAACGTAGCCTATATTTTAAAATTTTACACTACAAATATTGAGTTCTAATTCTAGGCCTTGTCTATTCACAAACTTTCACCATTCAAGTTTGTGTGTGGGCACTATTTTGATTTAGCTTAATCCAGTTTTTGCAGGCGTCGTAGATAAGGGATGTTAAGCTATGTGCCCTTTTGAGGCAGAAATCATCTTATAGGAAACTTCAAATTGGGTTGAATATAAAATTACCTTCTCTCTTAAATTAGAAAAGATGATTTCTCCAAGTAGTAATCATTATGGAACAATACCCTGTGCCTGTACATGCACAGAGCATGTGTTTATCTCTAATTGTTCATTTTCATGCAAACAAATGTTTACCAGAACTGTTTTCATTTAATTTGTTTATAAAGTGCACATTTGAATATGTGCCTTTTCCCTTTGTGAGTCTCTTTATACATTAATATGTTAATTTTAGTGTATCTATTGGGTGTTTTTGTGCTAGTAAAAGCTTTTAAGGAAGCAAATGGTTTCTACTGAATTGCTACAATTATACCAGCCTCTTGATAATTATTGTAATAAACTGCCTAGATAAGTTACTTACATGATGGGAATATATTAAAAGTATTGTAGTATGTTTTGCGTTATATATATTTTGAGATTCCCAGCTATGTTGAACTGTTTTTTGCCACAAGAACTGATGAATTGTACAGTAATAATTATTTTTAGCTCTCTCTAAACAAATTGGCCCATGTGGTTTTAAATAACTACATTGTAGGGTAAACCATCTTTCTAGCTTTGGAACTTCAAGGCTTAATTTTTAAGATGAAAATTTGAAAAGTGTTTGTCCAAAACTTTGACTCTCTTTTGTGGCTTTAACTTACAACAAACTAAAAAACCCACCGTGCCTGGGAAAATTGTTCCCTGTTAAAAAGCAGCTATTTTAGAGCCCACAAACTACAATTCCTGTGAAGAAGAATAAAGCAGGAAATAAGAACTGGCAATGTGGTGTCACAAGGCATTGTTCTAAAATCGGAGGTAAAAAAGAAATCTGCACTGGAACTGGGAAAAAGTGAAGGCAATCAAGCAAGAATACATGGTATTAATTTTAAGGCTTATAAGGGAAGAGAGGGACAGCAAAAATGTAGAATAGGTTCATGTCTGCTACTTTGGCTAAGGGGAATATAATACATTGTCCTGGTTGAGGGAGAAGTATTAGAGGGCAAACCTGTCCATTAACAGAGTATAAAATGAAATTATATTTAGAGAAAAAGATTTGAAATACTTAATTTTTAAAAATCCAACACAAAAAGATAAACATGTTTGAAATAAGTAGTAAAGTGGACTAAAAATAGCTGATAAAGAGCAGAAAAGGAAATACTGGTTAAATTTTAATAAGTATACAAATCAGCCAAGACAGATAATATGCAACCTGTGTAGGTTTCTCAAGGATAAGAGGAGGAAATGTACTATTTTCTTAAAAAAAGGAAGGAACAGTGATCCTTGCAATTAACATGCTGAAAGTATAATTTCTAACACTTTTATAAAAAAGATTGACAAACTGAGAGATTACTGTGTATCTAGATGCTAATAATGCAAGCAGTGGTAATCTTCTTCTTGTTTCCATGAAGATTAAATCTTGCCATACAAAGTTGAGTTTTACTACCGAGTCCAGGCAAAGATGTTTTAAGACAACTCTATCACACAAACAGTGGCGTTGGAACAGTTTTTCTAGTGGGGGGTGCTGAAAGCCATTGAACAAAATTGTAAACCCTGTAAATGATGGAAACCACTTCAAGCCAAGAGGTACCTCTAGTTCCAGCACCCATGCACACAAATTACCCTCACAAAATGGCTACTCCATTTTTCTGATCCTCCTTTACATGAAACCCATGTTATCTGAAGCAGGTTCCTGTCCCCAGCTTAAGTCGGGGGACATGACCTCTTTCCGATAAGGGAAGTTTGGATAATTGAGGTTACAGTGTATAAGGCTAGAAATGTCCAACATGCTGGTTTTTTTTTCTGAATGTCCCCAATTTCTTTTACTTTACCTAAATGCAGAATACGGAATTATGGACAGAAGATTCCAAGTTACTAGTAATTCTTATGCTTCTGGGTTTGTGTTATAGCCAGACTGTTTCTGTCTCGTAGCACTTGTGTGTGTTTTTAATAGAACTTTATTGGTGTCTACTGTACATTAGCCTTTGAAATAAAATGGAACATTTTCATTATTGATGAGGAATTGTATCCATTCTGATAGACTAGCGGAGAGTAACTAGACACTTAAATCATTAAATTCGTGGGTGACAGCTTTCCAGGTGCTGCTGCTATCTCTTTGAGCAGCTATTATTTATTCAACATAGCATGTTGTTCCTTCAACTGAGAAAAGACAAGTACTTTTTCCAGAGAAAACAATGCCAAAATATTGTTTTGTTTTAGCCTCAATTTCTGAAACTGACAGAAGTTTGAGAATGAGCTATAGCTACCATTTCTTTAATTGGTGCAAAGACTTCTCCAAGGGGTTACATAACATTCCAGTTAGATTGGGTTCTTTTTCTAGTGTCTGATTACACCTTTTATAACATGATCTTCTCCAGTACAAGTTGCATATATTACAGCTGCCCAATCCCAGTGCTCATGCTAATGATCAAAGAAGGTGTTGGCCTGGTGCACTCACCTTGTGTTTTGTGGCTGCTGAACAAGATTAACTGCTTGCAGCTTTTTGAAAAAGTGCTTACTCAAAAACATCTTTTGTTGAACTCCCAGAGTATGAATAAGTTTCAGCGCAAACTTTCTTTTGGTTCAGGGACAACGATCAGTTGGTTGGAACCAAAGATTTCTTTGTCAAATCATTTCAAAAATGGAGCAGCTCAAGATTTTTCATCAGAGCCAAACAAGCCAGCATCTGTCATAGAGGAGCAGTCTATGCCAGAGCCCTGCCATCTAACAAGGGTAAGATAATGTGACAGCCCCAGGTCTGTGAGGAATGTTTCCGTTTGCAGGATTATCTGGAGATATTTAGCAATATTTTTATATAAAGCAGGAAAATTATGTTGGTTCTCCTGCCAGTACAGACATTTGAGTAGAATAAGGAGGACCACTTCTGAATTAAATGTTTTGTTGCCTTGTAGCAAGTCTGTCTTCTTCTAGTATACAGCTGCAGGGTGACGTATGAATAAAATAAGTGTTAAGAGGTATGGGGAAGGCGCAAATTAAAGCATCAGTTTACAATATGTAAATACACACACATTATTCCAGTTAGTGTCATTTTAATACTAGAAATCAGTGTGAAGTGAATAAATTGAATTTTTCCAAATATTCACAGTATAAATTACTTTTGAAAATTGCTCAGCAGAGGATAGATGAGGGAAACTAGTTGTTAGAAGTATTTTATAACTTATTTTCCTAGATATTATTGCTTTTTTCTTTTTCAATCTTTAGAAAAAACTAATCTTTTTAACTGCCCTGAAGTCAAGTGATGTTGAATTCTGTTGTATTTTCAATACTCTAAACTATCAATTATTTTGAAGTGCAAAAACATTCTTGTAAAATACAAGAATAATGAAGATTATGAAACAGAGGCTTTTAAGTTGCAGTTGTAGGCAACTTGATTTCTGAGAGTTGTGTGTGTATGACACTAAACAACTCTTTGGGGCAGATTATATGTTTAGGGTAATTTTTATTCTATATGCATGTAACAATATCTTGTCTCACTTTTCTGTTTTATAACATTTTTCAGTAAAGTTTTGTATAAGAAACCTAAAAATATAGACTAGGTTGAAATTAAGTATTTAATTCACATAGACCAGGGGTCAGCAACCTTTCAGAAGTGGTGTGCCGAGTCTTCATTTATTCACTCTAATTTAAGGTTTCGCGTGCCAGTAATACATTTTAACGTTTTTAAAAGGTCTCTTTCTATAAGTCTATAATATATAACTCAACTATTGTTGTATGTAAAGTAAATAAGGTTTTTAAAATGTTTAAGAAGCTTCATTTAAAATTAAATTAAAATGCAGAGCCCCCCGGACCGGTGGCTAGGACCTGGGCAGTGTGAGTGCCAGTGAAAGGCACGCGTGCCATAAGTTGCCTACCCCGACATAGACTTTTCTTTCCGTAATACAGACAGATAGCAACCCCTATAGGCCAAGAAGCAGAATTACCCTTAAGATGAATAACTCCTTACCTTTACAAAATTCATTCTAAATTTATTTGTCTCGCCAAAAGATTTAAATGTAGGGCAAGTATGTAAGAAGTGCTTTGATTACTACATTGTCTGTGGTTGGAATATAATTATTCTCAATGACTTCTTAGATTTATAGGATAATAGAAACATAGGGCTGGAAGGGACTTCAAAGACGTCATCAACTCCAGCCCCCTGCGCTGAGGCAGGACTAAGTAAACCTAGACCATTGGCAGGTGTGTGTTCAACCTGTTCTTAAAAACCTGTACACTGTCTTTCATTTGTGAGTACAGCATGATGTAGCATCAGCAGGGGGAAAAAAAGGAACACTTGTGGTAATATAGAGGTCTGGTTTTCTCTGGAAGCTCATTTGAGACCATTCCCCGTCTGATAGATTTCTTTTTGGTTTTTTAGACTTGCTTCTCCTGCCCCATGAGGCACAGGCTAAGCTTCACCTTTTTAGTCCGTTAGGTCTTTGAAATGACTATGGATTTCTCACACCAGGAACCTGAAGAAATAAACCCAGATGAGGAGCTGGAGGATACATGTGTTAACAAAGAGGATGACCTCGGAGCAGTGGAAGAACAGCGCAGTGTTATCTTACATCTCTTGTCTCAGCTGAAACTTGGCATGGATTTAACAAGAGTAAGTAACCAAGGTGTGAAAGCTGTCTGTAGTGCAGGTGAAGTGACACCTAACCTTTGTCCATCCAAATGCCATATGGCAATTTGCCAGGAGCTTGCGGAAACATACCTATTTTGTGTAAAATGGAATAGATAGTAGCTATTTTTGTACAGAGTTTCAGCCTGCAGAGACTTCAGGTCCCAACTTCGGCCTGATCTGCAGGACTTGAAACATGTATTTGATGCCTACTAGCCAGTAAAACAAATAATAAATAAATAAATAATGCAGTATAGCTTACCGTACCACCCTAAAGCCCCCTCCACTACAATTTAAAGAAACAGTTGTATGCTGTAACTGTGTGTGTGTGTGTGTGTGTGTGTGTGTGTAAAGAGAGAGATAAAATTCTCTCCATCTCCTCCTTTGCAGCTCTTTCTCTCCCTACTTTGTGTTTCTTTACTTCTCTCCAATATTTTTTCTTCCTCTCCCTCCACTTCTGACATATCTACATACCACTCTGACACATCCCCATGGCCTCACACAAAGGGGTTGGAGGTTTTACCAGATTCGTAGTAACTAGAGGGCTCAAACTAAAGACCAATACAAAAGGAGGAGTCCAAGGGCAACCTCCCTGCAAAATTCTGGGAGAGAGGAAGGGGCTGACTCCAGAAACTGTTTTGTGTGTGTATCTTCTTTAGCAGTCTCTGGCTAGCAAGTCTTATAAATGAGTTCCCTTTTTTCTCCAACCCTCAACTGGCTGTTAGAAAGAAGAATGAATGTTCTTTCTTTCAGTTCTCAGCCCCAGAGCATCCTGGCATTCACAAGCAGTGGAGTTCTGCTACTCTTTCACTCTCTGTTTTCTGTTCGCTGCTGGGAAGTAAGAGCTCTCTGCTATCCTGACCCTCTCCCACAGTTTTGCTGCTGCTCAGAACTTTATCTAAAGGTAGCAGAATGAAATTGACCTCCTCTTGTCAGTTTCACTGCTGCCCTCAGGGATCCCAGTAGCAGTGAAAACTTGACAAAACTAATTAGTTGTCCCGCTGCATGGCTTGGGGGGAAGCATGGTACAGAAGCAGACACTGGAACTGTTTTTTGCAGATCTGGGAAGATTAGGCTGCCACTGATTTATTCTTGGTTTACACATGGAAGATGGGGAGATTTTCTTTGCAACTAGACTAGAAACTTTTTTAAAATTAAAGCTTAGACTCTGCAGAAGTTGATGGTATTTGGCCAGAAAAGCTTTCTCCTCACCACAGAAGATTGGGTTTTTTAAGTATCTCTGATCTGAGTGTTGGTTGGTTTGCTTGAATCAATATGGATAATTACATGGTGGAGCTTGCATTCCTGCGTTAAAGATGAAGGCACCTGCAGGCCACATTTTTACCACCCCTGCTCAATCAGGGTTCAGTTTAGTTCTCCCCATAACTTGGTCCTTACTGCCATTGATAAGAAGGTAGTTAAGTTCAGATTTGTTTTTATTCTTCTCCTTTTCCTCATAACAAATTGTTAGTCATGTTTTCCCTTCCTTTATGGCTGTTTCCCATTTTTGAGTTCCGTATATACTCGATCATAAGCCGGTTCGTTTATAAGCTGACCCCCGCAAGATGGATAAGTAAAAATGGAAAATTTTTATAACCCGTTCATAAGCCAACCCTATAATTCAGGGGTCAGCAAACTTTGGCTCCCGGGCCATCAGGATAAGCCGCTGGTGGGCCGAGATGGTTTGTTTACTTCGAGCCTCCTCAGGCACGGAGGTAAACCTAAGTAAACAAAGTGTCACGACGCACCAGCTGCTTACCCCGATGGGCCGGACAGCAACTGGTGGGGAAATTTTTTGTGGGGGAGAAGCTGGGAGTTAGGGGAGTAACCCCTCTGACCCCCCCCCACACACACATGACCCCACCCCTAGCCCGGGACCCCCACAATCTCCCCATCCCATCCCTTCCCACCTTATCTGGGGAGGGCCGGGGGAGGATGTCTCTGACCTGGCTGGAGCTGCACCGGCAGGCTGAGCAGTACAGCCTCAGCCTGCTCCGGTGGGCCAGACTGGGCGGCGCGGCCGCAGCATGTTCCAGCAGGCTGGGCCGAGTGGCATGGCCGCAGCCTGCTCCAGTGGTGTGGCCACAGCCTGCTCTGGGGGGCTGGGCCGAGCGGCACGGATGCAGCCTGCCAGCCCCGGAGCTGCAGCTGCTTCGGAGGCTGGGGGGAGAGCAGCGTGGCCAGAAGCGGAGAGACTCTGGCCCTGCCTCTTCCCTTCTGGCTCTGCTGCCTCTCCTTGCTCCCTCTGTTGGGGGGAGGGGCTGTGTCCCACTTCTCCCTCTCTATACCCGTTCATAAGCCGACCCCCGTCTCTGGTGCTTCCCTTTTTTACCAAAAAAATTCGGTTTATGAACAAGTATATATGGTAAGTTCTCTTAAGTTTTGGTGTTTACTTCACCATAAGTTTTTTGTGCTACTTTTTGTTTTAAGTCTTTCATTAAAAATAATTTTAAAACTTTCTTTTTCATGCCATTCCCATTATCCTGAGAACATTTTGCTTATTGGTGCCAGAATGTACTTTGCATCTCTGTTAAAAGTATCGTATCCCTATTTCCCATTCCCTTTGTAATGTGATTACTTCAATAATGTGTTCATAAATATAGTCTACTTACTTATTTTTAAGTTGTTATAGTTTTTTGTCTTTATTTCAGGTGGTTCTTCCCACTTTTATTTTAGAGAAACGTTCTTTGCTGGAGATGTATGCAGACTTCATGTCTCACCCGGACCTCTTCATTGCAATCACAAATGGAGCTACCCCAGAGGAGAGGATGATCCGCTTTGTTGAATATTATCTCACTTCATTTCACGAAGGTCGCAAAGGAGCAATTGCTAAGAAACCATACAATCCAATCATCGGAGAAACGTTTCACTGCTCTTGGAGGATGGCTAAGGGCGAAGTAGCCTCTGACTCAAATAGTAACTCTTCATCCCACTCCCTCTCAGAGCAAGCCACTCTTTCACAAGAGCCAGAGGGCCAAGTGGAGTCAGACTACTATACAGTCAGATTTGTAGCTGAGCAAGTGTCCCATCATCCTCCCGTCTCAGGGTTTTACGCTGAATGTGTAGAGAAGAAGATGTGTGTAAATGCTCATGTCTGGACAAAAAGTAAATTCTTGGGAATGTCAATAGGAGTAACAATGGTTGGTGAAGGTGAGTAATTTATTCACTGCAGAAATGGAAGGTGGTTAAAAATATCAGTGAGATAAATATAAAATTAAGTTCTGTGAACTCCAGTGTCGAAATAACAAATGAATTTTGCTCAATAGTTTCATCTATAGGATTTTTCAAAAGAATTCATTTGCAGGTTGTTTGTAGGCTATTTTAAGTGTTTGTTTTTGTTTTTTTAACAAAATAGCCCTGGGTCTCCTCCATTTACCTTGAGAAAGAGATTCTGAGAAACCTTAAAGTCCTGTTGTTAGATGACATATTTATTTATTATGGATTACTGAAGATGCCAGATGTGCATGGCAGAAACAATCCAAAGATTGTGTAAGATCACAAACCTCCACAGGGCTATAGTATTGCAGAAAAGCAAGACTATGTATCTAGAAACACAACATGAGGTTTTGAAGCAAAAGTTCAATTTGTACAACCTAAACTGACTTTTTTTATTATGTCTCCAAAGTGCACAACAAATTAGAATTTACAACATAAAATACTTAACATAAATGTTAATTTTTCCGTTGCCCTGTCTAAACATATTTTACACTTTATGATTCAATTCTTTAAATTTGCTTTACATTTAATAATGGGATCCCTTTAATAAGAATGTTGCTCATTATCCCAGGATTCCATTTTCCCTTAATATAACTCGCCAATTTGCTGGTTTTGAACTGGAAATGCCATCTCAGCTCTTTTTATCCTTCATGTTTGTGTTGCCCAATTACTCTGACTCACAGATGTTTGAATATAATCTGCACTCCTGATAAAATGAGGCTAGGCAAGGAACGCGTAAATCAGTGCTTTGAGTCTGAGGAAGGCAACTCCTGGAGCTGAAGTCTCCTTCCAGACCGTTTCAGAGACCATGTGAGCACCTCTGCACTGCTGTTCTTCAAAGATCTGAAGTTTGCCCTAAGGTAGTTTCTTTAAAACTTGATGCCTCTCTCATCTGCCCATGAGGTGAGAGGAACTGTGCCTAACTCACATAGGGGGTGTGATCCCTCAGCATTATGGAGGTGAAAAGCTGCCGCCTTAAGGGTCTGTCAGCTGCTGCGAAGGCGTGGATGGAACAGAAGACAGAATGATGACAGTTAAGGTTTAACTGGTGAACCTGAAAAAGATGGGATACAAGAGAAATTGTGAAAATCAAATGTCAGAAGAAACACAGTGACCTAAGGCTACAGGAGGCATCAGCTGGCACATTCACAGCACAAAAGCTCTTTCTTCTCACCTTTTTTTTTTTTTTTTTTTTTTTAAAGAGACAGAATCAGAGGTAGGTAGATCTGATTCCTGAGGAAATGTCAAGAAAATGTGAACGTTATCACTTTAAAATTAATTGTAATGACTATTGCATGAACAGCAGTCAGGCGATAGTTGTGTTTTATCTACAAATCAGTAACAAAAAGGAAGTGACAGGAAGGAAGACTCAGGCTGCTACACCCCTTCAGGAAAGGTGGAATGTACCATCTGCTTGTGGGGGATGGAAGTGAAATATGAACATCAACCTCCAAATTCTCTGGCTTCGGTAATTCATTGCGCATCTCATGCTTGTAGCATGGTTCCAGAGTGTGAATCTCTTCCCATTATGGCAGTAAAACTGTTACAAGTGAACAGTTAGCTGCGACTATGCCTATACAGCACCAAGCTTTTAGGATCATGTTTTTGAACCTGTAACAGGAGGAATGTGGGTTTTCAAGGAGAACAGCAAATGTACTGGTACCCATGATACCCAGTGTCTGCACTTGTCTGTTGTAAAACCTAACTAATGGCAATGTGGGGTTAACAAAATTCTTTTTGTATCTGGAATCTGTAATAATTGTGATGTATTTCCTTCAACAACCACTTGCCTCAGTACTATAAATTGGAAACATTTTGACGACACTCTTATTTTTGTATGCAGGACTCTTAAGTCTTTTGGAATATGGAGAGGAATACACGTTTTCTCTACCTTGCGCATATGCTCGATCAATTTTAACTGTTCCTTGGGTAGAATTGGGAGGAAAGGTCAATGTTAATTGTGCAAAAACTGGGTATTCTGCAAGCATTACTTTCCATACCAAACCATTCTATGGTGGCAAACTGCACCGGTAAGTACACTCATTTATATTTTACTGAATTCCCTATACTGTATCACTCAAACTCTGTAAATGAATACCTTGCCTCTGGTTTTTGTCACCATCTGTTTGCATGCTGAGTAGCCTTGTGCTAAGAAAACTGTATTCAGTGATGCATTTTTTTTTTCCTATTCTTGAAACTGTTGAGGGATTGTGGAGTTATGAGGCAGTATTGCATGGCCCAGCCACACAAACTTCACAAGCAAAAGACTGTTTCATTGCTAATTAGTCAGATAAATTCAAGGCTGCGAGTATCTGCGTGCATGCACCCATGCACCCAGTTCAGGTGATCAGGAGACTGGACTTCTAGGTTTTCATTCCTGGCTCTGCCAATGACTTGTTTGTGACTGGGCAAGCCATTTAACATTGCTCTGTCGTGTGTGTGTGTGTGTGTGTGTGTGTGTATGTGTGTGTGAGAGAGCGAGCGAGCGAAACAGGGATGACACATCTGCCTCAAAAGGATGGTGTGAAGTTTAATGTTTGTATTTATATTGCGTTTTCTATCTGAGTTATCAAAATACTATTACTGTTCTGATGAAAGAATCTCCAACTTGCAGTAAAAAACAAAAATCAAAACCCTGCAAGGTTGTTAGCCTGAGAAGGAGGGTGGGGTGCCAATGATTCGTTTTTACTGAAAGCATGTCTCATAACCAGGAATATATAGTATAGAAACATGTATAGGCTTCTGTAATATTGAATAAAATATGAATGAAATTTCATTAAATACAGAAAAGGGGGTGAATACAATACAAGCGCTATAATCAGTGTAAATATTAGTAACACTAAATTATCCAAAAAAAACCCGTTGTGGTCGTTGCTATTCCATCCCAAAGGCTTTAGTAGACACTGAGGCTGTGATACACTGCATGCTGTGCAGTGTTGGGGGTTGGATTCTCTCCCCATAGTCTCTGTTCTGTTTCCCACACACTGACTCAGGCTTTGTGTGTGATGGAGGTAAAGGCTGGGAATGAGTTTCACAGTAAGACGTTTGGATTCAAGGGAAGAGGCAAGTTAGATTGCTGTGGGGCCCATTAACACTGATGATATCCCTTTTAAAACCTAGTGTAGTAAGATCAAGGGATCTTGAGCACTCCCATACAAAGATGCCGACACTCAAATGATGGAAGAAGGAAAAAATATATAGAAAGGAGGCCTGTAGTGAAACAGTTTCTGGCACTTACTGTGAACTGTTATCTGACATCAGCAGATTCATCTTTCAACCATCCACTGAACACAGTGCTTGTTGTTAAAAACCCTTACTTAAATATTTCATATTTTTTCCATGTTTAGTCCAATAGGCCTGAACAATAGAGGCTTTTACGTGTAATTTGCTTTGACAGTTTATTGCGACTCTGCAATTTGCTGTTGCAGAGAAACAGTTTAGGGAGGCTGTCTTAATAAAATGTAAAAAGCATCTCAAACTTGAGGACCCATGGTGCCAGGGTAGTACCCTGGTTGGTGCAGAAATCTGCAGGGTGGTGCAGTTAGATAGCATCAAGTGGATTTCTCCCCCCCCCCCCCCCCCCCGCCCCTTCTGCTAGGAGCAATTAATACAGATAACCTGAAGTTCAGATAGTTGGGTTTGTAAAACATTTTTGTCCCTCAATCCCAAGATTCATATGGAAGATGAAAATCTAATTATGTTGACAGGTTTCATATGTCCTCCAGGGCATTTTGATAATTGAAGTTTACCTGTTCTTTTTGTTTGTCATAATTTTTTAAATTACTTAAATAGCATATTATTTGCTTTTTATTCATACCCTACGTATTGGGTCTTCAACTTCGTAATCATTTTGTTACGGCATTTTCTTTACCCGTGTGTGTGTGTTTAACAAAAGAGCATGGCACTTTATTTTTTTTTTATTTTTTTATTGTAATGGTTAGTAATTTGGGAGGAATGGTTTCTGTGATATACGGTGGTGATTATGTGGTGTAATATATTGCTACATAAAATTAGGAATTCTTACAGAGAGGGTCCATTTGGTGTCACATTTATCATTGATATAGCCACAGTTGCTTGAACATACTTTCAATGAAATTTTGAAATTATGGTATTTTAACATTACCCAAAGCATTCGTTCTCTGAGACCAAGTAGCAGCGTTGTTATAGTGACATGGGCCGTTAGTGAATGTTGCTGTGACAGCAGCCTTTATAGATTTGGTTTGAGTGACCCTTGCTGTAAGACATCAGTTGGATAACTGCTTGTCAGCCCTGTGCCAGATAAGATTGCACTGTACCCAGCTGCATTGCTGAGGATAATATTCAACAGAGTAATATGAATGTCATCTAGATGATTTAAAAAATCCAGTATCAAGACATACGTGGTATTCTTTGCTGAAACTTGTTCTGCCATAGGCTGCATGATATACAGGACTGGGAATGGTTGTGCAGTGCAAGGTAATGCTAATAGGAAGAAATTTAGGTCATAATGATCACTAACAGTGTGACAGAATATCACTCACTTGCAAAGACCCATGATTGAGCTAAAATCCCAGTTAGCTTTAATTTTTACTAATAATTAGTATTTTATTTTTTAATTAATTTATTATATTATATATCTAAATAGTAATTAATAATATAATAGAAATAATTAATAGCTATATTAAAAAATCTTTTAAGTCAAGCACAGATACCAATTTGTGATTGACACTGTGGTGTCTCAAATTGTACAAGCATCCCAGTGTCAGTTTAACTGTATTACAATTTAAATATGAAGCTGATAAACATATGAAATGTGTAAACACAAATACTGGCCATCTTAGTCTGTAATTCACTCAGAGTGCACCAGTCTGTTTAGCGAGATAACTGAGATAAATGAGAATTTCATAATGTAGAATAGCTTCAGTGATGTGTGAAAGTCGCAGAGGATGCAAAAGCAACATAAAATCAACAGACTTGTAGGTTACTGCAACCTTGATAGTTGTTTTCAAAAACCGTTTAACCCACTTAATCCATACACCGTAGGGAGAGCCATGCTAACTGGTAAAACAAACCTTCACCGGGAAATACGATTTTCAAGTTTAATGTTCATCTAACTCTCGCATTGTGTTCTTCTCAACTACGAATGTATAGTTAAGATGCATCAATTCTGTTCAGTCTAATATTCCGGTAACTACTCCCAACATTTTTTGATCTGGGTAAAATCAAACTTATTGTTCAAACATTTGTAAAGACTTGTGGGAATATTGCATATTTTTACAAGTAAAACACAGAGGGCCAGAGTCTCTCGTCTGCTGAGATCTGCTTAGTGTGGGAGAGAGGGGTGGGCTGCCGGGCTGCCAGGCAGCCACTGTTTGCCTTGGGCAGCTCTAGCCACAGTCCCGGTGTAGGTTAGGGCAAACATGGGGATGTGGTTTTAATCTGTGTCAGCTGCCATCAGTCCCCACAGGACTACCTGTCACCTGAGAATTGCTGGAGTGCAGTTGTGCTCCAGCTCAGCCCTGACAGCTCCCCTACACTTGGGCCAGGAGAGGTGTACAGGCTATCCTAGCATTGTGCCAGCTGAGAGCTTTCCATCCCCCGGGGGAATTCTCATCTAGTCCTATATGGCCAGTAGTCAGCCCTTTTGTGCTCCGTAAGTGGCCCCCGGTTTCCTTTCCTTGCACTTGGTGGTTCAGAGTACCATATATGTAACAGAAGTTAATGCTACGGTAACTTCACACACTGAGCCCCACAGAACGTAGATGTGGCTGGGGACCAATGGCACTGTCGCCACTGAACAAACCTCGTTTCCAGTGGGAAGGAGAACCTGGGGAGTAACATGGTATAGATCCATTCTGTACAGATAACTGGAGATATGTAAGGCAGGGGCTGGCATCCCCCATGAAGCCTTGAACTCCACACAGCTGAGAGACCACTTGTCTTGTCTGCATTGCTAGCAAACTCTCACTCTTTCCCTCTCATAAGGGAGAATGAATCTTCACTGCATGAAAGGGTGGGGAAATTTGGCTACTTGTTGCTAAGTCTGACTGGGTCAATCAAGCTTTCGAGTCTCCCTCTCCAGTGTCACTTCATTGTAAATCCATTGTCATGCATTCTTTGGGCATGGGTTTGTTTGTTTTTTCCCCCCACACACAAGTATGCACTCATGGGAGTGATGCTAATACTGTGTGTGTGTGTGTGTGTGTGTGTATATAGCATCTTCTATCTGAGGGTCTCAAATGTTGTAAGAAGCATGAATCCATCTCAACACCCTGGTTGCTCTTAGTCACCCAGGAAATCTCTGGCAGAGCCAGGAATGGAACACAGATCTCCAAGTCCGAGTTTTGTACTTATCTTCCCCTCTGTTCTTGCCTCATTGTCTCTTTTAATGCAATACTTGCATTATACACCTAAAAAAATAAAGAGCAAGTGGCCTATAGGGCCAGCAGGTGAAGATAATTGTTCTACAGAGAGAGTTAACTGTTAACATGTAAATAAATATCAAACTTGATATCCAGGAGAAAAATATTAACTGTAGTAATGGTTTACTAGTGTAACCCGTATGTCAGTTTCTTTTCAGCTCAGTTCTCCTGTGAAAAGGCTTGCAAGTTTTAAGTTAAAGCCAAAAAGCTGAGTTCTGTTGGGTAATATCACGAGAATGATAGAAAAATGGCATTTTCAATATTCCCCCTCTCAGCTTCTCCATGCAAATGCACAGTTTAAGTAACTGACTTAAAAATTTAGAATGTGTGAAAGACTAGCTTGCAGTTTCTTTCAAAATGAAATGTAAATGACAAGGCAGTCAGAATAGGCCCTAGCAGTCTATTCTCAGTTGTGGTCTTTTTTTTCTTTTTTTTTTTAAATTGTTTTCCAGAGTCACAGGTGAAGTAAAGCAGAATGCAACAAACACTGTAGTCTGCAGAGTACAAGGTGAATGGAATAGCGTGCTTGAATTCACCTACAGCAATGGAGAGATCAAGTACGTGGACTTGACAAAACTGTCAGTGACAAGAAAACGAGTACGGCCCCAAGAGAAGCAAGGGCCATTTGAGTCTAGGTAAAAAAAGATATTTACATCTGTTTAATTGTTTTATAAAATTCATGGAATTCCTCAACTTACAAACCAGGCTGCCTAGGAGAAATCTACAGACTTAAATATCCAAACTATGGGTAGTGTTTGGGACCAGTAGAGCCAAAGTGATCTTGAATATTCAGGAATAGATAGCACTGCTTAGAGCTAGACATAGTGCGGGCAAGTGCTATTTAAAGTGCATATTCAGGGCACAGATGATTACTGTCTCACGAGTATGTACAGTGCCTGCTATAGAGAGACCTCGGTCTTAAGCCTTTGGACATTACGCAGTACAAATAATATTCCTCTATGCAGCCCAGCAGTTCTTTACGGGAGTTGTCCTCAGCAGAAACAAAACTTGTGTGGTAGTTTTAAGATGCATACAAATGTCCATTTGGGATTAGGCTGACATTTCCTATACCTTTTCATTTACGTGCCAGTCTAGCATTGCAGTCGAGAGCAGTTTAATGCTGGCCTAGAGATGGAAGACTAAATTCTGAGCTCCCTTTTTCTTGTGCCTCTCAATCCTGCTCTATTTTACATCAATTTGTCATGCCCAAGAAGAGGTTGGAGTATAATTGTGAAATAATCTCACCTGCTGTACACCAGTTCTGTACGTCAAGTGACTTCAATCCAGGAAGCCACTGAAAAATGTGAAATCAATTAAAGCTTCTGATTAGGGCTCTGTGTCATGGAGGTCGCAGAAGTCACAGATTCCATGACTTTCCACGACCTCCGGGATTTCTGCAACGGCCAGTGTGGCTGACCCCGGGGCCACCCAATCAGCTGCCTCTGGGGCCAGCTGCTCAGGTGGCCCCGGGGACAGCCAGACTGGCCTCTGCTGGAGCAGCTCTGCAGCTAGCCTCTCGGGCGACCCCACAACCACCACCAGCCACTGCTCCGGCGACCCCTGGCAACTGGTGCTTCTGGCCCTACCCCCTTCCCAACCTCCCCCCTGCAGCAGTGGCCCCCCGGAGTGCCCCCTGCAGCAGTGGCCCCCCCCCAAGATTTAGTCACGGATATTTATAGTATACATTATGGACAGGTCATGGGCCATGAATTTTTGTTTATTGCCCGTGACCTGTCCATGGCTTCTGATTTGTAGGCGACTGTGGCAACATGTAACAGAGTCTCTGAAGGATGGAGACATCGATAAAGCAACAGAGCATAAGCGAGCCCTTGAGGAACGGCAGAGAAATGAAGAGCGACTTCGTGCTGAAACAGAGGCACCGTGGAGCACAAAATACTTTGTTAAAGAAGTAAGTAACTACTGTGTGTGAGTAAAATGTATGTATTGTAAATGTACATATGAGCGTGTATATTAACGTACAGGTCGTGAGCCTATAGTGGACATGTTAGGGAATGCTGATGACAGCATGCCATAGGGCCTTGGATCATATAATACATTTAATGAAATATCAGGCAATGCATTCCTATACAAGGCTATTCTTATGTTATGTTATGATTCTTCCATTCCACACTGGGTGACTCTAAAGCTAAATGGCTGTTGGTAAAGAACTTCTATGCACGAAACGTAAGTGTTAAGGACCTAGCTCCTTGCCCATAAATAATAAAAATAAAAATGGAAACAGCAGCTTTCGATATGTTTATATAAAGGCATAAAAATATACAGTGACTCTATTTCCAGAGCACTAATGTATTTTTCACCCAGCGCAACCAGCACTAGAAAAATAGTAGTCTTCTATACTAACTTACCAAGTGGTTTAAGAAATCAGACTACTTGAATGGGGTATTTATTACCTCTAACCCTCTCAGGAGGTCCCAAGAACTTGGTTATTATGCATCTAACTTGAAAAATCCCTTTCGTGCCCTGAGGGGAGCTCCCTCTTCCTTTCTCTACCTGCTGGTTCTCTGTCATTCTTAATGTGGGATATATAGATACACACACTTCTCATTTTGCTAGCTGGTATAAGAACTTATATCCACAATATCAACCCTAGTGCCAGTTGCTGTTCAGCCTGAGTCTCCTGTCAGGGTAAAGTACTTGACCTTTTGCTTCGGAGTTCTTCTATTGGGGAATCTGGATTATTACCTTGTAAAGCAGCCGGATGGTTTAAGAGCACCCAAACCCCTAGCATGCAGGAGAACATCATCTACTAGCTCACAGCGCACGCTGGTTTTGCAATTATGATCCCACAACTGCAAGTGTTTCTTTGTGTGGCTTAACTTTCTTCGAAAGTAAACAACGTTTACAATTCAGCTGAGACACATGGAAGCTGTGACGTGGTTTAAAAGTGGACTGAAGCCAATGAATACCTGAGCAAAACACAAGGGAAGCTATAAGAACTGATTACATCGTGTGCATATAAAACAAAAACATCACTGTGACTTACCAGTAAGAAATGTCAGAATAGTCTCTCTACCTCAGCTCTTCATCAGCTTGTTTTCATTAATGTAGATTTCAGGTTTTAATGCAGCTTGTCCATTCAATGGTTGGAGCATGATCAAGCTGTTATCTGTAAAAGGTGCCCCAAAAGACTAGGAATTTCTGGTGTGACAGCCTTAGAGCAGATTTTCCTTCCTATGGGGAAACCAGTAGCTGCTGAGGGTAGGCAGCCTGGCTCTCCTCTGTGGAGGGAATAGAGGTATATATTTTAGCTATGCTGTGGTGATTCAGATCCATATTGTGACAAATTTGTGTGTTCACAAATGCAAAGATACAGTAAAATATGAAAAGGAAAAAACGATCTCCAATTCAGCAGGACGTTTAAAATACTTAGAACTAAATATGGTTCTGAACCACAACCTGCAGGGTATTCTAAAGCTAAATCAAAGGGACCACTGCAGAGTATTCCTTTTCTCCTAGGATATGTCTACACAGCTGACTCAGGCTAAGAGGCTGTTTAATTGCGATGTAGACATTCAGGCTGCAGCCTAAACTCTGAGACCCTGCAAGGTGGGAAAGTCCCAGAGCCCCGAGCCTGAATGTCCACACCACAGCTAAAAAGACCCTTAGCTGGAGCCCAAGTCAGATGGCCTGGGGCAGCCGTGGGTGTCTAATTGCATTGTAGACATACCCTCAATAACAAATCCCCATCTCTCATGGTTCAGAAATTTTGCTTAGGTAACCTCTTTGATCTCAGCGCGTTATCTAAAAATCGAAATAAACTTTGAGTTTTGGTTTCTGAAAACTTTTGCTGATGTCTGTTTATCTGTGGCAAAGTGAACAAAGAGAATGACTTAACTAGATAACATTTCAAATTTGGGAGAGCATATCACTCTTGCATCCTAAGATTTTCACTGCACAAGGTAACTGCTACCTTTTAATTAACTTGTGAACACAAGACCTAAACATTTCAGACTAAGAATGTTTTTTAATCAAGTAGTTTGTTCTAATTGCATCCCTGAGTGGCTGTTGACAGGAGAAATGCGGATTGTGTGGTTTAAAAAAAAACACGTTGTTTTCAGATATTTTATTTGAAAGCAGAATTTGAGATACTGGGTGGCTCAGAGGAGGGTAAATAAGATCCAGAACCATTTCATCTGTAGATCATCAGTTCAAATGTAGCCCAAATGGCTTGTGAGCACAAGCCATTTCTCTCTGATGGCTGTTTGCTTAGCCTTTGCAAAATAAGTTGCTGGTCTCAATCCAGACCACGGATGCCAGAGTTCCATCGTCATATCTACATCAGTTAGTGCTGACTGCCGTTGTTGTTGTTAGTCCCAGCAGAAACACTTTACTTGACTGGAATGAGCATGATTTCTTAGGGCTTGTCTACATGGTCAGTTACTGTGTGACAAGCCAAGGTCTGTAAATCTGCAGTGCGTTAACTTTCTGTGTGCTAGCTGGCCGTGTGGACACTGCTGTCACACCCTGAAAGTTCCGTAGAGCACTTCGGCATATTCTGTTTAAAACAGCCAGATGTTAAGGTGCACTACAGACTTTCTAGTGCATGATAGTAGGGCTCACATGTGACTTAGTGTGTGGCAGACTAGTGCACTGTAGATTTACATCCTAGCTTGTCCATACTCAGACATAGCATGTGCCAAGGCCTTAGATGGTCTCTCCAGAGCAAAGTTAAGACACCTTGGCAGGAGACTATGGGGACGCTTGCACTGCTGTTATCTATGTATACATAAGCAGTGTACCTCTGGTTTCCAGTGCTGTCAGTCCGACGCCTGGCATCACAAAATACTGTTCTATGTGAATTCTTTTATAATTATTCTGTGTAACTTTTTTCCATTTGAATTGCAGGGAGATGGCTGGGTGTATTATAACCCCCTTTGGAAAACAGTCCCCACCATACAGACTCAGCAAATGGACACTAACTAGATAAGACTCTTCAGGATGAGTTCCTCTGTTTATCTAATCTCTATCACTCTCAAAACACAGTAGATAACACTGTGTCTCCTGTTTTTATAATTGCACAAATTCAAATGAGCGTAAAGGAATAAAATGCTAGGGCACTTTAAAGGTTACACATAATCAAAGGTGTAGAGACCACCTTGCCAGGTATGTTCACCAACTTGTTTTTGTATGATCCAAAAGATTTTATCTGAATTATGTAGTGTGTTCTTTTAAGCAGGTCCTACTGCAAGCTGCCTAAGATATAAACCATTTGACTTCCTGAACAGCAGAAGTCAGATGAAATGTTGTTGCCTCAATGGCTTTAACTTTGGAGTGACATGGGAACCTTTTTTGAGAATCTGTGCACTGAGCTCTGTTTAATAACTGTGAAATACTCAGTACCCATGTAAATGAAAAAAAGTGTTTGCTGCTTGTATACCCAGTGATTAACCTCCTGACAGAAAACTGGAGGAGGTTTCAGAAGTTGCACCTGGAATCAGTGTTAAGAATCATCTGGATTTGACAAGACTTTTTTCCTTCAGAAAGAATGTGTGCATGCATCGGAGGGATATGGAAGCTAAGTAGAGACTACCTTTTTTTTTTTTTTTTTAAAGGATTTATAAAATTGATTGGAATTGTAACCATGGAGACATTTTTCCTCTGAAACATTTTAGTATACTTGAAAGAATTGAATTGGAAGAATAATTCAGAACACTTTTCAGCTCCTAATTTTATTATTCACATTGCAAATGTAAGGAAGTTAAGCCTTTTTTTCCCCAAGGACTAAGGCTTTCAAACTGAACAGCAACCCTAAAACAACTGTTGTATTAATTTCTTCATCTCCGTGCATGTGATCATCTTGAAGGTGAAGCGCCAGTGTTACGTGCTGTCCATTGGATTGGTTTGATTTTTCTCCTTTGTATATTTGTTCAGAACAAAAAACAAAGCAGTTAAATGTGACCATTGAACATATGGACTGTGGCTTAGTTTTTTCATAGTACATGAAAAGGCTTATTTTGCTGGAGACTGTGTTTTAATATACATACAATCAGATATCAGGAAACTGTATTCAGGTACAAACATCCTTCATTTTTTATAGTGTAAGTATTTTATTGAAGTCTAAGAATTGCTGGCAATTAAGAATAGTACTGATTGTCTTTTCATTATTGTTACTACAAGCTACCTTAATTTTCCAAGAGTGGTGCCTTACTCTGTTTTTTCTTCTGATGTTGTCTTCCAATCAGTGTATATAACATTATCTGCCATCACCAGCCGTTGTAAATGGCTTGACCTGTTCCATCATAGTGAGAACTCATAACTGTGTGATCTGGTAAGATGTTTTCCATTGAAGGCATCAGAATGTAAGAAGGCATCAAAGAAAATTTAAATAACCATGTTAACATTCAACAAAAAACTGTAAATTGTGTGCAAAAAAAAAAAGTTTGGGTTTATGCACAACAACTTTGATTCCCTTGTACATTTTGCTGTGAAATGCACTGAGGTCTGAATATAAGTCATAGTCCATGTGTGAGGAAAAATGGGGGGGGAAATAAAACTAAAAAATGATTAGCTTGTTTTGTCTGTTTTCCCAGAGTCCAGGTGATTAGGATGAATATTGTACATACATCATTCTTTCATGTCTCTATCCATATTTCCACAGCCTCCCCAAGCTATAGTATCTGACCACCAGTACCTGTAAGAGTAACTTTCTTCTGAAGAAGCGTGTGCAGTTTAGGCCCGGTGTAAACTATATGCTTCTAAATTTGTATAGAATACCCTCTATTTTTCCTTATAAATTTTGAAATAAATTGTTTAGAGTTTAAATTCAGAGCAGGAGTAACATTAAAAACTGAAACTACTGGCTTAGTTCCCTGTAGTGCCCTTGTGTTTGAAAAATAAATCTTAATTTATTTTAAAGGCAATCTTGCTATAATTTTGGCTAATCGTTATTATAAAAACGAACATTTTATACTAGCCAAGATGTAAAGAAATCAGAATATCTGTTGGTATTAATGATTTTTTTAACGGTTCACTCAGGATTTTCAATTGACAGGCTGTGCTTATTGTCAGTGTATACCCTTACTGCTCCATCTATGAATGCATCTTAAAGGAATATATAGATCCTATTAATAGCAGGCTTAATGACATGTTAATTGTGTGCAAGGTTCTGTTTATTAAATCCACAGAAGCAAAGCAATCAAAGTGAATGCTGAAACTCTATCCTTTACCCAACTGCATTGTCCCCAGCTGTTTGAGGTCTATCCAAATGTTTATGCACATGCTAATAGCACTACACTGCTAACTCTGTCACTGTCAGTGCTCAGTTAGGGCAATCCAAGGTCCTTGGGATGGTAGTGGCAGGGGCTACCTATGGAAAAAGCCATCTGAAATGTGGGCTCTCCCCCTCTTTGGTTGCCTACTCCCTTCTTTGGCTGGGTTGGGAACTGTCCAGGAGAAGGAGGGAGGCTTTAGCCCCTAGTAGAGAAGTAAGTGGCAAGGGATAATGGTACCGAGGGGTCTGCTGTGGTGGAAGGAAATTTACAGAGTTCTCTGCTGGCTTTGTGGCGCCCTGAGGTTTCCTTGTGTCTGTACCACACCCAGCCCGGCAGGTGAGAAGGGTGACCTTCAAGACCAGCAGTGGCAGACTCCCCCACCACCATCCTGTGACTTAGCAGAGTGGGCACCTGCTGATACCACCTTCCCCAGCATTTGGTGCTGTCTGGGGACATCCCACCAGAAGGCACTGGAGAGGACCACCCCTCCCCTCGACTCAACCCAGCACTCCAAAGGGTTCTCTGCTGAGGTGGTGCCGTCCCAGCCTGGGAGTGGCCATTCTCCCTCCAGCCATGTGTTGAAGAGTGGCAGCAGCTCACACGCTACTAACCAGGTCCCATGGATGGAGCAGGAACTCCACTGTGGAGAGTGGGGGTTCCTGCCTGGCTCTGGAGCGTGAGTGTGCATGCTCCTTGTATACGTCAGGACCCATGCTGCAAGTGGTAGTGATTTCCCTTTGAGGTCGTCATGTAACCCAGGACACCAAGGTGTGGACATAGACTATGTCAAGCAGTTCATCTGGCCCTGTGTTCTGGGGTCTAGACCTGCTGTTGCAGGCAGGGGAAATCAGTAAAATAAACTGACCTTCCTCTTAATTGGATGCATAGTTCACAGCTATTTAAAAAAAAACCTTTGTGACGCAGGATTCCTGCAAGGGCCAGTGTGGTAGCACACAATCCAGGCTTCAAAACAGCAGCAGCCACAGCAGATCTTAATTTAAATACCTGAGCTGCTATAGCAGGAGACCAAGTTCCTCCTTCAAAAGTGTCCTCTGTTAATAAGCACATGCAGATAAAGCAAGTTACAATCCTCTACTTCAAAATGTGACCTGGAGCCACCTCTGGATACCTATTTATAAAGGGGGTGAGTTCAGGTGACATTTCAATCTGAACCTTGATTGCTTTTCTTATTTTCTGGTTTTTAGTTAGATTTCCCCCACCTGATCTGACGGGTTTCAGATTAATAACACTGTAGCTAATATTGATAGAGTACCAAATGGAACAACATTGATTGCTAAAGGAATTGTCTTTTTAATATGCAAGACAAGACTTCTTCAACATGAAGGTGTTGAAAAGACCTCCTAAGAATTTCCTCTGTTCAGGTGATCATCATCCATAGCTGGAAAAGGTTTAATGTTCTGGATTTTAACACCTGTCTTAAAGCTAGTATCCTGGGACCAATACCGCTACAGCTACAGTATGTTAAAGCAGTTTGTCAGTTCTGCTTGGCAGATAAAGGATGTAATGGAAAATGATCAACACTTACCATAATTCTTACCATCGAATATCAGATTCAAACAATATGAATTTTAAGTGACTCCTTTAAGAATCCAAATCATAAGATACAATATTCGATCTAGGTTGATGGATTTTAGGAGGATTAGATGAGAAAGGACCGCTACGAGCATCTGGTCTGACCTCCTGCAGAACAGAGGACAGAATTCTGCCCTGTAATTCCTGCAGCGGAGGGAAGTATCTGTTGCTACTTTGTAAGCAAACCTTCAAGCCCTATCTGTGGTTCTGATCCTACAATTCCATACAGTAGAGTTCTGTTGGGGCCCAGCCCAATGCAAGATTTGGGCCTATGTTCCTTCCTCCCTCTTTCTGGTGGGGCTCAATCTTGCACTTGTTTAAGTCAATGGCAAAATTCCCATTGACATTGAGGGTGAAGAATGAGGTGTCTACATACTATTTTTCATGTGTCAGTGTTTCTTTCCAAAAAGCAACAGAGGGTCCTGTGGCACCTTTAAGACTAACAGAAGTATTGGGAGCATAAGCTTTCGTGGGTAAGAACCTCACTTCTTCAGATGCAAGACCCAGGATACTAGCTTTAAGACAGGTGTTAAAATCCAGAACATTAAACCTTTTCCAGCTATGAATGATGATCACCTGAACAACAGAGGAAATTCTTAGGAGGTCTTTTCATGTCTTGCATCTGAAGAAGTGAGGTTCTTACCCACAAAAGCTTATGCTCCCAATACTTCTGTTAGTCTTAAAGGTGCCACAGGACCCTCTGTTGCTTTTTACAGATTCAGACTAACACGGCTACCCCTCTGTTTCTTTCCAGCTATTCCTGGAAAATTGGGACTAAATAGAAAGTGACAGTCACAACTTTCTTAAGTAGCCAGTGAAATATCAGTGGGATGGTAATCTTTAAAGGCTACTTACTGATCAGAAGTACAAACTCGCTAGATAATTGGCTAAGGAGAATAGATGTCCCCTAAGCAAGTGCGGATATATAGAAACCATACATTGTGTGATTGTTGATAAAAACTTTTCCTAAGCTGCTTCTGTGCCTAAATATGGATTTGAGCACTTAAATAAGTGACCTTGTTTTCAGAGGTGCCGAGTGCCCACAGCTCATTAACTCAGTGAAAGCGCCGGGTGCTGAGCATTCCACTTTACTCAGATGCCTGACTTTAGGCACCGAAGCTTGAAAACTTTGGTTTCACGTCTTTCTTTCCTGTTTGTTTTCTTGAAAACAATGTGGCATAAAAATAGCAGAGTTCCTGTTTTCAGGCAAAATTCTCCCCCCTCCCCCCAAGGTGCTCTTTACAGTGTCGCCCACAGGCTACGTGTACTCCCTTTTCAAAGGAATTGGACTTCGACCCTAGGATATGATAAGTAGGCTTTACTCCTGGTTACAATGTTCTCCTTCCCCCCACACTTTGGTGGATACAGCTCCCCTTGTGAGAGAGCATTCAGGATGCCTTTGGAAGCATCTTAAGTTTATACTTATTCTGTGAGTCGCACTGTTTCTTCAGCATAGTGTCAATTTCAGACTTGGTGCTGCAAAACCTAGTGCAGAAATCACGTTAGCCACCTGCAGCCCTTAGATGTGGGAGTGGCAGTTTCACCTTTTCTTTCCTATGCGTACGCTGTAGATGGCTGTCTTGCTCTCTCTCTGTATAATCGGTGGTAAGAGAGGAAGTGGGTTACATCATAGTTGTGATTAGTGGCTGAAAGAAGTGAGATGAGGGGTTGGCTGGGGGAAAGGGAGGATGCTCCTGATAAATGGGAGAAGAGAAGCTGGTCCAAGTGCTGAGAGCCGCTTGAAAAAGTCCCAAGTCCCAAGCAGGAGGAGGAGGAGGTAGAGAGCAGTCAGGGGAGAGGATTGAAGCAAAGTGTCTGGCCAGGGGCAATGAGATGGAGGTTTAAAATAGGTGCCTACCAGAATACCTAGCAAACCTTTTCAATAAAAAACATTCCCTAGAATTGATGCTTCTGTAACACCCACATCTATACTCACACAGTCTCTCTCTTTGGCCCATGTAACAACCTGAGAGAGAGAGATGGAAACACAGCTGGGAGGATCTAGGAGGAGGAGCAGTTTTAAATTGGGTCACACTCCACTGAAGCAATCCACTGCAAATCCAGAGTCAGGAGTCTTTATATGGAATCCCTCCCAATATCAAAGATTGCAAAATCCTGCACAGCCATTGTGCTTCTCCCTCCCACCCTTCCCCTTACCTGTATGGTAGATCCATGCAGTTGCAGACTTACGGGCAATGTGCCCCTCCGAATGCAACCACATACACTGCCTTTGTGGAGATGACTTTATCATGCAGGAGCTTGTAGGCTTTCTTGCAGAGCAGAGCCACACTCTTCTCATTGTCTTTCAGTCCTAGCTGGGCATGGGAGTGTGTGAGAGGGAGTGGATCAGGGTTTGGGTCAATGTGAAGAGGTTGGAAGTGGGGTGTGACTTACCTTATCTTCTGCCATTCAGCTAAGACTCTTTCCAGTAGAGGGGAGGAGCCCAACTGCTGTAATTGGAAAGGAAGGTCCAGGCCCCACCTAACTTTGATGTCATTTGCCACTTGACCCTTAGATCACAGAAGGTGGAGATGGAAATGATCTATGTGATGAACTAGACCTTCCCTGTCATCTTGCCAATATCACTGTTAAAGTGCATGTGCTGTTACAATATATCCTCATTAGTTTGCTTTAGAAGATAGCTGGGAGTCAGGAGACATGGGACTTGAAATTAATACTTAGCTGACATTCCGCATAAGTGCTGTTTAGAGTGGAACCACATTCTCTGAATTGGCCATGTTCTTTTTTTAGCCAAGTAATTTTGTACTCTTAACACGCAGCTGGAAAAGTCAAGCATTCCCAGGCATTGTACATTGCGAAAAGATGTATTGGTGTTAAAGCCAGTCAGGTTTTTGCTAATCTAATTTCAGGTGTCTCATTGCACTATGAAAAGGGCTGGCTGGTCTCTGAATGGTTAATCAGAGACGATGCCTGTTTTAATGAGCTTCTGTCTAACATCTGAGGTTTATAGGCTAGAAAATTAGGGGTAAAGCTCAGTGGTGCAAGAATGAACATGAAAAGAACTAAACTGAAAGGAATAGAGGTGGAATCCAGGTGCTTATTAATAAAGGTTAAACATTTTAAAATACTAAAGAAAATGTATTAACATTGTACACTTAAGTACAAAATAATCAATATCTATACAATGTGGCACTTGAACCAAAGTATTGATCCCAGGGCTCTTTGAATCATAGAATATCAGGGTTGGAAGGGACCTCAGGAGGTCATCTAGTCCAACCCCCTGCTCAAAGCAGGACCAATCCCCAGACAGATTTTTGCCCCACATCCCTATAATGGCCCCCTAAAGGATTGAACTCACAACTCTGGGTTTAGCAGACCAATGCTCAAACCACTGAGCTATCCCTCCCCCTTTGCTTTGTACTTACGGGATTAAAGGTCCGATAAATAAGTTATAAACTAGCTCTTAGATCATTTTAGGAAAATGAATTGAGGTTATTTATTTATTTATTTATTTAGAGCCACGTGTTTGTCTTTAATCTCCTTGTTTCTTTTTGATACGAGGCTTTCGTTTCTTCCTGTCACTGGGTATTTCTGTTCCCGTCACTGGCTTGATGTTCCCCACTTAGACGGGCTGTTTTGCTGCCTTCATTGTCTGTATTGTTGTTGAGGATGTCATCACAGTCCATTTGTGCCATCAGATTGAACCGCTCTGCCACACAATGGGCTGTAAGGCGAGCCTCGGGGTCATGGTCCCAACACTCTGTGATGGTGTCGCACAGAAAGTGCATTCCCTGAAACGAGACGATCTGAGATTAGGTTTGGAGGGTCAGGAGAGAGAGGCATGGGAAATCAGCATTTTGAAGTCCTAGGATTACAGTGCTTTTGGGGATGAATTGTCTCAATGTTACTGTGGTTATTTCCCACTCTAAGTACACGGGAAACAGCGGTATCACAGATACCACTGGGTTATAACTGCTGCCATTCTAATTACTACTTAATATTTGTATTACAAGAACACGTACAGCCCCCAGCTGAGATAGGGCCTCTCACTGTGCTAGGCATTATCTAGACTCATAGCAAAACTGACGCAAAGTTTATAACCTAAGAGGGAGATTTTTAAAGGAGCTTAAGGGAGTTAGGTGCTCAACTCCCTTAGTCCTCTTTCATCTGCTTTGTCTAGGGGGGTTGGAGCCTTCAAAAGGTGGGTAGCGGAATAGGCTCAGAGAGGTGAAGTGACTTGCCCAAGCACGATGCCTCTCTGGGCAGAGAAGAAATGACTTTACTGGAACAGTTCATCTTCCCTAAACTTTCCCTTTTTAAAATCTGGTGTGCTGTACTGCTGCTTTCTCCCCAAGGAAATCATGCCAAAGAACCATAGCGATACACAAGTGAAAGACTGTGGCCTGTTATAAGATTGTGGCCTGGTGGATAGAACACTTTACTGGCATGCAGGAGACCTGGGTTCAATTCCCAGCTCTGCTACTGGTCTGCTGAGTGCACCTGATCAAGTTGCTTCATTTCATGGGGGGATAGCTCAGTGGTTTGAGCATTGGCCTGCTAAACCCAGGGTTGTGAGTTCAATCCTTGAGGGGGCTATTTAGGGAACTGGGGTAAAACTCTGTCTGGGGATTGGTCCTGCTTTGAGCAGGGGGTTGGACTAGATGACCTCCTGAGGTCCTTTCCAACCCTGATATTCTATGAAAGGTTTGTTTACTGACCACCAAAGGAAATAGTTTCAGCCAGGCTTGTCAGTGCACTCTCTAGCACATTAGTCTTTCCATTATAATAGCCAATGCTCTGTACAGCCAATTACTTTTTATCCTATAGTGCTTTAAAGAGAGACCAAAACTGTCAGGTGTAGAAATAAAATGGCAGTTGTCTGGCTGATGATTTTTTCTGTGAGCTAACGACTGCACAGAAGTTGTCTAGCCTTCCTTTCACCCCACAATTCCTAATTTGTGCTACTGCATTTTACATCATCATGTCAAATTTGCAACAGACCCTATTGGGAAGAGAAATTCTTCTAAATAAAACATGTTCATAGTTTTCAGTGGATTTGTGTATTCTGTGCATTCACAATTTAAATATCACTAAAAAAACCTCCAGGATCCTAATGCTAAAGATAAATATTATATCTTGAAGTATTTCTCCAATACTCTCTTGACACCCTTTTCTGACCCCTCACACAAATCTCAGATAAGTCTCTCTTCCGATTAAAGAACATGCTAGATACATTAGGATGACAAAAGTTAGAGAACAGTTGTCTACTTAAAGTGATAGAGACTGCATTTCAGTACCTTCTAAAATAATTCATGTATTTGCCTTATTGAAAAGATTTAGATTCACTTAACAAATTTCAACCTAATCTTTTAATAAAGTTTCCACAGATAGAACACAGCTGTGCCATCTGTCCTACTTTTATTGATTAAGCAGTAGATTGTCTACCACTCTCCCGAATAATGTCTTATTTTACCCGGCAATAAACATGTTTGCTTTTTTAAAAAGTTAGTTTAGAAATAAATTAGATCCTTTAAAACAAATGACTTCTAGGTTAAGATGACAAGAAGCAAGTTGAAAAAAGTTTCTTCTTGCTTTTCTAATGGCACAACTAGATTTTTTTTTTTTAAATTCAACCTGATTTTACATTTGAGTCATGCCATATTTACAATATAGAGTAGTAAATGTGTCTCTGGTTGTTTTAACAGCTTTACGTTAAAGTTGGAATTTCCAACAGTCTAAGGGAGTTAGGCACCAGATCTGGGTGACTAACTCACGTAGATGCCTTTGACAATCTCAGCCTAAAACGGTCAGGACAAATGGATCTGGCATTTTGAGCAGTGCATTGAACTTAGAGTCCGTTCTCATTTTTTCTTCGTGGGAGGGTTGTGTGCAACTCCCATTAAAATGAGTAATTTGGGCCAGTCTTTCAGTATCAAACGGATAATGTACCTTGAAGTAGTAAGGACCTTTGGTGGTAGTGGAGTGGGAACTAGTTGTAGAATGAATAAACACATGTTCTATTTTCCTCCCAGCAGATGGCTGTCACACACTGCATTTTAGGAGAACTAACTCTAATGTGCCAGGGGAAGATAAGGATCATGATCAGAAACACAACACTTTTTCAGCTTAATAAAAATCAGTCGAGGTAGAGCTTGGCTTTTGAAATCTAGCTTGGCATAGCCTCAAATAGGTGCATATTTTATCTGCAGTTCCAAATTTTACCTAAAAGCGGGTAGGGTGCAGATTTGAAGCCTATGTTCAAAAATTTAAAGAACATAGTTGTGAGATTTGAGGGCTAATAACTGCCTTCAAATGCAAGTTATAACAGCTGAGTGAACATTGCCAAAAATGTGCTCGCAAACTTTCTTCCAGCTAGAAACCACAGATTCATATGGACACTGTTTACTGCCTGGTTCTTTCGATTCCTACGAGCATTTATACAAATCGTGTTTTGTTACCGAGAGGCTCATGCAAAATGTAGCAAATGGAGGACTCAGATTTTATTCTACAAGTGTTGTGTGTGTGGCCATCTTGAAAACTCTTTGTGAGTTTAGAGGACCTCCATTTAGGAAACCGAAACCAATACCCTGTGAATTAAGTGAGCAATTGCACAGTGTGTACAGGTGACTTGCTCTAAGCTACAGGTTTTGGCTTCTAACATCGAGTCTATCTCTCAAATGAGCTAAGTTGCAGAACAGGGGTGGGATTTTTCAAAAGCGCTTACATGATTTAGGAGCTCCTAAGTCACCTAGGCAATTACGAACCCACCCCCCCCCTTTCGTCCAGTGTCTTTGTGATTCAGGTGATTTGGATCATAGATGTATTGATACTGTCATTCAAGGATAATCATGTCCATTGCAAATCAGGACAATGAATAGATGTCTTGGGTTGCTATAGTCTTTTCTTTGATTTACTATTTACCTGATGCACTAGCCAGTTGCAGGGTATCTCTGGGCGCCCTCTGCCGTGCAGCACAATGTCTCTCATGGTATCCACACAGGGTTGCTCCTGGACTTTCGACCCAAAAGGTAGCTCATAACTTTTTACCTCTAGGTGATAAATCAAAGCAGCATTACCGGATGTCTTTCATGGTTTGGTGGTACGCGTGTGTTTGCTGATCTGGCTGCTATCCATGGCTTTGAACTAGAAAGAGGATGATTTTTGTAGACAGGTCTAGAGCCACAAAGTTTGGATGCAGAGCTTAATGTCCTCAAAAGGTCAGGAGTGTTAGGGAGCAGGGTTTTGGTTCAGGCTCATCACTAAGTTAAAATGACCCCTTCCCCCACTGAATTTAAATGTGCAAAAACAGGAGGGCAGCCCCCGTTGTACACGACATCAATGGAGTTGCAAATGAAAAGGCAGGGGGAGGAAACACCGATTCTTAATAAAAAAACATTTTTAAACATCTCAGAATCTTTCCGTTGGAAAGGATTTTTTGCTTTTGGCCTCCTTGTGACGGCAATATTTCATTATAGGTTCGGTAAATGTTTTTAGAAAGTGACTTTGGGATCTGAGACCCACTTGCAGTCTGGACATGTGCCCTCTTGAGAGCAGGAGACTGGGAAGTGTTCCCGATGTAGACCCCAGAGCTGTGGAAATAGCTCCCTCTTGTGGCATGGGGGAGTTGAGATCCTCACCCTTCAGGATATGGTGCAAAATTCTTCGCGCCAACTAAGCTTTTGTCAGGAAGGGTCTAATATACAGTGACTCTCTCCAGCCTTTAATTTTCAGATTTTTGAGGTGCTTTTATATCAGTGTGTATCAAGTTAAAAAGGTGAATGGAGTGAGGTTTCTAGATGCCACAGCAATTGTAAGTCGGGCACATCTTTCCTTTTATGTGAGCCTTGTGAACCTTTTCCTCTTTCGCTCTCTGGTGTAGCAGAGGGGAGGGCTCTCGGGCAGCGTTCATGGCAAAGAACGGCATTTCTTGCTACCCCCTTGGTTTGTGTGGGGATTGCTGAAAGCAGAGCTCCTGAAAGAGGAGGGTAGGATCTTCATTGCTTTCCCCCATCCCAGATCCTAGCAATGGTCCTCTCTTTCAATGTGTGAGTCTCCTCTGTTCCAGGAACCATTCCGTCCCCTGGTGGCAGGGCAGGGCATGGGAAAGGGGACTGGAGTGAATTGTGGGGGCATAAAAGGAGGCCAGGAGAGCTCAGAGAATGCAGGAAGGTGGGGGGATGGATGGTGTGGAGAGAGGGCTCAGGCAAATGGGGAGATTTAGATGGAGGCGGGGGGGGGGGAGTTAATCATAAGGAAAACTGGAGAAAGCTGAAAGCGTGAAGGAAAGGGGCAGGCAGAGAAGGAAGAGGAGAAAACTTAGGAATCATAGTAAATTGTTGCACAGAAAGATTAGTGCCAGGACATTACAATGAAATAGACACTGATTGAATGTTATGGGGGCATGACTGGGTAGGATGTCAGAGCTTGTGAACTGCTTGTGGATGGGAGGTAGATGAACTTCATGGTATTGTCTAAAGGGACAGGGAGCCTGCTTTGGTTCTTTATTTATTTATATATATATATATATATTTGCGTTTTTAACAATGCAGTTCGCAATGTTTTTAGGTGCCTGGCTGATGGGAAATGTGTATATTCAGGGCCTGGTGGCTTTGATACATGTTTGTTGATTATTTTAATAGAACATAACTTGCCTATGGTGAGCTAGTTAATTCCCACGCTAGCTTACTGTGTGCACTCACATGCCTATAATCTGCCTTCTGAAATGAATAAGTCTTCACTGGGTGCTTTGAATTTTTGGTGGGTGAGAGCCCCTAGGATCCCATCAGTCTCTAGTCTAAAACATGGCAATTTTAGAAACTGGGAGGAGCACCAGGAATGTGCCCCCGCAGGGCTCCACTCTGTGCATGCAGGTATGTTTACTTGGCTGGCTAAGGGCCTGCTTGGAGGTGTGGGATAAAATCCTGGTTCCACTGAAGTCAATTAGGGAAACTCCCATTGATTTCAGTGGGGTTAGGATTCACCCATGAGCTCTTTTTAGACCCATTTTTTTCTCTTGTTCCTATTCCCTCCCCTTTGTAGTATTCCATCACCATGGACAACAGCCTCCAAAAATGGAGAACCAACGTGGAGATCCTGCTCTTTTCTCCATCTGTATTTGTTTATCCTGCACACCATCATGGCTTCTGAGAACCTACGCCTGAAGACCATTCTGCAGCAGGCATGTAGCAAGCAGGGAATGCTTAGCAGATTGCAGGCCTGATCCTATCAGGTGCTGGAGAATCTAACTTCCATTGGTGCTCGGCACCCCTCAGGAGCTGCTGAGCATCCAAGACTGAGCTGTATGTGAGATGAGCAGCAGGGACTGTATCAATGGAAGATGTAATGGACTGATTGTTGCTTGGTGGGAAGAGAGCATGAAAACTGTTGCGTCTAAGGGTGGTTAATTTACAAAAATGCAGGGGCTAGCTAGCATGGCCTTTGGTTCTAGAAGGAAGGGTGTACGTGGGACTACGTTGCAGTTTTCCTACCTCCTACAACCTCACACCTAGAGGCCATTTCCCATAAAACCAAGGCCATGGAGTAGACGTCCATTTGTTTGAAGGACTCCAGGTCTTCCAGATTCACTCTAGACTCTAGAACCTCAGGAGCCATGTACCTGGCAGTGCCAACCTAGCCAAAAAAAGAACAGAGATGAGCAAATATATCTGCAAGCAGCTGCAGCATGGTAAGTACCTGCCACGTTACAACTGAGGTGAGTAGGTGGAAAACACTGAAATATCTTCATGGCCTGATTGTTCTTGCTCAGGAGCAAACTAACACCAACTGCCAAGCACTAGGAGTATGTAAGATGGTTTCCCATCCTCCCTTCCTCCTGTTCAGCTTCATTGTGAGCAGCCACAGGGAGTTCAATGACCATGCACTGTCTGCCTAATGACTCTGCAGGTGGGCCCCATCGCCATGGTATCTGAGTCTCACTCCATGTCTACACTACCCGCCGGACCGGCGGGTAGCGATCGATCTATCGGGGATCGATTTATCACGTCTAGTGTAGATACGATAAATCGATCCCCGATCGCTCTGCCATCAACTCTGGAACTCCATCACGGCGAGAGGCGGAAGTGGAGTCGACGGGGGAGCGGTGGCCGTCGATCCCGCGCCGCAAGGACGCGAAGTAAGTGATTCTAAGTCAATCTAAGATACGTCGACTTCAGCTATGCTATTCTCATAGCTGAAGTTGCGTATCTTAAATCGATTTCCCCCCCCCCCCAGTGTAGACTCCTGCACCAGCTCTTTTAGAAAAGCTACAGTAGATCGTTTATTTGCTTTATCGTCAACATTAAACATTACTATGCACTGAAATGTCTAAACTCCCTTAGGCCTGAAATAGATCAGTGACTGTACTGGGTTTGTGTGTAATTTTAAAGATAGCGTCATGGTTTGCAGGTGTGCCTAAGCACATCCCAGTCCAATACTGAGCACTTTTATCAGATGGGCAACTCTAGTTTTAGATTTCAGCTTTAAATCTAAGTGGCATGTGGGCAAATTCATAAAGTTCTCCAGACTTCCCCCTCTCCCCACACACCCCTTCTCATTTCCACCATGGCCTTCTTGCATTTGGCAGCATGTGGTTTTCAGCTTACAGCATACTTGGGATGTATTGTTAAGTGACGCCAAGAATTTCTGTAAAGTTAAGTCAATAACCCAGCTTTGGCTTCACTCACCTGCCCGCTGTTAGCAAAGTCATCCGCTGTTAAGGAAGGATCTAGCTTTAGAGCAATGCCAAAATCACAAATCACGCACTCCCACTCGCTCTTCACCAGGATGTTGGTGCTTTTGATATCCCGGTGAGCGATTGGGATCTTTGGCCTGCCACAGGCAGTGTAGTCGCTGTGCAGGTGGGCCACGCCGTCCACCAGGGAGCCGGCCATTTTTTGTAAGTCTATCCAGCTCAGAATGTGTCGGGACAGATAGTCCTTCAGGTTGCCCCTTCTATGGTAGGCAGTGATGAGCCAGTATTCCTTCCGGGGCCCAGACCCCCTGTCCTCTGCTGTAAGGAATTGAAGGACGCTCTCATGCTTGAGGCTGGCCTCTGTAAAGATCTGGCTTTCATTTTTCCATGAGGAATATTCCTCGCATGGGAAAATCTTAACAGCTACTGTCTCGTATTGCCCCGAAGTGGTGTGGTTCAGCTTGGCCCTCCAGACCTCGGCAAACTGGCCTTTCCCCACTATCTCATCCAGCTCAATTGGCAACAGCTCGGTGTTATGGTTGATGCTGTTGACGCAGGTGAAGATCATGCTGGAGTGATTGTCGTCTGTCATCACAGATAATTTCTCATCGTCCTCAGCAGCTTTTCCTGGCTCGGGCAAAGCCTGGTGCTGTGGGTGCTTCTGGCCCCAGTCCTTGGCTCTCTTTTTCTGCTTCTGGGTGCGGCAGAGGTAAAATATCACCGTTATCATGACAGCCATGAGCAGAGGGGGGAGCAGGCTTATTGCTGCTACAGGAATGGCCTCTTTGCTCTGCAGCATGGAGTATCCTGTAGAAAGGAAAATGAATAAGAATGTGCTGCTATAAAATACCTGCAACGGCTAGTTTTGGTAGTGCCTGGGGAGAAAAATGGGAGCTAGTTAACTAAGTATTGCCAAGGACATAACATGCACTGCCCGTAACTCTGAGGGTAAGAATTCTCCTGTCTCTGATTATTAAAGTGACTGCCAGCTAGTTTTAGGCCTTACATTTAGCTTGTGCAACATGGTGAGGGTTCCAAAAATTAGTATTTTAGCGCACTACCTTAGTGAGTGTATGTGCCCCACTGCCCTCTACTGGATGGAATCAGAACTGCTCAACTGTCAGCCAGAGGTCTTGTAAGCTAGCAAATTCTGTCTTACAGGGGTGCTGGAACAACGTGTATCGTGGGGGTGCTGAGAGCCATTGAACCAAGCTGTAAACCCTGTATATAATGGAAACCACTTCAAGCCAGGGGGTGCAGCAGCACCCCTAGTTCAGTACCTATGCTGTCGTAGCTCAAATGGTAGAGGTTTCTTGCAAGATGATGATAATGTTGAGTTCTTATATAGCACTTTTCATCAGTAGACCTCAAAGCACTTTACAAAGGAGGTGAGTATTGTTATCCCCAGCTAGGGAAACTGAGGTACAGAGAGGTGAAGTGACAAAGTCAACCAGCAGGCCAGTGGTAGCCCCAGGAATAGCACTCAGGGCACCTGGGTCCCAGTCCAGTGTTCTATCTACTAGGCCACGCTTGCTCACCAAATTTCAAGGTATGAGAACATTCATCTTCTTTGTAACAGACGAGGTGGGATTCAACCTGTGACTATCTGCACACAAAGAACAGCATATTTCTACTGTTCCACTAACCAAGAGAAGAGTTTTGGTTCTATCCCTGCTTTCCCCGTGAAGTCCCAAGTGGCCATGATATGCAGCATTCCCACTGAGGTCATGTCAGGAAATCTTGGTTGGTCCACCTACATCCTTTTTTCAGAGTAGCAATGTGCATACCACCTATGTGTGTATTAGTTCCTCAACATCTTGGAGCTGTTAAAACTGATTTCTTACAAACTACGTGCACAAACCTTCCAGTGATCTGAAAGCCAATGATGAAATAAAGATGGAAAGTTTTGGATTGGCATTTTGAACACCTCAAAGATTGGGATAGTTTGGATCTGGGGATCTGGTTCATAAACAGAAGCCCTTTGCAAAACAGTCAAAAACCACTGTTGGTATAATGCAACAGAGAGTCCTGTGGCACCTTTAAGACTAACAGATGGTGTTGGTATAATGAAATTGTTAATGGAGATAAAGCTGTGGATTAAGGTGGAATGGAGAACCAGACTCTTCTGTCAGTGCATGAGATGCAGTCTTATATAGGGCTAAATTCTGCTGGTATTAACTGAGGAGTACCTTACTCCACAGTATTCCTATTGAATTTGGTGAATCTACGCTTGTAGCAGGGCGCTATTCAGAATGAGCAAAGATATTTGAATCAGAATGATAAGGGAGAGAGAGAAAGTTCCTTGCATTACTGCTAGTGTGAATGACTATAACTTGAGATTCATGTAACTGAGGGCCTGACTGCCCATAGAAAACTTTAAGTTTTTTTGTTTTTGTTTTTCACATTTTTGTTAAACACTTTTCACCCAAATATTGACCAAGAATGTTTTTAAAAAAAAAAATCCCTATCAGCCTTCAGATTACTTGAAGAAGACACTCACACAACATATAATTCGCTGATCCTTTGATGTTTGCAATTCCTAGAGTAAAAATGCTGACTTCAGTAGAGATATTCAAGTAAAATCTTACTCAGATATTTTTCTGCCAAATACAATAACTGAGGGGAAGGAGTATAAGACACATTCCTTAAGCAAAATCCCCTGCTGTTTGACCTCAGTGTGTACAGTTTATAATTCGGGTTCTGGAAAAACAGACCGCTTTGTTGTTTTACTTGGCAAATTCCAAAAAAAATCTGCTGCAGCTAATTTCTGCAAAGCTGTGAAAGTATTTCTAAAATAGGCATCAAGTTCAAACCACAAGATCAACCCAAATGGCTATAAATCAGTAACGAACCCAGGAATATGTTTATTTTGGAAAGTACTAGACGTGGGTATCACCCACTGCTCTAAAGGATTTACCCAATGGATATGATCACCTCTTTGAAAAGCTGAAGTTCAACAGAGTGAGAGTAAAGAATTTTCAGGTGGTTTTTTTTGTTTTTTTGTTTTTTTAGGGAATTATGTGCATGAATCCTGCTAACAAATAGTCAGAGTTGTGAGCGTAACTTTTGCCAATTACTTAACGATGAGGTTCCTCCATGCTGCAAAATCCCCAGATATGAGTGGGGCCATTAAACGTTAGATCTTTTCTGCTTTTTCTGAAAACAAAGGCAGCATGTTGAAAACCAAATACTGCAGTGCATTACTGGCCATTTAATTCAGTCCCTGTCAGATGTGAATTCGAACTCCTAGGCCAAGCTCCATCAGCACAACCTTTGAGACGCCAACTCAATATTTAACAAGAAATGGCATCTTCTGAATGCATCATTTCCATTTCCACCACCAGTGCCTTGCTTCCTAGGCTGGGGTTATCAAGCATGGCTGGGAGGAGAGGAAATGACACATCTGCACATGTAATGAGATCACTGATGAGCTCTAATGTAGACGTGTTGCATTTGTATAGCTTAGTCCCAGCGAATTACCAGAGTAAATCATTCCACTGCAAATTTTCTTCTACACCAGTGCAGTGTCAACATTGGAAGTCCCAGATTTCCTTAATGAAGGCTGGGTCTAAGACTGTAAATAAATGGAAAATTGCTTTGGAAAAATGCTTGTCTGCTTTAGTCATTTCCTTCTTAATCATTTGTCTTCAATCAGATTTTGTCTCTATGATATTTAAGGTTAAAGTTTTAAAAAACAAAACAAAATGCAAACAATCTTTTAAAATAATATAAGAAGTTATAAACAATTTATAAGGGCATGCATCAAGTCTGGGTCTTGCAAAATTGTCATTGGCAAGGTGGTTCAGATAATGAATAAAAGCAGAAGAGCGATTACCTGATTGCCTTCTATGACCAACCTGATTGCCTTCTATGATGAGATAACTGGCTCTGTGGATATGGGGAAAGCAGTGGACGTGAGCTATCTTGAATTTACTAAAGCTTTTGATATGGTCTCCCACAGTATTCTCACCAGCAAGTTAAAAAAGTATGGATTGGATGAATGGACTATAAGGTGGATAGAAAGCTGGCTAGATTGTCGGGCTCAACGGGTAGCAATCAACGGCTTGATGTCTAGTTGGCAGCCGGTATCAAGCAGAGTGCCCCACGGGTCTGTCCTGGGGCTGGTTTTGTTCAACATCTTCATTAATGATCTGGATGATGGGATGGATTTGAACCCTCAGCAAGTTCACAGAGGACACTAAGCTGTGGGCAGAGGTAGATACGCTGGAGGGTAGGAATAGGATCCAGAGTGACCTAGACAAATTGGAGGATTGGGCCAAAAGAAATCTGATGAGGTTCAAGTGCAGAGTCCTGCACTTACGACAGAAGGAGCAACAGGTATATACATTGGGCGTAAGACAAGCACTGGCATTCTACATAGTCAGGACCAAACCATTTTGGCATCCCACCGAACTGTTCGTGGCAATAGTGGACAGAATTGAAAGGTCTTTCAATCTCCACACAGAGAATTTCATTTTGAATAACTTCTTGTATCCACATGTATTATGATCTGGCAGGAGTCTCTCCTCCAGACAAGCTGACTGCCCACTCTGCAAGATACCAAACATCCTCACCAGCATTCCTAGTGCAGATCTGTATCCTGGACGTTAGCAAAGCAGCAGCCTGGTCATCTGTGCATACTTTCTCCTCCCATTGCGCCGTCATTCAGTATTCAAGAGATGCTGCCAAATTTGGTTGAGCTGTATTGCAGTCTTTGTGACCATGAACTCTGATTCCTCTACCTATTTAACTGCTTGGCAGTCACCAAGAGTGGAATGCACACGCGCAATCACTTGAAGCAACAACGGTTACTAACCTTTCATAATTGTTGTTCTGCGAAATATGTTGCACATGTCCATTCCATGACCCCCGCCCCACCCCTCCGCACTGGAGTTTCCAGAAAGAATCATAGAATATAGAATATCAGGGTTGGAAGGGACCTCAGGAGGTCATCTAGTCCAACCCCCTGCTCAAAGAAGAACTGAGGGGGTCAAGGGTCAGCTGGGCCCTTTATACCATCCCCATCATCGCACGGCAGCAGAATGTGTTTGAGCTGCCCCCACAGGTACCAGTGAGGGAAAAAATGTCCAGCAACTGTGCATGGCGCACATGCACGCTGAGTGGAGTGGACATGTGCAATACATCTCGAAGAACAACAGTTATGAAAGGTTAGTAACTTTTTTTTTCTGCTCTCCTTTACACCTCGGCAATTCCTCTGAGGCTTTGCCCCCAAAAGGTGAACTAACGTGTGTGAGCGATCTAAAATCCTAGGCTCTATAGTTGTACCATGAAGTAAACTGGGTGAGGTGAACTGTAGTCAGGGGTCTAGTGTTGACTTCCCCTAGTTACCTTACAGTAAAAACTACAATGTCTTGTCTCCACTAGGATTTTAGAAAGGGATAAGTCACACATGTTAGTTATCCTGTGGTTAAAAAAACCTACCTTTTTTGAAGTGAAGACACACCCTGACATCAGTGGGGTTTCATGAGTGTTTCTGGGTAGGACTTGCTCTAGAATTTCATGATTTATTGTAGCTAAAATTTTCAGAAGTGTTGACTAAGTGTGGATGCCTCAGACTTTGTTTCTAATCTGAGCCCCTTGTGCCACAGGAAACACAGGCCAATGGTGGATTCTCCATCTCTTGATGTCTTCAGATCAAGACTGGATGCCTTTCTGGAAGATCTATTTTAGTCAAGTGTAAGTGAAACTTTATAGCCTGTGACATTCAGGAGGTCAGGGTAGAAGATCTAATGGTCCCCTCTGGCCTTAATAACTATTAATCTGGTTTTCAGAAGTGCTGAGGGCTGCAGTTTCCAATGGGAATTGTGCATCTTTAAAGTGACATGCCATCATTGAAATAATAATAATAATTAATAAAAAATACTCACCATTGGTGTGGTTTTCAAATATGAGTTTATCGTTGCATTCCTGTTCATCCACACAACCACAGATGTAAAATATTCCTTCCTCACTAGACTGATGGGTCATGATGCACCGTGAGGTGTTGTAATTTGGAACCATTACATCTTCTACTGGGAGCTGTGGGTTGTGGCACAGAGTGCTGATCTTAATGCTGTCATTGTCTTGCTTCCTGAAAATATGCAAGGAATCAACAATGCATCAGGCCAAAATCTCTGCATCCAAAAAATATACAATAGCCCTGTATGATAAAAGCATCTCAAACCTGGGCTGCTTGTTAGTTTGATACCATGTGGTGTATGGATTGTTTGCAATGGATATAGTGTAGAGCAATAGCTCTCAACCTTTCCAGTCTACTGTACCCCTTTCAGGAGTCTGATTTGTCTTGTGTACCCCCAAGTTTCACTTCACTTAAACTACTCACTTACAAAATCAGACATGAAAATACAAAAGTGTCACAGCACATTATTACTGAGAAATTGCTGACTGTCTCAATTTTACCATATCATTGTAAAATAAATCAATTGGAATATAAATATTGTACTTACATTTGCCTGTATAATATATAGAGCAGTATAAACGACATGTCATATGAAATTTTAGTTTGTGCTGACTTCGCTAGTGCTTTTTATGTAGCCTGTTGTAAAATTAGACAAATATCTAGATGAGTTGATGTACCCCTTGGAAGACCTCTGTATACCCCCAGGGGTATGTGTATGCCTGGTTGAAAACCACTGGTGTAGAAAGACATTGAAAAAAAGTAACACTTTTCTTATGTGTCAATGGGAAATTTACAACAGAGATTAATAGCAGGATATGGGTCAAAGAATGAAGCTGTTATCAGTAGATTACTCATTGGTTAATGATCTGTGTGAGATTATCAGGTAGCTCCTTTGCCTTAAATGGAACTAAGCTAATTTACATCAGGTTGAGGATATAGTCCATTGATTCCAGAAGTTCAAGGAAGAAGCTGCAACCTTCACATATTTATTGAATGATGCCACTCCTCCAATAGTCCAAGGACCCCTCCTGACAGTGCAAAGCAGTGAGCTTTTAAATGTGGTCCACCTATTTTCACCATGATAGTAGGATCTGATCCTGAGTAGTTCTGTTCCTGCAACTCACTGCTGTTCAGCACCCCTCTGAATTAGGTTGTAAATCTGCATGTGTGTGCCTGGTTCATCGTGACACACCACTAAATATTCATTCTCTCTCTCTCTCTCTCTCTCGTACTTACAGTTACTGTGTCAACTTCTTTTGGGGGTATTTGTAGAAAAGAAAATATGGTGGTACATCTGTGTGTAGCCCTTCCCCCCCCCCCCCCCCCAAGCTGTGGCTTAAGCCTCCTCCCTTTTCTCTCCCTGGTACTTGCTATCACTATTATTTGGAGCAGCTTCTCCCCTCTCCTCACATGGTTCAGGTCCTGGGTTCTGTGCTTAGTGCCTCCACTCAAAGGGTCTCCTCACTGTGCCACAGGGAAAGGAGACCCATCCTGGTCCCATCAAGTTTAATGGGGGTTTTGTCATTGACTTCAGTGAGGCCAAGACTTGATCCAGTTACTGTTCCAAAGTCTACTGAGGCATCGTGAATTTGCATAGTCTATATTCAGAGCTCTTTCAGTGCCCTGCGTTCATGACTTGTAACTAGGGCTGTTGATTAATCGCAGTTAACTCACATGATTAATTCAAAAAAATTAACTGTGATTAAAAAAATTAATCGTGATTAATCGCACTGCTAAACAATAGAATACCAATTGAAATTTATTAAATATTTTGGGTGTTTTTCTACATTTCTGCAACAGAGCCGTGCGAACGCCTGTTCTCACTTTCAGGTGACATTGTAAACAAGACATGCAAATTGTAACCAAACTTCTTTGAGCAATTGGCTGAAGTAGGATTGAGTGGACTTGTAGGTTCTAAAGTTTTATATTGTTTTGTTTTTTGAATGCACTCATTTTTTGTACATAAGTCTACATTTGTAAGTTCAACTTTCATTATAAAGATATTGCACTACGGTACTTGTATTAGGTGAATTGAAATATACTATTTTGTTTTTTACAGTGCAAATATTTGTAATCAAAAATAAATATAAAGTGAGCACTGTACACGTTGTAATTGAAATCAATATACACCTCTACCCCGATATAACGCTGTCCTCGGGAGCCAAAAAATCTTACTGCGTTATAGGTGAAACCGCGTTATATCAAACTTGCTTTGATCCGCCGGAGTGCGCAGCCACCCTCCCCCGGAGCACTGCTTTACCGCGTTATATCCGAATTTGTGTTATATCGGGTCATGTTATATCGGGGTAGAGGTGTATTTCAAAATGTAGAAAACATCCAAAAATATTTAAATAAATGATATTCCATTATTGTTTAACAGTGTGATTAAGTGTGATTAATTTTTTTAATCGTTTGACAGCCCTACTTATAACGTAAAGTATTGTTCCAGCACATGGCCTTCCCTGACAGGGAGCTTTTCACTAGCCCAGATTTCATGGGTAGTGTGGCATTATTTGATGTGGTCAAATATCTTCTGGTGACTATAATGAGATCGACACTTATTGTTACACGATCCTACTTCCAAACCAGGTCTGCTGGAATGAAATGCTTGGTGCCCAACTCTCTGTAGCTGCCCCATGTGTGAAAAGCTGGGGAAATGTCTGTATTATCTCTTATGAATATTGTGTGACACTGTTTCCCAGTTCAGTTTTGTACTACAGCTTGCTTGACTGCATAGAGCTAAATCAAAGGAGGCTGTTACAGAGCTTAGCAGGAAAGGTAAAACAATGATAGAGGTAAAGTCACCCTCACATACACAGCTTCAAAGGACTTAAGGCAGGGGTGGCCAACCTGAGCCTGAGAAGGAGCCAGAATTTACCAATGTACATTGCCAAACAGCCACAGTAATATGTCATCAGCCCCCCATCAGCTCCCTGCCCTCAGCTCCCAGTGTCTCCCGCCCACCAGGAGCACCGCCGATCAGCACCACCTCCTCCCTCCCCACACCTCCTGATCAGCTGTTCCATGGCGTGCAGGAGGCTTGGGGGGGAGGAGCAGGGCCGGCGCAACCCATTAGGTGACCTCAGTGGTCGCCTAGGGCGCTAACATTTGGGGGGCAGCAACTGCGGTGGCTGGATCTTCGGCCGCCCCAGTTGTTGGCGGTATTTCAGGGGCGGGACCTTCCGCCGCCTCTGTCGGGGGGCGGCATTTCAGGGGGGACCTTCTGCCGCCTCTGTCGGGGGGCGGCATTTCAGGGGGGACCTTCTGCCGCCTCTGTCGGGGGCGGGACCTTCTGCCGCCTCTGTCGGAGGCGGCATTTCGGGGGCGGGACCTTCTGCCGCCTAGGGCGGCAAAAAAGCTGGCGGCGCTCCTGGGGAGGAGGGGAAGGAGCAAAGGCATAGCAGGCTGAGGGGAGGGGGTGGAAAGGGATGGAGTGGGGGCAGAGCCAGGGGTTGAGCAGTGAGCAACCCCGGGCACATTGGAAAGTTTTTGTGTCTGTAGCTCCAGCCCTGGAGCCTGTGCTTATACAAGGAGCCGCATATTAACTTCTGAAGAGTCGCCTGTGGCTCCGGAGCCACAGGTTGGCCACCCCTGACTTAAGGTATCAATGGCTGTGCCATTAATGGCAGCAGAACATAGAAGTTAAGGTAACAATCAGGGCCGGCTCCAGGCACCAGCTGAGTAAGCTGGTGCTTGGGGCGGCAGATTGTTCGAAGCGGCATTCTGCCCAATCCTAGGGCAGCACGGCCGCTTTTTTTTTTTTTTTATTCCGCTCCGGCCGCCCTGTAGGGGGCGGCGGCGCGGAGAACCAGAGCGCCCTGCAGGGCAGTCCTCTTCCTTCCCTCCCCGCCGACCGGAGCGGAGCCCTCGCGGCAGGAGGCAGAGCAGCGGGAGGGGCCGCGTGGCAGCGCCCCTGGTGTAGCCCTGGCCACCCCCTTCTCTCTCTTTCCCGCCCGCTCCCTCCCCCTTCCCCCCCCTCCGTGTTTTTTTTTTTTTTGTTGCTTGGGGCGGCCAAAAAGTCAGAGCCGGCCCTGGTAACAATGGCTGGCTCCATCCAGGCTAAGAAGTTTTACTCTTCTCAAGTCTAAGCCTGAGATCAAAGGGAACTCAAAAAGCTTCCTGAACCTAGAAAAGGTAGGGATTGCGAGAGGCTGGCCAGCATGCATTAGTGAAAAGGCTGACTGTGTAACTGAGCCATTCAGAGACAGGGAGAGAGCTGCAAGCAGAGTGGGTTGTTTCTCCCAACTCTGAGATGGGGAATAAGCCAGACTGGCTGAAGCTACAGATAGAAAGGTTAAGCTTAGGTAAGGCAATATGCGAGTGGGTCTCTTTGCTATTTTAAATCTACTCCTCTTAAGCACTGTGTAACCTTTGGTGCAAAATAAATCCTGCTTTTTTTTTTTTTTTTTTTTTTAAGAAGCTGTTTCTGTATCACTACAAATGAATGCTGTCACAGGTTCCCAAAGAGAAACTTGTGCGGGGTCCAACAATTGTGTTGTGGTAGCACCTAGAGATGATAATATTTAATTACAATGATATGTCTGCAACCGGTGGTGATGGTGATCCAAATCTCTGCTCTCCAAGATGTGGCAGTAATTTAGCTGATAAAAATGTTCACTCAGAAGAAGGTACTTGGATAAGCACTTGTATTTCATTCTTCTTTTTCAGGTGGAGCCAATAAATGGTATTTTCTGGACTCTTCCTCAGTTGGTCACCAAGTTTGTGGTATAATTGCTAGGTTTAACATGCTGTCCTTGAATGACCACCCCATGTCTGGCTTTCATTCCACAGGGGACAGAACTAATCTTTGGATAACTCTTCACTGTTTCTAGAGATGTCTTGACCTTTTGATTTGACAAAATTATAACATGCAGGAAATAGGGCCCTGAGCATGCCCAATATGTGTGTTGTGCCCATGTTTACATAACGGATTCAGTTACTGAGTAACTACTGAACAGAAAGAATGGGTGATGTCACTTCTGAGCATTATCTCCTGGTATTTACCCTCCAGACATCCCCTGAGGGAGACTTCAGGGGTAGCCACCAGCAGGGGGCCTACAAAGGACAGTGGCTCTGGAAAGAGCTGTACTGCCATGAAAGATGGGAGTGGACATCTAGGGAACGTTGTGAAGGGTCTTGGAATGCAGGATTTCCCTGTGGATCTCAGAACAGCCATGGATCTAAAGGGGCAAATATCCTTGTTTCTCCCTACTCCAAATGGGACAACTCAGAGGAAACAGAGACCTTGATGTCTTGGAGGTTCCAGGAGAATTTTTCCCCCTTCCGTGGGTTTCTATGCAGAAGGCAGCGGCAGTGTTGTGTTTTTTAAACGTGACTGCACCATTTAACTACACCCAGGTAATACAGTGAGCAATGCCCTGAAAATGCATGCAATAAACCTTATCAGAGGAATAATTCTCGATGTTTTTATATGAGGTGTTATAATGTAATCAATCCTAGAGTTGTAATATGCTCTAGTTAAACAATATTTTTAATGGACAGAGTTCATTTACTTTTAGTACCCTAGATCGCCAGCCTTTTTAACAAGGACGTTGTGGAATATTTTCTAAAGTGTCTCAGGGCCAGATTTTTAAAGGTCTTTAGGCACCTACCGGCATCTTTAGGTATTGCTATTGCTAGGTTTAACATTTCATCCTTGAATGACCATATCTGACTTCATTCTATAGAGGACATAACTAGCCTTTGGACACTCTTTACTGCTTCTAAAGATGTCTTGACCTTTTGATTGACAAAATTATAACGTGCAGGTAATAGGGCCCTGAGCATGTCCAGTAGGTGATTGTGGTGATTATCTGTTGTGTTCGTTCCCTCTGGGGCACCTGGCATTGGCCACTGTCAGAAGACCGGATACTGGGCTAGATGGACCTTTGGTCTGATCCAGATGGCCGTTCTTATAGAAATCATATTATAATATCAGTAGTAACTGACTTCTCAAGAGATTTCACTTTCTGGAATTAATGCATTTGTTTGAACAGCATACATTTTGAATTAAATGTTGATGAATTTTCTGCATCCCATGTAGCTGTGTTGTTTTAGTCAACAATAAGAATAGTTAAAATATTTAAGGACCTGCTCCTGAAAGCTCACTCGAGAAGCTGCACTCATTTTAGTGGAATTACTCACATGAATAAGGTTGGCAGAATTGGGCCAAAGCTATAATAGCAGTAGTCTGTACTTTGAGGTTTTATTTTAAATTAGTATTCTATACTATGTCATGTTATGTCATGTTATGATGTCAAACAGCCTGTTAAAGTCAATGGAAATCCAATCTAGATCCAAATTCAATAGCTTGGGTCCATTTTTAGTTATTGTTTATTGCTTGTATATCATCACAATATACATAGTGCTTTACAATACAGATGAAGATTAGATTAAACTGAGAACGAACAGGAAATGGTAAGAGAGAACATATGGTTATGTAGGCCCTTGGATGCTTGGTGCATGTGTCTTGGTGGCAACCAAATGTTACTTTATTATTGAATTAAGTTATTTCAAAAGTATCCGAGCCGATAGGAATGTAACACTCCGGTTCGGACAAGTGTTTTAGGAGGAGGATGCCTGGGCTCAGAAACTAGGTAGATAAACATTGTATGAGAATCTATATAGATTAGAATGACCGATAGAGACAGGAATCTGTCTTGGTACATGGCCTCCATCACTGTAGTATCTGATTAGGACACTATGATCAGGTAGTCACTTGGGCCCAGATCCTCAAAGGTAATCAGTAGAAGTTAGGAGCCTAGATACCTTTTGAGGGTCTGGGACGTGGAAGCTAGTGTGTGGCATTGTTCTTGGGAAATCAATCAGAACAAAATAAGGTATGAAGGTGGATGTGGGCAAAAAATACAAAGAAAGCATCCCCAGGGAAGCAACTCGGGCTAAGTGAAAAGGTGAACAGGGTAAGAGCAGAGAGGTCAGAAGGGGAGCAACTTTGTGAAGATCTTTGAAGACGAGGAGCTTGATACTGCTCTGACAGGGAACAGTATGAATTTGTGCATATACCAGTATTCCTTATAAGGGGCAGAAAAATGGTCTTGGGGCTGAGACACAGGAATGGGAGTCAGGAGACCAGAACAATATTCCTGGCTCTGCCACAGACTCCCTGTGTGATTTGGATACTTAAATTCTCTGTATGTCTGTACTTCATCTCATCTCATGGGTATTGTGAACTAAATGTCAGCAAAGCACCCTGAGATCCTTGGACAGACGGTGCTGTCAAAGCGCAAAATAGCGTCCTTTGTATAGCACCACAGATGTACACAGGGCTGGATGGTGAGTAACATACATGGCAATAGTAGCCCCTCTCCATGGCTGTACCGTGTTGTATGGTCAATACAGCTGGAGTGCCTCATAAGGTCTCAGACTTTTTTTTAAGGAGAGGAGGGTGGGAGCTTGGCAGCTATTAACTGGGAGATTGTTCCAATTCTAATGGGTGGCGCATGTGTGTGCACGGTATAGAGCCATATCTATTTAACAGCTAATAGAATGGTTTCCTGTTAGTAACTGTGAAAGCAGCATTCCAGATTAGATGCATGTCCCGGCGCTTTGCAGAGAGCACTGACAATGGTCTCCAGGGGGAAGAGCTTAACCACAAAACTGAGTCGTCGTGTTTTCTTTGGACTCTTGGGTTTTTCTTCCAAAAACAGCTTTTATCAGCGTTTCAAGAACACAGATTTGGAAGGAAATGAAAAGCCAATGCAAAGCCAGCCCCAGAGAGTGACTGAGGTAACCGTGCCACAACCTCCAGTGAAAACAGGCACTTTTACCAAGTCACATTTACCGCTGCTAGGACTGTGAACATGTAACTCTTCCAGACGGGCCTCCACCATGTTCTGCACCAAGAGTGGCAAAAAAACCCTGCAATCGGCAAGTTGTCAGCTGGATGCTTTCCCCACTCGTGGGGGGTGAAGACTGAAGGTACCCACCCCAAGTCTCTCCAGAGTGGGCGAATGCAATGTGCTTCTAAGAGATCGAATGCCTATTCCAAAGCCCATTTGCTTCAGTGGGGTTGGACTGGGCTGCTGCTCTGTGGCAATCTGTTTTTACTACAAACAGATTTCAGGCATCAAGGCAGTGGAGACCATATGGAGAGCTTGAAAAAACGAGGCTAGGTTATGCATCCTGGGAGTTCCTGTGCATAAGGAAACTATAGACATAATTACCTTTGCACTCATGATGTTCTACACTCGCTAGCATCTCCCATCCTGGGATCGCCAAGTGGGGAAAGTGAGGCACACAGAGGTTCCATGACTTGTTCAACGTTGCTCAGAAAGTCAGTGGTAGAGCCAGGGATAGAACCCAGATCTGCTCTTCTTTAGCCACTAGCCTATGTGGAAAACTGAACTACAATCCTGAAACCTGAATGCCGAAGGACACCTGACCTAGCACATCAAGGGGGCCCCCAATAACCTTGAGGAAAATAATTCAGAAAGTTACAATAATGATCTCCCTTCTGGGTCACGGAGAACAAGATTGTATTTTGGGGGTGAACTTGTCACTTACACCTGGAGCATACAGGAGAAAAACGATTGATATAAAGCTGGGTACCAAACAAAACATGAGGAAAAGTTGCTTAAATGTGCCTTTGTCAACAGAAGATGGGATCTAAAGCCCACGCTAGGCAGTAGGAGTCTGAATTGACTTCAGTGGATTTGCCCCTGAGAGGTCAATGTCTTCCGGGGGGTCTTCACACAGGACATCTGAATTCCACAAAACAGAACAAGCTGTATCCTCTGTGGCGACTGCCTGCGAACAGCCTGCCAGGGCAGGATAAGATAAAGTGCTAACAAGCTCCTGGCAAGTGAAGATGCTGAGGAGGAGGAGGAAAGCGAGGTGTGGCTGTGTGGTGACGGGCTTTCATACCTCCAACTCTTTCACAGCTCACAGAAACATACCTACCTCTTCCTTAGTGATTTATTAATAAGGAACTGTTCTCGTGTGGCCACCGGGTGACTTCCTCACCAGACGAGGTGAGTGATTTGCTATGAGTATTTACAGTTCGATTCCATGTGAGACGATTAATGCTGCTGTTTTGGTTTCTCCGGCAACTGTGGGCTTCTGCTGATAGAGCCAATGAAATGTCTTGGGGTTACTATCCCCCAGAGAGAGATTCAGTTTTGTTTTCAGACTTCAAGGCCTTGTCTTCACTTAGAAAAAAGGTGTGTTAGCTAACACATGGTAACTAACTCAAGGGAAAACCATAGTGAAGACAAAGCAATTTGCAGCTTTGAGGCTAATTAGCAGGTCAAGGTGAAGACTACGGGGAGCCTAGAATTTATCTCAACCTGCTAGCTAATATGAAACTACAAATTGCCTGGCCCAGCCAATCACAGCATCTCCCTATATCGCGAATAGGAGATTCATAGGTTCCAAGGTCAGAAGGGACCTTGGGATCCTCTGTTTGAGTGCAGGGCTAGAATTTCTGCTGAGTTTTATGGCACTGGCTCCATGCACTTTTACATTCTCTTATGTGAAGTCTGGATCTGTCCATATAGCCATCAAACGTGGAATACCTGACCATGTAGTAGGGCATAGAGATTTGATTGGTATGAGTTTGTGATGACTGCATTATTCCAAGTGCTAAAGCCATGAGTGAATTGTTCAGTATCTTCTGATGTGAACAAAGACTGCCCACAAAAGTAAGAGTTTGACATATCAGGGCATGAGGAAGGATTTGAGGATCTGCTCCCCTGGAACTTGCTTGCAAGGTTAAATTCATGGGAGCTCTGCTGGAGTAGGGTTGCAGGATTTGGCCAATAGTAAACTTGAATGTAGTGAAATTTCATATATAGTACATTTGAAAGTCTCAAATTGTATCAGTGCAAATTGCAATTGTGAATACGGGGGTGGTGGTGAACAGATTAATGGAGAAGGTGACCTGTGTGTGTGTATATAATATGTGCATATGTGTAGCATGCTAAAAAGCCATAATTTCACACTGGTCCTTCTTTTGCTCTGTAAATTCAGATACTTTTTACCATACTGTCACGGAGTCACTGGGCCAATGCTCTGGAACTGCTCCGTATGAAGCCAGCCAGGACTCTGGGGGAGCATGCCTCCTCTCTCTGAGCATACTGTCACCAGGGCAAGAAGCTTACACAGCTTCCACCTTCCTGGGTCTGACCTCAGAGCATGAGGCATCCCTTTCCACACCGTGCGCTTCCCGCAGCAAGTCCGCCCATGCGGGGCTCCTGGGGAAGCCAGAGGGCCCTGCACCCCACCTCCACAGCCAGCAGTGACTCTCAACCAGCGTAAAACGGAAGGTTTATTAGTCGACAGGAACACAGCGTAGAACAAAATTTGTGAGCACAGAAATCGGTGACTTTCAGCGAAGTCCCTCTTGGGGGACCTTGGGCCAGACACCCTGGACTCCCTCTCTTCCAGTCCCCCCAAGCAGGCTGCCCGGGTTCCAGCTACCAGACTTCTGACATGCCTGATGCTCTTCCTCCTGGTCTTTGTCTTGCTTCCCAGGCAAAGTGTCACCTGGTCATCACCTGGTTGCATTCCCCTTCTGGGTCTCAGGTTACGAAGCCATTGCAGCTGGAGCAGCATCACCTGCCCCCGGGGGTCTCAGCCAAAGTCATACACCCTTATCCCACCACCTACGCATTGGTGCAATACACAGGGAAACTGAGGCACACACAGTATTCATGCAAAACAGTAAAACTCACATAGGCTCAACAGTAAGACTCCCATACAACATAACAAGGGAAAATCCCCGCTTCGTCACACATACAGAAAGCACATTGGTAATAGGATTGTTGCTTACCATATGGCCACACAGATTTCATATGGACTCTCACAATAGGAGTTCAAATTACAGTTGCTGTAGCACACCTTTTCCTCACACACTGGGGAGGTGGAGTCGCACCATTTACACAAGTTGGTCTTCAGATTTCTTCGTGCCCCGGCAGAACATGCTGTAAATAGAAACAAAGCCTTTGAATTATTGATTTTCTTTGTCACTCTTGTCTCGAGTCTTAGCTGGCACTTTAGTTTGCCTATGAAAAAATGTGTGATTCACAGAACGACAGGAGGAGAGAGTGAGCCCGAGCTCACTCTGCTGTTTGTAAGTGCATTTGTTAATCATTTTCCTTTACTGAACTCTTCGGTCAAATGTGTTAGGCCAGAACTCACAGACCGCAGCTGCAGCTACATGAGCACCAAGGAAGCAGGTCCTGCTGGAGAGTGCTTATTTCAAAGCTGAAAATGCTGAGCTGCCAAAGGTAGTGTGGTCCAATGGATAGCGCACTGGACTGGGAGTCAGGAGACTTGGGTTCTATTCCTGGCTCTGCTACTGACCCACTAGGCAGCAGGGGAGGGGCATAGCTTTAGTGGGAGTTTGTGGATTCCCACCCACAGAAATTAGAAAACCAAGGGTGCAAAAACACCCTGTGGGGGCGAGGGGGAGCGTCATTTGCACAAGAAGTTGCACATGGCTCCAAAGCCTGGGCCCTGTGTCATGGTGGCGCTGCTCCTGGCCATGTTGCTGCATAATGATGTCAGAGTCTGTACAGAGGCCCAAAGGGCAAAATCTCCCCAGAGGGAGCACCAGGGGAGAGGCAATACCTGAGTGTGTCCCAGTCTCCAGGCGGCAAGGATGGGGGCAGGGCACTGGGCTTGTGGCAGGGACTCTCTCAACAGCTGGGAACAGATGCTGAGTGGAGCCACCTCCCCCATCGCATCTCGGGTGGGATGTCTCTCACTGCCGTGTGTAACCGGGACTGGCCCTGCAGAGCAGGCCCGGCCCTGCACTGAGGCTGGGCCTGGGCCCCACACCAGAACACACACACGCGCACCCCCGGCACTGTCATTGTGTCATCCTCTCTTTGTACTTCTTGTTGTCACACGCGGTTACACTGGATTTAGTAGGATGCACCCATTTAATTAGGATGCTACGTCCACCCCTGCTACTGTGTGACCTTGACTGTGATCACTTGACCTCTGTTTCTCCATCTGTAAAATGGAGATGAAGAAAATTACTTTATAAAATGCTTTGAGATCTGCAGAGAAGAAGTGCTATATCGGAACTAAAGATTAGTGTTGTTTTCCCTTTAATAGGCGTTGAGAGATGAGAGTGAACCACAACCTTTTTTCCAAATACCCCTGAACTTAGGGACGGGATGAGGAGGTTGGAAATGTTGGTCTGAATCTGAAGTTAGCTAGTGCCTCTGACGTTCTAATGGGCCAGCTCAAAACCTCTGTTCTGAACAATGCTGAGCTTTGGTGGGGGAGGGGTTTCCGGATTTCGCTCTGGACCCAGACTTTTCAAGGTGAGGCCCTCCCTCTAATTGAAAGCCTTTGGGTAGTACTTTCTGCAGCACAGGATACTGCTGTGTACAGAGACCTTTTTTCTAAACACACACCACGATGAAGAAATAAGTGCAGCAGGCGTGCAGTAGCTGCTGTGTACATGGCCTGGGTACAAAATCGTATTTATTTTTGTACCAGAGCTGAAGGAACTATTTTAGGTTAAGGAATAAATCTCAGCTAAATTTAAACTTCCTGTTGGAAAGCTGCTTATTTTGATTTAAAAAGGGCAAACAAAAGAGCCGTCAAATAATTTTTTTTTAAAAATGGCCCAAATATAGGCACCGAATTAATGCAGCCTGATTTTCAAAGGCGCTGAGTATCTAAAATCCTCGCTGATTTCAATGAGAGCTGTCAGCTCTCTCCACTTCACAATGAGATTTTCAAAACTACCAGAGAGATTTGGACACCCAATTCCCATTAAAACCCCACTGTGCCTGATTCTGCTGTGACAATGATTGGTTTTATGTCCTTAATGTTATCATCCCATTAATTTTAATGAGAATTGAGTTTCCAAATCCCCTATGTGACTCTGAAAATCGTAGCCTTTGAAAATCAGGGCATCTAAGTTAGGAGCCTAACTTTAGGCACCTAGATTTGAAAACTTTGGCCATGTGTTTATTTTTCCAAAAGACTAGCCTGAAACTTAATTTTCAAAATAGAGCCCCAATCCTGCAAACTCCCACTCACCTACCTAGTCCCTACTCACATGAGCCGTCCCACTGATCTCAAAGGTGCCTCTTGCCTCAGTTGTCTAACTCCTCACAGGAGTACGGATTTTCAGGATCAGGTCTTTGAATGCCAAGTGTCAGAACTTTGTAGCAAAAACTTCAGGAACTCTTTAAAAGAAGCACTGATGCCACCAGCCCCATGGTATGTTAGCGGGGGACGCTGCAGTTGTACCAAGGAGGATATTGTGCCTTATTTTGCTGTGGCAGAGAAAGGATTTGTTCCTTTAATCTTATCCCACATGGCAAAGAATCTAGTAGCAGATGACCCTAGCAAAATAAAAGGCCAGTTAATATATACGGAGTCCTAATTTTCGGTTGCTTGAGTTGTCTATAATATTTAAGTACCCCAGGCAGAATGTGCTTTTTGTCCAGATTTCTCCAAAGGGCTCGTATTTAGCACCTGAGTGAAGTGACCAGGTACTCAACTGTGCTGATCACCCTGCAGCCGCCACTGTTCTCAATAAGGCAATCCTCAGTACAGTCCCTATCAATGGGATCCGCTGGCTGCTGAACACTTTGGGGATCCGACCCTTTCCCTTCAGTGCCTAACTCCGAGCTCCTGAAAATCTGGCCCCAAGTATCTTAGTTATTGTTACTTTATATTTTGGATAGCAGTGCCAAAAATCCAGTGTAATAACATTCTCTCTAGGAATTGATATCACACCCATCACTGTGGTAACTGAGTGCCTCAGCTGAGAATAAAGTCAGCCTTCTCCAGTATCTTTGTGTCCTTTTCATCCGGGTCTAATGGAGTTCAAAGTTTTCCATCATTAATTATCTAAAGTTTATTCTATGAAAAAGTCAAATTCTGCCCTGGGACGAGTTTCCTATTGACACACATCTGGGGAAAGAACCTAGCCTTGGATGTTCTCTAAGTGCAGGCATAGTTATCCACTAGTGAACTCAAAGGCATCCTGTGGTACCCCCTTAGCCATTAGTCTAAACATACGTAACCGGCACTTGGGGGAGAAAACCCCAAAGACAATCTGTGAGTTAGAGAGGGAGTGGAAAAATGCCTCATGGCATTAAGGGATTTTAACTTCCTTGCTTCCCAAATCTAAGGAGTGCAGGCTGCTCTGACATCATCTTGTGGGCCTAGTGTGATCCTTCCATCAGCACTGCTGCTCCTCTGACGTGCATCAATAAAAGAACAATTGGAACCCTTACACCCAGAAATAAACCATTTACAGATCTGAGCCCAAGGTTCACAACCAAGAAGGAAGCCTGGCTGGCGCAGACAAATCTGTTGATTCCGTAAACTGGGAAGAGGAATTTTTTTTTTAATTGACCCATGAAAGAGTTAAAATGCCACACAACAAGGGCGTCTCCAAGAAGCAGCATTGTGGCTGTGAGATGGGAATTTGGGAGGGCAGGGAGGGGGGGTCAAACCAAGAAGATAGGCAAGGTTACTATAAAACTTCGGTACAAACTGATACCAAGAGTTCTGCACTTTGGGCCAGCTCCTGGCCCTATTGAAGCCAATGGTGATTTTGCTGATGACCTCAGTGAGACCAGGATTGGAGGATAACCTCCCAAGCACACTGCTTTGAACACTGGTACTGGACCTCCTAAAACTGGCCTGACCTGAAACCCTGGCGCCAAATGCCCCTTAGCTTTAAAGAGTCAATCCAGGTCTGGGTCTCACCAGCTCATCTCTCTCTGGGTCTGATTCTCATTTTACATAAATGTAAATATACTTGATGCCCCCTTTAAGGTCCCTTTACATGTTTACCAGAGTGGTCTTAGTGCAACTGAGTCTGGCCCTCTGTCACTACAACTGTGGAGAAATTGGAATCCAGCTCCCAGCTTTACTGCTGGAGGGCTCATTGCAAGCACTCGCTGGGGGATCTAGGTGAAGAGGGTGATGCAGATATAATTTGGGTGATGACCGTCTTCCTCAGGAGACGAAGCTAGAATGTTGGTGACCGGCTATGCTGAAAAACTAGATTGAGTGGGAAGGCTCTACGCTTTTCTTTACAGATGTCCTCCCTGAAGCCTAGTGAACAAGACAGTGCTTGAGCCGGCCTGTGTCAAATATCCACCCAGGGAAACTCAAACCGGAAGAGGAGGATTGTTCCTCCGTTGTCTGCAAAGGAGAGGAAGCACACAAGCTATGGGGGGAAAATGAAAGATTCCATGAGTGAAGATCTGGGGGCCTCCCTTTAGAATTTTTGGATCCATTTACTAAGAAAGACACTAATAGATAGCGCTTGATTTACTGCCATTCCTGTGAATAACCCCTGTTGCAGTCAACAGGAGTTGGGAAGGTGGATCAGTAATTATACTCAACAGCTGTGTGGTGCTTTTTATCTTCAAAAAATGTTACCGCACCCATATAAGATAGATAAGGATTATTATTCTTGTGTTACAGATGGTGAAACTGAGGCATAAAAGATAGACAGTGACAGAACCAGGAGCTCCTGGCTTCCAGTCTTGTGTTCATTTCATTAGTCCCCATGTCAGTCCACATATTATCCTGTTTACATTCTGCTTGTGACAGATGTGGCAATTCCCCACAATATCCCTGAAAGATCTCATAATATTATTGTGGGCCATGATTGTATGTAATCTCTCTAGTGGGGAGATGTGACAGATGTGAGATCTGGGAGTTCAAAAGACTATATTGGGACAATAAGTGTTAAGAGAGAAATTAATGCAAATTATCGCAATTCTGCTTACGCAAAACCCCAGCCTTTTGAAGCTATGCCCTGAGGTGAGGGTCATTGTCTACTGACTGCCTGTCACAGAAGGCCAAGATCAAAGACCAAAGCTGTATAAAGAAATGGTTTTGGATCTGGATCTAAGCCACATGAACTTGTAACCCTGAGGAAAACCCACTTGTGGGTTTTGAAGGACTAAAACCTAGCAGAGCCTGAGGCTGGAGTTAGAGGTGACCTAGCACCCTTTTTAGCATGCCTTTTGTTTTAGCATGTTTTCTCTGTCATGCTTTTATTTTAAGAATAAATGTGTTTGCTTAGAAGGAGCTATGTCGTAGCTTATAGTTGTGGGAAATCCACTGGTTATAGCCCTTGAAAAGAAAGCCAGGCACAAACACTGGCCTTTTAGGCAGTCTGGCTTGCTGGGGATTGCACAGGGTAAGGCAGGGAGCTGTGCAGCCTTTAAATCCACGGTCAGGAGGAAGGTGAGATGAGGTTCTCCGCCCAACAGAGGTGATGTCTGGAAGCCTGAAGTAGTTGCCCTTGATGAACTACGGAGGGGGAATACAGACGCCACCCGACTTACGCAATCGTTCCATTCCAGAAAGCCTTGCGTAACTCGAATTTTGCATAAGTCGGAAACGTATACCCGTACGTTACGCAAAAATTTCTGCAACTCGAAAATCCTATTTCTGGCTTATGGAACTTTTTCCGTAAGTGCAACTTTGTGTAAGTCGGGTATTGCGTAACCCGGGGAGTGTCTGTACAGGTGCAGTTTGCTCTGAAACTGTGACGTTGCTCACGATGTGTTTGCTTGGAAACAATGTTTTGTGACTGTAAATACTGGAATGGAATAGTGAATGAACTACGTGCAGTTGTAACAGTTGCTGAAGTGTGTGTGTGTGTGTGTGCACGCGCGCATGTGTGGACATACCACATTCTCTAAAGAATGATTTAGTTTGGTTTGTTGTTTATGCCCCTATCCTGCAAAACACCACATGCAGTCAGATTCTGTGCATTCCTTCTGATTTCCAGGCTCAGGGTCTCAGCTTGTTTAACCAGACAATATTGTACCAGTGCCTGTGGAGGAACTAACGATTTGACAGTGTCATTTGTACTGCACAATGAAGAAATCAAGGCAAATATCAATTTTTAAAAAAAAGTCTAATATAAGTATGTAAATAAGATCCATAAATAATGTTGCATTGAGTCAAAATTCTGTGGAGATTGTCTTAAACTATGTTTTGCATGGATTCCATTATCTTTTCTGAGAGAGATTATGGCAGGAACACCTTCTCTTTTTTAACAAGTAAAAATAAGTGTAAGAAACCCACCAAAGTTCCTTCAGAACTTTGTGTCCCTGAACAATTAGCTCATAGGCACAGTTTAGCTGCCACATCACTCAGAGTAGTCCTAATTAGACCCAGATGAACACTTTCAATATTAATACTCAGATGATTTAATAAAGCTGCACAAGCAGTAAAAGTAACAATACGCTTCCATAAAGGGGTTCCAGATGTTGCTGAGGCAAATGCTAAACATCAAAATAAAAACTTAAAAAAAAGCTGGATAAGCAAAACTTGGAACGAACTATAAACTAATTAAATGCGGGGTGAGTTTTCCAAAAAATAAATTGAAGCCATAAGGACGTGATATGAGCCAATAAAATAATAGGTAGTCAAAGTTACTGTGAAACAACAGTTTGGAAGGGTGGTCTGAAGTCACCAATAGGTGGGTTACTTTGTGCTTTGTCTCTTCCTCCACAGTAATCTTTTGTGTCCTTGTGTATGTGAACAGGTTCATGCATTTTGGTGTTGGTTGCTATGAATCAGAAGCTGTTACAGAAAGGATAAGAGCTGACTCTAAGCATTTGAACACAGACATGAATCACAAATTTTTGGGGGGATATCTCTTACTGGAGCAGCAGAACTGATACCACAGCCAAGGGGCTTTAAAGTTTGCTTTTCAGTTGCTTTGAGGGGCCCGTGTTCTACCTGTATAGAAGACAGTTCTACCAGTAGCTTGGAGAGGCCCATGTTCTACCCTGTTGCCTGTGTGCTATTGTTCACCTCAGCCCAGAGGGGGCCCATGTTCTACCATTTTTGCACTTGCAATTGTCCCCATGACAGGGTGCTGTTAACAGCTTCAAATTGGGCTCTCTGGAAGCCAGCACCCTGGTCACTTAGAACACGCAGGGCACGGGGTGTGGTTAGGATAGAAGGGAGCATTTACACTTGCTGGTAATCTGATGAGTTAATGAGATAATTAGCTCACCAGCTGGAGAGACCAGGTAGGAAAGCAGGAAGTATAAAAGGTTAACCCTGGGAGCAGGAAAGGAGCTTCTCATAACTTTTACTCACAGCCTCAGACTTCAAGGCCAGAAAGGGAGCATCATGATCATCTAGTCTGACCTCCTGCACATTGCAGGCCACAGAACCTCACCCACCCACTCCTGTAATAGACCCCTAACCTCTGGCCGAGTTACTGAAGTCTGCAAATCATGGTTTAAAGACTTCAAGTTACAGAGAATCCATCATTTACACTAGTTTAAACCTGCAAGTGATCCATACCCCATGCTGCAGAGAAGGCGAAAAATCCCCAAGGTCTCTGCCAATTTGACCCAGGGGAAAATTCCTTCCTGACCCCAAATATGGTGATCAGTTAGACCCTGGGCACGTGGGCAAGACCCACCAGCCAGAAACATGGGAAAGAATTCTCTGTTACTATGTGTTTTTAGTTTGTACTGGAGTTTATGAAGGAGACAAACAGTAAACACACATGGTGACGGTACTTTGGTGTACCCGTGTGCTGCTTAATTCACCAACAGGTCTTATCAGCCAGGCTTTTCCTGGAGTGGAAGAGGGAACCCATTCACAGTCCCCTTTAAAATACTTGTTTTCTACACACAATGCACCATATTCTTCCTGTTTATATGGTGACCTAAAATAGCTTTCCCAGCAGCTTTCTGCACCAGTCTTGTCCACCTCAATAGACTTAATTCAGTCCCTGAAACCTCAGGCCCCCAGTGGATCATCTGAATGCACTAGGGGGAGGTGCTCAGATAACGCAGTGACGGTTGAAGTCACTGGGAGCACACGAGGGAGCAATCATCTTCCACAGCATATCTCAAACAGGTTCCATATCACCGTTTGGCTCCATATCATGTAACGTCTGTGCTGGGCCTTCTGCAAAGTCACAATATCATTGGCCCCAAATGATAACCAGTAAGGATGGCAAGGAATTTGTAGTACGTCACATATGTGCCAGTGAAGCAAAAGGCATGTTCCAGCTGAAACAATGATATGTGCCATGCAATTAATTTCACATGTGCCTACTTTTGAAAACTGGGCTCTCCATATGGCACTGAAGTACCAAGTGGAGCTTTATACATCCGTTAGAAGGTGTGGACGAGTGTGAGCCATTTATTGATGAATAGAGACAAAATGCCCCGGAGAGTGTCCCCAAGCCACATGGTGTCCCCCAAGGGCTGGATTTCATGTTTGGGTCTTTGCTTTAACTGACAGCTGTGTCAAATGACACATCGGCAAGGCAGCTCCTTACTGAATATGCTTTGGAGAAGACTCGTGCACGTTGTTTATTTCCTCATGTGTATACAGTAATTTCCACTCAGCATATTTGTTCCTAATATGCCTATGGGAGACCATAGGCAATGAATAACTGGGATGCAAAGCTAAGGCCTCTCACGTGGGGTCAAACCACATCAGATTGGAGCCCAGTCAGACACAGATGAGGAAGACACCCATGGCACTGGGATCATACAGAGCTGCTGCTTAATGCACAGGCTTCCCTGCACCTCTCAAAAGCACAGATTGAGGCACTTTTTCGTGAGGCGTACGTGTGTATCTGAGCTCAGGATTAGACTTTTGAATTGGATTTCATCCTGTGACTAATGACACAGCTATATAACAACAGAGCTACTCATAACATTATTCTGAGAATGACCAAATTCTTTCCCTGTTATTCACATTATTTGTTTCTCAATATTAAAAAGAAAAGAAAAGCCAAGGGGATCTAGCTTCCCTTTGATCCATGTGAGAAAGCTAGAAACTTTCCATAACTGCCTACTGCAGGGTTCCTTTCATGATGTCCAGTGTCAGAGACAAGATACTGGACTAGATCCAGGGTGACAATTCCTATATTCCTGATCCTCAATAGATTGGTACCTGGCTAGATTACAAGGCCAGAAGGGACCATTGTTATCCTCTAGTCTGACTTTCCTGCATAAGACAGGCCATACGGCTTCCCTGAATTAATTCCAATTTGAACTAGAGCAAATCTTTTAGAAAAACATCCAATCTGGATTAAAAAATTGTCAGTGATGGGGAATCCACCTCGCGCTTGGTAAATTGTTTTAATGGCTGTTACCCTCACTGTTAAAAATGTGTGCCTTTTATCTAGTCTGAATTTGTCTAGCTTCAACTTCCAGCCATTGGATCTTGTTATTCCTTTGTCTGCTAGACTGAAGAGCCCATTATTTTCAAATGTCTGTTCCTCACATAGATACTTTTAGACTCCATATATACACATGGGTTTCAAGGAGAGGACAGACCAAATTATTTGAACTGGAGAGATTCAGTAGCAAATTTTCCAGGATACCCCATGATGAGCAAAGCACATCTTCTATTAGAATCTCAGTGCTGCTGGAACAATTTTTATCATGGAGGTGTTGAGAGCCACTGAACCAAACTGTAAACCCTGTATACAATGGAAACCACTTCAAGCCAGGGGGTGCAGCTGCCCCTCCCCCCGCACCCTTAGTTTCAGCACCTATGGTGTTACTTGCACTTCATTTGGTTCATACAACTGAATCCTGCCCTCACGTTGCCCTATACAATAAACTATTGCACTTGTGAAGGCTGGAGTGAGTCCATAATGTATCCTGGTGAATAAAAAAGGGTCGATTTTGATTGCATTAGACACAGTGCTTCCTGAGGCCAAGTCAGACGTGCAGTATATCCTTTGTGGACTAGCTGGACCTTTTTTAAAGGTAGGATAGTAACGAACTTATTCTGTCATTTACCTTTTGTTAAAAGTATCTTCTTTAAATTAGTGTGTTTTGTAAGTAATGCTTAGGCCTATTACAAAGTAAATGCTGACGTGCTTGGGCTATACCAGGAAAGTTCTCAAAACTGCTGTAAAATTGGAATAATGGAGATCTGTAGAATAAGATCTCTCTCCTGTCTGGCTGTCTAATCTATTGTATTTCTAATCACTAATGTCTAAGTGCCATTGTAATTACTGGGCTTTGCATGTGGCATTTGCCTCATGACAGTTTATCATTATATGATGAAGTTTTATACAGTAACATATGGGTGCAATGTCACAGAACAAACATCATACCATGCGTGCGATTTCTGCAGTCAGTACCAGCGCAGTCAATGGTATCATTCTAGCTAACAGAAATCAGGAGTGAGCCCAGAATGATATGCAAGGATTATCTTATGTTTTGCTTCAATTTCTTTGGCTCATGCAGTTGTTCTCCAGCTCTTGAAATCACAGGAGCATAGAAATTAAAGATAGATTAGATAATACATCTTTTCTACCTGTCTATGGTATTCTTTAATGTGCTCCTCAACATAATATCTAGTTGCTGTTACTGCATGTCATCTAGCCGATCCCCAGTGCACCATTCCTGCATTACATCCTACTATTTTTTAGTGCTTTGCCCAGTCTGATGTTAAGTGTCCCAAGCAATGGAGTTTCCACTCTTCCTTTGGCAGATTATTCCATTTTTAGGAATTCTTTTCCTGATATTAAGTCTAAATTTTTCTATTCTGAATTTCATCCCATTGCTTCTAGTCATGTCCCCTTGTACCACCCAGAATACAATAGAACCTCAGAGTTATGAACACCAGAATTATGAACTGACCAGTCAACCACACACCTCATTTGGAACTGGAAGTACACAATCAGGCAGCAGCAGAGATCAACCCCCCCACCCCCCCAGCAAATACAGGTACTGTGTTAAATGTACACTACTAAAAAATAAAGAGAAAGTTTCAAAAAAAAAGATTTGACAAGGTAAGGAAACTGTTTCTGTGCTTGTTTCATTTAAATTAAGATGGTTAAAAGCAGAATTTTCCTTTTGCATAGTAAAGTTACAAAGCTGTATGTTCAGTTGTAAACTTTTGAAACAACAACCGTAACGTTTTGTTCAGCGTTACGAACATTTCGGAGTTACAAACAACCTCCATTCTCTGAGGAGGTTCTGCAGTTATTCCCTCTCCTTGGAACATGTGCAGGCAATTATCATATCCCTCCTCCCTTAGTTGTCATATAGCCAGCTATCCATATTTAAAAGCCTGATCCTGGAAAATTCTTGATCACATAAATAGTCCCTTTGATTCTTGCGTGAGAAAGGGCTGCAGGATACACAATGCTAAGTTCTTTCAGTCTTTCCATTTAAGCCAATCCCACCAGCCCCCTTAATCACAGATGTTGTTCTTTTTCTGAACTCCCACTAGTTTGTCTCCATCTTCCTGGTAATAAGGTGCCCCGTACTGAATATAGAATTCCCGGGGGCAGTCTCACCAGAGTGCCACTGCAGTAGATGACAAGTTTGTTGCAGCACAGTGGTACTGATAATTATTTTCCATATTGTGCGTCGTCCTTTTCGTTTGAAAACAACAACAGTGCTGACTGACTCATCGAGCCTACAGCCTCTGAGTCATTTTTTTATTTCTGGATTCCACCGTTGCACCCTTTGCAGTGCAATGCATAGCACATACACACACATAAAACGTGCACAAGGAGTTCACATTTTTCCAGTAATAATGAAGCGATTTCCCTACCATTAAAGAGAAATGATTGTACTTTGCACGCTCTGGCTTTTATTTTCCATTGTATAAACTCTGCACATGAAATAAGGATGGTTGTAAACTAAAACTGTTGTTATTTTCACTCCGCTTGACTGCAAGCTAGCGTTAGGAGTCATTTAGACAGCTTGAACTTTGAAAGTATAGGAATTGACCCTTTCACCCCTCTCAATTTTCTCTCTGGCTGGTTTGCAGCAGGAATCATGGCAGATGGGCACTTCCTGAGCAGGTGGGATGAGTCGTGATATCTGTGTGAGGAAGTCCCAAGTGGTCACACCGAACAACCAGGAGCCATTGGTGGAAAAGGTGTAATGGGGAGCAGAAGAGGCAGGCAGGTGAATGTGGGGAACCCCCATAGTGAGTGCTGAGAAGTAGGCAGGAAGCAGGGGCTGCCGAACAGGCAGTCAAGGGAAGGGAAGCAACACGGCTTCCCCAGGCAGGTGCTCAATAGCAGAAGGGATAGGTGCATGGGTCCGGATGGGGGCTGACCAGTCCTCGGATGAGAGGGCTTGCCTATTGTATGACCGGGGAGAGCGGCTACGTGGTGGCAGGCTGGGGGGGAGGAAAGGGAGGTGGCCCTGGGAGGGCTAGGCGGAGATATGACCCAACACCTGCCAGCCATTAAGCGCAGACTGTGCACTGCAGCCCTTTGATCAGACAGCTGTTTCTTAAGTTTATGTCCGACAGAGCTCAGCGTGTTGGCTACAGATCAGAATGTGCACTGGTGGCAGGGACTGAAGAGCTAAAGGTAACTGCATGCTGTATTCTCTCTAATGGATAGAGCCATCTTCATAGTACTGTCACCAGCTCTTCTCTTGTCCTGTTGTGATCTCCTGCAGCGAGGCCCTTTGCTAACGGTCGTGCATTGGGAATAACCCAAATGAAACCAACACAACACAAGTAGTTGGTTTGCTGATTCAGAGGCTGATTCTGGTCCCTGTTGCAGTGGTATCTAAGGGCCATATGGGTGCTGCAAGGGGTTGAGGGAGAATTCCTTCAGAGCAGGAGAAAAGTAGGGCCAATGTAATCAACATTATATTGCCCCTCCCCCCGCAGGGGGTGTAGTGCTGGGAGGGTGCGTGCCCATGGCGCTGAGCACTATGGGGGATTCCAGGCGGCTGTGTAGCCCAGAGGCAGCTCTGGGGAGGCTACCATCAGCTAGAACAGCCTCTGGGGTGCCATTTTGCCCACACAGCAGCCCAGAATCCAGAGACAAAGCTGCTGCTGTTCCCTCTCTCCTAGGGCTGCCCCTTCTGTATTGTGCGCTCCGCCCTTTATGGGATCCTTGAACACAGCTTCCTACCAGTCCTCCTCAGCTTTATGTATAATAGGTTCACACAAGGCGTAATACACGACTCCAGCCAAATTCTTCCTGCACAGAGTTTGGGGTCATGCAAACCTTGGGGGGTTGGGGGCGGGGTTAAACAGGAGCAGCATGCACAAGGTTCTGCTCAGCTTGGTAACCACCTCTAGTCTTCTTTGTGTGTCACAGCACTTCTAGCATCCTCCCCACTAGGCAATGCTACTAGAGAAGCACATTCGGGCCATACGGTCAGATCTGTAAAGGCATTTAGGCACCTAAAGATGCAGATATTCAGCTCCCATTGGGGAGTCAGACATCCAGGCTCCTCTGAAAATCGCACTAGGTGCCTAGGTGCATCTTTAGGCACCTAATTACCTTTAAAAATCAGGCCCATTGCCTGCACCTTGAGCTGAGTGAATAATGCAAGGCAAATAATTTAATTTTCAGATTTTGCCTCTGCTGTGCACAGAAGGCTAGACTGATTCGCTAGGAAGGGGAAGAACAACCTGGGTCATCCCAGGAGCAGCGAATGAATTGTTACTCAGGCAGTCACAATCCCTTCCCTGCTCCCGACGCTTAGTCCGGGGGAAGAGAGGAGTCAACTATTTTATATGGGGCAGCCCACAGCCAGGGCTCCTCTAATGCCCCACCCACTTGCTTGCAGGGAATATCGGGTTGTAGCTGAAGTCACAATCTGAGCAGGGGAATAGGGAGGAGGGTGCCTTTGCTCCCCTGTGTGGCTGAGAGAGGGTTGTGACAATCTACCCAAAATGTATGATGCAATTGCAAACTGATCGTTCTTAGCGTATTCATTGTACAGGATTTTTTCTCATAGTGCGACTAGTTCACAAGCAATTGGTGGCAAATGCACTTTGGCATTTGTGCTTTGTTGGCTAGTGACCTAAATCATGGTACTGGTTCTCTTCCTTGCTTAGATGATTTGTTTTATTAATATTTCTTTTGGATTTATCCAATGCTTAACATGCTGTAACTAGCTTACCACCCCAGGGTGCATTTTGAAGTTTGAATATTAGAATCAAATATATAATTTATTTGCTTTGGCTGAATATTCAAGTTTGAATTCATTTTCTATGACCATTCGTGCTAGCAAAACTGTGCTGATCAAATGTTTGTGGAAAGCAAATGCAAAAGGGTCATGAACGGGCTGAACTGAAATCCTTTTTCAAATTCAAAAGAATAATTACAGGATGCTTTTCCCTCTTGCTCCTCATTCAGGCTCCAATTACTACCCCTGAGGAATAAAGTTATGGAAGGATTGGGCTGCATTAAACGACAAGAAATTATAAGGTAATATTCTCCATTTATTCTTTTGGTTTAGATGATTAAAGTAATAACATTTATTGTAATGAAGCAATCTTTCCCTTTTTTATGGATCTTTTTCAATGTTCATTAAAATGCGGGTACCTCTGGTATACTGATTTATGATTTCTGTTTTACTTAAAGCAATTTTTTTTAAAAAGTAACAATTAGTGGGCAAAGGAAGACTTATAAAAAGAAAAATAATAACCTATGTACTTGAGATTTTGAAGTTAAGGAGGACCTGATAGAAAGTCCATTGAAATCAGTGGAAAGACACCTATTAAATTCAGTGGGCTTTGGATCAGACCCAGAAAGGATATGAATGCAAGCAACAAGAGGTATAGAATTTACATACATTTTGAGGGCACGAGTCAACCTAAATCAATGTAACCTCAACCTCAGGCTGTTTCAGGAGTGATGTTTCTTCAGCATCGAGTAACAGGAGTATGGCAAACCCCACAGGAATCTCCATAGTTAAATATTTAAGCAAATTTTACTATAGCCACTTATATTTCAGTTTCATACAGAGCTGATTGAAATCTTTTTACTAAAAAGATAGGCCCATTGGAAAATGCTGATTTTTAAAATGTTGCTAGAAATTATTCACCGAAATGTCTGCAAATATTTTGTTTGTTTTCAGGACCTGGTTAATCAAAGCACTCCAACATTTTGTTCTGTTACGAGTTGGTACCATTGTTTCTCAACTCAATAAGGCTCAGATTCAGCAAACCTCTTAAGCACTGGCTTAACTTTATGAATGTACTTAATTCCATCCCTATTTGGTAAACAACTAAGTCAAGTCATTAAAATTAAGCACATGCTTGAGTGCTTTGCTGAATCGGGGCCTTACGATGTTGAGAAATAATATAATAACTTGTAACAGAACATTCTGTTACGGTGATGTAATTTTATAATGATTGCCCATGGCTCCCTATGGGTGATTCCTGTGCCAGACTGAGTTAATCTGACTAGTCCTAAATAATAAAAGTCACCATCTAGGGGAAGAAACAATTTAATCCGGGCATCTGATAGGGTCCTACTGCAGTATATAGGTCATGACAACAGGAGAGCAAGTGGGAATTGGCCCTGGGTGCATTCACAAATCAACATGAGTATTACAACAGGTTGGCACTCTGCCTGTAACACGTCAAATGAACAAGGTTGTTCTAAAACCAGGCCTGGGTGGTTATAACTCTTGATACACCATTACACCCCTGCGGTTAGTAGGTACCACGTTTTCAAAAGTGCTCAACACCCAGTAAATCCCATTGAAAATCTGGCCATAGTTGGGTTGTATGTCAGCACAGTGGTAGAAATTACAGTAATACTTCAAGTCACACAGGACATAAATACTAGTTAACTGCTCTTTAATGACACGACAACTTAATATTGTTTTTAATACCATGTAACTGCATAGTGTGTACTGGCGCTTGCAGATTACTGTGTAATTATGTTCGATACGTCCGAAAGCAATTACCCTGCAATGTAAACTGGTGTGGAGGAGAAAAGCAACTGTGGGTTTACCCTGTGATAATTGTTCCTAACCTGTTAAAAATGCAGCAGCTGTATGTTAATTACAGTATTATGAAATTCAAATGTGAATAGTTACTATGTAAATTATGGTATCCAAACTTTGTCCAACTAGGGGGCCATATGGGCTGCTTGTCAGTTGCTAGAGGACCATGTCTAATTACCTAATTCAGTGAAAATGGAGCGGAATGCGTCTATCATCATCTTTAATACGGAGATACAACCCATGGGTCCCAGAAGCAATGGGCCATCTCATTATGTGTGTGTACTTCAGTTTATTAACATGTGCTCCCCCAAAGTCATGTGTAGACTCTTTATAATAATGTCATACCAATGTCCAAAAGCTAAGAACAACCTTGAGCTCCTCCAACCTAAAACTCTCCAATTACTCCCCCCTAGACACTCTCACCCCATTTGCCTCCCCTTCAGATCCACCTGGAAAAGCCTGAGAGAACAGAAGGTGTGACCTGAAGGTCCCGGAGGTGAACAGGACCTAGAGCTGGTTGAATAATGAGAACATACTCATGAAATAATTCTACCAGCTCTCCAAGGACCCCTACCCATTTACGACTTTACAGACTAAAGCCAACATCTCAGAATACACCATGTCACGACTAGAAAGAAGAAACTGCAGCCCCATGAAGAGCACATGGCAATAATCCTATCTCCAAGTGGCTAAATCATGGGTCATTGAGGTGAGGACCCCATGTGAAAGAAAAAATTACAATCTACTGGCTGGTACTAATGCTGTGAAGTGCTTTTGTCTAGAGCTACTATCAGGGTGTCTAGAAGCTGCTGAAGATGGTCCAATGGTTATGGCACTGGAGAGACCTGGGATTCAATTTTCTGCTCTGCCACAGACTTCCTGTGTGATCTCTGGCAAGTCACTTAATCTCTCTGGTCCTCAGTTCTTCTTCTGTAATATAGGGATACTAGCACTTTCCTACATTGCAGGGGTGTTGTGAGGATAAATATATTAGTGAGTCTGTGGCATTCAGATGCTACAATGATAGGGCCCATATAAGATACTTAGATAAAATACAGGTTGCAAACCTGAGTGGCAAAAGGAGGGCTCTAGCACCAGCTCCAGCTTTTTCTGCTTGTTTCTTCCGGGCTACCGACAAAAGGTCAGATTGGATGATTTTTGTCTCAGCCAGCTCACCGTCGTTCAAACGCCATTCCGAGTAAGACACTGACCAGGAAACTGTAGTCTTTGTAGGCCACCTGCTGCCCGTATTAATGGTGAAAGTAGCAATAGGCCAAATAGCAGAACAAAGTGAGCTGTATTTGGCCCACAGGCTGCCATGCCTTGACCTTAGGAAAAATATTTCTATATTTTTTTGCCCAGGAACTGAGCATTGTGTGTATTTTCCTAGCTCTGCAGGAGCAGATGGAAGTAGGAGAACAAAAAGGGCAATAAAAAAAACAACCCCTAAAGATCTCCTCAGAATAGGTAAACAGAACAGAAACATTCTCTGGGTCACATTTGGGCAACAGAGTTTGCTCTGTTTCAAGTGCAAATGGTTTACTGATGATTTAGATGAACTTCCTGGGGAGGGTTTGAAAATTCCTGGCACACGTTCTATTTACCATCTGTTAGGACTTTGATGATCCAGCAAAGACATGTTGGAATGCAGTAGCTGTTATAACAGAGTATTGTGATCTACTAACTTAAGCATTTTTTAATCCTTTTGATTATTTATTTACAGTGATGTAAATAAATGTACTTTTATCAGAAAATTCCAACACTGACTATTCCTTCATATCTAATAAAACTCTTATACGTTTCTACCCAAACTTGGAAATAACGGTCTCGACAAGCTGAAAAATATAGAAATGTCCTTCCGAAAGATCTTCTTATGAGGTGTTATGAACAGTCATAATTTATTTGCATTGGTATCAGTACTTCATCTTAACATTCCCACCAGGCCCATGTGCCCATACCTGGAAAGAAAGCTGATGGAATTTTTTCATAATTTCAAATTTTTGTACAAGAAATGTTACCATTTTTGCAAAAATTTTCCTCTGTTTTTCAACCAACTAAAAGAACTGGTCAATAAAATGTTTACCAGCTTTATTTGTAAATATTATAGCCTACAAGATACCAAATACTTTATCCTGTTGTACCAGGCAAAAACGTTGTTAAACTGAAGTTAAAGTTGAGAATACATATCCATAACATAGAGGTTTTAAAAAAAACACCTTTATAAGGGCACTGTAATTATTAATACCAACCATGCTCCAAACCTCCTGAAAAAAACAAACCAATCAAGCCTAAACCAGGAAACTGAAAGTAAAGGTTGAACTTAAAGAAACCCAAACTTTTGAATGCGCAGGTATATGGCCAACTGATCAACACTGCGCCTTAAAATGAGGCTACTAACACTTCCCTACTTTACCAAGATGTTGTGAGTCTTAAATAATTAATATTTGTAAAACACTTTGAGATCCTCACATGGAAGGCACTATAAAACTGCAAAGTATTATTACAAAATATTAATTACAATTTATATATGTATGCACAGGATTAAATTATGATCATGTTTCTTTCAATAGGTGTTCATTGCCTTTTATGATAATGTGTCATGGAAAATAATTAAATCTCTGATTTACCTAGACATAATGTACATATTTTTGCCAACAAATTAATAATATAAATGATATGTAAGTAAAACAGTGAAACATAGTTTCACTTTGGAAATTGGTGTGAAAAACTCTTATGTCTAAACAGTGTCAGAGTAGCATCAATTTTAATGTGGAATATTCTTAACTGTCAATGTACAGTGATACTGAGTAGGTCATCCGTATTTTCCATTTTTTGCAAGAAACACAAATGACCAATTAAATCAATTGATAGTTGATGATGATAAGTGAGAATAGTTTCCTCTTCCAGGTACATGGAATGATAGTTTTTGTAGCCACTTCTTTTTTCTTTCTATCTTATTTTTGCTCTAGATAAACCACACTTAAAATAAAGTCCACTAACCTGGACTTTAGTTGCTGAAGTCAGTGGATATGAGCGTACTCAGTAACAGGCCTTACATTTGTAAATTCCTAAGTATATTGGTTAAAATTTTCAAAAGTGTTTTGTGATTTTCAGTTGTTGAGCTGGAGACACCTTAACGGGGTCTCATTTTCAGAAAGTGCAGGGTACCCATACTCTAAAAATAAGGCCCCTGCAGGGAGTCTCAGGTTGGGGCACCCAAAAATTGAAGCATCAAAGTCACTTTTTAAAATTGTCGCTTGGTTTACGCACATTCCTTGATTCAAATACTTTCCTGATTGTGACCGACTGGGCAAATCTGTGAAAAATGTCAATTAGCCAGGGCCGGCACCAGCGAAGGAAGCAGATTCTTGGGGCGGCCAATGGAAAGGGGCGGCACGTCCGGGTCTTCAGCGGCAATTCGGCAGTGAGTCCGTCACTCCCCCTTTTCCTCTTTGAGCTGCCGCCGAAGTGCCACCAAAGAGGAAGAGAGGGAGCGAAGGACCCGCTGCTGAATTGCCGCCGAAGAATGAAGCGGCACGTTTGAGCTGCCGCCGAAGTGCCGCCAATTGGCTTTATCTTTTTATTTATTTTATTTATTTATTTTTGCTTCGCCGCTTGGGGCAGCAAAAAAGCTGGAGCCGGCCCTGCAATTAGCAATGTCAATCCCATGTTGGTGTGGATTATTGTCATATGCTGTGTGGAAGAATGCACAACAAAAAGAATTTTAACCGACTGCAGCCAAGAAAGAAAGAAACATCTCTGCACAAATAAGACTATTTCTTATGAGAAAACTCCTCAAAAAGTGCCTGCAAGTCCTCTGCACACAAAAACTAGCCACTGAATTTAATGGGCGTATTATGTGTGTGTAAACCCTGGTCCCTAAGCATAGCCTGAACACATGGGCTATGGACAAGGGAATTGACGTGGCTGAGCTGCCTGGGATGTGGGGATGGAATTGCACTTCCAGTGTGGAAGCACGTCCCAGAACATCCTCACAGACAAACCATAGAATATCAGGGTTGGAAGGGACCTCAGGAGGTCATCTAGTTCAACCCCCTGCTCAAGGCATGACCAATCCCCAGACAGATTTTTGCCCCAGATCCCTAAATGGCCCCCTCAAGGATTGAGCTCAGAACCCTGGGGTTAGCAGGCCAATGCTCAAACCACTGAGCTATTTCTCCCCCCACATGGCGACTAGTGTTTCCAGCCAACTATGCAGCTCATATATGTGGTGTTTGGGTAAAGGGAATGGAACCCAGGTAGATTCCTTTTCAGGGAATTCCTGTGCCATAAATGTGGTACAAGAGTAACATAGGTGACTCTATGCTGCCCTGTGATGGGGTACCCACCCCACACCAGGCCCAAACAGGTAAAACAGGCCAATTAAGCTATAGGCTACACCTGGCGGAAAGCCAGGGACTGCTAAGGCCTAATGAGTGATAAAGCCTGCTGGGGTTGAGCTGGGATAAGCTTATAAAGAGAGGAAGTTGGTATAGGAGAAGGGCTGCAGGGAGGAACTCTGCAGTCACTCCCTAGAGAAGAGGGGAGTTGGCTAAAGGCAAGGAGAAGTTCTAAGGGGGTCATACACCAGGTGGACAAGGGTGACCTTTGGACTTTAAGAAAGCCTTTGACAAAGTCCCTCACCAAAGGCTTTTAAGCAATGTAAGCAGTCATGGGATAAGAGGGAAGGTCTTGGGATAAAGGGTAGGAATAAACAGTCAGTTTTCACAATGGAGAGAGGTAAATAGGGTCACCCAAGGATCTGTACTGCTGGGACCTATGCTGTGCAAGTATTCATAATTTATCTGGAAAAAGGGGTAAACAGTGAGGTGGCAAAGTTTGCAGACAATACAAAATTACTCAAGATAGTAAAGTCCAAAGCAGACTGCAAAGAGTTACAAAGGGATCTCACAAAACTGGTGACGGCAATGTTGAAATTAATTTAAGTGAAAAGTAATGCACATTGGAAAACATAATCCTAACTACACATATAAAATGACGGGGTCTAAATTCCTGCTACCACTCAAGAAAGAGATCTTGGAGTCATAGTGGCTAGTTCTCTGAAAACATTTGCTCAATGTGCACTAGTGGTCAAAAAAGCTAGCAGCATGTTAGGAACCATTAGAAAAGGAATAGATAATTTCCTATCATAATGCCTCTATATAACACGTATAACTCCATGGTACGTGCACACCTTGAATATTGTGTCCAGTTCTGGTTGCCCCATCTCAAAAAAGATATATTAGAAATGGAAAAAGCACAGAGAAGGCCAAGAAAAATTATTAGGGCTATGAAACAGGCCCATAGGAGGAGAGATGAAAAAAACTGGGAATGTTCAGCTTGGAAAAGAGATGACTGAGGGGGGGATATGATAGAGGTCTATAAAATCATGAATGGTGTGGAGAAAATGAATAGGGAAGTGTTATTTACCCTTTGACATAACACACAAACTAGGGGTCACCCAATGAAATTAATAGGCAGCAGGTTTAATACAAACAAAAGGAAGTATTTCTTCACACAATGCACAGTCAACATGTGAAACTGGTTGCAGGGGATGCTGTGAAGGCCAAAACTATATCTGGGTTCCAAAAAGAATTAGATAAGTTCATAGAGGATAGGTCCATCAATGACTATTAGCCAAGATGGTCAGGGGTGCAACCTCATGCTCTCGGTGTCCCTAAACCTTTGATTGCTAGAATCTAGGACTGGATGACAGGGGATGGATCACTCAAAAATTGCCCTGTTATGTTCATTGCCTCTGAAGCATCTGGCACCAGCTACTGTCAGAAGACAGGATACTGGGCTAGATGGACCATTGGTCTGATCCAGTATGGCCGTTCTTATGTTATGTTCTTAAGCCCTGGGATCCTGCCTTGGAATACAGACTCTGGGAAGAACCCAATAGAGGGTGAAGTAGCCACAGGGAGTAGAGGAAGCTCCAGTAGTAACCCAGTGTGGGATCCAGAAGATAGGGAAGAAAGGTAGGAAAGAGCCCAGGGAAAGAGCAAGAAGGTCAGAGATTGAGCAGACTGTGGTTGCTGGGCATAGAGTTCCTGAGCTGGCACCTGGAATAGCAGGTGGGCTTGGGTTCCCCTACTAGCCATAGGGAATGTGGCACAGTCTTGATTGGGAAGACTGTCTGGAATGGCACCCGGATAGTGGGTCCACTTTGTTACCCTGGAAGGGGAAAACTGTATAGTGACCTGGCCGGAGGGCCAGGCCACGAAGACAAAGGGCCAAGTGACAAAGAGGAAGCACTCCTAGAAAAGGGCTAGGACGCGAGTGAGAGACGGACGTGAGCCTCAGCCTGAGCAGAGCTAATCCCAGGACACAGCCATGGGCAGGGGCCCAGCAGTCAGTAGAATCCCCATGACATACCCGGTCTCGCAGCCCCTGGAGTAGGTGCATGGCAAAGATAGGAAGGGGCATATTGGGAGGGGTGTGGCCAGAGAACTCCACTCTCTGGCTATTCTGGACTACGTGATTGCTACGTGTGGAACTGTGAGCAGCAGTCACCCCAGCCACCATAAAAGCCCTGAACTGGGGACAGAAAGGTGGCACGTAGCCACTGCTGTGTTCCCCCCCCCCCCACGCCCCAGCCTATGTCACTCAGAGGTGCAGCTCATAATCTGGTCCCTGTTCTTGCAACAGTTATTTGTTTTACTAACCCAGCTCCTGCTCGGCGAGTTATCCCTGAAACATGCTCCAATGGGTATATCACTAAACAAGAGTTTTGTTAAACAAATTCTTCCCAAGCTGAGGCCTTCTGTGCCATGGGGGATAGTGCTGATGAGGATATATGGAACAGGACCTCTCACTCCTCCACTGATGGTGTTTTACAAACAGGCAGGCATAGAACAAATATACAAAACTGGATTGAACGTGTGTTGGAGGGAATGCAACCTGAAAGTTACCTTCCTGCACATATGGTGGGAATGTCCTAGAGTATTTTCCAGCAATCCTGGAAAGATGCCTGTTGACAAATTAAAGACATAACAGGAACTGAATTCCCACAGGATCCATTGCTCTTGCTTCTGTGGATGGGTCTATTCCATGGGTCTATGATTTGGAAAGAACTGAATTAATCACCCATGTATTGGTAGTATCTGGATGTATTATCACTTCCTGTTGTAAGAGGAAGGACCCTGTTATCTCTCATGGAATGGTTTGACTAAATTTGGGACATTTGAAACATGGAAAAAATGACTTAGTCAAAAGGACAATTGAATCAGTGTCTTCTAACTTGGGATGCTGGCTTTTAGATTCTCTTAGTGTAAAATAATTCAGCAAGCAAAGACATAAGCAAATCTTTATTTTCGTGCCCTGATTTCTTGCAGATTGCTGACTGGCTTGGACACAGGGATTTGCTCTGCATGTGCAAATGCAGGGGCGTTTTTATTTTATTAAAATGATTAAAATAAAACAGAGGGTTTTTTAAGCAATATCTATGTAGAATGCTGCCCTTTGCACATTATTATTAGTTTTATAGAGCCCAGAGGTATCGTAGGCACTTTAAAAAAAACCACACACGATTCAAGTTTCATCAAAGAATTTACAGTCTTAAGGTCCTGGTACTGCAAGCATTTCTTCACATGAATAATGTTGTCCATGTTCGTAATCCCATGCACATACAAAGTTGCATGACTGAAGCTTACGTGCTGCAATTGACTGACAAGTGAGGATATAAAGAGCACTAGGAAGGGGAGGAAATGGGTTACAGATATATGATAAACAGCCAAGGTATACATTCATTTTGGTGGTACAATCTCTGTAAAGTGAGCACACACATTTTCCACCGTGAATGCAAAATACAGAGTAAAGCTACCTGGTTTGTGAAATACTGGCTGAAGTGACCTTTCTGTCCCAGGTACTGTGCATTATAGCTCTTAAAACCATCCCCTGTTTGTTATGTGCAAGTACATACCAGTAGCTGCAGAGAGTTAATGAGATGGGTCCAAACTAGAACCTCTTATCCACCCTCACCCGCAACTCAAATATTACTGGTTTGGATAAAACAAGACCTGGCGAAAGTGAAGTGGAGACTTTTTGGAGAGGTCACTTCGTCTCTCTGTACCTCAGTTCCCCATTTGTAACAGCACTTCCCTACCTCAAGGGGTGTTGTGAGGATAAATACATTGAAGATTGTGAGTTGGTTACTACCGTGATGGGGGCCATATAAGTGGCTAGGAAAGAGAGAGAGAGCCAATAGTTTGACGGTGGAGCAGATGGCTGCTTTGTCACTTACAGCCTCAGGTCTGGTGCTGACACAAGAGGAAGGGCATGAGCTCTCCGTGACCTCCCAGGGACTGCCAGAAGGTATTGCTGTCAGAACCTGGCAGAGGGGTGAGGATTGATGCACCCTCGAGGGAGGCTGGTGGTCCTGCATGAGACTGTGCAAAGGCAGGTAGAAGTTCTTTTCACTTCCCTGCACCAAGGGGAAAAGACCGCACCAAACCCTCAATCTGTTTCTCAGGACAAGATCCTGAGGGAAGGTTGATACAAGCCTTCAATGGACAGGCAAGAGGGGGAGAGTGGGACGAAGAATGGCTGATGGAGCTACTGTTGGTGGGTTGCTTTTTGTGCACTCCAGAAGAAGGTGGAGTTTTTGTTTTGGCTGGAGGACTAAACTACTCAGAGAGAGGAAAACTGACCCTCACCCTCCACAGTCAGAGGTGAGAGACTTTGCCACATTGCCCCAGGCACAAGAGGGCAAGTGAAATTCAGTAAGATATGGACTCTTTTAGGCCCATGGAAAGTCCCAGCCCAAGTGTTTTAGCAGAGGTCAAATTGCAGCAGAGGTCTCTCTCGACAACATAGAGGAGAGTGGAAAAGTGAAGTGAAATGCAGCAGCTGCCAGAACTGGCACTGTAGCTAGGATCTTTAGTGCAGTCTGTTCTTATTAATAGGTGCAAATTGTGCACTGTGTAAAACGATAAAAAGACGTTTAAATCTGATCATACACAATTCTGTCTTGTCAAGAATAACATTTCAATTAAGGTACATTTTAAAGCTGCCAGCATCCATGTAGACAATGACTGTCAGCTTGCTGTAAAATGGAAGATTGCAAGGTACAGCTGGATAAATTAATTTCCCAAAAGACAAGATGCAGTTGCTCCAGTATAAATCAGCTGTAGTTTAGCTTGATAGGCATGTTTGTAGCTTATCATAGGGATGCTAAACACTACCAATGCAATAACTGCACGCAGGGGTAAATCCTGTTGAGTGCAATTTTTTGGAGCAGAGCCTGCAGTGGTGGATGCAAGACCTGTGAGTGCTCACATGTCTGATCTTCTGAAAGGCAAACAGCTATCAGCAGTTGACAGTAAGAACTGATGTTGTCTATGCTAAGTAGAAGGACCATTTGAAGAACAGAAACATACCTGTGATGGGGCTTTTGGATCCTTTCTGGAGACTGGTGAGGAAAGGGTTAATCCTCTCCCTCTGGACAGAGGCAGGCAGGATCAGGATTGTTTCCCCTGCATTCAGGGAAATGCAGAATAGCAAGGCTGAGCCAGTTATGACCGACTAGCCCAATTCTTCAAGGCCCTGAAGAGCCTGTGGGGGACTTTAGCCCATAGTCTGGGTCCAACGATCTTCTCTTGGTGCGCTCAGATTTGATAATGCCATTGGTGGTTGACTGGTCTATTGCCCCTCATAAGTACTTGTCTTTTCTAGAGGTAGGTTTTATTCTTTAAATTTATTTTTGTTTCTCTTGCATTTGGCACTGAACCTTTTGATGTAAACAGAGGAGCAAGCTGGTGTAGTTCACAGACCGTTCCAAGTCATGGACACTGTTGGTTTCATCTCAGTCTCCATCAGGGGAGTTTGCTGAGCTATGCTTAATGTGCTGTGGGTACTTCTTTTTTATGAAGATGTGGGATGTTGCACATCTAATAAAACATGACAGTCCACAGTGGGGTGCATTCATTTTATTCCAGATTACAATACAAATCCATAAAGGACCAGATTGAAAGCAAACGTGATGAAGATGAATCATTGCAAGGAGGGAGAAAAAACATCTTCAGAGAAACAAACTAGACAATTGGTGGAGTTTCATGTAGCTTACAAAAAACTATATAAATCACAGTAGACAATAGATGTTGGCATTACTTCAGAATACAGGAACACTTCAAGAGTCCCTTTAAAAAAAAAAAATTAAGCCAGTAATTGCTCATTTCATGATCCGTGAATCTGAGGAGTAAATACATTATGGACTTTCTCTTTGATAAGGCACTGATAAAATTTACACGTGTCGTAACTAGAGTTGGCTGAACGTTTTTAAACAAAAGAATGACTTTTATATTAAATGGAAATGTTGACAATTTTTTTTCCAGTTTTTGGTTGTCCAAAATCTTAAAACTTTGGGGGTTGATTTTTATTTTTATGTAAACCTGAGAAATTCCATGAACATTTTCTACAAAAATTAAAAACTTCATTTTTGTCTAACTTTTTCACAGAAAATAATAAAAACATTTTCCAAATTGCTTTCGTTGTGACCATCCTGCTCCAAATCTGGATCCCTGCTCCACCTTCTGGTTGTGTTGCACTGCTCAGGCAGCATAAAATAGCTGGAAAGGCAGGGGAAATTTCTGAGTGGCATCAAGCTAACATAACCAGTAGTATGCCACCTGCTCCCTGCCCCACACTTAGGGGGAATTCTGCAGGCATAAGGGATGGTGAGCAGAGCAAATTGCACTCCAGCAATCCTGGGCCAGTTAGAACAGCTCTAGGGAACCATTACTATCAGAGTAATTTAGAGCAGCCCTGAAGCAGGGCTGAAACAGTCTGTGTCTTGTCCCAGCATGAGGGGGAGAAGAACATAAAGATGAGTTAGAACCACCTGCCCCTGTCCCTATTTGTTCCTGAGCCAATCATAACCTGGTTGGACCCATGAATCTGGCCATGCATCTTCAAGATTGTTCTCAGCCTTCTGAAGTGTTGAATAGGTTCCTATTCCTTTTATTTGCTTACCTCAGAGCTGTTGTTATAACCTAGCTCTCATTCAGCCTTTTCATAACATCTGTATCCGGTTTCCTTGACAAGGAGGCAGAAGCTGCCCAAAGAATCAAATATTTTTCTCCCCCATAGACACAAAGCTAACTATGGGCAGAAACCATTGATTGGTCCTTTAATCCATTATCAGATTGAAGGGGGAATCAGTGAAAGTTTTGATGGTGCTAATTTGCTCTTGGGCATTTCTGGCTATTAATGTAATAGCAAAAAATAAAATAAAAGTCAAATCCTTGTAAGAGCAACACCTCCCTTTGCAAAACATGTAAACAAATTCACATGTGCCAAAAACAAAACACACTTCCCCCCCACCACATACCCCACAGCAGAAGTATTTAAATGAGAAATGTGCATCAACTACCCACCTGGGTAGCCATGCCTCCTTTCAAACTATATCGCCTCCCCTTTATTAGTAAAATGTGTGGGTTGGTTCTGTTTTGATCTCCCACTTAAAAAAAAATAAAAAATCCATGAATAACCATTTGAATCCCTCTTTTGCCTTCTTTTGTGCCTTAATATGCATAGAGTCTCTCCCCAACTACTCTTTTCAAAGTAGTGGTTGAAGTGGGCCAGTACAAATGGATACATTTAGAGGTCATGCTAAGGCAGGGGAAAGTTTTCAACTAGCAATAATCACGCCTCAGCTTAACTTCATTGGCTATATTAAGGTATTATAATGCTAATTCATAAATGTAGGTCCCAACCTGTTTTACAAAGGAAAGTGGCTCCTCTCCTAAGCTCCACTTACAGCCCAAGGCCCACTCACGTATGGCATCAAAATAAGATGCCACCATGAGTAGAGTGGGCTAGTCTTCACAATATGATCATCCCTCTCCTGTCTTGTGTGTGTTTCGGGCGTCTGTGCACCCTACTAGTGTTTCCCTGCAGAGCTGTGGGAAAGGGTTGCCATGTAAACTTGCAACAGTGAATCCAGGGCAGAAATTGTCTCCAAAGCCTGGTTTTGGCTCCAACTGCCATAGAAACAAGAGCCCCTCCTCTTCAGAAAACAGCCTGAGGAGCCTGGGATAGGTCACCAGAGATCTCTGAACAAATACTAGGGATGTTTCTGTGACAGCTTTGGAGCTGCCTGTGGTAATTTATGAATACTCTATATTCTATATGTTTGGCTGCTTGTTGTAAGAGGGTTTACCGCATGAAAATGTGGGGTTCATTCAAGAAGCGGCTGGCTGCATGTAAGCAGGAAAGGGAACAATGGCTTCAGCTAGCCATACAGCTCCCAACACTTGAGGTACAATACAAGTGCCTTCGCTCCGAAAGTCCACCACCACCACCCTTCTGAGATCACCAGATTGTTTTTTGGGCAGTAGAATAAAAAGGGCCTGTTCAATTGAGAACAAAGGACTTTGGCTGGATTTTAAGACAGTCCCTCAAGAAGAGGGGAAGGAGAGTTAAGAGGAACAGAATGAGACTTAGACTCCCAGAAGTTAGGGGTCTGGGGCAAGACAGACATGCTTGTAGACCTTTTGTTGTTTCATAAATCTTCTTTTATGCCAGGTTTTGGCTTTACTGTTAAGATTAAGCAATACTTTGTTATAGGAGGACTGTTTTGGGTCACTGTAATCCAGACTCCTGAAGTGAAGAACCTCAGGTGCCCAAACCCAGTTAGTCTTTCTGGGCAAGCACAGCTAATCCATAGGGTACTGTAGCCTAGGGCCAGTCTACCTCTCTTGGGATATAATCCTACAATTCTCCTATTCATAAAGGCCCAAGGCCTGAGACCTGACAGGATGCACTCAAGAGACCAGAAGAGGGGTCATAAGTTCAGCTACCCTTGCAAATGTGACCGTTTCCCAAAGGGAGGAAGTCTGAAAGACTGAAAATAAACAGCCCCAAAGTTGGGAGAATCACATGGGGGTACTGTAGGCATAACCAGAGCTCCCATCTTATTCTCTGCAAGTACCAGTCCTTGCTGCTGCCACAATGAACCTAAGATCCGTGTTTGCGGCTTGTGAGAACTTCAGAGACCAAGGGAGGAGAGACTCACCACAAGTGGATCTAGGTAGCCTCCTACTACACTTTAGGGTGTGTGAGGGTGAGGCTCTCACTTCACCCTCACACAGAGAGGCAGTAGTTCCTGAGAGAATGTTGTGCATCTTGTACCCTGCCCCATTACTGGAGTCTCTTATCCCCACCTACAAACAGACCAATTTTGAGCACTTATGACTGAATGTTTTCTTGCCATTGACTAGTCGGCATTCTTAGCTAACCCGAAATGTGCGTTGGAGTGAGTTTTTGCATAAGGGAGATCTATTCGGTAGGGTGTTTGGGGGTGAAGGTTGGGTCTTGGGGGTTATAATTTTAGCCTACAATTACCTAATGCAGTAAAGGCAGTCAGCCTTTTTTTACAATAATCTATTTTCAGATTCTACCCCTTGTGAGTTTATACAAAGCCCTCCAGGGTGGGCTGCCCACTCCTGTAGCTTTCCCTTGTCCATGTGTGCATCTTATTAACAAATCAGGTCACTCCCTTTAGTGTAAGTGGGGTACTCTGGGTTTCCCTGCAAATGAAATTCTTGGGGAGGAGACTAAAGGGTGCACTCAGGGTGTACTGACTACTTTGCCAGCTTGAGGCACCACACATTCTTTAATCTGGTACCCAACATCCTTCTAGAAACCCCCTTCCCAAGGTTCTAATAGCCCCATGATTGTTGCTAAAACCCTGATGACAGCTACCCAGATGACAGTACCCTTACTTGGAGCCAAGGGCAACCAAAATATTACCCTTGAGTTGAACCGGAGGGCGGGGGGGAGGGGGGGAGCACTGATACTCTTCCAAGCTCCAGACACAAAATAAGCTCTGCCCACATGAGACAGCATTCGCTATATATTGTGCAGATATTCCAAGTATGATCATGTACACCCTCTGGAATCCTTGGGTTCAGTTTGCTGTAGGTGAGATCCAAGTACACCTATTAGCTCAGCTTGGCTTTCTCTTGGTGAGGCCCACCACGCCTGCTGGACTTCTTGAGGTTGAATCCCTCCTTGGGCGCTCAGATGCCCAATTGAAAATGCAGACAGAGGTCACTACACCAGTTACATATTTCCAAGAACATATTCATTTTTAAGATCAGAAGGAACCATTATGATAAACTATTCTGACCTCCTGTATAACACAGGCGTTAGAATTTCACCCAGTAATTCCTGCATCAAGCCCATAACTTTGGGTTGAGCTAGAGCATATCTTGTAGAAAAAGATCCAATCTTACAATTCAAGAGAATCCACCACATCCCTAGGTAAGTTGTTCCAATGGGTAATTACCCTTACTTTAAAAAATCTGCACTTTATTTCTTTTTGAATTTGTGTAGTTTCAATTTCTAGCAAGTGGATCTCATTATGGCTTTCTGCTGGATTAAAGAGCCCTTTACTATCAGAATTTTTCTCTCCATTACAGACTGATTAAGTCACCTTTTAACTGTCTCTTGGATAAACTAAATAGATGGATCTTCTTTAGTCTCTCATTGTAAGGCAGGTTCTTCAGACCTTGAATCATTCTTGTAGCTCTTTTCTGAGCCCTTTCAACTCTGTCAATGTTCCTTTAAAAATCTGGATTCCAGAACTGGACACAACCCGCACTCCATGTGCAAAAGGATTCCTAGCTTTCCAGAACTAGAGTTCCGTAAGTTAATAATGTAATCAAGTATCAACTTTTGCTGGGATGCCATTGAGAAGTTTCCTGTCTTCACATTCAGCTTTAAAAAACCCTGCTCTTCAAAAAGCAGCCACAACAAGGAAAAAATATTAAGGATACATTTTTTGAGCAGAATCTTGTGTGTCTTTGTGTAACTTACTAGTGAGAATTATGGAAATCCTCTATTACATTCTTAACTGTACATCAAACTACAGTCCTTGCTTTCATCACATACAGACAAAAATATTCAGTTACATTATCTAGTGACCATTCAGCCATGTGACTGATGAAAGTAATATGAAAAGGACATCTTAGAAACTGATAATGCACTAAATATGGTTCTCAACAGCACCAGTGTAAATCCATAGTAATGTCTTTAATGTGGACTACATAACCTCTTGATGTCCCTTCCAGCCCTACATTTCTATTATTTTGTGATGATAAAGACTGAAAATCATGGGATTACTCTGGTAATTGAGATGGAATCCAGCCCATTTTCTTTATTGTATGATTAAGGATTTGCCATTTATGCTGAGAGGAGTTACTTTCCAGTTGCCACTAAACAGTTAATCCAGATGCCCTTTTACAATTAATCAACATGGTTTTGGGAATTTGTCGCTTTAGGATGATCAAATACTTATTTTAAAATATTTTGGTACTTTGGGCTGGGAGTTTCAAAGGACTCTAAGGGTGTTAGGTGCCCGATTCCAATTAACAATGGGATTTGGGCACTAATTTCCTTAAACTCTTTTAAAAATCTCAGCATTATTGTACAGCTGATCTTAACTGTATGCATCATAGAACAGGAGGTAGCACTTTAAAAATAGCATTGTTGAACTAAATCCAGTAAAAGAGATTCTGGCTTTTTCCTCCTTGAGACACTATATATTTAAACACTCAAAATTAATTGAATAACATTAACTTTGTGGACATATCAGCCACTTAACCTTTCAGATTAATTTAGTAATAGCAATATCTTTTGGTTTGACTCTTTTCAGATTAAAAATTTGCCTTTTATAGAGGAAAACCATGAATTAAATAACTTTAAAATTGGGTATTTCTCAAGGATAATTAGAGGTTTCCTTTCTTACCAACAATAATCCAATATTGTGATTAAAATACTACCTTGTAGTACTTCAGTTAGTTCTGCTAAAAAATTGATTTATTTTCGTAGTCACTTTCCAGTGTAACATCCTGTCCCCTCTACGTCACAGCAATAGTTAGGGTTTTATCTGTCAGCTTATTGTTAGTATCACAAGTAAAATTTTGTGCAACTCTTTGAAAATCTTACTCTAACTATATATACTCAATTCCCTGGTTTGGCTCTCTATGATTCATTAGTTGCAATGACGTCATATTTGAACGCACACAAGTTATCGGTCTGCCATATTTCATTCCCTTTTCTGTAGACATTGGGACCCACTAAAAGTGAATTTGGAGATAGATCCCCACAACCATTTCACTTGGATGTGAACAAAGTGAAATAAAAACCCCAGTGCTTCACTGCATTGAGAAAAGAGCAATTCTAGTCACAGTGAAATTTACACATTGACCAAAACTAATCTGTGTTTAAAAAAGATTTCACCATAAGAAAGTTCCAGTGTTTGCGCGAATCTATAAATATACACTATATATAGATGTGTATGTATACATATGTATAGGTGCTGCATATACAGAGAGACATGCATACATACTTATTGGATGTGTATATAACTCCCATTTATATACACATCTATTCCTCATCTTGAAGCTATCATTAAGATTTAAACAAGAGAATTTAGAGCATAGAGAAGTATATTTTCAAATCCTGGTGTAGGGAGTTTATCTGCAGTATTAAGAGTGTTTATAGAAACCCAACCAGAGTATTTATTACAAAGAAATCTTTACATAAGTGCTGGAATGGTTTGCTGAATAACCAGATGTTGCTGCAGAGTCTCCCCACCCCGTTTCTTTAATAGTTTGATTAATCCTGCACATAAAACGGGGGCTGATTTAAAAAAAAAATTCTACGCTGCAAACATCTCAGCATCTGGACACAGCTGAAGTCAAATCATTCAACTGTACATCTCAGTTGCTTTTATTGTGTTTGAATAAAATAAAGCCTTCCAAGAAGAAACATTGACCTATATATATATATTTTGTACTGTAAACACTGACATCTCTGAGCAGCTCAGAGTGCATGCAGAAACTTACATGCAAGTCGAGTGTTTACCATTTGTTAGAAGAGAATTATACAGCTGATTTCCAAGACAGCGTTACTGCTACAGTATTGTACTAAAATCTCAGCTATTTCAAACCCTCTAGCTAATGGCCATTAGGGTAGAAATCAATGATTATTTATCTGCTGGAGGAAGGAAAAAATAAATGAACTCTCTGAATATGTTCCTTAACATTGCCTACCAGAAACTGTTTTCTACTCACAGAAGGACAGCAGCAGTAGGGAAATCAGACCCAGCCTCTTCCAGTAACCCATTTTCTGGATCCTGCCAGCAACTGGAAACCCAGCTTCACAGTTTTGATCAATTCATCCTCCACCAGTGCAGCCAGTCTGTGATTATTTTGCTCCCAACCCAAAGCTCCCAGGCTTGTGAGGCTCCTGGCTAAACTTGCAGGGAAGGCGGATCCAGCTGTTTCAAATCCAGCTGTGTGTGGGGTCCGCCCAGGAACTGGAGTTTATGAACAAACTAAGCCTGACTCTCCTCTCTGACTATATACAAATATGGGGGGGAGGGGAGGAGGGGGGGGGAGAGCCTGGGGGAAGAGCTCTGGCTCTGAGAGCAGAGTTTGATTTTCTGATGACAATATTCAGCTGCTTCAAACTCCATATTGTCCAAGGATCTTTGAAGAGCACTTCACTTCTATTGCAGGCATCTAATCAAAATGTTATGTTTACTACAACACACACCCCTTTCATTAGAATAAAACCCAGATTGCGACGGTTCAGTACACTGAGAATTGCTAATTTACCACTTTTCTCACCTTAACTCTACTTTTGTCAATACATTTGTAAAATTATTTGTTTAAAAATGCTTAATTGCAGGATTCAGGACAACATACCTCTTCAGAAAGGGCGCTTCAGCGCATGCTTAACTTTAAGCATATCTTTAAATTCCATTGATTCAATGGGAGTTAAGCACATATTAAAATGCTTCCCTGAATTAGAAACTAAAAATAATAATGCTTAGCATTTATGCAGTGTTTTTCTTCCCAAGATCTCAAACTGTTTTTCAAAGGTTTGTAAGCAATATTCTCCCCACTTTATAGATGGAGAAACTCTGGTACCTAGAAAAGAACTGGCTTGCCCCAGTGAGAAAAATGGGAATAAAACGCGTGTCCTGACTTCCAGTCCTGTCTTCTGTCCCCTGAAACACACTGCAAATATGCTAAAGTAGTGACCAGAGTAATTTACCATGACAGAGAAAGAAGTGATGATATCCATTCTTTTACAGCCAAAAAGTTACTCTAATTTGAGGCTCGTGTTCTGCAATTATTGCTAGGTGATACATCCAGAAATTTCTGGATATACATAGTACTATGTATATATACTGTAAAGCTATGATTTTTCACTTACTCATTTTACAGTTCATTAAACTCTCTCTCTGTGTTGCTGATGATATATATCCGAGTTTAGCTTCAATAAGAAATGAAACATCAGGTCCTTATACTTATCTTCACATTCAAGGCCCATCACAATCTATCCCCATCCTAGCTAGCATCTCTACTTTGCCGTGATGTCTACAAAACACTGGACAATGATGAAGATGCTGCTTTGCTGAGACCATTGGCTGTCAATGCTGTCTCATTGTTTCCTTGTACTCTCCCATCTGTCTGTATCCATCTATTGTCTCTTGTCTTACACTGAGGTCTGGTCTACATGGGGGGAGGGGGGGGAAGGGGGGGAATCGATCCAAGTTACGCAACTTCAGCTACTTACTTAGATCTACTCACCGCAGTGTCTTCACTGCGGTGAGTCGACAGCTGACACTCCCCCGTCGACTCCACCTGCGCCTCTTGCTCCGGTAGAGTACTGGAGTTGACGGGAGAGTGCCCGGCAGTCGATTTATCGCGTCTAGACTAGATGCGATAAATCGACCCCCGCTGGATCGATCGCTGCCCATCGATCCTGCGGGTAATGTAGACAAGCCCTCCGAGTGTTAGCTCTTTGGGGTAGGGACTGTCTTTTTGTTCTGTGTTTGTACAGACCTAGCACAATGAAGTCCTGGTAAATGACTGGGGCTTGTAAGTGCTATGATAATACAAATAAATAATATTAATAATATTGAATGGCATTTTCATATAAACTGCATCCATAAGGGTTTTATGGAGTTATCTGTATACATTATACAGCCAGAGAGTCAAATAATGAATAGAACAGAAAGGAAGAGAGATATTAAGGGAGAAAAACAAGAGTACTGAAATTAGATGGAGAGCCAATGAGGTAAAGAAATATAACATGGCTGTTCTACACATCAGGAACTGCAGAGGAGAAGGCTCTAGGATTGATAGTGGTGAGAAAGAAAGGAGGCCAAACTGGATAAGCAGAGGAGCCTGGGAGAGGCCCAGAGAGGCAAAGTCTATGATGCAACGAGAGTAAGTCTATGAAGGACTGCCTAACTTAGCAGAATGTATCTTGCTTATAGCCTCGGTAGGTTTGTGTCTGAACCCTGCAGAAGTGAAAATTATTCTCCAGCACTTGAAGTCTTTAAATCATGACTGGGTGTTTTTCTACAAGATATGCTGCAGTACCCCAACCAACAGTTATGGCTTTGATTCAGGAATTACTGGGTGAAATTGTATGGCCTGTGTTATGCAGGAAGTCAGACTAGATAACCATAATGATCCCTTCTGCCATTAAAATCTGTGGAATAAGGAGGGAAGTTTTGAACTGGAGGCTGAAATGTTTAGAATTCTTTGCTTAGGGGCAGTGTCTAAATATGTAGAGATCTACAACAGTCAAGAACTTTCCTAAGAAATACAAAACTGGAGAATATGATCCTGCCTAAGAGTAAACGGAGTCAGATTGTCAGCTGGCGTAAACTGGTATAGTTTTGATTACAACTGAGCTATGCTGATTTACCCCAGCTGAGGCTCTGGCCTTGTATGTCTAAGTATTAGCAAATGTTTAATAACCTTTTAAAAAGGAATTATTGTCCAATCTATATTTAAAATACTGAATTTTTAACCAGGGTTCTTTGAGCAGATCACTGACTCCCTCTCATTTCGGAATTAGCGCAGTTCAAAAGGTCCACAGTTCATTTCTGTTTGGCCCTTCGGTTTCCAGGCTTGAGCATTGTGTGTTTTTTGTGTGCGTGGAAGTCAGAAGCAGGCAGGCTTTTGTTGGAAATGTCACAGATTATTCATGATGGATGTTTAAAACTCTTTAAAACCAGGAAGAATCTCCTGCGGAGAAGGAAAACTTGGAGAGAAACGACGTCCCCAGCAGGAGCGCAAAAGAACTTTAAACAGTAGTGGACACTGACAAGACAAGGTCACTGTACAGTCAGTAGCTCTGAGTACAGCAAAATTTCAGCAATGGAATTTTTTAATGATCAGAAGCTAGAAAACTAGTGATAGCCCTGAACTAAAAGCCTAGATCAAAATAGCCTCAAACTACAGGCATGTTTGAAATCTGCACCTACATGTGGATCCAAATGATCCCTAACTTTTTATGAGCCAAAACAAACCCTACTGTGAATGCTACTATGTTTAGGAGCATTCCAAGCCAAGATCCAGGTTTTACAGTTTGCATTCATCTCCACTGAAAACTAAAAATAGGAGATAGATGGAACATTAAAGGGCAAGAGTGTGGAATACAAGAAAGTACATAACGATATGCCCGTGCAATATAATTTTAGGAAAAGATTCCTGGGTCAAATTCACCCACCTGCGCTGGAAACGGGGGGTGCTCACCCTGGATGCAGGGCAGCAGGTTCTCCTGTGGGATGGTATCTTTGAGATCCAGTTGGGGTTCTATAATATCCCTGCCGGTGGAGGTTGTCTGGAAGAAATGTTGACTCAAAGCAACATCCAGCTGGCTCGGCCCTCTCCTGGGGCTGCCCTGACCATTTCTAATGCTGCTTTAATCAGATCTTCCCTAGCCCTTGGCACAGTGCGGTTTATAAGTGGCCAACGCTACTGAGCTTCTCTGTAGGCAAAGCTCCCGCTCCTGGGGCCCACAGCCTGCATTGCTCCAGAGTGTGTGTGGCCTGGACACTTTTGTCTGCTTTCAGATTTTTGTTTTAATAACCTACATTTTATATTTGTCTGCTGAGCTGATGCTATTTATTGTCAATAAGGGCTTGTCTACACCGCATGATAGTGCATGGCAACTCTGGAGATGTGACCACTCGAGACGTGAGTGAATGTCAAGTTGATGTGCTGTAGGTTCCCACCGTGGCTTGCCGTGCACTAACTCGCTGTGTAGACAAGCAAAATGTTTTACATATATTTTTCAGATGAGGAAACTGAGAAAGGGAGATTAATTTACTCTCCCAAGGACATGGAGCGAATTGGTTTCAGAGCCAGGCTTACAGCTTTTTTGTACTCTTTTTTGGCTCTCTGCTCAAACCACTAGACCAGGCCTCTGCCTCACAAATAGCTCAGAGCTGAAGTCCTCCCTTATTTTTCAGACTTTATGCAAGGAAAAAAACCCAAACTTACTGGGCGCTTTGCCTGGCTAAGGAGTGAGTAAGAAGTGAGTAACATCTTCAGGATTTGGCCCAAAGGGCTTTAATTTATATTCCAGTGCTTTGCTTCAGTGACAGAACACAATGAACTTTGGAACAAGACATTGGGGAGGAGGAGGAGATAAATGGTGTTTTTTTGTAATTGTTGACTTGTTTATGCCTATTGGTGTAAACTCCCCTGTTCCTCTATTAGAGGTCTGGACAACCTCATAACTCAGGACATACTGAAGGCTGGATTTTGAGCTCAGTCAAAAAGATTTCTGCAGGATAATTTTAAATTGCATTGTGGGAGTAGTTTTTCCTAAGTTCTCATTTAGAGACTGAAAGACGTTTTACTAGAGAACCAAAATCAGACTTCAGCCACCTGAAAACAATGCATTGTGTATTTAAACAAAGGGCCAGATTCAGCCTTGGTGGAACTAAGGAACCTGGCAATAAAAAAAATTGCCACAGGAAGAGGTTGTGGTAACAGAAAGTGGCTTCAATCTCCCCTCCACCAGAGGGGGCATCCACCCCAGTGGGTAGTACTGTCTGGGATTGGTCATAGACAGAGCAGCTATGAGGAATGTTAGCAGGAGCTCTGGGTGGTAAACTTATGAACAGCCAGGCAACAACACTGCTGGCCTTTCTTTCACGTGAATCACCCTTCCTCCCCCAGTGCAGAGAAAATCAGCTGGCACACAAAGGTATAATTGACACCTCGCTGTGTCAGCCAGAGTAAATCCAGCCCCAAATGTGTAATTTTAAGGTAGTCAAGTCCTTTCAATGATTGTTCATCCAATAATAAAGCAGAATGGAACCTTGTCTCAGTCTCTCCCACTGAGCTTCCAACCAACCACCACCTTGTATCATGATACCTTCTTAGCAAGATAGCTACTATCAGCAGTGGGTTCAGAAATGACAGCTGGACAAAGGACAGTTGGCCTTCAAATAAACCCCAACCTTGCCAAGCTCATCATCAGAAGCAAGCTCCCCACAGACTAGGACACACCAACTCAAAGCAGCACCAAACCCTGCCAAAACAGATGCGAAACCTGCAGACATATCTCCATTGCTACGATAATCAATACTTCCCACAAACACCTTTCAAGATCCATGGGTCCTACACATGCCTATCACAACATGTGGTGTATCTCATCCAGTGCGCTAAATGCCCCAATATGTGGGTGAAACCAGGAAATCACTACACTTTCAAATGGACTCTCACAGAAAAATGATCAATGATAAAAACACCACATCACCTCTGGGGGAACACTTTTCACAGAGCGATCAATCCATATCTGACCTCTCAGTCCTTGTCCTCAACAGAAACCTGTACAACACCTTCCAAAGATGAGCCTGGGAACTTAAATTCATAACTCTGCTAGACATTAAAAACTAAGGACTTAACAGAGATGTTGGTTTTATGGCTCATTACAACAATTTGTAAAACGCTCTACTGCCTGCTAACCCTTAATTGCCCACTTCATTTTAAGTGATCTCTGACAGCATGTGTGAATCTGCTACACTTAACAATCTGTCCCAACTTGTATTTAGCTTAGATACTCTGGTTACCTTCCTTAGATCTGAAGAAGATACGCTGGTGGGTAGGGATAGGGTCCAGAGTGACCTAGACAAATTAGAGGATTGGGCCAAAAGAAATCTGATGAGGTTCAACAAGGAGAAGTGCAGAGTCCTGCACTTAGGAAGAAAGAATCCCATGCACCGCTGCAGGCTGGGGACCGACTGGCTAAGCAGCAGTTCTGTAGAAAAGGACCTAGGGATTACAGTGGACGAGAAGCTGGATATGAGTCAGCATTGTGCCCTCGTTGCCAAGAAGGCCAATGGTATATTGGGCTGTATTAGTAGGAGCATTACCAGCAGATTGAGGGAAGTGATTATTCCCCTCTATTCGACACTGGTGAGGCCACACCTGGAGTATTGCATCCAGTTTTGGTCTCCCCACTACAGAAGGGATGTGGACAAATTGGAGAGAGTCCAGCAGAAGGCAACTAAAATGATTAGGGGTCTGGGGCACATGACTTACCAGGAGAGGCTGAGGGAACTGGGATTATTTAGTCTGCAGAAGAGAAGAGTGAGGGGGGATTTGATAGCAGCCTTCAATTACCTGTAGGGGGGTTCCAAAGAGGATGGAGCTCGGCTGTTCTCAGTGGTGGGAGATGACAGAACAAGAAGCAATGGTCTCAAGTTGCAGTGGGGGCGGTCTAGGTTGGATATTAGGAAACACTATTTCACTAGGAGGGTGGTGAAGCACTGGAATGGGTTATCTAGGGAGGTGGTGGAATCTCCATCCTTAGAGGTTTTTAAGGCCCGGCTTGACAGTGCCTTAGCTGGGATGATTTAGTTGGTGTTGGTTCTGCTTTGAGCAGGGGATTGGACTAGATGACCTCGTGAGGTCTCTTCCAACCCTAATATTCTATGATTCTATGATTCTAAGATCTGTGAATCTCAAAAGCTTGTCCCACCAACAGAAGGTGATCCAATCACCTACCTTGTCTGTCTCAACTGGAATTAAAAACATTGGGTCATATTCTATTCTAGTGGTTCTCAGACTGTGGGTCGGGAACCCACACTGATGGGAATGGAAGCTTTGCCTGAGATAGTGGTGCAGGATCAGGTCCAACAGCCTGATCCACCTTTTGTTCGTAAGGATACTTGTTCTGATTCTGTGCTGAATGTCCACTCATATTGCAGTGCTCCTGATTCCTGGGGGTTTGTTACTGAAATTATACAAATGGGTTATATGGCTTGGTTTTTATATGGGTTCCCTGACATCATCTACGAGAAAACCCCAACCTTTGTTGGGCTTTGTCATTTTTCATTCTCTTGGTGCAGCTCATTCAACATCTGCTGTGATGACATTTAAGTAGTCATGGAGAATAGTTATGTACAGCTTATTCCAGTGATTTCTTATCTGGGATAAACATTAATTTTTGGATGGGGGGCACATTATGCTGTTTTTTGCACTGCCACACCTATTTCCCCTTAGCCCTGCACACATTAGTCTCACACATCACCTAACACACCTCTTGTTCATATCACCAAATGGACTGCATTGCTTCTCATGTACACCTACCTGATGATTGACACCTATTGGACGTGCATGGCATTACTTTTTTCTATGTTGCTATGCTTGTTATTTTTCTTTATAGGGTTTGCCCTATCGTAGACCTTGTACAACTTCATTCAGTTCACTGAAGATGCACAAAGCCTATATCAGGGCACAGTTTGCCCCACTATGCTATCCCTAATCTCTTTTTCTGTTCCATTGTTTCCCATTTCTGTTTGGCTTCTTCCCATAAGGCTTTGGGTTTCTCTTGTTTCTTCCTCCTGGCTGCTTTTTGGACAGTTTTCAGCAAAGCCTTGTTTGTGGCATTGGTGATCACTTCTGGCTTCTTTCAAAACTCTGAGTTGGTTTTGGCTCTCTAGTTGGTATTTATGGGCCCAGTATTGCTCTTATTGAAGACAGTGGCAAAACTCCCATTGAGTTCAAAGTGAGTGGGACAAAGTGAGTTCAAAGTGACTTGGTCCCTTCTTTTCTCTGAAAGGCTTCCAGATCCTCTCTAATTATTTTCTTTTTATGAGTTTCTGCTTCCCTGTCTGGGTGCTTAGCTTGATTTTTGCTTTTATTGCTATCTTTATATCCCTTCACATAGTTATTCAATTCATATACAAACACATCCATGAGGGTCTTGGGCTGATCTGTGGTGAAGGATTTCTCTTTCTGGACCTATTAGGCTTTCTCCTTGCCCTCTCTCTTGCATTCTTGCATGCTAAAGCAGGCTTATCAAGGATTTTTTACTATTTATTATTGGCAATTCCTTAACAGTGATTCTTCACCCCAGTGTCTCTTAAGGAACATAAATTTCTGCCTTGTTTATCATTATAACAAACATGGCCACATGCATGCAGATACCACAGTCTTCAGTGGGGCTCAAACATAGGCCCTTCAGCACCAGAAGGACAAGCCACTAGCATCTCGGGCTACAGAACTAATTTTATTAGCAAGTAGCGGGCTTTATGTTTGCTGGAACCAACCGTTAGGGATGGGGAGCCATGACCAATTTCACCGAGCCAATATATTGTGTCATCATTATACATTATTATTATTGATTTGTGTTGTGGTAGTGCCCAGGAGCTCTAGTCATGGACCAGGGCTCCATCGAACGAGGTGCTGTACAAACACATACGTCATATCTTTGGGAATAAGATTTGCCAGTTAATTGTTTCCTGCTTTGGTTGCTGACTGCACAAATATTATTGGGACATGCAGAAAGCATGGCGGCTAGTTTTTTTTTTTTTTTTTTTTTAATTTCTCAGCAATAGAACAGTGGATTTAAAAATCTTTTGCAATCTTTGTTTCATTCTAGATGCTTTTAAAAAGCCCCTTAAAGAGAAAAATACACATAGTTTTGAAGCTGTAAATAGCGCTAATACAAATTAGGGTGTCTGACAAACTGCAAAATATCTATATTATTTTTTATGAATATGGTGCGTGCTTCTTTGTGTTTGTTACAATGGGCTATTTGCTTTGGAATTAGATCAAAAGGGATTGTTAAAGGAACCAAGCAGGAAAGGTAAAACAATGACACAAATGAGTCCTTGCACAAACAATAAGGAATCTGTTTTGGGGGAATACACTCTACTAGTGCCAGCCAAGCTAAATATGGTTTACTCTTCCCAAGACTAAATCTAGGACCAAAAGGAGGATACTAATTCTTAGGGCAGTGGTTCTCAAACTTATTTGACCATTCCCCCCTTCTTTGTGTCTGTAGTAGTTTATGCCCATCCTCCTTCTGGGCGCCTGGCCAGCAGCTGACGCTCTCTGGCTGCCCAGCTCTGAAGGCAAAGTGGAGAGCCTTCCAAGCTGGGCAGCCAGAGAGTGGCGGTTGCTGGCCCGGTGCCCCACTCTGAAGGCAGCGCCGCCGCCAACAACAGTGCTGAAGTAAGGGTGGCATGGAATATACAACTGTATGAATACATCCGCGAAATTTGCTTTTTATGCCCTGACCAACCAGTGAAAAATATGTGATTTCTCTGTGATTTAAGTAGATCCCTGCTGCCTATTAATTTCATTGGGTGACCCCTGGTTCATGTGTTATGTGAAGGGATAAATAACACTTCCTTATTCACTTTCTCCACACCATTCATGGTTTTATAGACCTCTATACCCCTATCTATCTATCTATCTATCTATCTATCTATCTATCTATCTATCTATCTATCTATCTATCTATCTATCATATCCCCCTCAGTCATCTCTTTGCTAAGTTGAACAGTCTCAGTCTTTTTCATCTCTCCTAATATGGAAGCTATTCCATATCCCTAATCATTTTTCTTGCCCTTCTTTGTACTTTTAAAATTTCTGATGTATCTTTTTTGAGATGGGGTAGTCAGAATTGCACACAGTATTCAAGGTGTAAGGTACCATGGATATTTAGTGTGGTATTATGATATTTATTGTCTTCTTATCTATCACTTTTCTAATGGTTCCTAACATTGTTAGCTTTTTTGACTGCTGCTACACATTGTGCAGATGTTTGCAGAGAACTATCCACGATGACCCCAAGATCTGTTTCTTGAGTGGTAACAGCTAATTTAGACCCAATCATTTTATATGAATACTTGGGATTGTTTTCCAATGTGCATTACTTTGCATTTGTCAACATTTGAATTTCATCTGCCATTTTGTTGCCCAGTCACACAGTTTTGTGAGATCCCTTTGTAACTCTTTGATGTCTGCTTTGGACTTAACTATCTTGAGTAATTTTGTATTGTCTGCAAACTTTTGCACCTCACTGTTTACCCTTTTTTTCCAAATCATGTATGAATATGTTCAACAGCACAATACAGATCCTTGGGGGAACCCTGCTATTTACCTCTCTCCACTGTGAAAACTGTTTTTTTCTATCCTTTGTTTCCTATCTTTTAACCAGTTACTTATCTATGAGAGGACCTTCCCTCTTATCCCATGACTCCTTACCTTGCTTGTGAGGGACCTTGTGGTGAGGGACCTTGTCAAAGGCTTTCTGAAAGTCTGTACACTATATCCAGTGAATCACCCTTGTCCACATGTTTGTTTACCTCCTTAAATAATTCTAATAGTTTGGTGAGGCATGATTTTCCCTTGCAAAACCTCTGTTGACTCTTCCCCAACATACCATGTGCATCTGTGTCTGATAATTCTGTTGTTTAAAATAATTTCAACCAATTTTCCAGGCACTGAAGTTAGGTTTACTGACCAGTAATTGCCAGTAGCACTACTAGATCCTTTTAAAAAAAATTGGCACCACAGTAACAGACCTCCAGTCATCTGGTACAGTGGCTGAGTTAAGCGATAGGTTACATACCAGTTCTTCAATCATATTTGAGTTCCTTGAGAATTCTTGCGTGAATACAGTCTGGTCTGGTGACTTATTACTGTTTAATTTATCAATTTGTTCCAAAACCTGCTGTGTTGACACCTCAATCCGGGATAGTTCCTCAGATCTGTCACTTAAAAAGAATGGCTCAGGTGTGGGAATCTCCCTCACATTCTCTCCAATGAAGACCAATTCAAAGAATTCATTTAGCTTCTCTGCGGTGGCCTTGTCTTCCTCGAGTGCTCCTTTTCATACCTCAATCGTCCAGTGACCCCACTGATTGTTTAGCAGGCTTCCTGCTTCTGATGTACTTAAAAATCTTTTTTTATTCTTAGTTTTTGAGTCTTTTGCTGGTTGTGTTTCAAATTCTTTTTTTGGCCTGCCTAATTATACTCTTACACTTGACTTGCCAGAGTTTGTTCCTTTCTATTTTTCCTCTGTAGGATTTGACTTCCAATTTTTAAAGGATGTATTTTTGTTTCTAACCCCCTATTATACTCTGTTGGTTAGCCATCTTGGCATTTTTTGGGGTCCTCTTACTGTTTTTTTTTTTTTTAATTTGGAGTATACATATAATTTGAGCCTCCATTATGGTGTTTTTTAAAAAGTTTCCATGCAGCTTGCAGGCATTTCAGTCTTGTGACTGTTCCTTTTAATTTCCATTTAACTGGCCTTCTAATTTTTGTGCAGTTCCCCTTTTTGAAGTTAAATGCTACTGTGGTGAGTTTCTTTAACAAGGATGTTAAATTTAATTACACTATGGTAGCTATTACCAAGTGGTTCAATTATATTCACCTCTTGGACCAGATCCTGTGTGCCACTTAGGACTAAATCAAGAATTGCCTGTCCCCTTGTGAATTCCAGGACTAGCTGCTCCAAGAAGCAGTCATTAATGGTGTCTAGAAATTTTATCTCTGCATGCATCCCATTCTGAGTGACATGTTCCCAGTCAATACAGGGATAGTTGAAATCCCCCATTATTATTGGGTTTGCTGTTTTTGTAGCTTCTCTAATCTCCCTGAGCAAGCACAGTCCTTGCTTTGTCTGTTGGTCTCTGGAGAATGCAGTTTGAACCAGTATGTGCAAGTTTTACCAGCTGGTGGGACCTCTTAGGAGGTGTTACAACCTGAGTGAATTTTCCTAACATTCCCCAATATTCTTAGTGGGCTATGGTCTCCCTCCCCCATGGAATTATATATAATCCCTGCCCACAACGATACATAAACATAATATATTAAGCTCTTCTAAAGATATTGCAGGAAATAGCCATATCTGTCACAACCTCCTTTCTCAACCATTGTGGATAACACTACCATCCTATCTGTCACTCAGGCCTGTAACCTGAGTGTCATCTGGAATTGGAACTTGACGCTAGCTCTTCACATCCAGACTATGCCTCAATCTTGCAGATTCATTCAACATCACATCTGTACAATGGGGCCTTTCCTGTCAATTGGTACATCTAAAACTCTCATCCAGGCTCTCATTGTCTCCCATTTCAGTTACTGCAACATCCTTTTCTCTGACCTTGACAAATGCAGTCTTGCCCTGCTGATATCTATTCAGAATGCTGTTGTAAAGATCATTCTCCTAGCCTGTGGCTTTGACCATGTCACCCCTCTCTTTGCAATGCTTCACTAGCTCTTTCTTCCCTAATATATCAAATATAAGCTACTTGTCTTCACTTTCCAGGCCCTTCATGACCTATCCCCACCCTGTCTATCATCTCTCATCAACTCCAGCCTCTGACTGGACCATGATGTCAGCCTCCATCACCCACCTAAATTTTCAAACATGCACCTTGGTGCTTTCTTTCATGCTGCTCCTCATTCTTGGGATCCCCATAAACATCCCCCAAACTAACTCATTATCCTCCTTCAAAAACCTTCCTTAATACATTACTGTGCTCTCAGGCAGGAGCAGCGCCAGGGTTTTTGGTGCCCTAGGCGGGGGTCCTTCCGCGCTCCCGGTCGTCGTCGTCGGCAATTCTGCGGCGGGGGGGTCCTTCCACGCTCCCGGTCTTCGGGGCACTTCGGCGGCGGGTCCCGGAGCGAGTGAAGGACCCGCCGCAGAATTGCCGCCGAAGACCCAGAGCGCGGAAGGACCCCCCGCCGCCGAATTGCCGCCCCCCCAAATCCTGGTGCCCTAGGCAACCGCCCAGGTCGCCTAAATGGAAGCGCCGGCCCTGCTCTCAGGCTTACAAAAAATGTGACAATGGTTAAGCTGTTGGTGTGCTGACACCAGCGGTGGTCATGCTGACAAATATTGTCTCATTTTTTCCTTGTACTCCCCTATCTTTTGTCTCTTGTCTTATACTGAAATTGTAAGGTCTTTGGGGCAGGGACTGTCTTTTTGTTCTCTGTTGGTACGGCACCTAGCACAATGGGGGTGGGACTCCTAGGCACTATGATAATAAATAATAAATAACAATAATAAAATAATGCAACAAGTAGTCTGCTTCTTACAACCCAGACATGGAGGCACTGGTCTAGCTGAAATGTATGAAAGCTTATAAGGAAAGATTAAGGGTTAGGTAAATGGAAATATACATGTTGACCTTGATTGTTTTTAGCATTTGCTATGTGTGCTTTGTACCTTTGGGTGAATGAATAAATAACTACTTTGTTTCAAAAAAGAAGGTTGGGTTTTTTTAGTCACTTTAACCACCTCACTGGTCACAGGTCCCTAAAGTGAAAGGGCTCAAAGGTGCCAAACTGAGTTGGGCCTGTCATTTTAACATGATTGATCCCCAGAAACCCTATCCCGGTGTAGTTGAACTGTGGGAAAGAGATGCAGGAAGCCAGGCCTGTCACCTAAAGGGTGCACTCAAGAAGGACTAAAGGGGTCCAAAATGCCATTGGTCCTGTAACTGTGACAGCATGAAAACAATTACCTAATAGTGGTAAACTCCTATTTACAAATCCCAGCCCTGGCACTGCAGTCTTTAATCAGGCAAACCTCCCATTGCCTTTAGTGGGACTTTTGCCTGAGAAAGATAGTCGAATAATGCCCATGTAACTGTCTTAGTATGATGAATGTCTATACACCCCTCATGCATTGATGGAAGACTAGGCCCTCAAGTGCAGTACATATACTTCAGCATCAAAATTAGGTAGCAAAACCCACAGTATTTCTAACTGAGTACAAGCTGTAAGTGATATTTTTTCTTTTATAATTAAAGAGTACTATTCAACATGAATAATGATGGCAAAATCTGGCCCTATGTTTTTCTCTGTTACACACTTATTCACAGAGAAGCAGTGTTGTCTATTGGTAAGAGCTCAGAACTAAGACCCATGACTTTGGAATTCTAGTCCCATCTCTGGTAATGTGATCAAGCAAGTTACGTGATCTCTTTCTGTGCCTCAGTTTATCTGTCTGTGAAACAGATATAATAATGTTTACCTCTCTCACAAGGGTATTAAGAGAATTCATGATTAAAGAGCTTTTGAAATAATTGGATGAGAGGCGATATGTATATTACTTTTACTGATAGCACTGTTTTCATAATAAAAACAAAGTTTGATATTGTATATAGGTTTCACTAAAGAATTTCAATTACTGATATAGATCAGAAAAATTTGAGTATGCACATCCTTTAAATGCAAATATAATGGATACAAGATATGTATCTTAATGTATAGCTTGAGTAAACATACTGAAGACCACACCATAATGGGAAACACATTTTGTGCTACAGTGTGCAATCATGCATTTACATCTAAACTGGACTTTGGGTTTATAAAACAAATCTTAAATCAATCATATTCAAAGGACATATCATATTTGTAAAAGGCTTTCATTCTAAGAAACCCTTCAGTGAAAAAGCTTGGGAAACTCTTTGCCCTGCTAGAAAGAAGGGGTGAGATAACAATTCAAGTCATCTGAGAAGAAATTTGAACAAACATTGAAGACAACAGAATAGAAACCAGATGCAGGATATTCGTTCACAGTTGTGTGAAGAAGGTTTTGGGGTTTATTTGAAATGCAGTTGTGAGAAAAGGATAAATTATCGATGAAGAATGTGTGCAAGTTCAGCTGTGGTTAATGCTGAAGTTGTGCCCACTGAAAGAACAATGAAGCACAGTTTTACTTCTCAAGCTACAATGAAAGATATTCAGCCTAATCATTTATTATTATTTGTATTATAATAGTGCCCAGAGGCCCTAACTGAGATCAGGGCCCCATTCTGCCAGATGATACATGTACATGTAGGAAAAGATAGTGTTTATAATCTAATTAAGACAAGATGCAACAAGTGGGTGCAACAATCAGAAGGAATGGGGAAGGAGGACAAAGTAAGTAGTAACAAGAACATTAGTTTAAAGGCCAACTAAATGAGATAAATATCAGAAGCTTCTACTGGCCATGTACCTAGCTGTTATCAGTTGGTACTTTCCTGTAGGTATCATGGTAGATGTGGGTTTTGAGCAGGGATTTATAGAACAGGGTTTATGGACTAGTTCAGGAAGGGTATGTCATGTATAAGGGGTAAAACAGAAGAAAGCATGAAGGTGCCTATCTGAAAAATGGGCAAACAGGCGCTGGAGACAGTTTGGAGGAAAGATACAAGAGTAGCTAAACTGTGAACATTTATATACCGGAGAATCAGAAGCTTGCCTGTTCCCTTTCAGAAAAGGCACTTAGCAGAGGGCTTCAAAAGTGAGAGTGAGGTGGTCAGACTAGAGTGACAGTCCACTGAATATGTTGCCAATATCACACAGTTCTTAACAACTAACATTAGCAGCTATTTTGTTATTTACCCATAGTAAAACAATGAAATAATGAGAACAATAATACAAAAAATGACTAACAGTACAATACAATGCTTAGTAATGTAATTATAAATCCTCAATTGCTATTGCAGTTGATCAGCTACTCTGTTCCTGTAGGACAGCTGGGTGGAGTCAGAGCAGGGATGGCTGTAACAATGCCAACATTTCAATCATGAATAATAATTGATAGCTGTTTTGTGCTCGCTGTTAACATATTATTAATTGATCCCTGACAGGCGATCAGAATCATCGGTCATTATTCCCCAATCTGCATGATTAATAAATATTCTATCCTACGCATTATGAGTTTCTTATTTTATCACTCGCACCATTATTAGTTTGTTGCAGTTGGAGCACGTTTACTGACAGCTAGTGCTGTTGATTACTCCCATGTCCAGGGTGCAGCTGGGCCCTCCCTGTGGGTTAGCGGCGGGGGGACTGGGGGCTGCACCCCGTTACTCCGGGTCACTGGCAGGGGGATCCCCTCGGGGTACAGACAGGAAGAGCCGGGGGCTCCGGGACCCGAGGGGAGGCACGGGGCGGGTCTCCCCGGCCCTGCGATGAGTTTGCCCAGCCGGCCGGTCTCAGCCCCGGGAGGCGCCGCGGCTGAGCGCCTGCGCGGAGGGGGAGCCGAGCCCCCATCCCCATGGAGAGGCCGGAGGCCGAGCCGCTCGGCGCTAGCGACAGCTGCCAGGCGGGCGAGGCTGAGCCGGGCACCGGGCCCGCGGAGGAGGAACCCGGCGGAGGAGCAGCGGGCACGGTGAGGGGACCGGGCGGCCCGCGAGCGGGGCGGCCCGGCTCGGCTCGGCTGGGGAAGAGGAGGCGGCCGGGCTCCGCTCCGGCCTAGGCGCCTCTGCCGAGCGCCGCTCTTTCCTGCCGCTGGCGGCCGTTCTGGGAGCGGCCGCTCGGGGCAGAGGGTAGCGTGGAGCGGGCTGCAGCCGCGGGGGGCCGGGCGCTCCCCGGTGGAAGGGGGCAGGAGAGAGGAGCCCAGGCCTGGGCAGAGCGGGGCACGGACAGTGGCCCGAGTCCTGGGTCAGGGGCGGCAGCCTTGGCAGGCTTCGTGTAGAGAAGCGACAGGTGGAAAGTGCCTCTCCCCAAATCACCTGCCCTCTTGTGAATTCCTCTCTAGGGGCGGCTCCTCCGCCCTGGTCTTCTAAATCCTTCTCCAGACGGCTCACTAGCCCGTTAATGGAGCTTCCTTTGCCACCTTCCCTTCTAGCTGGCTTGTGCCTTGTGTTGCCCTTTGCAAAATCTTCCCCCATCTCTCTGTAATGCCAGAACCTTTGTCTGACTCCCCTGTTCCCGCTCCTACTAAAAGTAACGTTTCTTCCTGTGGTGCTAAGATCCTGCCTTTGTTTGGTCATATCTGATTTGTGCTTGCCATGAGTGCTGCATAGAGTGGCTGCCCCTTATTTACCGTAGAAGCAAAATCTTTGTGCCTTGACTTCCCATCTGTGACAAATGCAGTGCCCATCTATAAAAAGGGAAATGAGGACAACCCAGGGAATTACAGACCAGTCAGCTTAACTTCTGTACCTGGAAAAATAATGGAGCAAATAATTAAGCAATCAATTAGCAAACATCTAGAACGGGGGTGAGCAAACTTTTTGGCCTGAGGGCCACATGGGGGTTCTGAAACTGTATGGAGGACCGGGTAGGGAAGTCTGTGCCTCCCCAAACAGCCTAGCCCCTGCCCCCTGACTGCCCCCCTCAGAACCCCCCCACCCATCCAACCCCCCCGCTCCTTGTCCCCTGACTGCCCCCTCATGGGACCCCCCACCCCTGACAGCCCCCTTCTGGGACCCCAGCCCCCATCCAACCCCCCCGTCCCCTGACTGTCCCAACCCCTAGCCACACCCCTGACAGACCCCCCGGGACTCCCACACCTATCCAACCCCCCCATTCCTTGTCCCCTCACTGCTCCCCCCTCACAACCTCTGCCCCATCCAACCACCCCCTATCCCCTGACTGCCCCCTGGGATCTCCTGCCCCTTATCCAAGCCCCCCTCTCCCTGCCCTCTTAACATGCCGCTCAGAGCAGCAGGACTGGCAGCCACGCTGCCCAGCCGGATCCAGCCATGCTGCAGCGCTGTCCGGCAGGAGCTCGCAGGCCACCGCCCAGAGCGCTGGCGACACGGTGTGCTGAGGCTGCATGCAGGGGAGGGGGTACAGCAGGGGAGGGGCCGGGGGCTAGCCTCCCTGGCCGGGAGTTCAAGGGCTGGGCAGGACGGTCCCGCGGGCTGTAGTTTGCCCACCTCTGATCTAGAAGATCATAAGGTGATAAGTAACAGTCAGCATGGATTTGTCAAAAACAAATAGTGTCAAACCAACTGATAGCTTTCTTTGATAGGGTAACAAGTCTTGTGGATAGGGGGGAAGCGGTAGATGTGGTATATAGACTCGTAGACTTTAAGGTCAGAAGGGACCATTATGATCATCTAGTCTGACCTCCTGCACAACGCAGGCCACAGAATCTCACCCACCCACTCCTGTAACAAACCCCTAACCTATGTCTGAGTTATTGAAGTCCTCAAATTGTGGCTTAAAGACCCTGACTTTAGTAAGGCTTTTGATACTGTCTCTCATAACGTCTTAAACAAACTAGGGAAATACAGTCTAAATGGAGCTACTATAAGATGGGTGCATAAGTGATTGGAAAACCATTCCAAGAGAGTAGTTATTAGTGGTTCACAGTCAAGCTGGAAGGGCATATCAAGTAGGGTCCCACAGGGATCAATTCTGAGTCTGATTCAGTTCAATATTTTCATCAATGATTTAGATAATGGCACTGAGAGTACACTTATAAAGTTTGTGGACGTTACCAAGCTGGGAGGGGCTGCAAGTGCTTTGGAGGATAGGATTAAAATTCAAAATGGTCTGGACAAACTGGAAAAATGATCTGAAGTAAATAAGACAAATGCAAAGTATTCCACTTAGGAAGTAACAATCAGTTGCACGCATACAAAATGGGAAATGACTGCCATGGGAGGAGTACTGCAGAAAGGGATCGGGGTGTCATAGTGATCTACAAGCTAAATATGAGTCAACAGTGTAACGCTGTTGCCAAAAAAAAAAAAAAAAGCGAACATCATTCTGGTGGACATCATGTATTAGCGGGAGTGTTGTAAGCAAGACACGAGAAGTAATTCTTTTGATCTACTCTGGGCTGATTAGGCCTCAACTGCAGTGTTGTGTCCAGTTCTGGGCTCCATATTTCAGGAAGGATGTGGACACATTGGAGAGAGTCCAGAGAAGAGCGACAAAAATGATTAAAGGTCTAGAAAACATGACCTATGAGGGAAGATTGAAAAAATTGGGTTTGTTTAGTCTGGAAAAGAGAAGACTGAGAGGGGATATGATAACGGTTTTCAAGTATGTAAAAGGTTTTTACAAGGAGGAGGAAGAATAATTGTTTTTCTTAACCACTGAGGATAGGACAAGAAGCAATGGGCTTAAATTGCAGCAAAGGAGGTTTAGGTTGGACATTAGGAAAAACTTCCTAACTGTCAGAGTGGTTAAGCACTGGAATAAATTGCCTAGGGAGGTTGTGGAATCTCCATCATTGGAGATTTTTAAGAGCAGGTTAGACAAACACCTGTCAGGAATGGTCTAGATCAGTGCTTCTCAAAGTCGGGCCACCGCTTGTTCAGGGAAAGCCCTTGGCGGTCCGGGCTGGTTTGTTTACCTGCCGCGTCCTCAGGTTCGGCCGATCGCGGCTCCCACTGGCCGCGGTTCGCCGTCCCAGGCCAATGGGGGCTGCGGGAAGCGGTGCGGCCCGAGGGATGTGCTGGCCGCCCTTCCCGCAGCCCCCATTGGCCTGGAGCGGCGAACCGCGGCCAGTGAGAGCCGCGATCGGCCGAACCTGTGGACGCGGCAGGTAAACAAACCAGCCCGGACTGCCAGGGGCTTTCCCTGAACAAGCGGCGGCCCGACTTTGAGAAGCACTGGTCTAGATAATTAGTCCTGCCATGAGTGCAGGGGACTGGACTAGATGGCCTCTTGAGGTCCCTTCCAGTTCTATGATTCTATGACATGCCTTGTTTTCCCATCTGTAAAATGGGGATTACACTTACCTACTTCTCAGGGGCGTTTTGAGGCTAAACTCACTAGCACATGTGAAGCACTTTTAGACCCTTGGGTGGAAGGTACAGTAGAAAGGTATTGTAACAAACAGAATTATATTAAAATAACATTAGACTTTTCTTTCTGAGCGCCTCTGCTCACACATTTCTTCCCACTAACAGTGAATTTTGACCACCAAACCTATGTATATTCATAATTTTCTTTGTTTTTTAAATAAAACAGAAATTTGTTTAAAGGAGTTGGAGCAGTGATAACTTGGAGCTTATCACTGATGGTCTTACCTGATAGTCATATCTTTTAAAAAGATACTAAAACAACTTTTAAAATAGATTGGAATGCACCTTGTTGGCTCCTAATAAATGGCATACCTGTTTCATTGGGATGACTGTCAGGAAACCGATTCAAAATGATGGTTTAATGACACACCTAGTCTACTTTCATGGCTCACATAGTGTAGTCTGCTGGTGACTTATCAGCATTCAGGTGAGTTTATACTACAAACTTTGCCCAGCTGGCCCTGTCTATATTAGAGGAACTATTTTAACAAAAAAAATTATATGAATGAAAACTAGTGTTGTACAGGAAAATAAGTGTAAGCTATATGTATGCAAAATTAAGACGTAGCCAGGTGTTCCTGGTACTCTCACCCATGTGATTCTCTAATAGTGGCTTGAAAATTGGCTGAACCTACAGGGCACATCACATAAACTGTTGTAGTAGATGTAGGCCCGTACTGTAGTCGCAAAAGAATGTTTAGTTCACTCTACATATAGACCTTTATTGCATTGTCAGACTAGGATCTTAAAATTCTTTGGCACTTTCTAAGTAATCTTGTTTTTATGAAAACTATTAACAAAGAATTTCATTCAAAAGGTGGAATGAAAAAGTCCTTTCTTTTTCTTTAAGCCTAACTTACAGAGCACAATACAAACAATTCTTTAAACCTAACTTAACCACAGCTATGCAAAATGAAATGACAGCTTATCTAGACTAAGAACCTGATTCTAATAGGTGCACCTTACACTATGCCGTTTCTTTGATCGGGAGGGGGAGCAGTTCCGGAGGGCAGAGTGGTGTGTGCCCGGGGGACAGCCCAGGGGGGGGGGGGGGGGGGGCGGTTAACTGGTGGTGGCTGCAGCAGTGGGGTGGCTGCAAGCCGGCAGCCCAGGATACAGTTCAGGAAGGCACAGCCTAGCAGTGGCACAGGCTTATTTCTAGCAGCAAAGGCGCTGCGGAGCAAGAAACAGATTACAGATACAGACCAAGGAGTTAGCTTGGGTCTGTCTGCTGGGGAAACAAGGCCAGCAGCTAGGACAGGGGACTTGCAAACTCTGCTCTAGAGTCTTAAAGTAACTTCTTCATTATAGATGATACAAAGCCTCAGGACAGCAGGGATATGGTAGGAAATTTAAAGCTGCCTGAGACAGATGCCTCGTGGAAGGGTCACTATCTGATTATTAAATATTTAAAAATTCTGTTTGTTCATTCTTTAGTTACTCTTAAATAGCACTCTTTCAAGGGTGGCTGATACTTACATAATCTGCTTCTAAAGTATCACTTTCACAAATAATATAGACCCTATAATTCTAAGTGATCTGATTAAAGGAGTTGAGTGTGGGTGTGATGGGAAGTGTGGGGAATAGGAGATGGCTTTAATTATGCTTAGTAAAGATTTTGTCACAAATATTTTTAGTAAAAGTCACGGACAAGTCACGGGCAATAAAGAAAAATTCAGGGAAGCCCGTGACCTGTTCATGACTTTTACTAAAAATATCAGTGACAAAATGGGAAGGGAGAAGGCTCCAGCACCCATCACTAGTGCTGGGGTTCTACTGTCCCCTGCCACCCCCAGCGGCTTGGCTGCGGCGTGGCCCCCCTGGCGACTCAGCAGGCGGCGGGGCGAGTGCTTACACAACCCTTATGTGTTGCAAAAAATGTCTCCAGTGACTGACCCAAAAGGATATACTGGGGATGGTCCATGTTTGCACACCTCCAGTGGCCCCAGTATCCACTGCATAAGGAACAAAAATTTGATAATGGGCTCTTCAGTCTAGTAGACAAAGGTATAACAAGATCCAATCGCTGGAAGTTGAAGCCAGACAAATTGAGATTGGAAATAAGGTGCACATTTTAACAGTGAGGATAATTAACCATTGGAACAATTTATAAGGGGTTGTGGTGGATTTTCCATCACTGACCATTTTTAAAATCAAGATTGGATGTTTTTCTAAAAGTTATGCTCTTGTTCAAACAGGAATTAATTCAGGAAAGTCTGATGGCCTATGTAGACTAGATGATCACTGCGTGGTCCCTTCTGGCTTAATAATCGGTGAACAGGTACATGGGGTTTGTGGCCTCTATTTCAGCCTTACAGCCTGCTCCTCATTTGGATGATACAGAGCGCTTTTGGAAACTTGTGCTGCAATGTGCATGTATAATAAAAGATTGCTAGCACATCCTTTGCAAGATTTTTTTTTTCTACATTTCCTCAAATATACCATTTCCTGGAATATTTTTGTTAGTCTTAGACCATAATTTACATAACCACATTCTGCTGTTTCCAGCATGTAATGCTGGGTAGGACAGCTCATATGTATCGCTTTACAATATATCTTTATAGCAACTTAAAAAAAACAAAACAAAAACACCACTGCTGTGAGTCTGTCATCTAGGTCTGTCTCTTGGCTGAAATGACAAACCAAGGTCCTGACCAGATTCCATATAAACTCCCTGAAATCAGTCAAGTTGAATTTGGGCTGGACACTGATACTAGCACATCTAGCACTCGTTTAAAAATCACCCAAGAGGTAGAGGTGCTAGTGTCAGTGACCCACCCAAATTCAACTTGACTAATTTCAGGGTGAGTTTACGTAGGGAGAATGTAGTTTCAGTAGAACAAGGCTTTTGTTTTTTGTTATAGTTTGTCTTAAACTGTTGTGTAGAATTTTGCACTATTCAACAAATGCCACATTCTGCTTTTCTATACTGGTAATTTCCTGAAAGTCTTTCACCAATGCTAGCTCCAAAGGGAGTGCGAGTTCAGGCCAGCCGCCATTGGTTTTTATTGCTGTATCGTCTAACTCTGGTTGTTCATATTGTAGCAATTAAACTTTTTCCCCTCCAAAAGTTCAGTGATAAAACCATCTTTTAGCAGAACCCCCACTAAAGAAAAAGGTATTTGTATGTACGGTAAATCTGTTTTCTGTTGACACCCTTTGCAACTTCCAGTAGATGAAGGTGTCTTTATATGTGCATACATTTCTTTCTACATGAGAGCTGAGGTTTTCTGTAGTTTCTAAGGTTGCTTATGGCATGAACCTTTCACTTGAAAAATTAGGAGCTGCAGGATTACATTTTGGAGTAGAGTAGGAGAGGTTAGTTGCTGTAGAGCACCAAATGCAATCTCTCCCCACACAGGTCCATTCGCAGTACTGCTGCAAAAAATCACTTTCGTATCTTATTGCTTTGATCAGATCATCCCTCTCTTTGCATCCCTCCACTCACTCCCCTTTCTGCATCACATCAAACATAAATTGGTTTTCATTTTCAAGGCCATTCACAGCCTACCATATGCTATTGAGATGTTGCCTCCTGCCTCCACTCTACCATTGATGTCAACTTTCATCATCCACTTGTTATATTTTCAAATAAGCACCTTTATGCTTTTGTCTGTCTTGCCCCTCATGCTTGGGAGGAGTTCCCTGTAAGCATGTGCAAAGCTATCGTATTGACCTTATTCAAATCCTTCCTTAAAATGCTCCTTTACCATAAAGCCTACAACAACTTGACAGTGGTCAGACAGCTGATGTGCTGAGATTGCTGCCTGCCACTCATACTGACCAATATTCTTGCTAAGTATCAGAGGGGTAGCCGTGTTAGTCTGAATCTGTAAAAAGCAACAGAGGGTCCTGTGGCACCTTTAAGACTAACAGAAGTATTGGGAGCATAAGCTTTCGTGGGTAAGAACCTCACTTCTTCAGATGCAAGAATATTCTTGCTGTTTTTCTTGTGCTTCCCCACCTGTCTGTATCCATCTGTTGTCTCTTGTCTTTGTATTGTAAGCTCTTTGGGACAGGAACTGTCTTTTCGTTCTGTGTTTGTACATCGCTAGCACAGTGAGGTTCTGATCTATGCCTAGGGCTTCTAAGTGCTGCTGCAAGATAAATAATAAAATAATTCTCGGCGTTACATTGGGAAAAGCGGCTACTTGTCTCTTGATGGGGGGGGGGAGGAGGAGGAAGGAATTGATATATATTTCTTAAATGACTTATGTGACCGTTGTAACTTTTCTTCTAAGATGATGGAAGATTGTTTATCAAAGAAAATAGAGATCACTGTCTCAGAAGCAGAAAAACGGACTGGAAGAAATGCCATGAACATGCAAGAAACCTACACTGCTTACCTCATTGAGACAAGGTGGGTAATAAGAACTAAGATGAATGTAGGTTAGTAGATGAGCTATTTTTTTTAAAAGGTAGAATAGCTTCTGATTATACATTATTTCTTTAAAACTCCTATTTAGAGTCCAAGTGCAGTTACAGTGAGAGAACTGGGTTAGTTTCTGCTTTCAATTATACAATGATCTATTTATGTAGGAAATAGTACAACTTTTTATGTGAAAATGTGGCAGGTGACAAAGGGGTAGAGAAACTCTGGGCCGGTCTACACTCCGGGGGGAGATTGATCTTAGTTATGCAACTTCAGCTATGTGAAGTCAACATATTTAGATCGACTTACCGTGGTGTCATCACTGCGGTATGTCCCGTCGATTCCCCTTGCGCTTCTCGTTGAGGTGGAGTACTGGAGTCGATGCTAGAGCAATCAGTGGTTGATTTATCGTGTCTATACTAGACATGATAAATCGACCCCCACTGGATCGATCGCTGCTCGTCGATCCGACCGCTAGTGTAGACATGCCCTCTGGATGAGCAGCTCTAATCCATATTGTAGGTAACTGTTCATCCTGTGGTTTTTGGAAGGTGCATCTGAAAGAGTTTTTTGACACTGTGTTAAATAACAACCTTCCTTGTTGCATGCTTGATTCTCAGGGTGAAATGTGCTTGGTCAGAATGTACATTGTGGCTGAAAATAATGATTTGACTTATCTGGCATACAGGAAAGCAAAGGGATCTCATATATTTTGAATTGTGCTAGTTAAGTCAAAACTCAGCATTTAGCTCTATGCTAAATTTTATCTTTTTTTTTTTTTTTTTAAATGGTACTAATGAAATCAAATTAATGTTTTCCTCTTTGAGGAGCATTTTAAAGTAAGTATTTAATTAACCTACTCCTCTTACCAAGTACCAATTCGGGCATCCTTTTGTTGTTGTTTTAATTGGAAATTGTTTTTGTTGCTTAAATGGTTTTTTTTATCAAGTGCTATTAACTGTATACGTAATGCAAATATGGCAAACACATTTCTGTCTATGCAATGAAGACTGTTTGCAATTTTAAATGTTCAAGCAGTAGTGAACGATTGTAAATAAAAACAGGTCAGACTTTTTCACAAGATAGATTTCCACCTGTCGCAGAGTCACTTTGATACCTTTACTCACTTTGGAAAGCACTTTATTCCCTAAGTGGTCCCATCAATGGGACAGCTTGTGGAGATTGCTGCTTTTCAAAAAAGTAAAAGGTTCACAAACCAGCCCTAGATAGGGTCCTGTACCTGTTGCCATTGACATCAGTAGCATATATATGTATATGTATCTATATTTTATGAGTAAATCTGGAAAGGTGAGGTCTACACAGAACTTTGTGAAACTAACAAAGTTTAATGATCTTTTACACAGATACAAAATTAATATATTGTGAGGAATTTAAATTACAACATAAGTGACATTTCCCATGATATGAGGCACCCCGTTGTTAAGTAGTTAAGCAGCTCTTTAATTTGTAATGGCTTTCAAACATTCCTTTGTAGGATAATTTATTTCACACTGATTGTTGATACTGTAAAGCTACAACTTACTCATGCAGAAATACCTGTTATATATTATGCTAAATTCTAAGAATAGGTCATGACATCTTTTTTGTGCATCATGCCTGTATATGCTAATAGAGTACAGGTTCTCTCTCACTTTGGAAGTTTAACTTCTTAAAAGAGAGGCTCCAGGAGAGAAATTCCTGCTTTATTTGTATTTATGGGTGTAACATACATCTTTCCCACTACTGTAGCTTTGGGTAGTTGGTTACATGTGCATTTATAAAACCATAGGATTATTTTTTCTTTAAAATGGACTATCTTAAAGTTAGGGATGTGATGAATCTTTTGTTCAGATAAAAATACCATTTTGCCAGTATTTGTATTTGACAGCTAGGGAAGAGCAAAATCTAAATAGTTCTAGTGGCTAGCTGTGATATGAAGCGCACTCTGGTGTGCCTCTGTTAGAGCTGGGCAAAATTTTCAGATAACACTTTTTTTGCCAAAAAATGCATATTTAAGGTTGACCAAAATATTTAGCAAATAATGTCAAATTCACGAATTGTTGTGGCTGAAAATACCAAAACAATTCTGGGGGAAAAAAAACATTCTATTTCAATAATTTCAAAACAAACATTTTGATCTTTTTCTGTTCAGACTGATTTTTCCTTCAGTTTTATAAAGGAAAAGCCTTCAAATGAAATATTTTGGGTCGAATGAAATGTTTTGTTTGACCTGAAACAATTTTTTTTCTGGTTCAGCCAAACTGGAAAATCAGTTGTTAGCACAACTCTAGTCTCTCTATAGAGCCCCAAACCATGCTGATGCCTTCTCCAGTTCCCATCATTTTTGCTTGCGCAGCTCTTTCCCAGTGCCAGAGATGCCTCTCGTTGCCCACGTTCCCGCTTGCTACCATTCAGATTCTTATTCAGTGGTCAGCAACTACTAAGGTCAATTACACAGTTGTCAGACAAATACTGAAAATGTGGATTTATCCCATTCTGTTTGCAAGGAGTGCTGGCTTCCCAGTACAAAGGTAATTGCAGGCTATTAAACTTGCATCATAAATGTAAATTTGAGTGGGCTTCACAATATGCCTGAAGATAATAGGATATTTTGATGTTCTGTAGCTAAGGAATAAAATTCAGTTCACAATAGTATGAAAGAAGAACATTCAGTAACAGTTGCATTATATTTACGATTATCCATGGGTTCCAAGGCTTCCACTGTCCAGGTTTTAAATATGGGGTTGTTGTTTTTTTTTAAGTCAAATTGTACAAATAACTAAGAGTGAACTAAACTTGAATGCGGCAGCGGCAGTCAAAAAAGCGAATAGAAAGTTGGGAATCATTAAGAAAGGGATAGATAAGACAGAAAATATCATATTGCCTCTATATCAATCTCTGGTACGCCCACATCTTGAAAACTGCATGCAGATGTGGTTGTCCCATCTCAAAAAAGATATATTGGAATTGGAAAGAGTTCAGAAAAGACCACAAAAATGATTAGGGGTATAGAACGGCTTCCATATGAGGCGAGATGAATAAGACTGGGACTTTTCAGCTTGGAAAAGAGACGACTAAGGGGGGATATGATGGAGGTCTATAGAAGCATGACTGGTGTGGAGAAAGTAAATAAGAAGTGCTATTTACTCATTCTCATAACATAAGAACTAGGGGTCACCAAATGAAATTAATAGAGAGCAGGTTTAAAACAAACAAAAGGAAGTATTTCTTCACACACCGCGCACAGTCAACCTGTGGAACTCTTTGCCAGAGGATATTGTGAAGGCCAAGACTATAACAGGGTTCAAAAAAGAACGAGATAAATTCATGGAGGATAGGTCCATCAATGGCTGTTACCCAAGATGGGCAGGGATGGTGTCCCTAGCTTCTGTTTGCCAGAAGCTGGGAATGAGCGACAGGGAATGGATCACTTGATGATTGCCTGTTCTGTTCATTCCCTCTGGGCACCTGGCATTGGCCACTGTCGGAAGACAGGATACTGGGCTAGATGGACTTTTGGTCTGACCCAGTATGGCCGTTCTTATGAATGTGCCTTGGTAATGGAAGATAAGTATGTGGCTATTGGAAATATACCAAGCTGGGCACACGTACAAACTGAGCCGCGAGAAGACCTAATGTGTTTCGAACTATCCCTGGGAGTCAGTGAAACCCACTAACTGGTTTGTTTCAAAATGCAAGTGATGGTATCTCCATCTTCCTTTAAAATTCACTGCATACATCCTTTTCCTAAAGTTTCACCCACACCATCATCTGATGGGATTTCCTTATTGATCTGTTGTTTATCAGTGACCATTAGAAAACTTGGTGTGGATTTCTTTCTCTGACAACACATTGCAGCACTGTAGGCTGCGAAAGTCCAGCACATCTCAGATGTCGGACTTCCCAAAAGGATCCCATTTTATTTAAATTCTTGGTTTACATTGTTAGCATTGACTCAATAGATCTTACGGATAAAACTTTTTTTTCTTCCGTTTTTCTATTTTCAACAGTCCTGAGAAAGCGTATCAATATCACAGCTTCCATAAAATCACTGTCAGAGCACTTGTCCTCTTCAAAGCACTTGATAAACATACATCAGTCTTTGCAGTACCCCTTTGAGATAAGTAGGTAAATACCATCCACATTGTACAAATGAGGGAGAGAAGCTAGGGTGAACATGGGTGCCTAAAAGTCAGGCACCTAAATAATAGTTGCCTGATTTTCAGAGATGCCGAGCACCTGCTACTCCTGCTTCATGCAGGAGGAAATGCAAGTATTCAGCACCTCTGAAAAATCAGGCAACTTTTAATTTAAATAAAAGAGCTTTAGGTACCCATCTGAAAATGTTGATATAAGTGATTTCGTTTGATGACAGCTCTCTTTAGCAGCTTTCAAACCTGCCAGTGTCTGGTAGAAACAACTGAAATGTGAGACAGATGAATGAAATGTGGCCCACCCGTGTTCCACACTGCCACAACTGACCAACTATAATGGCTTTTAACCATGGAATCTGTTCAAGGGTGGTTCTCTTTTTAAATCCAGTTGTCTTAAAAAGAAAACTGGAAAAATAGAATTTCTATCATGTGCAACAATAAGGACACCGTCACTTGGGTTGTTGCCAGGGTTTGAACCTAAGACATACAGACCCCTGCTACTTGAGCTAAAGTATAAAGTTTTAGCCTTCATGTAGACCAGCCGGTAGAGGGGGAAGTACTGTAACACATAACATTCTACCACCATAGCAAATAGTCAGGTATCAGGATTCCTGGATTCTAGTCTTGCTTCTGGGAAGAGTGTGGAGTAGTTAGACAGGATAGCCAAGTACCTTAGTTTGTTGCATTCAGTAGGAAAGCCAGTGGGGCAGCATGGCTTTGACCCAAGTTTTGTTTCTAGTTCTGGTAGAAATGATCTTGTAAGCTCTCAGCTAAATTATTTGTAAAATGGGAGAAATAATACTTGCCTCCCCCTAGGGTCTGGGATAGGAGCCATTGCTTAACTGTAAGGGGTTTTAAAGTATATATAAATACAGCTAGTGAGAGAAGTGATCCTGGAATCCATAGCCTGCTGGCTCCTTCCTTAGTGCCCTTTCCCCTACACCAGAGTATTGTGAGGGTTTCTGTCTTCCCCGTGGAACATAAAGTAAGTTTCACAATTCTGTATTATTCCATGTGGGCAGTATAGTACGTCAGCACTGACATAGGTGTTCAGATTTCATAGTGAAGGCATATGACCAGATAGGTATGATGTAACCTATAAAGATGGTAGAACGCAGGCTTTACTAAAAAAAAAAAAAAGAAAAAGTAACAAAGCACACTGTATACATCTCTCCATTAGGCAGGATGACTATTCACGATGTAAAGTAAGAATATCTGCTAACTCTAAGATAATACTAAACTAAACATGGTAAGTATGTGTGTATTTTTTTTCTCTCTCAAATATCTTTCCACTGCTGGAGGCACAGGTTCAGGTTCAGTCCATGTGTTGACTTGACCCTTGTCCTAAAATCTTATTCAGGAGATTTAGGGGGATGAACCCTGCTAACCCTGTTTTTTTGTTTTGTTTTGTTTGTTTTTTTCCAGTTGGTGCTTCTTGGGATGCAAAAGTGTTTTCTGCCAACAAAAACTACCTTTTATCAATATATTTTGGCACACTCTGATCAGTAACTTGCAAAGGATGTTTGACATTACTGTACCTTAATGGCTCTTATTCTATTTGTCATGAGACCCCAGTATAGAGATCCATTTTTGGAGAGGTAGTGAAGGAAGGACTGCATGACTCTTCTAAAGAGTACACATATACAGCATCTATATAGAGGATCAACACGGTGTGCTTCAGTGGAGCAACAGTGTCATTTATTGCTCAAATGCTGAAAGATCAAAGGCAAAACCTAACCATGTAGCTTAAACAGTCGAAGGGGGCTGTTGGTTTTACAAGGAAATAAAGCTCATATGTTTCCTTCCTTTCTCATTTAAGATTCATGCAGTAATTTCTCTTTGTATTACATTAAGAGCTGTTTAATGGCTCATTTCAGATCATTAGTTTATATAGCAAATGGGAAGAAGTTAAGTAGATGAGCTAAATTTTTCACATTGGCACTTTGAATTAGGGTAAAGGAATGTGGCTTTTAGAGTAACCTAATCTCCTAATCACTTATGATAACATCAGTTATGAAGGTAAAAGTTGAAGGTTTTAACTTTTGTCATTTAATTTTTTCCAGGCAGGCTGGTTCAGCCAATGAATAAAGTGTATTGTTAGAACTGTACTTCGAGGGGAAACATATGGTTTTCCTATCTGAACATTGTACAAGCATTATATTGTATTTTTAAAACCAAAACAAATTGAAAAGTTTGATTGAATGTCAACAAGTGATTATGATCTTAATTGAAGCTGGATCTACAATACTTGCATTTTATGATGGAGTTCATAATGTGGCCTCAAAAATTAGATGGTAATGAAGGTATTAAGTGTAATGAGTACCTCTGTGAATTTCTACTTCCTTTTGGAACGAGTTCCTCGGGAGACGGATTCTTGTAATCGGTGACATTTTATGGCTTCATAATGCAGCCAGGTGGAGACATATTTTATAAGATTAAAAAAATGCTTTCTCCCATCTTGCCTGCTTCTCCCAAATCCATCCCCACAAAATTCCAGTCCCTCATTAGTACCTTATTGAAAAAGACAATTCTGTGAATGAAGGTTCGCAATCAAGATTTGTATGGTTTTTGTTCATCACAGCTCTGCAAAAGCATCCGCTCTTACTTTCCCAGTCTTATCCCACTCAAACTCTCCAGTTCTGTGTATTTCTCCAAGTTACATATCATCCATTTCTTCTTGGACTATCAAAAAAATTGGGGGGGAAAGTAGAGGTGGTGTTTTCTCTTTTAACTATTCACTGCAGCAAAGAATATTTTGAACTACAAATGGCTGTAAATGTTAGTTAAGGAGTTATGCTTTAGGACCATTATTAAAGTTAGTTGAATAATAGGCTTGAGAAGCATAAGTCTTGTAGGATTGCATCTTTTTTTAAAATACGTAAAAGGAACTTAATGCTTGTGAAGGTGCCTGATTAAAGCTCTGGAGACTGTAGTCATCTCCATAGAATACTGTCATGTCAGTATACCTCGATACTTAATCTGGAGTGACCACTTCTAGGGATGAGAGCATTCAGTCCATTGGCTTCTGGGTTCAGACCTAGGCTTTTGTGAGTGGGAGAATTCGTCCTCCCTAGACATATAGAGGAGGGAGCAAGCCCTCCCATGGTGGAGGCAGCCCCCGCATCCCCCATGGTGGAGGCAGCCCCTGGAAGAAACTGGGATTTCCCCAGCTACATTTGGAAACAGCAGAAGCAGGGAGCATGGGGAAAGCGTACTCAAGGACCCTAGTGCAGGGGTCCTCAACACATTTTTGGTGGCCTCAAAGTGTGGCTACCAACTCTTGCTGGTGGCCGCTCTGACATTTTCCCTAAAATACTTAACTAACTTTAGGAAAAACAAATAAATATGCACATATACAGTACATGTCCAAATCATTGTAATTTATTTATGTAGGATATTTTTTGCAGACTCAATAATAAAAATAATGTACAGTTGTCTCTATTCTTTACTAGACCTAAACAGAATAGAAACACAAATAAGGTGCTTTGCATGTTCTTGTCTTTTTTTCTTGTTTCTTCTGCTTTTTTGGTTGCTTTTTAAAAAAAAACTTGCTGGCTATTCAGTCTGCTGTGAAAAGTGATATTAACAAGAATACATATATTACTTTTCACAGCAGACTTACTCAGCCCCAGCAAGCCCGGGGACAAGTTAATCCCTGGATGGGGAGGTGGGTACGGAGTCAGTGGGGGCTAGGGGTGATGGGACACTGCGGGAAGCAGCAGAGCCCGGGAGTGATACAGGGATGAGCTTGGGGCCAGAGCCCACCACCCTTGCGGCCGGGGAATGGAGCTCAAAGCCCTGTGGCTGGAGCCTGCTGCCTGCATTTACCCTGGGAAGGTGGGGAACTTGCACCTGTTGCCTGCTCTTCCAGCTTTTGTGTCTCCAGTCGGGGGCAGGGTCCAACCACTGCTGCTTCTGCCCCCCCCCCCCCCCAATCACTGCCCAGGAGGCTGTGGCCGCAAGAAAAGCCCCCAGTGACCGCATGCGAGAAACGCTGCCCTAGTGTCTGTATGCTTGCGATGTTAGCAGGCAGCTTTTCACAACTTGAAATCTGGACGTTATTTTCTGTGTGACCACCTCGCTCACAGTTCCTCTGCTGCCAGGCTCGCTTCCCCTGTTCACTATGTTCCTTTCTGCCCCCCTCCCCATTCTTCCTTGCCCCATAACAAACTAAAAGGAAAGGGAACTAACCTGATGTGTGTCATTCATACTGATCACTACCCTTTGTTTTTTGCCTTTTTAGTTTACTCTTTTATACTTATTGCACTAACCAATCTAAGAAGAGAGTTTGATTGTAAGCTTTTTAGGGCAGAGACTGTCTTGCTATATGTGTATATGGCACCTAGCACAACCAGGCCCCGATTGTGACTGGGGCTTTGGGTGCTACCAGAACACAAATAATAAGACGACTTCCACGAACGTAGGTACTCTGTCTTAACCAGTAATTGAAGTAGTATATGTAATTCCTCCTTCTCTCCATGCAGGTAGACTAAGCTTGTGCTTCTGCTGTTGAGGGCTGAGGGGTAGGAAGTAAGGGATTGATTTAGGTGACCCCCCCTCCCTTTTTGTTGTTGTTGAATACTTCTTAATTTAGTCTCTCATTTAGATGTGTGATTTCCCCCCCCCCCCCCCCATAAGTGGACTGATGGGTACTAGGAACAATGCATGTTAGATTGTAATTCCTTAAGAATATTTGCTAGAGCCAACCAGTCCCTTTCAAAGCTGATACTATGGGAGTATTGTGAGAAATGAAGAAACAACAGTTAGGTCCTTGGTCCAAATGACCCTCCTCTGCAGCCTTCTAGAATCATAGAACTGAAAGGGATCTCGAAAGGTCAGTCCAGTCCCCTGCACTCATGGCAGGGCTAAGTATTATCTAGACGAAGTATTATTCTAGCTTTGCCTCCTTTTGTGTCATTTTTATGTAACTGCTTCTAGTTTAATATGCCCTTGCATAGTTTATATTGATTCTCATGGGAATTGATCAGAGCTTAGCTTTATAATAGAGCATTCTGTGATCAGGAACAGTCAGCATGGATTCACCAAGGCAAGTCATGCCTGCCTAACCTAATTGCCTTCTATGACGAGATAACTGTCTCTGTGGATGAGGGGAAGACAATGGACGTGTTATTCCTTGACTTTAGCAAAGCTTTTGATACAGTCTCCCAGAGTATTCTTGCCAGCAAGTTAAAGTAGTATGGACTGGATGAATTGACTATAAGGTGGATAGAAAGCTGGCTAGATAGTCGGGCTCAACAGGTAGTGATCAATGGCTCCATGTCTAGTTGACAGCTGGTATCAAGCAGAGTGCCCCAAGGGTCGGTCCTGGGGCCGGATTTGTTCAATATCTTCATTAATGATCTGGAGGATGGCGTGGATTGCACCCTCAGCAAGTTTGCAGATGACACTAAACTGGGAGGAGTGGTAGATACGCTGGAGGGTAGGGATAGTATACAGAGGGACCTAGACAAATTAGAGGATTGGGCCAAAAGAAATCTGATGAGGTTCAACAAGGACAAGTGCAGAGTCCTTCACTTAGGAAGGAAGAATCCCATGCACTGCCACAGACTAGGGACCAAATGGCTAGGCAGCAGTTCTGCAGAAAAGGACTTAGGGGTTATAGTGGACAAGAAGCTGGATATGATTCAACAGTGTGACCTGGTTGCCAAGAAGGCTAACGGCATTTTGGGCTGTATAAGTAGGAACATTGCCAGCAGATTGAGGGACATGATCATTCCCCTCTATTCGGCATTGGTAAGGCCTCATCTGGAGTACTGTGTCCAGTTTTGGGCCCCACACTACAAGAAGGATGTGGAAAAATTGGAGGGAATCCAGCGGAGGACAACAAAAATGATTAGGGGGCTGGAGCACATGATTTATGAGGAGAGGCTGAGGGAACTGGGATTATTTATTCTGCAGAAGAGAAGAATGAGGGGGAATTTGATAGCTGCTTTCAACTACCTGAAAGGGGGTTCCAAAGAGGATGGATCTAGACTGTTCTCAGTGGTACCAGATGACAGAACAAGGAGTAATGGTCTCAAATTGCAGTGGGGGAGGTTTAGGTTGGAGATTAGGAAAAACTTTTTCACTAGGAGGGTGGTGAAGCACTGGAATGGGTTACCTAGGGAGGTGGTGGAATCTCCTTCCTTAGAAGATTTTAAGGTCAGGCTTGACAAAGCCCTGGCTGGGATGATTTAGTTGGGGATTGGTCCTGCTTTGAGCAGGGGGTTGGACTAGATGACCTCCTGAGGTCCCTTCCAACCCTGATATTCTATGATTCTACAATTCTCTTGTCATGTTAAGGCTGCAGTCCTTAACATGAGAGTATTCAAATATTATGGTGACTTGGACCATTTTGTCAATGCCTCGATAGAATATGACATGAGTAAAATAATACTAAGTGATCCCACTCGATGTCTTGAGTCTTAATTCAATATTAGTTAAATGAATGGATATCTTGGAAGCAAGCTTTAAAGAAAGTTGAAGTATTGTCCTCCTGTTTAATTAATAGAAAATGTATAGTATTGCCAGTTTCAGGCATTCAAAAATCATGAGTCATGTCTGAAAATCATGAAATATTTTTAAAATAATTATTTCTGGGTACATTTTCTTTGCCTTCTGATATGAGTCTTTAGATTACAGTTGGGTCATGTTTTCTGGCTCTTTTCCTCAACCATGGGGGCTAGTGACTTTTTTTAAATGAAAGTTGGCACTTGACTGCAGGAGCTGGGGTTTTAAGAAAAACACCAAATATTGAGACACATGATAAAATTGTGAGAGTTGGCAACACTGGGTATAACAGAGCAATTATTTTAGAAGGCTGACTAACAAGGCGGAAAAGCAGCATGCTCTAGTCTATTAATTATTTAAGGGCAGATCCAGACATGGAAGACAAACTCCTTAACTTTATCTTAAGGAGTGATGGAGAGCCATACTGAATTCCAGCTGCAGCCTTTATAAATGTAGTATTACCAAAGCCTGGATGACTTTCTAGTATCTCTGTGAGAAGATACATTTTTAGATGATATAAAAGCATATTCATGGTTCATTTGGGGAAGGGATTAGCAGCGTTTGCAGCTGCAGACTACTGCTATCCAGAGTCATCCTTGAAAGGTGCAAGTTGGTGTGCAAATTTTTCAGTGCTGACTCACTGATACTATTGATCTTGGTCTTGAGAGACCTCACTTATTTGGAAAGTGAGAGATGTAAGCCCAGGTCTTAAATAGCACTGAGAGTTGATTGGATTATATATATATTAAAAAAGTGTTTTTTTGTGGTATGGATTTTTTCTAAGAGTTGCTGTGAAACAGCCACTGAATAGCTTCCCAAAGGTGAAAAGCTATTGGTTTATGCTCTAAATCATCTACAGCTATGTAAGCCTGTGGAATGATTTAGCGAGGGGGTGGGAGGACATTGCAGTCAGCAGACCTCTTCCTAAAGGGCTAGTGTTGTCAAGAAAATAAAACAAAATAATGTTGGCAGGTAACAAAAACACTTCCCAGCTTGAGGTTCAGCTCAGTTTTTTGGCCCTCTTCCTCTTCTCCCCCGCACTCCCCCCAAAAAACCAACAATTTCCTGAAGACATTCTGTCTCCCAAATAGCCGCCTGTGAAAAGAAGTGGGTAATGTTCTTTTCCCCTATCATAAGCAGAAAATTGTAAATAAGAATGAAGGTAACTTTTGTCTAATTTTGAAACATTGACAGTCCTACTAAAAATGTTCAGAAATAGGTTGTGAAGAAGACCTGAAACAGTCAGCGTAAAGTTGACCACAGTTTGAATTACTGTGGCCCATATTCTGCAGGAATTCATCCTAGATTATCATAATGGTACCTTTTGGCCTTTAAAAAAATTATGAAGTTGTTTTAAATAACATTAGCTCTTTTAGTGTATTTGAGTTGTAAGGGAGCTGGGTTGCTTTTAGCAGAATTTTGACCTCTAGAGTCATTAAAGAAGTAAACATATAAGAACATTGTCTGGTACGTACATGCTTTTTCATACTGTGTGTTTCCTCTGAGACCCAATGAATTAACTCCCAAAAGATTGAACATATGTGTCTTCTGTTATTAGAGGCAGTATAATTTAAAAATACCCCGGTACTTCAATGAAGATCAAAAGTCTGCTTGCATGGAAAAACTTAAACTGTAGAAGGAAGATCTAGGAAAACAAAACAATCCAAAGCCACATTAAATGCTACACACTATGTCCAGTAAATGTTGTTGTGCTTATAAGTGGTTGAGAGGATCTGCTTTAGATAATTAATTAGTAGTAATTTTTTTAACCAAATCTTAAAGGGATTAAAATAGGAGTGGACCAAATGTGTTCCACACTCTTACAATATAGCCCACCCTCTGTAACAGGGAGGTAGTGTTCCATCAGATCAAGAGAGCACTTAATGCAGGAATCTGTATGTAGTCAGAGTGGTGGCTGATCTACTCCACTTTGTACAGATTGAAATGTGGCCTGCTGGCTCCAGGCACTTTTTCAATATAGTTCTTCAGCAAAGTTTTCTCTTTCCCTCTGTACCACAAATTAGAATAAAGTTGCATCCTGTTGGTGGCAGTCTTCCTTAAGTGACAGTTACAGCCATTGTAACAATATCATTGGAGGAGGCCACAGTTTGTAAACTAAATGATCTTCAGCTTTAAAAACACGCAAACTGAAGGTTTTTAATATTGAAATACTTAAAATTGTTTAAATGCAGACGACCCAATCCCTACCCAGTGTCATCAACAGGGAGTTCCATTGCTGAATTCCATTGGGAGTTACTCCTCCATAAAAAGCTCAGGGATGAACCCTAAAGTTCTTTTGTTGTAAGTCAGTTTCTCTGTTTTGCCTTAGTACTGGTCTAATTCTTTTACCTACTGGTCACCAGCAAAACCATTGATACTAGTTATAATTCAAATAGTCTTGAAATAAGTTCTATTCCTCTTTCCTCACTCCTAAGGAAAAAGTACCTTGCAGCTTACATGCAATGAGAAATGTTTGCTCTGAACTCTGAGCGCTGCACTGCCTTTCACGCCTGCGTTACAAGGGGCTGAGCTAATGCATACGTTCTTTGAGTACAACTATGTAGGCAGCCACATCTTCTTAGCCCTGGTCTACACTACACAGTTAGGTCGATGTAAAGTAGCTTATGTCGACCTAACTATGTCAGTGTACACACTACAGCCTTACTCCCACTGATGTCGGTGTAGTAGGGCACTTACATAATAACTCCACTTCCATGAGAAGCGTAGGGCTTATGTCAGTGATGCAGGGTCCATGTAGACACTGCGTTACTTACATTGGCTGTTCCCTGTCTTTTCTGAGCCATGAAATTGACAAGAAAGTCCTCCCCGCTCCCAGCTGGGCTGCCCCCCGTGCTGGTTCCCTGCTCCCAGCTGGATTGTTGCCCAGGCTCCCAGGATCCCAGCTCCCCTCTGGGAGCCCGGCTGCACCAAGGCTCCCGGCTCCTGGTGGTGAGGCGAGATTCCAGGCAGCTGCTCTGCTCTCGGGGAGAGAGAGGGCGGGGGAGGCAGAGCCCCGCCGGGCTTCTGGCAGGGAGTGTGAAGCTGAGAGCCCCGGAGGCTAGGCTCCCCACACTGCCCCCTTAGGTCAGTGGAAGCGCTCCTGGTGAGGACACACCACTGACCGAAAGAGGGTAGTGTGGACATGAATCACCGTAATAATTACTGCGGTAGATGAAAGTCAACCTAATTTAGGTCCACTTAAGTTTTTAGTGTAGACATGATTGTGATGCTGTGGCAATGTTATTGGATAAAGCTGTGGTTTGATTTAGGTCTGTTTTATAAATCTTGGCATCTGTTAGCAGTTTGATTGTGTTTTCTGGCTTAAGTGGGGCTCGTCCAGTTTTGTTTGTAATCAGCAGCAGTTTTGTGTGTTGGAATGTTTATGAATGAGAATCTTCTTGTTTTTTGTGTTTTTTTTGTTTTTTGTTTGTTTCCTGTGGAAATCGTGTGTGTGGTTTCAATTATTTGGAGTAAAGCTACTTAATCAAAAGGATGCTTTAAGCATCCTGTTTAAAAACATGCTCTGCCCATATGGGGAAAGAATCATTGACTTAAAGTAACGGATGATAATGGGTTAGCTCTTTGTTGCTTAAAGTTCATTTACTTAATCCAATGTTAAGTCATTAGTATAATACAGGAGCTGAAACAGCATACAGAACAAGGATTTTGTGGTTCTTATATTTATAATGAGGCTGTGTTTTTCAGGGTTCAAATGTTGATCATATAGCTTCATTGTCTTAAAATGTACCAAATAGCTTTGGTAAGATTATTGGAATTTAGTCTTGTAACTTAGAATTTTGTTTTTAAAAAATCAGATAATGGTTGTCTTAGTTCTTTAGATGCCTTTAAAAAAAATCTTTCTTCACAGCTAGAAATAATGGATAGGAGCAGGTTCAAACTTGACATTGTACAGCTTTAAATCTGCTGGAAGAAACAGTGCACTGTACTGCCGAGCACCATTAAGTCTTCACAGCTGGTAACCCCATGGCAGAGTTAATAGTACTCACTGTAAGTTTATACCAGCAGTTCCCAGAATGCATTTACTGCTGCTTAGAAAAATTAAATTTGGTCACTTAATAAAAAGCAGTAATATTTTTAAGTCTACTGTAGGTCTGCACATTGGGGGCCCTGTTTTGAGTTTCTCTCTGCATGTGCATATTTCACTATATCAGTGGTGGGCAACCTGCGGCCTGTCAAAGTAATCCTCTGGTGGTCCAAGAGACCGTTTGTTTACATTGACCGTCTGGTGGCACGGCCGCCCGCAGCTCCCAGTAGCCACGATTCGCCATTTCTGGCCAATGGGAGGTGCGGGAAGCGGTGGCCAGCACGTCCCTGCGGCCCACACTGCTTCCCGCAGCTCCCTTTGGCTAGGAACGGCAAACCGCGGCCACTGGGAGCTGCGGGCGGCATAGTGTAAACAAACTGTCTCGCGGCCCACCAGCGGATTACCCTGATGGGCTGCTTGCGGCCTGTGGGCCACAGGTTGCTGACCCCTGCACTATATGGTGGTTTATAGGTGAGCAACATATAAGTAATATTTTCTGGTTAAATTCTAACATGTACTGTTGCATTTTAGCAGAATTTCCTGTGTGTTAGGGGGCGGGGGTTATTTAGTACATAATTATTTTATTATTAATATATGTATATATTGTTTTTCATCCCAAAGGATCCCAGAATCTGTAGCAATACAGAAATTCTTTAAACCCAGCACTGAAATACAGCCACTTTTGGGACTGAACAAGTCAGCTGTGTGAAAGTGCATGACAACACTGTACAAAATTTTATCACAGGAAGTGAGGAATACTGTTTCCAATTATATCTGTATGTAGAATATAATTACACTGAAATTAGCAAAATGCACCAAAGTAAAAATACTTTACTGTTTTTTTGCAAAAAGACATGGAATCTTGAATAATCACTAGTAGTAAGTATCTCAGGTTTATGTTTTCTAAAAAACTAGTGCTTTTAATGGCACAACGTCCTCTTACTATATTGACTCAAAGAGAGAATGCCAGGGAGTCACCAACACTACTTCCTACAACGCTCATGATTTTCCTCTCTCTTTGCTTCTCCTGCATCCATCTCTGCACTTTCTTTCCATGCTGCTTTTTACACACATGGAACACTCCTCAGAACCGGTTCAGAAAGCCACTATCTTTTCCACATTTAAATCCCGTCTGAAGATGCACTTCTACCATGATGCCATCAAGAAATTAACTGACTAATAATAGCAAAGCTGAGGGGCAGTTGGGGTAGATTATGTATCTAATGAAAATAACAAAATACAATATTTTCGAGGTGGGGAGTGGGGGAGAAGGGTTGTATTATCAGGATTTAACCAATTGCGCTGACTACTTTACTTGTATGTTGTACCTGCTTACCCTTCCTTTAGCCAGTTTGTTTTAGTTTGGGTTTGGGTTTGGGTTTTTTTGGACTGTAAACTCTTAAATCCTCTGAATATGAAAAGGACACCATCTTGAAGTCTAGTCAACTTAAAAGATCTTTCAGGTACTACACTTATTTCTGAGGCCTCTTTAAACATCTTTGTGGCTTTAGAATTGCACTTACATAGGTGTTTTTAAAATGTGTGTTTTCTCCACAGTTGCTGTGTGAAGATCCAAACAAATAGGGAAAACTAATTTTAACTATGGGGTTGAGCCAGTGAACACTTAGGCTGTGTCTACACTGCCACTTTCAGCGCTTAAACTTTTGTCGTTCAGGGGTGTGAAAAAACACCCCCTTGAGCGACAAAAGTTTTAGCGCTGAAAAGCGCCAGTATAGACAGCGCTTTATCACCGGGAGCCGCGCTCCTGGCAATAAAGCTACCACCGCTCGTTTGGGGTGGGGTTTTTTATCGCTGGGAGAGCTCTCCCTCAGCAATAAAGCGTGTCTACACTGCCCACATCACAACGCGGCCGCGCTGTAATGTGGGTAGTGTAGACATTACTTATATCAAGCATAAGACTTAATCCTGCAAGGTGCTAAATACTCCTGTGAAGTTCTGAGGGCCTTTGACTTCTGCAGAAGTCAGTGGGACTTGAGGGCTAGAGGTCCTTAGAGGATTGAACCCACAGTGCTTACTGCTGTGAGTAATAACTGTGCTCGCATGAGTACAGTTACTCATATACATAACTGTTTGGTGGATTGGGCCCTAACTGACTCTCTGAAGAGTGAAGCGAAATGCACAAAATAAACAAACAGGAAAACGGGGCAAGGGGGAATCTCAAATCTTCCAGTTACTGGTAAATATAAAAATCTTGAGGGATACTTATACCAGTAGTAGGTTTAAAAGAAAGTTCAGGTAGCTTTGTGAAATAACTTGGTGTCCCTTTTAAAAAATAATCTTAAATACTGAAGAATGTTAAATTATTAAAGTAATCACAAGTGGGGTACTATGATTTTTATTTTATTTTTTTATATTAGGTGTCTGAATTGTATTGATGGTCTTAGAAAAATATCAGTAACACTCAGTTTGGATATTTTATTTTTCAGAGCTGTTGAGTCTCAGACTGAAGGACAGTGCTCTCCACCAGACTCCCTTTGGAGGCGATACAGTGAATTTGAGTTGCTGAGGAATTATTTGTTAGTTAACTATCCGCATATTGTTGTTCCACCTTTGCCAGAAAAAAGGGTAAGAAAATTGAAACTTCAACTCACTTTGCCTTACATTTAGCACTGAATTTAGCTGCTCTTAATTCTATTCTGTTCACACAGGCTGAGTTTGTTTGGCATAAGTTATCAGCGGATAACATGGATCCAGACTTTGTGGAAAGACGAAGGATTGGTTTGGAAAACTTTCTAATACGTGTGGCTTCGCATCCCATCATTTGTCAGGACAAAATTTTTTATTCCTTTTTAACACAGGTATTGTAGAAAGGCATTCTTTATTTCTAAGTACTTCCCTCCACTTTTACTTAGTTGTTCAGCTTTTAAATATTAAACACTAATAACTTTTCTTCAGTGACTTTTAAATTGTTTCCTGCTCTACTTCTGCATTAACAAATTAAAGGTGGGCAAGTGTTGTTAGGTTATCTAATCTACCTCCTGTCAGTACACAGTTGTGCTTTACAATGTGCCTTATAATTCTTTTTCCAGTCTCATTCTAAGGCTGTTAGGGGATGAGATTACCACCTCCCTTAGAACTCTATTCCACAACTTAATGTAACTCAGTCAGGAACTCTTTCCTGACACTAAATTTAAATATTTAGCATATTATACATTTTGCTGCATTTACTGCACTGACTTCCAGTTTGTTGTTTTTTGGGGGGGTGGGCAGTTTGGATGCAAATGACTAATCTATTAAACCAGTGGTTCTCAAACTTTTGTACTGGTGACCACTTTCACATAGCAAGCCTCTGAGTGAGACACCCCCTCCCTTATAAATTAAAAACACCTTTAAATATATTTAACACCATTATAAATGCTGGAGGCAAAGCGGGGTTTGGGGTGGAGGGTGACAGCTTGTTACCCCCCATGTAATAACCTCACGACCCCATGAGGGGTCCTGACCCCCAGTTTGAGAACCCCTGTATTAAACCTTATGTGCTTTAGTTCTTGGCTATTTCATGCTCCAGTCTGACAGCTGTGATCAACTGGAATGCTCTCACTGACAGTCCTAGAGTGTCCATTGTGGGGGAAGAACAGAACTAGAACTTACTGATGTTCTGGTCACATTGTAAAGCTGTGACTGAAATTTCTTTTTTGACTCAGAGTTTTGTGTTCTTATTGAGGTAATATTATTATTTTAATTGCTTTGTGTGCCTAATAGGTTGTGATATTGCATTTTACACATTGGGATGAAATTAATGAACACTTTCCATGATTCATAGTTACACATATATACCCTCCTGTACCATACAATATAATTCTTCAAGCCTATTTTGGTGTTTACGTGGTTGAATTATTTCATTTTCGCATCTCACTCAGTTTTTACTTAGGCAAGCTACATCGTTAGTTCTTTTTAATCTTTCTTGATACATTACAGGCGGCTGGACTTGGTGACTTCTTCTGAGATCCCTTCCAGCTCTACATTTTTATGCTTAATTCCTCCAGCTCTTTAATCCTTTTTTCTTGCTTTTCTCTGAATTTTCATCATTGTGTCAAGAATTGTCTTTGTTGTAAGTCAGTGTCCAGGACCGTGTCCGGTATCCTAGGTACAGTCTGATAAGAATTAGTCTCCTTTCTTCTGCTCAAATAAGATTGAACTTTTTTGTTGTTGTCATCACCCTGCAACTGAATATCTAGTGTAAGTCTAGGATCACATTTGTCACTGCTAATAGTGATCATCACGGGAAGGTTGGCCTAATGAAGAAAAACCTAATTAAAACTTACAGGAAAGTGGCATGTATGGTATTTGCTTTTGCTTTCTTAATATTTTTTCTTATTTGTGAAAGTTTCTCTATTACAGTTCAGCTTACAACCTTTAGAGTATTCCGCTGTGGGTTATTAGGAGGAGCATTCTGTGAACATGCTGAATGTTTATCATCTGAATTACCCAGACAATACAAAAGAACAGTTTTAAATTTGCAATGTGAACATTGCTATCTTGACTATTTCCGTTTCTTACTCAAGTTAAGACACTTTTTAAAAAAAAAATAATTAATGTGCCCTATTTTTGAAGTACGCTGTTTTGAAAAGTGGTTCATTCATTTGGTCTTGTTGGTCTGATGGCTTAGCCGGTCGTATAATGAGCTAGAAATGAGGCAGATTGAGGCCTCAACTCAGTCTCAGTCCTGGAATTGGTGGTGGCTGGGAACATTAAAGACGTGACTCTGCCATTACCCCTCTTCTTATAAAGTGTGAATCGCTCGTCAGACAAGAATCCTCTTAAGTACACAGGATAATGCAGCCTGCTGGTGTCACGTAGTGAAGGGGAAAAGTTGTGAAGGGGATGGTGGGTAAACATAAAACCTGTTGTACAGAATGACCCATTATTCTAAGTCCAGACGTTGAAAGGAAGATTTTCTTGACCTACTTTTTTTAGAACTTGGTCCAGGGAGTGGGACTGAGCCAATGTTTGGATGCTTGTGATTCCCACATAACCCAAGGAGATTCTCCAATGTCCTTTCTGCCTAGAAGTGGTGCTATTATCATGTCTCATATAGACTGTGCCTGCTGTATGTTTGTCAGTGAAGATTACTGAAGTGAAACTTTTATTTCTAGGAAGGTGGATGGAAAGAAATGGTGAACGAGACCGGGTTTCAGTTAAAGGTAATTATTATATGCATTTGTGTAGTGAATGTTGTGACCCTGTGAACTGCTCTGACCACAATTAAAGACCATAATTCAGTGTCTCTGCAGAGTTATGCTTGCTGTTGTGTTAAAAATAGCAGGCCCATGACGAACTGCATAATTTTGACCATATAAGGAAACAGTGTAGTACTGGTATTATGTAACAGATAATTACCAAATTTCATAAGTGAGGGAATCTGCGACAGGTCAGTTAATCTGCCCATGTTTCATATTTGATGCAGCGTAGAATTAATATTAAGAATTATGACCCCTGTATTTTTAAAAGCAGACTGAGCTGGTTTCAGAGTGACACCAACCTAGACAAATATCATGCCAAAGCAGGACTGTAAAGGCCAGCTCTAAAGGTTGACAGCCTTGAAGGAGAGGGTGCTTATTTGGGGTAGTGAGGTGGAACGTACAAATAAGAACTGAAATGCTTCAGCCAAAGCTCTGAATACAGTCCTGAATGAATTTTTAAACAGATCTTGGGGTTTGGTATGATAAGTTAGGTACCTCAGAGAAACCTGAACAAGACAACAGAAGAGAAGCAGAGATGGCCAAGGCCCAGGAGGATGTCTCTGACAGGAGAGTAGCCAAAAGGGTCAGATGGGAGAAAGGACAGTGCTCCCTAGCAATGGAGGTAATCCAAGATATACCTACCTAGTTCAACTGTTGCTGAGTCTCAGACTAGATATGTTATGCAGAATTTTATTTGCTTAATTAGACCATTTGATTTTTAATTAATTTTGAGGAAGTCACTGCAATAAATCCTTGAAGGGAACATGCTCCTCTGACTTCTTATAGGAGGCAATTGAGAAGAAAATTGAACATCCAGTTAGGACAAACTTCTAACACGAGCCACCTATACACTGATTGCAGTCAGTAGTGGGAGAGGGAAAACTGATGGAGGACAGGCAGGAATAGGTGACCGAGTGTTACATTAGTACACAGGCAAAGTATAGGTACATAGGAATTTGTTGACAGATGCAACTTTTGGGCATAGCCATATGTACTCTGATTCTGTGGGTGCAAAATATAGTGTGTATGAATCTAAGCCTTCATCTTAAATATATAGTCTCTAATTCTCTTGGTTGCAAAGAAAATCTTTCAAATGTGAGTATAAATGAATGAAGTACTGTTGTCCTGAATCTGCTGAAAGCCTAAAAAAATAGTTCTGGGGTGTGATCTGTTCCCATTAATCACAAGGAGGTTTAATGCTGGTACCTACTGATGATGGCAATTTGACTTCAATTCACTGCTGATTGTATTACTGGGCACATCCTGCTGATGTCCATATCCCATAATTTCAAACTGCCTGCCTGGTGTGAAAATCTGCACCTGTCCCTTATCCACCTACCACAACCTTTAGCTTCCTTCCCTCCCAACACATACAGCACGTACAGACCACATCTTCAGTGCCACTATGTATGTTCAATAAAAAAATCTGCAACCGACTGAAAATTAAAAATGTAGAGCCAGGGTAAAATAAATTGAATTTAAGATTTAATTAAATAGTACACTAGTACAATATTCCTTTTACGTACTTTTTCTGTTAAATGAAAATGGAGCTTTTATTTATCTGAAGCTGCTGCAGAATATAGGGTCTTTGACACAGAATTATGAGTAAACATGCTGTGGATTTGTGGTAGACTTTTGTCTTGGGGTGTCTCTTCTAACACTGCTAGGCATTTAGGACCATCATTCTAGGGGACAGTTTATGGCACTGGAGTCTTAAGAGTGGACTCTTCTTTTTTTTATTTTTTTTTTAAGTTTGTAACAAGATCTGTACTCATTCAGTACATTGAGGCATATAGGGAACTCAACCATATAATGGAGAGTGGGATTTTCCACGTAGTGATTAAGGGTACTGTCAATGTTCAGTGGAAAAAAATAGGTGAACAAGAAGACAAGTATTCCTTAGAAAAGAGAGGCCAAGTTATCATCCAAGGAGTTACGCTGCAAATTCAGGAAGAAATATATATGGCACATAATAGTAGAGGGGAAACAATGTGAGAGAGGGGGTTACAGGGGAATATTAAAAAGGTAAAAAATTAAAAATTTTAAGGATGCACATGTAGAAATAGGAATAGCATTTGCAATGGTTTTCCTGTGTATTCATTTGAATTGCAAGAATGACCATGTTTTTATTAACCTCTTGATTATCTATGGGCTGATATGTGGATGTAACATCTGCTTGACAGATCTTTCTGGACAAACTTGATCCTATCCTGCTCTGCTCCTTGAAGCTTTAAAACTGCGGAAGACAATTTTCTGAACCATCATTTAAAATTACTGATAGCACATCATAATTTGCAAAGCATTCAGATGGTAGACACTGCTAACTCATATTTTTAAATGATGTCATGTATGTTGTACCGCAAAATCATCAATTAACGAAAGCTTCTGTTTTAGGCTGTGTTTGAGAACAGCAGCATGGGCAGTTTGAGTTAGTTGCATTGAGAATGGTGGGAAGGGCATAATAAAAGTTTTTATTAAACTCAACATAGATACTCCAGAATTATAGTGGGAGAAAGGAGAAAATTATGGCATGTAAGAGCAAGTGAGAAAAATATAGTTTCTGTTAAACAAATTGTCAGATACATGGCCTGTTCAGTTCATTTAGCTTTATTAAAATGTAGGTTACTTGAGGGGGAAGAAGGAACCCAAAGAACAACAGTTAAATTACTTCAAAATATTCAAAATAAACAACTGTCTAAGGACAGATGGTATCTTAGGTAAAATGTAAGATGAGACAATCGCCATTCCGCTTTCTAGATTTCTGACCGTGTGCATGGTTATTTTCTCTGGAATCCGTGCTTCCCTAAGGAAAATGTTACATTTTTATAAAATAATGGGGAATGGAGCCTTTCTGTTTCCTTTGCTAAACCTTTTAATTATACATTCAGTTTCTGTGCTGAATGTAAAAATAAAAGGGTTTTAGTAAGCTGATAGATTTGGTTCCTTATGGTAGCTTAATAATAATATCAGAGGCAGATTTATACTTGGAGTGCGTAGTTGTGTAGGACCAGAAGCAAGCCATGGGCCCATTTTCTGCCTTTGTTCCGTGACGCCAGAGGGTTTGCAGACTAATTAGATGGCACAGTCCAGACACTGCAATACACTAGTCGAACAGATGAAGATCCTGTGTTTAAACCAGGAGGATTTATTTTGGATTACCCTGACTACTCTGAGTTAGAATTCTGTCTCTACCAGCTGTAATGCTTTCCCCCCGCCCCCAAAATACTGCAATTTAGAATATGTGTTTAAATGTTCTTTCAAACTTTTTTGCTCTGGGAGGGCAAAATACAATGCACTATCTTCCCCACCTCCCACCCCCAGTCATAGTTAATCTGGAGGAGGAAAAACATGGTGTACAATTCCCCCCTCCCTCCCCCCAAACAAACAAACCTTAACAAAACGGCACTGGCTACTCCTGAGCACAAAGCCAGTACCTCTTTTTAACTGCTATATTCCATATTGTCATCCAGTTTTTGCTTTTGTGTGTGAAAGCTACTTGACTCAGTCTCAATTGACAGCCAATTCCACTTCAAGTATTCACACCATTTAACCACCTCTGTAAATTCTTTTTGCACATACTCTCAATTTACAAAAATGTCTGTCCAGAAACCTTACATAAACTTGCTCTAGCTTGATAGTAACCCTTAGCTAGCTTGTAGTATGATTTTTGTTTGAAATCAGTGTGTAAAAAATGTCCAGATTGATAATGCACAAGAAGTCAAGCTGTTATTTCCTTCTTGTGCATCATCAATAGTAAAGATTCTGCAGGACAGATTGTTTCCTCAGTTACACCTGTGAAACTTCATTGGCTTTGAAAGATTACGTATGTGTAACTGAGGGCAGAATTTGGTACTGTAATTGGACCTTTTGATGATGCATTCAGAACCCAGAGTAAAATTGACTGTCTTGCTCTCCCAGAGAGCTCTTTTAACTCTGTAGTGTGAACAGCTGTATATAAAGTAGTGTAAATACTTTTTCCCATAAAGTAAGCAAGTATGAGTCAGACTGCTCAGAGGAAACAGGTCTCATGACCAAGATGTTACCAGACACCTTTGAGTAGAACTGAGTCTTGACACCTGTCACTTATCTTTGCTGAAAACTAGCCAATCTATTCTTAAATAAAATTTAAAAAACCCTTCCTTTGCACTCTGAGAGATGACTATAGGGGGGTTGGGATATTTGCTCCCTCAGTCTGTAGAATGTTTGGAGAAGCAGAGTTACTGCTGGAAAGTAACTCCTTTTTATTCCTTGACCACATTTTTGTATAATACTCATCAGTAGCTGTCATGCCAATCGCAATAGCAAAATTACTTTTTAATTGAGCTCAGACGTTGTGCTCAGCACTCTACCAACATGAGATGAGATTCCAGCGTCAAGGATATTACAGTGAAATTCAAACACAGTTCAGCTTGGACACGATGTGTTGGGAGGCGGAACAGTCTCGTTCTGGTGCCAATCTCATAAATAGAATTTACTGAGAGGCTTATGAAGGGAAACTTTCTACTCTAACTCCAAGCGAGCATTGGGTTCTACTGGAATCAGTTGCTAAATAACTTTTTTAAAACTGCTCTTAAGAGTTGCTGACTTTGCTGCAATTGATGCACAAAATATTATTCCTATAGCAAACATCATTGCTAAAAACTCTCTCTGCCAGAAGGTACAGTTGTGAATTATCACTCTTACTGAGCCTTTTGCGCCAGAAGTGTTGGTTCTTTTAAACCTACCTCTTTTCATTTTGAAGAAGGATTAACCAAAATGAACTTGGGCAACTTCTGAAGGGGAGCATCCACACAGGGATTGCATGTGCTCTAATTTAGCACCTTGCACCTTTTAGTTAATTTGTCTTAATTTTCTTGAGTGTCTCCATCTGGACATGTTCTTAAAGGCCTTACTATCTGAGGCAGGGACTGACTTTTTGTTGTGTGTACATGTCTAGCACATTCAGGCCCCAATGACCAGGACATGTAGGTATTACAGTAATAATTACAGTAAAACAAATAAAATAAGTGGAGACATGTTGCTCTTTTACAGAGTAAACATAAAAACTGATGAATTCTAACTAAATTCTTAAAAAATTTAAACCACAAAAGCAAGAATTAGTGTTGGGAATTCCATACTTCGGTTGCAGGCACTGGTAGAATAACATTTTTCTCAGAAACAGAGCAGAAAGTTTAATTAAAGCAACTGTTTCTTTACAGAAGAAAATCCAGTGATCCAATTTGCTATTCAATATAGCAGTTTCCTATCTATTGAAAAGGAACACTGCATCAAAAGCTGGCACTATTCTCATTCACAGATATATGTATGCTTTCCTCTACAGTAACTCTGAAAATGAGAGAACACAATAGATTTGTGTTTGATGCCACTGGGGAACTGTTTTTGGTAATTCAGAGCATATAAAGGTCATTTCCACTATTGGTTTTCTTTGGTTTGAAAAATATATAAAATAATTTGTCCATATAGCCTTAGACCTACTTGCATCACCTGAAAAGAATGTAGGGTTATATATCTTAATTTTGTGGTTTGTGTAACATTTCAAGAAAAGAATATTTTGCTGGGGTTTATGATTATACTAGTTTAATGATATTGGATACTGTTTACATGCTAGTTCACAGAACAGTTTTGTTTTCTAGCCTTTTCTCTAAAAGCAGCCTGACATTAACTCCTTCACTTGTCAGATTTGTTCAATATGTTTGAAATTTTTGATGAAGTACCATGACAGAAAACTGCAGCTTTCTACTGTGGCTGCCAGCAAAGAGAAATTGTTGATTGATGTTGTTATAATGCAATTATATTTCAAACTTTTTTTTTCCAGGCAGACTCCAGGTTAAAAGCTCTTAATGCAACATTCAGAGTGAAAAACCCAGACAAGTAAGATTTTTCTTACTAGTTACAATTGTAATTATGAATGATAGTGTGTGCTATCTATGTAATTTTTCATTTCTGAGTGTATGCTATCTGCACACTTTTCAAACCTCATTAACAAACCCAATAAGGGACAGTGAAAAGAGGCTTGAAAAACCCAGTTCACAGGGAGAGCAGGAAACTCTTAAGGGAAATGCCATCACCTCATGCAGAATCTAAGCTTTCATTTAAAAAAACAAAAACAAAAATCTAGTCTTTGTTTGCAAAGAAACCTTTTCAAATTAATGCAGTGGTACCTTCCTGAATCTGCAAGCATACATAGCCAATATCTCTCTTGTGCACACACCCAAATATGTGCACTTGCCAGTGCTGCAGTTCCCAAGCTGCCAATTTTCACAGCTGCTATTGGAAACCCAGATCAATTTCAGTCTACCGTGTCTTGGGAAGCTGTGGGTAGCTGCCGAGGCAGGCACTGGAGTTATTAGCTGGATAGGAGGCCTATTAACAGAGGCTGAAGTATGGGGAGTATATAGTAGTAGACACTCCTCCTTTCGGCCAGAGGAGGATAGGATAGGACAGTGGTTTCCAAACAGTGGGTTGCAGGAAAGTGTCAGACGGTTCCACAGGTGCCGGCTTCTTCCTTTCCCTGGGGGTGCTCAACCCCAGGCCCTGCCCCCACTCCACCCCTTCCCTCAAGGCCCTGACCCTGCTCTGCCCCCGCTTCGCCTCTTCCCAACCAGTTCCACACCCTCCCCTGAGCGCACCTGTCTCCGCTCCTCCCCTTCCTCGCAGCGCCTCTTACACGTCGCGGAACAGCTGATCATGGCAGGCAGGAGGGGGAGGGGGGGGGACTGGCTGCTGGTGGGTGCTAAGCACCCACACATTTTTTTCCATGGGTGCTCCGGGTGCCCACAGAGTTGGCACCTATGGACGGTTCACTGTATCCAGGGCTGGATTAACCCATTGCTGGGCCCTGGCCTAGGCAAACATACACTTCTCCCAGCCTGGTGTGGAAAGGAAGCCACAGATGGGTGGGGAGTGCAGTTTGGAGAGGTAGCCTGCTCTGCATTCACCCTAGAGCAGTGGCACCTTTCCCATGGGGCTGGGCCTGTCTCCCCACTCTAGGTGTTGCGACCTGGCGCACATGGTTTCAGTGCCACTCAGGTTTGGGCTGCCCCAAACCTCAGTGGCACCAAGACTGTGTGTGCCAGGTCGCAACACTTGGAGTGGGGAGCTGGGCCCAGCCCCATGAGACAGTAGCTGCGCTACAGATAGGCTAGCTCTCCAACTCTCCCCCCCCCCTTCCCGCCCCAGAGCCTTCTCAGTGGGCTGGAATTAGGGTTGTGGTGCCAGGGTGGAGGGTGCATATATGTAATGGTGAGTAACAACAACAAAAGGACAAAATGCAGTTGGTGCGTCCCCTCAGTAGAACATTTGGAACCACTGATATAGGAGACTCTCTGTAGCACCTAGGAGAGTAGGAGCGGGGTAAAATAGCAGACATTCTGCAGCACCCAGGATAGTCTGACATGGGACAGAGGGAACCAAGAGACAGAGTGCTACTTCTCCCTTCCAACAATATGGTGCTACTTAAAATCTATCCGAAACTGAAGGATGAAATTCTGAAGCCGTGTCAAGAGATGACACCTTCCCCTTATACAGCATCTGAAAGTGGAATTGGGCCCTTGTTTGGATATTATCTTCCCCTCCCCCAAATCTTTTTTTTTTTTTTTATTAGTCTGTGACTAGTAGTGTTAGTCTTCTTGTTTTTAGGGCTTGGAAATTTTACCAGCCTCCTTAATATGGGAGGGAGAGATTGAGGTAACACAGAAAAGAGAAATGCAGTATTTATAGAGAGAGATTTGGAAAGGGGACGTGGAGGAAAGCACACAGTGTAGGGGAAGGAAAAGCAAAAGAGCAAAGTAGGTGATACTGGTGGTCTGTGGTATACGGGAAGTCAGATTAGATGATCTGATGGTCCCTTCTATGACTGTGAGATGAGGAAATTGATACTAAATGCCGCTAAGGAAAAGATGCATTATGATCTGGTTTTGGAAAGAAAAAGTAGACTACAGACAGGAATGGAGAGAATGTGTAATAAAAGCAAGAGTAGCATAGAGCTTGTTGAATAATATTTATCAAATTTGTTATATTAGGGATGTTACCAATATTTAACAAATTTATTTGCCAAATACTTGTTGTGATATTCAGCCTGCTCAGTGGCTGGCCAAATGCTATTTGACAAATACACCTCTACCCCGATATAACGCGACCCGATATAACATGAATTCGGATATAGCGTGGTAAAGCAGTCTCCGGGGGGGGGGGGGGGGCGGGGGAGCTGCGCACTCCGGCAGATCAAAGCAAGTTCGATATAACACGGTTTCACCTATAACGCGGTAAGGTTTTTTGGTTCCCGAGGATAGCGTTATATCGGGGTGGAGGTGTATATTATTCAATAGATATTGGGGAAATTCAACAACTAATATATTGGACACTTTTTTCCTGCTATTCCGTGGTGCCACTAGCTCTTATTGCAGGTAACATTTTTACAAATTTATTAAATAGCTGATTAAAATGTTATAATTACAGTACACGGTCTGTTTTATTCATTTGTACAGCAAAGGGTGGCTTGGCAGTTAGGGGGTTGGTTTTGGAAGTGTGGGAGCACCAATATCTTTCACTTGGCTAGTAGGCTTAGTCCCTGAGGTAGTAAGTATCAGTAGCTTTCTCAATCCTTAATTTAAACCAACCGTAGAAAGTTGGATAGCAACACAGCATTTCAAAAGTCTTAACTACTGAAGTTGGTTTGGAACAAAACCAAAGCTCTTCTGGTAGGCTGAGTGGTTTTTATTGAAGGGGTCAGTGGTGAAAAAAATGTGCTCTTCTGTTGCTCAAAAATAAATTTGTAGTGACATTTCCACTGAATTCTCTAATCCAGTTTTGTTGCAAACATCCTGCTGTCTTCCTTCTGTACTTCAAATCCAATCAAAAATTGCTTTCCCAGTGGTGCATTGTTCCTTTTTCATATAGTCCACTAGATAACAATTTCATACTAGCTACTTTCCTAAAACAGAATGAAAAGGATCTGGGTAATATCACTGTGGCTGAGCCATATTAGACAATAGATTCTGCTTATGGCAGCTGAACTTATGTGACTCTCAGTAGTACACTTGATCCTGAGTCCCCATGCCATTTGTGGTTTCTATTTGCCTATTATACCTATTCTTAAAAATACCTTTTACTCCCCTATTGTTCTGTGAAGGGGAAATTGACCATAGTTATAGTAACTTTCACTACAGACCTAGTGGTGTCAAATGCACAAAATAATTGGAAATAGAAGGGAGAAATTCTCTGGTGTCTTTCAGTTACAGTAGTTATAGTATAGTTATAGTAATCTTAAGTATGACTAGTAATAATCGTAGGTGAAGTATTTTCATCCAGAAGTGCTTTTTTAATTGGTAGTATCTATTAAAATGTGGTTCTAGTCTGAAAAGCGGCTGTAAGAAGCAGCAGCATCTGACTCAACTTACCTGCTTTTCATCTAAAGGTTTGGCTTCACTAGAAATGCTACAGTGGCACGGCCGTAGTGGTACAGCTGCACCGCTGTAGTGTAGACACTTACTACAGTGACAGAAGGGGTTCTTTCGCTGCTGTAGTAAACCCACCTCTCCGAGAGGTGGTAGGTAGGTCAAGAAGAATTCTTCCATTAACCGAGCAGTGTCTACACCAGAGCTTAGGTTGGCTTAGTTACATCTCACAGGACATGAAGTTTTTCAGTGCCCTGAGGATGTAGTTAAGCCAACCTAACTTCGTTGTGTAGACCAGCCCTAACTCACTAAAATAGGTTTTTACAGTTGGTAGCATTGCAGATCCAACACAGCTGACAGGTTGGGCATTGGGGACACTGTGTTGAACTTTTGAGCTAGTTTTTGCATTATCAACATGTTCAGCCATGTTCTGGCTCTACAGTTTTTACTGTTGGAGTTGCAAGAGCAGGAAAGCATCACTAGCTTACCTTTCTGATTCCAGGTAACTTGGAGTAATGGCATTTTGAAGCATATTTTTAGTAGTGAATTGAACAGATTTGATCTAAAAATCATTGAAAATCAGTAAACTTGTAATGCTGCAATGCTATTTTTAGTTATTTTTCAGAGAAGAACTGCAATTTAAGTTCACACGTCCCTGTTCATCAAGGAATGGTGAGGAACAACACCAGTTTTGTTAGTTGTGCATGGAGCTTGGATACCAAAATTAATAGGCACCCTAGAACCACCTAAGATAACATTTTCTTCTAGCAGAGGAGGAATTGGCATCATATAGATTTTAACAAGAAGAACATGGTATCTCAGATTTAGTGACAGTATGGGAATCCTCTCTAATCCTGTGCTGTTCATTTTCAGTCATCACTCTTCATGGAATAAGAGATGTCTGAAAGCTCTCTTGCTACTTAGTGTACTAGAACTATAGTGTATTTAGATTTTCAGAAAGCCTTTGACAAGGTCCCTCACCAAAGGCTCTTAAGCAAAGTAAACTGTCATGGGATAAGAGGGAAGGTCCTCTCATGAATTGGTAACTGGTTAAAAGATAGGAAACCAAGGGTAGGAATAAATGGTCAGTTTTCAGAATGGAGAGAGGTAAATAGTGGTGTCCCTGAGGGGTCTGTACGGGGCCTAGTCCTATTCAACATATTCATAAATGATCTGGAAAAAGGGGTAAACAGTGAGGTGGCAAAATTTGCAAATGATACAAAACTACTCAAGATAGTTAAGTCCCAGGCAGACTGTGAAGAGCTACAAAAGGATCTCTCAAAACTGGGTGACTGGGCAACAAAATGGCAGATGAAATTCAATGTTGATAAATGCTGAGTAATGCACATTGGAAAACATAATCCCAACTATACATATAAAATGATGGGGTCTAAATTAGCTGATACCACTCAAGAAATAAAGCTTGGAGTCATTGTGGATAGTTTTCTGAAAACATCCACTCAGTGTGCAGGGGCAGTCAAAAAAGCAAACAGAATGTTGGACATCATTAAGAAAGGGATAGATAATAAGAAAATATCATATTGCCTCTATATCAATCCATGGTACGCCCACATCTTGAATACTGTGTGCAGGTGTGGTCGTCCCATCTCAAAAAAGATATATTGGAATTGGAAAAGATTCAGAAAAGGGCAACAAAAATGATTAGGGGTATGGAACGGCTTCCATCTGAGGAGAGATTAATAAGACTGGTACTCTTCAGCTTGGAAAGGAGACAACTAAGGGGTATGATTGAGGTCTATAAAATCATGACTGGTGTGGAGAAAGTAAATAAGGAAGTGTTATTTACTCCTTCTCATAACACAAGAACTAGGGGTCACCAAATTAAATTAATAGGGAGCAGGTTTAAAACAAACAAAAAAAGTATTTCTTCACACAACGCACAGTCAACCTGTGGAACTCCTTGCCAGAGGATATTGTGAAGGCCAAGACTATAACAGGGTTCAAAAAAGAACGAGAGAAATTCATGGAGGATAGGTCCATCAATGGCTGTTACCCAGGATGGGCAGGGATGGTGTCCCTAGCTTCTGTTTGCCAGAAGCTGGGATGACTACCTGTTCTGTTCATTCCCTCAGGAGCACCTGGCATTGGCCGCTGTCGGAAGACAGGATACTGGGCTAGATGGACCTTTGGTCTGACCCAGTATGGCCGTTCTTATGTACTTGATTTACTTGAGATATCTTCACCATTCATGTCTGAAGCTGTCCGACACACTGCCCTGGCATATATTTTATAAAACGTAAGCTAAAAGGATTGCCCTCTAAACCCCATCATGTAGATCAACGGCTATATTTGTGTTTCCCGGTATAATTTCTCTGCTGGTCTTTAAATGTTTTGAAAGAAACTGTACACTTTAACCCTAATATGCCACACATTTTTGTGGAAACCTCTCTTTAGGCATAGAAATCATAGAATGCCTATAAATGGCCTTTTCTGTCATGGGATGTTATGAGAAGCAATTTCCTAAATATTAGAAACATGGTGTAAGCAAAGATTTTTTTTTTTTTAAATGGGTGCTGAAATTTGGTTCTTAAATTCATAATTAGCCACCTAAATAAGTGGCCTGTTTTTGTTTTGTGTTTTAGTGCGACCTGCTGGATTCTAAGCATTTCTGAAATCAGACCACTTATATATAGGTGACTGACTAAGAATTTAGAAGCCTAACTTTAGGCGTTTGTTTGTTTGTTTGTTTTTAAAATCTTGGCCTGGATTTTTTTTCACTACAATAATTGAGAGATCATCATTCAGTAGTTAGTCTGTTCTCTAGTTCCTATTCTTTACTTTCACTCTGGATAAAACGCATGCCTCTGCACGATCTAAGGCTTCAAAATAGGGTTTAAGTTGGTCTTAAATGGTGTATAGCTCTTGTAATGATCATCTGCACAGGAGTAAATAACCCCCTCTTGAGGCTTTTCGCAAGTCAGCAACCTGCTCTGGGGTTCAGCTTAGCCATGGACATTATATCCATTTTACACACCACCTAGGTGTATTCTGAGGCTAATTTAATGTTTTTTTAGAGTTCTTTGAGATCCTTGCATAAAAGGCACATTGTAAGTACAGGTAATATTTTATCAACTTCAAAAGAATTTAAACAGTTTTTCATTAGTAAGCATAAAACCCATCAAATGGGATTTTAAATGAAAAGTTTCTTCCTGCTCTTTAGATCATATCTATCAAATAACATTCCACTTCATAAGTGCTCTTAAAAAAACCAGATACAGCAGTCTTTCAGAAAAAATGTCTGCTGTTTATATTTATTTCTTAGATTTATGGCATATAAATTGATCTGAACCTTTACTGTTGTTGTATAAAAGTACAGTAGTTTTGCATGTGTGTAATTATTGGCTGAAAAGGAGTTTGATTCTGTTGTCATTTGCTAGGAATCCACAGCTAATTCCACTTTAACATAAGTCAAGCTCAGTGTCGCCAGCTCTTGTGTTGTGGCTCTATCTTACATTTTGTGAAAGCTTGCTTTTGTGATAGCTAATGATGTACTATCTGTTTCCTGTTCCTAGGAGATTTACTGAGCTAAAACACTACAGCGATGAACTGCAGTCTGTCATATCACACCTTCTGCGAGTCAGAGCTGTAAGTATTTCCCATGTGTGTCCTGACAAATAGTAGAATATATTTATAAGACAGCATTTCTTCTTTATCAATAGAAAACTGATGTATGTATTCTTCACTTGAAATTGGTTTGTTGTACTGTCCAGTTTTTGTTTTTTGGGGAGGAGGGGGAAGGGAGCGTGAGAGATTATTTTATAACCATACACTTTGGGGGGAAGGAATTCTAAATGTGCTTGGAGTAAAGCAGTGTGAAATGTTTATCTCCAATATTGTTCCCCAGTCTGAATTATTCATGTTTTGATAGTCACTGGAAAAAGACCATTCTTACACCACAGATTTCTAGTTAAACAAATGCTTCCACAAACATTCATAATGCTGTTGTTTGGCTCATTGCTTTATTCTGTCTTGTAGAATACTTTACATGCAGTACCTTCTCATCATATTGGCAATTTAAAACCCCATGAAAGTCACTTGGGGAATTGGGAGGAGGGATGGTTGGTACTTAGCTGGGACAATAGAACCTTGGGACTCAAAGTTGATGCATCAGTATCATGTCCAAAGTACTAGACAAGACCTGTAGTGATTTGGAGTGTTTTTAGACTCCAGTTTGTTGCACGTTCCATCAAAATCTGCAGCATAACATTGCATATTTCACAGAAATAGTGAAAAGTGCAAAGTAGACTGTTACCAGAGAGTAAGATGCACATCTTCAATTACAATTCAGAGGAAAGGGAGAAGAGCAGAATAGCATTACTTCTTCTCCTTCATAGGTAATGCTACTGGAGGAAGAAGCAAGGGGGCCAGAAGCCCACATCAACTAGAAAATGTTGGATCCCCACTGTACAGTTAGCAGGATTCTGCCTTTCTCTCATGTGGCAAAAAGGAGTTAGAACGGCATGAGGTTTTCTGGAACGTAGACATATAATATTGTGTTTTCTAGAGCTTGTGGTGTGAATTCACGAGTTACGCAAGTTCCCCACAACACTTTTCATCTTACAGACTAGTCTATAATGAATAATGTCCTTTAGAATGATTAGAACAGACATGTCATGGAATCAGGATGGCTGTCTCCTATGGCTTGAAAACACAAGCTTTAAAAAATACAAAACAGAGAAGGAAATAGGAAATTACAACCCTGGTAACAGGGAGCACGATACTAGTTCTTAGCGTGTTCAACAGGGGTTTACTTTTTGGCAAAAGTGTGCTGTAGGGGAGGATTGTAATTGATTGCCCTGTCGAGTGGAGGCATGTTAGAGGATTAATTGCTTGTATTCCAGTAACTTGCCTTCCTGCCAGTACATGTGTGTATGAGCTGTGTGACAGTGTTCTAACTTATTTCCTTTTTACCTCTTTGACACATGAATAATTATGGCTTTTATAAAGCTTCTGTTTAACTCACTGACGTATCAAACAGTGCTTTAATAATTGTGAAGGACGAAAATAAGTTGCGCTTTGGAGTTCAGTGTAATGTAGAGGGGGAAATCAATAACTGTATAGTTACCAACAGTGTAGCATGTGCAGGTTTCTGATTCTCTGAACGCATGAATTGATTTCTAGCTTTAGCAGCAAGTGTTGTGATGAGTTGACTCTTTCTTTCCCATTCTTTGTAGTATTGTATTTCAAAGAAAAAAATAAGCTTGTGCCTTTTCGGATTCTTCATCCTGTATGGAAAAGCTTTGAAGTTTCTTTTTTCTGAACCAACCCAGCTTTCCTTTGCAGTTCATTTTTAAGGCCTTTGTTAGGTCTGCATGGGGGAAGTGGCCATGCAGGGTGAGAGATGGGAAGAGGCTTAACCACAACTCTGAACTGAAGCGTAGATTTTTGTCTTCCGGTTTTCATATACACCCTCTTACCCCAACCCCCTGACACACATACACATCCCCCTGTGTGATGTCCACTTACATAGGCGTTATACAGGTGAAATGAATTGCGCCTCACATTAACTCGGTTGTTGGTGATCTTACTAGAGTGGCTGATTGACTGGATGTATAGACAGTCTGATGCATTTCTGTAGCTTCTCATACATAGAATGGTCTAAATGTGATTTTCAGTATAGTTTGTAGCCATTGATTTAAAAAAAAAAAAAAGTTATACTTTTGGTCTTAAAAGACAAGTCAGAGCTATGCTTTAGCCTTTATAAAATAACATTTTCATCTCGTATACTGCTGTTGAGATATTACAGCTGTAAACCTGAAGGGTTAGTCTGTAAACGTTAGTCTTTGCTTAAGATATGTATGTTTTACAAGAAGCTAGTAAACTGCATATAAAAGAAATGGGCTTGTCCAAAAAAATAACTCTTACAAATGTTTGTTTTAGAGAGTGGCAGACCGTCTCTATGGTGTATACAAAGTGCATGGGAATTATGGGAGAGTGTTCAGGTAAGAATTAGAACAGGTTTTTAAAATACATAATCTAGTTTCCTGAAGCTTAGCTAGTTTGCAAGTAATGGATGAAGCTTATTTATCCTTATTTTTGAAATGTAAACTTTGATATATTTTGTTTTACTAAATATGTGCATTGGAAAGTGTCACTGCTCAGTACTAAGACATTGACAAGATGCTGTATTTGACACAGATCTCTCTACCTTTGCTGAACTTTTTAGTTTCAACTGGATGAAGTTTTTAGGTTGTTTTTTTTTATATAACTTCATGATTTTTGTCTTTTTCTGTTAGTTCTAAACTGTTTGTTCCTCAGAATGTTTCCTATTAATTTATTTTATATATTTATTTTAAATTGTTACGTTGTGTCTGTAGTGCTGAAAGGTATCTCGATCCTTTTAATACATTAAAAAATCAACAATATCTCAGGTATATTCTAGTACACTTTTTAGAAGTTGAATTAACCAATAGTTTTTGATTTATGTGCCTGAGTTGCATGCTCCAAGTTTTCCATCTCGCTGGAGAATTAAAGAATCTAACTTCTGGTTAAGGGGAACCTCCTGCTTATACAATCTGTACAAGTGCTAAATTTAATTCACCAGGTTAATGGATTGCAGATGTCTTTCTGGCTGGGGGTTTAAAATTAAATTAGGTGCATTTTTGTAATAACGCAAGGGTAAACAAATGTCAACATTATATACAATTAAAAAATATCTACTCTGTTAAAGTATAGAACCATAAATACTAGACATAAATTACACAAAGAGGAGGATAACTAAAAGTACATTCTATATTTAAGAGGTGGGGGGACGCAGTTTTAGGATAACTGATAAAACCAAATAACGTGCAGAGTTAAGAGATAATGAGATTAACACATAACTGTGATTTACCTGTGGTGAACTTCTAAGTGCTTGCCATCTCCACTCCAGTTTTGGTGGCTGCGTTATCCATAAACTGACTAGATTTAATTATATATATATATATATATATATATATATATATATATATATATATATATATATATATGGCTATTCTCTTATTAGTTTAAAAAAATCAGCATTCCCATATTGAGAATTGGTAGTATAGCTTTACAGACCATTTGTATTGCAGATAATAGCGCTAAAAGTGTCAACACAAAGGAATGAACCTTATGTTGCAATTCTGTTAGAAAGCATTTCTCTTAATCTCTTTAACTATTTAAACAAGGTTCTTTTCATGCCTGCCTCTTGAACTGGAACTAAAAAAACAAGAAGTGTGTGTGTATGTATGTATAGCTGGACAATTCCTGGCCAGAATGCTTTAAAACTGTCTCACTATTAAATTGTGTTCAGTGCTGCTGCTTAGAGGTAGAAAAGCAGTTTGGCTAGGTACAACTTTTGAGGCAATTTCCATTCAGATGTCACCTGGAAAGAAACTATATACAGGATGCAGCTTATTAACTTTCCTTAACTTCATGTGTGATGTTGTTTCTCATTGGATTTGCTTTTTTCTCTAGTGAATGGAGTGCAATAGAAAAGGAGATGGGGGATGGGCTGCAGAGTGCTGGCCATCACATGGATGTGTAAGTACTGAGTGAATATCTGATAATTTGATGTTTGCCAGATGCACGTATATTAAGGGGGGCAGGGATTTCTATAAGAAATGTACTGAGAAAACTTTGGAGGGAGAGGTATATTACTATTGGGTACACAACATTTCAGTGACTTTTGGATGTGGGCTGTTTTTAGAGTCCATGTACTGTATTAAGTAGCTCAAAGGGCCTCGGGGGAGTCAGAGGGGTTACTTTTTATTATTATTTTGAAACTATAGAGGTGTTTGGAATTCTTCCAGCTTTTCTTTTAAGCTGCTATGCCAGAAACTAGTGGAATTAAACTGTAATGTACTGCAGACCTGATGAGAGCCATTTGTGTTTGGCAGGAATGCTTTGCACCATGCGGTAGATGGTACACTAATTTGTACTTAACAAAAAGTTTAAGTAGCCCCCCCCCCCCCTTTTTTTTTTTTTAAACGATTCAGCACCCAACACTTATTTAGTGGATTCCAAAATAATTTCAAGTCCCATCCTGAAATAAATAGTGGTTGTAACCAGGAATCGCTACTGAGCACAGCAAGGGTATCTGTTTGCCCCCTACCACATATGTTGAACTTCCATTGGATTCAATTATGGTTATGTACGTGAAACAAGGAGAACAGAACCCTCAAAATAAAAAATAAACTGTTTAGCGCTTCAGATTGCTTATAGTATCTGTACTTCAGCAACAGGGAATTCTTTTAGTTTTGCCTAGTTTTGCTTTCTATGTAATAATAATAAACATAGTAGAGAAATTTTTATTCAGTGTATCTCTGGTTCCTTCCACTTGACAAAATCATAATCACTGGTAGAGTAGTTGTTTAACCCATTCAGGATGTCTGTGGCTTTGCAAGTGGAACTATGAAACATAAAATAGTTTTAATTGGAAAAGATAATCTTATTTTAAAAGCGAATCATGAGAAAACGCTAAGGTTGTCAGTAGTACTATTTTATGATGCCAATTTACATCTGTATTGTAAGTTGATGCCCTTGTCCAGTTTTAGTAAGGGATATAAATTTCCAGATTCCTGCTGCCAAATAGAATTTTATGGAGAAACTCGTTTAACAGTATCAGAGGGGTAGCCGTGTTAGTCTGAATCTGTAAAAAGCAACAGAGGGTCCTGTGGCACCTTTAAGACTAACAGAAGTATTGGGAGCATAAGCTTTCGTGGGTAAGAACCTCACTTGCCTTGCATCTGAAGAAGTGAGGTTCTTACCCACGAAAGCTTATGCTCCCAATACTTCTGTTAGTCTTAAAGGTGCCACAGGACCCTCTGTTGCTCGTTTAACAGTGAATTCTCAAAATAAAAACTTGGTTTAAAAAGTGAGAATTTTATCACATCCTTAAATAATATGAGTATTTAGGAATGAAACATAGAAGCATTTATTTCCATGTTTTAAAACAGTTTTATGGTTAATGTTAAAATAGTTTTATTATACAGCTGAAATCCCATTACAAGAAATAACTCCAAATAAAAGGGCATAGAAAGAATAAGGAAATGGAGTGCAGTGTTAAATATTTATTACAATACTGCAAAATTTGAACAGTCCCGTAGAAATCAATTTATTTTCAGTTGCGTGAACAAGTACTGCAGATAAATGAAAACTTACTTGAACCTGCCTAGCTTCTCTTTTGTGATACATCAACATGCACCATGCTGTGCTGTCAGAATGTTGAGAAGATATTTTAATCAAATTAAAGTAAAGCAAATAGAACAAATACCTCATTCAAGAGATTATACCCCCTCCAGTTTATACCTGCTCCACTTTACCATAAAACAGCAGTTAGAGGCACAAGGGGGTTGTAAGACTTAACACCCCTAAGACTTCTGCCCTTTACATTGTTAGTGTTGAAGACCCAGAGTGATGGTGGTGGAGAGTTCCCAGGGTAACCTATATTAGTCCATGCTTTAATGAATGACCATCAAAGGCAATCTCCGATGGCATCGTTTTTCTCTCTGCTCTAACAAACAGGTGATCCCAGAAGTGGCCTCTCTAGCTCATTTCTTACTGGAGACAGCAGTTGTGAGGTTCAGAGACAGTCTTCCCCAGAATTGAAATTAGACATGGTAATAGAATTTACAGGGGGGATTGGAAAGCGACTAAATTGGCAACACTGCATGTCACTAGTTGACCATGGAGGTGATGGGGAGGGCGAGAGAGAATGGGGGAGTTCATGGTGGGTGTAGGGAAATCCCTGTTCAGGGACTCATTGTATGACTCTCAGAAGTTTTTTTTTTTTTTTCTTCCCCTCCCACCTCCAGGATCAACTGGAAAAATAATTGAGCAGTACAATTCTTCTTCCCCCACTCCCCCTCCCCTCCAAAGCTAATATTATGGGAAGTAGTATGGAGCGCTGCACAAGGAGTATGGTTTCTGAGCAGGAAGTATACATTCTAAATATCTAAACCTGTTCCTACAATACATTTAAAGCTATTCTGCACTTATCCCGCTTATACCAGCTTCATTTTTACTAGGATTTTTGATGGTTAGTCAAATGTTTCTGTCCCTTTTATTTAACTCATTATTATTTAAGAAGCCACATAGTTGTGTAGTATGGGGGGAGTGTCTGTATGTGTGTGAATTTTCATGGTGTTATCCATTTTTTTTTTTTTTTATCCCTTGATAAAAATGAATGATTACCACCCCCCCCAAATTTAGAAACTTGACTCCATCCTTTCTGGCATTGCTGCTCCATAATCAACTGACAACCTAAACTAGTTTGTTTAAAGTATAACAAGAGCAGGTTAGCTGCACAACTCCCATTGACTATGAGGTGAATCTAGTATGTTGGAAAGTTTTAGCTCCGAAATATTTATTTCCCTGTTTGTAGAAGCGTGTTCACTGCTGTGCATTTCCCTTTCTCTTTGGGGATTTCCATGATTTGTTTAACCTGTTTTGGCCTAAAGTGCGCAAAATTGGGTTCAAATAGTCAGAAGTGCAGCTTCTGCTGACCTACTACTTTGTCAAATCATGATTTAAGTTTTTGTATAAATTCTGCTCTGGAGTATGTTTAGGTGGGAGTTGGGCAGAACAACTCCTAGCATTCAGTCATAAATCCTCCCTTGAAAAACTTGGCTGCAACTGAAGTACAGTCCATCTGTAGCCCTAAAAAATCCCAACTCTTTTGTTTTAGGAACTTTAAAAAAAACAAAACCCCCAGAGCCTTAAATTCAAGTCTTGGTACCGACACAATGGTAATGCTCCTCTCTCACAAAACTGGGCAGATGCCATTGCCCTTTTATAGATGATTATGCAGGAGATCAGCCATACCCCTTCAAGCTCAAAGACAGCACCTTCTCAACAAGCTTGGGGTTCAAGCCCAGAGCCTTCTCTCACCTCCTTGGCTGTACATTATTGGTGGGCTTTAAATTCAGAAAAAAACGTGGCCACATAAAAAAGCCATGTATCTTGAGCACCAGACAGCAATTAAAGATCGCATTGAGACGTGTTTCCTGCTCCAGCTCCCAGTGTGGTGGTGGTTTACTTTTATTTAATTTATCCCTGTATCCTTCCTACGTCCTTTGAAAAGCAAGCTGTTAACACGTGATCAGTCTTCTGTCACAAGGTCACCTTGCCTGGGCCCTTCTTGGATGTGCAGTACCTCAGTTCTCCCCTTCTATAGCATCATGCACACAACAGTCACAGTCCAGAACAAAATCTCACTCCTAGGCTCTGGTTTATTAATATACAAATGATATATTGTATTGGTCAGAGATCAAGACAATCAAATTCAATAAAAACAAGTGCAAAGTACTACAGTTAGGATGGGGAAAAATCAAATATACAACTACAAAATGGGGACTAACTGGCTAGACAGTAATACTGCACAAAAGGATCTGGGGGTTACAGTGGATCACAAATTGAATGTGAACCAACATATGATGCAATTGCAAAAAAGGCTAATAACATTCTGGGATGTTGCATGTAAGTTGCATGTAAGTGCAGCAGTGTTCCATGTAAGACACAGGAGGCAGTTGTGGACAAACTGGAGAGAGTTCAGAGGAGACCAACAAAAATGATAAAAGGTTTGGAAAAAACTAACCTATGCAGAAAGCTTACAAATCTGGCCATGGTTAGTCATGAGAAAAGAAGACTGAGGAGGGATGTGATAACAATCTTCAAATATGTTAAGGACTGTTATAAAGAGGTCTATGATCAATTGTTCCCCATGTCCACTGAAGGTAGGACAAGTAGTAAAGGGCTTGATCTGAGCAAGGGAGATTCAGGTTAGCTATTAGGAAAAAAATTCTAACAATAAGGATAGTTACGCTCTGGAGTAGGCTTCCAAGGGAGGTTGTAGCATCCCCGTCATTGGAAATTTTTAAGAACAGGTTGGACAAACACCTGTCCAGGATGGTCTAGGTTTACTGCCTCAGGGCACGGGGCTGGACTAGCTGACCTCTTCCAGCCCTACATTTTTTTGATTCTATATTCCAGCTCTTGTATAGGAACCCCTCTGTCCAATCCATGTCTTCTCCTCAGGATTCCACTGTCCCCCAACTAGAAACTACAAATAGTTCTCCCGAACATGACTGACTTTCACTTTTCAGCTCTAAGGGCCCACATCATCTTCCAGCAGGCCCCCTGATTTGCTTGCCAACTTCTGTCTATATCCCCCCTCAGGCTCCTTACCCCGTCCCTTGACAGGACGGACCTAGCAGCCACAGTTGTTTCCTACAAGAATCTCAATAGAGGAACTCCCAGCTCTCTTCCAAATCACACTCCCAGCTCCCTTTCAGCTTGGGAGCCACCACCAGTCCTTCCCTAGATCCTACTTACTGGAGAGCCTCCCTGCTGAGAACAGGCTGTCATTTACATACGCCAGCAGGCCTGACTTTATCACCTGCTCCCTGTTCCTCAAAGTCCCATGATTTAGGAAGAAAACCAGGCACGGATAGTACTTGGTGTATGAAGATGCCTTACCCGGTGACAAGTGCCCAGAGGTCCCTTTTGTGCTGGTCGCTTCACAAAGATAGGAGAGGAGACTGCCCGAGATCTTACAATGGGAAAGACACAGATGAAGTGTTGGATGCAAGGAATAACATGAAAACAAAGAATGTGGTGGTGATTGGCACAGTTTTGTTACTTCCATATTTTGTTGTCATTTTGGTGGGTTTTTATACTTTCTGCTTTAGGCTTTGCAACAAAGACTCTAGAATTCAAACTTAGTTGGTTTTGTTGATGCTACGGGAGGTGGAATATAACACAGCTCATTCATCCCAGCTGCATTGGCTCTGTGTTGCTAACAATAGTAAAAGCTTATTTCTGTTAGTAGGCTAACCAGATATAACTCAAAACGTACACGAGAAGATACGTGCAGTAACAATTTTGCAGAGATACTTTTGTCCCTAAGCATGCTTGAAAACGCGAACCTTTTTCAAACAATGGGAGCCCGTTGAAAGCTGTCAGACACCATTTCTTACCTTTTTAAGTGATTGTAAATTTAAAAAGTCACTTTCTGCCACGCACAGTAGGGGGTGGGATTTTTCAAAACATCTCAGCATCAGCCTAACTCTGCTCCATTGAAGTAAATGGGCGCAGTGATAAAACTCCCAGTGACTACAGTAGGCACAGTTAGGTCAACACTGAGTACTTTGGAAAATATGCTCCTCAAAGACTTGCGTATATAGCTGCTAGTCTGAATTGACATTCTTATTTGTGAAGGACAGGTTGTTGAACTTGCTACTTAAGGAACTAAAAGGCTTGATTCTGCAAAGTGCTGAGGACTCTCAAATGCCATTGTTTCCATCACCATTGACTGAGGGTCAAGTGAAAACCGCCTCTTAAATGTCATCTCTAGCATTTTAGAAGGCATCAAGTTCACTTCACCAAACCTTAAAGATGCCATTCTCCTTCTGAAATTTGTTATGAATATTTTTCACTTTGCTGCTGTCTGTTGGAAATCACTAAAGAAAAGGAATAAATTACTTTAGCCAGTTGTTTTTTTTCCTTTTCCTGTAATAAAAACAGCCTCCTCTTCAGCAGAAAACGTTTGACTAGTGTAAGATTTATCACTTCATTGTAGTAATAACTTAAGAAACAGGTCTTCAGGAGTGTTTATATTAGTCTCTTCGGCATTAAAATATACCTTTTAAATCCAACAGTAAAGAGCACTTTTAAGGTAACTTATGATTATCGCTAAGAAATAGGGTTCTTTCACTTTTACAGTATTTATATAATTTAAGAAGCTAAATCAGGGGTTCTTGTGTTTAACCAAAGGTTGTACTTTACCAGGTATGCAGCTTCTATTGACGACATATTGGAAGAGGAAGAGCATTATGCAGATCAGCTAAAAGAATATCTTTTCTACGCAGAAGCTCTGCGGTAAGTATATTAACATAAAAGATTAGAACCCATGTACTTCTGTTGCTTTATTTTGATACATGCTCTGCAGATTTCTGTCTCTATCCCTTACAATTTTTACTTTTGAAGAAAACATTACACAGTTACGTTCTGAAGTCTGCAAATACCTTGCATCTTTTATTGCCCAGTAAGCCAATCAGAGTTAAGTATAGCTGAGCTGGTTAGTAATTCAATGGCAGAACCTCCAGACAAAATCCAGGTGCTCTAGGAAGTAATGTTGTATGTTGATTAAGCTGTGCTCCTCCCTTTGAATCAATGCCCCAGCATGCTGCTGCAGGACAATCTTCTGCTGAAGGTGCCATCTTCCATTATGAGACACAAAAGAGTCTCTGACCACTTACGGCTGTTAAAAAAAATTCCCATGCCTAGTTTTGAAGTTTCCCAAATAACTTCTGGTTGTGACCGATACATTCTGCCTCCCTAACGTCCCCTAGTCCTCCTTCCTGCCCTAAAGTACTGTGTACTTTTGCTGTGAACTGTTACAGTTGCCACATTCACTAAGTGGCAACACTTGTGTTTGCAAATCCATTCGTAAAGTTTGCAAAGCACGTTGGGATCCTTCTGAACGAAAGGCGCCGTATAAATTTAGGTACCGTATCCCTTTTTACAAACAAAATTTTTTTTCGTACACTCTAAGGAATTTGGAGTCTCTGGGTTAAGTTACAGTGAAAGAAGTTTTCCTAAGATTAATGTGCATCTTTGCCGGTCACACAGGCACAATGTCCAAAATGACATGTAAACCCTTTCCTACCATTGGAATTTTTACTGTAACATGTTGAATGAAACCATTTTACAAGGATTTCCTTAGATAGAGGATGGTTTTATATGGCATACAAAACCTTAGTATGAGATTATGGAAAAAGGAGCAGCAGGAGAATATGCTTCGGGTCACTGAAGTATAAAATCACTAACACACCAGAAATTTTGTAATTTAGCAGGCTTGCTCTAGAGTTATGTTTACTGTTATAGGGCTATTAAATACAGGCTAGATAAATAACTGAACACGACGTATGCTAAAAAAAAACATTTTTACTTTTTTTTTTTAAAGCTTAGAAGGTGGTAAAAACATAGCAAGACAAAATATTACATGACAAATCGTTCACTGATTGTTTTCAGGGCCGTTTGCAGGAAACATGAACTAATGCAGTATGACCTGGAAATGGCTGCTCAGGACTTGGCATCTAAGAAACAACAGTGTGAAGAACTGGCAACAGGAGTGAGTCTGTTTTTCCGTTTTCTTCTTCAAGACTTGGATTTTTTTTTTTTTTTAAGAGAGCTAAACAAGTTAGGGTGACATCCAAATGGCATTTAACAGATAGATAACATGTGGACAGCTGGTTATGATGACAAGTATCACGTGAGCTGTAGATCTTTTAGTAGTTTACAGTAAATTATTTTCATGGTGATTTATACAGTTTGTGCAGGGCTTTTTTTTTTTATTAAGACCTGGCAAATACAAGCTTGCAAGTAAGGTGATCTGAAGTGTTTCAAATGAGATGAAATAGAATACTACAAAGACCAAAGTTTCTGGTTAGTTACGGTCATCTGGGGAAAAAAATCTTTGTTGTACCTTTTAAAAGTTTACCATCCTCATTATGAAATGTTAGGTGTCCGTCCCCGTCTTCCCCACCTCCTCTCCCCCCGCCCCCAGGGAAAATGGCTGAAGTTAGATAATATCTAAAAACAAATATTTGCATTTAATCTGAAAGGTGAATAAACAGAGTAAACAATTACTGCTAAAGTTATTAATATCTTAATGTAGAATTATTTTACTGTTTTTTTCATATAATATGAGAAGAAATATTACTTGAAGATTAGAAATTGGTGACTGAAAACAAATTCATTCAATATGGGCCCAGAATGAAGCCCATTAAAGTCAATGGGAGTCATTCCCTTGAGTCCAGTGGTCAGTGGATCAGGCCATAAGAATCTATCAAAGTATTTGAAGAGAGAAAGTGGGTGAGGTAATACTTTTTACTGGACCAACTTCTGTTGGTGAGAGAGACAAGCTTTCGAGCTTACACAGCTTACTCTTCTTTGAGTACGTTCCCAGACCTGAAGAAGAGCTCTGTGTAAGCTTGAAAGCGTCTCTCTCTCTCTCTCCAACAGAAGTTGGTCCAATAAAAGATATTACCTCACTCACCATGTCTCTCTCTAATGTCCTGGGACCAACCCGGCTACAACACTGCATACAACAATGGAAATAATTTGACGGCAGTTTTTGAAGAGGTCAGAGACTTCATGTGAAGTTTCAGATAGACAATTTTAAGTAAATAGGAGTTAATATAGGTTTGTTTAACTGTTGGTTTTAATTTGAACTACCATGCCTCTTGCACCCACCTAGAAGTAGTACATTTTTCAGTGTCTGAGCTCCACCAGCCAAATATTAATTCTCATTCTACTGGAACAAAGCATTTAGAGCATTTTTCTGTTTGATTTTAGACTCTGAGAACGTTTTCTCTAAAGGGAATGACGAGCAAACTGTTTGGTCAGGAAACTCCTGAGCAAAGAGAAGGCAAGATAAAGGTTCTAGAAGAACAGATACATGAAGGGGAAGAACAACTGAAATCTAAAAATGTGGAGGGCAGGTAAAGGTGGAATTTTTAATATATCCTTGGTGTTTACGAGCTGTCTATGAAAATTCCTGTCATTTGCAAGTTGTGAAATTAATTACAGTACACTCAGCTCCTGAACTGAGAGGGTAGCTTATGTAAGAGCTGATCGCTTTCCCAGTTACTGAGACCCATTTAATGGCCTACTCCTTGTTTTATGTTCAGCTGGTAATACATTTAACAGGTGGGCTGTAAGCAAACGAGGATTTGAGCTTTGTAGTGGCTACTGGAATGTAGAATTCAGATGTAGTTTTAGTTCAGTCTATAAATGTGGCTCCTGACATTAGAGCTAATAATTCCTTAGAAAGTTTTGTATGAAGGATAGTTGACTTCTGTTTGTGATTAAATGTTTTAGCCAGCTACATTTGAATGACTGATTCTTAGTATTCTAACTAGTAGGAGCTCACATTCCAAAACCTACATATTTGTGTCAGAACGCATTCATTTTTATTATTATAGGAAAGAGGAGTGTGCTATCTGTTAGCTGTAATCCTTACATACCAAAAGATAAGAAACAGACCAGTTCATACACAGTTCAAAACAACAAAATACTCAATAGAAATTAGGACACGGTAAATGGAATTCCTTAATCATCTTGACAGAAGTGCTGGACATCTGCTTTTATAGCTCAGGAAACAGTTTTCAAATGAATACTTGTCTAGTTTGTGCAGTGCGGTACAAACAGTAAGCTACGGGTTATTTTAGAGGATGAACGTGCCCCTGTTTTGGTTAAGTGTAGAGCTGGAGGCAAATATTGCAGACAAACAAGAAAAGGGAGTATTCTATTCTGAAATAAATTTGCTTCAGCTCAGCTTGTGCCCACTTTCTGCAAACATTCAAACAATCGTACATTACTGACTTAAATGCTCGCGACAAGTCAATTTTAAGATGGTCTACAGGATTCTCACAGGAAATGAGATGATCTAAGAGGATGCTGAGGCCCAAAGCCCCTCAACCAGAGCACTGTATTTAGTGAGCCTGGCAAGGATCTGAATATAAATTCATTATGAATGATTCATTTAGTTCTGTGGCCACATAGATTAACTTCAGTCAGATCTATCGGTGAAGGTCTCCACTTATAAAAAATTATGTGATTCGCTATTAAAAATTTCTGAAGAACTAGGTGAATTATTGTGGCACACATTCCAATATTAGAGCAAGTAAAAGTATAAAATGAGGATCCCATTGACTCTGATCAAACTCCTAGACTATAAAAGTGTAGCACTTCAGGTATTGACAAAGTCCTTCTCCCAGTAAGTTCAGTAGCAGCTGGCTGGGGCCCATAATGTATTAAGTATTTTTTAAAACACTCACATTAACAAAAGTATATTGTTTTCATTTCAGAGAGTTCGTGAAAAGTGCCTGGACAGATATTGAACGCTTCAAAGAGCAAAAGAATCAAGACTTGAAAGAGGCCCTCATAAATTATGCTGTGATGCAGATTAGTATGTGCAAAAAGGTAGGTTTTGCTTCTGACAGATAAGACAAATATGTAAATAGTAGTAGGGGACCCAGGGGCAGATCTGTAACAAATGGGAGAACTGCTGTTGTAGAAGGCTGGAAATCAATCGAGTAGGAGCTGCAGTGTAGTCCATCTTGCATGCAAGATGCCATATCCTTGCTGCCTCCTCTCTCTCTTCCTGGCATGCACTGAAGTTAAGAGAGATTCTCCTGTGTTGGTAACAATATGCATTAAACAGTGTGGATCAAATCCTCAGTCTTTTCCCCATCCTTGTATATGTAAAGTTCCTATTAGTCAGTGGGAGTTTTGCATGACTTAAGTCTACAGGTAATGTATGCAAACATGTCATATTCATTTATTTGTTGCAAGGTTCCTTTGTTTGAATAAGCAAAAATCACTTTTTTTTTTTTAAAGGGAATTCAAGTTTGGACAAACGCAAAAGAGTGCTTCAGCAAGATGTGATTTATCCAGAAACTAATTTCTCCTCAACAAAGTGCCAGAGAACAGAAGCACAAGTGCACAATCACGGATACTAAGTTGCTACATGATCTACATATAAATCATGAAATAAATGAGTTGAGTAAATACAGTTTTCTTTATGCTGATTGTAGTTGTGTTAATAGAGGACAAAAAAGAAATGTCCTTAAATTGTTAGTCCCTAACAGTCACTTTTGTGGCATATTTTACATGTAGCAAATAATTGAGGGCAAAGGGGTTAATGAAAGCTGCAGCTGTACATTGAGGCAAAGGCTTTAGGGAAAGTCCAGACTAACCCAAAAAAGTATAGTGTCATACACAACTGAACTGTTCTCTGTGTGTATCTTCTGAACCATCACAGTCCACATTAGACCATCTCCCGATGCCCGCTTTCAGCCCTTGCTGGTTAGGATTTGTAATACTCTAGGGTCGGGTTTTTTTTGTTTGTTTGCTTTTTAATGGCGCACACACAGTTGTGTTCTTGAGGTTTACACCATAAGAAAACAAAAACTGAAATTCATTGTACTGCTTAGGGGTTCATAGTTACATGCCTGTGCATCTCCATGGAGAAATTTGTTTTTTTCCAAAATTCAGGTTAAACACAGTCTCAAACTTCTGAGATTTTTTTCATACCCTCTACAGTAGAGGAATTGAACTACAGGTCTATACCATACTCCTCAGTTACTGTTTCCCATTAGAATGTTAATACTGACATTGATCTGTCATCTAATTTTCTACTACTAGTAAAGGAGAGTAATGACCCAACTGAGCAACAGGGCCAAACTCAGACCTGGTGTAATCCAGTGCAACTTCAACTCACTTTATGGAAACTGCTTACCCCAGGTGTAAATGTGGGCCTGTTTTCAAAACTGCAGTTATCGTTTAGCTCTGTAGAAATAGTCACCTTTAAAATGAATCTGTGGAACATCAAAATAGCTGGTTTTCTTTTGAATATTTAAGATTTGTGGTGGTCTGCTGGCTTGGCTTGGCTCTTGAAACTCCATGTTTCAATATTGCAGATACATACCTGTGAACTGATTTTACAGATACCTGCATTAATGTGGTTCTTTACTGTTTTGGCTGTAACATTTTAAATTGCAGATGAATAAATAATCTGTTAGACTGAGCTATTTGTCTTTATGATACGGTACATTCAAGAGCCAAGCATTTTTATTTCTTGCTAGCTTTGCAGAATCTGAAATATGAGATGCTGTTTCTAATTATACCAAAAAAAACCAAAGCAAAGAAACCCCATTACTACTGTTTCATGGGGCTTTTCTACATGTTTTAAATGTCCCTGGAATTTTGTGGAATTTGCCAGACCTAATGAGTAATCCAAAAGAAGATTTGCTGTAATATTCACTTGAGTCACATATGTTTAATTATTATATACTATAAATAACACTGATTATCAGATTCTGATTTAATGTATGCAAAAGTCTTTAAAATTTGCTATACAATAGACCTTCTATAATGTATCCATTCATTTTTCAAATACCAGATCCTGTGTTTTGCTGTGGCATTATATGTTAAATCATTAAGAGCTGGTGTAGGCTAAGATCTGAATTATTTAAAAGGTTAAACATCAGTTTATACTTTTAGCTCCTCTACCTTTTCAAGGCACATGATAATGACAAAGCTAGGTCATCCTCTGAAGTGATGTTGAGCAGAAAGAGTCTCTCCTTTTAATACTTACAGAAATACAAAATCATTCCATTTTAAAGAACTGTAGTATTCAGGTCCTATAACAAGTACAGTAAGGACTTGTACATTCCAGAAACCAGGATTTGCTCATCTAGAGTATCCAGTAAACATTCTAGAGTAGTGGTGCCTTAATCCAATACCAGGAGGCACTTGGAGTAAATATTTTTCATGCACTTTGATTTTGTTTGATAGATCTTTCTGGTGCCTCTTTTCCCCCATATTTCACATGCTGTACAACTTACTAAATGTATTATATGCCTTTTTTTCTTGCTAGTTGTATTAAATTTGAGAAGGGAACAAAACCGTTCTTGTAAGCTTTGTGCCAAATATGCTAAATAAAACTGCTCTTTGATATTTTTGTTATGTTATTCTTTTGCAAAATACTTTATTTTAGATTTTCCGGTTTTGAAAACGATTGCTCCATATTTGGGTTCAGATTTTTGCACTGTTTGGGCCTTAAAAGAACATTGCAGAGATTAGGCTCCAAAGTTGGGTTTAATATTTTGGGTTTTTTTTAAATCACTAAGTGACTGACTTGCTTTTTATGTAAAGAAGCTAGTGTCTGGCTAAGGTTGAAACTAGATTCCCATTAAAAGTTAATTTTAGGCCCCACCCTATCTTTTGATAGAATGAAGCCACGTGAGTTTCATACATACCGTTGCCTTACTCAGGGTATTATTTTTTTGGAAAGGTTTAATCAAATCTGACAAAACTTGGAAGAGACAAAAGAGTAAAAATTGAAGTGGGGTCAATTTCTGTGACACTTTTCCTACCTTGGCTTAGAAACTCCATATTTGTTGGTCTTGGCAACCACTGGTGGCTTTGCCAAATTTTGGAGGGGACATTCTCTTTTTAACAGCAGTTTCCATGTTGCTAATAAGGTTCACATAACAAATACACTTTAGAATATGTTATGGTGCAGGCTGCATAACCCACAAAATACCTTTTACACCTTAAGAACAGTTCTGAAATCCCTGCCCTTGGCTTAATTCTTAATTTGTCCACACTTACAAAATTATTAGCGGAACAGACCAAAATGCTGCTATGACGAAGTGTCTATATAGACCAATGGTTCTCAGCCTATTTATCATTGTGAGCCACGTATGCAGTTCTCTGTGTGTTATGTGGGCCACGTCCACACAATATATATACTACCTGAATGGCCCCGAGGCTGTCACATGGGCTGCAGCTGTGTGCTGATTGGGCTGCAAGCAAGGTCACAGGAAGAGATTCACCAGTATAGACTATATGTTCTTGAGTGGTCAGTTTTCCTGGGACAGTTGCCAACCCCTCTTGAATATTGCTTTTCTAAGGAGGTCTTGGCCACTTACATGTGGCAGGAAGCATTAACCAGTATTGTCGTTGCCATCTCCAGGACCCATGCCGGAATTTAGGTATTCACCACTATGCCATTCACTACCACTTTCTGATCCTGAAAGATAGTCATCCCAGATAGAGGCATCTCCATAGTTGTGTATTGATAAATTCCAGAGACGCAAACCCAAGTTTCCTACTTTTACCTCTTCCAGCTTATCCCTCCTACCTCTTTTTTCGTGTTTTCTCTCTTGCTTTCTCTCTTATTTGTGTGTCCAGCTGATCTGGCCAAGACAGACTTAACCTTGCAATTCTTTGCTAGGACCAGTTTGGCAAGCAAAAGGCAAATTTTGGCATCCTAGTCGGTGATGAAAAATTTGCCTCCAGTAGACTAGCCAAAGGAAAATAAGAACAACTTAGCCAAATGCTTTCCAGAGTCAACGTAGAAAAGCCAGAGTCCCAGAATTGGTAACTGGGCCGTGCACTCTGCCTAAGGTCTTCCAACAACTGAACTGCAACCCAGAAACAAGCTGCATTCTGTCTTTGGCTATTCCATTTTCTTCTCCTTTTCCATGTGCTTGGTTTTGTTACAGATTTTTATTTTTTATTTCATGCCAAAGAGCTCAGACCTACAGTCATGTTTTGGGCTGCAATCCAGACCAAGGAGAGGTTCTCACCACCTGCTCTAGTCTTGAATGCCTTAAATGCTCTGCTGCTATGGCTCATAGCATGATACCAACAGCCAGAAGACAAGAATGCTGTTCCCCAAGTGTCTGTGTAATGTGCAGCAAGCAAATAAAATAAAAATACGCTTTCTAATGACTGACTTAATAAGCTACAGCCTTGGTTCAAGGTAGATTTCTTACCAATCTTTTTTTCTTCCCAGCCATGGCTGATGTTCTCTGTCAGGACCTTCCATAGAATTACAAAGTACTGGTTTCCCTTGTCTTCCTAGGGAAGATCTTTGCCTAAACTGGGAACTGAATATAGGTGAGAAACCTGAGACTTCAACCCCCCTGGTTGAAGGACTCATCTTTCTCAACTTGCAAGATTTCTGGCCCGCTGTGTCTATCCACAAGATGGCAAGATGGCTTCTTTTTCCTTCGATCTTACCAAACTCATTGTTTAGTCTCCAGACCCAGGATGACCTCATGCTGTTCTTCCCTTTCTGTGGGTTTCCCATCCCCCTGCTGATTTGTATGTAAATAGGGCTTCCATTCATTGTTTTGATTCCCCAGTGCTACCTTCTCTCCTGCCCGGGAGAAAACCTGTTTCTTCCTGTGTTTAGTCACAGACTTTAAAGCATAATATCTCCTTTAGCTCAAGTAGCAAAGGCTAGTATGTTTGTAGCTGACCCACCAAGTTTCTAGTCTCTGCTCCACAAGGGCACCTTTGTAATGTAGTATTGGGTCCATTGTCTACATTGTAGCTGTCTGACAAACTGCTCCATCATCAACATCTTCCGGTGCTGTCAGGTGCATGACATCTATCACGAAAATGGGTTACAATGTTTCCTTCTGCTTATAAGTTGTCTGATCAGCTCTGTTTTTAAAAAAAAAATGATTTGCAAGATGTTAAGGCGCTTTTCATGCATGGTTTTCTATAATTTGCATCCTTTCTCAATACTTGGGTGAGGTGATTGGGGTGCATTTCTCCACTGACTCTTTAGCATCACTCAGTTTTATTGCTAACTTCAGAGGAAATAGAGCCCTTGGCTGTCTCCATATTTGGCCATTTTAAAATTGCACAAGATGCCCAAACATCCTGGCCTTGATGAAGTCTCCCTACCATTGTGATGTATTTCCTTTGCTAGGAGTCCTTTTTCATGGCTGGGCATGAACAATATCAACTCTATTGCCATTGTGTTTCAATGTCTTGCCTTCCATTTGATAGAATGTGTGTGTGTGTCTCTCTCTCTCCACTTGATGAAGGATGTTGAAAAACTGAGGCGGGCCAGAAAAGAGAGAGAGAATTATAAAATCTTAATTACTACATGATCAGAAAAATCCCTTGGTGTGCCTCTTCATAGCGGTGGTGCAGTGGTCTGAATCTCATCTGGTCTGAATCTCATCATCCCTGCAGAGATAAGAGAATTCTTCTTAGACGTGCTGTTTGAGACCAGACCAGAAGGAAGGAAATATTAATTTTATTGGAGGTGCCTAGGAGCCTCCGTCATGGATCCGGTGCTGCACAAACATAACAAAAACACACTACTACCCCCTGAGAACTTACACGCATGAGGTATCGAGCTTCATTTTGACGTCTTCTCAGGCCGTTGCATCTTTGCCTCTTTCCAATCCATCTCAATCAAAGCCATATATTGTACAACCCTTGTCCCTTCGAGCCAAAGAATACGAACTGGGAAGTCTACCATTATCAAGTGCTTTCCTGACTTTTTCTCTACTCTTTCCAGTTCAGAGCTGGTTTTCTCGGAAAGGCAGACGAAATTAGCAGTGACATCGCTTCTGGGGTTGTGTTGTATGTTTGCATTCCAGTAGTACCCAAAGGTCCCAGTCAAACTGTAAGCAGTGTGCAAATACGTAGTGAGAGACGGGCGCTGCTTTACAGAGCTTACAAGCTAAATACACCAGACCAACAAAAGGGGATGAGAGGCAGAGAGGTAACAAGATGTGCTCACGGTCAAGAGCAGCGGCAGAGCCAGGTATCGAATCTATGACTTCTAAAATATAGGACAGGGGTAGGCAACCTATGGCACGCATGCTGCTTTCAGTGGCACTCACACTGCTCGGGTCCTGGCCACCAGTCCGGGGGGCTTTGCATTTTAATTTAATTTTAAATGAAGCTGCTTAAACATTTTAAAAACCTTATTTACTTTGCATACAATAGTTTAGTTATATATTATAGACTTATAGAAAGAGACCTTCTAAAAACGTTAACATGTATGACTGGCACGCGAAACCTTAAATTAGAGTGAATAAATGAAGACTCGGCACACCACTTCTGAAAGGTTGCCGACCCCTGATATAGGACATTAACTCCTAATTTAGTGGCTTATTCCTTAGACCACCCGGCCTCGCACTAGTGGAAGGAGTGATTGTCATAAATACTTTGGATACAAGTTGGTTTAAACATTCATCATAATTCAAGAGAAAAAGGGTCTGGCCTTGGGCTCCTGGCACAGGACTGGGAGCAGGGATTCCAGTTCTAGCTCTGCCACTGCCTCCCTGCGTGACTCACCTTCATTAGAAACAAGAGGGATGCGTGCCAGGTGCTGAAGTGACTGATTCCTAAAAAACTAAGCTTGGAATGTTCCAAAACTGAGCATACATTGTGAGCCCTGTGTGTCAGTGAGCGTGAGGACAGTGCCTAACATACTGGGAGGTGACACCAGAATGCAAACAACAATAGGAGCTGGTTCCAGCTTCATTTACAATTACAGCTGTGTTTGAAGCGTATGTGGAGATGAGCACAATGTCTTAAAAAGAATTTTGCTCTACATTGGTAAGATTTGGGGTTGCAAACAGGGCTTTGGAGTGGAGCCTGGAGCTGGAGCGTGGAGCAGCTCCGGAGCAGTGGAGCTGCAGGTTTTTGCCTGGAGCTGGAGCACAGTTCCAAAGCCCTGGTGGCAAACTCTAGCAACTCTGATTAAATGAGAAGCAGAACTGTCAGTCTGCAATAGTGCATTTTTTTTTTTTTTTTTTTTTAAACAGAACCTGCTTGAACCTGGGGTGAAGCGGCATCTCTCTTGATGGGCTTCATAACTCAGGATAAAGCCCAGAGCCTGAGCATGCAAACACTCATGAGACTAGTCCCATGGATCCAGCAGGACAACTCATATGAGTAATGCTAACTCCCAGACCAGTTACAGGATTCTCCACATTAATTCAGTGAGCTGTGATGATTATCTTATTTACTTACAGTAAATATTTTGACAGACAAATAGGCTTCTTTACATATCCTGGCACATGATGAAAACAATCAGACTCGCTTTAGAAAATAGCTGCATATAAATGAATGTCAATAATCTACTTCCATTTAGCATTCTGGTAAAGTTCACTGTGCATAGATGGAATTAATGTAGCAAAAACAAAAATACAATTTAGCTCGCCCTCTTGTGTCTCTAAGAAGTAATTCAGATTGGGCTAATGTAAACTATACACACCATGGAGACCAATACTGCAGCCATTCACCGCTGTCTATAGCAGTAATATAAATATTCAGTTGCTATTCTGATAATGTTCTCTAGAGAGCATATTAAATATTTTAAATATAAAGAGGTACTGTATATGACTGTAGTAATGAACTCAAAATATCACTGATTAACTCCATTGACTTCAATGTCGTTAACTACGAGTTAATTGTATGCAGTGTGTTTTAGAATGATTGTACGTAACCAACCAACCTTAGCTCTCAGATGTGTGTGCAGTTCCATTGACACAGTGGGAGTCCCGCATATCGCTCTGAGGACAGAATTTATCCCATAGTTTTTCATCTAGTGCTAATTTCCTTTGGCTAGATTAACAATTGCCTGTGAGATTCATATGTTCTAAGGTCAGAAGGGACCATCATGACCATCTAGTCTGCCCTACTGCATAACACAGGTCATATTCCTGTTTGAACTACAACATATATTTTAGAAAGCCATCCAATCTGGATTTAAAAGTTTCCAGTGCTTGAAAATCCGCCATACTCCTTGGTAAACTGATCCAATGACTGTTAAAAATGTGTGCCTCATTTCAAGTCTGAATTTGTCTAGCTTCAGCTTCCAGTCATTACACCTTTGTCTGCTAGATTGCAGAGCTCTTTCTTATCAAATTCCTATGCCACATGTAGATACTTACAGACTGTGATCAAGTCGCCCCTTTCTTTTTGATAAACTAAACAGGATTGAGCTCCTTCAGTCTCTCATAAGTAAGATTGACCAAAACAGTGGGAAACGTTCTCATGTTATATTCTGACCCTCCTCAGTTTTTCAGCATCCTTCATCAAGTGTGGACACCAAAATTGGACATAGTATTTCAGTAGAGGTCACACCAGTGCCAAATACAGGCGTAATATAACTTAGAATATCAGGGTTGGAAGGGACCAAAGTCATCAAATCCAACCCCCTGCTCAAAGGGGGCGGGGGAGGCAATCCCCAGACAGATTTTTACCCCAGTTCCCTAAGTGGCCCCCTTAAGGATTGAACTCACAACCCTGGGTTTAGCAGACCAATGCTCAAACCACTGAGCTAGCCCTCCCCTTCTCTACTCCTGCTTGCTATTCCCCTATTTATGCATCCAAGGATCTCATTAGCTCTTTTGGCCACGGCATCATATTAGGAACTAACATTCAGCATTTTAGCCAGCATGACACCCTAGTCTTTTTCAGAGTCACTGTTTCCCAGGATGGAGTCTCCCATCCTTTTAGTATGGCCTACGTTCGTTGTCCCTAGAACTATGACATTGTTGGCCATATTGCAATGCGTATTGTTTGTTTGCTCACATGCAATCCAGAGTACTCTATATCAGTGATCTGTCCTCTTCATCGTTTACCATTCCCCAAATCTTTGTGTCATCTGCAAACTTTCAGTGATGATTTTGTTTTCTTCCAGGTCATCGATAAAATATTAAATAGCATAGGGCCAAGAACCAATCCCTGAGGGACCTCATAGGAAACACCTGATGGTGATGATTCCCCATTTACAATTACATTTTGAGACCTAGCAGTTAACCAGTTTTTAATCCATTTAATGAGTGCCAGTGCTGATTTTTGTCTCATTCCAGTTTCTTAATCAAAATGCTGTGTGGTACCTAGTCAAATGCCTTATTAAATAGTCCAGGTATATCACATCAACACTACTACCTTTTATCAACCAAACTTGTAATCTCAGCAAAAACAATCAAGTTAGTTTGAGAAGATCTATTTTCCATAAACCCGTGTTGATTGGCATTAATTATATTGCCCCTCACCCTTAATTCTTTATTAATCAAGTCCTGTGTCATCCACTCCATTATTTTCCTTGGCATCAATGTCAGGCTGACAGGCCTATAATTATCTGGATCATCCCATTTAACCTTTTAAAATTCTGGCATAACATTAGGTTTCTTCCAGTCCTCTGAACTTTTCCCACTGTTCCAAGACGTAAATCAACATTAACAATCCAGAGAGCTAATCAGTCAGCTCTTAACTTGCATTCAGGAGGTGGTTTTTTTTTTTAATCTGGAGCTGCTAGTTTTAAAATGTCTGTCTTTATTAGCTACTGTTTAATATCCTCCTGTGTTACTGTTGGAATGGAAAGTATTTATCCTCATCCTCATGATATGAATACATCATCTAGCTTTTACCCAAACACAGAACAGAAATATTTACTAAATACTTCTACCTTTTCTGCAAAATTGACAATTGTACCATTTCCATCTAGTAATAGACCAATTCCATTGTTAGAATTCCTTTTGTTCTTAGTATACTTTAAACTCTTTTTTATTGTCCCTAAATCAGCAGGCCATTGATTTCTCTTTGTGGCCTTTTGCATCCCTGATCAATTTTCTACAATTCCTAGTTTTTCATTTATATTCATGCTATACACTTCTCCGTTTTTCCATTTATTATATTTTTAAAGCTGGTTTTACTTCCCCTCTAAGCCAGATTGTTTTGTGTTTTTGCTTTTTGTTTCAACCTATATAACCTTTCTCAATTGTGGATTTTGGGACATTTTAATCAAATAATCTTTAGAAGTTCTCAATTATCATTCATGTTTTTCTATTCAGTTTCTTTCTCCCATGTGATTTTGGCTCATGATCACTTTCAGCTTCATGAAATTAGCCCTTTTAAAGCACCGTGTATATATATCACTGGTTTGGACTCGATTCTGTTTACACACAAAAAATGATCATTTGCCACCTAAGCACCCACTAATTTTTACTTCTGTAATCAATTCCCCTTTCTCTGTGAAGACAAAGTCTAATATAGAATTCCCCTGCGTTGGATGAAACACTTTTTGAGTTAAGAAATTGTCATGTATTATAATTAGAAATTCTGAAGAAAATTTAGTAATGTAAGACCTCCAGCATATGTCACTCAGATTGAAGTCCCCCATTAATGATGCAGCTTCTTTTCTATATGTTATAGATAGGTCATAAGGAGCCAGTTGTCCTGTTCCCTGGTGTGATTTGATGGTCTGTAGCAGACACCAACCCATACCCTAACTTGTGCTTTGTCTCTCAGGACATTGATCCATAAGCATTCAAGTTCATTTGCTTTCTAGTTGTTGATGACTTGGAAACTGGTAATGCCATCTTTGACACACAGTGCCATTCCCCCTCCCCTTTTTGCCACTCGATCTTCCCTAAATAGGTTATAATCATTGATTTTAGCATTCATTCATGTGAATCTTCCCACCAGGTTTCACTATACCAAGAAGGTTGATTTTGCACTTATAAATGAACAATTCCAATTCCCTTTGTTACCCAGGCTCCTAGCTTTGGTACATACGGAATTAGAGAATTTCTCTTCACATCCCTTGGTGCCTTAATTCCTTCTGTTCTCAACATCATGATTTAGTTTTAAATGAGTGCTTATTTGTTCCCCTTTTTTTCACCCTCCCCTCTTGTTGTTTGTTTAATGCCTTTCTGACTATACTGGACAGCCAGTCCCCTAGAAGAATGGCTCCCCTTCTACTGAGAAGGAGGGCATCCTAATTCTATCCCCCTCTCCCCATAAGAGGTGGACCAATGTTCCACAAAACCTAAACCCTCTACTTTACACTACTTACTCACCCAGCTGTTCATTTCCAGAATCTTCTGCCTTCTGTCTTCCTTCACTCATGGGATAGGAAAGCTCTGTTAGAAGATCACTTGGACATTCTTTTTCTTCGGGAACATTCAGAGTTCCCTGAAGTCATCTCTATTCTCTGAGGTATCCTGCAAAGCATTGTCATTAGTGCTGACATGCATCTATCAGCAGTGGTTCCTGGCGTATTGACTTCAGAATCCTAACCAATCTTGGAATGACATCCTGTATCTTGTCTCCAGGAAGACAGCACACCATCCTGTTGTCTCTTGCAGAATGTTCTTTCCATTCTTCTTAGTACAGAATCCCCAACAAGGATCATCAGCCTTCCATGGACAGTTGGAGATCTCTTTGTGCACATACTTGATTGTCTTGTAGGTTGGGCTGAAAAGCCATTAGCAGGTATGTCCCATACAACTCTCCATTCCATTCATCCAGCTTGATTGTCAGAGATGTTTTCTGCAGTTTCCAGCCTGAGAACAGAACGAGTGGCTACATCTAGCTTTGTGAAGTTCTTCCTAGTCCTCTTCTCTCTAGTAATCAAAGCCTTCCCTTCCACTTTTGCTTACAGCTATGTAGAATGCCACCTGGTCCTCTTGCCTCTAGAGACTATGAACAGCCAAGCTTCCTCTAGTTACCACTTTTTCTGATTCCTTGCTGACCAGTTCCTTTCTGGACTTTGAGATGGTGATGCTTCCTGGATCTGATTCTCCAAAAACACCTCAGCCTTTCTGGTGCTCCACAGTGTCTGTAATTGTCCTTCCAGACCACGTATCTTTTCTTACAGCACAGCCACCAGTTTGCATGTCATACAGAGAAAGTCCCTTCTGGCTTTGGGCAGGAAAGAAAACATGGTGTGTTCATTGCAGTCACAACCACTATTTCATTGCTGGCCATAAGAAAGTATGTAATATTCAGTTTAAGGCACAAAGACTGTAACTGATCAACAGTTACCGAATCAACAGATGCATTTGGTTCATGTAAGAGAAAATTGTCACATGGTTGCATTTTAATTCTAAGTCCACTTATCATAGTCTGAACACTGAAGAAAAATCAGCAAAAAATAGCAGAAGCAAGGAAACTGCATTAAACAACATCTGTTCACACTCTGCCTGCTTTGTTGCTGTTAGTCCCTCAGTTCCGTGCACAGCAAACACACGTTCACGCTAACAAAAAAGTTTGTGGCAAAGATGTATATTCTCCCTTCTGAATGAGTAGGAGTCTCTGAAATTTCTGCTTTTACAAAGCACAAATCTTGATTGAAGCTTCCATGGAGCCCAAGTAGTTCCTCATATTGCAGAAGCTGTCACGAGCAAAGTGAACTCTCATTAGCATCTATCACAGGAGATCATTTTTTCCTTTTAATTTGCCTGAGTTGCTTAAATTTTCCTTAGTAGCGCAGAGCAGTCCAGGAAAAAGTCACCTTTTATTTGTTTCCTTTTACCCTACATGCGTGGCCCTGAAAATCCTAAACCTGCCAGAGCCAAGTGGACATGCTCAGTATTCCTACAGCTTACACAGCTGTGACCGACTTGTCCAAGAAGGAATCAGAGCCCATTCAGCATGGGAGCCCATTTTCCAGTCCCTGGAAAAATCATGGAGCAGGTCCTCAAGGAATCAATTATGAAACACTTAGAGGAGAGGATAGTGATCAGGAACAGTCAGCATGGATTCACCAAGGCAAGTCATGCCTGACTAACCTAATTGCCTTCTATGATGAGATAACTGGCTCTGTGGATGAGGGGAAAGCAGTGGATGTGTTATTCCTTGACTTTAGCAAAGCTTTTGATACGGTTTCCCACAGTATTCTTGCCGCCAAGTTAAAGAAGTATGGGCTGGATGAATGGACAGTAAGGTGGATAGAAAGCTGGCTAGATCGTCGGGCTCAACGGGTAGTGATCAATGGCTCCATGTTTAGTTGGCAGCTGGTTTCAAGCGGAGTGCCCCAAGGGTCGGTCCTGGGGCCAGTTTTGTTTAATATCTTTATTAATGATCTGGAGGATGGTGTGGACTGCACTCTCAGCAAGTTTGCAGATGACACTAAACTGGGAGGCGTGGTAGATACACTAGAGGATAGGGATCGGATACAGAGGGACCTAGACAAATTAGAGGATTGGGCCAAAAAAAAACCTGATGAGGTTCAACAAGGACAAGTGCAGAGTCCTGCACTTAGGACGGAAGAATCCCATGCACTGCTACAGACTAGGGACCGAATGGCTGGGTAGCAGTTCTGCAGAAAAGGACCTAGGGGTCACAGTGGACGAGAAGCTGGATATGAGTCAACAGTGTGCTCTTGTTGCCAAGAAGGCTAACAGCATTTTGGGCTGTATAAGTAGGGGCATTGCCAGCAGATCGAGGAACGTGATCGTTCCCCTTTATTCGACATTGGTGAGGCCTCATCTGGAATACTGTGTCCAGTTTTGGGCCCCACACTACAAGAAGGATGTGGAAAAATTGGAAAGAGTCCAGAGGAGGGCAACAAAAATGATTAGGGGTCTGGAGCAAATGACTTATGAGGAGAGGCTGAGGGAACTGGGATTGTTTAGTCTCCAGAAGAGAAGAATGAGGGGGGATTTGATAGCTGCTTTCAACTACCTGAGGGGGGGTTCCAAAGAGGATGGAGCTCGACTGTTCTCAGTGGTGGCAGATGACAGAACAAGGAGCAATGGTCTCAACTTGCAGTGGAGGAGGTCTAGGTTGGATATTAGGAAAAACTTTTTCACTAGGAGGGTGGTGAAGCACTGGAATGCGTTACCTAGGGAGGTGGTGGAGTCTCCTTCTTTGGAGGTTTTTAAGGCCCGGCTTGACAAAGCTCTGGCTGGGATGATTTAGTTGGGAATTGGTCCTGCTTTGAGCAGGGGGTTGGACTAGATGACCTCCTGAGGTCCCTTCCAACCCTGATATTCTATGATTCTATTCTATTCTATTCTATGATTCTATGCTGGGCAGAAGTAGAATCTGCTGCTACAGAGGAAATTTCTAATCCACTTGGTCATCCATTAACTCAGTGAGTAAACACCCCAGGCTTAGCCTTCATTCCTCTGTAGAAGCACCCTTCATCAGGAACATTCTCCATAAAGTCCCTTAAAAGTCTAACTATATTAATTTGTAGGGAAATCCTTTCCTTCTATCTTACATATCTCCCAGTCCCTACTATTTCCTTACTGTTCCCTATGTCCTAAATGTCCCCAATTCAGGTAAAAATCATGCTCCAGGATGGAACATTTGTTACCTGATTATTTTCTTTCTGGTAGTCCTATTTTACCACCCTGATCCCCTCCTGCCACCCCAAACAATTCTCTTCATGTATAAAGTCCATCTTTGATCATCTCCACAGGGTCCATATGGGGAGTGAATATGATTTAACAGGTGTTATGGCCACATCTTAATAAGAATTTAGTGTTTCAAAACAGTGCTGGAACTATTCATCCAGAATGAGGGAAGAAGGGGTGTGTGTGACCAAACTCCAGCGCCTCCTAAATGCATCTGAGATGCTTTCAGTATTTATAGGAAGAGAGGTGCAATCCAAATATCCTGGACTGAGGGCGAGGTCAATCCTAAAAGGCAATCCTCAGAGTAACACATTTTTTCACTACCTGAAAACAAAATGGAAGTCAATGCAGATCACAGTACAGTGAATCCATACCCAAATTCTCTGGGCATTCTAGTTATAGCAATCCTACCTCTGTGTCATCTGAGTCTGGAGAGTCTTTATGGGTGCTTTCTCTGCAGATGTTGATCCTGCCTTGTTCTATCTTCTCTACTAATATACTTGTAGTGTAAATGAGGAGCAAAAGCTACATTAATCTGCACTTTTTTTGGAAAAACATGTTGCATATGGAACTTCCATTAAAGTCTTGGGAACTGCTTCTGCATATTACTCCTAAGGGAATTCTGTGCCAAAAAAATAAAAATTCTGCACCAAAAAATAAAAATTCTGCACACAATATTTTAAACTTCTGCAAATTTTATTTGTCAATAAATAAATGTGGAGGCTCCAGCATGGCAGTGGGGAGCACAAGCCACTGGCTGCACAGAGGTGGGAGATCACCCTGCAGCCCCCGTCCCTCCCCCCAGGACGCAGACTGACCCTGACACAGCACAAGGGCCAGGCCTGCCCCAGAAACACCCCAGGGCCCTGCCCCTCCACACCAGGCACAGCAGGTGTGGGGCAGGTAGGTTCAGCCCAGCAGGATCCAAATGTGGAGGGGCTTAGTGTGTGGGGAATCCAGGTGTGGGGTGAGACAGTTCTGTGTGGAGCAATCTGTGTGTGGGTAGCTTAGTGGGGGGGATCTGGAGGCACAGTGGCTCATTGGGGGTTCTGGGTGCAGAGGTAATGGGACTCTGCAGAGGGGTCCCGGTGAAGATGGTTGGGGCTCAGCAGGGGGGGTCTGGGTATGAGGGGATGGCACTCGGGGGTCAAGTGTGGGGGGGTTCAGCATGGGGGGTTCTGGATGCTGGGGGAGTGGGGCTTGGGATGGGAGTTCATGGGGGGGGCTCAGTGACGGGTAGTCTCAGTTCAGGGATGGGGTCTGGATGCAGGGAATGAGGCTCAGTGGGGTGGGGGTTTGGGTGCAGGCGGCTCGTTGGGGAGGTTCTGGGTGCGGGCAGGTGAGGCTCAACAGTGGGGTCTGGGTACGGGGGGGGTCCAGATGCATGGGTGGTGGATGGGGAGCAGCTCCCCCTATAGTGACCCCTCCCCCTGCAGCTGAGGCGTGATGGGGCAGGAAGTGGGGAGGGGACAGAGCTTCCCACAGCCAGGGAAAGTTTCTGGTGGTGCGTCTGACCTGGCCACGGCTGCTCCTTGCAGGGGAAGAGGAAGTCCCTTCCTTCCCCGTCCCCAGTCCAGCCAGGACTAGCAGCTGGGCCCGGTGCAGGGTAAGAGCCACCAGCCAGGGCATTCCCAGCTCCACCCCCGGCTGTGATTTACCTCTCTACCAACTGCGCTGGGTGCCTGAAACAATGCACCTGCTCTGCTGGGGAGGGGCGCGTGACCATTCTTGCGGCTTCCCTTTGCTTCCCTGTCAGAAAGTGATTTTTCTGCAGGGAAGCAAAGAAATCTTCGGGGATATGAATTCTGCACACGTGCAGTGTTGCAGAATTCCTCCAGGAGTAGCATATGCAAGGGCCCAACTTGCTTTTAAATGCCTTGTTGAATAATGCACAGAAATAGGTTAAAGAAATATTTGGGGCTTCCCTGTGTTTTAATTTAACATTTGTGCAGGAAAGGAAAAGGAAATCAACATATGTGACGCGCTTTTGCACTGTATACGTTGCTACATCCACCAGTTAATGGTTAATTTGTAAGGAGAATTGTTCCCTGGCAGTTCAGAACGGAGTGCAGACTGTGCCACTCCACTGATTTTCAATTTTCCGGGATGACTTGCGTCTATAAACAAAATCTCTGACTTCTCAATTGGAAATGGGTAGGCATGTAGGTGAGTGCCCCATGAACATCACAGCTGGATGCAACATGAGGCCTTGATCCTTCAAACCCTTTTTTACCCTAATAATCCGACTGACTTCTAGGGTAGTACAAGTTTGCCAAATCAGGCCTGTAGGGTAGTTTTCGTGAAACAATCAAAGGGAAGAGTGGGCCAGGCCTCCCCTTCCCACCAGGAACATAAACGACAGCTGCACTTCAATCAGTTTGGGATTCTGAAATAAAGGAAAACAGAAATATTAGCAATGCACCAACCTGCATCTACCTCAGTAAGCTTTGTAACCCATGGGCTAGAGCATCCCCGCCCACAGAAATGCCTGGCAGAGGAAAACGTGTGAGGAATCCCATGTGTGCATCTTCCTTGAGAGTTTGCCCCACCCCTGGAATGACCCGCAGAACTGGAAGATCCCAGGCAGCCACAGTAAAGCAGGAACATCTTCGTGAAGACCTTTGCTTCCAAGGAACTGTAGGGCCATATGCGCTGATGCTGCCTGTTCTCTGAATTGCTGGCAGAATGGCTCTGTGCTACCAGGACCCTCTCTGGTGGCACATGCCGCCCCCACCAGATTTCTGTGCATGCTGAACTGCCCTTACAGGGCTTGCTCTGCTCAGCCTGCTGGGAGGAAGGGGGGCTTTGTCCTTCTCCCTCTGTGCCTCCCCCCCGGCACGTTTCCAGCTCACTTAGCCCCTCCCCCTGACAGCCAGGCCAGATGGAGCCGCTCCTCCTGCTGAGTGAGGGTGGCCTAGGGTAGGGTTACCATACGTCCTCTTTTTCCCGGACATGTCCGGCTTTTCGGCACTCAACCCCCCGTCCGGGGGGAATTGCCAAAAAGCCGAACATGTCCGGGAAAATGGCGGCTCTGCTCCTCCCCTGACTCTTCAGCTCTGTTTAAGAGCCGAGCTGCCCGAGCGCTATGGGCTTCGGGCAGCCCCCTTGCCTCCAGACCCCAGCCGCCGGCCAGGCACTTCCCCTCCCGGGCTCCGGCGGCGCGGGGTCCGGAGGCACGGGGGCTGCCCGAAGCCGGTAGCGCTGGGGCAGCTCGGCTCTTAAACAGAGCCGAAGAGTCACGGGAGGAGCAGAGCCTCCAGCCGCGGCGGCTCTGCTCCTCCCCGACTCTTCGGCTCTGTTTAAGAGCCGGGCATGGGGGCTGCCCAAAGCCGGTAGCGCTCGGGCAGCCCGGCTCTTAAACAGAGCCGGGCTGCCCGAGCGCTACCGGCTTCAGGCAGCCCCCATGCCTCTGGACCCTGCGCCGCCGGAGCCCGGGAGGGGAAGTGCCCGGCTGGGGGCACAGGGTCCGGAGGCAAGGGGGCTGCCCGAAGCCCAAGCGCTACCGGCTTCATGGTTTGCCGGGCAGCCTCCAGACCCTGCGCCCCCGGCTGGGCGCTTCCCCTCCCGGGCTCCAGCTGCGCTGGGCAAGCGCTGGCCAGGGGCGCAGGGTCTGGGGGCTGCCCGGCAAACCGTGAAGCCGGTAGTGCTCGGGCAGCCCTTTCCCCGTGGCTGGGAGTGGGAGGGAGGAGGGGGCGGAGTTAGGGCGGGGAAGGGGTGGAGTTGGGCGGGGCTGGGGGTGGGGAAATGGGCGGGGCCAGGGCCCGTGGAGGGTCCTCTTTTTTTATTTCATAGATATGGTAACCCTAGCCTACGGTGACCAGCTGTCCCGGTTTTTTAGGGACAGTCCCGATTTTGGGGTCTTTTTCTTATATAAGCTCCTATTACCCCCCACCCCCACCCCGATTTTTCAAACTTGCTGTCTGGTCACCCTAGAGTGGCCGCTCTGGGTGGCTACCTCGGTGCAGTGTGGTGGCTGTTTGCGAAAGCCTGGCTGGGGAGGCGGAGGCAGCTTGCCCCCTCTGCTCCCCACCAGGCCCAGCTGCTGGGGAGAGGGGCCGAACGAACTGGAGCCTCCCCCGGTACATTTCCGACTCGTTTGGCCCCTGTCTCTGGCAGCCAGGCCCAGTTGGGGAGTGAACTGCCACTGCCTCCCCAGCCAGGCTCTCTCACAGGCAGCTGCCACACTGCACAGAGGCAGCCACCCAGGGTGTAGGGTTGCCAGCGCTCCAGGATTGACCTGGAGTCTCCAGGAATTAAAGATTATGTCATGGGATGAAATCTCCAGGAATACGTCCAACTAAAATTGGCAACCCTACCAGGGCGGCCACTCTCACCTGGCGTGAGGAACAGCTCTGTCCCACCCCCTCCACTCCCCGCCTGAACCCGGGTGCTGGGGACAGGGGCCAAGCGAGCTGGAAACGTGCTGGTGGGGAGAGGGAGCTGCAGCAGGAAAAGGAGAGAGCCCCTCCTTACAGGAAACTTTGGTGGGGAGAGCGCAGCAGCCCCAGACAAGGCACAGAGTCATGGGGGAAGGCGCCAGGCACAGGTTCCCTCTGCTCAGCCCATGTTAGGGGCATTGCCTGCACCCATCCCCCCGCTGAGGTGTCCGTGAGGGCACAGGGCTCCGGAGTCCAGGGAGAAATTGTGTTGTTGTGAGCGCTCTTCCCCTCAACCCCAGTCGGTGGAATTGGCAGCTTTGACCCAGGGAGGTGAGGCTGGAAGGTTCCTCCCAGAGATGACAATCAGGTCCTCCCCCCTTAAATGGTGCCCTCCCAATATCATCAGGTACAAATCATCTCTGCAGAGGGGCCCTGCTGAAAAAAGGACCAGACTGGTGCTGTTTTACCTTTCACTAGTAATCTATGTAGGGTTAATTGGGTGATGATGTGTGCCCTACCAACCTCCAATCCCCTCACCCCACTCCCCCGTAACAGGATGCTATTAACAGCTATAAATGGAGCCCTTTGGAAGCCAGCAGTCTGGTCACTTAAAACACCCAGGCACTGGAAGTAGTTAGACCAGGAGGGACTTTGGTTGTTTGGGTTAGGAAGGGTAGAAGGGATCACTTGCACCTGTAGAGCATGATGAGCTAATGAGCCCACCAGCTGCATACCGTGAGAAGAAAGCAAACAGTATAAAAAGCTGAGCTAGGGAGCAGGAAAGGGGGTTTCATATGACTGTGGCTATGTAGTGACATACCTGGAGTACAAAAAGCAATACAGAGACTCAGGGGAGGATGCTGCTAGACTATGTGTATTGCTTAATTCACAAAGAGGGCTTACCACCCAGGGCTTCCAGGAGATGAAGGAAGGGCTTGTTCCTAAGTGGGGGGGTGTCTGGGATCTACTTGTCAGCCAGAACCAGGAAGGGTTGGTAGGTGGCCTGTGAGAGGCCAGGCTGAGCCCGGAAAAGCTGGAGGAGCTGATGTGGTGGCTGGTAGACCAACAGCAGGAGATGCTGCGGATGCTGCAGGTATTCCAGCAGACTGAGCGACAAGCTCTGCTGGGGTGGCAGGTGGAGTAACAGTGGGTGTTTCAGGAATTCATGAAGGAGCAGACCAAGGAACAGCAGCAATTACAAAACACGATGAGTCCTTCCGGGGGAATAGAAGTTGAGGGGGGCTAAGACTCTGTAAAACTGGCCCCAGGGGTGATCCTGATGTGTTCCAACTGACGTTTGAAAGAATTGTGTGCTGGGATAAAGGGTTATGGGCTGTACAATTAGCCCCTTATTTGGTGGGAGACACCCAAGCCACTTACATGGCATTGAGCGAGGAGCAGGCCAAGAACTATGATGTGTTAAGGGCTGCTATATTGGACCCAGTAGGCTCGTCAGCTGAAATGTACCTATAGAAATTTAGGGCAGCTAGGTGGATTTAAGGGTACAGTCCAGGAATTTAATGATTGGGCCACCCAATGGTTGAGGCCTAGGGGGCAAGATGTCAAAGTGGACATGAATGCAGTGATATTAGAGCAGTTTATGCAAAGTTCCCAGATACCACTGAGGTCTAGTGTGGTGACACAAAGCAGAGATGATGGAGACAGTGGTAAGATTTGCCGAGGAGTTTATGGAAGCAGAATTTCCAAGGAAAGTGGCTTGTCCTACGCAAGCAGGGGAAGGGGTGAGATCCCTCAAACAGTAAGGCCTGTGACTGAGAGAGACAAGAAGGAAAAAAAGGCCATTTTGTCTAGTTGAGCTATAACCTGCTACCAGTGCTGGGGGAAAGCCCACGTTAAGCAGGACTACCTGTCTATGGAATGAGGACTGGGGGAATATTGTGGCTGGACTGGGAGAGAGTAAAAACAATGATTGTTAAGGTGGGCAGAAGGCCAGAGATGGGAGTTATTGATTCAGTGGCCAGTTGCTCATTTGTGCAGAGCAGGCTGGTTAAACTGCAGTGGTTTTGGGAGGGGGACACTCTAGGCATAGTGTGCATACATGGGTAGAAAAACACTTATCCAGTGGCAGTAGTCCCACTAGGGGAACGGGAGTTTCTAGATGGAACAGGGTTGGGGTAGTGGGAATGTGGTCCCATCTTGTCAGCATGGGATTGATTGGAACCCATGAAGGGAAGCCCAGTGGAAGGAACGTCAATGGAGGGCAGAAAACAGGGTGACTGTGGTGCAGCATGGTATCCAAAGCCCACAAGGAGGGAGGGAACCCTAGACAGAGACTAACAAGCCAAGAAAGTGGAGCCCAGGTAGGAAATACTGGGGCAAAAGAGAAGCTGGAGAAGGGAGTGAAGATGCAGTGGTCACCCATACAAGAACAACCCCCCAAAAAAGTGGGAGGTGAATCCAACAGCTAGTGGTTCCAGAGGCAAGGAAAGTCCCCAGGGGCTTAAGACCTAAGGGGAGCAGAGGCCATCAGATGGTGTTGCTGGCAAGGGAGGATGTCATGGCTTGCTCTACGAAGGATAGGATAGATCCATGGCAAAAGTCTGTGGGTTGTCCCTGATGTGATGGCCTGTGGGATGAAATGGAATTGTGGGGTAGACCCACACCTAAAGAGTGCTTATTCTGTGGATGGAGAATGGGAAACCATCAGAGCCTACGGAAAGGAAGACTAAGGGTACGTCTACACTACCCTCCGGATCGGTGGGTAACGATCGATCTATCGGGGATCGATTTATCGCATGTAGTGTAGACGCGATAAATCGATCCCTGGTCGCTCTCCCGTCGACTGCTGAACTCCAGCTCGGCGAGAGGCGGAAGTAAAGTCGACGGGGGAGCCACGGCAGTCGATCCCGCGCTGCGAGGATGCGAAGTAAGTAATTCTAAGTCGATCTAAGATACGTCGACTTCAGCTACGCTATTCTCGTAGCTGAAGTTGCATATCTTAGATCGATTCCACCCCCCCAGTGTAGACCCCAGGCCTAAGGGAACTCCAGAGGTGATGAGAGAGTGCTGCCCCTATAAGGAAAGTAGAGCATGATCAGGGAGAAAACTGATCCCCAGTGGGAAAGGGGGGACTGTAGCCAAGCTGGGAAACCTAAAGCGGGGAGGTATGTAACAGGGGGCTGTTGGTAACTATAAACTGAGCCCTTTGGAAACCAGCACCCTGGTCACTTAGAACACCCAGGGCACTGTGTGCTCTGAGTAGAAGGGACTTAGGTGGTTTGGGTTTGGGAGGGTAGAAGGGATCACTTGCACTTGTACAGAGCCTCATGAGCTAATGAGGTAAATAGCCCACTAGCTGGAGAGCTGTGAGGAAAAGCAAACTGTATAAAAGCTGAGCCAGGGAGTAAGAAAGGGGGCATCACATAACTGCTGCTATGTTGTGATGTATCTGGAGCATAAAGAGCAATAAAGACATGTGGTGGAGGAGCCCTGCTGGACTGTGTGTGCTGCTTAATTCTTAGAGAGCTTACCAGCCAGGGTTTCCCAACTCAGGCCAGCCCATTCCCTGCCTTGTGTGGGGTGGAAGGTGGAACTGGAACACCAGAGAGCCACAAACATGGTTGCTTCGCGATGGTGCAGTCTGGCTGTGACACACCACCTGCCTTTGGTAAGCAGTTTGCTGACACAGACTGTACCACTTCAGCAACAATAGTATTCCAAGTTCTTCCTGGGCTATGGTAATGCATGTTCCAAAAACTGCACAGGGAAAAACAATTCTAAGTAGCACAAAAGCCTATAACACCCCTTTTACATGCTTGTAAAAACAGTGGGGCATCAATCCTTCCCATACTATACATGACCCTCAACTATTGCTTGAGGATTATAAGCAGCCCACCCTTTCCTATTAGCTTTGTTACAAAAGCCTGTAGTAGGAGCTATGGTGGACAGCACTCATGTTCCCACATAGCTAATCAGCTGAAGAGGGCTGTGATGGAGTTCAAACCAAAGTTCTACGTCTCAGTTGCTTCTTCTGTCAGGACTCTTACCACTGGTACCAACGGATTCTTCATAAGGTCTATAGAGAAATGGCAGCATGCTGCTCTTTTGCATCCCCAAATAGACCATTCTACTTTAAACACACATTCTCCCCCCATGAAAGAGAAATGCAAATCAATACTTTAATAGTTGGGCACCTGGATTCCTCCTTTCGAAGCATTGGACAGTGGCCAATGTCCAAAGTAGGATATTAGACAAGATGGATCGATGGTCTCATTTGCTATTTCCTGTGTCTTGCATAATACTATCTGATATTTGGTTGCAGCCTTGCAAAATACAGTGGAAAAGATCAGGTTGGAGACTCCTATCCAGCACTCCAGAAGACACAAAGTAGTGAATCTCACACATTACACAAAGCAACTGCCAATGCCCAAACCAGGGCCGGCTCCAGGCACCAGCTTCTCAAGCAGGTGCTTGGGGCGGCGGCTCCGGAGAGGGGCGGCATGTCCAGGTATTCTGCGGCAATTCGGCGGACGGTCCCTCACTCCGCCTGGGAGCGAAGGACCTCCTGTCGAATTGCCGCCGCAGATCGCGATCGCGGCTTTTTTTTTGTTTTGTTTTATTTTGGCTGCTTGGGGCGGCCAAAACCCTGGAGCCGGCCCTGGCCCAAACTAATTTTTTTCTTATAGGAAAAAATAATCCTGTCACTATCTGTGTAAATTGGCACCTGCTTTTAGGTCAATTATGATGCTGTTGTTTGAACACCACTCTCTAAACACTGACATACCTAATACACCGAGCACTGGTTGGGTTTGTTAGCTCTAAACCAATAAATGCACTGTGTATTAATAAGATCTCTTGTAAATGATATCAGGATTTCAAGAAATTTCTATTTAAATAGTTAATTATGTCTTTAAAATATGTCAGATGATATACAGTGGCAGTACAAATCAAGTATACTAATACAATCTCTTTCCATGCATGATTTTGCCAAAAGGCTGCTGCTAATAGAGCTAATCTGGTGGTTAAAAAACAAAACACCTTATTTGCAAATATTTTAGCTAATATAAGTGCTGGGTTCGGTTCTCTATAATTCATGGAGTCTTATATGTTGGTCTTGAGTATTCGAACAACAGCTAAGCATTTGTGAAAATGTTTGTGGATTATGTCACAGTTTTGACATGAATGATTATTCATGCCATGAACTGCATTGTTCCTTGTGTGCTGTTCTCTTGTCTAAAACATTGGTCAAAGAGTCAGGAAGCAGAAACAGTACATTAGGATTTTGAGGTCACTGAGCACACAACATAGAGAATAGTTGAAGCAAACAGTCTTCAGACAGCTGACTCGTGCTCTGAATATTATTCATCCAAATATATTTGTCATTCAAAAATTTTCACTGAAGAAAATTGGGATTAGCTCATGAATGATTCACTCACATGAGAGAGAGAGAGAGAGAGAGAGAGACAGAAGGAAAGGGCGTAGGGCCAAGATTTTTAAAAGCTGATTTTGAGTGTCCCAATTTTTTGTGTGCCCCAGTTGAGACATTTTTAAAGGGGCCTGACTTTCAGAAAGTGCTCAACACCCAACTTCAGAAAGTCAGGTGCCTTTTTAGGGGTCTCAGTTGGCCCCCAAAATCACTCGCCATGATTATTATTCATAATAAACAGTTTCACCAGCTCTTACCATACATAGTACAATCATCAACATTGTCTGTATTTGCCATAGTTACTACAGAATCACCCCCATATATTTCCTGTCCTTGGTATAGGAAGAATTTGCAGTATCTAATCTCAGATTGTGTGATAACTATTGGCAAAAACTGACTCTTTAATGGCAGCTACTATAATTCAATCATATGCAATGGGGGGGGGGGGAAGCATGTTAATATGCTAAAACTTTCTTTTCTCTTTTGGCATTTGACAAATTTCATAGTAAAATGACAACTCTTTACGCATGTATTAAACATTTTTCTACCAGCTCTTATATTCCATTGGGAAAGAACTTTCAAAAAGTGAATTAGCTACTGTACCATTGTTATCCATACCTGGTGTGGTAATGTATTTATCCATAACCATCAAAATTTAAAAATCACCTGCCTTGCTTGCTGCTTGGGCTACATACTGTCCTTCTGCAAATCCATTCCCTACTTTCCCCTCGGCCGCCTCCTGGCTCCCCCTCATGCCCATTGGGGCAATCTGCATCCCCAGCATGGAACAGTATGAACTGCTTTGATCTGAAGGCAGCTTTGTAGTGGACTGTGCCTTTAAGAGATCTAGAAGCAGCAGTTTCCAAGAAATGCAGTTTGGTTCAATAGAATTTAAAATAATGCTAATTACTTTTCTGAGTAAGGTTAACTCATGGAGTAGATAGGAGGGGTCCAGGCCCAGTGTTTAATTTGCAGTGAAAGAGGTCCTGGGGCTCAAGCAAGTTTTTTACCTTGAAAACTGATGCAACAAGCCCCAGAGGTGCTGGGGCTATGAACTTCCAAGCTTGGAGGTGCCAGGGCTCAACCTCTACAAGCCCTGGCACAAATTAAGCCTTGTCCAGGCCACAAAGTTTAGATACCTATCCAGACTTCCCCAAAATTCAGCATGGACAGATCTGGAATCTTCTTTCAGCCTAGCATGGAGCCAGATGTGAAACTGGCTGCAGCTGGTTGAGGGGTATTTGGATCTGTGGTCTTCTTGGGAGCCTAGCTCAGATAGAACTACGACAAATGTGGTTTGAGCATACATCTCATGAGAAACTGGGTCAGCATATTTACAGCCGAGATACTTTTTTCTTTTTTGCAACACACTTTTCTGTACCTAATTTCCTAGGCTGTTATGACAAGCTACCATCCCCCATGTTGTTCTTCTCATTTAATACCAAATATAATCTAGTCCTGATTTCCTCACTCAAAGGCTCCTGCCGTGGTATTTGCTGAGCTTTAGCTCTCTTTGATGGCTGTGAAACTCTCCTTACCTTATTCCTATTATTTCTGACAGTCTTGTAGCGCAATTAAATAAGCGCTGCTGCACCTGAGCATTCCTTGTGTCCTGTTGCTTACAGCAGTGACACTGATGTTCTAAATGTGCTATATTAAAACCTGAAATTCAGATGCAACTAGTATAACAATGACAGCCACACGCTATTGGAGCTGGCTGACGCAAATAATAATTTAAATGCTGAATCAAGCGAGCGTCCCTGGGATGCAGGTTAAGGACAGATGAATCAGACACCACTGTAGAAAGGGGCTGGAGTGCTATTTACCCACCTCTGTTGTTCACTCTGGGCATTTATAGTGTAAAAGGGGAAGGCTAGAGAGATGGTTTCAATTGGTAGCCAATTAGCAATCTGCAAAAGTAAAGTGCTGCGGAGGCAACAGCACTGAATAGTGTTGTATCCCTGGTTACTGGGAGTCTTGAGATTCAGTAATGAGGTACATAACAATGAGCTGAATAGATCATGTCTATACTGTACAGGGATCCATGCAGCACTGGTTAAACTCCCCAGGTCCTGTCCTAAGATACTCTGTGCTGAGTGTAAAACCTCGGATGGATTGTCCTGGGGCAGACTCTTTTGGCATTTCAAATCCCAGTCAGGAATCTGGAGAGAACGTCCATAGAGGGTTACCACTGGTTCATTAAGAAGGGCCTGTGTCCTTCATGCAAAATGTAACTTGTGGTCTCTGCACCATAAGAAGGAACAAATATCTGATTTAATGATGTTTCGGCCACTTTATTAGAACATTGCTTTAAAAAGAGAGACTCAGGACGGGTTCTCCTTTTTACACTCCTCTATGACATGTGAAATGATGAGTTTCTCATTCTCCCACTAGCTCCAGGGCATCAATAGCTTCTGGTGCAAAAACTGCAGCGGGACATGGAAGGAGTTTAAAGAAAATAGGAGGCTATTTAAAGTTCCCAGTGGGTGCGGGAATGGGAAGGTGTCACAGAGTGGCCGGCTCTTTTAAAAGGGAGAGGGGTCCAGTGCACCTCAACTGATTTCCTACTGCCCCATTGACCTTCAGAGAAGGCAGTTGGCACTCATAAAGGGGTTGTTAGCAATTACCTGCATAGCTGCATGGAGTAATAAGACTCCTATAGGCCATGAGTCAGCAGGGGGAAAATTGCTACCTGTGGGCTCCTGTCAACCCAGAGAGGTGAGGGAAAGAACTCCATAGGGAGCTGCAGGCAGGGCTCCCAAGTAGGGTGACCCTATGTCTGGTTTTGGCCAGGACAGTCCCTTTTTTAGGCTCTGTCCCGGCCATCCTGATTTTTTTGACAAATGCCCAGTGTGTCCAAAAAGTGGGGTGGGACCCTTAGTGCAGAGGAATGTGCGGGGGTGGGGCGAGACCGAGTGGCAACGCCAGCTCTGCACTGGAGGGAGAACTAGGGAGAGTGGCTCGGGCTGGCCGGCCTGCCCCACATGAAGGGGGGGAGAGAGGCCTTGGGCGGCCCTGTGCACAGGCGTGCGGGCTTGGACCACCAGCCCTGTGGGTGGGTGGGTGGGGGACTCAGAGGACCAGCCTGCACATGGGGTGGCAGTGGGGGGGGCTAGGGGGGCCCTGCATGTGGGGCCAGCCCCGGGGGGGGACCTCAGGCTGGCCCCGTGCTGGCAGGAGGCAGGGAAGGCTTGTGGCTCGGGCTGGCCTGGGGGTGTCCTGTTTCCTTTTGGGAAAATATGATCACCCTACTCCTGAGGGAAGCAGCTGGCACAGGTGATGGAGGAGCTCCTGAGAGCCCAGAAACTCAGGTCTTAGAGGCTGGCTGTGCAATCCCTGAACCCAAGGTGAGACTACAGGTCAAGGAGACTGGGCTTAAGGAATACAGGCCACCCACGGAGGGCTGGGCAACCCCTGAGCCTGCTAGGAAGGAGTACAGGTCAGGGAGATCTTGTGTCTGGAACTGGAAGAGACTTTTCTTTCAAGTTTATTTGGACTTAATAAAGTGCAATTCCAGCAGGGGAATTTTGTCTTATACCTTTTGGACTATGGTGTTCTTAAGGCCCCATGTGAGAAGGGGAAACTGAGGCAGGATGCTATAGAGCCATGCTTGGGGTGGTACAGGGCAGGCACACCTGTTGACAGAAGGTCCAACAACATTAATAACAACTTAGCAGTTCCATCAATGAAGAGGCCGCACAGAGACAGGAGCTGAGACATCAAATGCTTTATCTGTTGTCAACAGTTCAACAGCAATTCCAATCTGTTCACTGGTCTACAGGACACAAAACTGTTTAAATTCTTTAGATGAGGGACTTCCCAATCTACAAAGCCTGGACATAGAGAAGTCAAGGTGCACTGGGAAACCAGGGGAATGAAGTAGCTTTTGTTTAAATGCCTCTTGCTGGGATACCAATCTTAAAACATTGAGAATGCATTTAAATCCTGATTGCTGCTTCATAGTGTCTGCTGTTTGTGCCTGTATTGAAATGGATGATGTTTAATGTGCATTGCATGTTTTGAGTATTTTGTGGGCTATTAAGCAGCAATGTGCTTCATATGGGGTGACAACTACTGACAATTAAACAGCGTAGTGTTTAATGACCAGTATCAATTTTTCTAGATTATGATGTTTCATATACAGGATTATTAATCTTTTAGCCACAATATTTATTGAAAGAAGAGGATAAGAAATGCAGGGAAAAGGATAAATGATTCATCCCAGAAAAAGTTGAAGAGCTGCTCATTCACTCAAATGCGCAGACTTTCAGTTGTTACCATCAGTTGTTTATTTGTTTCGGCGCTACATTAACTTTGACTATGGTAAAAAAGCTTTTTTCTGAGACCTTAGTTTCACCGTAACCTTGTAATATAAACAATAATATGAAAACTGCTAAATGAGGGTTTAATCCTACCAGTGGGTCCTACTGAGAATTCAGGATGATCGTTTACAGAATTAGCCCTTAACAGCCTATTTTGCTCTCTTCTGCCAGCATTTTCTGGGTACAGCAGGCAATTTAAGGTCAACATTCCTTTTTATTATATTTTTTTAAAACTTAGTTGCAGCTACAATACTAAAACTCATAACTAGTAAAACATGTCAGACTTATGAAAGAATGTTCTACGTCAGGAGTTCTCAACATTTTTCTTTGAGGCCCCCCCCCCAACATGCTATAAAAATTCTACAGCCCACCTGTGTCACAATATCTGGTTTTCTGCATATGAAAGTCAGGGTCGGCGTTTGGGGATAGTAAGCAGGGCAATTGCCTGGGGCCTCATGCCATAGGAGCCCCCTCAAAGCTACATTGCTCAGGCTTCGGCTTCAGCCTCGGGTGGCAGGGCTCAGGTTCCAGGCTTCAACCTCATGCGTCAGGGCTTCGGCTTTCTGCCCTGGGCCCCAGTGAGTCTAATGCTGGCCCTGCTTGTAGCCCCCCAGGAGCCTCGGACCCCGGGTTGAGAACCACTGGTCTACATGACTCCCAGGGCCGGCTCTAGGCACCAGCAAAACAAGCTGGTGCTTGGGGTGGCACATTTTTAGGGGCGGCACGGCCGGCGCCAGAATGCCGCCCCTAAACATGTGCCCCGGCCGCCCTAGCTCACCTCCGCTGCCGCTCGCGCGCCGCTACTCGCCCTCCCTCCCAGGCTCTCAAGCCTGGGAGGGAGGGGGAGATCCCGAGCGGCCGCGATGCGCGAAACAGCCGTTTCACACGTCGCTGCTCCCCCTCCCTCCCAGGCTTGAGAGCCTGGAAGGGAGGGGGAGGAGCGGCGCCCGCGCCGCGGCCACTCGGAGTCTCCCCCTCCCTCCCAGGCTCTCAAACCTGGGAGAGCCCGAGCGGCCGCGGCGCGCAAAATAGCCATTTCGCGCGCCGCTGCCACTCGGAGTCTCCCCCTCCCTCCCAGGTTTGAGAGCCTGGGAGGGAGGGGGAGAAGCGGCGCCCGCGCCGCGGCCACTCGGAGTCTCCCCCCCCTCCCAGGCTCTCAAACCTGGGAGGGAGGGGGAGACTCCGAGTGGCCGCGGCGCGGACGCCGCTTCTCCCCCTCCCTCCTAGGCTTGAGAGCCTGGGGGGAGGAGGCAGGGAAGGGGCGGAGTTGAGGTGGGGCCGGGGGTGGGGTAATTAAAAAACGGGGGGGGCGGCCAAAATTGTTTTTACCTTGGGCGGCAAAAATCCTAGAGCCGGCCCTGATGACTCCATTTCAGTAAGAAAGTGGATACATTCACAAATAGGAAGGAAAAAATGTATCCCCCTTCCTTAATTTTTGTGTCTTTAGATTGTAAACCATTTAGGGCAAGGATTGTGCCTCTTTGTTCTTTGTCCAGAACTAGGAATAATAAGAGAAGTGACTCTCTACTTAGACTGTAACCACTTTCAATGGTAAATAACATTTTTAAATACTCTAGTACACAGAACTATTTGTCTTTAAAAATTACCTTGCTTTTAATGGGTAAGTATTGTTTCAACATTGTATAATTGGGAATAGTTGCTATAATCCAGTGCTTTTAGAGTACATTTCTTTGCAATGACAAGAAAAATATTATACATTCACGTCACATTATTTTTTCTTATCTCATTTTACCCCTACATACGTATCCTTATAGCTCAAGAAATATGGATGTGAAAAAATATATTCTATTAAAGAACAAACTTTGATCCTGTAATATTGATTTTTTTTTTTTGGCACTGACCATAATGTACAAAACTGAGTGTTGTCAGACCTTTTTAGATAAACGTCTGGCATAATATAACTTTCAAAGATATAGTAATATAATTTGTATAAGATAAACAATTGTTTAAGATTATCATGTGCCTTAAATGTGAGAATGGTTTTTTTACATATGGAAGAGGAGCTGTTTTACCCTCCTTTCACTTTTGATCCAGTCTATCCAATATTTTTGTATTGTTATTTTCAGTATTTTTTGCAGGCTGGGAGAGAACTTTCCCTGAACCTTTTTGCTACTTTTTCTAATTGGGGTTCAGGTACCTTTTAGGATTACAGAAGAATTAGTTCAATAAAACACTTTGCCTGCAAAAGGGAATGATGGTTCATATTGCTGGCTTTATTAATTTCTTCCCACAAAGAAGCAATGCTACATGTTTTAAGGCCATCATGGCAGTCAGTCCTTTTTCTGTCCATTTTTTGTCTAGCAATTACTTCCTATAGGAAAATTAGGGTTATTGACAAGTGAGCATAGCTACAGTGCAGAGTATTTTGTTTTGCATCCCTTTTTGACAGCTCCCCAATATTGTCAAATCCTTTTTGTTTAATGAGGGGTGAGGAGTACATAAGTGGATTGTATTTCAAAACAATATGTTTCCTAAATGGGACTGAGCTGCATAATATTGCTCAATTTGTGTCCAAGTAGAATTATGGTCTCCTATTATCCATTTGAATTAAATACGTCAAATGAGCTGATCAGAAGTAGTTATGATGGCAAAATTAAAGTCGCCTTAATCTTGATCTAAATATTAAATTTTAAAGGGAAGCCAAAGATTTTTTTTTTTTATTGTCTTTCAAACTGTATTATGGTTAGCGAACAGTATTGATTTCAATCTGTCACGAAGCATTTGATAAGGAATCCAGGATAGTATGGTGTCTTTGTTTTTAAATAAAGCGAAAAGCTATTTTTTCCCATAAAGGTTGCAGGAAGTTTGGCCCATCTCCTGAGGCCAGGCTTTCTTTGTTGAATCAGTGGTTCCATATTTTTTGCATGTAATGTGGAATCTAAACTGCTAGATATTTTATCAGTCCTTGAAATCCAAAAAGGAAACTCTGAGGCTACTTTATATTCCATTCCTCTACCGCTCTCAAGGCCTCAGGCTTGTGAAAATTAAGATCAACTTTTTGTAGCAGTTGGAGGCAACAGATTATAGCCAGCACCAAATCCCTTCCTCCGCATTGTATTAAAGAAATCATGTCTCAGGTTTGGGCAAGTTCAGGATCAAGTCAGGTCCTTTACTTCAGGGCCTAATGGCAACTTCGGTCTCCAGATTACATGGAGGGAAAAAATCTACTTTTTCATCCCAACCCCGCTTTTCTATCTGCTCCTTCATTGGTCTCAGATGGAGTCCTCCCTCTACATCCACTGCAGCTCAGGCAGCTTTTCTTAGGCTTGGGCAGGTTCCTCCCCCCCCCTGTTTACCCCAGTGAAGGATTTTTAGTCCCTTTTTTGTCCTGTTGGGTGTGGGCCATATTCTATCAGCACACAAACCAAGATCACTTTTCAAGGAAATGCCCTTTTAATCAACAACAAGACACTTTCAGCGGTTTGAGCATTGGCCTGCTAAACCCAGGGTTGTGAGTTCAATCCTTGAGGGAGCCATTATAGGGCTCTGGGGCAAAAATCTGTCTGGGGATTGGTTCTGCTTTGAGCAGGTGGACTAGATGACCTCCTGAGGTCCCTTCCAACCCTGATATTCTATGAAATGATCTTAAGCAAAGAACCTTCCTCTGCTTTCCAGCTGGAAGGCATAACTTAGTAAACAGTATTTATTGAAAGCGTTTGTTATTATTGGGCTGGGATCTCCTCAACTCCTGACAGAACTTTTTAAACACTGTTTTAGCCATGTTAATGTGCGTCTCCATAGGGCTCAATCAGGTTTTCTGGGCATTCTTAGCATTTATTTGGTAACAGGTTCCCTGGAAGTACTCTGAGCAAGCTTTGTGTACTAAGCCATCTGACCTAGCGTTAGAAAGGACTTTCAAGGCTGAGTGGTCTGGAGATACAAATAATCATAGGCTGAGCTACAAATGAGAAGGCAGGATGTGTTGTCATACCGGAGCTCATGTTGGAGACTGAAGTGATTTTCTCATGCAGGAGCACAATAGTGTTAGGCCGTGGTGATTAGGACTTTACAGGTGTGTCTCTGGATACTCCAGAGCATTTAATCTCAAATTTGTAGGTGCATTAATCTCAATAGCTCTCACTGGTTAAGAATAGAAGGGAGCTACTAATCAGAGTCAGGCTAGATGAAAGGCAGGCTTTTAATTCATGTGTCATTTGAAAACCATGTAGAGATAATGAATACCTCCATGCTGTTGCCTGAAAATCATCAATTTTAGCTGGCTCTTCCTTGGAGAAATGAATGGGGTCAGCCATAGGAAGAACACACACAGTATATTGTGCCCCTATTTACCAAAATTGAGTCAAGGGAAAAGTTTCTAGCATGGATATCGTTCCAGCTATAAAATAAAGATTTTGACACATTAGCATAACAAAGGTCACATTTCTTTAATGCCCAGTTGTGCTGCTTCATATGGGGCCAGATTCCTTCCCTGAAATCTCCAATCTGTTAGCAGCTGTTTTGTATTATTGCTCTCTTACTGTTGAAGGCTTCTTAAACCAATTTCTGACAAGCTCTGGCATCTTTCCAACATGTATCTACATAATTGTTTGCTCTTGTTCTAGGATTCCCTTTAAGCACAGGTCTTGAATTTCACAGTCGTTATACTGATATGAAATTTATACATAAATACAAGACCTGTGGCAGTGGTTATTCAGTAATAGCTTCTGTAATGGTTTGTTTAACTTGGGATAAGACTTTGTAATGAAGACCTTTGTCCCTGTGTTTACAGAGACTCTTTGTGAATGTTTTAGTACAGGCTGGGGATTGTTAGACATTGTTTATTACTAGATAAACTGTATATTTCCCAAAACAACTGGATACACACATGAAAGATTATTAGCACATGTAATTTACTTATGTGATTAGGAAAATAGTAACTAGAAGCAGGGCCGGCGCAACCCATTAGGCGACCTAGGCGGTCGCCTGGAGTGCTACAATTTGGGGGGCGGCAACTGCAGCGGTATTTCGGCAGCGGGACCTTCCGCTGCCTCTGTGGGGGGCGGCATTTCGGGGCGGGACCTTCCGCTGCCTAGGGCGGCAGAAAAGCTGGCGGCGCTCCTGACTAGAAGCCTTTTAGAGGGCTGCACAGTGACTTTTCGGGTAAACATCAATCTTGTTGGATCAGATCACAAAACTTGAGTTAAAAATAGTGACTGGGCCAATTCTGACCTCAATTCCTTTGGGGTTGCATAGGTGTAACCGAGGATGAAATTTGGCCTCATGGTTTACATTTTTAAGTATTTATTTCTCTAAGAAATATTCCTCCTCCCTGTTTCAAAATCCTTTCAATTCTACTTTCCTGGTTTTATTTAGGAACACAACTAATTACAAATTTGCCTTTGAATTGTCTAGTCCTAACATGTTGTATGGCTTATCAACATATTTGGCAGGTTGTTTTTGAAATATTTGGAATGTGAGTAGCCTGGCAGGCAGGGCCGGCTCCAGGTTTTTTGCCGCCCCAAGCAAAAAAAAGAAAAGAAAAAAAAAAAACCGGAGTGCTGACGCCGAAGCAAAAAAAAAAAAAAAAGAAGGGGGGGGGCGGAGTGCTGCCCCTTGAAAAGTGCCGCCCCAAGCACATGCTTGGGATGCTGGTGCCTAGAGCCAGCCCTGCTGGCAGGCTAGAAGTAGCAAAGGAGGGGCACGAGTTTGAATGCCAGATGTTGACTGTCGCTCGTTGCACTGGCATTAGCATGGAGGCTTGGGCTTTCATTCTAGCAACCTGGTTAGCTAAGGAATAGCACTGATGGGATGGAATGTCAGCTCAATAGAGGGACCGTGAGGGAGAGGAGTAAAATAGAGGGAAATCATGTAAGACCATGTGGAAAGGACATAGATGAATGTTAAGGCCTGAAGGGACCATTATGAGCATCTAGTCTGACCTCCTGTATAGCACAGTTCAAAGCACCTCACCCGGTAATCTCCGCATCAAGCTCATCATTTTGATTTGGGCTATCGTGTATCTTTTTTAGAAAGACATTAAATCTTGATTTAAAGACTTGGAGTAATGGAGAATCAACCATGTCCCTAGATAAATTTTTCCAATGGTTTATTTCCCTTACTGTTAAAAATGTGTGCCTTATTTCTAATCTGAATTTGTCTAGTTTCAGCTTTCTATTTTTCTGCTAGATTAGAGAGCCATCTGCTATCAGAAATCTCTTCCCCACATAGGTACTTACAAGCCATGTTCAAGTCACCTCTTAACCTTCTTTTGGATAAAAGAATAGATTGAGTTCTTTAAGATGCTCACTATACCGTGTGTTTTCCAGACCTCAAACCAAACTTTTAGTTCTTTTTCTGAACTTTTTCTGATTTTTCAACACCTTTTGTGAAGTGGACAAACTATTCCAGTAATGGTGTTACTGAAGCCATATATAGAGGTAATACCACCTTCTTACTCCTAGTTGCTATCCCCCTACTAAGGATATGTCTACACTATGAAATTAGGTCGATTTTATAGAAGTTGATTTTTTAGAATTCGATTTTATACAGTCTATTGCGTATGTCCACACTAAGGGTATGTCTACACTACGGGATTAATCCGAATTTATATAATTCGAATTTAGAAAACCGATTTTATAAATTCGAATGTATTCGGCCACACTAGGCACATTAATTCGGTGGTGTGCGTCCAAGCTACCGTACTAGCATCGATTTCCAGAGCGTTGCATTGTGGGTAGCTTTCCCATAGCTATCCCATAGTTCCCGCAGTCTCCACCCCCTTGGAATTCTGGGTTGAGACCCCAGTGCATGATGGGGCAAAAAACATTGTCGCAGGAGGTTCTGGGTACAGCCTCCCCCTCCCTCCCTGAAAGCAACGGCAGACAACCGTTTCGCGCCTTTTTCCTGGGTGAACAGTGCAGACGCCATACCATGGCAAGCATGGAGCCCGCTCAGCTCAAGACAGCAGTCATGAACATTGTAAATACCTCGCGCCTTATCGTGCAGTTTATGCTGAACAAGAACCTGGAAAACCAGGCGGCGAGGAGCAGGCTACAGCAGCGCGGCGACGAGAGTGATGAGGATATGAACATGGAATTCTATCGAACTGCGGGACCCGGTGCTTTGGAGATCATGCTGTTAATGGGGCAGGTTATAGGCATGGAACGCCGATTCTGGGCCCGGGAAACAAGCACAGACTGGTGGGACCGCATAGTGTTGCAGGTGTGGGACGATTCCCAGTGGCTGCGGAACTTTCGCATGCGTAAGGGCACTTTCATGGAACTTTGTGACTTGCTTTCCCCTGCCCTGAAGCGCCAGAATACCAGGATGAGAGCAGCCCTCACAGTTGAGAAGCGAGTGGCAATAGCCCTGTGGAAGCTTGCAACGCCAGACAGCTACCGGTCAGTCGGGAATCAATTTGGAGTGGGCAAATCTACTGTGGGGGCTGCTGTGATGCAAGTAGCCAAAGCAATCACTGAGGTGCTGCTACACAAGCTAGTGACTCTGGGAGATGTGCAGGTCATAGTGGATGGCTTTGCTGCAATGGGATTCCCTAACTGTGGTGGGGCGATAGATGGAACCCACATCCCTATCTTGGCACCGGAGCACCAGGGTAGCCAGTACATAAACCGCAAGGGGTACTTTTCAATGGTGCTGCAAGCACTTGTGGATCACAAGGGACGTTTCACCAACATCAATGCGGGCTGGCCGGGAAGGGTTCATGATGCTCGCGTCTTCAGGAACACTACTCTGTTTAAAGGGCTGCAGCAAGGGACTTACTTCCCGGACCAGAAAATGACCGTTGGGGATGTTGAAATGCCAATAGTTATTCTTGGAGACCCAGCCTACCCCTTAATGCCATGGCTCATGAAGCCATACACAGGCAGCCTGGACAGGAGTCCGGAGCTGTTTAACTACAGGCTGAGCAAGTGCAGAATGGTGGTAGAATGTGCATTTGGCCGTTTAAAAGGTCGCTGGAGATCGCTACTGACTCGCTCTGACCTCAGCCAAAGAAATCTCCCCATTGTTATTTCTGCTTGCTGTGTGCTCCACAATCTCTGTGAAAGTAAGGGGGAGACCTTTATGGCAGGGTGGGAGGCTGAGGCAAATCGCCTGGCTGCTGATTACGCGCAGCCAGACACCAGGGCGATTAGAAGAGCACACCAGGAAGCAGTGTGCATCAGAGAAGCTTTGAAAACCAGTTTCATGACTGGCCAAGCTACAGTGTGAAATTTCAGTTTGTTTCTCCTTCATGAAAACACGCACCCTTTATTGACTCATTCTCTGTAAGGAACCCACCCTCCCCCTTCCCCCAGCTTGCTTTCAAACCAAAATAAAGTCACTATCGTTTAAAAATCATTTATTCTTTATTCATAGATTATAAAAAGAGGGAGGGAACCCGGGTGGGGTTTGGGAGGAGGGAAGGAAAAGGCCATTAAAAAATGGTTAAAAAAATGACAGCCTTTTGCTTGGTCTGTCCACTGGGGTGGAATGGGAAGGTGTACGGAGCCTCCCCCCCCCGCGTTCTTACACGTCTGGGTGAGGAGGCTATGGAACATGGGGAGGGGGGTTATACAGGGGCTGTAGCGGCACTCTGTTATGAAAACCAGCCCCCTTTATTGACTCATTCATTCTCTGTAAGGAACCCACCCTCCCCGTTTAAAAATCATGTATTCTTTATTAAGTGATTATAAACATAGGAAGAGAACCAAGAAGGTAATCTGGGTGAGGTTTGGGAGGAGGATAGGAGGGAAGTAAAAGGCCACTGAATAAATTCAATATAATGACAGCCTTTTGGTTGGGCTGTCCACTGGGGTGGAATGGGAAGGTGTACGGAGCCTCCCCCCCGCGTTCTTACACGTCTGGGTGAGGGGGATATGGATATGGAACATGGTGAGGGGGGAGGGAGGTTATACAGCGGCTGCAGCGGCACTCTGTCATCCTCCTGCTGCCGTTCCTGAAGCTCCACCAGACGCCGGAGCATGTCCGTTTGCTCACGCAGCAGCCCCAGCGTTGCAGCCTGCCACCTCTCATCTCGAGCGTCCCTCAAGACCTCACGTTCACTGGCATCTTTCCTAAATTTAGATACAGTGTCCTTCCACTCATTCAAATGAGCTCTTTCATTGCGGGTGGATTCCATTATTTCTGTGAACATCTCGTCTCGCGTCCTCTTTCTACGCCTCCTTATCTGAGATAGCCTTCGGGACGGAGGAGGGAGGCTTGATAAATTTGCAGCTGCTGGAGGGAGGGTTGAAAGAAAGGAGAGAAGTTTTTAAACTGATACATTTTACAGAACAATGCTTATACTCTTTCATGGTGAAAAACACTATTCACATTACATAGCACATGTGATTTCAGTACAAGGTCGCATTTTCCATCTTAATATTGAGTGCCTGTGGCTTTGGTGTTAGAGATCACAGACGCAGGTCCGGGCAACAGAATTCAGCTTGCAGGCAGCCATGGTAAGCCATTGACTTTCGGCTTCTGCGCCCTCCTTTCCCACATACCAAGCAAAGCCTGTTGACTGCTGCGGTTTTCCTGTTAACCTTAAGCAGCAGAAAACAAACTAACCCCCCCACCATCCAATTCTCTGGGATGATCGCTTTATCCCTCCCCCCACCGCGTGGCAGGTATCAGGGAAGATCCCTGCAGAAACCAAACTAACCACCCCCCCCCCCCCGCCATGAATTCCCTGGGATGATCAATGTACCCCTCCCCCCACCGCGTGGCAGGTATCAGGGAAGATCCCTGCAGAAACCAAACTAACCACCCCCCCCTCCGCCATGAATTCCCTGTGATGATCATTGTACCCCTCCCCCCACCGCGTGGCAGGTATCAGGGAAGATCCCTGCAGAAACCAAACTCACCCTCCCGCCCCCCCCCGCCCCCGCCATGAATTCCCTGGGATGATCAATGTACCCCTCCCCCGACCGCGTGGCTGGTAACAGGGAAGATCCCTGCTAGCCAAACGCGAAAAGCTCAGGGCCAATTCCCCACCCTCCCCCCGTGCTTGGCTAACTGCAGGGAAGGATTTCTTTTCAGCCACAGGCAAACAGCCCAGTAGGAACGGCCAACTCTGTCCCCTTAATTAAGTTCCCGTATTTCAACCAGGTTACCATGAGCGATATCACTCTCCTGAGGATTACACAGCAAGATAAAGAACGGATGTTGCTTGAATGCCAGCAAACACCGGGACCATACGCTGCCAGGCTTTGTCAGGCAATGATACCAGATTACTTGCTGCAAGCATGGCGTGGTCAAGTGTCCTACCATGGAGGACGGAATAAGGCTGCACTGCCCAGAAACCTTGTGGCAAGGCTTTTGGAGTACCTCCAGGAGAGCTTCATGGAGATGTCCCTGGAGGATTTCCGCTCCATCCCCAGATACGTTAACAGACTTTTCCAGTAGCTATACTGGGCGCAAATGCATCCCAAGTCCTCAGGGCAAATTAATCATTAAAAAACGCTTGCGTTTAAACCATGTTTTATATTTTAAAAGGTAAACTCACCTGAGGTCCCTTCCATGGGGTCAGGGTCTTGGGTACTGGCTTGGGAGGCTTGGGAGGGTACTTCAGTCAGGCTGAGAAAAAGATCCTGGCTGTTGGGGAGAACGGAGTGCTGGGTGCTCTCTGCAAGCTCGTCCTCCTCGTCCTCCTCCTCTTCCCCATCCGCAGAATCCTCAGGTGTAGCTGATGAGACTATCCCCGACCCGGAATCCACGGTCACAGGTGGGGTAGTGGTGGCGGCCCCCCCTAGAATTGCATTTAGCTCGGCGTAGAAGCAGCATGTCCGCGGCTCTGACCCGGAGCGACCGTTTGCCTCCTTTGCTTTTTGATAGGCTTGTCTGAGCTCCTTGACTTTCACGCGGCACTGATCTGAGTCCCTATTGTGGCCTCTCTCCATCATGCCCTTGGAGATTTTTTCAAAAGTTTTGGCATTTCGTCTTTTCGAACGCAGTTCTGCTAGCACTGAATCCTCTCCCCATATAGCGATCAGATCCAGTACCCCCCGTGCGGTCCATGCTGGTGCTCTTTTTCGATTATCAGCCTGCATGGTTACCTGTGCTGATGAGCTGAGGTATCTGTGGTATCTGTGGTCACCTGTGCTCTCCACGCTGTGCAAACAGGAAATGAAATTCAAATTCTCCTGGGGCTTTTCCTGTCTACCTGGCCAGTGCATGCGAGTTCAGATTGCTGTCCAGAGAGGTCACAATGGTGCACTGTGGGATAGCTCCCGGAGGCCAATACCATCGAATTGCGGCCACACTAACGCTAATTCGAATTGACAAATTCGATTTTGGCGCTACTCCGCTCGTCGGGGTGGAGTACAGAAATCGAATTAAAGGGCTCTTTAATTCGAATTAAATGGCTTCGTTGTGTGGACGGGTCCAGCGTTAATTCGAATTAAAGCCGCTAAATCCGAATTAAAGGCGTAGTGTAGACCAGGCCTAAGTGCATTAAGTCGGCGGAGTGCATCCTCACTACCGTGGCTAGCATCAATTTACAGAGCGGTGCACTGTGGGTAGCTATCCCACAGTTCCCGCAGTCTCCGCTGCCCATTGGAATTCTGGGTTAAGCTCCCAATGCCTGATGGGGCAAAAACTTTGTCGCGGGTGGTTTTGGGTACATGTCGTCAGGCCCCCCTCCCTCCCTCCTTCCATGAAAGCAACAGCAGACAATCGTTTTGCGCCTTTTTTCCGGGGTCCCGTCTGCCGGACCCGCTCAGCCCGCTGCCTGCCTGGATGATCGGAACCCCAGGCAGGCAGTGGGCTGAGCGGGGATGGTGGATGGTGCCCCAGACTGTGCGGCTCAGCCCGCTGCCAGTCTGGGGCTCCATCCGCCGGCTCCTGCCAGCTGGGGTCCCACTCAGCCCCTGCTTAGCTGGCAGACCTCGGTGAGGTCGATCAGGGGCGCCTGGACAGACATGGCTATCCTCCTCTTAGAGCACCGAATGGGAGTGACTCCAGGTCATTCTCTTCTTTAAGTTTGGTCTCATGGAGATTCAGTCCTGCCTGGAATATCATGCGAGCTGGAGGCTTCTGCCTCAGGCTGCTCGCCCAGCCGGCAGCACCGCGCGGTTGCACCTACCCCAGCCTACCCCTTGCTCCCATGGCTCATGAAGCCTGGACAGTAGTAAGGAGCAGTTCAACTTGTGGAATGACAAATCCAGAACGAAGGATTGCACTCTATGGGCCACGTTAAAATTATTTCAGAGTCCTAGATAGCAGTTAGTCCCTATAAAAGGCTTCGTGAAAATTTCCCCCCGCCCCTAACAAAAATGTTAATTTATCAGAGCAGCTGAAAGGGTAAGGAACCCGGGACTATAACTTAGAGAGAGCTTCCATATTATTTAACTCATAATTGATATAATTCAAAGTAAAATTTCACAGTGTGGTCTGTTCAAAGACTAAAAATGCAGGAGGGGAGTCAGAAAAAGGAACAGTGACCTGTTTCTGCCCAGTTTCAAACTGGGGACGTTTCACATGTTAGGTGAACGTGATCACCACTACACTACGGAGCTTTCGCATGTTAGGTGAATGTGATAACCACTACACTATGGGGCTTCTCTTTTTTTGCCACAGACTTTGCCGAATGCACAGGAATGTTTTCTCTAGCTACAGAAGCTACCTAATGCAATGTCTATATCAGGGGTCGGCAACCTTTCAGAAGTGGTGTGCCGAGTCTTCATTCATTCACTTTAATTTAAGGTTTCGCGTGCAAGTAATACATTTTAATGTTTTTAGAAGGTCTCTTTCTATAAGTCTATAATATATAACTAAACTATTGTATGTAAAGTAAATAAGATTTTTAAAATGTTTAAGAAGTTTCATTTAAAATTACATTAAAATGCAGAGCCCCCCGGACCGGTGGCCAGGACCCGGGCAGTGTGAGTGCCACTGAAAATCAGCTCGCGTGCTGCCTTTGGCACACATGCCATAGGTTGCCTACCCCTGGTCTATATCTATGGCCTTCCTGCTCACAAAGTGGTCATGCCCCCGCCCAAAGCTGACACAGCATGGAGTGCGTGTGACACAGCGACCTGGCTTGGGCAGGATCGCTAGCAAGGCATGATACTTTTTCCGTTAAGCAAACACAGCAATTCTTTCCTGGCCTCTGCCACTGAATGCCTCCATGCATTACGCTGTGCCCTATCAGTGCGGGAGGACTGCATGAGCTCGGAAAACATGTCATCGTGAGTGCGTTTTTTTCGCCTTCTAATCTGCGATAACCTCAGGGATGGAGATGATAGGGGGAGCATAGAAACATTCTGGGGGGACTGCATGGTCACCAGTGCTGCTGAGTTTGCCATGCTGGCCAAACAGGAAATGAAATTCAAAAGTTCCCGGAGCTTTTCCTGTGTACCTGGCTAGTGCGTCTGAGTTCAAAGTGCTGTCCAGAGCAGTCACAACGGAGCACTCTGGGATAGCTCCTGGAGGCCAATACCGTCAAATTGTGTCCACACTACCCCAAATTCAACCCGGCGATGTCGATTTCAGCGCTAATCCCCTCGTCAGGGAGGAGTACAGAAAGCGATTTTAAGAGCCCTTTAAGTCGACAAAAATGGCTTCGTCGTGTGGACGGGTGCAGGGTTAAATCGATCTAATGCTGCTAAATTCGACCTAAACTCGTAGTGTAGACCAGGGCTAAAACATCTGAGAACAATGTTCACACTTAGCTACAGCATTGCATTAGGAGCTCATGTTCAGGTGCTTATCTATTATTACCCCTAAGATCTTATACGTATGACCCATAAATGGAATCCCTGTCACTGGAGGTTTTTAAGGACAGGCTAGAAAAACACCTGTCAGAGATGGTCTAGGTTTGCTTGGTCCTATCTCTCTAAGTCCCTTCCAGCCTTACATTTCTATGATTCTTTGTCTCTAAATGTATGGCCTTGTAACTGGCTGTACTAAAATGCACGTATGACCCTAAGAGCACCCCAATGCCAGATGGCACACTGTTGTCATGATATATTACGTGTCACCTTTTGGTTAACTATCATTGGAAAACTAATAACCCACTGATCATTAATATTCTTGTGTGATGTATGTACAGTTAACCCACAAAGAACTTGCCAGATACGCTGGAAATATGGGACTAAAATGTGTTTAAACCAAGCATAGCAGGGGGAATTGAAAAACAGGTTTTCTCTCGACAAAGGAAAGAGGCCAACACTTCAAACCAGGTCTGGCCACATTAAGTGGGCTATTCAGTTGTATTGGAGATTGGAAGAAGAGATCATTTGCATTGTAAAAATAACCAGCTTGGAAGGAACCAGCATGGAGTCTACCCTTCACAGCATGGCATCTGCACCCAGCAGGGGAAAGGAACTTTATCTGGGGATCCATTTCAAAGGTTTACTGGACTATAAAAGGGGGGAGGGTGAACCCCTAAGTTAGCCTTTACCTAAGGAGTCAAAGAAACCAAGTGGTTTGAGCTCTGTGTGTTGGGTCCTGGCTAAAACTCTAGCCAGCCGTGCTGGGACAGACTGTGGGGAGAAAATCTTCTTTGAACAAAAGACTTTAGTGTGAATTTTAGTCTTAGAAATATGGTTTTTTTACTTTTGTTCGTTTGTAACCATGTCTATCCTTATTCCTTAAACCTATGTCCTTTTTATTAGTAAATTTGTTTTACTTTTACCATTAGTCAACTCAGTGCTTTGACTGAAATAGTGTCTGTTAACCGCAGTTAAGGTAAAAAGCTGCGGTGTATTTGTCTCTCTAAAGGAGGAGTGAACTTGATAAGATTATGTGGGCCAGGGCCAGCTCTAGGATTTTTGCCCCCCCCCCGTTTTTTAATTACCCCACCCCCGGCCCCGCCTCAACTCCGCCCCTTCCCCAAATCCCCAGCCCTGCCTCCTCCCCCCAGGCTCTCAAGTCTGGGAGGGAGGGGGAGCAGCGGCGCGCGAAAGGGCTGTTTTGCGCGCCGCGGCCGCTCGGGATCTCCCCCTCCCTCCCAGGTTTGAGAGCCTGGGAGGGAGGGGGAGACTCCGAGTGGCCGCGGCGCAGGCGCCGCTTCTCCCCCTCCCTCCCAGGCAGAGCCTGGGAGGGAGGGCGAGTAGCGGCGCGCGAGCGGCAGCGGAGGTGAGCTAGGGCGGCCAGGGCACATTTTTAGGGGCGGCATTCTGGCGCCGGCCATGCCGCCCCTAAAAATGTGCCGCCCCAAGCACCAGCTTGTTTAGCTGGTGCCTAGAGCCGGCCCTGATGTGGGCACTACAGTAAGAGGAGCTGAGCACTGCAGAGAAAGATGTCACTGAGGGACTCAGGCATTGGGGTTCACTAATTGTTACCAGCTAGGCACGGTTTGGACTGGCAGAGTCCAGGAGAGTTTGCTGAGAAGGCAGACAAGATGGCATGTCGGGGAGCTGTCACACAGCTTAGCAGCTGCAAAACTCTCACTTGCTGAGGCTGAGGAGTAACGCAGTGGCTCACAATTCTGGGAACTCCAGCAAATTGTCACAGCATGCCATTCAAATGAGCCCACCTGACCAAGCAATCCAGGTTAGCCTGTATAATTGTCCTGTTTCCTTCATTATTTTCTACTCCCCAGATGTTTGTCATCTACAGATTTTACTGGTAATGATTATATCTTCTTCCAGATGACTGATAAAGTTATTGAATAGCAATGGGGCAAGAACAAATCCATAGAGGACCCAACTAGAAGCACTCCCATTTACAATTTATTGTGATCTATTAACTAACCAGTTTTTAATTCATTTAATATGGGCTACACTGCTTTTAGACTAGAATATAGGAATGTAGGAATTGCCATACTGGATCAGAGCTGAGGTCCATCTAGTCCAGAATCCTGTCTGATAGTGGCCATGATTAGGCTTCTTTCCTCTGAAACATCTGGAGTAGCCAGATGTGGGATAATCTATTTCCTGAACACTAATTGTAAGGGACTGGCTTAAATCCTGAAGCACAAAGTTTAGTATCCCTTCCACAATTTGTGTTGTTAATAACTCTGAATATTCTTGATAGCGATATAATTATCCAATCCCTCTTTTACTCTTAAATGATTGGTGTCAATTAGGGCTGTCAAGTGATTAAAAAAAATAATCATGATTAATCGTGCAATTAAAAAAATAATTGCGATTAATTGTGTGATTAATCGCACTGTTAAAGAATAATAAATACATTTATTTAAATATTTTTGGATGTTTTCTACATTTTTAAATATATTGATTTCAATTACCACACAGAATACAAGTGTACAGTGCTCACTTTATATTATTATTTTTGATTACAAATATTTGCACAGTAAAAAACAAAGTATTTTTCAATTCACCTAATACAAGTACTATAGTGCAATCTCTTTATCATGAAAGTTGAACTTATAAATGTGGAATTATGTACAAAAAAATAACTGCACTCAAAAACAAAACAATGTAAAACTTTAGAGTCTACAAGTCCACTCAGTCATACTTCTTGTTCAGCAAATTGCTCAGACAATAAAGTTTGTTTACATTTGCAGGAGATAATGCTGCCCACTTCTTGTTTACGTCACCTGAAATGAGAACAGTTGTTTGCATGGCACTGTTGTAGCTGGCGTCACAAGATATTTGTGCCAGATGCGCTAAAGATTCATATGTCCCCTCATGCTTCAACCACCCTTCCAGAGGACGTGTGTCCATGCCGATGACGGGTTCTGGTCGATAACAATCCAAAGCAGTGAGGACTGACGCATATTCATTTTCATCATCTGAGTCAGATGCCATCAGCAGAAGGTTGATTTTCTTTTTTGGTGGTTCAGTTCTGTAGTTTCCGCATTGGAGTGTTACTCTTTTAAGACTTCTGAAAGCATGCTCCACATTTCGTCCCTCTCAGATTTTGGAAGGCACTTCAGAGTCTTAAACCTTGGGTTGAGTGCTGTAGCTATCTTTAGAAATCTTCTTAAAATGAACAAGTGCTGGGTCATCATCCGAGATTGCTATAACATGAAATATATGGCAGAATGTGGGTAAAACAGAGCAGGAGACATACAATTCTCCCCCAAGGAGTTCAGTCACAAATTTAATTAACACATTTTTTTTTTAACAAGCATCATCAGCATGGAATCACGTCCTCTGGAATGGTGGCCAAAGCATGAAGGGTCATGCGAATATTTAGCATATCTGGCACGTAAATACCTTGCAATGCCGGCTACAAAGGTGCCATGCAAATGCCTGTTCTCACTTTCAGGTGACATTATGTCCAGTAAATGTAAACAAACCTGTTTGTCGTAGCGATTGATTGAACAAGAAGTAGGACGGAGTGGACTTGTAGGCTCTAAAGTTTTACATTGTTTTGGTTTTTTGAGTGTAGTTATGTAACAAAAGAAATCTACATTTGTAAGTTGCACTTTCATGACAAGAGATTGTACTTCAGTACTTGTATGAGGTGAATTGAAAATGATAAATCATTTTCACAGTGCATATATTTGTAATAAAAAATAATGTGAAGTGAGTACTGTACACTCTGTATTGTGTTGTAATTGAAATCAATATATTTGAAAATGTAGAAAACATCCAAAATATTTAAACAATAGAATACCAATTGAAATTTATTAAGCATGATTATTTTAATCATGATTAATTTTTTTGAGTTAATCTTGTGTTAACTGTGATTAATCGACAGCCCTAGTCTCAATGATTTCCTGTGGTAATGAGTTCCACTTTTTCACACGTGATTAAAATGTTGATTATTCTTTTTAATCAGTTTTGAATTTCCCATCTTTAATTTCATTGAATGTCTCCTTGTTCTTATTTTATGAGACAGAAAGAACAAAAGTTCCCGAACTACCTTCTCTATGCCACTCATCTTATATACTGTTATCCTAACCCCTTTTATTCATCTCCTTTCTTAGATAAACTGTTCTAATCTTTGCAATTTCTCATCAGAGTTTCCCATGCCCTTGATCATTCTCATTCCACTTCTTTGAACTCTTTCTTCTCCCCCCACCCCGAATATTCTTTTTGAGATGGGGTGACCAGTACTGCCCACAATATTCCACGAGGCCACACCGTTGATTTATATAAAGACATGGAACATTCTTTGTATTATTCCCCATCCTATTCCTTACGCATCTTAAACTACTTGTTTTTTTGACCGCAGCTGCACATTGAGCAGAGGTCTTCATTGAACGGTCTACAGTGATGCCCAGGTCCCTTTCTTAAGATGAGTTAACGTACAACCCTATATGGTCTAGGAGTAATTTATATTTTTTCCTCCAGTGTGCATTACTTTGCATTTATGGACACTGAATTTCATTTGCCATCATGTTGCCTCTTCACCTGGTTTGTTTAGGGTGTCTCTGATGTTGCTCGTAGTCAGGACCAGAGAGGACTAATCTAGATAACTTTCTCATCTGCATATCTTCCTACCTTATTGTTCAACCCCCCTTTCAAGATAATTAATAAATATTTTAAACTTGGAATCATGTGACATCCCCCTTAATCTTCTGCCATGATGAAAATTGACCATTTAATCTACCTCACTTTCTGACTCCGTCTCTTTAGCTTGTTAATAGTGACACACCTTGCCTCTCACCCCATGACTATTTTAGTTTCTTTACTAGCCTCTTCTGTAGGATCCTGTCAAAGGCCCTTTGGAAGTCCAAATAAATTGAGTCAGTCCTCCTTTATTCACTATGTTGACACATTCAAATAATTCTACTAATGAGACACTATTTTTCCTTGCAGAAACTGCTGAGGAGATCCTATCTTGAACTTCCATGTGGTGTTCTGCTTTGAATTATTATTTCAACCAGTTTGCCAGAACAGATGTAAAGTTTGCCAGTTTATAATTCCCTGGATCACTGTAGAGCCTTTTTAAATATAGGTACAGCATTTGATACCCTTCCCATCCTCCTGAACAGTGTTTACGAGAGTGCCTATTCTTGTTAGCAGCTCAGCTACTTCCTACTTAAATTCCTTCAGAACTCTTGGATGTACCATTTGGGGTTGGTGACTTACTGCTTTTTAAATTATCACCCTGCTCCAGTGCCTCCTAACACTTCAATCTCTGAGAGCACCCACCTTTATTACCAGAAAACAGCAGATCTGGGGAAGAAATCTTCCAACATTCTAGATGGTGGAGACTTGATGCAAATCATATAACTCCTCAGCTGTGTCCCTCTCTCTCAATTGTTCCCTTTAAACTTTAGTGATCCAGCAGACTCACCCATTCTTTATCAAGTATCTGTTTCTGAAGAAACTTGAAGAATTTCTTGGCTTGTTTGCTTATTTATTTAACACCTTTATTCGCTCTTTGAACTCTATTTGGGACCTTCTAATTTTCCTCTTACTGCATGTTGCAACATGCTCCCATTTTAATTGGCTTCACCACAAATACTGAAGGTTTGAATAGATTCTCAAAACTTTCCATTTAGTCATATGGGTTCACTCCTTGCCTTCCTGGTTGAGTGGTAGGGAGCAGTGTTCTTACTGAGGTGTGTGTTTGATTGTGGGTTTTCATTCTTCTTCTTCTTTTTTTTTTTCCCCCCCTGCCTTGCCACCTCTAAGGACTTTACTTCAGTAACTTTTAACTTTAGAGCCTTTTTGACTAATTAAAACCCCAATATATAAATTAAACCACAAATTCAATTGGGGATGTTGAAATGACAATAAACACTTCAACAGTTTCTCATTTGCTTTTCCTCATTGGGTATTTGTACTGATATTCATTAAACTCCCTCTTATCCTAAGTGAAGTATTTGAATTGAAGAGTGGATGGAAGGAGACCTTCCTACTTTTGGTAGCTATCATTTTCTAACTACTGCTAACTATCTCTGCAAGGTATGGCATTCATCCCTCATTCCCATAGGCACTGCTGTAGTCATTTATTTTATTCCTGAAATGCACCCAACTGTGTCATAAACCCTAGATACAGTTGTTATGATCATCAGTGGGGCTCAAAACTGGACCTTTGACACCAAGGCCCCAATTCAGCAAGGTACTTGAGCACCTGTCTAACTTTGAGCATGTAAATTGCAATTGAACTAATTTATTGTTTAAAGTTAGTCATGTACTTAAATACTTTGCTGAACTGCAGCCCAAATGCACAAATTTATACCAGGTGAGCCAAGGACTAACTCCATTATTAGCTGTGTCAAGGTTTATCTTTGCCAGAGCCAGTCATATGTCCTAAGCCAATGTATTACACACTCCCTGGAATAAACGCAAAACTAGCTTGTCTAATGAGAACCATGCTGTCTGTGGTTCATTACAATCAATTTCAAAGCATTTCCATGTAGACGTGTAGGTTTGTCAGATACAAACACTTGATGCCAAAACCAACATTTGTAAAAACAATCCGTAAGGCAAAAAACCCAGTATGATTAAAAATCAGATCAATCTAGTACCACAAATACTATAATCCTTTAATCATAATTGTTTGTTTTTTGCATAGAATCACTACAAGATAATAGTGTTGTTTGCATGGTTTACCTGTGCATTTCCATACGTTAACATCCCGGTAAAGTGTTTTACCTTTAAATTACTGATATATACTCAACCTTAATGACACCTTAAATCAGGGGTAATCAATTGTATGCTGGGGCATGCTGGCCACTTCTGAGAGCGGCGTGGGGCCGCAGCAGGCATAAAGCCTGCCTTAGTGACAGGCAGCCCAGCTGCGGCCGGAGATCGCGATTGACTGGGAGAGTCCCTGGGATCAACCAGTCGATTGCGATCGACGGGCTGGTGTCCACTAGTCTAGACCATCAGAATGGTTCATAGATTTAAAAATTTCTGAAGACATTGTTTAAGACCAGCTAAAAACCATCAATATCCTCCAAATATCCCAGTTACTATTTTTACGATAGTTCCTGCTTCCTTTCTTTGTCATTCACTCTGAACTTAAAAGGAAAAAGAATAGGCAATTTTAATCGCTTTACAAATAATAGTTACTTACTGTGGTTTATTATAAGCCCCTTGGAAACTTGAAACTGAAATCTGTTTCCTCCCATAGAGTATGCACGTTAGTTTGCTACTGTTGTAGGGTTGCCCACAGATGGAGAGATTCTGGTGGTATTCATTTTATTTTTTGGTGTTTTAAAAAGTATTGAATTTTTTACCTAACGAAAACATACAAATATTTCTATGGCCTTAACAAAATATTACACATGCAAAACCATCAATCCAATACAGTATCTTGGAAAAGTTTTATAAGGACACATTTGCCCTACTCTGTTTCTTGTGCCTGTTTGCAATGTGTAATACCTTCCATCCAAGTACAGTATTTCAAAGTATATAAACATTAAGAAATTAAGCCTCACAACAGCCCTATGAGTGGTGTAATTAACAACCTCTCTGTTAGTTTCCTTATCTAAAACACGAGGATAAGGCCTAAATTTTCAAGCGTCCACTAGTTACAAGTGCCTCAATTTTTGGGTGCCTAACTTTGTATGCCTCTAGCCTAGGGGTTCTCAAACTTCATTGCGCAATGACCCCCTTCTGACAAAAAAATTACTACAGGACCCCGGGAAGGGGGACTGAAGCCTGAGCCTATCCAAGCCCTGCCACCGTGGGGGATTCAGCCCCAGGCAGGGGGGCTGTAACATGAGCCCTGCCGCCCAGGGCTGAAGCCTTCGAGCTTGGGCTTTGGCCCTGGGCCCTAGCAAGTCTAAGCCAGCCCTAGTGGACCCCATTAAAACAGGGTCACGACCCACTTTGGGGGTCTCAACCCACAGTTTGAGAACCGCTGCTCTAGCCTCACTTTCAGCGGAACTGCACCACCCGCAGATCTCACTTCTATATTTGCAGGTGCTGAGCACCTCTGAAAAAGTGCCCCCAAAACAGAGGTACCTGTAGTCAGTAGACATTTGAAAATCTGGTCCTAAGTATCTTGCTCAAGGTCATAGAGGAAATGTTAGGTAACAGCCAAGAACAGAACCTGCTGACTCTCAATCCAGTGCTTTAACTAGAAGATAATCCTTCCTCAAATTACACTATTAACTGCCAAATACACTTTTGAAAAGCAGGTTCCCATTGATGCATCCTAGGAAAAAGTGTTGTGCTCACTCTGCTAGAGGCCTGTAATCCTGAAATGTATTTTAAAGTCAAGTTTCCAGTATTGAGGTTCTTTACACCTTCCTTTAAGGAGATTCAAAAAATTTTATAGGTAAAAATGAATAGTTATGAAGTGAATTGTCTTTGAAGGAAAAAAAGCAATTTCATAAGTGTACAGTTTTTCTTGGTTTCTATAACCCTATTTTTAGACCATCTAGTCTTTCATTTTGTTCAGCAAGCAAGTCAACCACAACTACTACTTGTTGTATTTGAACAAAATGGAAAATGACTGCTTGCAAAGTAGTCATACTTTATTAATTCCTTCCTTTGTCCTTACAGATCTATTTCACAATACAATGCAATTTCCAAAAGGTTTAAATAAACCTGTGTGCAAAGAGCCAGCATAATACAAACCCTCAAACTTTGGCTTAACTTCAGTGATATTTTGTCCCTAGCAATGCATCACAATATAACCAGATGGCAAGATCTATGCCCCTGCAAAGAGAAGAGCTCATCTACTGAGGCACTCTGTTAACAGGAGTTTAAAAACGGCACAAAGCTGATAACACCTGCTGACTTCATTTTGCAGATGCAGATTGTTAAACTACCAGAATATGGGAGAAGGGCATAAGCCTTACAGCAGACAGTGAGATCCTGTAGGACAGCCTAGCTTAGGGAGAAAACATGTTCTGCAGTTATTTGAATGATCCACTTCATAGGATTTGGTTTTATGGGTAAGTATGACCTTGCACAGCATGTGCAGATTTTAGCCCCATCCACAAAAATACTTAAGCACAAGCTTAAAGGTAAGACTGCACTGAAAGTGTTTTGCTAGACTGGGACATTTATTTGGAGCAGAACGGGAACATCACTTGCTCGTGGTCTCTAGATGTTTGACTGTCAGAGCAGGGCAGACAAATCCACACACTGTTCAGGTGTACAAATATCCATATTTGGGGTATTTACATGCTAAAATCCCAACTTGCACATTTTTGAAGATATGGCCCACAATGCAACCCAAAGTCCTGTACAGTGGTAGTCACAGAAATTAATATTAAAAATATACTGAAGAAATTATTCATAGATTTTTAAAGCCAGAAGAGACCATTATGATTGCCTAGTCTGACTTCCTGCATAACCTAGGCCAGGGGTTCTCAATCTTTTTCTTGCTGAGGCCTCCCTCAACATGCTATAAAAATGCCAGAGAACAAATTATTTAGCAGATCCAAGATTCTGTGATCAATATCAATGAGTGTATTTCAAACTATTTGAAATACATTTCTTTTTAATATCTCTCTCCCACCCACCTCCCCACAAAAACTCTAGTTATTGAATGCTACCACATTTCAGTATAAAGTTGGGATGCATTGTCTCCTTCAGGTTAAGTCAAGTTATGTTCTAGCTCAACCAGAAGTTATGGGCATGGTGCAGGAATTGCTGGGTGAAATTCTGTGGCCTACGTCAGCGGTTCTCAACCAGGGGACCGTGAGCCCTTTCAGGGGGGGGGCATGTAGCCCCGTGGCTGAAACCCAGTGCCCCGAGCTCCAGGGCTGAAGCCGGCGCCACCTGCCGAGAGCAGCCCAGGGCTGATGCCAGAACCTTCTCCCAACAGCAACCTTTAAAGAAAAGTAAAAGCTTAAAATAAGTGTACTTTTCATGACTGTGTGCAGTAGAAAGTATGGATGTGGATTCATATGACTTCAGGCTTGTCCTACTGTGTGATCTCTTCTGTACCATATTTTAAATTTATCTAAATAGTTAGACTTGACACCATCTAACAGTGCAGGTAGCTGGCATACTTGCTGCTGCTCCTACTTCTACAGGTCTCCTGCCTTTTGGTGCTGCTGTTCCTGCAGCTTTACCTGCACCTGGCTTTATTCTGCTCCCCATACCTTGAACTTCTGGATTCTAGACAGCTGCTCTTGCAAGTTTGTAGCACTGAGGCTGCTTGGTGCTTCTGCTCTTACACATTTTTGACACCTGGCCTCTGGCTTGTTGCTAATGCAGGTTTCTAGAGGGTCTGTATTTTTTGTCCCTGCCGGATTCCTATACCAAGAGCTCAGCTGCCCACAGCGTGTCCAACACCAAGGATCTCATTGCTAATACCCCTATGGATTTCCTGAATTCAAACATTCATTGCTACCAGACTTGTAATGTGCCTTGTCTACTTGGTACAGGTTTTTCTGTCCTTGAAGGCATCATACACCTAGACTGTGGGAACATCTGCCTCCTCAGATTTCCTGCATACAGGATACTCAGCCTTGCTACCTCTGTAGCCTTCCTGGAGACCGGGTGCTCAGAGCTGTGCCTATTCCAACAGGTTTTGTGCGTCCCCAATGCTTGGTGGGGGTGTTGCTGCTTTTGCTGATCTACACCATTCAGTTCTTCTGTTCCTGCAACTTCCTCCACATCCAGTACCCTCTTATCTTCTCAGGCAGATATATGACAGCAGATACTCAGTGCTGCAGCTCCTGCAGGTTTTCAGCACCTTGCCCTTAGTGCTGCTGTTCCTGCAGTCAGTTCTTCCCATGCATATTTCCTCTACGTGGAACCCTGAACACTGCTACCACCATAGTTTCCTTGCACCCAGGACACATACTGCTGCTCTTCCTGCAGTTCCGTATCTCATTGTTGCTCCTACTGCTTTTCTTCACTTAGTGCTTGTGCACCCATGTTTACTGCTACTTCTCCAGGTTTCCCTATACCCAACACACTCACTACGCTGTACGTTTACCTCCACATTTAACACTGCCATTGCTGTGAATTTCCCTCTACACATGGCAGTAGCTCCTGCAGGTTGCCAATGGGCTGGGCCACACCATTCCTGAAGGCTCCTTACACTTGGTGGCTCTCAGTGCTTTGGTTTATGCCACAGCGTAGTGCACATGATGCTGTGGCCCCTCACCACATATTTCCACACCTTGGGGCATCTAGTACACCACTACCTCGATATAACACAACCCGATATAACGCGGTAAAGCAGTGCTGGGGGGGGACTAGGCTGCGCACTCCAGTGGATCAAAGCAAGTTCAATATAACGCGGTTTCACCTATAACACGGTAAGATTTTTTGGCTCCCGAGGACAGCGTTATATTCAGGTAGAGGTGTATTGCAAAGTCCCCTCCATCTCCCTATAGCCTGGGGTGCCCTGCCCCAATCCCTGACCCTATGCACTACTGCAGGGCCCCCTCTTGCCCCTCCATACAAGGCCCAATTCCCAAGAGCCCACACCCACCCTATCCCCCATTGCGAACAGTTCTCCAGACCCCACCCTCCATCCTTAGTATGATCAGCTCCCCACACATACCCCGTTCCCTATCCCCCAGTGTGACCAGCTCCCCCCCCCTCCCTATCCCCCAGTGTGACCAGCTCCCCCCCACACCCCCCCGCTCCCTATCCCCCAGTGTGACCAGCTCCCCACCCCACCCCGCTCCCTATCCCCGTGTGATCAGCTCCCCCACACCCCCCCCGCTCCCTATCCCCCAGTGTGACCAGCTCCCCACCCCACCCCCTATCCCCCAGTATGACCAGCTCCCCACACACACACCCCGCTCCCTATCCCCCAGTGTGACCAGCTCCCCACACACACCCCTCGCTCCCTATCCCCCAGTGTGACCAGCTCCCCACCCCCCGCTCCCTATCCCCCAGTGTGACCAGCTCCCCCCCGCTCCCTATCCCCCAGTGTGACCAGCTCCCCCCCCACACCCCCGCTCCCTATCCCCCAGTGTGACCAGCTCCCCCCCACACCCCCGCTCCCTATCCCCCAGTGTGACCAGCTCCCCCCCCCACACCCCCGCTCCCTATCTCCCAGAGTGACCAGCTCCCCACCCCACCCCCTATCCCCCAGTGTGACCAGCTCCCCCCCCACACACCCCGCTCCCTATCCCCCAGTGTGACCAGCTCCCCCCACACACACCCCGCTCCCTATCCCCCAGTGTGACCAGCTCCCCACCCCACCCCCTATCCCCCAGTGTGACCAGCTCCCCCCACACACACCCTGCTCCCTATCCCCCTAGTGTGACCAGCTCCCCACACACACCCCTCGCTCCCTATCCCCCAGTGTGACCAGCTCCCCCCCGCTCCCTATCCCCCAGTGTGACCAGCTCCCCCCCCACACCCCCCGCTCCCTATCCCCCAGTGTGACCAGCTCCCCACACCACCCCCCGCTCCCTATCCCCCAGTGTGACCAGCTCCCCACACCACCCCCCGCTCCCTATTCCCCCAGTGTGACCAGCTCCCCCCACACACCCCCGCTCCCTATCCCCCAGTGTGACCAGCTCCCCCCACACCACCCCCCGCTCCCTATCCCCCAGTGTGACCAGCTCCCCCCACACCACCCCCCGCTCCCTATCCCCCAGTGTGACCAGCTCCCCACACCACCCCCCGCTCCCTATTCCCCCAGTGTGACCAGCTCCCCCCACACACCCCCGCTCCCTATCCCCCAGTGTGACCAGCTCCCCCCACACACCCCGCTCCCTATCCCCCAGTGTGACCAGCTCCCCACCCCCCCCGCTCCCTATCCCCCAGTGTGACCAGCTCCCCCCACACCCCCCCGCTCCCTATCCCCCAGTGTGACCAGCTCCTCAGACTCCATTCCCCTACCGCCATTGCCCAAGGCGGCCGGTTCCTCAGGCCCCAGCTCCCTCCATTCCGCCCGTTCCCCCGGAGTGCCGAGGTTCCCGCGCGCCGTCCCCACTCGCCCCAGCAGGCAGCCGAGGCTCCGTCCGCGGGTAGCCCCGGCGACTCCCAGGGCTGCGGCGCCTGGGCGGCTGCGGGTCCTCCCGGCGGTTTCCCAGCCTGCACCGCGGCGCGGCGGCGCTCTGGCCGGCCTGTCGCTGTCACCGCCAGGAGGAGGCCGACGCTGCTGCGCTCCTCGAGCCGCCGAGCAGGAAGGAGCCTTCGCCGCCGCCGAACTTTCCCTCAGGGCCCACCATGCCCGGGGCAGCGGCCCGGGGACTCTGAGCGCCGCTCCCGCCTTCCCCTCGCAGCGCCGCGGCCGGTAAGCCCCGGGGCGCGGGGGAGCTGGGTCGGCCCGGCCGCTCACGCACAGGGAGGAGGGAGGAAGAGAGAGAGAGAAGCTGGGCCTCGCCGCTCCCTGTGCGCGGCGCTGCGGGCCAAGCGGCCCGGAGGCTCTGCGGAACCTCGAGCGGGGCGGGGGAGGCCGGAGCCTGAGGAGGAAGAAGGTGGGGGGGGGGCGAGGAGGCTTCCACCCCCCCTTTGTTGCTGTGGAGGGTGAATGTGAGGGGAGCGTCCTTCCGCCCCCCCTTGATGCGGGCGGCGCTCGGGGCTTTCCCTGCCGGAGTCTGAGTTCGGGGCAGGAGGCGGAGTGAGAGCTGCTGGGCTGCAGCTCCGCCGCGAGCGGGGCTCGCACTTGGGGGACTGACAGACAAAGACGGAGGAGTGAGATTCGGGGGTACGGAGACAGACAGACAGACCTAGAGACACCCCTCTCCTCCCATTATCTATTGTTCTCGGGAAGGGGAGCTGCTGATTTGGGGATTTAATCTTCCAATGCGCCCCCCCGGCAGCTTTGCGAGTGGTCTCTCTAGTGTCAGGAGCTGCTAACAAGTGCCTGCTTGGAAGTCCTCAGACAAGAGCGAGAAAAAAGGGGTGGAGGAGTTGTGACGGGTATTTAATTGCGATTTAAACTCGCCCCCCCCCCAATAACCTTGTCAGATTTTAGTCTGGATTAGCACAGTGAGTCTTTTTCCTTAATGGTGCATAGACATGGGCTAGACATCAATGTTGCAAATATAATGCATCTGTTTAGCTAACCTTTTCCATTTCCATAAACCTTTTTGAGTTCTTTAATTGAGAGGTGCTGTATAATGATGTCAAGTATTATTATACGTAGAATCCAGTGAGCAAACTTTTAAGTTTGTTTCTCAACCCCACCTGGAATATGGCCATGGATCATAAAGTAAAATGTATGTGATTCTGGAAAGCTAGAAGTTTAAGATGAGACTGAGAAAAATGGTGGTTTCACAACACGTTTTAAAAAAGATTATTGGAAAGGCAAACTGCATAAAATGAAAACATTATTAAAATAAAGGGAATCTTTATTGTTTTGTTTTTAATGTGCTAGATTAAGGACGAGCCCAAGTACAAACTTTAACATTACTTTTCAAAGTCACCAGGAGTATGTACCTGGAACTTGAGCTCTCTGAACACAGTGGATCATCCATGTTCAGATCTACTCCTTTGCTTGTGGGGAGCACGGTCCCTACACTTCCCCTCCCTAGGTTTGGAGATCCTTGCCTGAGGAGGTAAGAGGTTGAGGAATGGTATCATCCTATCCCACTTCCTGCAGGGAGTCATGTTATACAGGAGGTCAGACTAGAAGATCTAATGGTCCCTTCTAGCCTTAAAATGCTTGAATTTACAAAAAAAAAGTTTATGCCCCTTCAGGCTGCATTAACTTTTCTATATTCCCTCGGCATCCTGTGGTACTCATGCATGCTTCCAGGGACAGCTGTCATTGAGGGAAGTCTGGACAGTGCCAGGTGGGCCCACAGCCTCTCAGACTCTAGTCTTCTGTGGATCTAGTGGAATTTGATGGCTCTGGATTGGAATCCTGTTGGTTTCACAGCAGGGACAAATGCTGATCTCCCAGGAATGGTTAGAGGAAAACTCCGCAAGATCAGCTTTACTAAGTCAGTCCTCCCCACCATAAAAATCCCTGTCTTGGGTTTTTATCAAGAAGGATTGCAGAATATTTATGCATTAAAACAAACAAGAAACAGGGTCTGTTTAATTATAATAATTGTTTTTTGTACTGATTTTCTAAAAGTGTTTTCTTCATAGTTGTATCTGAGCATATGTAGAAATTCTAAAAAAAAAATAGTTATTTAGCCAATATAACTTAAAAACAAAATAAAGAGACTAGTCTCCTGTATTTGACTTTACAATGTAGCATTCACATTTTCTGCCCTCACCCCCTCAGGCAAAAGCCTGGGATAACAAGTAATATATATTTCTGGCATGGTTCTTGATTGCTTTATTGTCTTGGATTTAATTTCTACCCTATTCCAAATTTAAGTCCAGATCCTACAAACACTTAGAAATACATTAATTTTAATGGAAAGTCTCTAATATAACAGATAATGATATTGTCAGTTTATAAGTCTCTAAATATTAGCACTTTATTCTGGGGGGGAAATGGCATTCTAAATCTATTGACGTTGAAAACTGCTGCTTCTAATTTGTGAACTTCTGTGACAACAACATTAGTGGTGTTTTAAGACAATATTATGGACATGCTTTGTCCCAGTGAAATATTATGAACTCAAATATAAAAGAACTGAGCTTATATTCCAGACAGCTCATGGACAGGACTGTGCACCACAAATTTGGTGATGTAAATTTGGAAATGGTGGAATTAAAGTTTTCAGTTGTGAGTTCAGTCAGTTTAGACTAAGTTTCAAAACCCAAAAAAAGGAGAGTTTGGGGGATGAAAATGTGATCAGTCACCATTTTTTAGTGTTTTGGAAAAATCCTGGACAGGGTTGACATTTTGCCTTCTACTGGAAATTAATTATGTCTATAGGGCAAGGGTTTTCAAACTGGGGGTCGGGACCCCTCAGGGGGTCGCGAGGTTATTACATGGGGGGGTCACGAGCTGTCACCCTCCACCCCAAACCCTGCTTTGCCTCCAGCATTTATAATGGTGTTAAATATATAAAAAAGTGTTTTTAATGCATAAGGGGGGTCGCAATCAGAGGCTTGCTGTGTGAAAGGGGTCACCAGTACAGAAGTCTGAGAACCCCTTCTATAGGGCAAGGATCTTTGTTGTTTTATTCCCCTGTGAAAAAAAATATTAAGTGTGCTATTGTTCCATTGTAAATATCTCCAGTGGAAACATTATGTACTTGGGGCACTCTGGAAAGTTAAGGTGAATCAGTTAAAGATTGGAAGTCAGTGTGCATAAATCAGAGTGTTAAACTCCCATATGGAGGCTCCTACTCAAGAGTAAAACGGTTTTAAATTATAATGAACTAAGACCACTTAGTCCTGAATGAAAGCATCCACACGGGGGTTAAAATGATTTAACTTAGAGTTATGTTTACACTTCAAGTGCTACAGTAGCACAACTGCAGTGCTGCAGCTATGCTGCTGTAATGTAGACACCTACTACAGGTAGTAAATTCCCCCCATTCTGAGGCTTTAGCTAGGTTCATGGAAGAATTTTTCCATGAACCTAGTTGCATTTACAGTGGGGGGGAGGTTGACCTAACGAGGTCACACAGGGTGTGACATTTTTCACAGCCCTTAGTGATGTAGCTAGGTCAACCTAAGTTTTAGGTGTAGGCCAGGACTTATGTACATGAACCTCACACCTTTAGTTGATTCACCTTAACTTTCCTGAGGGTTTGTCTACATGGTGTGGCAGTGCTCACCAAAAGGGTATATGTAAATTGTAGAGTGTTCTAATGTATTGCATGCCAACTGTCCTGTGTAGACCCTGCTGACACATTGTAAAAGGTTCCTAGTGTGTGTTAATGTAGTGCTGTTTCAAACGAGACTGTCTGTGCACGCTAGGTACCTTTTAGAGCATGTCGGCAAGGTCTACACGAGGCAGTTAGAATGCAATACATTAAAGCATTCTACAGTTTACAGCCTTGTAATGCTCATTGCTGCACTGTGTCCACAAGTTTGAGTGTCCCTTTGTAGAAAAGCCCTTAGGCTCTGCATGCTTGGAGTAGCTTGCAGGAATGGGCTCCTAATTCCAGTTTGTTAGAAATATTGTCAGATAGATTAGGCTTAATTTAGTTTTGGTTTTAAAAAATGCAACTTCCCCCTTTAATATTAAGAGACATGTTTTTGTGACATTAAAGATAAATAAATTACAAGTTTTCTCTTTGGGTTTAAACATTATCCTGCAATGTTTGCTGGTTAGCATTGTTCAGGAGAACCTGAAAGTGAAACTGATGTGTCTATTTGTATTGTTCAAACTGAGTGAAGGGCTAAAATTAAAGCAGCAAATTAAATTATTTCAGTTGAAATCATCTAAATTGTTACGTTTTTCATTTGACTAGACTTTTTAATGAAAGCTGCCTTCTCAAATTGCCACATAGTGATTGGAGAATAGACTAAGGCCCTTAGCATGCAGTCTGATCTGTGTAGGTGGATGCTTATACTCAAATGAAGTCCCACTGAAGATACTGAGTCTCCACATGGACACACTGAAATACAGATAAAGACCCTTGAACAAATAGCGAATCCCCACATACAAATTGCTTGATGTCCCTAAAGAGCAGAAATTTAACTGTTGACAGGACATGGACTATCAGCAAGGCACAAACCATTGGCTCCAGCTATTAACTCTGGAGTGGGCACTCTTAGAGAGTTTTTCACAACATTTATCTTCAGTTACACAGATTCTGTCAGTTACTTTATTTTAGTACTTTTCAGTGAAGTTAAAAACACTATCCCATCTGTTTAGCTCATTAGTACTATATATACATTCTAAACATTCAATTATTTTTAGGGTTTTTTAATCTTCATATTTATATAGCAGAGTGTCCTTTTATATATTAGCAACAATGCTTTAAGCTACACATGCAATAATTAACATACCGATTGAACATATCTTTCTTACATATAGTACACATTAATATAAAATAACACATACAAAGACTATTACAATAGGATTTGTGATTAAAAATGATCTTGAACAGATTGTATAATGAGATTTTTTTTCATATGTAGTTAGCAGTTCAAATAATATATCAGAAAAACTTAAAATTATTTTCTCATATTGCTTGGTGTATGTCTTGATTTTTTTTTAAATATTTTTTTAAATGTGCAGAAAGAAGATTTACCTTCCTTTGGAAATGTACTGAAAAGTATATCATGCAGAGTGATAAATCTACATACACATATTTCTAATGAAATTTTTAATGTATTGAAATGATTCTGGTAACCCAATCTACACAATGTCTGGAATTATCTATTAAAAAAAAATCAGATAGTACTTTTGCTCCAAAATTCCTATTTTTTCAGCATTTATGCTTAGGATATTGTCAGACAGGGCCGGATTAACCTTTTGTGGGCCCTGGTGCCAAACATGTTTGTGGGCCCCCATGTAGTCGTGGGCTCAGAGTGTGGGCCTGGTGTGGCAGTGCCATAGTATACCTGGTACTGAATCTCGGAGACATTTTTCAGTTTGATCACACACCTCTGCATGACTATATGCATTGCCATACACAGCTCCCTCAGCCCCCAGTTTTTCTCATTAAGCTGTATATCCATGGGGGTTTACCAGTGTCCATAGTAAGCAGTAATTTCACAGTGGTCAGGGGAAACTCCCCACAGATTTATCTCCTTCCTCATTCATACCTTTTATAGCCATGTCTCCAGTACCACCCTATGTCAGCAGTCACTGCATGTGGTTCTTGTCTCAGCTCAATAAAGTTTCACAGTCAGCGGATACCTGATCAATTCTGACAAATCCCTTTCTCAGCGCTCATCCTGCCATTTGAGCAAGCCACTTGCAAACACCATTTCCCCAAAGTGAGGACTTAGCCCCTGGGAACCTGAAGTCACCAGCCTTTCTCCCTCTGCTCCCATCTACATGCTAGTCTACTACTTGGTCACCACCACCTCTTCCTATGCTTGTTTCCCTTCTACCTTGGACATGCTCCCTAGCCAGCTGGGGCTATTCTCCCCCTGCAAGCCTGATCTGCTTCCTCTTTCCCTGTTCCAGTTGGAATTGGAAGAGGTTCAGAAAAGGGCAACAAAAATGATTAGGGGTACGGAATGGCTTCCGTATGAGGAGAGATTAATAAGACTGGGACTTTTCAGCTTGGAAAAGAGGCAACTAAGGGGAGATACGATAGAGGTCTATAAAATCATGAGTGATATAGAGAAAGTAAATAAGGAAATGTTATTTACTCCTTCTCATAATACAAGAACAAGGGGCCATCAAATGAAATTAATAGGTAGCAGGTTTAAAACAAACACAAGAAAGTATTTTTTCACACAATGCATTGTCAACCTCTGGAACTCCTTGCCAGAGGGTGTTGTGAAGGCCAATACTATAACGGGGTTCAAAAGGGAGCTAGATATATTCATGGAAGATAGCCATTGATGGACCTATTAGCCAGGATGGGCAGGAATGGTGTCCCTAGCCTCTGTTTGCCAGAAACTCGGATTGGGTGACAGGGCATGGATCACTTGATGATAACCTGTCTGTTCATTCCCTTTGGGGCACCTGCCATTGGCCACTGTCAGAGGACAGGATACTGGGCTTGATGGATCTTTGGTCTGACCCAGTATGGCCATTCTTATGTTCCCCTTGACATTCCTTTCCTATAGGTGACCTCTGTTCCTTGAGATTAATTCCAGTTTCTTTATCCGCTCCTAGCTTAATGGCCCCCTGTAGTCACAGAGCCACCTGCAGCTTCTCTGGCTACAGCCATGGGGCCAATTGCCAGAGGCCAGCCTTAGAGAGCTGCAGCTGCTAGCAAGGGAGGGGTGACAATTCCAAGGCTGAGCATGCTTGAACCTTGCAATGGCGGCACTAGGGGTTCTAAATCCTCAGCGGGCCCATGGCAGCTGCAGACTCGAGTTAGGTGCTTCCCTCCTCTAGGCCATGGCTTTAAGTACCTGAGATGCCCATCACCTGCAGCAGAGGCCACCAATTCCCACGCACCCCTCAGCTAGCACATTGTCAAGCAGAAAGTGCAGCCTGAATGATTTTGGAGGCTGGAGTGCCAGGAGGTTCCCATCCCTGAGCAGCGGCTCTGTAACAAGCTCACATGGCCCCCCTCCACTGTGGGACCAGGACCCTGTGAAGACAGTGGAGTTACCCTGTGTATAACCAGTCCTGTCCAAAGCCTGTTGAAGTGAGTGGGAGTCTTTTCATTGTCTTTAATGGGCTGCGTATAGAAACAAAGGACTCCATTCTAGACTCTAGGAGCAAAGTGTATTCTATGCTGCACTGGTTTACTATTGTAACAGGAAGGTCTCACATTACCTAGTGAATAAGCAACACCTCCTACAGCACCTAACTTTTTCTGAGAGGCCTACTGCCCAATTACTAAATGTAAACCTGCTTAGCTTACAAGGGCTGAAAATATCAGGTAGTATGGTTACAAAAGCAAGGCACTTCTGAATTCCGAAGTAGGAATTTTGGATGTGCACAGAACGTGCACAGAACACGCACAGGACTGGTTCCTGCATGGTTACAGAACTGTAGGCAAGTGGAACAATTTTCAGCTTGTGTGATTGGAGGATATCTGGATCCATATTCATTTCTTTGGGGAATTTGCCAATGCAATATTACTGTCTTCTTTTTAAACAAACAAAACTAAAAAAAAAAAAAAGGCAATGGCTGTTGAATGTAGCAATTCCAGTCCTAGCACTGGGAAGACCCCAGCATTTGTTGCTCAATTTTATCCTACTTTTTCTACAGCAAATTACAGTGGATCAGTATATTTGATTTGGGAGAAATGAAGTAACAGCTGCCCAAGTTGAGCTTGAGCACTCCTGAATTTTGAGAGTGTTCAAATCTAGAAGGCATGTGCTAGATTCCCTTTCTTAATATTGGATAAATCTGGAAAGGAAAAATCAATTTCTGCTTCCATGGCTCAGATGTGGAAATCCTCCTGCATGCCTGGTACTGTACCTAAAGCTGCCCAGGTCCTCCAGTAGAGTCTCCCCTCCCTTACTCTTCATTTTCACTTCTCCTGATGGGGTCCACATACCTCCCTTTCTAGGCTTCAGATAGAGAGGTGCACTGTCCATTCATTTCACCCAGTTCCTTCTTTGGGGGCTGCCAGGCGAGGTCACACCAGCATCCCTAATCCAGTCTGGGGAAGTCTTCTGAGGGGGATATCTGGGCCAAAGCCTTCTGCTCCTTGGGCATACTTGTTCCCCATTCATACTGCCACCCCCTTCTAGCAGCCAGCTCTCCATTCACAGCAAGCTGCAGTGCGTGGGGTCTCAGCTTCCCCACTTTTTCCCCCTCCCTTTCCTGTTGATAGTGGCCAAGGGAATGCTGGGGAAATGTAGTTCCTTCCCTGCTCCAGGGCTGGCTCTCTAGGCAGGGAGCTGGCCAAGGAACTACAGCTCCCAGGGCCCCTTAGGTTCTCAGCTCCCATGCTGGATCCCTGCTACTCCAAGGAAGCGAGTGTTATGGGCCCCCTTCTGAGCTTGGGCCCAGCGCTATGGTGCCATTGGCGCCATGGTAAATCCGGTACTGTTGTCAGATTTTTCTTATGTTCAGGAATACAGTATAATTAAGTAGCAATTTTTACTAGTGATGAAATATATTTAGGTTTAAATATGCCTTCAGCATTTTATTGAGTTTTGGAAAAATAATGTAGGAAATTGTTGTTTAACTGTATATCCTGTATGTATTGGTCTGATTTTGGAGCTAGTGTTCTGAACTGCTTTTATTGACAGTTTAGTATTACAGTATCTGCATCTTGTCACAATTTGTACAGCAAACTTTTAAGACAGTGCTGTCTGATTCTTCTTTTATGGCTTGGATGACATTTTTATAAGTGCAGAATTAAATAGTCTGATGATAAAATGAAATCTGTGTGGGCAGAAGCTCCAACCTGCAAACAGCAGAAGGATATAATTTGTGAGCAGCCTATCAAGTATAAACTGTCTATATCTTTAGCACTGAAAAATCAAGAAGCATGTAAAATGACTGTAAAACAAAATAATTCCTTGCAATAGCAAGTTATTTTAATAATGCATAAAGTTGTTGTGATGACTGTATGGATAAACTCTTTAAAGTGGGAAGCTATATGCAATTTTAGAACAAAGCTGCATACACATAGGGTAAAAATATACCCATTCTTAAAAATTGCAAAGATTATCTTAATGCTCTTGTAATATTCCACAATGTCTGTATTCACTTTTTACTACTGATGTTTCCCAAAATAGAATATAAAAAAATTGTCAAATGGAACAGTTTACAGCAAAAGTAACATTGTGATTGGATAATGTTACATTATTGAAGGAGGTGGAGTGAAGAAGATTGTTAGCTGGCAGATGTGATGTAGTTGTACATTCACTAAATAGTTAAGAAAGAGAAGACAAACATTTTTTACACTATCAGAATTGCAGCTTCTAAATGGCTGTTTTTCAGAAATGTCAAACACATTTATATTTTTGCAAGAATTGAAGTTGAGGGTGAGAAAGTTCTGGTGTGTTCCAGACAAGTATAAACTTACTCCTGTACCTAGTAATCCTCAATTCCCTTTCCCTCTCTGATCTGTTTCTGCCACAGACATCGTAAGTGGGTTACATGTTGTCTCTTCATTTGCCAGTATACTGTATGATTGTCTGGTCCGACTCTGACCCATCGTTCTTCTGCTTTTGCCAGTGTCCCTAGACTGCCTCCTCCTCCTTTTCTTTATCCCAAACTCATGGAGATCACTGGCCTAGGGTTTTGTTCATTGAGTGCTGCAAATATTCAAAAATCATAGGGGAAGAGGTGCTGTTACTAAGCTACTTGGAGAAAGATTGAGATCTGTAGGTTATGTGGGAGGGGCTAGAGCAGCCGTTGCGTGCCGTTGTGCTGTCTTTTGCAAGTTTCACAGTGATAGGATGGTAAAATGTATGGATTTTGCTTACAACATACTGATCCTAGGAAAAACAAATACGGAGTGTCATTGAGGCCAAGAATTTAACAAGTTTCAAAGAGGGATTGAATGTTTTATATGGGTAACAAACTACCCAGCTTTCTGATACTCTTTTCGTAAGAGAGAAAGAGAGAACCTCATGTTTCAGGATTTAAGACAATGTCTAACCATTAGGGATTAGGATGAAACCTTCATGGGACACACTATGCACAACTATCTACTGCACCTTTCTGAGAAATGCCTGATGTTGGCCGCTATTGGGGCTAGGATATTGGACTAGATGGAGCATCGGTCTGATCCAGCATGGCAGTTCCTTTGGAACAATATGTGCTTGTGGCTGCTGTTAAGAAGGACTGATTTCATAGATCCTACCAGGGACACTAGTGAACCCAAATAGATTTCAGAGTTCTCCAAGAGAAAATATGCTACAGCCAGTGGCCCTGTCTGTTGATGGCCTACTATGATATTCTGATTGTCATCTGCTCTTGATCGTTGTTATGATGGTTCTTAACACAGGTCACCTTGCTATCTTGAGAGCCTGTGACAAGGGAGATGGATTGCAAAAGTCAAGCTCTTAGATTGGACATTTGTAGGGAGCATTTCTAAAGTCACATGGTAGGTATAGTGAATGTGAAAAAAAGCAGTTTTCTTGTCTACCATTATGTCCATAAAATTCCCTGTAACAGAATTGTTCAGGGTGGTTGGCAGTTTGGTATATCCTAGCTGACTCATTTTGCAAAGAGAATCTAATGTTTTTTCTTGCTGTGAAGCGATTATTTATTTCATGGACATGATTTATTAGATTCAGAAGTGATGATTAGTCCCCATTGTAATCAAATGCAACAAAATCTGTGAATGAATTTGGGCCATTACCACTTGCTTGTTTTCTAGAAGTGTGTGAGGAGTATTGGCCTTCAACCTGCATGTGATCTCATTCCACTTTGTCAGAATCCAGTGTGTGTGTATTGAGTCAATTTTTGTTTGAGATTGTTAATATATTTATATAAGAGGGTAGGTTGTCACCTTTCCTCTAGGAGAAAATGGTGGTTAGGCCTTGCATAAGAAGCCAAGCCTGCCAATTTTAGTCCTGTGTGAATCTTCATTGGGGCAGCAGATGGGTTGCAGGGGTGCATATGTGGTAGGGATGCTGTTGGTGTGTGGAGGCCATGAGGAAACTAGGTAATTGTTTGTGGACCTCGTGAAAACCATATGGTTTCTCCTTCTCCCATGCAAACTTCATAATCTCCTGTAATACCTTTAAAATGGGTTGTCTAAATTACCTTTAATTTAATTTTTAAAAAAATTATGTTAATGCCACAGACCACGTATATCATATTTGAAGTTGAAAGGACTTTTATGGTTGTTTTGGGGGTAAAGTAAGGCTTATGATGGAAAACAAGTCTGAACCTTACTTATGGTGCAGATGCCACCAACCCATAATCAGTATTGTGGTCAAAAGGTCTTATTTTTAGAATTAAAACTTGCTGTAATAGAGTCCCCTGTGGTTCCTCCCACAGATGGTAGGAGAACCTGACCGCACCCAGTTATTTTCACTGGGTGGTTCCAGCAGAGGCCCTGGTTCCTTACTACTTGCAAGGAGGGGTGGAAGGGCTGTCCTTTGTGAGCCTTCTTAAGTCTCTGCGGATGGGGGATCGAAAGAAAAGTCACAAACCCCAACAAATTTGAGGGTACCCCCATTCCCAGGGCCTCTCAAAAAGTGAGGTGGGGAAAAGTCCACAGTGCTGCCAATGATCCAGCACCTGCATAGTGAGTTTTGAGAAATTTCCCTGGCTGGGCTTCTGAGTCAGGCTTAGTCTGTCTGGCTTACCATGGGAGTTCGCTGCGCTCTCAGTAGGGTCAGGGTGAAGGTCTCCTGGCTGGGAGTTCCCTCTGTGACTTTAGGAGTCACTCCTGCAGTCTGCTGCTTAGGGCAATTCCCTCCTCATCTCCACAATAGCTGGCTGCCGTTTCCTCCCTTTTAAAAGCCTCCTCCCTATCATACAAGATTGACAGGGCCTTGGCGGGGGGGGCTAGCCCAGGCTGCCCTAGGGCCTATCTCGGACCTTCCTCATCCGTGCAGGGTCTATGTACACCCCATCAGACTTGGTATTTATATACAAGTTGATGATTTATCCAAAGAACTAAATAAATTAAAATGTATTTCTAGCTCAAATTAGTTGACTGACATGAATCTTCAGTGCATTTTATGCAATGTGGTATCATTCAAGGTCTACACTAATTAAACAATTAAACAGTGTTTGCATTCAGCATGGGAGAAGCATGCAGGGGGCAGCACTAGGAGCTCGTCATCTTATGTGGTGGGGATGATGCACTATGGTGCCTGGAAGGTATTTTATATTCAGTCTGGCTGACAGCCAGCATTGAAAATCTGAACCTCTGACCTTCTGATAAGTTGAGTTTTGAAACAGCATCACCAAACAGCTCAGGTAAGATTGTATTTAGTACTTTTACAACTTGAAGGGTTTGAGTTTAACCTAAAAGCAAATTATTTAATCTTGAGAGTGTGATGAGAGTGTTTTTTGTCTGCATTGTTTGTCTTGGGGAGGATGGCAATCCTTTGGCCAAGTAGCAAATTTTTTGAATTCCCAGGTGGAAAGGTGTCCCCAAAATGCCTTTTTTTGCAAGATAATCAGGATTATCTCTTTCAGACTCTTTGGATAAATGCCTTATTTGTGACTCCTAGACAGCCTTATTATTTTGTTACTTCTTATTTGTAATCTGGTAGTACAGTGTGCTGGACAATGTCCACATGCTTATTTATACCCACCAGCACAGGGAAATAGTCTGTGTCCTGAGAGCTTGGCATCTGAGAAGACAAGCAACATACAAAGGGTAAGGGAAAGGCATATACAGTTTTTATGAATATTATACATTACACTAACCATTATTAGGTGGTCAGCCGTTATATGCGTTATGGAATTAATATCTGGAATAACTGCATTACACTCTAGGTAGGCCCTGAACACCATATAGAAGCTATAGCATGTGTTGAATGTGACTGTGGGACATTAGTCAGGGTGTATATATTAAACCAGAATGTAGGGCTGGTCTACACTACGGGGGGGATCGATCTAAGTTACGCAGTTTCAGCTACGTGAATAACGTAGCTGAAGTCAACGTACTTAGATCTACTTACCACGATGTCTTCACTGTGGTGTGTCGATGGGAGACGCCCTCCCGTCGATTCCCCTTGCGCTTCTCATTGAAGTGGAGTACTGGCGTCGATGCTAGAGTGATCGGTGGTCGATTTATTGCGTCTATACTAGACACAATAAATCGACCCCCGCTGGATCGATCACTGCCCGTCGATCCGGCCAGTAGTGTAGACAAACCCGTAGCTTCCTGCCTTTTTTGTGATGTTGGTTGCAGTGACCGTATTACACCAAATCTGGCTTGGTGGTGGAGTCCTCTTGGCTGTTGGTGCTAGGAGGTTTCCAAGTCAGTGCAGATGATAGTTCTTAATTATTGGCTGTGAATTCATGGAACCAGTGTCTTTCATCAGTTTGTCCCTGATAAGTACAGGGAGTACACACAGAGATGGAAACATACTTTTGCCTTGTTTTTGGATCAGTCCAAATGTCTGTTCTACTGTATTCTGACACTTAATTAGTTCAGACAGGGATCAGGGTACCAGTGCCACTAAGGTCAAGGCTCAGTTTCAGTGGTCCTTCCCCAGAAAAGTGCCTGTTCCAGAGAACTGTTAGAGTGTTCTCGCCTGAATTGCTATCGAGTCATTTCTGCAGTGGGTTAATGGATTGGTATAACCGTGTTTCCCATTGCCATTCATGAAATGGCTCCAAGACATCCTCCCTTTTTGTGTCATCCGTTTGGCTTGATTTAATAATAGGCTTGAATAATTAAAAAGTCAGGGACAAGACTGAAGTCCTGGTGAAAGCCAACCCACTGGAAATCTGTGGTGGAGGCCAATAGGTTTTTCTTTTTCTTAAAGTTCTCTTAGTCTAGACTAGAGTGAGGAATTATCTGGCAGAACTAGTTTGGGTTGTTGGTAGTCTGGTGAATACTGTATGCCAGTGACCCATAATGGATTCAGCAGTTGTTTGCTCTTAACACTTTCCCCTCATTCTTTGGACAGTAGTTCAACCAGGTTAGAAAAGATTGGTTTATGACTGTGGTATCAATATCTAAGCTGAACAAGATGTCTGTACCCGGTCTGTCCTGGCTGAGTTTCAGATTCCAAGATCAGAATGGTTCTCAGTGGGTTTATTCTGACCACAAATGTCATGTACCTCTTTGGCTGCCAGTGGGTTAGCGATGGGCTTGCTGCTAATAAATGTCAGTGACTCTGTTTAAGTTAATAAGGTCTTGACTGTGCTTAAGTGTATGAAGGTGTGGGCCTTAATTTAAAAAAAAATCTGTATTGTTCTGGCAGTTTTGCCTGATTTCTAATTTTTCATGTTTGGGAAAGATTTTTGAGAAAGGCATGACTTGGGTGTTCTGTTCCCACCAGTCTGCGGTTGATTAGTTATTTTATTTCTTTCAGTCTGTGTTCAGACTGTCTTGTAATACTGACATGTTCTGATCAACTTGCTGAATGCTCTAATGATCCTTGCTGATAATGTTAGATACTGACAGCAGCCTTTGATACAGTTGATAGCATGGTATTGGTGGCCAGGCAGCTATTCCTGACTGTGCTGAGCAGAATTGTTCTTAAGTCACTGAGTTCCATAACTGGAAGAGAGATTTCAAAATGTGGTGATAGACATTTTCTCATCATTACTCAACACTCTTCTCTATGAAGTGTTGCAAGGTTCTCTGCCCCCTGTTGTTCATTATGCATAAAAAATCAGAAGGGGTTATCATAATGGAATATTGCCTGAGATACCTCTAGGGCTGATACTCATTTCAATGTCACCTTTACTGTTCTCTCCTCTTGAGGTTCTTATACAGCTCTCATCATCATAGTGTCTGAGCACCTTCCAGAAGTGCATTAAACATCATGATTAGTAACTGTCACTTGTATTTCTCTCTTCCTCTCTCCAGGGGAGTGTTGTACAGGAATTTTTAATTTCTATTTTATTTTAATATATGTACACTGTACTGTGTGTTTACATTAATACAAGCAAAGTCAAATAACTTTTTCCTTGTGCTTTCAGTGGTAATAGTGAGGTTTATGGTCACTCTTAGTTACTGTGGGAATTTATTCCACAATCTTGGATGGGCCCCTGAGATAGCTCTTTCTCCTGCCCATGCAAGCTGTACCTTTACTGTAGACAATTGCAGTTCTGTTGTGCCTGAGGAGTGGAGCTGTCAGCTGTGGTCCTCACTCCAGAAATTTAGAGGGGCTCTTCTAGGTATCCTGGGCCCAGGCTGTGGATGGCCTTGAGGATCAGGATTGAGACCATGAATTTTGTATTCTTAGGAAACAGTGTAAAGAGCAGAGGCCAGGGTTCTCATCTGGTCTCATTCTTACCCCCACTTGCTGTTTCTATCCCCATCTCCCAATCCCAGTGTCCTTGCTCAGACAGTCCCAGTGCAGACAGAAGTCTGTTGAGCATGTGCCAACTGAATTTTTCCAGAGGATGATAATTTGGCCAAATTTGTGTGGATTTTCATGGGGTATAAGAACCTGCAGGACTAGAACATGGGACCATGAGGTTCTGGGCTGCTGACACTTCCTCATTGCAATGGGAAGCTTAGGCTGGATTTCTGCTGGAGGACACTCTGAAGCTAGACACTGCAGGAAGTACCACCCAACAGGGCCTGTGTGGCTGCCCCCATCAGTCCACTGATTGCTGGTATATAAACTAGGAAGCCATCATGGGGAGCAGCCTGAGCAGCAATGCAGACTGCCTCCTTGCTTCTGCTCCAGACCTTGCCTTGCTGTGGACCCTAGTCTCCAACTTCTGACCCTGGTTCATCCCCAACTCTGCTTTTTGCCTGGTGCCTGAACCTGGCCCAACCCCAACCTGGCTACCCATCTCCTGACTGCAACTTGGTAACTGATGAATGCACACAAGCCACCTGCGGATGGGCCCTGACATGGGGGCAGAAAAGGCACATCCCTGATACAAAAGCCATCCCTTGCCAAATTCCAAGTTCCTTCTCCAAAGGACGGGGGCATTAGAGCTTTTCAAAGAAAAGGTCACTAGAATTTTTTAATATGGGCAAAAGAACATGGGCAAATACAATGGTGTATTTTTTTCTCTGGCCTTGCTCTCAGAAACTGCTGAACTGTTTTGGCTGAAATATTTAAAAAAAAAAAAAACCCAAACAAACAAAAAAACAAAACAAAACAAAAATTCAGCCCATGGCAGACATCTGGCATGGAAAATTTCAGCCAAAACAGCTGAAGTTTGGCAAAGATATAAGCAACTGAAAACAGAGAAGTGTCAGGCAATCTTAAATATAAGCAGTGCTGCTATCCCACCTATAGTAAAGCTAAAGCTAGAGCTAAGACTTCTTAATGTTTAAGTTTCACAGTGTAAGGACACAGATACCATATGTATTCTATTCATTTCAACTGTACAGTAGTAGAAATTCTAATGGGTTTTTGAAATATTGCGTTTATTAATGTTGTAGAGAAGCTGACAATACAGTGTCACAAGATTCATGGATCTTTCCAGTTCAGAAAGTAAACAAATGTTGCATATTTTATTTTCATCCATGACTTTTTGAATGGCTAAAATGTGGTTGCCTCACTGGTTTGTGGTTTTTAACTTGCTTTGTTGCTGAAGTAATATGGAAAGCTTTTTGAGACTTGTGTTCAGTATTGAATATGTTCTAGATATGTTACAGTATGATTATGATAAATGGTCAACTAATATAGAATTTAGAAAAAGCAGAAAGTTCTAGACGATGGCTCCAAACCTCTAAAGATTTTCACACATGCACTATAAATAGTCCCGCTGTGAGGAGTCCCACATTTTAATGGGGCTATTCACAGTGCACAAAGTTAAGCATATAGGTACATCTTTGCAGGATCAGGGCCTATATTGGCACAAGTTCAGCAACATAGTTATTCACAGGGGCATATGCTGGATGATCTGAGTTTTAAGAGGCTTCCAGTCATACGGTACAGTTAGAATTCTCTAATTTCATGATTTGTCAACTTTTTTTCTGTGTGTTGATTTATGTTTGGTAACTTTCTTTGCAATTCAAAACTCAACAACTATAATTTATTACCATGAGTGCTACTTTTCTTAAGTTCTGAGGAGGGTTCTGCTGTTAGTATTGTTTTATTAATACAAAGGATAAAAATACAACATGTTAAGCACTTACAGTTTTTAAAGCATTATTAGGTCATTTTGCCATCTCTCTTTTTGTTAGCCTAAAGAATTGCAGGAATATTTCCCTATTTCCTCCTGTAAAAAAATTCTAATTGAGAATTTAAATACAAACCCTCTGCTGGTGTAAATTTTGGCCTAGGTAAGGTTCCTATACCAGTCTTAACTTTCCTACTCACCAGTGTACATACAGTTAGGGTTTGGACTGAGTGGTTCTGGCAAAATAAGAACACAGACACAAGAATAAGACACGGAATGGCCTATGGAACTGGACTGGAGGCTTTTGTTTGTTTGTTTTTCCTACCTGAATTTTGTGATTGATTCATTTAAAACCTCCACTTGTCTTTTGTTGTGCAAGTGTGATCTGCTGCTGGTACTTTTTTTTTTTTTTTTTTTTTATGAGGCTTCAGCAAAAGTTGCTTATTAGGGAAGGTTTTTACCAGTTTTTATCAGTTATACCTGTGTAATTATACTGGTATAGTTATACTGATATAACTTATTCCAGAATAAAAGTGACTTTTTTTGGTTTACCTTAACCCTCTTCGAATTAATGTAAGCGAGGGGTTCTCACACATCATTGCATCACAACCCCCTTCTGACAACAAAAATTGCTACACGACCCCGGAAGGGGGGCCTGAGCCTGCCCGAGCCCTGCTGTCCTGGGCGGGCTGGGGGGGCAAAGACAAAGCCCAAGGGCAGCGGGTCTCAGGCTTTGGCCCAGGTGGTGAGGGTTGGGCTTCAGCAAGTCTAACGCCAGCCCTGATGACCCCATTAAAATGGGGTCGCGACCCACAGTTTGAGAACCGCTGGTGTAAGCTAAACTGAAAAAAGGCACTCTTCTATGGGAACCAGAACACAAGGAGTTGTCCTGGTATAACTATATCTGTTTAAATTCACACCTTGGCTTATGTATAACTTTTCCATGTAGACAAGCCCGAAGAATAGACGTCATGCCTGGGAATGTCCAAATGTTGCACCAAAATTTGTTAAGCTTCCTTGGTGTACTGTTTGCACGAGTGGACTCAGCAGAATTTTCTGCTGGGGGACAAAACACTAAACCTTTTTCCAAAGATTGTTGTGGGAGATAGGACATAGTGGGAAGAACCATCACACTTGTATTTTCTAGCTTCAGGTGTTTGTTTCCTTGAAAGCTTTTTTTACCTTTAACTTAGTCTAAAACAATACCCAACAAAAATGTGGAGTTGCATTTTTAAGAAGCAACATTATCAGAGTATTTCTATTATGGGGGATGGGGGGAGTATTTCTGCTCTGAGGCCATTTTATAACTTGAATCAAATTGTATCTTGATTTTGATTTTGGGAAATCCTGAAGAGAGATTTATTAGCATGGCATCTAGTTGAGAAAGATATGATAGAATTTCCATTATACACACTATTTTTACATTTATTCCTGGCTGAAATTTGGAATGCACAGTGAGAGGGAGTTAGTGCCTGCATCTGTTCATAATACATTATTTAATTAAGTTTCACAGTAGAATTGCCTGATAAATGGTAAATAATTTTCCCCCAGAAAGTTATTTTAAAAAAATATGCAGATGTTCCATTTTGGAGTGGGATCCTTCCCCCCCTTTTCGCTCCGTTTTTTCTTTTTGCAGTTTTGCCTCTGTAAAAAGATGGAGAAGAAGGTGGGGTGGAGGGGAGGAAACGAAAATGATGAAAACTCAAAACTTTTTGATGTTTTGTTTGAAACTCAGAAAATTTAGAAATACATTTTTTAAAAGTATATAAATATTTTCATTAAAAAGGGCCATTTTTCATTAATTTTTTTGACAAAAAATTTCAACAACTTCTATTCTACAGTAGGTAGGTAGGTAGATAAATAAAAAGCAGTGTGAAACCTAAAGAATGCACGTTTGATATGTGAGAGCAGATAGTCATTTTCCTTCCTCTTTTATTTATGTTATCAGTTTTTCCAGATATTTCCCCTCTCTTTTCTTTTGCGCAAGTTGTTTATTCAATCATTAAAATCTCCCAAATTCTCCTAAGGCTATATTGCACATATTAATTTATGTCTAAGATTTCTGAAATGCACCCAATTAGTATCTCAAGGTGCATGTTAATTATTTAATAAAACCAACTTTATTTGTACAAGAATAAAAGGAAAAACATATGTATACACCCATCCACCACCAGTCAAAGTGAGAAAAGAGCTTGGTCTTGCATTCTACCCTGATGTTAAACAAGCTGATTCTTTCCTCTGGGGTATCTGTTCTACTCCACTGAGTAGTCACTATCATCCTAATTATCGAGTTAGGTTAGTTCTGATGCAGTCATTTGGACAGCGTACAGGCCACAGAATACATCATGCAACTCCATGATGTGCTGTCCTGAGTCAAATATGTGCATAACAGGATAGAATGGCTGTGAGGGACAGGGATCTGTTGACACTGCCTAGCCATTGTGTTTTAGGTCTTCTGGGGGTCTTTTCCATCCTGCTTTTATTGGGTCAAAGTAGAAAATGAGTCTCGCGGGGAAGATGGTAGGCATTTGAAGCAGATGACCATACCACCTTAGAGAGTGTTGGGAGACTGTATGACAGAGCACGACCTGTTTAGTTAGAAAATGGATTTCTTCATTAGACTTTAATTCATGCCTTTTGATCATTTGGACATGCTTCATCTGAATGGTGTCCAACTTTTTTAAAATCTGGATAGAGAAGCACCATGTTTCAGTCCCACGGGTCAGAATACTGACCACAGAAGCTTTATTTATCCTCAGCTTTGTCTCTGTACTTATCAGGGTGTTTGGTTCATGAAAGACATTCTTAATAAAGTGCCCTATTACTGATGAGCTTTTGAAGTGCAGGCTTCACGTTCTTTCTTGACACTGCTTGTATTATCAACAACACAGACAATGTTGGTGAAATCACTGATAATCCCAGATGGGTGGTCATTTATATGCTAAAGGCCACAGCATATTCGAAATTGGAAGAATTTTGGGTTTACCCCAATTAATTTTCAGGCCGACTTTGGCTGCTGAGTTTTCCAGAGATTTAAGAGCCACAACCAGATCGTCTGTTGATTTGACAGCTAGTGCTCTATTGTTGGCAAAATTGTTGATGGTAAGGTTCTTATCATCAAGACATATGCCTAACCTGCATTTACTTATTGTCTGGTCAAGCATGTAATCTATGACGGCACTGAAGAATTTTGGGGTAGTAACGTGTCCTTGCTGAACATCCAACCTAATTTTGGAAGAAGGCAGTTCTTTTCTGATTTACAAGAATGAAGCTTGAGGAGTCGTCATGTAGAAGATGAAACATTCTACAGAGCTTATCAGGGATGCCTGCGAATTTCAAGATCAGCCAAAGCGATACCCTGTCAACAGAATCAAATGCCTTGATATCCACAAATGTAATGTGAATGGGGCACTTGACTTCTTGTGCCTTCTGAATAAGCTGTGAAAATTTGCTCCTTCCGTCGTTGAACAGCGGGGAATGAAACCAGCTTGTTGTGGTCTTGTCTTATTGCTTAAGATATCAGCGGTTTGGGCCAACGAGACAGAAGCAAAAACTTTCCCTGGGGTGGAGAGAAGAGTAATGCAACAATAATTACAGCAGTCTCAATTGCTGCCTTTATGTTTCCAAAATGGTAGAATATCACTTTTTTGCCCGTCGTATGGGACTGACTCTGCTCTCCGGATGATATTGAACAGTATCTGCAACCATAAAATAATAGCTGGCCAAGAACTTTTTAACAGTTCTGCAGGATTTTCACAGCATCCTTCAGATTCCTTCCACCTTATTTCTCGTAAGCTTCTTTACAACTCTGGATATTTTGTTTATAGTGAACTTGTTAGGGTCATTTTGTGCAGAATGGGTCAACTTGGCAGTGGCGATCAGGTTACATTATCAGGACACATTTCTTTTCTACCCACTGCCAAAATATGGTGGTGGTTGTTCTAAATAGGCAAAGGCAACGACATTTTGCTTTCAAGACATTTTCAGGTAAGTACCTTTTACATTCTGAGTCGGGGGGTTGGGGTGGGCTTGAGAGCCCAAGATGCTGCCTGAGCCACAATGTCCACACTGCTATTTTTAGCAAGTCCATTTACCCAAGTGGAAGGCTCGTTCCTAGCTGTAGTGTAGATATATCCTTAGATCTCCTGCAGGTACCAGGAGTCTTTGGAAAAAGGTATGTGAGGCACACTGAAACTAACTGTTCTGAAGTGCTGTAGTAGGGTTTGTCTGAGTAGCAGTTTTTGAAACAAATCAACATGGTTCAGTGGCTCTAGAAGGGGGTTCTCACAACAAATTTTTTGGTGGCCTTCGAGTGCGGTCACCAACTCTTGCTGGTGGCCAATATGACAATTTTTCCGAAAAACTTAATTAACTTTAGGAAAAACAAATAAATATGCACACATATCTGTCCAAATCATTGTAATTTATCTATGTAGGTTTTTTTTTTGCAGACTCAATAATAATAACAATGTGCAGTTGTCTCTATTCTTTAGAAGACCTAACCAGAATAGAAACACAAATAAGGTGCTTTGCATGTTCTTGTCTTTTTTGTTGTTGTTTCTTTTGCTTTTTTGGCTTCTGTTTTTTTTTTTTAATAGAATTACTAGCTAGTAAGTCTGCATCTGTGAAAAGTGATATTTGTATGTTTGTTAAATCACTTTTCACTGCCGTTTGTTAATATCACTTTGCTCAGCAGCAGACTTGTTAGCTAGCTGGGAGGCAGTGAAAAGTGGTATTAACAAACATACAAATATCAGTTTTCACAGCAGACTTACTTACTCAGCCCTGGCAAGCTGGGAGACAAAGTAAGCCTTGGATGGGGAGGTGGGTAGGGAGGCATTGGGGGCTAGGGGTGATCGGATGGATGGGTCAGGGACTGGGGAAGGCAGCAGGGGCCAGAGGCGATGAGGGGGGTGGTGAGCCTGAAGCACAGTGGCCGGAGCCTGCCGCCACATGGCTGAAGCTTGCCGCCCGCCACCCCGGGCTGAAGCTGGAAGCCTGAGCCCACCACACATGGGAAGGTGGGGAACTCACACCGGCTGTCTGCTCTTCCAGCGTTGTGGCTCCAGAGGGGTGCAAGGCCCAACCCCTACTTGCAGACCCAGGGTAGGGGCCAATGGTTTGCCCTCCCCCCCCAAATCACTGCCCAGGTGTCTGTGGCTGCAAGAAAAGCCTCTGGTGGCCGCATGCGAGAAATGCTGTGTTCTGCAAGCAGTTGCTGAGCATTGTATCAAAAGAGAAAGAAGCTCTAGGATGGAGCAACTATTCTGAGGTTGTTTTTTCAAGTCCTTTCTTTTTCTTTTTTTCTTGGTATACATATCCGTGCAGTCTGTCCTGTGGAGCCCCACATTCAAATGCCTTGTTCGAGGCGATGAATTTGGGGAATCGCTATCAAGCACAATGAACACCTTAACTCTGCATTTCTTTTAGCTTTGGATCATTTAAGTTACACCTTTTATGTTACCTTTTTATAATTGGACCTCTGTCTTTATTGAGTGATTTTAACTATATTTTCAAAGACGGTGCTAAAAATCTTATTAAATAAAAGTTTTGAATCCCAGGAAGAAGACTGCTGTTTTATGTTAAAAATCACAATGTTTTATGTCAGGAGATATACTAATTTACACAAGTATGTGGTGTGTATTATCATGGCTTCTGTCAAAGATAATCTTATTTTGGGGATATCTTCTTTCACAGATGTAGCTTGTTCTAACTTACTGGTTGACCTACTACAGGTCCAGGTGAATTATTTTGAAAACTTCAGCTTACTTTTTCTGGTCAGTCTGTTATTCTGCCAAGAGCATTTTTTTCTTGGTTTCAATTAAAATATGATTCTGCTTACTGAAGCAACCTCTACCCTCCTCCCCGCAAAGCATCTTGTGGTCAACTATGCTTGATTTGCCGAGGCAGTTCCAATCAGGACACGTCTCATTTGGACTAATAGCCTATTTTTATATGTTTTTCTTTACTTTCATATTATTTGGTTCCGTGTTTAGATTTTATGTAGACTAGATTGTGTTTCATCAGTTGTAGTGTTATGCTGCAGATTGAGTCCTCATTATTTTTGTATGGAAGGCTAGATATCTAAAAACCTGCTTTTACAATGCACCTGAGGTGACTCAAGATCAGAGCTTGAAAAATGTACCTGATGCCTACTATCTCAGGACTAGCCTACTAATCAGTGTGAAAAGCAGCCATGTATTCATATCCCTTACAATTTAAACGAGTAAAACAGCTGACAATATGTTACAAATAAATGCGATATACTGTCAGTGTGTGTCCTCTGCTAGGCAGCTGCTGCACATTACCAATTGTTCCTCTAGCATTCTGCTGCTATGTTTCACCAGTCTGCCCCAATTCATTGGTGACAGCAGCAGCAGAGTCCTTTGCTCTCTTTCTGAGACCCTTTTCTCATTATTCTCTGTACCTTTCTGCCAGGAAATAGCTTTAAATCCCGGAATTCCTCAATTTGGGCCTGATTTCAGAGCAGTGTGACAATATTCTGCATCTGCAGCAGTCCCTAGCGCTGCTTTCAGCTGTGCCTTGACCAGACGGACTGCAGCCGCTGTTTTTCACAGCGTTGTTTTTCTTTTTAGCAGCTTGCACTTCCCCATCTCAGCACCTCTCCAGCTGGTTCCTATGAAGGCTGCAGTGCAGTAAGCTAATACTGCAGTAGACCTCAACATGCATAGAATCATAGAAATGTAGGGCTAGAAGGGACCTCAAGAGATCATCTAGTCCATCCTCGGGCACTGAGCAGGATTAAATATACATGGACCAACCCTGACAGGTGTTTGTTCAACCTGTTCTTAAAAACCTCCAAGGATGGGGAATCCGCAACCTCCCTCAGTAACCTGTTTTAGTACTTAATTATCCTCATAGTTAAAGTTTTTCCTAATATCCAACCTAAATCTCCCTTGCTGCAAACTAAGCTGATTACGTGGCCTATTCTGGGTGGACATGGAAAATAAATGATCACTGTCCGCTTTATAACAATATTTTACATATTTGAAGACTGTTATGTCCTCCCTTGGCCTTTTCTTCTCTAGACTAAACATGCCCTATGCTTTCAATCTTTCCTCATAGGTCCTGTTTTCTAAACCTCTTATCGTTGTCGTTGCTCTCCTTTGGACTCTCTGCAGTTTATTCATATCTTTCTTGAAGTATGGTGCCCAAAACTGGAAACAGTACTCCAGCTGAGGACTCACCAGTGCCAAATAGAGCAGAACAATTACCTCCCATGTCTTACATATAACATTCCTGTTACTACATCCCAGAATGGCATTTGCCTTTTTCGCAACAGCATCACACTGTTTACTCTTATTCAATTTGTGACCCACTATAACCCCCGGATCCTTTTTTGCAGTACTACTGCCTAGCCAGTTACTCTCCATTTTATATTGTGCATCTGATTTTTCTGTGCATGGAGCAAAAGCACAGCAAAAGATGACTTAAGTAGGACATACCCTTATTGAGGTTCAGCATAGTCCGCACCTGGGATAAAGATTAAAATTTCTCTTGTTCACCTTCTTTGGAGTCCCTCACCCTCATGTCAGACATGTTTAAAGGACTTTGGTCACACCCCTTCCAGGAAGCTAGCCTTAGCCAGGGCTTTCACTCCCTCCCATTCACATGGCTTACACAGTACTGAGACTAAGCCAGAGGTATCTCTATATCTCTACAGTCTTTTTATCATTTGGATGGGGAATTTGAGCCCCCTGCCTCCAACATGGAGTGTACTACACGCGAGAGCTCTCCTTAAAAGACTTGGGTCCCCCTCTCACTTTTCTTCTTTGAGTCCAAATCCCCCATGTGGAGGCCTAAGATCATCCTGCCCCCTTCAACAGAACCATCTCCCTCTCATTTTAGGATTACTGTGGTCTATTGTTGCAAGTCCTCTCCAGAAAACCTTCAGCAGCATTGATGGAGAACTACTATTTCACCCTACTGCCATGAAACCCCAGTTACCTCCAAAAAATTTTCTATGGATTACAGTTTCTCTCCCTGGGATCATTGGTGACATTCCTGGTGCACTTCATCCCTTGAAAAGGGTGAACTCTCATTCTCTTCTTTGGTAATATGTGATTCAGACAACTGGAAATACTTTTTAACTTAGATGAGATAACCTAACCCTGCTTTAAACATTGAAGAATCGGTGTCCCTTCATTTGAAGAGAAGTGCCCTGAAGATGATGCATAAGAAAGGCTTCAAAGTTGCTTATATAACTATCCCTGGAGACACTAGTCTGTTCTGACTAGATCCCTCCCAAGCACATACTGTCTGATCAGAAAAAAACTACCGAGTTTAGCAGGATAAAGTTTTCAAATTGTCCTTAGTGCCTCAGATTGGCTCTTTTCACACTTAGTGGGGCAGTCTGATACAAGTTCTGTTTGATGGCTTCAGACTGTTTGAAAGAGCATCAGAAACTTAATAAGATAATGCTCCTTCAATGTTATTCCAGAGTCAGTAGATCCAAATTTTGAACTTTGTTTCTGCAGACCATTTCAGAACAGATTCAACCAACTGTCCTTTAGCGCTGAGTACTCCATTGGTGCCAGATCACTTCTTTGCAAAATCCCTGCTAGAATATCCACTATGTATATAGAAGGTAGTAATTGGTCTACTGTAAGGATGGCACTAGAAGCAGAAAGTTAAATGAAAAGGTCTCAAAATCCTATATGTCTAGCAGTATATGAGATCCAGCAAAGCTGAACTGGCAAACAGATTGGCAGAGTTAGAAGGAACTCTCCTCACGAGATTGGAAACTTAGAATACCTTCATTTACCTGATCCAGATGTGCTTCCTTCCACAAACAGATTTGTTTGCAAATTTGATCAAATATGAAAGTTCTGAACTTTTACTTTTGTTCCAGACTCTTGACAACAGCAAGATTGGACAACTGCTTTCCAATCTTGGGGGGCAGGATAGCTCAGTGGTTTGAGCATTGGCCTGCTAAACCCAGGGTTGTGAGTTCAGTCCTTGAGGGGGCCACTTAGGGATCTGGGGCAAAATCAGTACTTGGTCCTGCTAGGGAAGGCAGGGGGCTGGACTCGATGACCTTTCAGGGTCCCTTCCAGTTCTATGAGATAGGTATATCTCCATTTATTATTATATTATTCACATGGGCTGGCCTGCAGAGAGACTTTGCTACCTTCCCCAGTAAAGACAAAAGATTGTTGATCCTCATCACCCGAAACTGCCTCTACAGACTATGGTTTCTGCATCTCGCAGGAACATCTGTCTCTGAATCATTGATATTCACACTTATGGAATCTTGTGTACCGAGCCCTTCTAACATGACAGTTCTCAACATTTTTGTTGAAATCTAGGAGGACATCTATTCTGGAAAAATACAAAGGGTCTGTAAGTCCTTTTTGTATGGTATTGCTCAGTGGAATATTAATTCCATGCAAATGTGTTGGAGTCTCTCTTCTCTAGTTTCATCAAAGGCCTTGTTCTTCAGCTACCTCACAGGTTAGGTTGTAGATTTGGGGAGTATCAGTATTTACTTTTTTGTCTCAAGTGTATTCCTCCATTTTCATATTTCCACATTTTTGAAGGTTGTTGGTTCCTTTTTACTTTCTTATTCATTTATAAATATCTTTGACCTTTTATGTGCAGAAGCTTGGGTTTCAGTGTCTCCCAAAAAGCAAATGAAGCCACATCATTAAATCTTTTAACGATGTCAATGCCCTACATATTTAGGGTCAAGCTGAGTGAATACATCAGTAGTCAATCCATTCGGACTTCCAGCAGTGAAAAGTTTACTGGTACAAGGTCCACTTTATCTTGAATATCCAACATGCTTCACTCTTTTGACTTGGCTGTTGAGCAGTTGAACTTGAAAAGGGGGAGGATTATTAGACAATCCTGCACAGCTCAAAAATTAGCCACCTCTCTGACGTATTCAAGGAGTTAGAGATTCTTGCTCTTGTGTGATAGCACAGGCACAGATCCTCTCCTGTCTTGACTAGATTAATGCTGGAGAATGGTAATGTTGGCTACATTTTTAATTCTGTTTTAATTTGCTTGAATGAATTGAATATTCACAAGAATCAGGACTACCAATAGTACTGTCTGGAATCAGGTATAATGCAGATGAGTAATGTGTAATCTTCACCACTCAGTTCTGTCAATGGACCACATTCCTAACATCAAATGCTCCTGGGCCCCACTTGAGGCGAGTCTGCCCTTCATGCCAGATTGTGTGGTGGGTTTGTGAAATGAACAAATCTTCACTAGAAATTAGGATAAATCCAGAATCCTCATTATTTTTCTCAATCACTGCAAGTATTTTTTGAGACATATTTTCTATTTTCAAACTGAAAACTGAAGTTTAAATAGTACATGTTGATCTGTTTGATACAAGTTTGTGGATGGAATGTATGCTTTGCGAGTAGCAGGATGTTAAATTGGCAGTAGGGCATCACAGTGTAATTCTTAGGGGATGATGGAGAGCCCTTCTGTACTGCTGGGCAAGATGGTTTGGCTTCTTTGGCTATTTAATTGGACAATTAGAACATTAGGGACAGAGCTGACCCAGAGCCTAATTAGCTAAAAAGCCTAACTGAGGTGGAGCTGAGCCTCCCCTTCAGCATGATGTACCCTATTTCCTACTATGTTTTTGCACTATTAATGGTGGCAGTGTCTAAGCCCATACACCCTGACTCATGCTCTAGTGTCAGAGTGGGTGTGGAGGTGATTGCCCCCCTATAAGTATGTTTAACTACTCCTCTTCCTTCCTTCACATGCAATAACAGCAGCCCAAGAAGAGCCAAAAAATTCTCCTTCCTCTCCCTTGTGACGATAAAGCTGTTCTGGTAGCAGTGGTGACAGGAGAGACAGACAGCACATACAAAAAGGGGGAAGTGGAGAAGAGAGAACACAGTGAAAGGAGGCATTTTCAGGAGAGGGATCAGGCACAAAAAATGGTGGGGAGGGGATGGGGAAGAGAGGCAGAGAAGAAAAAATGGAAGCAGTTTGCTTCCTTTAAAGGGTAGGGGATGTATTTAAGTTTCTTTTGGCTATCAATTCATATAACTACTGTATCACCCCTTTATATTGGTAGTCAAAAGACAACCACAACCTATTTGAAAAAGTGTGTGTGTGTGTGTGTGAGAGAGAGAGAGGGAGAGAGAGAGATTGATCTCCTTTAGCTTATTACAACAAAGATGAAGTATTGAAACCCCTGGACAGTACTTACAAGAAAGGCATGTGTTGTTGACTCTATTTTGTAAAACCTTTTTTTTTTTTTTAAATGTCAAGTAAATTTTTAAATAACTTGCCCATTTGTAGATATTCACTTGCTATACTTCTCTTTGTAGGCTATTGCACTTAAGCATGAATATTGAAGACAAACTTGGAGGATTATTTCTTAAATGTGGTGGCATAGACCAAATGCAGTCATCCAGGGCTATGGTAGGGATGGGTGCAGTATCTGACCAGTCTTCAGTATCTGGGGAACGGCAAGCAGCAGTGCTTCAAGACCGGACTATGGCACATCAAGAAATTCTTACAACAGATGAAGTGTTACAAGAAAGTGAGCTTCGACAGCAAGAGATGATTTCACATGATGAACTCATGGTCCATGAGGAGACGGTAAAAAATGATGATGAGCTGGAGGCTCAAGATAGACTTCCTCAAGGGCTACAGTATGCAGTCAATGTTCCTGTAAGCATTTTATTCATGAAATATTGCACACTCATTTAGGAAGCATGGTTTGGTAATGTTGTTGTGTTATGTTAGGAATATATTAATGAGTTGTTTGCATTTTGATTATAAAAATATTTATTAATAATAGATGCTATTTTGAAAATGTCTTTAGCTGCTGACTGGGTGAAATTCATCTCAGTTAGAGGGCCGACACAAGGCCCTATACATCATTTAAACCAAGCTTCATGAGCTTAAGTGTGGTTTTAAAAGTGTGTTACAACCTTTTGTAGGTCATTTGCATTGAGGTGAGTTTCACCCAGCTATATTTCATTTTTATAATAAGCATTTATTTATACAAAAATTGATAATTATATTGTTTTTGTTACTATATGAATTGACTGGATAACATTAAACACTTAAAAAACCACACAATAATACATTTTAAAGAGCAAATATAAACCAGGATAAGTAATATTATTTAAAGGGCCTGGATGATTTATTTGTTTTATGCAAAGCACGTTTCCTTTTGCCACCTGAAGCATTTCTGTACATGTTTTTAAAATATATCTCATATAGAAATTTAGCATTTGATAGCTATTGCTTGCATTCATGCTGCAGGTCAAACATATAACACTTTGTAGATGCCCATATATGTCTTCCTTGATATTTAATAGAAAGTGTCTTCCATCCACCATAGGGAGAATAAAAATGGCTTCCATTTGAAAATAATGCATTATTGCTGTAAAGTTTGGGTGTTTACTGAAATGTCAGTGATTTAAAAAGACGAGTTATATAGGTGTAAAAAGAAAGAATGGTCTTTTTCAACTGGAGTTTTGTTAAAACACTGTACATTGAGAGGGCTTTCCTTTTAACTGAAGTTCAGAGATTGTTGGGCAGTTTAGAAAACATACCAGGAACATTTAAGAATATGATCTTTAATAAAGTTGATATTAATCAAGAAGTATTAATGGGAAAAAAGTTCATTCTCTGTATTTTGGGGTTTTTTTAAAAAATTTTTTAGCTCAAATATATAGTAAATTAATCTGTTTCTGTTAAATCCTGGCATTGACAATACGACAGGCAAAAGTAATATAGGTATGAAACAAATGGAAGAGTGATTATATGCACGTATGAGAGATTTTGATATACACTAGGAGTCACAAGGAAACACTACAGGTCAGAAAGAAAAGCCTAATTTTTTTTTGATGAATGAAGAGGTACAGCAAACTGTAAATCTGTATGGAATTATTTCCTTTCTGCATTTAAGATATTGATTACTCCCTTTTTGTTAAATGTCTGAAAGAATGAAACCATGGGACAATCCCTTCTGAAAAAATCTTAGCCTTTGTTTCAGCCGTTAGTCATCTGAAAATGAAAAATTGCTCTTTTGTAATGAGAGCCTCACCTGAAACTGGCACTTTGTATCTTAACAGATCAGTGTAAAGCAAGAAATTACTTTTACTGATGCATCTGAACAACAGAAGAGAGACAAAAAACAAATACGAGAGCCAGTAGATTTGCAGAAAAAGAAGAAAAGAAAACAGCGTTCACCAGCAAAGGTAAGACGGATTTTGGAAAAACCAAGCTTGAAAAGAACCTGTAGATTTGCTGTGACTTTGAGTGATTTCATTAGAATTTGAAGTAGTTATGTCTGAAGTTGTTTTATTTGCACAGTAAAAGATGTAACTTTGGAGCTTTCCAGAGTCCAGAGAAGACCGTGATATAAGGCATTCATAGTGTGTTTCTTTGAACTCCTTTTAGCAACATGAACCTTTGATATACTTTAACATCTGTCTCTCCAGGCAGTTCCCTTTCCAAATATATTTTTTTTAAATTATGAGTCAGTAGTTTTGTGGACAAGTTATAAATCATTGCACTATGTTCATCTAATAATAGTTGTACCTTTCTATGATGCTGAGAATTATTGTGTGCCTTATGCATTGAGAACAGTTTAAAAACAAATCTAAAATGAGTTTTCAAAATTTTTAAAAAGTTTTCATCCATAAATTTAGTAAAATAACCTGCTGGTAGAGAGCATTCCTAAAATTTAAGTGTCTTTGTATATATTCTACTCTTGGGGGAATTCTGCGCTGCTGCACGCATGCAGAAACATGTCCCTGCGCAGATTCTCTTTGCTTTTCTGCAGAAAAATGGTTTCTATGGGGAACCAAAGAGAAGCTGCACCAATGCTCACTCACCCCTCTCTGGCAGGGTCTGTTTGAGCAGTCAGGGGAGAGGAAAGTCACCGCGGGGTGCGTGTCTGAGGATGCCCTGGCTGCCCCAGGATGTTAGTCCCGGCTGGGCACGGGAGGGAGGACGACGACGACAGAGACAGAGTTCCCCCTCCCCTGCCTGGAGCAGCCGGCACTGGGGGGTCAGATCAACCCTAGAAACTTCCCCTGGCTGTAGGAAGCTCTGTACTGAGGGTGGAGAGTTGGAGGGAGGGGCTGGGTGCAGGGGGTGAGGCACAGCGGTGTGTGTGTGTGTGTGTGTGTGTGCAGATGCATGGGAATTGCGTGGACGGGAAGCACTCCCCCTACAGTGACCCTTTCCCCCCCCTTCCTGGTCCCATCACTCCTCAGCTACTGTACAGGGAGCTGCTCCCCCTGTCCGCCCAACCCCTGTGCATCTGGACCCCCCCGCACCAAAATCCCTCCTGCCGAGCCTCACCCCACTCTCCCCGTGCATCAGGAGCCCCCTGCACCCAGAACCCCCCCACTGAGTCCCCCCGAACCTCCTTCCTGCTGAGCCTTACCCCCTGCATCGGGAGCTCCTCACAACCGGACCCCCACCCCACTGAGCCCCGAACAGCTGCACCCTGACCGCCACCACACCAAGCCCCACCCCCCCAGCACCCATACCCCCTGTTGAGCCCTAACTGCCTTCACCTGGACTCCCCTGTTGAGTCCTATTCCCCCTGCACCCAGAACCCCCCAACACCCCCCTTTGCATCCAGATCCCTCCTGGACCCCCCACCGAGCTGCCCGCACCAAATTGTACCACACAGAACCCTGGTACTCTTGAGGGAATTCTGCACCAAAATTTAAAAATTCTGCGCCAAAAAAATAAAATTTTTAAAATTCTGCATAATTTTATTTGGCAAAATAACAGTAACACAATAACAATATAATCTCACAATTTTTAATTATTTTGGTAAATTATTTCCAAATATTTGTCAGCAAATAATTGAAAATAGTGAGATTATATTGTGTTGTTTTAACAAAATAAGCAGAATTTTGCAGAATTTTTAATTTTTTGGCACAGAATTCCCTTACGAGTAGTATTCTTATTTGTGTTAGAAGTTCTCATGATAACTGTTTTGCATTATTTTGAGAATTTGTTTTCCAGATCTACTGTCAAGAGGGATATAGCAATTTACTCATCTGCCTGTGTCACTGGGTAGCCTGCCCTTTAAATGTAGTGGCACATAGGGGTCAGCCCACTCTGTCAGATGGCATGGCCTTTTAAGATTTTGAATGGTCCTATATATAGAATATAAGCACTGTCCTAAAAGATATTGATAGAGAGGAAGTGGTTCCAGGAGTAAGTAGTGCTTGCAAGGAAATTCCGTCACTGTGTCTTTAAGGGCGGGGAGTCTTGGAGAGAGGGTGGGGCCAGGCTCTCCTGTCATCCATCCAATTGAGGATGAGCTGGGAGATGCAGACCAGCATAAATGCTCTCTCCTCCCTCATAGCTGGGCAGACATCAGCAAGAGAAGGCTGGTCTGCTGAGACCTCTGAGCATGGGGACTAATTAGGGGGGAAAGGGGCCAGCTGAGGGAGAATCTGACTAGGGTCCAACAGTTGTCTAATTTATAGCTTAGCTCCAAGGAGGAAAACTGGGGACTCCTGCGTAAGGAGGGAGAGAGAGAGAGAGGCTGAAAGGTAACCCAGCAGGGACTGTGAACAGGGAGTACCTTTTGTTAATTTTGAGACTTTTGTTTGGACTTGTTACCTCAAGAGGGATTGAATTTAGAGTGATCCAGCCAGAGGGCTGAGCCACATGAACCCCAGGAGACACAGAAACTCCTGGGGAGGAGAAACTGAGGCAGGGAGTGCCTGCAGTGCCACAAGGGGGTCCTGAAGGACAGTATTGCCCTGTGACAGTCTGAGAGCTTAGATTTTCCTATATCAAAGGGGCACGTTTTTGTTAAGACAAAAACAGGATCAGCTATCCAAATGGGGGCTGCAGCAATGTTTTGCCCTCTTCTACTAAAACCCAAGCTAATTATTTATTTTATTTGGATTTATGCAACAATTAAAATAAAGCACTCAGGTGCTGTAGCAATTAAGTAAAATCACAGTCCCATAAAGAGGACCACACAATAGCATAAAAATAAGTGTATTCAGGAAACAGCCCAGCCAGCAAATAAATTAAAGCAGCAAATCTCCTCTGCCCTCTCTACCTCCCCCCCCCCCCCGTGCAAAAAAAACCCTCCTGAAACAAAACAAGCCTTTTCATTTTTCCCAGGGTTACCTATCCCATAACCTTCCCCACAAATCTTCTTAGATAGGTGGCGTTTGTGGCATGCCTGAAGGGCTGACAGATTATAAATATTTAAGACAGAGTTTGGGAGCAAGTTCCAGGCTCTTGGGTCCCTGATGGCAGCACACCTCTCTCTTTTATAATGAAGGGCATCCAGCTTGAATGCCTCACCCTTTCTCCTCAGAGACCACATCTGTGGGAGTATTGTTTGATGGGAAAGGTGGGTGTCCCTCTTATAGAAGACTTCATGGGCATTCATTTATGCTTCCTTCCTCTATCTCCCGGTCTGCCTGCTCCATTCTTTTGAGATGAAGAGGGATTGAAAAACGTTGAGGAAAATCCTTGAGCAGGTTTTGTATCAATCTTTTATTGGCCCATAAGAATAGGAAGGGCAGGAAGAGCAGAAGGATTGGCATGGCATAATCCCAGCATATTGGTCTTGATTTGCTGTCAATCCAACAGCTGGGTTTTAAGTGTGGAGGTCACTTAATACATTGAAATATTTTCAGTACTATTTTCCTTTTATTAATTGTCTACTTGAAAAATCTACAGTTTTTATTCATTTTTACCCCCATTATTTTTTGGACTACATTTTGGTGAAACCGCATTGGCAAAACTGATTTTCTTCATTTAAGAGGAGCTACAATGCAGTTAATTTAAAAGATTCCAGAATTTAGAGGAAAAATGGAGGAATATGAAATATTTTTTCTGTTTTCAGCGGTCATTTTAAAATGTCAATAATATACATAATACATGTGATAAAATTTAATTGTTTTATAAAATATACTTTTATATCTGACAGCGTCAGTTTAAGTAGTAGCATATTGTTACAGAACATAATTTTATAAGCATTGGACTTCACAGGTCTGTAAGGCCCCTGCAAACATATGAATGTGCTTATAGATAAACATGTGAGTAATCCCATTGGTTTCAAGTGTGTGTGCTAGATCAGAGCTTAAACTGTCTGTGAAGTCTGCTGTAGCAGAACGAGCAGGTAAAATTGGAACATTTTTCCAAGTAGGTCCTATAATAACAGTTAATACTGAGTTTATCAACGATCGCAGAGCAATGGAATGGCTCTTTTGCTTGCTCTGTTAAAATATGCTGGCTATTTAGAGTGACAGCATGCTTTCCTCTTCGGTTTTTATAGTTAGAGAGCTAATCACTATTTATTTGAGATTATTCCGTTATAACACATTATTATAACACTGTTTTCGGTCACCTAAAACTTTCTGAAAATTTCATTTGTTGGGCTGCCATTTTCCTGCTGGTCTCTTCCCAATGGTGTTATTTTGGGGCAAGTTTGAGCAAAACTGTACTGAGCTGTATCAAATGGGGTGTGGAAATGAACTTTCCCTAGTTTTTAAAAAATTCTTGCAACTTTAAAAAAAAAATCTACTATGGTCATCAAAATTATTGAAAGTAGAAAACTGAATTTGGCAGGGGGATCTTCTCAAGGGATACACTAAGTGAGGAAGGGCTCTGTAAGATGAATGAGTTAGGAGGGGTCCAAGGTGGGGTTTTTTTGTTTTTGTTTTTTTATTATCTCCACGTTACAGAATATTGGGAGAGGTTGTCTTGTGGCCAGTTAGCATACAAAAGTGATATAAAAGTCTGTTAAGTACTGTATCATGACATTATATTAAGAATTAGAAAGCAAGGCTAAGGGAATAGAATGGAAAATAACTAAACAATTAAAGAGTTACTTTGATACTTCTGTACTGACATTTTATATGTAACTGGACAGGGGTACAGTTTTATTAGTCCAGTCTTATTTTTAGCTATGATGTGCAGTAGCAGACAGGTTATGTGGTTACTCAGGGATAAGCTTTTATACATCTTGACAATCATACATTCTTGCTTTATTTCCACAAAGATCATACAGCATTCCACTTATCCTTTACAATATGATCATCCATGGTTCTGTGCCAAAGATGATTTGGTTACTTTACCTCCTTCCCAACAGATGGAGAAAGTAAACACTGACATTTAAAGTGACTCCACTCTGAATAGGGAAGCTGTAAGCTGGTTTTCCATCAATTGCTTTTGTCTCCAGAAGGTGGAAATATCTCTTGACAACTGATGATACACAAGTTTGGAACAGGCGATTGTTGCAAATGTAAAACCAAAATCCTGTCGGTGTAGATTTATAGAAGTTAGCACTATTTTTACCTGAAATATTTGAATTTTCTGCATTACAAATTTATTTTATGTTTTGTTTTGTAGTTAATAAAACATCTTTAGTGGGTAGTGTGAGAACAAATTTTACTTTTTTTAAAATAGATCCTTACAATAAATGAGGATGGATCACTTGGTCTGAAAACCCCCAAATCTCATGTTTGTGAGCATTGCAATGCTGCCTTTAGAACCAACTACCATTTACAGAGACATGTCTTCATTCATACAGGTACTGCTTAACTTCACTTGTCTTTTCTACTATGTAAAGATCTGTTTACTCACAGTAAGAATGTTTTCAGCTCTATGCGAATTTCAGTTCTAAGAGTGTAGGTTACTTGGCATCTAAGCTTAGTGATTCCATGCACCAAAGTGTCAAAAGAATACCAGAAAAAAATCAACATATGTTCATTAAACTGAGGATATAACTGTTTACAAGGTTTCTTTTCTTTCTTTATCAGAAAGTAATGGGTTGACTTGTAGCCTAAGTGCCAAAATTGACCCCTTTGTAAAATGTGCTCTAGATGCTTATCTGCCTGATGAGATATCTCTGGTTCGGAGAAATGAAAAAGGTACTTACCATTATAATAGCTTGCCGGAACCCAAAATGCAGACTTATGCCAGCATCATGATTGATTTTGTTCTTGAGGAAATTACAGCCATTTCAGCTTCAACTCCTCCATGTTTTTGTTAATGTGACTCATGGGGAGAATTTTGAAGTCCATATAGTTAGTAGGGATAAATTTTTTGGTATTAGACTATTTTGGAATTCGCTCAGATGCTGGTTTCTTATAGACAACTATTTTATTCCTCAAAGTAATCATCAGAAACAACAGTTTGTAGTTATTAACTTATGGATGTGGAATTATATTGTTCAAGGTGAAAAACCATTTCAGTGCAGTCAATGCGACATGCGTTTCATACAGAAGTACCTGCTACAGAGACATGAGAAGATTCATACTGGTGAGTATAGTGCCTTGAGTATCTTTATTGGCGTGCTTAAAGAACTGTTTCCCAAATCAGGCCAGGTTTCCAATAATAAGTGTGCAGCTTAATAGCCTGTTGGAGTTTGTTTTGATTTTAACATATATGATACAAAACATTTAGAAGTGATTTTAGTTCTGTGCTTTAGCCTTGCTTCTCTTTTCTTTGGCTGCAAAGTGAGTGTAAACTGTAGTGAGCAAATGTGGGAATTATGATTTGCCACTGTGGGACTATTTTAAGAAGAATACTTAAAGTTTGTTTAACAACCATGATTTTTTTCAATCTTCTCTTTTGTCATATAAAACTGACTTTTTCACTGGGGTCTTCATAGCTTAGAAGATTGCTTATTTCCTATTGAATTAAAGGAAAACTATCAGGACTGTAATGGCCAAAATGCCTAACCCTCGAGGTATTAGCATCAGCATTACTTTTCACTCTATTTTAAAAGTTTTAATGCAGAATTATTCTAATATATTTTAAAATATTTTATATGTATATATATAATAGGTCAAATAAGGCCCAAATTTTAAAACAAATGAGAGTTAGTTTATGCGCATTTGTTTATTTTTGTCTTATTGCAATGTGCAAAACCACATTCTCTAACAGGTTTGGCTTTATTGGGTTTTTGGCATTTTGGTGCATGGCCTTTCAATCCCTCTGTAAATATTTTGTGATATGGTCCTTTTGGACTGGATGCCAATTTCTCAGCCTCTTTTACAGAAAAGCAGAGCTGGTGAATGTGCACAGTGTTTCTTGGCTGTAGCATTTAAATAGATATGAATGCTACTAATGTGAAGGTGTGTGTATGAAAGCTGAGAAAGTTAAAAACTCTGCAAAATGAATTTTTGAGCAGTGTACAGAGAGTTACATGCACAAGTACCCTGTTGTTAATGGGATTTCTGTGTCTTATGTTGCCATGAATCCAGACTTTGGCCAGTCAGCCACAGAAAAGTCCCGCATTCTTTTTCTGTCCAATGGCTTTGCTCTATTCCTAGTTTTTCCTCTGGCTCTGAATTGGTGAACTTCACTCTGGAGAAACTGCTGCCTTCACTCTTTGTAGATATTATTCTTGTCAAGAATGGATCACCCCCCCCCCCCCAAAAGAAAAAAGAAAGCAGGAAAGGGTTTAAATGTTGTCACATTTTGCAAAATCATTTTTTCTGCAGATTATTCCCTGTAGATAGCTTCGAAAATGAGCTGAGTACAAGCATTATATAAATGTCACTAGTACAGTATTTTTGAAATTCAACATTTCCAGCCCTAGAGAGAAAGTTGCTATGTTGCTTTTAGTGTTGGTTTGTTTGTTTATGGCAACTCTTGCATAGGTGCGTTAGTCTTTTGTGTATAAGAGGGAAAAAACTGCAGTCTTAACAAATTAACCTTACTGTTTGCTGAACTTTTGGAAAAATATTTTCCCCCTCTCCTCAGCCTCCTACTGACTTGCATAGTTTGGTAATTTTCTCTTGGAACTGGAATAGAGGATTCTAACACCATTAGAACACTGGTGTTTCCCAGATGACAGTTAAATGAGTGCTTAGGACAATCTCCACTGGGGTAATTCTCTGCTTTACTGAGCATGCAGTCAGTAGGGGCTGCCTTGCAATCTTAATAAGTCCCAGTGAGCTGTGATTATTATATTTATATGGCTTATTTGAAAAAAAGGAAAGAACTTTTTTGGTTGTCTTAAAAAGTTTTCTAAAGTTCATTTAGTAAATAAATAGAAAATGTAGTGATGGAACCTCTGGACCTGTGTTATACAGGAGGCCAGACTAGATGATCACAGTGGTCCTTTCTGGCTTTATAATCTGTGGATTTTGGTGTCCTGCCCCAATTTTAGCTTGGCTCCTTACAGTCTACATACCTAAAAATTCTTCTGTATTTTAATTTAGATATGGTATTCTTTACCACTGGTCCTAAATTGTTGTCTAGTGTTGCGGTATGCTATTCAACAGTTGCATACTGGGATCTTCCAAATAATTTACATTTTAAGATTGCCTTCTAGGGCTAGAAGGTGAATACTGTCTCCATGATTTTACTCTGGAAAAAAAAAAAGTATTTTCCTTGGACTTCAACTTCAGTACTGTCATAGATGCTTTATAGTCTGTAAAGGGTGAGAATCCATGGGAAGTATTTCTGCCTAGCTCTCCCTTTCTCTTTTGTAAACAATTTTGGTTTTCTTCATTTCCCAACCCTCAAATGCAGTAGGTTTGATTTGTCTTTATTGCTAGTGAAATGATCCTATATTGTTTTTCAACTTTGGTACAGTGTTCAAAAGATTAAATAGTAACAGAATGTTTTTTTGCCTTTTTAAGATTTTTATCCATTCTCCAACTACCTGTATTAAGATTGCTGAAGACAACACTAACACAGTCAGTAGTCCCATTAATATCTTTGTAAAAGCAGGGAACTTAGAGGTGCTCCAACCAGTAGCAGTAGGTAGGGTTTCTGTTCTTGGAACTATTGCCTCAAATTAAATACTGTTCAAAGAAGGTAGGAAGTTATCAATCAACAGCCCTTATTCTGTGTAGGGAATTAACAAGTTGCATTAATACAAAATCATGTTACCTAGAAACAGCCACACTCGGGAAGAGGGTGATAACCATAAAGAGCAGCTGCTAGTTGTAATTTTTATTATTCTGCTTGTTGCTAATGATACTGAGAATCAACATTCAATTTGTGGGAGGAGGGAAAATCATAAGTAGACTACTACTTTGGTGTTCTTAGGTCACTGGCTCCTGAAGAGAACAACACCACAGACTTTCTTCAAATCTCTTCTGCTTTGTTTTCACTGATGGAGATTTCTGCACCAGCTCCCTACCTCTGCATTCTTGCCTCACGTCCTAATTCTTTAATCCACCTCACTTCACATTTTGAGTAGACATTTCCCTAGTTTAAGAGAAGAAGATTGTGTCTTAATGATCTTATCAATTCACATAATGTGTCCTGGTTCAAAAGTTGGATAGAATTTTACAAAAAAGTCTACCTCAAAAAATAGATAAAATAGTCTTGGGACTAACAAGACATCTGCCAAACATAATTGCTCTATCACTCTGCTTTGATGTTGCTTGCCTTTTCTATTCCTTTGTCTAAATTTTGTGTTTAGATTGTAAGCTCTTCCTAGGCGTTTGCTTGCATAACAGTTAAGCGTCCTGTTCACTACTCTTTGTAGCTGCACTTTATAAATACATTTTAGAATTAATATTAACAGACCTCCAGTACAGACATGTACAAAACATCTGAGATGATTTTTCTTTTATACGATTTAGATCAATAACCTGCATAATATATTGTACATTCCATTTAAGTTATTCCTTTCCTGCTATATGCAGTCTTTTCCCACTCATTAACCCAGTTAAGGAAAATATGTCCTCACTCTTTCCCTAGTTTAAAGAAGAAGATTGTGTCTTAATGATCTTATCAATTCACATAATGTGTCCTGGTTCAGAAGTTGGATAGAATTTTACAAAAACATCTACCTTCAGATTTCAGCTCTGTAAAATGGTTTACAGTAGGCATCAGATCATCTTAAGACTAGAAGAATTTTCTGATACATTTTTAATACTTTTCTAACATACTCATCCTTACAGAGATTTAAACCAGAGTTAACCGTGGTATTAACTTCACAGACTCACCTTCACAAGGCATTTCTTAATCTTATCTGGAAGAACATTATGCCACTCTGCTGAATAATATCATCTTCCTAGATGTAGCAGCTCATTTGGGAATAGTTTCTTCAAATCAAGATTCCTGCTGTTTCCAGTCAAGATCTAGACAGAAATAATGTTTAGATTTGAAGGAATACTTAGTGTATACTCGCAAAGGCCCCAAATTCTCTCTTATGATCTGACCCATTCACACTTTTCAAATGTTGTAAAGGGGACAGATAACTGGCAGTGTAACCTACCAGCATATTTCCCCATCTCACCCCGCCGAGGGCTTACCCAGTAAGAGTAAAGCAGTGTAAGGGCTCTACAACAGTCCATTTATGGAGCCCCTGGGGCATGCTTAGGGGTGAGAAGCATGTGAACAGAGCACTCTATGCTCCAGCCTTTACGGGCTGGCAGAATGACTTCTACAGGGATGTTAAAGCTAAAATAAGTTTGAGCTTTCTCTAGTGTTCCCATTTGGGCTGCAGAGGCCAAAATGTGGGAGGCAAAGCCACCTTTGCGCCAACCCCAGAGTTAGGTTTTAGAGGGGGACTTAAATGACAGTAGGGAGGGCATTTGGTAGACAAGAAGCAGGAAGTTGTTCCAAAAGTAGGGACAATGTGATAGCACAAAATTGGGAATGGTAGGAAACAGGAAAAGGAAACAGCAAGGAAAAAGGATTGAAAGCAGGATAGGGAATTATGGGAGTGATATGGAGTTTAAAACTAGAGCAGAAATATAGATGGGACAAAATTTTTAGGGCTTTGAAGGTAAAGGTGAAGTTTTTGAACTTGATTCAAGAAGCAGGTAGAAGGTTAGGCAAAAATACAATAGTATGGTAAAAGTGGTATAAACACCTAGATAAATAAATGTGAAAGTACTGATCTGATTACAGTGAAAGTGGAGAGAGATCGAGAGATCATTTTAATAATGGCTAAACTGAGTAGACTGGAGTTGGAGAGGTACAAAGCTAGAAGGCCAGAGAGGAGAAACGTATGATATTCAATACAAGATATGACCACGTTATGAGCAAGTGGGTAGTGAAGAAAACCAGATTTTGGTGATAGTATTAAAAAGGAAGAAGTAACAAAGGTTAGCAAGAGACTAGATGTGGAAGGAGGAAGAGAGAACTCAAAGACGATACTGAGCTTGTGAGCCTGGGGGGAAGGAGCAGCAAAGAGCGCTCAGGATGGAAAATAAGTTCAGTTTTTGAGAGAATAAATTGAGATGGCATCAGGCCATCCAAGAGGAGGTATCTGAGAAGCACTGGAGATGCAAGACTCAGTAGCTGGCGTTGGAAGTTATCTGCATAAAGGTGAGAGATGAAACCATGGTAGCTGATGGGGTCACCAAGAGAGACAATAAGATGATTTAAAAAGGTCTTTTCTTTTCTAGTTTCTATGAATCAAATTTCCATGGTTTTATTATAGGTGTGTCTAATTATATAATTGAAGAATAATAATACTCAGAAAATTAAAATGTAAGCTTCAATAGTAGGCTACTTATAGTAGATGTAGAATCTGTTCACTACATGGATATTGGAAGAAAGGTTACATAGAATGTATACAGTTTTTTTTAATTCTGCATCATCTATTCGGAATTCTAAGTAATAATGACGTAAAACTGCAGTACTATACAATTTTAGTGTCTTATATGAGGCTTTAGCCATGCCACCCTCATTTACATTAGTACTGGGATGTGGTTAAATTCCTCTATATTGAGTGGAAAATATACCTCTGAATATCAATAAATTCATAACTTGGTAATAATGAGAACAGATAACACAGTGTCACATAACCTCAGATGGAAAGGGTGGAACAATCTAAACCTTACTTCTAGAAACAAAGGAAGGATGCCAGTATTGTCTGCAATAAAAAACATTGTGTTGTTTTCCAGGACCAAAACCACTTTGGCAGATGCTGTCAGCAGAATCCCTGTTTTCTATCTCATTAAATCACAAGATTGCATAATAAATATTCAGAAAAAAGAACAATCAGTCACATCAACAATAAATAAGTTTGACATTGGAGAACAAAACGATAACCACATTCCAAATGCAGAGGCTTAGATATGGTTATTGAGAAGTGGTAGGACTGCTATATTATTTATGTCTAGATACTGTAATTCCTATTTCCTGAAGAGATTTACATCTATACAGAATCCACTCTGTATTATAATACCCAATTGGCCAAGATGATACTGGTTTAATTTATTTTTTTTAAATTTAATTTTGCCCCAGTCTCTCTTCATTATGAAAGATGGAACTTTTTTCCTGGACAAATACCAGGATCTCAGTAATTTTTTCCTTTTAAAAAACTAGTTTATATGGGAATATGTGTAATTAATTAGGTATCGGGGGTAGCCATGTTAGTCTGTATCCACAAAAACAATAAGGAGTCCGGTGGCACCTTAAAGACTAACAAATTTGTTTAAGGTGCCACCAGACTCCTTGTTGTTTTTGTAATTAATTAATTCATTCATTCATAAAGAGTTATGTGCCATAGCTTTGCAGATTGTTTTATTAAAAAGACAAGATTTCTGCCTTTATTCTACAGTCTTGAAGCCTTAATATTACATCTATAATGCAAGAGATGTCCTGCTCTTCAGGTGAATTCCATTGAATAACAGTGAGTTCCTGTAAAAGAGAGACACTCTGCAAGACAGGTAGATTTTTGTTAGGCTTCATCAGACAAACATAGACAATGAAGATAGCAAAAGACAAAAGTTAAAACAAAGAGAGATAATCAGGGTTATTTTATAATGTGAATGGATCTTTGTAAATTTTGTTTATTTTTAAATAAGAACAAATTAGGCGAGACGTATAGGTAGCACTGGAGTGGAAGTAGCATTCAGAATATGTTGTCTGAACAAATGAATAATGTGACAAAGGGAAAGACTTCCATTTCCATTTGCCAGAATGACTTTAACTACAGAGATTTGTTGTTTTTATATTTAATTACAAAAAGAAAAGGTCAAGTGAACATGCCTTTTACTTATTATTGGAACTATTCTAGAAATCAAACCAAAATGCTTAAATTGTTTAGGGCCATTATTTCAGCTTTTCATACAGATATGGAGAGAAAGAAGAGGGAGAACTATAGAAAATTACACAAATATTTTAAACATTTTTAACCACTGACATCTTGAAAATTTAAATTGCTTTTTTAGAAAATGGAGTCAAATGGTGCAAGGAAGGTGAAAGAATGTAGGCCTTGTCATCAGTACAGTCTTCTCATTGTCCTAAATATGTATTTTTGGCAACAATTCATCTTGAAATATATTTTTCTGTCCATGCAATCTTTGGTAACACTTTGATGGATTTACAATACATATCTGCACGTAGGGAACAGAGATGGTAATAGAAACTGGTTACTTAAAATTTCCCCTTTTTTAATTAGAATTTCTTGGTATAATATTCCCTTTTTGCTTTCCTTCATGGTATTCTTGACATATTAATGAGTACTAGGGAAAATTGAGACTTATATGAATGAACACAGATTGCCTTTTCAACAGGAGCATAGTAAATCCTCTTCTCTGTTACTTCCAGTAGAGGCTAGTAATATTTGCCAAGGTTACCGTATGGAATAACCCTATGTTTTTCTGTTTTTATTTTGTTTAAACTATATTTTAATATAATGACTGTTTTTAGGTGAAAAACCATTTCGCTGTGATGAATGTGGTATGAGGTTCATACAGAAGTATCATATGGAAAGGCACAAGAGAACTCATAGTGGGGAGAAGCCTTACCAGTGTGAATATTGTTTGCAGGTAAGATGGTTAATTGAAATAATTCACATCATTTTAAAAACTAAAATAACAAACCTGATTCTAAAGTAATACACATAAAAATTTCTCTAAATGTTGAAGTCTGACAAGCCTACTAATCGATGTAGAAAAAATTATACTAATGCAAACTGAATGTATGTTATAGGGCCAGCCTTCAGTTGAAGTGGCCTGAACTGTGTGTGAATTAATGAGTAAATTACTTACAATCAAAGATGGCTTTTCTTATTTATATATTTTTCTCTAACTTAAAATATCCTCTACAGTACTTTTCCAGGACTGACCGTGTGCTGAAACATAAACGTATGTGCCATGAGAGCCGTGACAAGAAACCTAATAGAAGTGCCACCAAAGTTGGCCTTTTGACATCTGAGGAAGATCCTGGCTTCTCTACACCGATGAAAGACAGCTCCTTGCCAAAGAAGAAAAGGCAGAAAACAGAGAAAGCAAAGTCTGTGGACAAGGAAATTGGAGATAAATCAGAACAGAAGAAGGATAAAAATGACTACTTGCCTTTGTACTCTGCCAGTGCTAAAGTAAAGGATGAATATATGGTGGCAGAATATGCTGTTGAGATGCCACATTCTTCTGTCAGTGGGTCACATTTAGAAGATGCAAATTCTGGAGAAATACACCCACCTAAACTGGTTCTCAAAAAAGTTACTAGTAAGAGAAGTCTAAAACAGCCACTTGAGCAAAGTCAGACCATTTCACCTTTATCTACATATGAAGAGAACAAGGTTTCAAAGTATGCCTTTGATCTTGTGGATAAACAAGGTTTATTGGACGCAGATGGTAATGCTGACATTGACCAAGTTGATACTTTACAGGAAGGACCCAGTAAACCTGTACACAGCAGCACTAATTATGATGACGCAATGCAGTTTTTAAAGAAAAAGAGGTATCTGCAAGCGGCTAGTAATAATAGTAGAGAATATGCCCTGAATGTAGGTACTATAGCATCTCAACCTTCAGTAACACAGGCAGCTGTAGCAAGTGTCATTGATGAAAGTACCACAGCATCCATATTAGATTCACAGGCACTGAATGTGGAAATTAAAAGTAACCATGACAAAAATGTCATCCCAGATGAGGTGCTTCAAACCCTACTAGATCATTATTCCCACAAGGCTAATGGACAACATGAAATATCTTTCAATGTGACGGATACTGAGGTGACCTCCAGTATATCAATCAATTCTTCTGAAGTATCTGAGGTCACCCAGTCTGAAACTGTTGGAACAAGCTCTCAAGCTTCCTCATCAGATAAAGCCAGTATGTTACAAGAATATTCAAAGTTTCTACAGCAAGCGTTGGACAGAACTAGCCAAAATGATGCCTATTTGAACAACCCAAGCCTTAATTTTGTGACTGATAACCAGACTCTTACAAGCCAGCCATCATTCTCTTCCATAGACAAACAGGTCTATGCTTCTATACCTGTCAATAGCTTTCGATCGGGAATGAACTCTCCATTAAGAACAACTCCAGACAAGTCTCATTTTGGACTAATGGTTGCTGATTCCCAGCACTCTTTTCCCTTTTCAGGTGATGAGGCAAATCATTCTTCCTCCTCCTCTACACAGGACTTCTTGGATCAAGTGACTTCTCAGAAGAAAGCAGAGGCACAGCCTGTCCATCAGGCTTATCAAATGAGCTCCTTTGAGCAGCCCTTCAGAGCTCAATACCATGGAGCAAGAGCTGGAATATCACCTCAGTTTAGCACTGCCAACGGACAGGTGAACCTGCGAGGGCCAGGCACAAGTGCTGAATTCCCTGAATTTCCCTTGGTGAATGTAAATGATAATAGAGCTGGGATGACTTCTTCACCTGATGCCACAACGGGCCAGACTTTTGGCTAAGAAAATCTTTGTAAATAATATTGGCACTTTAGAACAGATCTGTCAAGAGTGGGGTTGCTCTGTATAAGATGGAGTGCTGTACAGCTTTTAAGAACGTTGTGTTATAACAAAAGTAAGCTGATATAGCAAGATCAATAACTTCATTTTTGGTTAGTCCACCAGTCATTGAACTGCCTTACATGTTGTCTCCCCTATAAAAGGCAGTTTATTACTCACTTGTTCGAGACCAGAAACTTGCTCTTTTACATACACTTAAATTTAAAACAAAACAAAAAACCCCAGGTAAGGTTTCCTCCCATAATAGTTTCCTATTTGGTTTCATTGTACGTTCTTGGGAGAACAGTAATTGTCATATTGTCATTTTCTAAGCTTGTCAGTGTAGTCATTGCTCTTCAGTAGGGAACCTAAATATAGTAAACAGAATAAACTAAAAGTTTAAATGTCAAGCGATTATGGCTAAACCACATTGGTGTATTCTATAGAAATACCCTTTCTTCCCTCTTTCTTAAAATGAAGTATATGCCATATGCCCTTTATTTTTGCTTTGCATTACACTGAGCTGTGTTTTGGAGGAAAAAAGTAATAATAAATTCTGATAGACTAACTCCATTATTTAAAAGTCTAATTAATTTAAAATACTTTAAAAACTTTTTTAGCAAAATATATGTCTGCTAATGCATTTACTTCAGTCCTGAAGTGTGTTGCATATTTCTTTGTACAGTTGAACCTAGACATAACTTTTTATGATTCTTTCACATGCAGATATCAAGATTTTGAAGTTTTAGTTAAAATACTCTGTAGATTACATTCCCGATTACACAAAGCTTACACAAATTGTGTATTCCAAGATTTTAAAGCTTAATTGTACTTTACCCTGCATATTCACAGTGATTAACAAAGAGCACTTAGATTCTATTTGATATTTTTTGATTTCTCAAAGAATAAAAACTATTTTAGATTTTTAGGTCTGATATGGCTGCATCATTATCATCTCATACAACACTGATTAATATTTTTAATATAAAATGAGATTGGAATTTCTTAGCTTCTGTAAAAACTGGTTTAATTTTCTCTATCTAGAACTTTGACAATTCAGATAATTAAACATACTAAAGCATCCCAATAAGCTGAAGAAGTGGGCCTTCTAATTGCATATCTTTTTAGCGATTTCTTAATGAACAATGTTCATTACAATTTTACCAACCAAAACTGTTGACTAATGCTAGTGAACAGAATTTTTTTTCAGTATAGATGAATGATCAGAAGCTTTTGTTGCATTTCACAGTATAAATAAACTGCAAACTTTATCCCTGTACCATGAATATGTTTTTTTAATAGTACTTTGGCTTGAAGTATACAGTAAGGTACGATAAATAGTTCTGTGTGCATTTTTAAGGTGGTGAAATTGGAATAACATAAATGTGTTGTATAGTTTAAGTTAACAATTTTAAATTTTTGAACTTTATGTTCATTCTTTTGCACCTTTCCCCAGAGGATACACGGTCAGGTAGTTTAAGGCAGTTTAAATCTAATATTGTAGGTTGATTAACCATTAAGTGGGGATACAGATAAGGATGCATACATCCCTTTACAGCACTGTCCTTGGCTGACATCTCTCAAATGAAACCATCAGCTCGGAGAGGAGGTTGAGCCCCATCGTACTGAAGAACATCCTCCCCTGCCAGCAGACTCGAGGAGTGGGAGAGTGCAACTTACCCATTCCCAAAATACTAACCACATATTATTGTTTTGCATCATCGTAGCTGCAGTAACTCCCTTGGGCCCATTTTAGGAAGAAAGTTCATCTGGAATCCATAGACTGCACCTCAAGTGGCCAGGGAGATCGTTTACATGAGCTTCCTGCATAACTCATTTGTATACAGTGAGACCAGATTCTTATTGCCCTGTGATGGCCTTAACTATTCTTAGGATTCATTGGCCCAATGTGCAGCTGTTTTATGATGCTGCAAGGGGTTATATACCCTACCACTTTCTTACAGTAACAAGTCTGAAGATTTGGCCCTGAGTTAAGTAGAAAAATAAACATCAAGAGAGAAAAGCGAAATCATTGTACAATATTAGTGATACATAAGGAAACATCTTTAAAAGAATATTTTTAACCTGGTTGTGTCCCTTGAAGTTTTTTCTACATTATTGTTTTAGTCTCCTGTCCTACTTGCATAGACATACACATGTGTATGGCACCTAACTCACAACAAGAAACAGCCTATCATGAAGCAGATATCTCATTTCCATTAAATATTACTTCCGTCACATCCTAGCTTTCACTGTCCCCTTAGATCTACATCGGCATCTTTGGTTTAATATCCCACCATTGCAAATATATGTCCATTTGTTTACCATTGTTTTAAGAAAATTCCCTTGGGGCTAAATTATTACAGCACTTAGTTGGACACACAGGGAAATAAGAGGGAGTAAGGCCTACTCGGTCCTTGCCAGATTGATGACTGGCTATGTTGGAGAGGGCAGGGGCTACTCTGCTGATACTCTGTTGTGAGAAAGTGGCTGGGGGGGGGGGAGAACCTTGGCTCCACTCTCTCTGCACACTAGCCAGAATAGTTAACTTTGTGCATAGTGGTGAGTAAGGTGTTTCACACAAAGGGTGAAATAACTTGCTTCTCCCCAGAGGAGGAATTGTGGTTCCCGGGGTCACAGTTCATTCTCTGGTGTGTTCCTGGGGTATTACAGCTGTGCTCTGTGACGTAGGGCAAGATGTAAAGTCCCCACTCTGTCCCATGGTGATTATTTTGTAGACTTACTTTATACATATAGATAGAGGCAGTACTAATAGTTAATCCGTGGAAACTTAGGCTTTTTCTACCTGGAGAAATTTACCAGCAGAATTCTTCCAATATGATTTTGTTGCTGTAGTTATACCAGTATTGTTCTGCCAGTAAATTTCCCTCTCTAGATAAGCCTGTATTTTTAACAAGTTCATCATTTAAAAAAATATTTTTCCCTTCAACATGTTTTATTGTTTTACATCCTCACACACACACACACACACACACACACACACACACACACACACACACACACACACACACACACACACACACACACACGTACGTGCTTCCCCCCTTTTGATCTGGCAGATGTTTATTCTCATCTGGGCCCCCTATGTATTTGAAAGAACTAAAAATGAAAATGACTTTTTCTTCGCTACATTGTTCATGTACCAGCATTATTAAGCCAGCACACTTTTGGGAATAGCATTTATATCCCAGCAAGCCAACAGTAGAAGCTCTTACATTATTTTAGAAGTTGTGAAAGGTATGGATGTGTGCGCGTGTAAGGTGGAATCTTTTATGGCTGTTTTTTTCTGTGACAGAGTAAGGATAAATGAAAAACGTATATTTAGAAAATTTAGGGCATTTACTTCCAGACTATAATAATTTTAAATAGATAGTATTTTGGGCCTAAATTACTTGACAGTGTCCCTTTGAGCACTAGTCCTTTGTTATGTTTTACCACGATTATAACTAATAATGAAGGAATTGGCTTGCAATGGTATATTAGTAAGCATCTACATTTTCTTGTACTGGTTTGAGAGTGAGTTAATCATAAATGATAAAGTTTGAAGAGGAGGATAGAATTGTGTACTACTATACACTGGTCTTATAAACAGTAATATGAAGAATTTAAATCAGACTTTAAAATGAATTTTTTCATGGTCCTGTGTGTTTCCTGGTGTTGCCTATGGGAAAATTATGGTGCAAGAAGAAAATACAACAACCCCTAAAATACTCATGGTTGTTTAACATTTTTATTACTTTTTATATTTATATTGTAGGTTGTCAATGGTTTGGAGAAAGGGAGCAGTTCAGTGATAAAGGGGAAATACAATAAAATCTTTCTAATTCGCTGATTGCTAATTAACGCACCCCCTAATTCTTACACATACAATCTGCTTTCTCCCGACTCTGCAAAGTATTAATAGTAAAGTACTGTAGTGAAGTCTCACTTTAATAAGTCTGTTACTTCAACCAAGTATACTACAGAACATTTATTAGTATACTCTGAAGTAGTATAATGGAAACTAACTACAGTTGTCGCAATAAATGAACGAAGTACATTTTGTGATGTGATATTCTTGCCTTTGTTTGCTTGCTCACTTGCTACTTCTCAAAATTCAGTCATTTGTAATGGTTTTCCAAGTTATTACCGTGCATTAATGGGGTTCTACTGTGGCTTTTTCAAAAATGTTTGGTTTTCCCTCTGAAAAATCTGGATATAAACAATATATTCTGTGCTTGTTTTGATTATTTTTAAGTTAGCCTCATGTGCAGCAAAAAGTTGAAAATGACCCAAATAATCTACTTTGAATTTTGCAGTATTGCATTATTCTGTGTATGTAAATTTGCAAACTGAATTTTCTTGTTAGTTTTTTTTTTTTAAATTAACTTCATTACAAATTGCAGGGAAATTCCTAATATTCCTGGAATACATTTGGAAACTTTAGCAGGGAGACATATGCTTGTGCTATGGTTACTTGAGTTGGTACCAATACACATGTGGACTTTCAAATTATGTGGTCAATACTGAGGCAAAATAATAATTTTATGCTTTATTAGTGTTAAAAGTTCTACTAAATGGAAGCCTTGTAATTTTGAAAGTTCATTCATTTTATGTTGGTGCATGTTTATGTTAAGCATGTAACACATTAAACTAGAATTCACTTTTTCAAAGAACTTGTACTAAGAAAGTATTACTGTTAATGAAAAACACCTTTAAGTTTAAATTTGAACTTTTGTTCAGTTTTAAATTGCTTTAAGTCAGGGAAATAAATTTTATAGTTGCTTTTGTTATACTCTGCATATAAAAACCTTATGTTTCCTTTTAAAAACGATTTCTTTTCTTAGGATACACAAATTGAGGCGAGCAAACATTTCTAAGAGTTGTTTCTTGCTTTCCTTAATCCAATGGATGGAAAGGTAAAATTGTGTAAACAACATTATTTTATTTTTTTATGCAATATCTTGCTGTAAATATGATTTATCAAATAAGGATGTACCTATGATTGAATCTTTGATTCTGCACAGTTAGAGTTTATATATAAATATAAATGTGTCTTGACAATCAAGGACTTATGTCAGTCTTCCTTTATGATGTTTATTATTGTTATGCATTCCATTTGTTTGAATTGAGTACCAGTGTGGAAATCTGTATTGTCTGTAAAGTATGTAATGTTTTTATAGCTTGTTTAAAAAAAAAAAACCCACAAAAATGCTGTAAATATATACAAACTGATCACAGTACTGCTTTATGTTAGAAGGCATATGATGTTGTACTGTATGTAAGCAATAATACATGACAGTGCTAACTTTACAAGTAGCATAAGGATAGTTCCAAAAATAGTTTTGGAGTTAAATAGCCTTGTTTGAGTTAATCAGTATTCTTAATCATTTTTTATAAATAAATTCAACTGTCCTCCTGTTGGAGTATATAACATTGTTTACACAGCACAATTTCAGTCACAGAGGAGACAGGCTTTAGATTTATGACTTCGTCTGTACACGCTTTCAGTAAGAAATGAATGGCTTTACTGCACTTCTGCGAGATGAGGAAGACTGCAAAAGTTTAGTTTTAAAGGAAGAGAGATACTTTTCTGCTTCTGTGCTGATTCCTGACAATTCTTGTACTTTAATTCAGAGTCCTTAAGTCCTGATACTGACCTGATGTGACTTGGGGCTCCAATATAAAGGAATAGTTCTCTTCATAATTCATATACAGTTAAATAGTGACTCTACAAGTTGTACGTTCATTTTACGTGCTTATTTTTTAAGTGTGAGTTATCCTCAACTGTTGAAATGGGTTTATTCAGTTATTAAGGTGTCAAACTTACTATAGTTTGAACTGACTAGGTATTGGATGGTAGAGTGTGGCATAGCTATTTGAACACAGTCATCACTGCTTTAGAAAGAACACAGATTTATAAATGTAAATGACCTACATTTTATAAGAGAAATGTTTTTAAATGCTAGTCAGTTATATAATATGTGCTTTGAAGGATTTGCTAGTCCACTTCTGTCACTTTTAGTACACTGGTATCTTTTATATGTAATGTATGCTTTTTATTATTGTAGCAAAACCGTTTCAGTAGAAGGAATTTTGCAACAGTATGGAGGGAATTTTCATTGTCAGAAATGAATTATACTGGATTTTGTCTGTGTACTCTTGTCTTTATTTTAATGCTGTCTGGAAGGGAACTTCGTATCCAAATAAAGCAGGTGACCTTTTATTTCAAGGGCATACTATGTAGTGCTAAATTGAGTCTGGAAATATGATGATTTTGAATACATACATACATACATATATGTATGTATGTATGTATGTATAGTGGAACACTGTTACAGTGCATTTTCTGATATAGTGTTATTTTCCTGAAGTCCATATGCCTTCTTTGTATTTCAACTAATAAAAAAAGACCAACACCCTATAGTTAAGTTTTTGGCAGGATAATAGGTTTATTTCAGTGGTAATACAGTATTCTTTTAACCTACACCATCAGTTCCGTCCATTTTACTGTTTGAGTAAAAATAAAAAAAAATCAAAACTCAAGTTCCATCTGTAAAAAAATGTATATAAGTAATAGATGGTTTTATATAAACCTGAAAAGTATGAATTTGTATATTCCTTATGTTTCTGATAGAAATTAGGAGATGAGTCTTAGTTCCTGTGAAATCAGGGATTTCATGACAAAGGTGTGTGTGTGTGTGTGTGTGTGTGTGTGTGTGTGTGTGTGTGTGTGTGTGTGTGTGTGTGTGTGTGTGTGTGTGAGAGAGAGAGAGAGAGTTGTCAAAACAAGTATAAAAGGGTTATTTCATTTCAAAGCAGTCTCTAAGCATTTGAATGTAATAATCCATTCAGAAAGGTGAAAAATATTTTGCAGGGAGGTTATTTAACCAGAATTGTTTAGTTCTTAGTGTTTGATCTTGCTCCCATTCAAGTTAATGGGAGTTTTGTTTACTTGAGTGGGAATTTAAAAGAAGAAATGTGCATTGTGTTACTCTAAAATCAAAAGAATAAAACTACTTGATTAGCAGGCTTGGCCAAATGAATTTTTTCATTAACAATACATTTTAAAAGATCGTTTTTCTGCCTTTATTTCTCTTTTAAAAACAATTTTTAAATACTTTGGAAGTTGCTATTCCTATTCATTTGACTGTGATTGTAAATTAAATTTTGCTTGACAAAATATGGCATGAACGATTGGATTGTTGTGCCTGTATAATACAGTGGAAGATGGGTTTTATGCATAGTCATAGTGAATGATATTGTATTCTTAGAATTGATTTATTCATTAAGTGGCTTAATGGGTTTCATTGCTTCTGACATTACTGTTTTCTTATGGTTAACTTAGCCATTTTGGGTTTATAATACCCTTTTATGTATTGTGATACTAAAGGAAATTACGTTATTTGCTTTCATTTTTAATTAATCTATTAGTTTGATAATTTATATTTGCAAATGATGCATTTTAAATGTGGTCACTGGCTGTTTGAAAAATAAAAGTATAGAATACTGTTTTATGAATTAAACTGTTTAGCGGTATTTTTCATGTTAGTTGATTTAAGACAAAATTTGATCTGTTAACATGGCAGACAAAGGCATGTAGAAATATATCAAGTATGCCAGAAATGATGTGGATAATTTTAACAAATAAGTGAAATATTTAAATATTTGGTTATGGGGTACAGCACATTTTCTTAGGGCTTATTTCCTGTTTTCCCCTCCTATAGATTTGGAATATTATTACCACACTTGATACTAATTTTAATTCAGAAATTGTGAGTTGATTGTGTTACTATAGAGTAGGATCACAAAAGATAAGTGAGGCAGATTCTTTTGCACACTAATGGCCCTTTACACCACCATGGCACTGTAAAGAGGCCATAGTGTAAATGAGAATCAGGCCTTAGTACGTTTAACTGTACATGTCAGAAATGTGAATTTTAATATTGTTTTGAATATATTGGATTAAAAATGCACAGTGTGTAATATATAATTTAATAGAGCATATTCTTCCTGCATTGAAGCAGAATCCATAAGAAGAATTGCAAATCATAGCATTGTGCATTTATAAGGAAGAATAAATCTTGTGATCAAAAATAAAAGCAAGCCCTAGTGACATTATTTTACTGAAATGTTTTAGTATTGATGATTTTGGTATATAATTAAGACCATTTCCAGTAACAAAATCATTTTGAGAAATGTGTAGATCTGTTGATTGGAAATCTGTTTGACTTTGCATAAGAAGTAGACTTGATAGCTATATCGCAGTATATGTAAAGATGACACACAAAGTCATGTAAACTCTGAGTTAAAGCTAGTATGACTCTCCTTACTCCACTCCTTTTTAGTCTGTGTACTGCTATGCACATTGCTTTCAGTCAGTGCACCATTACATGGTTGTGCAAGCAATGAGAAACATGCATCCCATAAATACGGGTTGAGTACACTATACATATAAATATAGTGCATCACTTCTGTTATGATTTTACTGAAATATACACATATAGCATTGTAAAGAAAACAATGTATAAAGAGCCACACAAGATATGTAAATATGATTGCAGTCATAATTTTAAAAATGTGTAAAACGAATCTTAGATTGTGGGCGTACTTTGAAATATGACGGAGAAAGTTGCACCTCCTTATTCAGCAGATCTGTTTTCTGTATTCAATTTTCTTACTTTAGTGATATTTATTTTTAGTTATTTTTTTAGTTATTGGAAACAAGGCAACATTTAAATCTGAACTTGGTAGCCTAAGACTGTTGGCTTTCATGCTTTAAATGTAACATTGTCTAATAGTGTAGATCTGTGATCTTGAAAATAGGTACATTTGTCAATAATTTGATGTAATATATATTTATCTACCCCAGTTTTCTTTTAAAAGTAGCAATTGTTGCAAACCAAGCTGGAATACAAATATCCCCTAATTCTTCACTGAGCTAATATTATTGCAAAGAGAATAACACATTAAGCTATCTTTAATATTTGCTATGGTTATCATACAGAGAAGTGTAATCATCTTGCTCTTAATATGACTTCCTTAACAGCCTGTCCTGTCAGAATTGGTGCTCCTTGTGTTTAGAGGGATACAATCCCTGTCCCTTTAACTTGGAATTTTCCTTTTACTTCATGTGATAAACCATACTGAAGCTCTACTCAGTGATCTACTCACATAAGTGGAGGCTGGTTATTACCAGAGTCTGGAAAAGACTTAATACTGATCTCATCCATCACCCTCACTAAGCCAATGGAGGATTGTTTCCTACAGTAACTAGTGTGATGTTTTGTCTAATCTGTTTCTCAAGACATGGAGTTAAACAAGTGCAAGTCTTTCATTGGGAACCAACAATTTTTTGAGAGGGACTGAAAATGGAACAGGTATGTGTTTTCCTTTCAGAAGTTGGTGAAGCCAGCAACACTGGAATGGTCTTTCAGGTAAGTGGCCTCTTCCTGTATGCCTCCTTTCTACTTCCACTGCAGGGCTCTCCTTCAAGTTCACATGCTCTATCACAGCATCCAACCCATGCTTTAAATTATTAAACCTGTCAGATGTGTGCATATGAAACCCACTTCTGTTGATCATTGGCAGGAATTAAATATGATAGCTTGGTAAGATGTCACATGGTAAATCCAGTCTTGAAAATTCTACTCATCCACTTGCCCAGTTTGAGCACAATTTTTTGACAGGCAAGTAAAATATAATACTTTAAAATTATAATTGTGGTAAAGACCAGGTGAGTGTAGGTTTTGTCCCTGGGCTGGTGAGTTTTCATGATAGTTTTGCAAAGGTGTTAATCCTGTTCTGTTCCTTTAGCAGCTTTACTCAAAAAAGCAGAATTCTTCCACTCATTATGACTACTGGCATAGTGGCTCTTCCTGGCTGACAGAGGAACATACCTGTCAGCTAAGGAATCAAAAAGGGGACATATGAAAGACCTGAAAATTGGATTGCCATCAACTCCCCCCCTTCTTATGATAGTTGAGTTATACTTATTATTTTAATACCTAGCTCTTATGTAGCACTTTTCATTGGTGATTTCAAACAACTTTACAAAGAAGGTCAGTTTTACTATTCCACTTTATAGATGGCGAAACCAAGACGCCGAGCCGGGAATAGAACCCACGTCTCCCAAGTTGCAGAGGATCTTGGGTGGCTGGGACTGCTTTTGGGGTCATTATGAAGGTTTGGGCACTTTAATTAAAAAAAATCCACAACCATATTTTATATGTTCCTCAGCTGCAGCTATATACCAGAATCATTGTATCCTGGAACTGCATTAACTCATTTTCTGAGCCGCTTGTTCGGGGAAATTTGAAAGATACAAGTAACTCTAGGTAGGGAGTTGTGTGCTAAAGCCAGAGAGCCTTTTTGTCACGGGTTTAACATGGGCAGGTCAGGGATACTTGTTATTACAGAGATAGGAAAGTTGTCAAAGTTCTTGTCATTACTGAGTGGTTGGTGGTTTCAAAAGGACTTCTTCAGGAGGCAGGCTACAATTATGACTACAGGGAGCGGGGCTGGGCCCTTCATTTACTCTATCAAGGTTTGGGCCAGGAGGAAGGAAACTTGAGAGTGTGGTGACAGGGAGTGCTCTGGAAGCTCTGGGCCTTGAGCAATCATATACTGTGAGCTAATCCTGCATTCCTTCCCTACAGTGATGTTTAGAACAGACAGACTCTTTCAGCCTATGTCAAAGGTGGTTATGATGTCACTTTCTCTGGTAAATGAAAAGGCAGGCGAAAGTTTCGATTGCTCAGGCTGTGATTGCCTCAAATTTGAGGGTGGTTGTTTCTTTTTAAATACAACGCTAAGGATAGTGGGGAGCAGGTAGAGTGGTTTTTCCTCTGTTAGAGCCTTTCCAAGCAATTTGATTTCTTATTTAAAAAAAAAAATGTTGTAGTTCATCTGTGTATCTAATCTCCAACCACGTGGTACCTTGTCCATCATTGTTATCCTTACATGAACAAGAGCAGCTCTGTGGAATATCTTAGTAACGCACTTGATGGTAGCTAATAATTGACATTAAAAAAGAATCATTGATGCTTAAGCTGCCTTTCACTATAGGAAGGGATGTTAGAACATTTTCCCAGTGAACATTTATCAGTGCTAATTTTCTGATACTAGATTGTCTTCTTCATAATTTAGCAGTGCAACCTGCACACACACACACACACACACCAGCCTATTAATTCACACATGCACATGCTCACCAGCCTATTGACAGTGGACCATCGCCCACCCAGCTAGCACCCAGGTCCTCCCAGGTACAAGCTTGTGTGAATGCAGAAGCTGAGGTCCTTGTGATTATGGGTCAGGAACTCCTGGCTGAAGAGTGGGTGGTTCTCGGCCTGTCTGCGGAACGCCATGGCTGGGAGGGAGCAGAGTGGAACAGCCTAGTCAGTCCCACTGCTGCCTCCGCTCAGCACCTCAAACTTCTTCCAGGTCTACATGGCTTTGATGAGAGCCAGGCCCCGCAAGCATGCTGACTAGTGCCCCTCCTTCCCCGGCTTAACCTGTACCTGCTTGTGGGACTGCAGGGATTGTTCCTCTCCACTGAGCAGCTTAGCACCCAGCATCCTTGCTCTCAATCCCTTCTCTGCACTATCTACACCACTCCCCTATAATCATGCGCCCTGGCACTCAAATATAATATGCAATAATCCACAGTAATATGCAGTATAAATGATTTGCTGTAACACCAGAGCTTTGGTCATTGCCCATGCACCATAATTTGGGGCCCACCCAAATTTCCACTCCTAGCTACTGATCTATGTAGGTGTCAGCAGTCATGCACTTTCTGAAAAAGACTGATTCTTCCCTCTGTTGTATGCGCTCAGCAGAAGTTTTGTGGGTGTGTTGCAAGGCAGCTTTTGGCCCTGTGTTCTGAATCCCAGCATCACCAAACCACAACTGTTTATTTTTTCTGGCTTGACTAGCATTTTCCCAGCTGGAGTTCATTTTGTTGGCCAGTGCTTCTGTGCCTCTCATACACAAGAGCCAAAGTATGATACTGTAACAGTTATCATACACTACTACCCACTGATTAGTAAAGCAGTTTGGCTGTGGTTCTGCAAGCATACACATGTCTCTGGTATCTTAGGATATCTATGCCAGTACAGCTCTCTTACTGGCCTGTAAACATGTGTATTCATGACCGTAGCCACAAGTTACATTTCTATCTGCTGACACAGTTCATTACACCAATATTATATTGTAGCCAGGTACCTTCTTTCAGAACAGATAATATTCCCTGGGCTGCATAACCTTATAAGCTGCTATTTGAGCGAGGTAGGCTGGCACAGGTACAGAAGTACAAGCTGTGACACTGAACACATTAGCTTTCACAGTTGCCTCTATATGGTTTTTTTCTCATGGTCAGATCTGATTATTAGTGCCACTTCACAAAGGCAGAAATACAGGGACTTTGCTGCTGTTAAATCAAAAGCATCAGGCTAGTCCAAATTAAACTTCCGTCACATGTGGTTCATTCTCTCTCTCATCCTCTCTCCAGGGCAAGAATTATGTGTGTAGTGGAGTGTTTCCTTTTGAGGTTGTTTTTAAAATATGCACATTACTGTGTGTGTAAGAGAAGACTGGTCAAAGGGCTTTGCATGTGGTGCAGAAGATGAAGGTTGTGACGGTCCTTGTTAATATGCATGGAAGTAAGAATATTTTTCACATTTTCCTCCACTTACATAGTGCTCCCAGTCTCTGTTTAGTTAAATGATGATCACTCAAATTGGTAGCCATTTTAAATATGGCTCACTTCCCTCTTGCTGACTAACCTGACTGCTACTATCGTTCCCACCTCAGGAATCTGCTTCCTGCTGTTTGAACTGCTACACTTCTTGGCCCCCAGAATTTGTCCCCGGCCTGCTTGTTTGCTTGCTCTCATTGTATATCATCTTTTTATCACTTCATCCACTCTGCCGATGAATCCGTCTCCACATTCCAATCCTCTGAGCAGTTTCAAATGGCTGGCATAGTATAATTTTATGGAGAAAGGAGATATTTCTATTTTAAAGTCTAAGAGGAACAATATTCAGTCCTGCTAGGATTGGCATCCAACATCTCATAACCTTGAAATGGGAGTTCTGTATTATTGGAAAGAGGAGATTCCTGGCTTTCCATGGGGACTCTGAAAGCACTCAAGATACCAAACTTCAAGTTCATATTGTTCTTATGTATAACAAAGATATTTTAGGATGTTTTTAGAAATGTTTTAATGTATTAATTGTATTTCCTCCCTCCCAGCTGAACTAAGGAACTTAGCTTTACAGGTTGGAGAGAGAGAGAATTTATTTATACCACACCACATCATCACATATTTCCTATATGTAATTTTAGAGCGTGTTCTGTAGTATATTGCTTACCACTTTTCATTTTCACTGTTTGTTCTCTCAAAAATATTTAAATACATTTGGGAATGATTTATTGAGTAGACTTACAAAAATAACTGTGGCATATCAGTCTGGACCCTTTTACTAACGGGCTAAGCATTGCTAAAGGTAAATGAAATTTAACACGCATCAGAAACACATATGGTTGCAGTTAAATGCTAGGGTGGGATTTTCAAAAATACTCAGTGTTAACGTAACTGCTCCCAGTCAAGATGATGTTAAAACTCCGATTGACTTAAGTGGGAGCATATTTAGGCCATTTTTGAATGCTTTTGAAAACCTATCCTTAACTTCTTGCTCAAAGTACAATTGTGCACACAAACCTTCCTCCCCATTCACACTGAGTCCTAACGCAAACCACTAAAATCAGCGGTCTTAATTTTTCTAGTTTACGTCAATTTTATGCCACCAAATTAAATGGAATTAATCCTGATTTGCACTGGTGTAAGTAATTAGAGAATCTGTTTTCTTCTAGTTGTAATGAATACTTAGGTCTTTGAAGGGAGGATGGTGGAAGGGTGGGCAGGTGAAAGGAGAGATCTTTAGAAAATTACATCCTCGAGAGGTGGGTTTTTAAAAGACAATGACATTTCTCATACACAGATATTTATTGTTCTAGACAGCAGGTCTGAGTTAGACCTCCCTGTCCTTCAGGGGGCAGCTTTCTACCCACCACATTTGAGTCTGTGCTCCACCTAATTGCACCATTCTGACCCCAGTTCACTTCCTGTCTCTGAGAGAACAATTTTAGGGTGTTTACATAGGGAAGTTATTTCAGAATAAGGTAAGGTGTGACTTTAAAATGCTTTAGCTATTCCAGAATATTTCCCCATGTGGATGCTGCTATTCTCAACAGAAGTAGCCAACAAGTTATTCAGTGATGGAATCTTCCCTTCCTCCTTCAAACACTCAATAGTCTGACAAACACTGAAGAAACCCATCCTGGATACATTGGTTCTAGTCAATTACTGCCTAGTGTGAAACCTCCCATTTCTGAGCAAGCTCATAGAGAAGGTAAGCAAAGGCCAACTACAAGATCACCTAATTTAAGATTTCAGAGTGATAGCCGTGTTAGTCTGTATCAGCAAAAACAATGAGTCCTTGTGGCACCTTAGAGACTAACACATTTATTTGGGCATAAGCTTTCGTGGGCTAGAACCCACTTCATCAGATGATTGAAGTGAAAAATACAGGAGCAGGTATAAATACATGAAAGGATGGGGGTTGCTTTACCGAGTGTGAGGTCAGTCTAACAAGATAAATCAATTAACAGTGGGTCACCAAGGGAGGAAAAATAACTTTTGAAGTGGTAAGAGAGTGGCCCATTACAGACAGTTGACAAGAAGGTGTGAGTAACAGTAGGGAGAAATTAGTATTGGGGAAATTAAGTTTAGGTTTTGTAATGACCCAACCACTCCCAGTCTTTATTCAGGCCTAATCAGATGGTATCCAGTTTGCAAATTAATTCCAGTTCTGCAGCTTCACGTTGGAGTCTGTTTTTGAAGATTTTTGTTGAAAAATTGCCACTGTTATTGAGTGACCAGAGAGATTGAAGTGTTCTACTGGTTTTTGAATGTTATGATTCCTGATGTCTGATTTGTGTCCATTTATTCTTTTGCATAGAGACTGTCCAGTTTGGCCAATGTACATGGCAGGGAGCATTGCTGGCACTAGGTTCAGGCCAGGACATGGAACTGAAACTGCTTTAGTGTCATTGCTGGATGAACTCCTCCAGTTAATGGATAAAGGGCAGACATCCATTCAGATCCTCCTGGACCTCTCTGCAGCATTTGGCGCTATTTACCATGAGATACTGCTGCCTCACCTGAAAGAGTGGCAGGAGTCCAGGGTAATGTATCCTGAAGGAACACACTCAACAAACAATAATGGAAAACTGACCCTCCCCCACTTACCCCCTGATTTGTGGAGTCCCACAAGGATCAATTCTCCAGTCCTCTTCAACATTTACATGCAACCACTAGGTGAACTGGCCAGACAACATGGACTGAAGGATCAACGATATGCAGATAACACACAGCTCTACCTATCCTTCACCATGTATGACCATACTGTTAACAACAAGATGGCCCAGGGCCTGGATAAGATCAGCTCATGGATAATGAGCAGCTAGTTGAAGCTAAACCCAAACAAGACAGAGGTAAGGCTGGTGGGCAGATTAAAGAGCAAGTAAGAAGAAAAGAGTGGCTAGTTCTACAACAATATGGGAAGAGACAATGGAGATAGCCAGGAGGATAGAGGATGATTTGCAGAAGACAACAAGTGAGAACAGAAGACAAGAAGATTGCAGCCAGAAAGAATAGAAAGAGGAAGGTTGAACATTTGCACCAACACCAGGAAGAGACAGGTCTACAGGGGACTCCCTACTAAGAACAGCAGAAAGGTCTGTCACCAGAGCTGATCTGCAGAACAGAAGGGTGTGCTGTCTGCTGAGAGCTAAGATACAGGATGTGGACCTGAGACTGAAAAGGATCTACTGGGAGCAGGAAAGAGTCCATTGATTTTCCTTCACATGGGAATAAATGATACTGATAGGTTCTTGCTATCAAGGCAGATTATGCCAGGCTGGAGAAGCCACTTAAAAAAATAAGGAGGCTTGGGTGATCTTCAGTGGGATTCTACCTGTCCCTAGAGGAGGAGAGGGAAGGCAAGACAAGAGTACGATGATCAACAGATGGCACAGGCAGTGGTACTACAAGGAGGGCTTTGGGATAGTCAACCACTGGGAGGCATTCATGGACAGGGTATTGTTTTCTTGGAATGGACTCCACCTGAGTAGGGAGGAAAATAGACTTCTGGGTTGGAGGTTGGCACAGCTAATTAAAAGAGTTTTAAACTAGCAATGTAGAGGAGACAGTTGGGAGATGCTTATGTAATCTCCACACCTGATTCTAATATTGAGCAGCAGGAAAATTAAGCAAAAGAGATAGCAGTGGGAAAAGGAACAACAGAGGGTAGGAGAATGGACAACAAGAGGAAAGATAATACCAATATCACTGACTGTAATAGGTAGGCAATACTAGCAGTAAAATGACCTTACCTAATTAGGTGAGGAATATGGGTGAAGCCAAGCAAAAACAACTAAGATATCTGCACATCAATGCAAGAAGGCTGGATAACAAAATGGAGGAACTAGAACTACTGGTTCAGGAAGTTACAGGGATAACAGAAACAAGATGGAATGGTATTCATGACTGGAATATAGGTATTGAAGCGCATGTGCTGTTCAGGAAAAACAGAAATAAAAGTAAAGATGGAGAAGTAGTGTTGTATAATAATGACAAGGTAGACTGTAAAGAAATAAAAGTGATGGGATGGAGAAAACAGACTCTGAGTCAAATTTACTTTGGGGAAGAAAGGTAAAAGAGGCTCTATTGGGATCATGCTTGGGATCTGATTTGGATATGGATAGAAATCTCTTTAATATTTGTCATTAAATAAATACTACTGGGAATTGTGCAATCATGGGAGACTTTAATTTCCCAGATATAGATTGGAGGACAAGTGCTACTAATAACGGTAAGGCCCAGGTATTCCTGGATGTGGTAGCCAACAGATTTCTTCACCAAATAGTTATTGAACCAAGAAGGGGTGATACCATTTTAGATTTAGTATTGGTAAGCAGCAAGGACTTCCTATAAGAACTGATTGTAGAGGACAACCACTTAGTTCATGTGATCATGAGTTAATTCAGTTTAAACTACATGGGAAGATAAACAAAAATAGGTCTGCACTTAGGGTCCTTAATTTCAAAAGAGCAAATTTAAAAAAATTAAGAGAATTAATTAGGGAAGTGGACTGGACTGAAGAACTCAAGGATCTGACTGTGGAGGAAACTTGAAATTAGTTTCTGCAGCTTTGACTTAAAGTATCTTAAGCCTGTATCCCAAATAAAGGGGAACATTCATAGGGATGGGTTGTAGACTGAACTTGATGAACAAACATCTCAAACCGGTAATTAAGAAAAAGCAGAAAGCCTACAAGGAATAGAAGAAGGGAGGGTTGAGCAAGGAAAGCTACGTCTTGGAGGTCAAAGTCTAAGGAAAAATGAGAACTGCCAAAGGCCAGACAGAGTTGGATCTTGCAGAGGAAATTAAAACCAATAGTAAAAGGTTCTCTAGTCATATAAATAAAAAGAATTCAAAAAAAGAAAAAGTGGGACCACTAAGCACTAACATTACGGTGGAGATTAAAGATAATCTAGGTATGGCATAACCAAATACTTTGCCTCAGGTTTAATAAGGGTAATGAGGCGTTTAGGGGTAGTAGCAGGGTGGCTAATGGAAATGAGGATATCATATCAAAGGTGGAAGCCAAACAGCTTAATTGGATGAAAATCAGGGGGCCCAGATAATCTCCATCCAAGATTATTAAAGGAACTGTCACATGAAATTGCAAGCCCAACAACAAGGATTTTTAATGAATCTGGAAACTCACAGGTTACCCCCTATCACTGGGAATAGCAAATATAGTACTTATATTTAAGAATGGGGTGGGGAAGTGATCCAGGAAACAACATGCCTGTTAGTTTGACCTCAATTGTATGCAAAGTCTTGCAACACATTTTGAAAGAGAGAGTAGTTAAGGACATATAGGTAAATAGTAATTGGGATAAAATGCAACATGGTTTTACAAAAGGAAATACAGTAGAGTGAATCTACCTGGATTTCAGCAAAGCATTTAATACAGTTCCATGTGGGAAATTATTAGTTAAATTGGAGAAGATGGGGATTAATATGAGAATCGAAAGGTGGGTAAGAAACTGGTTAAAGGGGAGACCACAATGGGTCATGTTGAAAGGTGATCTGTCAGGCTGGAGGGAGGTTATTAGTGGAGTTTCCTCAAGGATCAGTCTTGGAAGCGATCTTATTTAACATTTTCATTAATGACCTTGGCACAAAAAGTGGGAGAGTGCTAGTAAAATTTGCAGATGACACAAAGTTGGGAGGTATTGCAAATAGGGAGGAGGATTAGAGTATCATACAAGAAGATTTGGATGACCTAGAAAACTGGGGTAATAGAAATGGAATGAAATTTAATAGTGCAAGGTCATGCACTTAGGGGCTAACAACAAGAATTTTTGCTATAAACTAGGGATGTATAAGGTGAAAGTGACAGAGAAGAAGAAAGACCTGGGTTTATTGTTGATCACAGGATGAGTATGAATAGCCAATGTGATACAGGCCATCAAAAAGGCTAATGGAATCCAAGAGTGCATCAGGTGATGTATTTCCAGTAGAGACAGGGAAGTGTTATTACCATTATACAAGGCACTGTTGAGACCTCATCTGGAATACGGTGTGCAATTCTAGTCTCCCATGTTTAAGAAAGATGAATTGAAACTGGAATAGGTGCAGAGAAAGGACTACTAGGATGGTTAGAGGAATAGAGAACCTACCTTACGAGAGGAGACTTTTAAGGAGCTTGGCTTATTTAGCCTAACAAAAGGAAGAATGTGGAGAGAGATGATTGCTCTCTATAAATACATCAGAAGGATAAACACCACGGAGGGAAAGGAGTTATTTAAGTTAAGGGCCAATGTTTGCGCAAGTACAAATGAATATAAACTGGTCATCAATAGGTTTAGGCTTGAAATTACATGAAGGTTTCTAATCATCAAAGGAGTGAAGTTCTGGAACAGCCTTCTAAGGGGAGTAGTGGGGGCAAAAAACCTACTTTGTTTTAAGACTGAGGTTGATATGTTTATGATGGGGATGGTATGATGAAACTGCCTACAATGGCATATGGCCCATCTACGACTGCTATTAGGAAATATCTCCAACAACTGGAGATGGAACACTGGATGGGGAGGGCCCTGAGTTAGTACAGAGAATACTTTCCCATGTGTCTGGCTGGCGGATCTTGCCCACCTGCTCAGGGTCTAACTGATTGCCATATTTGGGGTTTGGAAGGAATTTTCCCCCTGGTAAAATTGGCAGAGACCCCGTAGGGTTTTTTTTTCTTCCTCTGCCGTGTGGGGCATAGGTCACATGCTGGTTTGAAGAGTAAATGGTGGATTCTCTGTAACTTGACGTCTTTAAATTAAGATTTGGGGACATCAGTAACTCAGCCAGAGGATAGGAGTCTATTACAGGGGTGACTGAGTGAGGTTCGGTGGCCTGCAACATGCAGCAGGTCAGATTAGATGATTGCGAGGGTCCCTTATGTCCTTAATGTCTCTGAGTTTATGTGTTTGCAGTGATGGTGCAGTCTCCTTTGATTAAATATACACCTACAATTGGATTCCTCACTGATGTTAAGCTCTCACATAGCAGCATCCATGAGTAATACTTTAACATCTCTGGTTGGCTAGAAGACTCTGTCCCGTCCTGGCAGATGAAGACCTGGCCTCAGTTATTCAGATCTTTATTACTTCTTGTCTGGATTACAGCAATGCAATATATGTGGGGATGAAAACTTCAGCGCTTAGGAAACTCCAGCTAATCCAGAACTCTGCAGAGTGCCTCCTCAGCAGCATAGGCTACTGCCAACACATCAGATTTGTCCTCTGTTCTCTGCACTGGCTTCTCATAGAATTTCAAATCAAGTTCAAAGTCTCAGTCCTTGTCTTCAAGGAGCTCTAGGGCCAGGATATCTAAAAGTTTGCCTAAAGGTGTGAGAGGAAGGTCCTGGGCAACAAATATGTGCCTTTGGCCCAGCATAACTCTCTACAAAAAGGTTAAAGCTTGTCTCTGGGGGGAGCTAGAACTTTCTCTGGGGTTGATCTGAGACTGCACATCTACCAATGTGATATATGCCATCATGTGCCAGCAATGCCCCTCTGCCATGTACATTGGCCAAACCGGACAGTCTCTACGCAAAAGAATTAATGGACACAAATCTGACATCAGGAATCATAACATTCAAAAACCAGTAGGAGAACACTTTAACTTGTCTGGTCATTCAATGACAGACCTGCAGGTGGCAATTTTGCAACAAAAAAGCTTCAAAAACAGACTCCGAGAAACTGCTGAGCTTGAATTGATATGCAAATTAGATACAATCAATTTAGGCTTAAATAGAGACTGGGAATGGTCAAGCCATTACAAACATTGAATCTATCTCCCCATGTAAGTATTCTCACACTTCTTATCAAACTGTCTGTACTGGGCTATCTTGATTATCACTTCAAAAGTTTTTTTTCCCTCTTACTTAATTGGCCTCTCAGAGTTGGTAAGACAACTCCCACCTGTTCATGCTCTTGTATATATATTTCCTCAATATATGTTCCATTCTAGGCATCCGAAGAAGTGGGTTGTAGCCCATGAAAGCTTATGCTCTAATAAATTTGTTAGTCTCTAAGGTGCCACAAGTACTCCTGTTCTTTTTGCAGATACAGACTAACACGGCTGCTACTCTGAAACCTGACCCCTAGGAACTGAGGACCATTTCAAACTTCACCATCTTCTGCTCCAAGTGCAAGGCCAATTTATTTGGCCTTGCCTTCTCCAGCATAAATACATAGCAACAAATCCTAAAACCCTACCAAAATACGGCATTCCACGGCACACACTTCTCCCCCTGGGGAGAGGATGAGAGAACAGACTACAGAAGTGTAATTACATTGCTTAATGCACGACGGGAAGGTGCTGAGATACTGATGATGGGCAGGACCTCAGAACCTATATAGGATAGAAGGGAATTCCAGAATAAGAGTGCCTTAATCTGCTTTGCAAATTTCCGGCATAGACAGCCCCTTGGGGAGCTCTTTAGGAAGAGCTACTATGGAATGCCCTTGCATAGACAAGCCCTTATGCCCACTGTGCTCCATCAGGCTGAATGTGGGTGTGTGAGAATTTCTTTTCACAAAGTGCTAGGACTTCCAAATAAATCGAAAGCCTCCATTATGAATAAGAAATAAGGAAATGAATGATCGGTTTCATGTTTTCAGTGAAACACAGGCTGCTGCTGCCTAGCATCCTTATTTGACTGTTTATGTGCCTCATTGTCTTCCACCCTTAAGGGGAAAAAATTATGTTCCCCGAGTGTCAATAAAGAATAAACAAACGGGCTTGCCAAACAGGATGTTGAGCCTATTATCTCTGATAATGGGACTCATTCTCTGTTTGCATATCTAACCTGTCACATTCCCTCCCCACTGGCTGCATGTGTTTGTAACAGACAAAATTGTACAAGGCTCCTGTTACATGTGCTGCTCCCTTTGGATGCAACCAACAAGGGTTGTCTCTTACTAGGACTAGTAGAAAATATACTGCAGGACACAATGCTGCACTGGCAGGGTCAGGGGCCAGATACCAAACAGGCCTTTTCCACCTCCAGACTCCATGCACTATGGGTGAAATTGTGGCCCTAGTGGGAGTTTTCCCATTCAATTCAATGGGGTTAGGATTTGCCCCATATGGCTCTAATTCTGCTCTCAGCTCTATCAGTATCAATCAAACACCCTTGTAATGGAGTTGCTCTGTTTACTGGTGTGAGTGAGAGCTGGAGTATTTACAGTCTGGGAATGCCAATACCAGCGCTGAGAAAGGCAAAGCCCTAGCCCTTGCTCCCCTAAGTGAGGGCAGAGAGCCTGCTGACCTCAGGAAGTGGTGGCAGGAGCGGGGCCGTATTTGGTAGCTAGAGATAGGTGCCCTGGTTAGCTGGATGTGTGTAAGTCGAAATAAATAATAAGGGCCATCCAGCTGTTGGGGTTGCCCCCCATCCTGCTTTCTGGAGGCAAGTGAGCTCTTTGGGGGAAGCCCTGTTGTCTGTCCCCCCTTTAGGCTGCCTAGCACAGCACTGGAGCAACATGCTGGGGAAGGGAGTGCTGGCCGCTAGCTGTGGTCGGGGGCACGGAGGGTGACTGCGGCTGGATGGAGAGAGGAGGCTCTAGGGTTGCGCTCTCCGGCTCCTGTGCAAACTACCAGGGAGTGTCCCTGCCTGGGGAAAGGCCACCCCCACGTCCCGCCGCCGCAGCACCAGCAGGGCCAGGCCCACGTGGCACTGAGTGCCCGGCCCAGGAGAGCGCAGACAGGGCAGTGCTGGCTGGAGGCTCGCCTCCCTCCCGTCCCGGATAGCAGCAGAACGCGCCGCCCGGCCGGGGCTGGCTCTGCAGGGTAAGGCGAGCCTGGGAGAGGGGAGGCCCCCAGCCAGAGGCAGGGGGAGCAGGGAGTGAGGGGGGCCAAGGTGAGCAGAGCCAGCAGCTGCTGCGTGGGGGTATGTGAGCCCGGGGCTAGATAACCGGCTGCTGGTGGGGTGGGGCCTGTGGGCTGCCTGGACCCCACGCGCGGAGCGAGCACCAGGGGCTGCAGTGCGGTGGGGCGGGGGGTTGTTGCTTCTGGGGCAAACAACTTCTGGTTTGTTTTTCACTCACCCTGTAAATGGGCTGCCCGGAGCCTGCCACTGACTGAGCAGAGAACCAGGGGCTGCTGCTACCTGCCCCCCTCCAAGGGCAAAGCTGGCTGGGGGGGAACCAACAATGACAGGCAGGAGAGGAAAGGAAGATTAGGGAGACTCAGGAGCAGAAGGTGCAGGATCTTCACAAGCAGGCGAAGGCGGGGGCAGGGCGCTGAGAAAAAGCTGCAGGTGCCTCCCGGATCCAGGAAACTCCTGCTCCCAGATTGAAGGCGGGCAGGGCTGGCCCTCCTTCCTGGTCCTTTCTAGGACTCGTCAGCTCAGAAGTTCCACCTAAACCTGCCCGGCGCACGCACCTGCCTAGCTCGGCTCGGATGGCTGGGAGGGGTTCGCAGAGCCTCGTGTCTGGGGATGGAATGACCGTGAGCCGAGCTTCGGAGACTATGCATTTAAGGGCCCCCTTGGCAGGCTTGAGGAGGTGTGCAAGGTGATGTTTGTGGCTGGTTAAGCTAGTTTCGTCAAAGAGGCTACAGAGATCCAGTCTGTATACTGGTAAATCTTGGAAGGAATAGCTGTCCCATCTGTGAGTTTCCTTGGACATCTCTTATTAAAAAACAAAAAATAATAATTAATAATTATTAATATTTAAAAATTAATAAGAGGTGGGTGGCTGTATTTTCTGTAGGTTGTCAAAGAGGTGAGAGCTCTCTCATCAAGAATGGTTTGATTCACTTCAGTCTTTGATTTATACCATACTGTTCATGATAGTAGTGCCTAAGGGAAGATGAGAACAGGACCCTGTTGTGCTGGGTGCTGTACAAACAGAGTAAGAGACAGTCCCTGCCCCCAAAGGCCTTACAGTCTAAATAGACGGGACAGACACAGGGTGTCGGAGAAAGAGAGAGAACATACAACCAGAGTGAACAATGCAATGGTGGCAAATGTCATTTACTTCTGTGATTTATTTTATTATATAAATCCTTCCAGTGGGGTTTGTTCTTGTTTTGTCATTATAGCTGGTCATTTACAGCATAAGTGTAACAGTGTATAGTTAGCTAAGGTGATGGGGACCTTATAAACAACTTTAAATAGAAGTAAGTCAAGTCAGGCTGTAAAATTGATATACTACTAGAGAGAGTTTGTCCTTAATATGTAATACTCTGTTACTATTGTTTTCAAAATATAGAAGAGCAACAAAATTAGCTTGGATATTACATTACCTGGATAACATTGTTGTATTTGTATATAATCAAACGTTCCTGAGTGTGCTATTTAAGTTTATTGTGCTGAATCCTATTTGATTTATCTTTAATTCATTTCTTCCTTGGAGTCCCCAAAATTAGATGTTTTTAAAAACTTCACCATGATGAGGGTTTAGGTGATTTATTGAAAACAAAGTGCTCTAAGCTGCTGGGTCCCATCACAAAACAAACCTTGAAAGTAACTCCTATGACAGGAAGGGAGCCCCTTCAGAGGTCATTGGACCACACACAATTGCAGTTGGAAATGTTTTAACCTCTTTTCTTTAAAAGAGGCCATCTGTTGAATAGCTTAGAATAGTGATTTTGGCTGAGAAGCTTCTTTAACGTGATTATTAATGAAATAGTCTTAGTTTGAAAAGGTACAATGGCAGTTTGAGTTGCAGAATGCACACTAGAGGCTGTAATTTTCATCTTCCAGAATAAGCCTTTATAATTAAATATGAAAGTATCTCAGCTTCCAAATTACTTGTCACCATAAAAACTAACAAAAAATCAACCCTACACAATTATTTCCCCTTAAAACTGCAATGGACATATTTCCCCAAAAGCTCTTGTTTTGCTCTTAGCCATGAAAGCCATGGGGAAATAAATATGTGGTCACTGATTACATTTCTTTGATTTATTTAGTGCTGGGGAAGTGGCTATCAATCAAAATTTGAATTAGACCCTAATTTTATATTTGGGGAAAGGAATTGTTATTCTAGCAGACTAATTTTGAATGGTGTGTGTAGCATAACATGCTTTAGCCGTGGTGTGGCAAATGCTAGATAGAGCCAGGGATCACCCAATGAAATTAATAGGCAGTAGGTTTAAAACAAACAAAAAGAAGTATTTCTTCACACAATGCAGTCAACCTGTGGAACTCATTGCCAGGGGATGTTGTGATGGCCAAAACTATAACTAGATTAAAAAATAATTGGATCTATCCTCCATGAACTTATCAATAAATGGCTATTAGTCAAGATGGTCAAGGATGCAACCCCATGCTCTTGGTGTCCCAGAGCCTCTGACTGCCAGATGCTGAGACCAGACGACAGGAGATGGGTCACTTGATGATTGTCCTGTTCATTCTCTTTGAAGCATCTGGCATTGGCCACTGTTGGAAGACAGGATACTGGGGTAGATAGACCATTGGTCTGACCCAGTATGGCCATTCTTATGTTCTAACCTAGATGGATATTTTGTGGTGGTATTATTGAGCTAGGCACATAATACACACACATAACAAGAAGAAGGTCCCTGCCCCAAAGACTACAATCTCAGACCCTGATCTCACAAAGACGTGTGTTTATTTATCTTACATACTGTAAAATTCCGTCGACTTCGATGGGACGACTCACTTTGTACAAAGTTAAGTGTGTGTAAGTCTTTGTAGAATCGGAGCAAAATATTTCCTTTCATTTACGTATCTTGCACAGCGTCCTACATAAAACAGTATCCCAATGCAAATATTTGTGATACATGTATGTGTATAAATCATTGTAGAATTAAGTTATAGGAAAGGGAGAAAATTAGGGAGGCTGTTCCATACAGCAGTAGCTGCAGAAGAGAAAGTTCTCAGACCAACAGGGGTGAGATTGTGTGCAGGGAGAGAGAGAAGTTAGTGATAGACAAGCAGAGGGATTGGGGAGTAGAAAAGAGAGAGCAGGGATTCTCAGAGACTAGAGTGAGCAGAAGAAGGAAGAAAAATCAGTTGGAGGATTTAAAAAGTAGGACAGCAAAATATCCTGGCAAGGTTGCACCTCAGTCCTGTAACCTATACCACAGTCCACCTGCAAGTTATAAATTTCAGGACTGGGGGCCTTACTATGTGAAAGATGTTTACATTTGCCTTTGGAAGATATGGTAAATGAATGATTACTTCTTGATATTCCAAACTTGCTGCAAATGTACTTTTGCTGCTAGGAATGCTTTACCTATGTGTCCCCCCAGGTACTGCAACAAGCATATGGGTCTTAGAAATGAACACCGTAAAATGAACAAGGACAGCGATGCTCAACTTTTACTTCCAGGTGCATCTTCCATAAATAAAATGAATTTTAGTGATCACAGTGGAGCTTTACTAAATAAAATCTTTTCCCATTAAAGAGCAGCCTGATGCCTTGTGGAACGCTTTGAAAAATATTCTACTTAAAAGCAATTTTGCCTGCATGTCCTGTATTTTCCTCCCTCCGTTTTCATCATCGGGGCTATTTGCATAAAAACACAATCTTCGTTCCTTAAGAGTTCATCTGCTCCTGCTGCTGCTTCCCTGCTTGAAGCCCCAACCGCCCTATAACAGCAACCAATTGTGATATTGTAAAGGATTTTTTTTTTTTTTGCTTCAAAGCGGGGCGGAATGAGCAGCAGGGAATCAATGAACCAAATGCACGGGGTAAAGGAACACCTCCTGTGCTGTCCAATGTACCAGGCACAGCAGAAATGCTAGAAAGGAGGATCATCAGTGCAACTACTGGGGAGCACAGATGTTGTTTCTATACTAGTGTGCTCACAATGTTCTGTTTGAAGGCAAAGGCAGAATTAGAAAGGAAGGCTGGTTAAGGAAGGGTGGTCTTGTGGTTAAGGCCCTGGGCTGGGACATGAGTGATCTGGATTTAAGTCCCATCTTGCCTCCCAATGTTCTGTGTGACCTTGGGCAATTCTCTTAATTTCTCTGTCCCACTGTTCCTGCAAGCTGAGGACAATAATCTTCCTTTCTCTGTTTAGATTGTAAGTTCCTGGGGACAGAGACTGTCTCTCCCTATGTGTTTGTACAGCGCCTAGCGCAGTGGATCGCCGAGCTCAGTTGGGGTCTCCAGGCACTACTCAAATACAAATAAGTAAACATAGATTTTTGTAATCATGATTGATTCTTTGTGTGTGTATTTGTTAATTCCCGCTACCATGAAGTGTAATTAATACTGATGTTAGAAACCCAAAGGCACAAAAAAGTTCCCATCATCAAATTTAAGAACTATCAGAATACATGCTAAACATCATTGTTCAATCCTTACGCTGTTGTTACGTCCTTTGCCCCAGCTGAGATTGGTCTCTATAAATACATAAGGGGATAAACACCGGGGAGAGGGAAGAGCTATCTAAGATAAAGGACAATGTTGCACAAGAATGAATGGATAAAAACTGACCATGAATAAATTTAGGTTGGAAATTAGATTTCTAAGCATCAGAGGAGTGAGGTTCTGGAATAGTTTGCCATTGAAGTAGTTCAGGTAAGAAAACTAACTAGTTTTAAGATGGAGCTTGATATGTTTCTGAATGGGATTATATGACAGGGTGCCTGTGATAGCCGGGGACTGGACTTGATGACCCAGGAAGTCCCTTCCCATCCTCTGCTCCTTACTCTCATCTGTTAATATGCATTTCTGTTTTGACTGTAAGCTGCTTGGGGCAGGGACCTGTCAAGCTATCTGTTCTGTGACATGCCTGGCATACCTTGCCTTGAGGTATGAAACAAATAATAAAATATTTTGAGGTCAGGACTTTGTTTTCTTGTCTTCATACTAAACATGCCCTATCAAGATGCCTTATTAGAGGCAGCTCCTATATTTCACATGCTGGTGTCATTATAAGGGTATGGTTTGAAAGGATGGTGCTGCTTAAATGGCAGATTTGCGCTTCTTTGTCTTCTGCAGAATTAGAAAATTACAGTAGGTTTGTCTTTCTTTTTCTTCCCCAGCCCTTCTGACTAGGAGTAACAAAACCATGAATCCTCGTCTGTGGAGATTCCAGCGCGACAGGAATTTGTCTGAGAGGAATAGCTGACCTTATACTCTGCCCCCCAGACTTGTGATTGGCATTATGGCTGCACGTTGGACATACAGCTCTAACATAAAAGATAAAATGTTTGTGCTGAGCAGCGCTGCTGGCCTGAGGAGTGACACGCACGTGCAAGAGCTGTTCCACGAGGAAGCACAACAGGTATGTTGAAAAGGCTCCTTCTCCCCAAGCCACTAATCTCTTGAGTTCCATCTTCAGCCCCTTGTGATGTCATCATGAACTGGCAGATGAATAAACTGACATAACAAATATCTGAAATTAATCAGGTTATGTCAAAATCACATGTGTTTCAGTAAGAAAGGTTTTCATTCCTTCTTAGGCCTTGAACATGATGGATACCTTATTACCCTAGTGAGATCCATCAGAGTTGCATGATGGTCACCCTTTCTCAAGGTCTTATGTTTCATCCAGTCAAAAGTAGCCTCTGCAGGGTCTGGTCCGGTCCATGGAAGTTCTATGAGACTCCTTGGATTAACATCTTGTCTGGATGTCAGGCAAGGAAGGGGCCTGTCTTCTGTGTTGGTTTCCAGAGAGCGGTATAGGGTATAGTCACCTTCCCCAAACTCTAACTCTTGGCTTCATCCACTATGAGATTCTAGCCATGCTGGTACCAAAAAGGGGGTGGGTTTGTGTTTTAAGCAGCTGAAGGAATGAACTGGGGCCCTACTCCCTGCCCCTCAGGCCATGCAGGAGAGTCATTGCAAACTTCTGCTTGGAGCACAACTGAGTGTGGTGAATGGTTCACAGTACAGCACAGAGTCTCAGACAGCTCTTTCCAAGGGCAGCTCTGGTAACATTTGGAAAATTGCTGCTGTCTGGTTGTCTGTAGGCCTTTTTTTTTTTTTTAAGATTCTACTACCAAACATGATGGTCCATAATTTGAAGGAGGATGGGCTAAAGTCTGGAACTGAGTCTTGTTTAAACAGCTTGGAAAATTGAGGTACCTGAGTGAGAATTTGGCTAGGATACAGGGGTTAACTAGGTCATACAGAAAAGTGCCTTGATGATTGCATGTTGTCGAGACTTTGGTTTTACGTCTCTTCTGAAAGACCCCATCTCTAATGACCTAGGAACCCTTGCCATCATATGGGGGGCCTGGGTTCTGTAACCACGTCAGCACCACTTACCGAATCACCAACAAATAGCAATAACATAATCATTAGTAAAGTCTTTTAAATGTTGTTTATTTCCAGTTCCCCTAAAAAAAAATTCCAAATTAATTTGCTCACTTGATGGCTTTCCTATATAGGACCCAGTTACTCTGTACCCTGGAATGCTGTGTATTGTACTTGACAGTGGGTTAAAGCTTTTTGACACACCTGAAACTGTTAAAAATGAACGTTTTAGTGTTAAAGTTATTCTGTTACCTGCAGTTCTGCATGACTCTATATCATTGCGATCATATTGGTTATGCAGTATATGCCTAAAGATATAGCATGTTAGGAAGCAAACCCATGGTTAATACCAGTCTTCCATTATGACTGTATTGGCCTTGGCTGAGCTTTTCAAAAACAGGGGCCTAATGTTAGGCTTCTAAGTCCACATTTAGGTGCCTAAATAAGTGCCCTTATTTGTCAAGAGTGCTAACCAGCCAGTAACACTCACTTAAATAACAAGCTAAGTTAGGTATCTGCTTACTGTAATGACAAAAAAAAAAAGTTTGTACTGTTAGCCCTGCAGAGCCAACGCAGAGAGAGTAATTTCCCTGACATTGTGGGGTCCTTGAGCACTGGTGCATGCTATCTCTCCTATTCTCTGCCTATGGCACATAATAGTCTAGTCTCCTGTGGGCTGTAATACTTTGGTCTAATTTTTGTTGTTGGGTTTAGTGTGTGGGCGCTGGCTGATGGTGGTGGCCTGTAGTATACAGGAGGTCAGACTAGATGATCTGGTGGTCCCCTCTGGCCTTAAACTCTGTGACTATGAATGAGCTGGATTCTCTTTCTTCTTGTGTAGCTTCAGCAGAATTGCTTACTAAATTCCCACCATGTACATATGTGCAAATCCAGCAAAAATGTTGGGGCTGCACATGTGTAACCGAAGGGTTAATTTGGCTTGTGGAACCTTTGGTACTGGTGCTGATCCATGAGAAAGAAAGACCCCCACCTTGTCTTTCAGAAATCCAGGCTGAGTTTGCAGGGCTGGCAGTTAGAAAAAACGTCTTTGAATAGTTTGATAGTCACTGAGGGAAAATAATCATGGAACCTTGATGCCTTTTCTATAGAGTCACTTTTCAGAGGAGAGCCACAGTTAACCATGCGGAAGCTGACTTAGCATCACTCCATATTCTGCCCAGGCATTACATTCCTTCCCCACTCACTCTCCAGCTTGTCACCATGTAAACTGCATGTGCTGTAGCAGAAGTGTTCCAAGGTGGTGGACATGTCCTTTGCTGGAGCAGGATGAGTTAACCCAGAGCACTTCCCAGCCTTTAGTCATAAGCACATAAGAATGGCCAAACTGAATCACACCAATGGTCCATCTAGCTGACTATCCTGTCTTCCAGCAGTGGCTGGTGCCAGATGCTTCAGATGGAATGAACAGAACAGGACAGTTATTGAGTGATCCATCCCCTGTCGTTCACTCCCAGCTTCTAGCAGTCAGAGAGTTAGGGACACCAAGAGCATGGGTTTGTATCCCTGACTGTCTTGACTAATAGCCATTGATGGGCCTATTCTCCATGAACTTATGTAATTCTTTTTTGAACCCAGTTATAGTTTTGGCCTTCATAAAGTTCCCTGGCAACAAGTTCCACAGGTTGACTGTGCATTGTGTGAAGAAATACTTCCTTTTGTTTGTTTTAAACCTGCTGCCTATTAATTTAATTGGTGACCTCTGGTTCTTGTGTTATGTGAAAAGGTAAATAACACTTCGTTATCACTTTCTCCAGACCAGTCATTATTTTATAGCCCTGTATCATATCCCCTCTTAATAGTCTCTTTTCTAAGATGGACACTCCTAATCTTTTTAACCAGGGATTTATATAGTGGCATTATTATATTTTCTGTCTTATTATCTATCCTTTTCATAATGGTTCCTAACATTCTGTTGGCTTTTTTGACTGCCGCTGCACAGCAAGCAGATGTTTTCTGAGAACTGCCCGCAATGACTTCAAGATCCCTTTCTTTAGTGGTAACAGCTAATTTTGACCCCATCATTTTGTATGTATAGTTGGGATTATGTTTTCCAGTGTGAATTACTTTGCACTTATCAAAGCTGAATTTCATCTGCCATTTGTTCCCCGTCATCCAGTATTGTGAGATCCATTTGTAACTCTTTACAGTCTGCTTTGGACTCAACTATCTTGAGAATTTTGTATCATCTGAAAACCTCGCCACCTCACTGTTTATGCCCATTTTCAGAATATTTATGAATATGTTGAACAGCGCTGGTCCCAGTACAGATCCTTGAGTGATCCTGCTATTTCCACTCTCCACTGTGAAAACTGACCATTTATTCCTACCCTTTGTTTCCTGACTTTTACCCAGCTACTGATCCATGAGAGGACCTTCCCTCTTATCCCATGACTCCTTACTTTGCCTTTGATGAGGACCTTGTCTAAGGCTTTCTGAAAGTCCAAGTGCACTATATGCACTGGATAACCCTTCTTCATGTGTGTGTTGAAATCCTCAGAGTCAGCGAGGCACCATTTCCCTTTACAAAAGCTGTGTTGAATCTTCTCCAACATATCATGTTCATCTATGTATCTTATAATTCGGTTCTTTGCTATAGTTTCAACCAATTTGCCTGAAGTTAGGCTTACTGGCTTGTAATTGCCAGTATCACCTCTGGAGCCTTTTAAAAAAATTAGCATCACGTTATCTGCCAGTCTTCTGGTATACAGACTGATTTAAGCATTAGTTTACATACCACAGTTAGTAGCTCTGCAATGTCATATTTGAGTTACTTCAGAACTCTTGGGCATATGCCCTCTGGTCCTGGTGACTTATTACTATTTAATTTATCAATTTGTTCTGAAACCGCCTCTATTGACACCTCAGTCTGGGATAGTTCCTCAGATTTGTCACCTAAAAAGAACAGCTGAGGGATGGGAACCCGAGGAGAGCCCAAGTACACTCTATCATGACTCCATTAATGGGGAACCTGCTGATTGGCATCTCCTGTAACATATCTTCTTGTGCCTGATAAAAAACTGACTGTATAGCTTTTACATGTAGCGTCCCGTGCCAGATTGATTGAGATGTTGTGACCCTGACTTCTGTACAGTAGAGACCGTTTTTTTGTGCTTCGGTGTGGTGTTACTTGTTTGATTGAGTTCTGTCTGACAGAGAGAGCAGATTAAGGACCAAATAGTGGTGCTTTCTGCATCCATGTTGTGGAGCCTGCAATAGTTTCATGGCATTGCTGGGGATCTGTGGACCTCGTGGTCCTGTCCCATCACTCAAGGTTTCCCCTTTCCCTTGATATACTGCTCTTTGTGGGTGACGTCAGGCAAAGCGACGCTGTAGCAGCCATGCGCAGAGCACCCTGTTGTAGGAGTCTTGGCAGGCCACTGTGCCACTTCTGCAGTCACCCAGATGACAGCATGGAGATAACCAAAGGTTTTACTTTCCTCTAGGTATCTCAGACACAGACCAAACCCTGGTGGAAGATACAGCTGTTCGTCTGGGAGCCAGTGCTCTTTGGAACCTGGGATGGTGTCTTTACTTCTTGCATGATCAACATTTTTGGAGTGGTTCTTTTTCTGAGGACTGGATGGCTAGTGGTGAGTGAAGGACAAAGTGGGTGACACTGTGGGTTAAGTAGTAGGTTATTCTCTCCCCCACCACTGTTGTGTTTGCTTTTGTGCTTCGTGAATCGGTTAAATCTCTTGGTTTTTCTTCTGGCTCTTCTGAAAATGTAAATGACTGTGTTTAAAAATACACTGAGGCTGGGGCCGTTTTCTCTGTAATGCGCTGTTCTGCAAATGCCAAACAAACCTGACAATTTATAGAAAAGTCCATGTGTAATGGTGTATCCAAATATAACTTTCCAGGTAAAATGTATTGCCATGGTTACACATCCTCCACTGTCCTCCTCCAAGCAGCGCTGAAACAGTCGTATTTCTAACATGGCAGTTTTAAATGGAGACCCTGCTGTTCTGACTAAAGGGCCCTGGATTGCACAACATTCTCCTTGATAGCCAGGAGAGTCCCATGCATGGCTCAAGGGTAGCATATATCCCAGTGTCATGGCTTTAAGAGTGAGCCTGATACTGCAGCATGAAGCAGGATCCAGTCTCGCTCAGTAAATTGTGCTGTTCCCTGCAGCTTCCATGTAGGAAAAGCAAAGCTTCCCGAGGGAATGTTGGAGCTGAACCTTGGACTTAATGTCATGAGCCCAGCTGTTCTCAAAGGTACAAGAAGAAACTTTTAACATTTAGAATTTGATATAGCGCCTTTCTTCTGAAAGGGTAGGGAACTGTGTTTTTTTACAGGGAGAGAAATTCAGGGCCAAGTTCTGATCTCCCACGGCACCAGGGTATATTTGGAATAATGTCAACGAAGTTACGCAGTCTGAGAGGCGACTCAGGCCCGTAATAAAGCGATATCGATGAATCCTGTTGCCACTACTGGGAGGAAATGAAGCAGCTGTTCAAAGACATATAGCATTACTTCACAAGGAAGTGTAGATACGACCAGATCCAACTGAATCTGCAGGGGAAACATTTAACCCAGTCCTGCCAGGTTCTGAGTGCCTTCAGTTCCCTAGCATAACCACTTTAGCTCACTTCCTGATTATATCATCTACATTTGGCATATTGGTTCAATGGCCCAGTGTAGTTCCCACATTGGCTGTTGGGAACAATACTCTTGTGAGAATTGCCCTGGGGTCTACAATGACCAAAAGGGTCCAGGCCTTCATTCAAGACTGTACCTCCAGAAACCCCCTCTCCCTTAGTTCCACCTAGGGGATTAGTTCATTACTGACTCAGAAAGCAGAGTGCTGCCTACTGAATCACCAGTGTAACTTTCTTCAGCTGCCATGATTTTCCTTGGCGGTCTCTCCTCCACGAATCATCCAGGCCCAATCCTTGCCTTATGAAATCTGATAGTCCATTGCCAGCACACGTGTCACATCATCAGAAAGATCCTCATTCCCAGTTGGATTACCCAGGGCCCTTTACTGATACCCATTAGCCAGGCATAATAGGTGAGTTTTTTCATCGTTTACTTCCCTTTCCCACATTAATTTCAACTGAGATGTCAGAAAGGTTTCCATAAGCCCTTCATCAACACCATCATATTACCTTCATCCCTCCCTTTGCTATTTAATAGAAAGGTACTGGTGGCACAGTCAATAAATAAGGTAAAAAATCAAATAGAGGATTTTTAAAAGGGAAATGGGGAGCGATTGAAAATAATAGTATTAGGCCTTGAAGTCACTGGGGCTTCACACAAGCACAGGGGTTTGCTTGCATGGATCTGATTGCAAGATCAGGGCCTTGGATTGTAAAATTTTCAAGACAGCAGGGGTCACGTCTTCCTATATATTTCTGCAGCACCGAGAGACACCCTGATTCTTACTGGAGGTCTTTGGGCCCACATTGAAGTATTAGATAATAATACTAATGATACACTGGGCCTTTAGTCTCAACTGTAGCATGTCCTGTCACGCATGTGTAAATAAGCTTCAGTGTTCCAGTTTTCTCTCCTGCTCTGCATGCTGCTCTGATCCCTGAGTGTGGGGTTCCTTCCCATGATGCATTGCAAGAATGAATTCTGGTGTTTAGGGTCTGTGTTACTGACTTTTTCTTCTGTAGATCCAAATGGACTGTCCATTACCACAAGCAGTGGGCAAGAGCTGCCATCCCTTCTGGATGATTAATAGAAGTTATTTGCTACCAATTAAAAAAAAAAACGATTGAAAGTTTTTCAGTGTATTTAAACAAAAATGCAAGTTTTCAGTACTGTCTTAACCTGACTGTACATAATTGAGGCAAAGAAACAATTGTTCCTTTATCTAAAAACAAAACAAAACTAGACTTTAAGGGTTCATGTGATGTAGACCCAGCTAGCAGCTGCATTCACAATGAACCCTGGCTTCATTTTCTACTGATCCAATAAAATCAACACCTAAAACAGCAGGATATTGAACCAAAATAGGATTTCACAATGATAGCAACATCCTGGATACGTTTCTCTTTTTAAAAAAAAAAAACTAAAACTCACCAACAACAGAAAGATCTGGGACTTAGACCAGCACAAAATAGAAGCAGCAGCAGCCGCCTATCGCTGATAAGAAACAAAATGGTGCCAGAGGCCAGCGTGTCCTCAGATACAAGCGCCACTGGAATGGAGAGAGAGACAGCTTGGCAGCCATCAGCGGAGAGAAATTATGCAAAACCTTACCGTAGTAATGGGGCAGCGCTGTGGGGGAGGGAAGGGGAGGGAGAGGGAAGCTTCAAACTGAAGGCACACAAGGTATGGTGTCTCTTAAAGCTGGTGGGAGGCCATGGGCTATATGTGGCCTGGTTCTATGGCTATCAAGGCGCACAAGCTGACTTACCTGCTGCAGTCACCAAAGGCTCCATGGCACATGGTGCCAAGAGCATTACATGTTTCTGGGAAGAATTGGGTTTCCTTGTAAGCCTGTGGGCCGAGGGGTTCTTGGATTCTAATACAGATGACCTGCTCGCCCATTCGCCATCTCATAACACAGCTACAGCGGTTGGATACATGGAAAAGGGATTTAAGGTAGGTCTGTTAATGCACCTTAGCAGCTGGGAATTAGAGAACAAGCCAGCGCCATATGCCAAGGCAGCTGTTTGTGGACCTCTGCTCTAGATCAGGAAGTGAAAAGTCACAGGTTGCACAAATCCGCTTGTGATACCACCAGGAGGCGAGCCAATTTCCGTGTTGCAGGCCACTGAACAGGCTTGCTTGAAAGCAGGACTGTCCCAAGCATCTGCGGAAAGCTGGAGGAACACGTGGGTGTGGACTGAGATATTGCGTCAGACGAGACGGTGTATAGTCCAGATAACGACCAGCAAACAATTACTTATAACATGTTTATTTTTTCTCTTGTATATTCAGTCTTTCCTTCTGTTTTTGTCGTTCATTGGTTTGAGTGTTAGCAACATAGTAGTTCTTAGTGGCTTAGATTTTCAGAAGCATTTGATCTCAATCGGAGCTGCTGGGTTCTGAGCCCTTTTGAAAATCCGATCATTTAGGGGCCTAAGAAACGGGCAGTTTGAAAATCCAGGCTTTTATTTCAGGATGTGTTGGGTGCTGAGGTTTTTTGTTTTGTGTTTATCTGACCCAGTATTTGTTATAATCAAAATATTTCTTCCCTCCCCCCACCCCACCCCCGCTTTTTTTACCTTGTGGCGGATTATTCATGGTTATAAGGGAGTTGTAACTGTGAAACTTTAGCTGAGTAGTGATCTGCCCTTGATAACACCCTGGTGTGTTAAATCTCAGGTCGAGGGATCAGTGAGATAACCTGATGCCCTCAGGAATTTATACAAAGTAGGGCTCTTTTGAGGAGACCCTCACGCACTTGTTGATAAGGGTAGAATTTCCTAGAAAGAACCAGTGGGGATAAATATTATTATTTATTATTATTATTTGTACTGCGGTGGCATCTAGGAGTCCTAGTTATGGACCAAGAGCCCATTGTGCTAGGCGCTGCACATACACAAAACAAAAGGACGGCCCTTAAACCTCAAAGACCTGAACGTGTTTCAAGAATTTTACAATTAACATACATTTCTGTGGTTGCTAAATTTACAGGAGAGAAGTGTGTGTTTTATTTAATCTGAATATAAAATAACCTACAATGAATTGACACAATGTGTTATAGTTAACTGGAATCTCAGAAGGTGATGGGTCTTTTTTCCTACCCTGAATAATTTTCCTTGTGTTCTTCGGTGTCTTTTTTTCTCCATTACAGGGAAACACCGGCATTTTAATGGGCATGTTTCTGGTGTCCTTTGTTGTCGTGGTTGCCCTGGTAACTGTCTTATCTGGAATTGGGGTCTGTGAGAGGTGCAGCATCGGAAGTGGAGGAGTCTATTCCATGATTTCTACTGTCCTCGGTGGTCAAGTTGGAGGGACCATTGGCCTCCTTTATATTTTTGGTCAGGTAAAAATGATTGTTACTGCAAGCACGCCCTTGGTCCTTTTCTTCCACGCTCTAAAATAAATAAGATGATCCCACTGAGAAGGAGGGTGGCATGGAAAAGCAGAGTTGTAGGCATATAATTCCATTCCTCTCAGTATGATCAGGCTTGTTGTCACTCATCTACAGCAATACAGCAAAGAGTACAGATCAGTCCTGTCATGTTTGAACAGGGGGAATGCTAATGAGGAGGCTAATGATTCCCTCCCCATGTATGGAGCCATCTCTGACACAGTCTGAATTCTCTCTGCTGTCCTGAGGTGCTGGTCATGGGAACAATGACCAAAACAGAATGAAACACAAAAAATGCCATAGCTAAGACATCTCATCTACAAGCAAGGAAATATTTAAACTGAAGAGGAAAAAGCCTATGTGGCCAACTGGACAATACAAACTCTACAGATCAGCTGTGGGGTTATACATTTGCCCATAGCGTACTAAATGTTTCCTTATGAGGGTGGAGGAGTAGGAGGAGCACTTGGGGAAAAGAGATTAGGTGGTTTGGAGACAAAGTAGTGTCTGAGCCATTGGGGAAGTGGAGAGGACCCAGAGCCCATGTGGAGGAGGAGCTTATGGGTAGTTGATTTTGTGCACAGTTTTGCAGCTCTTTGTTTTTAGAGAAACCCTAATGTGCCACTGAAGTGGTGGATTGAAATTAAAGGTTAAGAAACACAAACAACTATCCCTACTAATAGAAAAGTGATTATTAATGCCCATAGCAATTGAAAAAAATAAAGAGATTAGAAATACCAGAAAAGGTCATGCACAGTGAAGAATTGTTCATTTAAATGCATTAGCTTGCAGCCGTCTTTAAAAGCCTGGCCAATTTGAAAAGTCTACATAAAATACAAATTCAATAGTTACAAGACAGGGCATGCAAAAAAGTCATACATGTAAGAAAAAGACTTCCCCCAGCCTTTTGCCCTATAATTCCCCCAATCTCCCCCCCTGCCTGGGAAAACAACTGAGCTGTGCAGCGTGTCCTGAGGTCATAGAATCTGGGCTCTGGCAGACCATGGATTTACCTAGACAAACATTTTATGTGGGGGTGTGGGGTTTGGAGAGATGAGGAACTGCAGATGGTTAGCAGTGCTGTGTTTTTTCCCAGTGGTTTTCAAACTGGGGTACGCATACCCCAGGGCTACACGAGCTCTCATCGGGGATACACCAGAAAATTCCTGTAATGGCGGACAACGCATTTTATTTAGTAAGACTTGGCAATCTAATCAATGTTTGATCTCCTTTCAATTAAAACTACAGCCACCGTGAGACTCAGAATCAGAGGCACGACCCCCCAAGGGGGGCACGGAGGAAATTTGGGGGGGTTAATGCCAAAGAGCTGGGCCCTACTTGAAGTTACAATTTTTGGTTACTCCTCCCTACCCCAGACAGGCTGGGTGGCCCGCTGAGGTGATTCAGGGGGTGGAGGTGGTGCTCCCGCCCTGAGCTCCACCGCATGGCATTGCCGCTTGTCCCCCAAAAACTTTCCTCTGCCTCACAGTTTGGTGACTTCTAGAAGCTGTTGCTAAATGGAAGGCAGAAATCTTGGGGGTGGGGGGGAGAGGATAGTTCAAAAACATTTAAAAATTACCCATTTCCATGGTGCATTTATGAAGAAATTGGCTCCACTGTAGAAGTCATAGCAATACCTTTATATGCGTAGAAATATTTCATTCTTCTGGCGAAGGTAGGGTTTATTGAAGGAAAGACAGGCTGTTGCTTCAAGGCCACTGATAGTGTTGAGACTCGCAGCAGCTCCTTCTTTCTCTCCACTCTCTGAATTATCCTTTGCAATATACATACTGTTTCCTTTTACTTGGCCTTGTTATGAAAGTAGAAGGATCCTATTTAACTCCTTCCAAAAACTGGTGTTAATCAGTTGAAAAGTACCCTGAAATCCTAAGTTGCAGTGCTCCCTGCAAACAGCTATATGGCATTTCTCTGTGCTTTCAGGATTCTTTCTTGTATTAGGCTTTTCAGGCTAATGCATTTTGTTTCGAGTCAGGTTCTACTTTTCTTTTCAAGTCTCAAATGCAATCTTTTGTGAATATCCCATCACGACACTAGACGTCCTTTCATAAATTATATTTTTAGAAATTCTCTGTATTAAACACACATATTGAGGGCAAAGTTTTCAAAACTAAGCATGTGCAATTACATGGATGCATTGCGAGCACTCATTGCCTGGAAATACCTGTCCATGAATGCACAGACACTAAGTTGGTGGAAATCAGTATTGTTCCACTTAAGTCAATAAAGCAGTGCTGATTTACCCCAGCAAAGGATGTGATCTATGGTCTGTTAATCACTAGTTACTAAGGACTTGATTTAACTCTTGTTGAAGTCAATGGAAGTCTTTTGTTTGACTTCCCTGAGAGTTGGATTGTGCTCTTTGTGACTAACTAACCAGATTGGGTCATTTGTCCTGGGACCACTAGATCTAAAAGCATGAGCCTTTACTGCTTGGACTAAAGGACAAGGACCATTAGTCAGGAGATAGTGGTTGACTCAAAGCTGTATACATGGCCTGACCATTAGAGGGGGACAAAGAGCCATGCTGTGTCAACATAGGTTGCACACTCACCCTGGCTGAGGAAGTTCATCCTAAACTTGAGAAGTCCACAGCAGTTCAAATACGCATTGGTGGCCATATGGGCCACCAATTTGTAACACCTGCACGTGCACACATTGGTTTTTTTGAACCCATACGTTTGGTGCACACTGATGTTCACACGTAACTGCCCAGGCCTGACTTTAGAAATGTGACCCTTGGTATCAGCTGCACGTTGAAAAGGATTGTCACTGAAATGTCAGATATAATAGGAAGGCGGGAAGTTTTAGTTTAGAGAGTTCTACAGTGAATAATAGTCCTCTCTCTTCCCAACCCCCGCCTTCTTCTTTGAATCCAGTAGTGCCACTTTGGTTTGGTGGGGAAAGGATTGCTTGGGTTTGTATCTTCTCTCTGGCATGAATTGTAGCCTTAACCTGCACACACTTCCCTGAGCTTTGGAACTCCATTCCTGCAGACACATACATCCAGTGAAAAACACAAGTCCTTCTCTGCATCAAGAAAAATAAACTGCTCTCCCCAGAGCTCATGGAACTTGAGTTGCACAATACACGCTTATCAGAAGTGCAGGCTATGTTCCAGTAAAGAGACAGGGAACCGGTGGAACAGCAAACTTTAAATCCAAACTAAATACTGAGTTAAAAACCTTGAAAACAATAAAGCGGAAAGCAATCAGTCATTCTCCAAGCAGGTGCTCCACAGAAAGAAAGGAAAACAAGAAATTACAGAGATGTGCTCTTATTTGGGCAAACGTATTTTCTTTCACTTCAGAGTATTGTTCAGGAGATGCTCAGTGTCTCTGGGGTGAGTTTTATTCTGTTGTTTTAAAAAAGGGTGCATTTTAGAGCTGGTAAAAGGTAGGTAGCTTGACAGTCTCAGAGCCCTAAAGTCCCCTATTTACCCATGGAACAGGTCCAAACTTTCTTACACTATCCTGCCAACATACCTCATTCTTGTGTTTAGTCTCCATGTGAATGTTTGGCCCAGGGAATCCTCAGCCTCTCTGCTAAAGTTACGCTTTGGCTGTGGGTGGGTCATTGGCAGTGGGCATCAAACCCAGGACTCTATTGCCTGAGCTAAAAGCCCAGCTTTGTTACTGAAGGCCGTAACAATCTGTATGGGTGGCCTAGCCACCACTCGAGGGGGACAGAACACCACCCTGAGTGGGTGGGTATTACATTAACAAGGGTGCAAATTGTGATGTGGCGCCTGTCCTGCAGGGACTTGACTGAGATAACCAAACTCCTCTCAGATCCACCACGGTGCAGCCATCAGATGGTAACAACCTTCAGTCAATACCTTCCTGGACTGGCTGAAACTAACGGGTGAAATACTCTGCATCTTGTCACCAATCCTCTGAGCCATCCAACATCCTTCTGTTCAGGCATGTTAGGCAGTACTTGCGCTGGGGGTGGGGGTGTTTATGTTTAAATGTCATTCAGTGTGTTGCAGGTGCTATGTACATCACCGGATTTGCGGAATCCATCTCCGACTTACTGGGTTTCAGTAGCACTTGGGCAGTTAGAGGCATTTCACTGGCAGTCTTACTAGGTCTGCTTGGAATTAACCTGGCTGGTGTTAAATGGATAATCCGTCTCCAACTGTTACTGCTCTTCCTGCTGGCTGTTTCTACGCTGGACTTTGTCATTGGATCATTCACGCACCTAGATCCAGGTAAAATTTCATGAATACTTCATGTTTACAGTTGCAACAGTATTTAACGTGCGTTAAATTTTGTTTTCCCCTTAATTTGTGATTCTGTGAATTTAAAAGCTGGACAAAAATATAGACCAAAACTTCTAGAGGTGTATCCCTAAAGTTAGGCACCTAACCAGAGCCCCTATTCTGCAAACACGTCGGGCATCTCTACAGCCTGAAGTCGACCTATGTTAGTAATTACTGCAGTGGCTGATGTCCACATAATCCTCCTTCTGTTGGAGGTGCACATCCTCACCAGGAGCACTTCCACCTACTGACGAGGGACAGTGTTGGGGGATGCTGAGAGCCAACAGCTGATGCAAGTAACGCAGTGTCTACACAGACACTGTGTCACCCTAACTTCAACATAAGCCCTACGCCTTTTATGGAGTTGGGGTTATGATGTCGGTGTAATAAGGCACTTACATCGGCGGGACAAGGTTGTAGTTTGTACACTGACGTAATTAGGTTGCCGTAAGCTGCAGCCTAAGATAGAGGTAGACCCGGCCTAGGATACATCCCTAAACACAGGTACCAGTGTTTGCAGGGTTGGGACCATAGGTGCCTAACTTTGCTGCCTAAATTTAGGTAACTACTTTAAAAAGTACTGGCTATAACCTTTTATTGAGTTCTTAGTTTCTGAAAGCTTTCTAACAATAGAAAACTGCCTGCACAGACAGAGTGCTATGTCCAATGAACCAGTTTTTAAAAGAGTTGTATCCATAAAGATTAAGGATAACAAATTTACATTAAGAAGTTTTTCTTATCAGTTTGATGCCTGTAATGGCCTTTAAAAAATAAAACTGTCAGCCTATAATGAATTGCATGACAGCACATCAAACAGTTTAGACAGTACGGGCAATATTATCTCATTTTTTCCCCTTGTGATTCCCCCCACCCCAGTGTGTGTGTCTATATCCACCTTCTGTCACTTGTCTTAGATTGTAAATTCTCTGGGGGCAGAGACCATCTTTTTGTTCTGTGTTTGATTCTACAGTACCTAGAACAAGGGGTTCCTGGTCCATGACTGAGGCTCCAATGGGTTACCATAAAACAAATAATAAATAAGAATAATAATTGTCACCAGGAAAATATTCTACTTATAATGTAAAAACCCGATACATATTTGGAGAATAATTTTGAAAATTTTGTTTAGGTTCTTTTTAGATATGCCCTTAGTCGTCATAATCAGCAATTGCTATTGGAGCTGGATGAAATATTAGCAAGAATATCCAAAATGCTTGAAATTTGAAAACTTTTGGCACTTCATTGTGACTTCAATATCAGTCCTCTTTTTTTGTAGCTTTTTGCACTGAAATGCACCACGTTTAGTAACAATTGGTCTTATGTTCAAGCAAATATTGATCCGTTTACAAGCAAAGACATTTTCAGGATCACGGGTGGCCTGGTTAAGGAGGGGAATATTTTCTGGGATAAGGAAAGTCTCTTAAGGCTGATTGTGGTCCAGGGTTGGAGACAGACATCGCTGCACTTAATAATAACCCCACAGTATGGAGTAATGTTAACCCTGCGATTTCCTCTAAGCTGGGGGTCATAGAAGCATATTGCATAATGTGATAGATTGCAATGAAAGGAGTGCATGAATGCTTAAGTGACACTGACCGCAAAAAAGTGCAATTATCCAAATAAACAGAAGGTGTCACTTTATCTTTGATTTCCCTCCATTCCCAAACGCACCAGTGTTCTTTTAATAAATGGACAAAGTCCATTTTTTGTTGTCCTTAGTTTTGATTTCAACATTAAAAAAAACTGCTGGAACAGGGATGGGAAGATGTCACCTTGTAAATATTTATAGCCCAGCTGGTTTGAGAGAATTTCACATCAAGCTATTTTGTGCTTGCAATGCTGATAGCAAGCAGTGTTCTGATGTCACAGGCACAGGACTTAGACCCGAGAGAAAGCATTTTATGATTCTTTGTAGGTAGGACGCTCTGGGAAAACAATTTTTTATTTCATCATAATAAGTGTTGCAAAATTAAACCTGCTTTAGCACTCAACTGATGCTCGGAAAGAAAAGTAAATTGAGGAACGTTGTGCCAGGTACAGAAAATTAAGTTAATGTACTTTTCAAGAATAAAGGAGGCTGTGCTATATAACTAAAGAAAACATTAGGAGGATTCCAGAGTTGTTCACTGTTCAATTAACTTGTCTTGAGTAGAGGGGAACTGGGCCTAAAACTACCCATCCTTTTTTAATAAAGAGGAAAAAATAGATACAACGTAAGAGAGAGAGAGAGAGACTATGGGTCTGTCTACACTGCAAAAAAAGGCCCATGGTAGCAAGTCTCAGAGCCCAGGTCAGCTGACTCGGGCTCATGCTACAGGGTTAAAAATAGCAATGTATTTAACCTAAGGGGCTTGGGCTAAGGTGTGGTTAATTGTGGTGTAGATGTTTAGGCTCGGGCTGGAGCCTGGGCTCTAGGACCCCGTGAAGCGGGAGAGCCCCAGAGCTCAGGCTGCAGGCTAAGCCCCAACGTCTACACCACAATTAAACAGCCCCTTAGCCTGACCCCCACGAGCCCATGTCAGCTGGCATGGGCCAGCTGAGGGTGTGTAATTGCAGTGTAGACATAACCAGAGGCGCTCAGGCTGGAGCCCAGGCTCAGACCCAAGCCCTCGCTGGGTTTCAGAGCCTGAGCTCATGCCCAAGCCCGAATGTCTACACTGCTATTTTTAGCCCTGTAGCACAAGCCTGAGTCAGTTAATCCAGCTCTGATACTTGCTGCCACTGATCTTCTTTTGAAGTGTAGACGTACTTTATAGCAGGAGGACGAATATGGAACTGGAAGGAGAGAACAAAAGGAGGAATATAAGAAATAAAGAGAGAAAGAGAAAACATGCCCAACTTTACAGCTGGAATTTTTTATTCCTTTATTAGTTTTCCTTATGTGAATTTATCTGATAGAAAAGAGAGAGAAGAAAGGAAGGGAGGTGGATGGGAGGTACCCAGTTCAGCAGTATGGAATCTACAGTATATCTGTGGCCTACTTGAGGAGAAGAAAAGTGTCTTAAGGCTGATTGTGGCTCAGGGTGGGAGATGTGGGTCCCAGCATTTCATTCCAAGCTCCCTATCCCCCCCAAGTGTGCAGACTATATCTACTGGCTTAATGCTTGTTTTGAGAAGTCTTCATTTGTGTGATTTACAAATAACTTTATATATGAGAGACTTTTTTTTTTTTTAGTTGCCTGAAAAGTGTATTCATTGGGAAGTCCTGCATTACCCCCGAAGGCCTCTGAGTGGTATCTCAGCCCTGATTGTAAGCACTAGGGCTTTGGAAAGAATCACCCGCTCTGTCTGGATTTCCAGCACTTCCTTTAAAGTGGCGTAGATAAATTAGCCTTGATTGTATCTGTTTACATGAAGCCTTTCCTACAAGGCAACATCTAATGATTTACAGATGATAAATACAGATATTGATAAACCCAGCTGATCTTTTTCACACGTTCTGTTGGTTAATAAATGATTTTGTAACTGCAAATAGAAGGACCCTGTTCAACTAGGCAATAGCTATGCAAGAAATCAAATTAATGCTGCCTAGTTTTGAGGGAAGGGAAGTGTGTGGTGGTTTAAAGACAAATAAATTGTCCTTGGCTTTGGGCAAAATACCAGTCTCAAGAATTACTTCCGCCCTTGATCAGTATTTTACAATCTTTGTCTTCTTGATCAGTATCTTACATCTTCAATATTTGTGTATAATCAACCTTTTGGAGTTTTAGATCTGTTGCGGCAGGCTGCTAAGTTTGGTCACATGAGGATAGTGTGAGTATGTAACAGGCCAGTAAGCTAGGTACCAAGGGCAAGAGAGAGGTATTGTGAGACACAGTCTAGGGGATGAGCATGGATTGGGAGTCAGGTTGTTCTGAGTTTTAATCCTGACTCTGACGCTTATTATCTTTATGACATATGGCAAGTCACGCAATCTGTTTGGGCCACAGTTTGCCCACCTATAAAATGGGGATGGTGGTACTTATGATATTTCTCCATCTCATAGGCTTGCTAAAGGGACTAGTTATTGTCTGCACAGCACTTTGGAAATATGGAAGTGCAATATATTTTTTCTTTGGATTTTTAATAGTCTACATGAATGCCCATCCAATAATAAGGGATGCCCTGGACGCTCATTTAAAAATATTATTATTATTAGGGCTGTCAAGCGATTAAATAAATTAATCGCGATTAATCACATGATTAATCGCACTGTTAAACTATAATAGAATACCATTTATTTAAATATTTTTGGATGTTTTCTACATTTTCAAATATATTGATTTCAGTTAAAACACAGAATACAAAGTGTACAGTGCTCAATATTTATTTTTGATTACAAGTTTTTGCACTGTAAAAAACCCAAAAGAAATAGTATTTTGCAATTCACCTAATACAAGTACTGTAGTGCAATCTCTTTATCATGAAAGTTCAACTTACAAATGTAGAATTATGTACAAAATAAACTGCATTCAAAAATAAAACAATGGAAAATTTTAGAGCCTGCAAGTCCACTCAGTCCTACTTCTTGTTCAGCCAATTGCTCAGACAAATACGTTTGTTTACATTTGCAGGAGATAATGCTGCCTGCTTCTTGTTTACGTCACCTGAAAGTGAGAACAGGCATTCTCATGGCACTGGCATAGCCGGCGTCGCAAGATATTTATGTGCCAGATGTGCTAAAGATTCAGATGTCCTTTCATGCTTCAACCACCATTCCAGGGGACATGTATCCATGCTGATGATGGGTTCTGCTCAATAACAATCCAAAGCAGTGTGGACCAATGCATATTCATTTTCATTATCTGAGTCAGATACCACCAGCAGAAGGTTGATTTTCTTTTTTGGTGGTTTGGGTTCTGTAGTTTCTGCATTGGCGTGTTGCTCTTTTAAGACTTCTGAAAGCATGCTCCACACCCCGTCCCTCTCAGATTTTGGAAGGCACTTGAGATTCTTAAATCTTGGGTCAAGTGCTGTAGCTATGTTTAGAAATCTCACATTGGTACCTTCTTTGCATTTTGTCAAATCTGCAGTGAAAGTGTTCTTAAAATAAACAACATGTGCTGGGTCATCATCCGAGACTGCTATAACATGAAATATATGGCAGAATGTGGGTAAAACAGAGCAGGGGACATACAATTCTCCCCCAAGGAGTTCAGTCGTAAAGCAATACTTAAACTAGTGTCTTTATTTCGTTCTGCTTGGACAGAGTCCCCTGGCTCTTCCCCCCCACCCCACTCCCCTTCCCTCAACTCATCCCCAGACACATATACACAAACAGCTATTAAATAGGATATTGTCCAAAAACTCACTCCTTTCCTGTGGCTTGCCCTTATTTTTAGATTTTTGAGACAGGACTGTACTTGTATAAAAGGGGTTTTCTCAGCTGCACTTCCTCAGAGAACCCCTCAGGCTTTTATAGCCCTGAGCTGGAGCTGAAGAGCTGGAGCTGGTCTGGTTGCCAGGGCGAGTCAGCAAATAGCCCTGCCCAGCCCCACAATGCTAAAGTCTGACCCCTGCTCACACTGATGTGAACTGCAACCCAAGAACAGTTAACCATTCATTAATTCACTTTATCAGGGTAAGAAATGTAGGCTGAGAATTTTCACAATGGGTTAGCATAATTACTTAGTCCATTGGTTACTAAGTAGGGAGATGTTGCAGATCCCACTGAGGACAGTAATACCAGGTAATTAGTAATGCTGCAAGTTCCTGGGGTGACAGTGGGCAGCAAATTAAAGATGAGATGTAATGTGAGATGGCAGAAAGTGTCTCTGTGTATTTCAGATGTCGCTGAAAGAGCACTAACAACCAGTATTGAGAGAAATAATGCAATGAAGGAGAACCCGTAAGAATATCAACTGATCTGTATCAAGCTCCTTGCCTAGATATGAATGACTGGGAAGATAATGGTGGGAGGTATATGAGTTTTCCCATGCAACTGATACCAGTGCTTTGCTGAGTGTTGCTAGCGATGTCACTCTTCCATTTTCTTTGGTAGTGGCAGGGCTTTCTATAGCTGCTTCATGGTACAGTCACCAGAGCCTCAATTTCCAGAAGTGACTAGAACTTTCTGAAAATCAGGCCCCTTTAAGGCATCTCAGGTTGGGCACCCAAAATCACTAGTCATTTCTGAAAATTTGGATCCCATGGTCCTTGTATGAACATCTGCTTCAATAAAATATGGGGCTTGCTTAAAGTGGAGAGCCTTATTGTGCTAGGGAGTGAAAAATAGCCATATTGTCTTGCTAGCTGGACACTGTGTTATTTTTACTGAGTCCAGTATACATGCCTCAGCACCAGAAAGTCCTGGTGCCCTTTGACCCCCTAATAAGGACTTGTGTTTGTGACAGTATTATTATATATTTGAATACATTGAACACCATTTTCTTTTTTGCCTTTGTCCTTTGTATTTGAATATTTACTGCTTTGAGATCATACATTTCAATATTCGTCTCTATTTGCTACCCACAAAAAATAAACGATAAAGATAGAAGACTACTGCAGTATACGTGATCACTTCTTCAGAACAATATGCAAAGCCTTTTGGCCTTTATGCATAGAACATTAGAGTCATGGAAAAAGAAGATAAGGCCGCTGTTAATGCCCTACTTTTATTTTCCTAGCCTATCTCTAGTAATTTTCGTGGAGGGTTACTCCCAAATACTCCCTTCAAATAGGCGCCTGTTTTCCTGTTTTGGCAATTGCTTTCAGGTATTCTGTGAAAACAGAACTACTGAGGGAGTAAATAAAAAGGGTTGGTGTTGGGGGAGTCGGGGGTTGGAGGAGAGGAGATCTGGTGTTAATTTTGTCATGCCTTGTTCCTTTTTTGAGATGAAAAAGAATAGCAGTTTACATAGAAATGGTTGTTGCTTTGCAATTTTTAAATGTCTAATGTTCCTTTAAAAGAAAATGTGTTCTCTTTGTTCTCAGTGTTCTCTTTGGCTGTGACTGCAGATTACATAATTAAACCCAGCATGGGCTAGTGGTGTGAACTTCAGACTGGGAGTTGGTTCTGCCGCCAACTTCGCTGTGTGACCTTGAGCAAGTCACTTAACCTCTCTGTGGATAGGACCCTACAGTGCTAGGGTGGATCAAGGCCTGTGGCTTTTCCCCATCTGTAAAATGAGGTTTCACTTCTAAGAGATGCTGTGAGACATTAGTGGTGGGGTTGAAAGTGCTTTTAGGTGCTCAGCTGAGGTGCTACATAAACACAATCTATTATCCTATTGCTATTTCCAGATGTATCACTGTTAGGATAATTCTCTTTGGAGTTATTCTTCAGATAAAGCACATCCCTGTTGTCACTCATTTTGGTTTTAGTATATTGAAACTAGCTTTGCAAAACCTGGAAAAAACGTTTGTTCTCCCTTTTCTTCGAAGGGTGAATTCTTTGAAGGCTTTTTATCCCCTGGGCTTCCTGTAACAGTACCAGGAGAAGTGACATTTGTTAGTCAGCAGCACTGCAGCTGGCTAGCTATAAGAGGAGGGGAGCCTCTCATGAGCCATTTCGCAGAGAGGGAACCTACCACCGTCAAATCGAGTTCTCTGTTGTATAAACATTCCATCATTGTAAAGATCCTTAAAATGGTGTCTCAGGGGCTTTGGTGGACTGTTTTTTTTTTTTTTTTTTTTTTTTAAAGAAATTATCACAAAAATAAATTTAAAAAATCGAAGAATAAAATAACCCTTTTTCTCTACATGGTTTTTTTTTTGGGGGGGGGGGGGTGTAAGGGGCGTGCCCCATTTTGAAAGAGAGGTACAGGAAGGATGTGTGTGTCAGATGATGATGTGTAGCTAATCCCACAGGCTTTATCCAGCCTGATTGCTGACTTCCTGGCTTGAAACACATCTGGAAATTGGCATCAAATTCTGAGTAGAAATCACTGAAGAAAGGGCAACAGAAAATCCCACTTTGCTACTGAACAAGGTAGACACAATGGTGAATAAAGCAGGAGACTTCTAATGCGATCTTTATTTAGTAAAACACACGCGGTTGCTTTACCCAGGTTTTTCCAATTATAGCACATTGAATCGGTGTGACATCACTTTTGACCATAGGCCAGTCTATTCAACAGTCTGGCGAAGGAATTTATTAACTGGTTACCTGCCAATTGTCTGGGATAGGAACTGAAGTACAGATGTGTTTTAAAAAGTGATAACATTGTTAAGATCCTTGTTTAGATACTGACAGGAAGGTTACACAGGTCTGTATAGTCTCTGAAGTAAGTATTTAAAGAAAGATTTTTTTTTTAAAAATTGATCCATAACTTTTTTGAGGGGCTGGGGTTATCACACTTGGACCCTCCCACTCCTATGTAGGTTTGGAGCCTGCGTCTGTCTCTGCTCATTTTCCAGCCCCCAATGCACAGCCACTGCTCTGATTGTATTAAACAACACTCAGTGTTTTGTTGTGATGGTGTCTGTAGGGTGACACACGGACAGAGATTTATTACAACAAGCTGCCCTTTATGGACCCAATCCTGTGAGCTTTCAAGCACCTCCTGCAAGGTGCCGTGTGCCATCATTTCCCACTGATTTCAGTAGATGATGTTCATCCATTTTGAGTGCAGAAGGGACCTTTGTGATCCTCGAATATGTCTGAGGCACTGTGAGGTGAAGGGACATGTCCAGGGTCGCACAGCAGGTCAGTGGCAGGGCCGGGAATAGAACTTAAGGTTTCTGATTCTGACTCCAGTGCCTTATCTGCTGGACTATGCTGCTTTTGAGGGTCCTCGGCGGGATCAGGGCCTTATATAACAGTGCTGTTGGTGAGTGATTTTCTTTTGACTTGGATTTCTCCCCTTAAAAATACCAAAAGGCCATGTTTAGGAATAGCTACTCAGAGATGGGTGAAGTCCAGACTGCACAGAAGTCCCTAGGGGTCTTGCCACTGACATCCATGGGGCCAGGATTTCACCTACAATGTCTGTTTAGGCAAAATAAGGTGAGAGAAATGAAATAAAAGCACCCAACCATCTGTGCAAAAGATTATTAGTAATTAAATATTGATATTACAGTAGAACTCAGATGCAAAGTGAGCCGCCCCCTATCTGTTCGTTCTATTATCACACTTAGCTATCAGCCCCTGCCTTCGCTCTGCCAGTGGTGCCAACCTTGATGGGCCACCTGTCCCCTGGTCCTCAAAAACCTCAGCACTTTCTCCAGTGCCATCTCCCAAGCCTGGAAAAAGTTCTCCATCGAAGTTCCTAAGGCAGCCATCATATTCTCCATTTAAACCCTCCCTTAAAACTTGCTTCTGCCAGCATTCATAGATTTTTGAGGCCGGAGGGGACCATCAGATCAGATCATCTGCTTGGACACAAGCCATATAATTTCTTCCAGTCAGGCCTGTAGTGAGCCCAAAACCTGTGTTTGGCTAAAGCATGTCTTTCAGAAAGGCATCCGGTCTTGATCTGAAAACTTCAAGAGGTGTAGAATCTACCACTTCCTGTGGAAGTGTTTTCCAGTACTTGGGGTACGTCTATACTTACCCGCTGGTTCGGCGGCAAGCAATCGATCTTCTGGGATCGATTTATCGCGTCTTGTCTAGACGCGATAAATCGATCCTGGAAGTGCTCGCCGTCAACGCCGGTAATCCTGCTCCGTGAGAGGAGTAGGCGGAGTCGACGGGGGAGCCTGCCTTCTGCGTGTGGACCCGCGGTAAGTGCTTTTAAGTTCTAACTAAGATACTTCGACTTCAGCTACGTTATTCACGTAGCTGAAGTTGCGTATCTTAGTTTGAACTGGGGGCTTAGTGGAGACCAGTCCTTAGTCACCCTCACTGTTTAAAAAAATATATATATATATATATATATATATATATATATATATATATATATATATATATATATATATATATATATATATATATATATATAAATGCCTGTAAATCACTCCTCCCTGGCTTTGGTTAGACAAGTAGCAACTGTGACTTCTGCTCTTCTCAGCTCTGCTTTCTTGTTTCATCTACCTGTTGTGTCCTGCCTGACATATACGTTGGGAGCTCTCTGAGGCAGGGCCAGTCTTCCTTGTTGTTTGTCTGTACGGTCCCTCGTACAATGGGGCCCTGATCCTTGATTGGGGGTTGTGAGTTCTACCATACTACAAATAGATGGTGATAACAATGGGAGGTGGAGAGAGGCTACAAGCAAGTATATACAGTTGTTGCAGTGATTTATATACATGTACACATTGATTTTTTTAAACTACATATAATCAAACTAAATATGTACTTTTTCCAGCTGCCCCTCCATCTAGCCGTCAGAGGCTGACTGACTTCTCATGGGGTTGTGGCAGGATTGTGTTTTGAGGAAGGAGAGGGTAATGTCCTAATGGATTAGTTCATGGAGGGAACAGCAGGGAAGGGAGTACAGCCCATGTCTCATCACTAATCCTCTTGATGATCCATGCAGGGCATGTCTTCACTGCAGAGTTAATCTGGGCTCTTACCCAGGTTTTAGCCCAAAGCCCACTACTGTCTATACACAAAAACCTGTGGCTTGGAGGTTCTTTAAGCCCAGGCTAGCTAACCCAGCTGGGTGTGGGGAGTAGAGTTGGGCTCCCTTTTAACTTGAGCTGGAACCCACCCACTTTCCAATGAGGATGCAGGCTAAATCGCTCAGGTGCTGGTAGCCCTCCAGTGACTTCCCACAGGCCAGAAAAGTTCTCCCTCAAGTTACTGGGAAAGAATCCTAGAGCATCTCAGCACAAAGAACCATGGGTTATGCTCCCAGACACACGCAGACGAGCGCAGAGACAGTGGGGACACAGTAACGTCGCATTGTAGTGGGGGACACACACCAGGGCCAGGCTAATGGGTATCATCTGGAGTCAAGACATCCCTTTATACATTGAGCAGAGAGGGCAATCGTTTGGATGCCCGCATGAGTGTGTCCTCTCATAGTATCCCTGGTTAATGTCACCTTTGTTTGCGACTTCTAATGTCTGAAGGTTCATGTGAACAAAGCTGTGACTGGAACAGTGTCCTGAAGAGAGGTTTGATGGGTCTGGGCTCAGACATGAGCCAGTCGGTGTGCTCTTTCTGGGGGAACGGGGACACAGAAGGCACCCCTATACTCCTGAGCAGGGGCTACCTGCATTCAGCTCACAGCACAGAGGGGGCACCTGGTGGGCAGTGGGCAAGCAGGGAGTGGGCAGAATCTTGACTTCATCCCCCCCAACATGCACGTCTGAACCAGTACATCTGGGAAGTAAGTTGTGCCAGGACAAAGGTCTGGCACAAGTTACGTCCCTGGAGTGAGAAGGTAACCAGGGACCAAGTTATGAGACTCTTAGTCACAATTCAGTCCCTGCTGCACTCTTGTGGCAGCACCACTTTGTGCTGTTCTTTGCTTAGGGGAGAGTGGGAAGGACTCCGATTGTGTGTTTGTATACAGTGCCTGCCGCCACGCAGTCCTGCGTTGGGCTGGTGCTCTGCGTGCTACCGTGACACAAACGATTAATAACTGCGCTAGTGGAGGTGAGTTTGTGGCTGACTCCAAGGAATGGCTGTTGGTGATGGTACCGAGCTTTTTTCCTGGTGTTCTTTGTGCTGCTACCTAGTTAATTTTGACAGGAACTTCTGTCGTCGCCCTATTGCACATAGAGGTGGGACTTGCACTTCCACTCAGACACCTCAGTTAGAGCCTTAGAAGGAGCCAAGAGTGTTGAATCAGCTAACAATAGCTGTCGTACGAAGAGGATATTTAAATTTAGAAAAACAGGAATTTGCTTTGCTTTCTTTATTCTTAATCTCTGCTTTTGTTCATGGGATGGGAGTTGGTGGATAAAGTGGGCGGGACAAAATATGCCTGTAAATTCCATTCACTGTTCTCTGCCTATGGCCTCTTTCATCCTGGTTATCAAGTTGCACTTCTTTTTCCCCTTAAGTCCTGTTTTTCATTTTAATCTGTCTTTATCCTCTTCACTCATTTAATGCTTTCCTAGGTGGGCAGTCCAACGATTAGGTTTGCAGAAATTTCGTCTCTGTCCATATTCTTCTCTCTCTTCTCTGTGTTGGTTTTTTTTTGGGGGGGGGGTGGGGTCTGTTTTTTGAATTTCACTGAATGCTCCATTTTTCATGTTCTTTTACTTCCTACTGGATAGCCTGTCCCACTCTATTGAATCCAACAGAACTACACACATGAGTACGGACTGCAGGATCGACCAAACTAGGCCCTGATTCAGCTATTTATTTCATATGGGCAGAACCCCATTGAAATCAGTGGGGCTCTGCATGGCCCTGCAAATACACACCAAGTGACAGAATCAAGGCGCTAAACTTTAAAAAGCATCTGTGTATTGCTGAAAAAACCCCCAACAGTATCTGGTGATTTTCCCTTCCTTCATAAATATATAGCACGTAGTACATGTGTGACCTTGGCCTCGTCACTTCACCTCTCCCTCCCTCCCTTCCCCATCTCTAAACTGGGGTTGGTAATGCTTTACCTGCCTTATAAAGTGCTTTGGGGCTGATGGATGGAAAGCCCTATGTTAAGTGATAACTATTATTAGTATATATCAAACCAGTCATTGTAAGGAGATGCTAACGATAGCTAGTCACCATGGAAATAACATTGGCAGCATTTGCCACTTCAGCTTTGAACTTCCTTGTCTCTGTCAGCGCTACTTGTGCCATAGTGTCGGATATAATTTTTCCTTGTGCTTTTTTAAATAAATTCTGATATAGTTCCCCCTGCCCCCTGTCTCTCTCTATAGCTGCAGTGTATTTAGTACTAGAAGCCAAACAAGGTTAAGTAGTTCAAGGGAAATGTTTACTGTCCCATAATCTCTACTTTCGTCCTCTTCATTATGTTTGAATGGGGCAATTAAATAAAACCAAAATCACTTTTTCTTTTTTGTAGACTAAATTAATGAGATCTTTTATGTTACATGATTTCATTCCTTCAGTGTTTCATCCCAGTGGTGACACCACTGTTTTGTGGCCCAGCCTTGCCTAAGTAATTTAATTTATTTTCTCTATGAAAATAATTTGCAAATATTAAATTATTTCTCCAGCTGCCTCTCTTATTTAATTTGATTTCCTGTCCTACAATCAGCAATGGATCGAAAACTGTGCATGGGGCATTTGGTTCCTATCTGCACTGTGGAAAATATAATATAATATAATTATAATGATAATTTAATTATAATTAATAATAAATTAATACAGTTACTAAACCAATTACTAATTAGAGTAATAATTACAAATGACCAGTTAGAATACCAATTGAGCCAACCAAGTACTAATTACCAAACCAATTAGAATACCAATTACCAGTTAGAATACAAAGTACCAATTACACTGCTCTACAGCCAAAATGCTTCTGAAATAAATGTAGTCAAACTTTACTAATTCTGGGTCACTGAGAATGAAAATGATGCTTAAAATTGTTGATTGGCTCTAGTTTTCAAGATATGCTATTGGGTCAGTATATACGACCCTTGACTTGGGAATGGCGGCGGATAAGTGAGTTATAAAGGGAAAGGATCTCAATTTAAACCAGAAATGACTAAAATACATCTTTGACTGGATCTATGAATAAATCTATGACTGGGTTTGGACAGTACTTGCTTTTTAGGCAAAACAATGAATGATGCAATCTGAAGCTGGTATTGCGTCATACATGATATGAATTGCATCATGTTATTCCTAGAAGTCATGGATGATGCAATCATAACGAAGCTTACATCACTCTGCTGAACAAATTGCCCTATATCAGCTTTAGAAATCATACAGTGTCGTGCTCTCTTCTTTGTCAGTGTTTGATTTTGCAAAGGGACACATTTCTGTTTAGCCAAAGTGAGCAGAGATGCCTCGTACTTGTGTGAACAGTGCAGATAACTTCTGCTATGTTTGTGGTGAAGTGACTTTTGCATCACAAAAGCGCAGTATAACCACTATGGTTAAGAAAGCCTATCACCTTTATTTTGGCTGCAAAATTGGAGATCAGGACAAGAGGTGGGCCCCACACATATGCTGCAACACTTGTGCAACAAATCTTCGCCAGTGGTTGAACAGGAAAAGGAAATCTATGCCTTTTGCAGTGCCAATGATTTGGAGAGAGCCAACAGATCATACCAGCAATTGTTACTTCTGCATGGTGCCTCCAGTTGGGAAAGGTGTGTCAAAGAAGAAAAAGTGGACTGTGCATTATCCAAACATTCCATCAGCTATACGCCCAGTACCCCACGGAGAAGGACTGCCGGTTCCTGATGCACCAGAATCATTCTCACTTGAGTCAGATGAGGAAGAGGATGAAACTTCTGGTCCTGAACCATCAATGTCACAGGACCCACATTTTCTCCCATCCTCCTCCTCTGAACCACACCTCATAACACAAGGTGAACCGAATGAGCTTGTCAGGGATTTGGAACTACCCAAGAGTAAGGCAGAGCTGTTGGGCTCCAGACTACAGCAGTGGAATCTCCTGGCAGGTGATGTTAGGGTTTCCATGTTCCGTGACCGTCAAAAGGATCTTGTCCCATTCTTCTTCATGGAAGGTGATCTTGTAGCCTGCAACAACATCGATGGTGTGATGGCAGCCCTCAACATCGTTCACGATCCAGATGAGTGGAGACTGTTCATTGATTCATCGAAGACGAGTCTTAAAGCTGATTTACTGCATAATGGCAATGTTTTGCCATCAATTCCAGTTGGTCATGCAGTCCATATGAAGGAAACCTAAGACAACATGAAACAACTTTTGAGGTGCATAAACTATGACCAACATCAGTGTCAGCTTTGTGGCGATTTGAAGGTTGTTGCTCTCTTGCTTGGTCTGCAGACTGGATACACAAAGTACTGCTGTTTTCTCTGCGAATGGGATAGTCGTGCAAGAGATTCCCACTACATCAAGAAAGATTGGCCACTCCGACAGTCATTGGAGCCTGGGAGGAAAAGTGTTCAGCATCCACCACTTGTTGAATCAGGGAAGATTTTGTTACCACCCTTACACATCAAGCTGGGTCTGATGAAGAACTTTGTCAAGGCCATTGACAAAACACAAGCAGCTTTCAAGTACCTCCGTGGAAAATTTCCAAGGTTAAGTGAAGCTAAGATAAAGGAAGGTGACTTTGTTGGTCCTCAGATTCGTGAACTTCTTGGAGATGATGCATTTGACCATGCACTGCGTGGCAAGGAAAAGACGGCATGGAAAGCCTTCCAGTTAGTGGCAATAAATTTTCTCGGAAACAACAAGGCAGACAACTACAGGTTGTTGGTGGAAAACCTCCTCAAGGCATACAAAAGCCTTGGTTGCAACATGTCACTAAAGATACATTTTTTGCACTCTCATCTAGATTTTTTTCCCACCGAACTGTGGAGCAGTGAGCGACGAGCACGGCCAGCGATTTCACCAGGACATTGCAACAATGGAGAAACGCTATCAGGGCAAATGGAGCCCATCAATGCTTGCAGACTATTGCTGGAGAGTGACAAGAGATGCTCCATTTAATGAATACAAGAGACAAGCCAAGAAGCGCCGAGTAGACACTGAATAGGACTAAACTATGTACATAATAGTTTTTTGCCTTTTGTTTCATAATAAATTTTATTTATATAACCCTTTTGCTGATTTTTAAAGTGTTACATAAACAGGACAGGTGAAATATTATCATGTAAAGCAACCATAAACACATGAAAAGACCTAGGTTTACAATTTATGATTAAAACTCTACTATCTACACAATATACATAGACATAAAATGTAAAAACTTAAAATATCTTAGAAACAGTAGCCAATCAGTTGTTTTAATTGTCATATTTGAATTCAGCACATCAAAATACATAATAAATAGCACATTTTATCTCTGAAGCAGACGACTTCTCAAAAATTAGAGGGGTAGCCGTGTTAGTCTGAATCTGTAAAAAGCAACAGAGGGTCCTGTGGCACCTTTAAGACTAACAGAAGTATTGGGAGCATAAGCTTTCGTGGGTAAGAACCTCACTTCTTCAGATGCAAGTAATGGAAATCTCCAGAGGCAGGTATAAATCAGTATGGAGATAACGAGGTTAGTTCAATCAGGGAGGGTGAGGTGCTCTGCTAGCAGTTGAGGTGTGAACACCAAGGGAGGAGAAACTGCTTCTGTAGTTGGATAGCCATTCACAGTCTTTGTTTAATCCTGATCTGATGGTGTCAAATTTGCAAATGAACTGGAGCTCAGCAGTTTCTCTTTGGAGTCTGGTCCTGAAGTTTTTTTGCTGTAAGATGGCTACCTTTACATCTGCTATTGTGTGGCCAGGGAGGTTGAAGTGTTCTCCTACAGGTTTTTGTATATTGCCATTCCTGATATCTGACTTGTGTCCATTTATCCTCTTGCGTAGTGACTGTCCAGTTTGGCCAATGTACATAGCAGAGGGGCATTGCTGGCACATGATGGCATATATAACATTGGTGGACGTGCAGGTGAATGAGCCGGTGATGTTATAGCTGATCTGGTTAGGTCCTGTGATGGTGTTGCTGGTGTAGATATGTGGGCAGAGTTGGCATCGAGGTTTGTTGCATGGGTTGGTTCCTGAGTTAGTGAACGCATCATCAGTGATCTACAACCCATCCTGGACAATGATCCCTCACTTTCACAGACCTTGGGAGGCAGGCCAGTCCTCGCCCACAGACAACCCACCAACCTTAAGCATATTCTCACCAGCAACCACGCACCGCACCATAACAACTCTAACTCAGGAACCAACCCATGCAACACAAGTCAGATATCAGGAATGGCAATATACAAAAACCTGTAGGAGAACACTTCAACCTCCCTGGCCACACAATAGCAGATGTAAAGGTAGCCATCTTACAGCAAAAAAACTTCAGGACCAGACTCCAAAGAGAAACTGCTGAGCTCCAGTTCATTTGCAAATTTGACACCATCAGATCAGGATTAAACAAAGACTGTGAATGGCTATCCAACTACAGAAGCAGTTTCTCCTCCCTTGGTGTTCACACCTCAACTGCTAGCAGAGCACCTCACCCTCCCTGATTGAACTAACCTCGTTATCTCCATACTGATTTATACCTGCCTCTGGAGATTTCCATTACTTGCATCTGAAGAAGTGAGGTTCTTACCCACGAAAACTTATGCTCCCAATACTTCTGTTAGTCTTAAAGGTGCCACAGGACCCTCTGTTGCTTTTCTCAAAAATTGTAGACCAGTGTTACAGTACTATTTTACCAATTACCGTACCAATTTATAAAATATACACAAACAATATACAATACAATTTAAAATAATAGTTTAAATGGTTCACTATTACATTCTGAGGTCACAATATAATATAATGTTATGACATGACAAAAATGACATGATTATATTATAAACTATAATGTAATATAAGTTTGAGTTAATAAAGTTAAAACATAATTTTTTGACCTTATGTAAATGAAATGTCATTTTGAGGTTTCCAAAATTAAATTTCAGAATTTTGTTCTGCAGGAAATTTTGAAATTTCAGTTTTTGGTTCTGATTTAGAGCAATTTTTTGTTGTTGAAATTTCAGATTTTCCCCTGGAAATTCGAGGTTCCAACCACCTCTATTAACTACATCGACAGGGATGTTGTGAGGCTTGTTTCATTATTGTCCATGAGGTGCTCAGATAGTATTGTGAGGAGTGCAGCATTTGATCTGCGTTTCTCTCCACCTACATTCTAATCCCTACCTTGTCTCTTTACTTCTCAAACCCCAGTGTTCTTCAAGGGCGAGAACATACAGGTATCAGTGTGTTAATGACCATGGTTAGTATTTCAGTATAAGCTTCCACTACTCTCAAAGCATCTGCTTAGAGAAGGGCGCATAGACATCAGAATTACCGCAGAGCTCACCAGAGCTAGTACATGCTTAAGGTGATAATATAGACTCTTGGCTTTCAAAAGCATGGAGCACCCTGCACCTTCCATTGACTTCCATCAGTTCAGTGGGAGAGGCAGAGAATGCAGCATTTTGAAAATCAGGTCACTTATTTAGGAAATTGAATAGGAAATTTGGAGCCTAACTTTTTAATTTTTTTTTTCTTTTTTAAGTCTTGGCCAGAACCTTTTCAGCAGAAGATCTGAGCAGGACCGGCTCTAGGTTTTTTGCCGCCCCAAGAAAAAAAACCTCAGAGAGCACAACTGCCGAAGCAAAAAAAAACCCCACCCAGAATGCCGCTCCTGGAATTGTGCCGCCCCAAGCACATGCTTGGTTTGCTGGTGCCTAGAGCCGGTCCTGGGTCTGAGTAGTGTAACCATTTATTGAAATGAAGACTACTGATTGATATCTCAGTAGGGCCAGTGCAGGGCCGGCGCTTCCACTAGGCGACCCTAGGCGGTCGCCTGGGGCGGCATTTTGCTGCCCTCGGCGGCAATTCGGCGGCGGGGGTCCTTCCGCTCCGCGTCTTTGGGGCACTTTGGTGGCAGGTCCTTCACTCGCTTCGGGACCCGCCGCCGAAGCGCCCCGAAGACGCGGAGCGGAAGGACCCCCGCCGCCGAATGCTCTGAGAAGGAGTGCTGCTGCCTAGGGCGGCAAAAACCCTGGCACCGCTCCTGGGCCAGTGCAACCCAAGAAGTAACCAAGCTGAGAGAGAAGATCAGGTCCAGTATAAATGGCTTCTTTAGGTGGCTGCAGTGAGTTGAGTCTATTTACTGGTGGAGTTTGATGGCTAAAGAATCTGAATCCCATCTGTCCTAGTCATCATGGTCTTCAAGAAAAATAAATGATGGGGACTTCGCCACAACCAAGATGAACTTGCCAAACTCTCTGAGGTGTGTGGGGGTTGGTACAATGGGAGACAATACTAATGCTTAGTTTTGTTACTCATACAAAAGACAGATATTCACCGAGTCCCTGCTTTTACCCAAGGCTCGTGCTCACCCAGACAACCCCAGGATACTTCTATCCTAGACATCCTTGTATGCTGAATTACTGAAAACCCTAGAGTGAACAATTCCTCCACTCCAGCCAGGTCTCAGTAATATCCATCAGAACCACTACACTGTCCAATATAAAATCCCTTTAAAGGTCTTACTACTGGACAGCAAGTAGCAATGGGATTTTAACCTGCTTTTATTTTGACTAATATTAAGTTATTTCTTCATCCAATAAACAGTTCTTCATATTGTAAATATTAATGTATTATCCTTGGAGGGAATATAATATGAAGAGGTAGAGTGACCTTGTGGTTACAACGAGAGGCCTGAGTTCCCTGCTCGGTAATTAATTTACTCAGGTGAGCTTTGGTGAGTCACTCAACCTCTTATTAGTTCAGTTTCCCCAGCTATTGAATAGTGATAATCTCACCTGCCTCAGAAAGGTGCTGTGGTTCCTATTTAAATGTTGATCAAGCATTTAGAGATCCTCTGGTGACATGCTGTAGAAATGCACGCAAAATCGAAAGTGTTACCGTGTATTGAAACCTGCATTGAACTGCAAAGATGCAGCATGCTGTGTTTTTAAACTTTGCAAAGAGTGTTCTGTTTAGTAGTCATAAACCATGCACAGTGAGTGTTTTCCCCTTAAAGCGCTGGCCGTCTACGCACTTGTTAACTTGTTCGTTCTACATAAAAATATTTGTATATTTATTGGGGGCTGACTCATCCTCCTGCTACAATTTCACTGGCTGCAATTAGAGCAATCCCAGTCTCACTGCATGTGCATAGTACAGCTTGACTGAAGTGTGACCTAAATACAGTACCACATTTTCCTCCTTGTTGACATTGGCAGTGGCCAGAACGACAGGTGCAGTAAATTTCCAACCTTTGGCAGCTTTCGGGAGAGGGTTAATTCTGGGATCCCTCACAGCCAATAGCTGACAGGAAGTTGTATTGTGTGTTGACTTTAAACAGGAGGTTTGGGAGATCAGTTCAGAATCAGAAAACAGTGACTTGGAAGGAACAAACAGTCAATGCTTCAGAAGGGTGGTGATTTCCTTTTGGGTAAACACGTCATTAATCTAAGGGAGCACATTCTTTTCCATCAAAAGATAAGGAGTCCAAATTGCCTTTCTCAGGGCTTGGTCTTTTTAGATTGTTTTAACTGTGGCTTTTTCTGCTTCAATTACAGACTTTATATAATCTTTCGTTTTGGGTTTGCCCTGCTTATTATGGGTGTAGGAAAAAATCTCAGACCAGGATTCTTTCTTTCTTTCAAAATTATTCAGTGATTTCCCCCCCTCCAATTTTTTTTGTTTGTTTTTTTACAAGAAAAATGGTGATGCAGGGTTGTTTTTTGTTTTTTATTTTTTTATTTTTTGATTGCTTATAAGTGTGCTGTGTTTGGGCCTGAAGTAAATTGTTTATCCTACTTTATAACCCGCCTGGGAAATTGGGTTTCTAATAAACACTGCCAGCTTCTCCTTTTATCATTAGTACACTTTGAATAGGAAAAAATAGCAATCAGATCCTCTCTCTCTTGTTTCTGATTTCATCTAGCAGTGTTCAAGACACCTATCCTAGAATGGCGTCTTTCACGTTAGTCAGTGGGGTGTTGTAAGGGGCCCGTTGCGGGACTCAGGCCTCAGCATGGGTAAAGGGAGACATCATTAGCACGTAGGACTCTTGAAGTGAATAGGGTTCTCTGTGGATGTGACAATCCGCTTGCAGCATTGGGACCTAAAATTGCATTTCATCAGGATCTGCAGAGTATCCCCACGTGGCCTCAACCATAATTAGTTTTAATAAGAACACCGACAAATAATACTAAAATAAGTATTTTAATGACTAGTGTGAGTTGAACTGAGAGTTAAGAACTAAATTATGTAGTAATCCTATTTTCCTTCCCTGTTGCTGTAAAGACAAATGTGTATTTAGCACGTCTGGCAACATGGCTGCCTTAACATTGGTTAGAGCCAGGCACAGTGGGCCCCAGTCCTACCAAGACTTCAAGCAGCTTCTGTGAAGTATTGAGCTTCCTTAAAGCCTTTTGACTTCAGGTAGGGCTTGAAAGGGGCTGAGCACCTCTGCACTATTGGGCTGAGCTTGTGCAATTGCTGTGCAGTCTTCCCCGGAGACCTTTCTCTGTACTTCCGTGGCCTTGCATCACTGTGCTAATTATGTCATGGATATATTTTGTCCTCGCACGTGCATTGACCGATCAGGATTTATTTAAATCAAATAAAGCTCTGCTGCTTTTTCCAGGCCCAAGCAGTGATTTGCACTCTTGCCCTGATGCTATGACACCTTGGATACATAGGCAGTTATTCGTGGGGCACCCAGGATATCACCAGACTCTGTTTCACTTACAACCTAAAGCTAGGATTTGAACCCAGAACTCCAGAGGTGAGTGGCAAATGGACTAACCCAATCCACCAGCTGCCTCACTGGAACACTGTGTGCTTAGCCTTTTGTGTAGTGTCTAGAATTCCAGTGCACGTGCTTGTATGAGCTAATACCTCTGTGTTCCATTCAGTGATCTGATAGCGTGCATGAACTAACACTTCCAAACTTGGTTTGTATTTATGTTTATGAAGTTTGTTTTGGGGTGAATGGACTGCAAAGCAGCAGCCTAAATTAGTGCTAGTAATGGGTTGACTCACAAAAGGTGTTAACATATTGTTTTAGATAAAGCTTCTGGTAGTTCGGATCCAAATTTGTCCAGCACTGTTTGGTTTGGAATCTCACATGATCAGGCTTTTTAGTAAGATTTTTGGATCCATATACAGTGGCTGGAGGCCTGGAGTGCAGCAGCAAGTTGTATGATGAATGTGGCAGGGCGCAAAGCTGGTTGCAACCAACCAACAGTGGCTAGTGCACACTCTGGGGAGGAGGAAATGCACTAGGAACCCTCTTTCAACCCTGCAGGTCCCATCATGGCATGGTCCAAGGGAAAGCAGTGGCAGGCAGCAGCTGGGAATTATGTTACCCTAACTCAGCTAGCATATGCCACACCTACTGCTGTCTGTGGGGAGGGGTTGCCAAGTTTTAGTGGATCTGGCCCCAGCATCGTAGTATTAATCCACCAGTGCCTGTCAGAAAATGTGATTTAAAGCAGAGTTTCTTGTATTTCTAGAGCAAATCAGGAAGTGCGGGGATGTCTGCTCAACGCTGTTTGAAAAATGTTAAAACTTGTTTGAATCTCAGTTCTGGTTTGGCAAAGATTTTGTTTGTGCTTCATCCAGTCTGGCTTACCTGGCAACTCATCTTTCCCTTTTGAATTGTTCTGTTTTACAACTCAGCAATAGCTGAATGCAGTTTCTCCTGTAACATTTGTGGGCTTGAGGGGAAAAAAAGCTCGCTTGTGCTTATGCCTCCTATACCAAGTTTCAGGCCACAGTGAATTGTTACAGTGAAGTTATCCCTGAATTTAGGGCTATTTAGTAGAAACTCTGACACTCAAGTCCATTCAGCTCTGCATCTCTCTCTGCTCTTTTTTCTTCCAACTCCCTCCCACTTCCTGTCCTCCTCCCAATCCTCCCTCCTAAACACTGTTTCTGTATTCTTCTCTCATCTTTGCTCCCTCATTCAGAGATCTCCCTCCATGTCCTGCCTGTAACAGGTTGGCAGCATTTGCTGAAACACCCCACACAGATATTTCACAGGTGTTACTGGGGAAAGGGTTACATGAGTTCTACTAACTTTCTGAGACAGGTGTTAGTCCACCTGGATATAAGGGAGGCCAAAGTGACTCCCTCATGAGAGAGGATCTAGGGTGCGGGCCAAGTAGTGACAAGCGGGGAGCCCGAGGAGCAGCCCACCTTGGGGAGGTTTGAGCTGGACTTTATTTTATTGTTAATTTCACTGTTAACAAAGCCCAATCATAGAAAGGTGGCTGTGGGGGTGGGGAGAGTAGGGGTTGTCTTTTGACTTTGCAGTGTGCAGACTTTGTTTTTTGAAGCAGGTTGGGAAAGGCACTTACAGTACCATTCATTTTCCTCCTTGGATCCCACACATCTTCACCACGGCCTTTTGATCATGATAACTCACCAGAGATCTATACCATTTCAAGTGACCTTCACAGTTGGCTGAACTTTTACTGTTTGTGTCTGATTTAGATTAGCAGGCAGGGACAGTGTCTTCCCCTATGTTTGTGCATGTCAAAGGAGATTATAACTGAATAACAATCTTAACTAAAGTAGCGTGAGTGGCACTTGCACTGGGTCATGCCTCAGTGAAGCTTGCAAAACTGTCATCATAACCAGTGGATCCCATCTTGGCTGTCGTCTGCACAAGAACTAAATCCAGTTGTTTATGTAAATTGGAAGGCAGGGACAAAATGTTAGCAAGCAGTTGTGCCACGATCTCCATTGTGATTTGTAGCATGAAATCCTACAAGCAAATGAATTACAGAAACCATTTACGGACCTTCAGGAATCCATGTGCATGCAAGTTGTTTTTCTTCTAAAGTTTAACCCTGAATGGGAGATCATCCACTCAGATGTTTGGAAACTAATCCCTAGCCAGGGCCGGCTCTAGGATTTTTGCCGCCCAAAGCAAAAACAATTTTGGCCGCCCCCCCCCCCCCCCTGTTTTTTAATTACCCCATCCCCGGCCCCGCCTCAACTCCGCCCCTTCCCTGCCTCCTCCCCCCAGGCTCTCAAGCCTAGGAGGGAGGGGGAGACCCTGAGCGGCCGCGGCGCAGCGAGTAGCGGTGCGCGAGCGGCAGCGGAGGTGAGCTAGGGCGGCCGGGGCACATTTTTAGGGGCGGCATTCTGGCGCCGGCCATGCCGCCCCTAAAAATGTGCCGCCCCAAGCACCAGCTTGTTTTGCTGGTGCCTAGAGCCGGCCCTGTCCCTAGCACTGTGTTAGAAAATCACTGTGAGTAACACTGGGCACAATTAAGAGAATAGTCTTGACTTTTTCTTGGTGAAGAAAAATGTTGCTCTTCTGTTATGGGCTATGGGTATCATTTTTTAGTGAGTTTACTGCTGGTGTGAGCTGCATAGCCCCAATGAACGGAAGTCCTATGTGTATTCACTCCACAGGCGGAGGTGGTGCGAGCTTCTCCACACCATACTTCAGCTCTGACGTAGAAGGAAAGAGTACCAGGAAAGAGAGGATAGCTGACTCTCCGTACTTGAGTCAGTCTTTTGCCCCTCTGGTGAGGTTTTCAATAGGATACTGTACTTGTACTGGTTTTGTGCTGGGGTTACTTGTCTTCTGGAAACTAGACCAGACCAAATTCATTTCATATAGTTCATCCAACATAGCAACAGTCTCTGGGTACCACCAGGCTGACTGGGCTTGTACGGACAACTTTGTGGTGAAAGGACGTAATACCACAACTAGAGCTGGGTGACATTTTTTTGGGTGAATAGGGGTTTCCCCCCCTGAAAAATGCAGTTTGGGTCAACCTAACACTATTTGCAAATTTAACATGAATTTGCCTAATAATTTTGGCCAATTTTTTGGGGGGGAGGGGGCCTTAGATACCATTTACAAAATGCAGGGAGGAGCATCCACCTTATAACTTTTAATCCAGTGGTTAGGGCACTCATCTGGGATGCGGGAGACCCGTGTTCAGCCCCCCCCCCCCCCCCGATGAAGAGAAGGGTTTGAATGTGGTTCTTTCATGGTGTAGGAGATCGTTCTAATCACTGTGCTATGGGATATTCTGGTATGGGTCTGTCTCAGTCTCTCCTGTGAATAAAATACTTGAATAGTCATTGGGCCAGAGAGAGTGAGAGCGAGTGAACATGACTGTATAGCCTGGTGGTTAGGCACTCACCAGGCAGATGGGAGACCCATATCCCTGTTCCAAAAACATTTTTGCGAAGGGCAACAAAAATGATTAGGGGGCTGGAGCACATGACTTATGAGGAGAGGCTGAGGGAACTGGGATTGTTTAGTCTGCAGAAGAGGAGAATGAGGGGGGATTTTATAGCTGCTTTCAACTACCTGAAAGGGGGTTCCAAAGAAGATGGATCTAGACTGTTCTCAGTGGTACCAGACGATGGAACAAGGAGTAATGGTCTCAAATTGCAGTGGGGGAGGTTTAGGTTGGATATTAGGAAAAACTTTTTCACTAGGAGGGTGGTGAAGCACTGGAATGGGTTACCTAGGGAGGTGGTGGAATCTCCTTCCTTAGAGGTTTTTAAGGTCAGGCTTGACAAAGCCCTGGCTGGGATGATTTAGTTGGGAATTGGTCCTGCTTTGAGCAGGGGGTTGGACTAGATGACCTCCTGAGGTCCCTTTCAACCTTCATATTCTATGATTCAATGATGAAAAAACATTTAATTATTTATACACAGTGCAGGAGACATTGAGAGAGACCCACACCATAATATACCATAGCCCAATGGCTAGGCACTCTCCAAAATGCTGTTTCAGTGGTTTGAGCATTCACCTACTAAACACAGGGTTGTGAGTTCAATCCTTGAGGGGGCCATTTAGGGATCTGGGGCCAAAATCTGTCTGGGGATGGGTCCTGCTCAGGGCTGGTGCTACCATTAAGGCAAACTAGGCGGTTGCCTAGGGTGCCAAGATTTGAGGGCGGCAAAAAGCGGTGTCCCCAATTTTTTTTTACAGCATTCCTGGGCTAGGCTGCCGGCGGTGCGCTGACACGTGCGGCTCAGACTCCCTCTCCCAGCGCAGCGGCCGCTCCACTTCTCCCGCCTCCCAGGCTTGCGGCGCCAATCAGCTGTTTGGCGCCGCAAGCCTGGGAGGGGAGGAGAATTAGAGCGGGGGCGGTGTGCTCGGGGAGGAGGCGGAGCAGAGGTGAGCTGGGGTGGGGAGGTGCCGCACGGCTTCCCAGGGGGGGAGCTGCTGCGGGGGGGGTGCCTCAGGGCAGGGGGGGGAGCTGCCACGGGGGGGGCACCTCAGAGCGGGGGGGGGCTGCTGCAGGGCTCGGGGAGGGGGGCGCAAGGTGGAAGTTTCGCCTAAGGCACGAAACTTCCTTGCACTGGCCCTGGTCCTGCTTTGAGCAGGGGGTTGGACTAGATGACCTCCTGAGGTCCCTTCCAACCCTAATATTCTATGATTCTATGAAGACTGAGGACTTTGCAAGTGTTTTGGCAATAGTGATGGAGAGGAACAGGGTCAACTTCAGTGAGGAAACAGACAGGATTTAGTGATTGAAGAAGGAGAGAAATAGAGAAGAGGAGATAATTACTCTAGCGCTGTACAGTTATGCTAGGCTCCCCTAGCCCCACATCTTACCCTCCAGGATCCTGAACATTCTAGAGTCAGCCCCAGAAAACATCCGGCAAGAAAAAACTTGCTGACTCAGTGAGAAAAATCCAAGCCAGGTACCACTTTGTGGTATTTGGAATAGAAACGTGGTGGTTTATTTATTTTTATTAAATCTGACGGTCTTCCAAGAACTTCAGCATCCACCTTTATGCGTAAATCTCTAACCACAAGTACAGTGTAGTAAGTGACGATCATTTGGTGGAATGTTCTTTAAGGTAGTTTTCACTTGTGCATGATTTAGTTCCATGGTCAGTCCTGCCTCCCTGCCAGGGTTTGCTTAACTTTAAGCTTATGAGTAGGCTTTTTGAATCTGGCCAAAACTTGACTAATTTGTAATGAGCTCCAGGTTGCATAAAACTTGGCAGGCCAGATATCCTTTATGTAGTTGCATAATGGGCTGACCCCAAATAACCACTGCTTGCTGGCAGGGTCTCCAAATCAGTCATTTTCCAAGATCTTAAAGTGCTAGGCGGAAACCTCAGGCTCTGCACACGGCCAGCCCACTAAGGTGTGTCCTGTGTTCTCGAGCCCCACGTCTCAAAGCTGACTCGAGTCTTTTTCTCTTCTTCAAACTGAAAAAACCCAACTGTTAAAATTGTCCAAGGGTGAGGAGAAACAAAGCTTCCAACATCAGCATTTAGAGCTCAGTGAGGGAGCTTCTCTTCGCCTTTGGTGAGAAGTGTTGAGAGTTACGGATGCTTTCTGTTTCCTTTTGGAATATACCGCACAATGTGGGTGAGGGATCTGAGTACAATGTGAGCTAAATCCTGTGCCTCCTCCGTTCTCCTAGGGATCCAACCGACCCCTTCTCTAGGCATGACTTTTTCTCAAAATCTTCTCACCAGGAGCCATAAATGAAGCTGAAAGCAAGTTAGCTCTCAGCCTTTATTTGGACTGTAGCGGACATCCTTTGGTTTGTATACAGTGTGTCTGTGATTGTGGCTGATACCATAATAGCAGTGGGTAAAATGGTTAACACCCCCTCCAAAATCCAAAAGCGAGGGCACACAATGGTCCACAAGGACATAAAATAAGACCCAGCGCTGTTCTCTCTTTCAGATTTGAGGGTGAGGATGATGCTGGTCAGGGATAACCTTCCTCAATAGGCATTTTGTATTCATCTGCCAAGGCAAATGGAAGAACAAACAAATAGTATGACTGTTATACAGCACACCCACAGTGCACAAGATACTTCACAAAACTAATACAGGGGCCGGGTCTTGCAATCCAAGATTAGATGTGTTGCAGCGAGTGACCGTAACTAATAAAGAGGGGGAAGATTGGATGCAACGAGGGGAAGAAGCACAAGGATCGCTAACGTTCTGTGCATTTATAAATAAATTAGATGCAGGTGAGTGGCCTATTGCCAGTGCAGCCCCCAGTGTTCAAAGTTTGGGCCCCTCTTACATAAGGCCAACCAACAGACCATGCCATTTACTTTTTAAGCAAGAATCCCTACAAAAATAAATCAATCTCTTGTATTGTATTGTCATACAAAGTAGGGTTCCCAGCAATGCTTTTGGTTGGGCTCTAGAGTACTTACTGCTCTCCTTTGACTACATGCTTGGGATAGGAGAGACACTCTTCCCAAAATAATTCTTCAGTTGAAAAACCAATTTTCCATCAAACAATAGTTTTGACAGAATATTTTCAGCCAGCCTTACTGCAACCCTAACTTGGGCAAAACTTCCATTTAAGTCAACCTTTTATGTACTTGAAAACTGTTATGTCTCACCTCAGTCTTCTCTTCTCCAGACAAAGGTTTAAGTATAGACATACCATGAGTCTCTTTGTGCCTGAGGCTTGGTCTACATTAGCAACTTTTGTCAGTATAATTACATCGCTCAGGGTTGTGGAAAATCTGTGCAAAGCAGTTATACCAACCTAACTCCCGGTGTAGACAGCGCTATGTTGACGGGAGAAAAATTGTTGTCCTATCCTCAGAGGTTAAGGAGAAGAAGCAATGGGCTTAAATTGCAGCAAGGGAGGTTTAGGTTGGACATTAGGAAAAGCTTCCTAACTATCAGGGTGGTTAAGCACTGGGACAAATTACCTAGGGAGGTTATGGAATCTCTGTCATTGGAGGTTTTTAAGAACAGGTTAGACAAATGCCTATCAGGAATGATCTAGTTATTACTTAGTCCTGCCATGAGTCCAGGGGATTGGACTAGATGACATACTTAGGTCCCTTCCAGTCCTATACTTCTAAGATTCTGTGATTTAAAAAAAAAATAGTAGCAAGACTTTTTTTTGTGCTTTTTGTCAGTGAGTATCCATTCATGCCAAGGCCACCCAGCTGATGAGGATTCGGTAGGCACTTTTGATTATCCATAGGAATTTTCTGTGATGGTTTCAAAGCCCTGTTGTTCTCTGTGTTTTTAGAAGTAAAATTTGTAGATGTTTTAAGCAGAGCTCTCTTTCATCAAAAGAGTCATTTACGTTCTCTTTGAGGCAAAGGACAGCTGTGATAGAGTCTACACTCAGTCACCTTTTCTCTTCCGGTGAAACACTGGTCATTGCACTGAACACTCATTCCACTGGACTGTTAGTTCCTCATAAACACAGGGAAAATTCTCATTGGTATAATAATATGCCGTGGACAAACATTTTGTAGTTATTAAAGCAAATGTTTTGATTAATGAAATGAAAAACCAGTACAGTTCATGTCTCCTGAAAGAAGTTGCTGCAACACTAGGACACCATATGAAAAAACAGGACTGTCCCAGTCAACTGAGACAATATGGTCACTTTATCTATAGAGTCTGTTGTATGCATCATTTACTACTTACCACATTTCCATGATCCGAGCCATTTTTACTATGACCATCCCATGACCTTTCCTTGAGCTGTCAGCCTCAAATATGTCTGGCAAATTCAGCTGGTTTAATTTGCAGTATCCAAGTCTGCACTGTGTGGGTGGGTAGTGGAGGGGGGAATAAATTTCGTAGATACTTTGAGATTATTGTTTACACAGTGCTGATCTCTCACCAGTTGCCTTTTTCCATACTTCATAACACTTTTCCTTTTTTTTTTAATCAAAATTCATGTGTGATCTGGAAAAACTTAGCATGAGGTGGGTGTGGGGAAGCATGAAATCTCCAGCAACAGCAGAAGGTACGCAGTTATTGGCATTTGTTTTTCATTATGATACATGTTTACACACCAGTTTAAACATCTGCTGAAGATCTGGGAAGGAGTTTTGTTGGTCATAGCGCACAGCCATGTGTTCATCTACATTTTTGAAACCATAGTGCAGCAACAGAATAACAATGTAGGTGGGGATGATAAGAATAAAACTTGACGTGGGAGTCTCTGGCTATAATATAGGGCCTTATTTTTTTCAGTCTGTGTCTGAGTCTAACCTACAGGAGAGGACCTAATCTACAGTACATCAAGTTTATCTCAGCTGTGAGTTTATTGATAACATGTGCTTAAAGATACATTGTATGTATTGATTGATGGCAACTCTCACAGTCAGTGTTTGTCAATTGTAGACTTAGGGCTTCTTTACACGGGGAAACTGACAGGCAGATCTATAGTGGTAAAATTATACTACAGTGCTATAACTCCCATGTGGACACAATTCTGGAATAAAAGTGACTTTATTTCAGTATAATAACTCTGCTTTAGAAGTGGAGAGTTTTATACTGGCATAGCTATAGTGGGATCATTATACCGCTGTAGTTCTGCCAGTCAGTTTCTCCATACAGACAAGCCTTTTAGATATTGTGAGCCTTGTCCGCAGCTGGCTTAAATCCAGGCAGCTCTAAGGATTTCAATGGTGCTGTGAGGATTTATACCAGCTGATGATCTGACCGTGCCCATTTTCGTTGTATTTAGCTATAGCTTCTCCAGAAATTTAAAATAGGACTGAGCATATTTTCCTGAATTCAGATTAGTTATTACCAATGTAGGGCTTAAACCAATTGGTGTGGTCACATGTGTTTGGAAAATAGACTTCCCCAATGGCGGGGGAGGGAGAGAGAGAGTATGTCTACACAGCAGCTAGACACCCACAGCTGGCCCGGGCTAGCTGACTCACGGGGCTCAGGCAGTGGGGCTGTTTCATTGCTGCGTGGACAGCCTGAGCCCAGAAGCCCCGCAGCTCGAGCCCCGTGAGCCCGAGTTGGCTAGCATGGGCCAGCCACGGGGTTTTCTTTGCTGTGTAGATATACCCTGTGTGTGTGTGTGAGAGAGAGAGAGAGACTGTAAATAAGGATTTCCATCTATCCGATTCCAAATCCATTTTCTTATAGTTTACATTTAAACCCCTTGTGTTTGCAGAACATGGCTTTGTTGGATATTCGAAAGAACTTATGTTTAACAACACGCTACCAGACTACAGTACGGGGGAGTCCTTCTTCACTGTTTTTGGAGTGTTTTTCCCAGCTGCTACAGGTACTATACATTTTATTACCTATGCTTTCTTACCTAAACTGCATTATAGAGGCGAGCACACATAAACAATGTGAATTAGTCTAAGCACCTTTTCACGGCAGCAACGCAAGCAGCGCTCCTGGTTATCAGAGTTGGCCATGCCAGCCTTAGTGAGTGCATGGTGGATCAGTGATTCTGGGATGCCTCACATTCTGCACAGCCTCATTGCACTCTTTAATCTTCTTTTTCCAGGTGGTCAGAAATTCCATGTTGTTTTTAATCTATTGGTGCTGAGCTGTAATTGGCGTGACCTTCTAATTGTCATGCCTTTTTCCCCCTAATGGACACTGACTCTTTTATCTTAACTCCTTGATACAGGGAGCTGGGATTTCTTTGAATGCAGTCCACTGTTCTCTATGAAACCTGTCCTGACTTCCAGACTAGAGGGTTAGGCATTGGTTTAGGTCAGTGTTATTAGGCCATAGTATTAATCTACCGTATCACATTTGATAGCACTTACCTACAATGGTGATGAACAAGATTTATTTCCTAAATTTTGGGTAATAATTCTTAAATGCTTCTCCTAAAGTAGAGGAGCATTCCCATTTCATTTTAGATGGGGCAACTAATGCACAGGTAAGTTTTGCCTAAGATCACACAACAAATCAGTGGTAAAGTTGCGAACAAAACCCGTTTGTGCTGAGTCCCAGCGCTTTACTCAATGCCCTAGCCCACAGTTATCCTCTCTCCCTAATTATAGATTTTTCTTTGCATTAGCCTCTCAGCATAGCTACTGAGAGACTCTTGCTAATGATTGTTGCTGTGCTGATGTGGTGATATGTGTAAGGGGAAGGCTGGTGGCGTGGTATGTGTAGTACCATTGCTTATCAGTCCAGCTGACACATTTGTTAAATTTAATTGTCGATTTGGTTTTATTTCACTTTCCTAAATTAACTAAAAGACCATAAAAAATGAATCTGGCAATGCCAAGTGGGAATGAAATCTCCATCAATTCGAGTTAGAATTCCTCTTGTTGATGCTGTTTTTTTGCTATAAAAAGTACCGATTGTAAGCAGTTTCCATGGTGATGAATCCTTGGATTATAGAATGAACTTTCAGAGGATTAGCTCTAAGCAACTAGCCGAAAGTCATTAGCAGAGTTGCTGCAATACAGGGAGACATGTTATATGGTTTCATAAAACAGATGAAATAAATGAGTGTTCCAGTAGCATAAATACTTGTTTTGTTAGAAATCTACCTCATTTGCCTTGGAGGAGCAAGTGTTCCTGTTACGTCCCTTTTGTCCCAAAATATTCGTTCAGCCAGCTGGATCACCAGGGCTACATGAACTTACTGCGAAGACCGACTGAAGAATCTCTCTTTCAAGCGCTTGCCTGGCCTTTTACAGAAGGGAATCACTTCCCGTTTCCTTAAACACTCCTGTAGTTCTGTTCTGCTGCTGCTGATTATAAAGGGAGTATTTGTCAGAGCAGGGATAGAGGGGGTAGTGATGTCTCGGGCCTAGCAGAGTGTCAGGGCACATTCAGCACTCAGAAAGGCTTGGCCTCTGAGCGTCTCCTGTTTTATGCATTTTGTTGAGTAGTTGGAATAGTTGCTCTTTTGTTCACTCTCTATGGAAGGACTGAAGCACTTTAAAGGATAAAGGGGGAGGGATAGCTCAGTGGTTTGAGCATTGGCCTGCTAAACCTAGGGTTGTGAGTTCAATCCTTGAGGGGGCCATTTAGGGATCTGGCACAAAAATCTGTCTGGGGATTGGTCCTGCTTTGAGCAGGGGGTTGGACTAGATGACCTCCTGAGGGTCCCTTCCAACCCTGATATTCTATGATTCTAAAGGCTTTTGAATCTTCTATCATTGTGTTGCTTGCACAACCTACGGGCTCGATCCTGCAATGATGGGAGCTCCCTTAACGTCCTTTCACTTCCACGGTGGTTGAGTGTGCTCAGTACCTTAATGGAGACTGGGCCATTGTGAAAGTGCTTGAGTTATTTCTTATTTGCCTCTCATTGAACTCCCTTATGCTAAGTCCAAACAGGTTGGGCAGTGATTTGGCAGGCAGCTTCTCGCCTGGGCTCAGTGAGAGCTTGTTTTACTTTACTGCTATCTTGTCTAGTGGCACCATGTGCTCCCTCCTGGGAGAATCACTGTTCTGAGTCCAGCCTCAAGGTGTAGCATCCCAGGAAAGGTAGTGGCGGATGGTATTGGTTTTCCTTTCTCCCTTACCCGTGACTACTGGCTATGAGGAGGCTGCCATGTCATCCCCATGTCTGGAGTGCAGCTGCTCCTAACCATCTAATAGGGAAAAAAGGAGTACAGTAGAACCTCAGAGTTACGAACACCAGAGTTATGAACTGACCGGTCAACCACACACCTCATTTGGAACCGGAAGTACGCAATCAGGCAGCAGAGCCACCCCACCCCCACAAAAAAGCAAATACTGTACAGTACAGTACTGTGTTAAACGTAAACTACTAGAAAATATAAAGGGAAAGTTTAAAAAATAGATTTGATAAGGTAAGGAAACTGTTTCTGTGCTTGTTTCATTTAAACAAAGATGGTTAAAAGCAGCGTTTTTCTTCTACATGGTGAAGTTTCAAAGCTGTGTTAAGTCAATGTTCAGTTGTAAACTTTTGAAAGAAGAACCATACAGTTTTGTTCAGAGTTATGAACAACCTCCATTCCTGAGGTATTCGTATCTCTGAGGTTCCACTGTGTTTATGACAAAGCTGCAAAGAAAATTAGCCTTAGTGTTATTAAATGGTTCTTCATCGCTGCTGATTCTTGGCAGCTCGGAAAGTCAAAGCTAATAGATTGAACTTATTTAAAGCTCTGTCAGTTTATTATTTCATTGGTTAGCAGTTGTAATACCAGTAGTAATACTGTAGCCCATGAAAGCTTATACTCAAATAAATTTGTTAGTCTCTAAGGTGCCACAGGTACTCTTGTTCTTTTTTTAGTAATACTAAAGAGTCTTTTAAAATACAGCTTTGTGCAGTGTACAGGATAATTAATTGGGTTGCTACGCACGACTTCCCTCGTTTTGGTTAGTCTGTTATTTGGAGGATTTAAACAATTCCCCGCCAGTAGCAATGTGCCAGTGATGATTGTGTGATCTTACTCCCATTCCTGTTTGTATGAGAGCAGTGCATAGAGGCCCCATCCAGGTACCAGTGTGTTAGGTGCAGTACGTACAGAAGAATTTGCCTGGAAGAACTTGCAGTATGTTTGGACAAATAAAAAGATGGGAGTAAGGAAGTACAGGGAATTGAGGGCTTGTCTACATTTAAAATGCTGGACTGGTGCAGCGGAGCCACTGTAGCTCTTCAGTGAAGTTAGGTCGGTATAACTGCGTTGCACAGGGGTGTGGATTTTCCACAACCCTGAGTGACATAGTTATACTGACATAAGTTGCTAATGTAGACCAAGCCTCAGGCACTCACAGGCTCATGGTGTGTCTATACTTAAAGCATTACAGCACTGCAACTGCACTGTCCTGGGATTTACGTCTGTGAGTGAAGAGGAACTTCATAGGAAGACACCATGAGAGTTCAAGTTCAGATTCAGCAATAAATAGTGGTTAAGGTACACTTTGTGGAGGAGAGGCAGTTTGTGGAGTTCTGTATGATGGGGACTGAGTGGGGTTTGGAGATTGGAACTGTCCCAGAGTGAGACAATTGTCATAGGGCAGTGGTTTTCAACCTGTGGTCGGACTACGTCTAAAGGGTCTGTGAAAGGTTGTTGTTACCATAGAACAGTGTTTTTAATCTATGGTCCATGGACCCCTGGGGGTCCGCAGGCTATGTCTAAGGTTTCCAATGGGGTCTGCACCTCCATTTGAAATTTTGTAGCAGTCTGCAAATGAAAAAAGGGTGAAAACCACTGTCATAGGGTATAGAAGTAGAGGATTAGAGTAATGGAAAGTTCTTTCCAAATGCCAGCCTTCAATAAATCAGTTATAAATGCTAGAAAGCCACACACGTGAATTAACATTAGAGACTGGATATGTATCATTTAAGTGATATTTAGGAAACTCTGCTGCTCTGTGTAATGATGGGTGAGGCTCCGATTATGTGCAAGTCCGTATGTATCTCACCGCCTGTGAGCAGACACTTTTCACGGAGCAATCACTGCATATCTGACCAATCAGTCCTCATCCTCAATGGAAACCTGCACAACACTTTCAAAAGATGAGCCTCAGAGCATAAATCCATAGGTTTGCTAGACACTAAAAATCATGGTCTTAATAAAGACATTAGATTTACAGCTTATCACAACAACCTGTAACCCTCTAACCTGTATTTTTTGTCCTTTGACTGCAGAGGTGTTAATTAGCCACTTTACCTTGAATTGTTTCTTAAATTATGTGTTAACTACTTATGCTAAACCATCTATTCCACCTTGTATTTGGTGTGACGTTCCCAGTACCTTTCCTAGACCTGAAGAAGAGCTCTGTGTAGCTCGAAAGCGTGTCTCTTTCACCAACAAAAGTTGGTCCAATAAAAAATATTACCTCACCCACCTTGTCTCTCTGAATTGAAGCTGAGTAAATTGTACTTTCTGGGGATTTCATAAAAAAAAAAAAAATTAAGGTCATGGTCCAAATTCTGTCCTCAGTTTTTCTGGATTTTCAGTGATATGACTCCAGTGATGCGAGTGGAGTTAGTTTTACAGTTAGGCTAGGTTGCCTGATGTCCAGTTTTTGACCAGAAAGTCTGGTCAAAGGTGGTCTGTAGGGTGTCCAGTCAGTACTTCTGACTGAAAAAACAAGGAGTCCTTGTGGCACCTTAGAGACTAACAGATTTATTTGGGCATAAGCTTTCGTGGGCTAGAACCCACTTCATCAGATGCATGGAGTGGAAAATACAGTAGCAGGTATCTATATACATAGCTTATGCCCAAGCTATGTTAGTCTCTAAGGTGCCACAAGGACTCCTCGTTGTTTTTGCTGATTCAGAATAACACGGCTACCACTCTGAAACCTTACTTCTGACTGGACACCAAAAGTCCGGCTACCGCTTGTAAATGCCGGCAGCAGCCTATCACCCACACCATGCCAGCCTGGCCCAGGGCATGGGGACCAGGAGGGGCCTGGGCAGGTGGCAGAGCAGCACAGGGGTGGAGGAAAGGTGCCAGGTCATCAACCCGTGCCAGCCCCTTCTCAGTTGGGGCTGCCTCGTACCTGTATCTCGTGGGCAGGCAGGCAGGCTCTGCGTCAGCTCCCAGCCCGGCTCTGCAGGAGCAGGTGAGTCCCTGGGGAAGTGGAGGCGGAGTGAGCGAGTGATGGGAGGGGGAGTGAGTGACTGGGGCAGGGGCCTGTAGTGTCCAGTTTTAAGAAATTTGGCAACCCTAAGTTAGGCCCAAATTCTGCTCACAGTTATCTTTCCATGTAATAGCCATTTAAAGCATTTCAGAGGGAAATAGAATGCAGCTGGCTTTATTCTTAAAGTTCTGTAATTTAATGAAGAGGTGATCCACGTGTGTGTGTGTGTGTACACACACACATATATATATAGATATATAGATGCATATATATGTGTGTGTGTGTGTTTACACACGCGCGTTGCTGGCTTGCATGTGTATTTATGGGCATGGAGGATTATTGATTATGTCATAAAGGCTAAAATAATTACTGTAGATGGAGTAAAAATACCTGTATCTTTATAACTTCACCAAAGCACAAATGAATGAATATGTTTTCAAAAAATTGTGGGTGAATGCATTCCTAATTAGTCTGCATTATTGCCGTGATTTCGCATGTACATTGGATGTGTGTGTGCAAATGGTCGTGTATGCAAGGAGTCAGAAATTGCACAGCTCATATTGTTGCTTGCAAAACTGCATGCACAAACTGGGCACACAGTTGTTGGTGCATTTTTGAAAATGAAGACTTAAGCTTGTCTTAGGCAAAGAATGCTCTTTTTTTTAATTTCTATTAAGACATATTTATTTCTATTATTATTTCTCTATTGTGCTGTTCATAAAAGCAATACAGTGTTCTTCAAGTGCTGGTCTCCATATGGATTCCTTTGTGGGTATGCATGCGCTTCATGCTCCTGTGACCGAAGAATTTGTGCAGGCAACATCCATTGGTCCATGACTGCACCCCTGCGATTTTCGTGTGCTACACTGATAGTATAAGGGGCAGATTGGACCGACTGCCTCTTCAGTTCCTTCTTACCATCACATGGCCTGAGTCGGAACCTCCAGTGTCAGGCCCTGGCTGGGGGTACCCTTCTGTACATTGGTCAGAGACATCAAGGAGTGCACCTCCTAGCAGGAGGCCTGATGCAGGCGTGCGGGAGAATACACCTATGGACCCACTGTCAGGGTTTCCTCAGGAGAGCAGGGAATGCTGTCATAAGCACAAGAGCAGCCCTCCCCCCCTCTAAGTCCACTCCAAAGAGGATGGATCCCTCCCTGACCCTGTCCAAGTCAGGCAAGTCTTTGTGCCTAGCTCCCAAAGACCTAAGCTCCAGGGCCATGATAAATAAGCACAGTGCAGCAAGTCACTGCCACTACCAGACTCCACACCAGCAACGCCACTGTCAGGGCAGTGAACTGCCAGTATCGATGAAGAGCACCCATAGGGAATCTCAGCCACCGCGGGTACCACCACAACCCCGTCTGGATCTGCCAACACAGAATCTTCCTACATCAGCTCAGTCTGTAAAGCCTGACCGAACCCTGTGCACCCCAGGGGAGAACAGAAAGATACATCATTCCGGGGGACATCTTTGCTCTCTTGGATCCACAGTCTCCCCTTTTGTTGGGACTGACCCTCATCAGGGAGATTTTGACCCCACCAGGAGATAAATGCTATGAGAGAAGTCTGTCTCCCATCCTGTTACTAGCCATGGCTTCTCTTCAACGGAACTGACAACACTGCTGATCAAGCCAGATCCAAATCCAACAAGAAGGTTGGATATACTGGAGGAACTGTCATTGCCTCCACGAGGAAGATCAGTCCAGACAGGAGAACCAGCGCTACCTGGAACCAGCCTCCCCTACCCAAGCAAAACGCCTCCCTCAGGATCGGTGGTACCCCAGGCGTTGGGGACCTCCACAACATACCTTCAACCCTTCCTACTGCCCCTATTACCGGGATCTGTATGTAGTAGAGAGTCATATTGCCCCTCTCTCTTCTGTACGGTCAGGAGGAAGTTTTGGTTGCTCTCTTTGAAGGAAGACTATGAGCCGAATCTACCGGTTCTGCCAGTACTGACAAGAGTATCTTCCTCATCTCCTGATGAGGTGGTCTCCCCAGCTTTGCTGTCCCCTCAAGATGAGCACAAGCAACTCCAGGAGCTGCTACCAAGGGTGGCATAAGAATTCCATATCTCCTTAGAGGAAGTCCAGGACACACAACATAAATTCCTAGACATCCTGCAACCGCTGGGATCCAGCTAGTTAGGACTGTATGGCATGCACTGGCAACATGTACCCCTACCTCCAAGAGGGCAGAGAAAGATTACTTTGTCCCAGAAAACAGAGCAGAGTTTCTCTTTACCCACCCGGTCCCGAGCTCTGTAGTTGTTCAGGTTGCCACAGAGAGATTCAGGCAGCAACACCCAGGAGCCACCTCCACCAATAAGGAGGCCAACTATGTGGACCAGCTGGAGAGGACGGTGTTTACATCTACTAGCCTCCAGTTTAGTGTATTGAATTGTCAATTGCTGTTGGCGAAGTATGATTTTCTGAATTATTAAACTTTTCTAGATTTCAGGGACAAATTGCCCCAGAGGGAGAGGGTTCACTTGCAGGCTCTCATTGATGATGACGAACTGGTGGCAATAGCTTCATTACAATCTGAGGTTGATGCAGCCTGCACCGTGTCAAGATCAGTGGCTATTGCCATTGCCTGGGAATCATGGCTACACTCTAGGGTTTCTCAGGGAGGTCCAGAACACCATAGAAGATTTGTCCTTCTATAAGACCAATCTTCTTCATGAAAAGACAGATGAAACTTGCACTTGCTAAAGGACTCCATGGCAACCCTCTGCTCTCTGTGTATATATCCATCAGAGAAAATACAATAAGCAATTACCATCAGCACTCTTATGAACCTCTTCGTAAAAGGCAGAGGCTGCAATGGCCAGGACACCCTGCACCTTCCACTTCAGTCACATTAACTCAACCTCCCGTGCCAGCCAAAAGCTACTTTTAACGAGATACTCAGAAGTTGTGAACCACTGTTGGTGCCATCTCCACCCAATCCCCGGGTCTCCTTTGGTGGCTGCCTAGCACTCTTTCCCCACAGTTGAAGGTCAATAACAATGGACAAATGGTTGCTGGATATCATCCATTGAGCTATTCCAAAGAGTTTCCCTATCCCCCCCCAAAACCTCCTTCCCTGTCCCTTTCCAGGGACCATTCTCACCAGGAGATCCTCCTCCCAGGGGATAGAATGTCCCCTTCAGCAGGGAGCAATAGAGCAGGTATCTCTTCAGCATCAGGGAAAAGGGTTCTATTCAAAATATATCCTAGTTCCCAAAAAGACCCATTCTCAGCTTGCAACACTGTGACATTTTTATTCACAAACTAAAATTCTTTGTGTGGTTACAGTGGCATCAATGACACCATCTCTGGAAAAGAACCTGTGGTTCACAGCTCTCAATGTGAAAGATGCATGCTTTCACATGGACATTCGCCCTTCCCACAGAAAATTCCTCAGGTTTATAGTGGGTCCCGACAACTGTCAAGACAGGGCATTTCCATTTGTTCTAGTAGCTGCTCGCAGGGTCTTCCCTCGACATGTGATGAGCACCAACATTTGCATTTTACCTGCTGGGAACGAAACCGATTAGAAAGTCACCTAAATTTTTCGTTGCCATAGCAGAACGGGTTTGAGGTCAAGCTGTATACTCTCAGAGGATCTCTAAGTAGCTCTCCAGGTGTATCCTTAACTCTGTTACCGGATGGCACAGCTTCCTCCCCCACATGGAGTAAGGGCTCACTCTGCAAGATACAAGCGGCCTCAGTAGCATCACTTCAAAAGGTCCCCTGCTTGACATTTTCAAGGCAGCTAAGTGGAGCTCCTTCCACACATTCATGAGGCATTATGCCTTGGTTCAAGAGTCCTCCACTGATGCATCCTTTGGGAAGAAGTTCTACATGCAGCTATACCACCTGCATCCTCGCACCCTCCTTCTCTCTAAGGACGGCTTGTCAGTCACCCACTGTGGAATACACATAAGGACCAGCACTCAAAGAAGAAAGGAACGTTAAAGTTACTTACCGTGTTGTAACTGGAGTTCTTCAAGATGCATGGTCCCTTTCTGTATTTCACTACCTGCCCTGCTTCCCCTCTGCTTTGAATCGTGGCATGATTTGTGGTGGAGAAGGAACTGAGGAAGCGGTCAGTCCGCCTCATCCCTTATGCCCTCCGTGCAGAGCGCAAGGAGAGTAGGGACACAGGACCAACGGGCACTGCTTGCAAAAATTCTCCAGTCTTAGGCACATGAAGCACATGTGTACCCACAAGGGAATATAGAAAGGGACCATACATCTCGAAGAACTCCAGTTACAACAAAGTAAGTAACTTACCTCTTGAGGTCATGTTACTGTGAAATATCTTTGCACTGAAACTGAATTCTGGAATAAACTGCATCTGGTGTTTCAAAGTGACCGCAAATAGATTTAGAAATCTTGGGTTAAATAATCTGCTGATGCAAACTGGCACAGCTCCGCTAAGGCTGTGGAGTGGTGCCAATGTACATGAGCAGAGAATTTGGCCCCTTTTAAAAATGAACTCTTTTCTGGTATTTTCCATTCCCCATCTCCTGAGGAATGAAGGAGACGAGGAATGGAAAAGGCCCTTGCTCTCTATCTTGATTTATCATGTAATGTACTAGAAAATGTAAAAATATTTGTCATATGACAGTGATATATGATAAATCGTAGGTGGTTAAGTTATAAACTGGAGGTGGTGTAGCTGTTGATTGTCTGTGACCTATGATGTAGGTAGTACCTTTCTGCAAACGTTTTCATTTGTCCATCGCATGGATAATTCCCAGAATAGGATTATATTGGGCGTAGTTGTGATGTACAGGCTGTCTCGATACTCCCTTGGTTTCCTGGCTGAATTGACCACGTTTTTATCCTGCCTTGCCCAGCAGCTTTGCCATTATCTGCTTTGTGAGATAGTGGGTCTGTGTGGAAAATCCAGGCTGCTATCGGATTGAAACAGAGACGTGGGTAATTCTCTCTGAGAACAATCTGCAGATAAGATTGTTCAAATTTGGAGGGGGATGAATGCTTCCATGGGGGCTGATCTATGTCTGGAGGAGAGAAATGTCCCAGCTTCTCAAGTTGACTTTTTGGACAGTTTTTCTTGTTGAGAGCTAGAATTTTTGAGAGCACTCCATCCTACTGCTTGCCAGTCAGACACATTCTTTCTTGTATTTAACTGGGAAGGAGGACTTATTATTGTTAAGGGTAAGCAGGTTGCTGCTTCGTTGAAAATTGTTGGACCAGCTACTCAGGAAAGCACTTCTTGATGCTAATCTTCAGCTATCACCCTGTCTGTAACATGTCCTTTGTGGACAAGGTGATTGAGAATAAAACAGCAAGACACCACCTGTGACTCCTGAACTTCCTTGGTCCTCTTCAGTAAGATCTGAGGTCTGCGTGTTGTATATAGGAGGCTGTTTGGGCTCTGTGGTTAATGATGCTCACATTAACTCTTGTGCACTATCTAATCTATCTAGCACACCTATATGGCCCCATTACTGTACTATCAGAGTGGCTTAAAGTCCTTCGTATACTTATCCCCATATACCATTGTGAAGTAAGGAAGTATTATTATCCCCATTCCATAGATGGGAAACTAATGCTGCACAGGAATGATGAAGTCAGAGTTTGAGTGGTGAATAAGCAACGACAGGCTCCAATTCAGCACAAGTCGGTGCCATTTTAAGGCGCTCCTATGAAGTGATTGGCCCTTGTGTGGCATTTCTTCCTGAGCCAAAGACTAGATAGGAGCAATTCATCTTGGCAAAAACCCCACAACGAAGGAGACTCATTGCCATGTCAGTAGACTATAGTCTGCAAGGGGCACCTTCCAAACACTTTGCATGGTAATGAGTTGAACTGAGGAGGAAGGAAGTTCAGTGGTTAAGGTGCTATCCTGGAACTGACTCAGGGTCAATTCCCTGCTCTGCCACAGACTTCCTGTGCAACCTTGGGCAAGTCATTTGACCACTTAGTTTCCCATCTGTGAAATGGGGATAATAATACTTCCTTACTTCACAATGGTGTATGGAGATAAGTACACTAATTGTACACTGAAGAATTGTGTTCTACTAATAGCGTACTACTAATAGTGTACTACTAATTGGACTAACTGTCCAAATTCTCATCATGTTTTTAAAGTAACATGGCTACTTTTCTCTTTACCAGTATCTGAATACTTCTAGGAAGTGTGAAAAAGCTATTTTGACCAGGAAGGATAGTATTGTGCTTATGGCACTGAACTGAGACTCAGGCACTGTGGGCCAGTCACTTAATCCCTTTGTGCCTCTGTTTGCCAAGCTGCAAACTGGGGGATAATTCTCCTTTTCTTCTATCCTTTTGTCTGTCGTGTCTATTTAGATTGTAAACTTTGTGGGGTAGAGTCTGTCCGGTACTACGTATTTCTATGTGTCTATTGCCTCGGAATCCCAGCTGGGGCCTCTAGGAACTACTAGAGGGGGGAAGGATAGCTCAGTGGTTTGAACATTGGCCTGCTAAACCCAGGGTTGTGAGTTCAATACTTGAGGGGGCCACTTAGGGATCTGGGGCAAAAATCAGTATTTGGTCCTGCTAGTGAAGGCAGGGGGCTGGACTCAATGACCTTTCAGGGTCCCTTCCAGTTCTATGAGATAGGTATATCTCCATATATTATATTATTACTGGCATATAAATAATAACAACAGTTTAGTTAGATTGTCCTCAGTTCTACCATGTGCTTTCTGTGTGACTTTGGGCTTAACACTTAACCTCTCAGAGCTTCAGTTTCCCTATCTGCAAGCTAGAGATAATACCTATCTCACCAGGGTGTCGTGAGCTTTAACTGACATCTGCAAAGCAGATTCTTGGATGGGAGATGCCATGTGCCTGCAGAGTATTATTATTCTCTATCTGTTAAATGTGCGTGGGATCGTTGGTAGACACAGACAGTACAAGCCATTTTATAATAAAGATTGTCTCTCCTGGATGTAAGAACCCATCATCTATTTGGGTCTAACTGCATGTGTCAGAGTTGGGTAATACGGCCTGTTGAATGGACACCGGGATGAATGGCAGCACTTTTCTATTGACAATTGAACAACGCTGTTTTCCATGATGTTTGTATTAAGATAAGACGTTTTTGTTTAAATTCATGCTTTTTTCTCATGTCATTGTCCAGTCTGCACAAAGGGTCCTTTGTGGGCATGTTTTTGGTAGCTTGTTACCATTGGATACAGGATTGAATGGTTACTTACTTACAAAGCTACGGCTATGGGGCAGATAGTGTTTTCAACAGTGACGTGACAAAGTATAGCTACAGTTCTGACATGATCAATAAATGATCTAATTCCAAATTATGTTTATCTTTGTCTGCAACATGCAGGTGTGATGGCTGGGTTTAATATGAGTGGAGATCTCCAGAAGCCTGCGGCCAGCATCCCACTCGGGTCTCTGGCAGCTATCGGCATTTCGTAAGTCGCTTGAAAGAGAGCGAGAAGAATTTACTTTCTGTTTAGAGTGTGCCCTGGATGTGACCAATCTATTTCATATTCCAGTCAACCTTTTATTACTCACCCATCTGGAAAATTAAAGTCTGGCTCTTGTTCAAATGATCATCTATTACCCCCTCCTACTCTGGATGCTTTTAGTGAAGAGATTCATTAATGCGGATATAATCAATTCTTCTCCGCCCCTCAGGCTCACTTCCTGATACAGAATATGTATTAACTCTAGAATTGTCAGATTGGACTACTCTGGAGTAGATTTCAAAGTTGTTGGATTTGGGTTTTTTTAAGAAAATAAAAATTACAAGCCTTCTAAAGAAACAGGCAGAGTCATTTTCTTATATTAGCTGACATGTTGCAGCTAAATTTCTCAAGTACTTTTTTATGAAGAATGACTTAGGGTTTATCCTCACATGGCGGGATGGGAGGTGGATCGGGCTAGCATACCTAGGAGATCAGGTGGGCTGGTCTAACTGTGTCCACACTGAAATATTTAGTGCGCTAGTTCGAGCCGAGCTAGCGCCTCTGTGTACCCGAGTTGGAAAGCACACTCCCAGTGCTGTGTAGACATACCAGCAGATAAAAGGAGCCCTTCTGGTGGCAAACCCATAGTGAATGTGACACTGTGTCCTTTGTATGTCGTTTCTCATCCTGATCAGTTTTTGCATGGTGATGTGAGAGGGTTTGTTTTTTTTTAATGCAGTGTGTGTGATGGTAATATTTCCTCTCACTGCCATAAAGGGTACCGTTTTATCGGAGGGATGTTTAGAACATTTTGAAGGCTTGTAATTGCCTGTTACATGGTGTTGGGGATTAACCTTGCATGAAGTGCGGAAGGTCATTCCTGAAGCTTAAAAGAACACGAGTCATTTGGGCCCCGGGCATTTTACAAATTATTCTGGGCAGGCTAAATTGTGGCTCTGCCACATGCAAGTGGTGGTGGGTTGCTTTTTTGTCCCTTGAGGGGACAGAGAGGCAGATTGTGTCACTGAGATTTGTTACCTGGCACAGCGTATCTCCTGAGGAGAACCAGTGCTGTTATTCTGACTGGTGCATTGTGGGGGACGGAGCCTATGGTCCGTCATAGAATCATAGAATATTAGGGTTGGAAGAGACCTCAGGAGGTCATCTAGTCCAATCCCCTGCTCAAAGCAGGACCAACACCAACTAAATTATCCTAGCCAAGGCTTTGTCAAGCCAGGCCTTAAAAACCTCTAAGGATGGAGATTCCACCACCTCCCTAGGTAACCCATTCCAGTGCTTCACCACCCTCCTAGTGAAATAGTGTTTCCTAATATCCAACCTAGACCTCCCCCACTGCAACGTGAGACCGTTGCTTCTTGTTCTGTCATCTGCCACCACTGAGAAGAGCCTAGGTCCATCCTCTTTGGAACCCCCACTTCAGGTAGTTGAAGGCTGCTATCAAATCGCCCCTCACCCTTCTCTTCTGCAGACTAAACCCAAGTTCCCTCAGCCTCTCCTCATAAGTCATGTGCCCCAGCCCCCTAATCATTTTTGTTGCCCTCCGCTAGACTCTCTCCAATTTGTCCACATCCCTTCTGTAGTGGGGGGGACCAAAACTGGACGCAGTACTCCAGGTGTGGCTTCACCAGTGCCGAATAGAGGGGAATAATCACTTCCCTCGATCTGCTGGCAGTGCTCCTATTAATACAGCGCATTATGCCATTGGCCTTCTTGGCAATGAGGGCACAAAGCTGACTCATATCCAGCTTCTCATCCATGGTAATCCCCAGGTCCTTTTCTGCAGAACTGCTGCTTAGCCAGTCGGTCCCCAGCCTGCAGTGGTGCATGGGATTCTTCCTTCCTGACTTTGCACTTGTCCTTGTTGAACCTCATCAGATTTCTTTTGGCCCAATCCTCCCATCTGACCCTCAATTCCCTGCCCTGCCCTGCCCAACAACTCCCACCTGCTTGTGCATGGTGGGATGTAGTGATTTGTGGAAGGCTACACCTCTGTCTGTGCTCCTTACCCTCAGATAGAGGCAGGAAGGACAAGGTAAAAGTGAGGCAATCACGTTTAATATAATATGCAGCAGACTTGGCATACCCACTTGCAGGCATTTAGGAAGAGGTGAGTTTTAAGGAGGGACTGAAGGAAGATGTCCATTTACATTGACTCATTTCCCTATTTCAGACATTTCTCATCTAGTTGTTCTTTCTGAGGCCATTTTTTCACATACAGTAGAACCAGAGTTATGAACTGACCGATCAACCACACCCCTCATTTGGAACCAGAAGTACGCAATCAGGCAGCAGTAGAGACAAAAAAAAAAAAAAAAAAAAAAAAAAAAAGCGAATACAGTACAGTACTGTGATAAACATAAACTACTAAAAAAATAAAGGGAAAGCAGCATTTTTCTTCTGCATAGTAAAATTTCAAAGCTGTATTGAGTCACTGTTCAGTTATAAACTTTTGAAAGAGCAACCATAATGTTTTGTTCAGAGTTAAGAAAATTTCAGAGCTATGAACAACCTCCATTCCCGAGGGGTTAGTAACTCTCAGGTTCTACTGTATTTCCCCAAAACATAATGGCAATTTTTATATATTTAACTCACAATAATAATAATTAATCAATAATTAATACAGTACCTAGCTCTGATGGAGTGCTTTCCATCAGTAGATCTCCAAGTGCTTTCTTTACAAACGAGGTAGATTTAATTATCCCCATTTTCCAGATGGAGGAACTGCGACAGAGAGATTAAATGATTTGCCCAAGGGTACATGTCGAGCCAGTGGCAGAGCCCAGCTCCCCTGAGTCTCAGTCTAGTGTGCAATCCACTAGGTCACACTGCTCCCAGTAATGGAATAATGGGAGTCAGGCACCTCGGCACTTTTGAAAATGCCACTAGGTGCCCATCTGCACATTTCGGTGCCTAAATAATTTTTAAAAATCTGGCCCTTAATCACGTGCTTAACATGGAGCATGCACATGGTCCCCTTTGACTCCATTGGGATTATTTGTATGCTTAAAGTTACATATGAGCTTACCTGCTTTGCTTTAAGCAAAGGGATTCCAGTTGGTATTAAAAAATAACAAAGCAATACAGTGGTTGCTGCTTATCTCTTTACACTTTTGCTTTTGCATTTACTATGCTAGTCCCTAAATTTAGAACAGGGAATACCACAAGTATTGCAGTAATGTCAATTATTTGTGAAGCTTTTAAATGGTGATCACTGTAAGTAGCTGAATTTCTTCAGGCCTTAACAATAGTGAAAATGCCCAATGATCTCATTGCTTTGGGAACAAACGGTGTCTCTCTCTGTTATTTTCAGGTGGTTTCTATATATAGTCTTTGTTTTCTTGCTGGGAGCCATTTGTACCCGGGAGTCGCTCCGCTATGACTTTATGATAGCAGAAAAGGTAATTTGTTAAATTTAAAATAACTCAATCCATTGTAGAAAACGGTGCTTTCCAGTCTACAGGGGCATTATTTAAAGTTGGGGTTTTCCAGAGCCTAAGGGAAAAGCAGTGGTATTTGGGTGCCTTAGACTCCTTTGAAAATCCCATCCCAAAATTGATTTGAATAGCTTGCATTCTCCAACATGCCCCATAATGCTGAATCTTGTAATTCCACAGCAATAACTTTAATAGCTAAACTATGCTAATGTTGCCTAATGATAAACGCTGTACATTATTCAGTATAGCCCAATTTATCAGTGGAAGCTTAGGTCTAATTGAAATCTCCAAAGAATCACACTGCTTATCTTTACTAAGTCAAGCAAGGCTTACATTTTCATATCCACTCTAGTGTAATTGCAATGTAAGTAATGGGATTATTAAATCCTAGACATTCCACATTGGCATATACCTACGAAGCCGGTTTGTAGTGTCATAGTCAGTGAACCTTATCACTGAGGCCCTCTGAAAAGAGAGGAAAAGATTTCAGTGTATTTCATTGCTCACTTACATTAAGTGGAAGTAAAATGTTTATGGCTAATTTTCAATTATCCCCCATTATCCAAAATTATATGCTCACTGCAATTTGACAGAATTTCTTTGATTAAATTAGTTTGGCATGCTTTACTTTTATTTAATTCTTAATTCTTCTAACAGAGTTTAAACTATAATTTCTATTTGAAATGCATGCTTTCATTTTCCCTCTGAATGCAGCCCTAGATTTTGTCCTGTTCCCAAGATAAGAAAAAATAGTTTAGATTTACACTGAAATATGATCGTATGTGGGGTGTCACGGACTCCCAGGTTGTGCCCACTCTTGGCCCCGTATGGTCCCTGGGGGGAACCCCCTTTAGTGTGACAGCCCTTCTTGGGGGTCCACTCTCTCTCTGGGGTTAAGCCCCTCGGCCTCCTGGAACCGCACCTCCCTGAGCCTCAGCACGCCTTTCTCTCGCCATGGGCCCCCTCACGGAGTCCACTCACTCTGGACCCCCGGGGCCTCCACTCCCAGAGGGAATAATGCAACCCTGTTCTCCAGACCGCAGCAACTCTGAGCCAGCGTAAAACAGGAGGGTTTACTGAGCGTCTGAACACAGCATAGGAAACTCTCAGGGCCCTCAGGCCTGGCCTCTCTCAGCACAGTACATCTAGGTCTCTCCTGCATCCAGGTGGGCTCTGCCTGCCCTCTCCCCCCAGTCCTGAGACCCCGTGCTTCCCAGCTGGGCATCCGATATCACCTGCCCCCAAGCCCCACCTCTGTCCATTGTCTTCTATCCAAGTAACAGGGTCGCCTGGGTCTCCTCTCCTCTCAGCCATTTGTTCCCCACTGGCTAGAACCGGCTGGTCAGGTCACTGGGGTCCTCTCTCCACAGCTCATTGTCCTCCCACTGGCCAGAACCGGCTGTGACTCCTGAGCTGGGCCTCCCAGTCCCCAGGTCACCAGTCGCTGGGGTATCCATTCTCCAGGCCATTGGCTGGGGTTCCAAGTTCCGTCGCTGGTCCTCTGTAACAACAAACTCCCTCTCCCATCACCTCATTAAACCAGTAACATCCAGGGAAACTGAGGGCATGGCTACACTCGAAACTCCAAAGCGCTGTCGCGGGAGCGCTCCCGCAGCAGCGCTTTGAAGTGCGAGTGTGGTCGCGGCGCTCTCCCAGCGCTGCAGGTACTCCACTTCCCCGAGGGGATTAGTTTACAGCACTGGGAGCATGGCTCCCCGGAGCATGGCTCCCTGTGCTGGGACACTGTTTACACTGGCGCTTTACAGCGCTGTAACTTGCTGCGCTCAGGGGGGTGTTTTTTCACACCCCTGAGCGAGAAAGTTGCAGCGCTGTAAAGCGCCAGTGTAGCCATAGCCTGAGTCCACCCGCTCTGCATGCAAACCATTGAAAAAAACAACAAAATCACCCACTTCGTCACATGGGGCTTATATCACTTATAGGTAAGACAGAAATCATCACTGTTTCTGGGAGAAAAGTGGAACGATTCTACGCTAGTCATTTTAATTCAGTCTTTGTTATATAAATATTGATAGTCCTTTATTAGGTTAGCTTCAGTACCCCATAAGAAACAAGCAGAACAGTTTGATTTCCTTCTTTGACAGGGTAACTCGTTTGGTGGATAGAGGGAATGTGATATACCTGGACTTTAGTAAGGCTTCTGACACAGTCCCACATGACATTCTGATAAGTAAGCTGGACAAATGCAGGCTCGGTGGAACCATAGATGCCAACTCTGTGGGTGCTCCAGGGCTGGAGCACCCACAGGGAAAAATTGGTGGGTGAGGAGCACCCACTGGCAGCTCCCTGACCCGCCCCAGCTCACCTCTGCCTCTGCTCCGCCTCTGCCTCCTCCCCGGAGCGGCCACCGCGTCCTGCTTCTCCCCCCTCCCTCCCAGCACTTGTGCCACGAAACAGCTGTTTCGCGCAGCAAGGCAGGGAGGGAGGGGGGAGGAGGAGGAACGCAGCGCGCTTGTGGAAGAGGCGGGGCTGGGATGGGGATTTGGGGAGGGGTCCAATAGGGGCAGGGAGGGGGCGGAGTTGGGGTGGGGCCAGGGGCAGGGAGGGTGCAAGCTCCCACTGGCGCCAACAGAAGTTGGCGCCTGTGGGTGGAACTATCATTAAGTGGATACATAATTGGTTAAACCACCACAAACAAAGAGTAACTATTAATGGAATGATATTGGATTGGAAGGAGGTCTCAAGTGGGGTTCCACAGGGCTTCTTTCTGGGTCCGGTGTTATTTAACATCTTTATTAACGGCCTGGATGTAGTAATAGAGAGCATACTGATCAAATTTGCAGATAACACAAAGCTGGGAGGGGTGTTGCAAACACTTGGGAGGGCGGAGGTAAAATTCAAAGGGATTTTGATGAATTGGTGAACTGGGCTATAGATGACAAAATGAAATTCAACAAAGACAAATGTCAGGTGCTACACTTGGAGAAGTAAAACCAAATATACAAAGGGTATGTCTACACTACAGGATTAATCCGAATTTATATAATTCGAATTTAGGAAACCGATTTTATAAATTCGAATGTATTCGGCCACACTAGGCACCATTAATTCGGTGGTGTGCGTCCAGCTACCGTAGTAGCATCGATTTCCAGAGCGTTGCATTGTGGGTAGCCAATAACATTGAATTGCCAATAACTTCGAATTGCGGCCACACTAACCTTAATTCGGATTAACAATAACGATTTTGACGCTACTCCTCTCGTCGAGGAGGAGTACAGAAATCGAATTAAAGGGCTCTTTAATTCGAATTAAATGGCTTCGTTGTGTGGACGGGTCAAGCGTTAATTCGAATTAAAGCAGCTAAATCCGAATTAAAGTCGTAGTGTAGACCAGGCCAAACACAGAATGGGGGAAAACTGGCACGGCAGCAGCACAGCTGGGAAGGATCTGGGAGTTGTGGTGGATCACAACCTCAACATGAGTCAGCAATGTGATGCTGTTGCAAACAAAACAAATGCAATTTCAGGTTGCATTAACAGAGGCATAGCATGCAAGTCACTGGAGGTGATAGTACTGCTCTACTCGGGGCTGGTTAGGCCTCAGCTGGCGTACTGTGTCTAGTTTTATTCACCAATGTACAAAAAGGATGTAGAGAAACTGGAAAGAATCCAGAGGCGAACAACAAAGATGATCAAAGGGCTGGAATGCAGCCATATGAGCAAAGGCTAAAGGAACTGGGTATGTTTAGTTTGGAAAAGAGGAGATTAAGGGGGGGATAGGATAATGGTCTTCAGATACTTGAAAGTCTGCCATAAAAAAGATGGAGAAAAGTTGTTCTTTTTTGCCACAAAGGGGAAGACAAGAGGCAGTGGGTTCAAACTACAGCACAGCAGATCTAGATTAAATCTCAAGAAAAACTTCCTTACTGTAAGAACAGTAGGACAATGGAACAGATGCCTAGGGAGGTCATGGAAGCTCCTTCACTGGAGGACTGGAGGTTTTCCAAAGGAGGTTGGATAGCCATCTGTCTTGGATGGTTTAGACACAACAAATCCTGCATCCTGGCAGGGAGTTAGATTAGATCAGCAGTTCTCAACATTTTTCTTTCTGAGTCCCCCCCCCCCCCCCCAACATGCTATACAAATTCCACGTCCCACCTGTGCCACAACACCTGTTTTTCTGCATATCCAGTTGATTAAAAGCTAATATCGGCATTAGGGGGTGGCAGGCAGGCAGGGCAACTGCTCGGGGCCCCAGGCCATAGGGAGTCGGGGCTCGGGCTTTGGCTTTCTGCCGTGGTCCCCAGTGAGGCTAACACTGGCTGTGCTCTCTGGATTATAGTGGCAGACCCCCTGAAATCTGCTCCCGGCTCTGTAGGGTGCCCCAGATCACCGGTTGAGAACCACAGGACTAGATGACCCTTGTGGTCCCTTCTAACCCTATGGGTCTATGATTCTATGAAATCTTCTGGAAAGAGAGTCTTATGCCATTGTTGCATATCATAAAGACACAAGAAAAAACAAATACAGTTTTCTTTTCCCCTTGTACAATATGAAGTGGTGATGCAATACATGTAGAAAATATGGCTTATTATCAGAATTATTATAAGCACATTTATATTTTATTGGCCTTGTTTGAGAGAAGAAATCATTACAAATCAAAAACTGTGCAAACTTTCCATTTCTGTCAGTCGTGGTTAAAGAAGCATTTGGCTGTTTGTCTTCCTTAGAATGTATTTTTCTGAACATACAAAATAGGGACACGAAGTAATTTCACTTCAAAGGAGATCTAATAGGCTAGGACTGCCAATTTCTTGTGAAGTATTTGTACTCTCTAAACTTTTTAAAAGTTAATTAATTTATTTATTTTACTTTTGACAATCTCAATGAAAAGACATTTTCCCCCTAAGCCCTGAGTGGAATGTCAAGTAGCACATTTAAATGCAAGCATTTTTTGGTGACTAAAATGATAGGCAAAGCCTGAAACTATCAAGTGTTTCTTTCAAGTATTTTTTTTTAAATGGGACCAATAGTATTGTGGTTTTGTATTGATAGCATTCTGAAATCAAAAGTGGCTGTTCTGTTCTCTAATGTAAATGTCTGTTCATTGATTTGTTTCTCATATTTTTCATCCATCCATTCATAACACACTTTGTTTTCCTGGAGCCAAATTAGTTCGTTGGGGGGGTGTTTGGAGGGGGGGGGGAGGTAGCCTGGAGGGGGAAGATGGGTTGGTTTGAGGGTTTTCAAAACACAGCATGAATTTTAGATGCTGTCTCCAAGCAGAATGAATTTTATATCTTTTCATCCAACCTCCTTTACAATGCAGGCTGCTTTCATAAATAAGAAAAAAGGTCAATGTATCTTGAGCTTTCTTAGAAAATGTAAATGTATTACCCACTACGAGTCAAGCACACCCCAGCTGACATGTACAACCTCAGGGACACAAAGAAGCAGGGAATAACCTCTTAAGTGAACAGGATGAGGTGTGTGTTTGTTTTTACCTGTGACAGGACGGATGATCCAGTGGTTATGGTGCTGCTCAGAGGACCTGGGTTCAGTTCTCTGCTCGGCCACACACTTCCTGTGTGACTTTGGGCAAGTTGTTTGGGCCCAGGTTTCTAGATATATTTAGGCATTGCCACCCTCTTCATTGCAATGCCTAACTGATGCAGGAGCCTACATTTCATTTTCAAAAGTGATTTAGGAGACTAAATCGCATCCACTGACAAGAGGATTTTGGCTCCTAAGTACTTAAATCTCTTTTGAAAATGGTATGTAGGGTCCTAAATTAGTTAGGCACTGCAGTGCCGAGCGCAGCAATGTCAAAATACCTTTAGAAATCTGGGCCTTAGAGTCTTTGTTCCCCAGTTCCCCATATGCAAAATGAGAGATAATAGCGCTTCCCTTCCTCACAGGATAAATACATTACAGGTTGTGAGGTGCTATGGGAATGGGGGCCATATTAATACCTTAGATAGACAGAGAGACTCTAGGTTCACAACTTCGGAGACAAATATTATGGGGAAATGGACTGGAATGCCTGTTACCTGCTGGTACATCCCAAGCTACATAGGTAGACTCAGATATGGCCTGCTGTTCTGTGCCACCATTTTGGAAGTAACCACTCAGCTCAACTAACTCTGTGCCAGTGGCTTTCAACCTTTTACTTCCGGAAACCTCAAAAAAAAAAAAATCCCTGGTTCCTTACTGCCACCCACCCAGTCCTGCAAAGTATGGTGGGATTGGGCTCTTGTCAAAAAAAGATGGCTGCTTTTAGGTCTCGGTAGGGGCTCACCAGATTGTTGCTGAAGCCTGGATGGGGAAGCCATTGCTGGGTGTGGAGCTTCTCACTTCCCCAGTCCTCATGTTGTTCGGCTCTGCGGGCAGCACCAGTTGAAAAGGCTGTGGAACTGGCTGTGCTGCCTCTTGAAGTGCTGTTTCCCTATGGCTAGGGCCCTACCAATTTCATGGCCGTGAAAAACGCATCACGGACCATGAAATATGGTTCCCCCCCCCCCCCCCGAAATCTGTTTTTGTGTGTGTGTGCTTTTACCCTGTACTATACAGATTTCACGGGGGAGACCAGCGTTTCTCAAATAGGGTATCCTGACTCAAAGGGAGTTGCAGGGGGTTGCAAGGTTATTTTAGGGGGGGTTGCGGTATTGCCAACCTTACTTCTGTGCTGCCTTCAGAGCTGGGCGGCTGGAGAGCAGTGGCTATTGCAGCGCCCTGCCAGCAGCAGCGCAGAAGTAAGGATGGCAATACCATATCGTGCCACCTTTATTTCTGCGCTGCTTCCTTCAGCATACTACCTATGGCTGAGTGCTGTACATATAGGAGCATGGCTGAGGAGCTGCAGCAGGATTGGGTGGGCAGCAGCAGGTGGTGGGATTGATTTGCTCCTTCACTCCCCTGCCCTAGCAGCTCCCACGTCCAAGCGTCTGGGATTTGCCAATGATTCTTTTCTCTCCCACCCAGTGGGGTGAAACCCAGCAATCGCCCCTTCATGATGCACTTCTGGGCCGTGCCCCACTGGTTGAGGATGTCCTGCTCTGCTTTATGTGAGGGCCCCAGGCCAGGATTCTTGGTGCAGTGGAGACTCCCTAGCGAATGCTATAGACCTTAGTCCTGCATGTGTCTTTCAAAACGAACTGGCTCTCCCCACTCCCCTCTTCAAAAACCAGCCTTAAGCAATTGCAAGACATGCTTCTGTTTGGGACACCATGGTAGGCCTCAGCAACCTGCAGCATGATTTCTTTCCACAGCCACCACCTCCTGGGAAATACAGGCTGCGAGCTACTTCAGCTACCATGGGGCCCTCATACAATTCAGGCCCTTTCCTTGTGTCAGTTCACAGCCCAGTATTTCTTTCCACCCTTCAGCAGCTTGGAGCTCTACAGATCATAAGGGTTACTCTGAAATGCCCCTTATTTCAGTGTGAGAAGGTGGGCTGCCTGTTTTCCACCATTTTGATTAAAGTAAGTATGTGGAAAATGGAGCATGTCGCTCCTTCAGCTGAGGGATATGAAGAGTGGAGTGGCCGGGTATTCTGAATAGGCCGGGAGAGGAAGGAGATGACATGACAGTTAATCTCTCTAGCTCGTTAAGGATCAGTAGCGATATGTTATGCAAAAGTCCATTGCACAGCAGGAAAGATGGCAGCTGCAAGGTGGGGAGGCATAGGGAGAAAATAGCCCCTATCCAAAATACTGGATGGAGGGAAAGAGACACTTAGGCCTTGTCTACACTACGAGAGTACTTCGATTTTAGTTAATTCGACTATGTGGAATCGATATTACTAAGTCGAACGTGTGTGTCCACACTAAGGACAGTAATTCGACTTTGTGAGACTTTGTGAGTCCACACTAACGGGGCAAGCGTCGACATTGGAAGTGGTGCACTGTGGGCAGCTATCCCACAGTTCCCGCAGTCCCCCCTGCCCATTGGAATTCTGGGTCGAGCCCCAAATGCCTTCTGGGTAAAAAAATGTGTCGAGGGTGCTTTTGGGCGCCTGTCGTCATCCGTCCGTCACTCAAGCCCTCCCTCCCTCCCTCCCTGAAAGCGCCGGCGGGAAATCAGTTCGCGCGCTTTTCTGATTACTGACAGCGCGGACGCCACAGCAGTGCGAGCATGGATCCCGCTGCGACCATCGCTGCAGTTGTGGCAGTTCTCAACGCCTCGCAGCTTCTCCTCCACCTGTACCAGAGGCAGCTGCAGATCAATCATGAGAGGAGGCTACGGCACTACCGTGACGGCATGAAGTCGGACACTAGCTCCGACCTCTCTGAGAACATGAGACCCAGCGCCCAGGACAACTCGCTGTCACTGGGTCTTGTTGATACTGTTGAACGGCGATTCTGGGCCCGTGAAACCAGCACGGAATGGTGGGACCGCATAGTGCTGCAGGTCTGGGATGAATCCCAGTGGCTGCGCAACTTTCGCATGCGGAAGGGGACTTTCCTCGAACTGTGTGAGTTGCTGTCCCCTTCCCTGAAGCGAAAGGACACCCGGATGCGGGCAGCCCTGACTGTCCAGAAGCGAGTGGCCATAGCCCTCTGGAAGCTCGCAACGCCAGACAGCTACCGGTCCGTCGCTAACCAGTTTGGCGTGGGCAAGTCTACCGTGGGGGTTGCTGTTATGCAAGTAGCCAGGGCAATCGTCAAGCTACTGCTATCTAAGGTAGTGACCCTGGGAAACGTGGAGCTCATCAGAGATGGCTTTGCCGAGATGGGATTCCCAAACTGCGGTGGGGCTATAGATGGGACTCACATCCCTATCCTGGCACCGGACCACCAGGCTAGCCAGTACATCAACCGGAAGGGCTACTTTTCCATGGTGCTGCAAGCACTGGTGGACCATCGGGGACGTTTTACCAATATCTACGTTGGATGGCCTGGCAAGGTTCATGACGCTAGGGTGTTCAGGAACTCTGGTCTGTGTAGACGGCTGCAGGAAGGTCTTTACTTCCCGGACCACAAAGTAACTGTTGGGGATGTGGAGATGCCTACAGTCATCCTCGGGGACCCTGCATACCCGCTAATGCCCTGGCTCATGAAGCCCTACACTGGCGCACTGGACTCAGGGAAAGAACTATTCAACTACCGACTGAGCAAGTGCAGAATGGTGGTGGAGTGTGCTTTTGGCCGTCTCAAGGGGAGATGGAGAAGCCTACTCACTCGCTGTGATCTCAGCGAGACCAATATCCCGATTGTGATAGCTGCTTGCTGTGTGCTCCACAATTTGTGTGAGAGCAAGGGGGAGACCTATATGTCGGGGTGGGAGGTTGAGGCAAATAGCCTGGCTTCTGATTACGTCCAGCCAGACAGCAGGGCGATTAGAAGATCACAGCGGGACGCGCTGTGCATCAGGGAGGCTTTGAAAGCCAGGTTCCTGACTGAACAGGGTCTCCAGTGACTTTTTACTTTCTGGACACGGATGCTGAACCTGCCCCCGTTTCTTTACCCAGTTACTGTTGACTATCCTTCCAAGTTACATACCCCCTTCCCCACCTTCCCAACAAATAAAATCTGTTCTGTTCTGTTAATGAACAAGGTTCTCTTTTTTACTGTTTTCGCGGGAATGTTTTAAACCGGGGACGCAGACTGTGGCAGGGGGCGGGCTTAGTGTTTTGATGCAAATGATGCTTCTAAAGTCCGGGAATGACAGGCTCCGCAGTGCTGGATTGGTTGTTTCAACGCAGCCTGCCAGCAGTCCTGGGCGGGACTGCATGTATGTGTCGGCCAAGTGACTTTCTGGCAGGGGGCGGAGGGTAACAGATCCCCTGCTGCGTGGCTCTGTGATCCAGGATAAGGACCGCGGCATAGGATCTCTAACTGCCCTCCCCCGACACAAAGTCACAGATCAACCCCCTCGCACCCCAGAACAAGAAAACCGCCTCCCAGACTGACCAGGGTAACTGGTGACTGTGCTGTGTATGTGTCCTGATGCTGGACCTGCCCCCGCCTCTGTAGCCTGCTACAGGTGACTGTCCTGTCCAAGTAACAAACCCCTTCCCCCCCTTCAGACAGAATCCCCTCCAAAAGACACTCTCGGAAACAGTACTTAACAGAAACAGATGTTTTATTGTGAACCGCACATGAAAAGGGGGGGGGGGAGGAAACTTGGACATGGGCTAGTGTGAGAAGGGTAGGAAAGGACTTTTCAAACTTTGGAACGAGAGCCTTCCATTGCTGCAGCAGTGTGCAGTGGCCGACTGACAGTTTTAACGGACCTTGCCGCCCCTCCTTCTTTGTACTTTTGGTGAGGGGGGTGTGGGACTTGGTGGCGGGGGAGGGCGGTTAGAGATAGACAGCAGCAGTGCTCTGTCCTCCTGCCTCCGGTCTTGCAGAACATCCACTAGGCGCCGGAGCGTCTCCGTTTGCTCCCTCATTAGTCCAAGCAGGGTTTGAGTAGCCTGCTGGTCCTCCTGGCGCCACCTCTCCTCCCGTTCCATGACTGCTCTGTGCATTTGTGACAAGTTCTCCCTCCACTGTGTCGTCTGGGCTGCCTGCTCTCGTGAGCACTCCATAAGTTCATAAAACATGTCTTCACGAGTTTTTCTCTTCCTTCTTCTAATCTGCGCTAGCCTCTGGGAGTGTGATGCCAGGCTGGGTTGGGAGACAGTCGCAGATGTGTCTGTGGGAATGGGAAAAAGGGAGTAAATTCCTCAGACAGATAAATGAAGTTGCTAACAAAGAGCATAGTCTTTCTCTGTGAACAACACCATGCACTGCACCTTTCACATGCGCACTCAGGACAAGGTCGAATTTTCGGCCCTCGCCTTATGTGTCTGGGGTCCTGCAGTTGCGATCAGAGAAGCGTTGCAGGACACCTCTACTTCTGCTGCAGGAAAACATGGTAAGCCGTAGACTTGTGGCAGCTTAAACATGTAATAGTAGCACTGGGCTCCTTTCGCACTGAATGCAAGGCCACTCTCTGCTGGCAGCAATCAGGGAAGCATGAGCTCTGCCCCTGTCCCACCACCTCGTGGCTGTCCCCGGGAAAGATCCCTGTATGCTGCCCCTCTGCCGCCTCCACAGCGTGGCTGTAAAGCAGTCCCAATACTAACATTCCCCTCCCTAATTTAAAGCAGGGCGTCATGTGTGACATAACACTCATGAGGATCTCGGAGACCGAGAGGGGAAGGATGCTGCGTGAAAGCATGCAGAGGCCTGGGCCGTATGCCGCCATGCTGCGCGCACTGATCCCCGACTACCTGATGGACTCATGGCGTGGGAACGTGTGTTACCACGGGGGACCAAACAAGATCGCCCTGCCATTGAACCTTGTGCGCATGCTGGAGCGGTACCTGCAGGAGAGCTATGCCGAGCTATCCCAGGAGGACTGTCTGTCCATTCCCGGGCACATTGACCGCCTTTTCATTTAAGTTCAGCATAACGGACTACAGAGTGGAGCGTTCTGTGGTGGACTAATCATGAATAACCGGACAGTACTTGATTTTCTATATATAGTTAGGAGTAAATAGTTCACTAAGCCAACCAAATCATGAACAACAAATTACTAATATAGTTAATATTCCTGTTATGTTATAAATAAAAGTTTCTGTGTTTAAATGAGTGACTGAAAAGCCCATTCTTAACAATATAAATATTCCACTTATGTTAAAATGAAATGTTTAGATGTTTAAAGCACTCACTGCTTGATCCTTCCCCTGATTCGGTGTCCGGGGTAAGGGCTGTGGACGGTTGGTAGGGGATCTCGGTAAGGGTGATGAAGAGCTCCTGGCTGTCGTTGAAATCAGCGGTGCAAGCGCTGTCGACTGCCTCGTCCTCCTCATCTCCTTCCTCATCTTCCCCGTCACCTAACATTTCCGAGGAGGAACCGGCCGTGGACAATATCCCATCCTCGGAGTCCACGGTCAGTGGTGGGGTAGTGGTGGCGGCCGCACCTAGGATGGAATGCAGTGCCTCGTAGAAACGTGATGTGTGGGGCTGGGATCCGGAGCGTCGGTTTGCCTCTTTGGTTTTTTGGTAGCCTTGTCTCAGCTCCTTGATTTTCACGCGGCACTGCGTTGCATCCCGGCTGTATCCTCTCTCTGCCATGGCTTTAGAGATCTTCTCGTAGATCTTTGCATTCCTTCTTTTGGAGCGCAGCTCTGAAAGCACGGACTCATCGCCCCACACAGCGATGAGATCCAAGACTTCCCGATCAGTCCATGCTGGGGCCCTCTTTCTATTAGATTGCACGGCCAACTCTGCTGGAGAGCTCTGCATCGTTGCCAGTGCTGCTGAGCTCTCCACGCTGTCCAAACAGAAAATGAGATTCAAACTGGCCAGACAGGAAAAGGAATTCAAATTTTCCCAGGGCTTTTCCTGTGTGGCTGGTCAGAGCATCCGAGCTCGAAGTGCTGTCCAGAGCGTCAACAGAGTGGTGCACTGTGGGATAGCTCCCGGAGCTATTACCGTCGATTTCCATCCACACCTAGCCTAATTCGATATTGCCATTTCGAATTTAGCGCTACTCCTCTCGTTTTCGAGGATTACAGAAGTCGAATTTAAAAGAGCTCTATTTCGAACTAAGTAGCTTCCTGGTGTGGACGGGTGCAGGGTTAATTCGATGTAACGGCGCTAAATTCGATATAAGCTCCTAGTGTAGACCAGGCCTTATTCAGCTTTTTGGAGTTCTTTGTCTTGCATGACTGGTTCTTATGCAGACACGGTCTCCTAGAATATGGCAAGAGCCCTGTTTATCAAGCTTCCATAGCTGAAGCACTGCTGATAATATCTCTTGTTCTGCCAGCAACTGTTGTGTGTTTGTTGTGGTGGATTTATTTGGGCAGAGGGCTGCATGTGAACTCGTATGTGTGTAAGGTGGATCCACATGCTAGAAATGCTGACACATTTGCCGTGGAATTTCCCCCCCCTGTTCCATGAAGTAGCAAAAGTAGAAGCCAGGACGCTGACCAGAAATGACAGCCTGTGGCAAGTCTTGTCAGACAAGTCTGGCTGCACGCGGGGGGGGGGGGGGGGGGACACACAACAACCTTCTAGACAGCTCTGCAGATTCATGTGTCAGTGCAGTGGCAGGAGTTGCTCAGTCAGTCTGGGAGGCAGGGAGTCTCATACTTAATAAGCAGCCCACATTCATTTCCATTTCTACAGAAAACTAACTGCCTTTACACTGGCCAAAACCTCTCACTGCACCAGCATTTCCCTGCATTCACCTGTGCATCCAGAAGCAAGTCCTCAACAGGGCAATCCCAGGCCTTGCATAATTGTGATAATCAGGCCTCCTGCAGATTTTAGCACTCAGAGCAGTCCACATCTCAGGATGATCCATGTGGTCAGCAAATACATTCTTTAGATTTAAAAAAAAGTTTTGCCTCTATCCTTTAACTCGTAGCAGTGACCCCCTGACCTTTCTCCATTAGCTGCAAGCTTGTCTGATCAGTTCAGTCTCTAACTCCTCCAGTTAGTACTAGTCACTTATCACAGGCCACAAACTGTTGGCTTTTCTCCATGGACCATGGGATGGCTTTGGAATTCCACAAAGGAATCTCATCAATTTCTGCCCTTGCTTCTCTTTGGAGCTCCCACCCAAAGGACATTTTACTCTTCTTTACATGATGGAATGTCTCTAGAGTTCAAATACCATAGGGATGGGTTCAGTATAAGAACTAGACATAGGCAGAGCAACATCAGCCTTTCAGCAGATCCTAAGCCTGTTCTTCAACATATAAGGAAGGGTTCTCTCTTGTCCTCACTGTTACTTTAGATGTCTACACTACGAGAGTACTTCGATTTTAGTTAATTCAACTATGTGGAATCGATATTACAAAGTCGAACGTGTGTGTCCACACTAAGGACAGTAATTCGACTTTGTGAGACTTTGTGAGTCCACACTAACGGGGCAAGCGTCGACATTGGAAGCGGTGCACTGTGGGCAGCTATCCCACAGTTCCCGCAGTCCCCGCTGCCCATTGGAATTCTGGGTCGAGCCGCCAATGCCTTCTGGGTAAAAAAATGTGTCGAGGGTGCTTTTGGGTAACTGTCATCATCCAACCGTCACTACCGCCGTCCCTCCCTGAAAGCGCCGGCGGGAAATCAGTTCGCGCACTTTTCTGATTACTGACAGCGCGGACGCCACAGCAGTGCGAGCATGGATCCCGCTGCGACCATCGCTGCAGTTGTGGCAGTTCTCAATGCCTCGCAGCTTCTCATCCACCTTTACCAGAGGCAGCTGCAGATAAATCAGGAGAGGAGGCTACGGCACCACCGTGACGGCATGAATTCGGACACTAGCTCTGACCTCTCAGAAAACATGAGACCCATTGCCCAGGACATCTCGGTGTCACTGGGTCTTGTGGATACTGTGGAACGGCGATTCTGGGCCCGTGAAACAAGCACGGACTGGTGGGACCGCATAGTGCTGCAGGTCTGGGATGAATCCCAGTGGCTGCGCAACTTTCGCATGCGGAAGGGGACTTTCCTCGAACTGTGTGAGTTGCTGTCCCCTGCCCTGAAGCGAACGGACACCCGGATGCGGGCAGCCCTGACTGTCCAGAAGCGAGTGGCCATAACCCTCTGGAAGCTTGCAACGCCAGACAGCTACCGGTCAGTCGCTAACCACTTTGGTGTGGGCAAGTCTACCGTGGGGGTTGCTGTCATGCAAGTAGCCAAGGCAATCGTCAAGCTACTGCTATCAAAGGTAGTGACCCTGGGAAACTTGGAGCTCATCATAGATGGCTTTGCCGAGATGGGATTCCCAAACTGCGGTGGGGCTATAGATGGGACTCACATCCCTATCCTGGGACCGGACCACCAGGCCAGCCAGTACATAAACAGAAAGGGATACTTTTCCATGGTGCTGCAAGCACTGGTGGACCATCGGGGACGTTTTACTAATATCAACGTTGGATGGCCTGGCAAGGTTCATGACGCTCGGGTTTTCAGGAACTCTGGTCTGTTTAGACGGCTGCAGGAAGGTCTTTACTTCCCGGACCACAAAGTAACTGTTGGGGATGTGGAGATGCCTACAGTGATCCTCGGGGACCCTACATACCCGCTCATGCCCTGGCTCATGAAGCCCTACACTGGCGCACTGGACTCAGGGAAAGAACTCTTCAACTACCGGCTCAGCAAGTGCAGAATGGTGGTGGAGTGTGCTTTTGGCCGTCTCAAGGGGAGATGGAGAAGCTTACTCACTCGCTGTGATCTCAGCGAGACCAATATCCCCATTGTGATAGCTGCTTGCTGTGTGCTCCACAATCTGTGTGAGAGCAAGGGGGAGACCTTTATGGCGGGGTGGGAGGTTGAGGCAAATAGCCTGGCTTCTGATTACGCCCAGCCAGACAGCCGGGCGATTAGAAGATCCCAGCGGGACGCGCTGTGCATCCTATTCCTATCCAGTTTTGAGGAGAGAACTGTAGCTCCATTGTCTTGTGAAACATCTCTGTTAAGGTCCTCCAAAGATTTTGCCAAGGTCCTCTAACAAAGACAAGGAAAAGAGGTCCTCATTGATATTCCTGATGTTTCATGTATTAAAAAAATATGGGAAAGTATTTTGGAAATAAATTTGAAAGCCATCTTCATACATCACAGAGAAGCAGGAAAAGACAAATGCAATTTCCTTTGCTTTGCTGTTCATCTTGAGAGTATAATAAACCCTTAACTTATATTGAAAATACTGGCAATGGCCTCTATATTTTCTTCCTCAGAGAAACTAGAATTCAGATCTTCCAGTTCCCTGTCCCTTGTGCTAACCTCAAATGAATCTGTTCTCTTTTTGTCTGTATTTCTGTATAACTATAACTTGTTCTTTCTTCCAAGGATCAATACCTGCACAATTAATGTGAATGTTAAGGGAAATATCATGTCATTAAACTGTACAATTGGCTAGAATTTGGGGGGCCCATTCACATCATGGATGGAAGCAAGGTGAACACAGGATGCTGCAAGAAGTTATGATGATGGTTCAGTAGGTGTTATTCTTTCGTGTTAAAAGCTACTGAAACAATCCATGTTCCACCATAGTCTTACAGGCAACTGTGTAGCCGGAGGCACCTTCTTTCAGATGAGGAGATTACCTGATTCGATTTCAATTTGTGCATCTACATTCTGCTGACCCAGAGTCCCTTTGAAATTTCAGTTGGCTACAATATTTTTCACTTGCTGTTCTGAAGGGTATAATGTTGCTGTGTGCTGTCAAACAGCAGCCTTGCTCCAGCCCAGTAGTGAAGAGCAGAGGAAGGATGGTGTTGTGGTTAAAGCACTGGACGGGAGATTTGGGTTCAGTTCCTTGTTTTGCCACAGACTTTACCTATGAATTGGGACAAGGCACTTTATCTCTCTGTGCCTCAGTTCCCCATCTGTAAAACGGGGATATTACACCTTTCTCCCATGCTTTGCTGTCTTGTCTACATAGATTGTAAAGTCTTTGGGTCAGGGACTCTTACTATGTGTGTGTATTGGCACCTTCCATCATACAAAATATTAGTAATAAAAGGTGCTTGCCCTTAATTGATGAGCCTGTAAAAAGTTTTGTAAAATTTAAATATTGGTTTGGAATACAATAGAACCAAAGGTGTCAAATACAAAATATGAATAAAGCAGTCTACTTAGCATTATTGCTTTAAGGATTTTTAAGTTTTATGTTCATTTAACTTAAAGAAATTCCTTACACATTTAAGACAGGAAAATAAGGTCGTCGCATTATATCCTTTGGAACATGTTTTTGAAATCCCATTTATTTAAATGGCAGCTTTGATTTGATTGCAGTGTGGATTTCTTCCCCTCCCCTGCTACTCCTCCACTATTGGTATTCCCTTATGGGACACAGGGGTTTGTCTTCCTGTTTTGGATGGTTTAGAGCCTGGGATAGCTCTTCCTGTATGATGATCTCGGTATATAAGTGTGCTCTCCTGAAATAAACTCCCTTCAAACTCACTTCCAGTTACTTGAATGGAATCAGATGTCTGCTTCCTCGAAGCGTTTTCTCCAAGTGGCACATATTTCTGGACGTGAGCTTATCGAGTGGTTTCCAGTTGGTACAGAATGTTCAACACTGAACTGCTTTCATGGGATAATTTTATTGTATTACTAGTTCATACTCATAGTACAGAGCAGGTTAACTTTCTATTTTCACACGGCTCGTTCTGTTAAATTTTTGCCAAAGTCTTTAGCATTTACAAAGGAAATTAATTGATTTTAATTTGGAAAAATCTGTGTTTAAAGACAATTAAGTGTTTTTTTTTAAATATCTGATAAATATTTGTTTTCTCTTTGCATTTTCCAGGTGTCCTTGGTGGGTTTCTTGTTTTTATTAGGATTGTACATTTCCTCCTTAGCTTCCTGCATGGGAGGTTTGTATGGAGCACCCCGAATCCTTCAGTGCATTGCCCAGGAAAAAGTGATACCGACCCTTTCCTTTCTTGGACATGGGGTTAGTAATCAGTGATGATGTAGAATTAGCTATGGGTTCTATAACAAACAAATGTTAATGATGCATGGAAACAATGAATCTGCTGTCAATAGATTGTCCTGGCTGATGTACAGTAATTAAATACCAGGAGAGGAGGGGGGTCATGGTTTTTCCCCAGTGGGGATCAGCAGGTGAGATATACCTATCTCATAGAACTGGAAGGTACCCTGAAAGGAAACCATTCAAATATTTGCTTTGTAAAGAAATACAGAGTTATGGGAGAAGTCTCTCTGTCTGAGTCCAGGTCCTCCTCATCTACCTATTTGATTACTATAAACTCCTCCTCTAATCTCTGCTTTCACCAGCACTCATATTGCCCCCTCTTCCCTGCCTGTTGCTCTGTTCATGTCACCTGCTCTTTGAACCCCCTCCATTGACTCCCCCTCCTTCATGGCAGGAAGTTCAAGCTTCTCGTCCTTGCCTTCAAGGACCCATATAACTGCCCCTTCTGACTTTGTCTTTGATTGTATGCCCCACCCCACCCCCTCGGTTCCACCATTGATGTCTTCCTCAGTACCCCAGTCCACTTCTCTCACATCAGTCTCTTTCGTTTCTTCCAGACAGAACCCTATTCATGGAAAACCCTTCGTGAGCTGGTCTGCAAGGCCTCTATCCTCTCGTTATTCAAGTCCCTCCATAGGACCCATTTCTTTTATGATGCCCACAATAAATTAGCCAGTTAATAAAAAAAATGAGTGGCTAATTTATGTCTTAATATATTAACCCGCTACCACCACCTTTACTACTTCAAGCTGCCATGTAGATTTCGCACACGTTCTTGAGTCCCAATCAAGGCAATGGGGCTTAAGCATATGCTTATGTGCTTTGCTGAATCCGAGCCTTTATACTCTGTCCTTCCTCCATAACTCTTCCCTGCTATCTTTTCGTCTCCCTTGATTTCATCATGTTTGAAATTAGGCCCAGTTCTGCTAGTGGCAGATTCACGGCCTTAGTATGTAAGCATCAGAGGGCAGGGATCACTTCTTATTTATATTGTGAGGTGCCTAACTCATTTTGGACTCTGTAAAACTAATGAATAATAAAAGGATAGACGGATACATTTTAAAGAAGGTCAGTTTGGGGGACTACAAATCTTAAATGCTCTTTTAAGCTAAGCTTTGGTTTGAACACTGACTAAGGCTTGTTTCTGCTGCCATTACTCATGTACATAGCCTTATACACCTGGGTAGACCTGTTTACTTCAACTGGGCTCACATGAATAAGGGTTGCAGGATTGGACCATAAATTCAAACCAAATCCTTCTTTTCTGACTCTCTTTTTTTTTCTAGATGAAGGGAAAAAACTGCCTCTCTCAAAGCAACCCTGTAATAGCAAACCAGTTTGGAAAAATCTCATGAGAGCAATTTTTCACATGTGCAAGGCCTTGTAAATAAACTGAGGAAAAATTACTTTAAAATCAGTTTTTAAGTGTATCCATTTTGTGTGCACTGTTTCTCGAATATTCCTGTGGTTCTCTAAAATAAAAGTAATAATAATTAAAAAAAATAATCAAAGCATTGAAAGTAGTTAAGTGGCTTCTGTGGAAAGAGCCAAATTCTGCACTCAACTATTGTGGTGTCATTCATTGACTTTGACGCAATGGCGGCAAAGTTGATGCTAACATGGCATAGTTAGCTTCTGTTTTTTCATAACATTTCCTAATATGAACTCCTTTGTGCTGGCAAGGTACCAGAACAGGAAGTGCTTTGAAAAGAGGTTAGGAATTAAAGGAAAATCTCCTTCCTCCCTTCCTGTATCTGCTACCTTGAGAATTGACTGTTGATTTGGTACTCCTCGTTCTCTTTGCTGATACAGACTAACACGGCTACCACTCTGAAACCTGTTATGCGTGAGACACATTTCTCATATTGTTGGGAAAATGTGTAAGGTGCAGGATGTATTATCCTTTTCTATTAATAAATGAGTGTGGAGGAAATGGAAATAGTTTCCGTTTGAGCTGTGTGTTTATTAAAGAAGCACATACAATAGAGGACAATATAGGATGAAAAATATTTCAAGGTGGCATATTTTGTGTTACTGTTGGTATAACTGGACTGTACGTTCTAGACGCTATTGGCGGTACCTTTGTATGGTCAGTACTATGGTTTATATGGAAGCTGGTGAAAGTCTTAGTATTTTATATTTGAAAAGCATTTATTTTAATTTATTTCTTGTTTATCCAATCAGAGCTGAAAGATTGTATGAAAGGGTCAGTCATGATTGAAATGTTTTGCTTGTGGTACTAATAACCCCGTAGGTGGGAGATTGTCCAAGGCACAAATGTCATTTAGGCAGCTGGCTCCTGTTGGGAGTTAGGCACCTAGCTGCTATTTGAAAATGTTCCCTTGGGTTGCTAAAGCCACAAGAGGCTTAGAAATCTAATTTCCTTTTCACCATTTATGCTGCTGCTTTCATTTGTGCATTTCACTCAGCATGGGCAGTGACATTAGTCCTCATGGTCAAATAACTAGCCGCCTTCCCATACAGAGTGTCGTGTTTCCAATACGGTAGGTGAATGTTTAAATGCCTCCAAAAATCTCTTTACTTTAATTTAAAAAAAACACACAACATTTCAGTTCATAATTGATAGTAAATTAGAGCCAGAATAGTCCTATTAAATCATCTAATTCATCCCTCGGTGCAGGATTATTCTTGACAGTGTCTCATCCAATCCAGTTTTAAATGTCCCAAGTAATGGTCTTCCACCACTTCCTTAGGGATACTATTCCACAACCTAATAAATCTAGGCCATGATCCTGTAAAATATTGCTTCTTCTCATGCAGAGTCCTATCTTGCACTTTAGGATTTTGTCTTAGGCCTGGTCTATGCTTAGGGGGGTGGAGGGGGATCGATCTAAGTTACGCAACTTCAGCTATTTGAATAATGTAGCTGAAGTCGACATACTTAGATCGACTTACTGTGATGTCTTCACCATGGTGAGTCGACTGCTGCTGCTCCCCCATTGACTCTGCCTGCGCCTCTCGCCGAGCTGGAGTACAGGAGTCGACGGGAGAGTGCTCGGGGATCGATTTTATCACGTCTAGACTAGATGCGATAAATTGATCCCCGCTGGATTGATCGCTGCCCGCCAATCCGGCCGGTAGTGAAGACATACCCTTATACTCAGGCTAAGTTTTCCTTTTCTTAATGTCATCATCCCATTCTGCCTATTTATACCATTCTAATAATAATCCTTCTCCGGCATTAATATTTTCTCCTCACTGATAGTTATAAACTTCTATCATGGTGCCTTCTTGCCTTAGTGTTTTCCTACCCCAGGTGATGCTTTAGGCACTAATGTAAGGGTTTGGGTAGAGAAAAACATAAATTCCTCAAGAAGAATCTATTAGGTGCTGTAGGTTTACATCAGAGTCTCCAAGTTAATTAGTGTGGTTCTGCTTAGTAAAGTTGCTTTGTGAGTGTGTCTCACTGATTTCCAGATCACATTTACACATAAAAAGCGATATCTTTGTTTTAACTGCCAGCCCCACAAACTCACCCTAAGCTTGAAGGGCTTGTCTTCACTGCCGAGCTAGCATTGAATATAATTTGATCTCCAACTGAGAGTGGTGACGTGATTCTGACCATGTGTCACACTGACTGGTCAGTGTGGACAAGGACAAGACGTGTTCAGCGTTGTGTCTGCTAGTCATAGGTAAACCCTGATCCCAGTAGGATTTGCCCACCGCTTGACCTGGTCTGTGCTGGCCAGTCAGCATCATGTCAGCTAACTCGGCTGTTGAAAATCATGTTTAAGCATGAATTTCCCAGTGAAGACACAGCCTGAGAGTGGAGTGAGGTTCTTTATGTCTCACGCAGCATTACCCGTAAGAGAGGTTTTGCAGTCAGATTGTGCCCTCATTGGTGTCCCGTGAGCCTTACGTGGCTTTGCACAAGCATCTCAGAAGTACAGAAACATTGAGTGATGCGTCCAAGGCAACCAAAGGGCGTGTTAGACCTGGAGTTAAAGTTCAGGAGCTGCCAACTCCCAGTCCTTTATTTCAGCTTGACGCACTTCAGTCTGTGCCTCCTTTCCATCCTCCCGCTACCTCCACCCTGCCCCAAAGTAAAAGAATAAACAATACTTCTCGTGGTAGTCTGCCTTCCTGATCCTCGCCTGGCATCATTTGTTCCTCTTCCTGACACACACCCTTTAACATCCTTGACTGCTTAACCTCTCGTCTGCTCCTTTCCTCTTGGCCTTAAGGCAGTTGGGGCTTCTTTATAAAAAGAGGAGTAATGCTAAATGCGGAATCCGGTAATACTGTGGCTGCAGTTTGGCCTCATTTGAAGGCCAGGCCAGCAGCTTCTAATGTAAAATGGCACCTCTCCTCTGCCTCGCTGCCCCACAAGGCTTGCTTGGCTTAGCTGCCAATTGAAACCCTTTTCAGAGCTTTCCAGTATCCATATATGGCAAGCCTTTTGTTTGGCAACAATGTAGGTTCTTGCATGGACCTGAAATTAGAAATGCATGATTAATGATCATTAGCAATTTTCCTCTCCAAAGCCCCATCTAAACAATGTAAGAATCCTCCCAATGCTCTGTGAGTTTTAGCACATTGCTTTATTACTCTACTTAACGGATGGGAAAACTGAGATGCTGAGTGAAGTTAAGTGACCTTCCCAAGGCCACACAGCAAGTCAGTGGCAGAAGTCAGATTTGTGTTTGTTAGTTCCTGGCTCCTGGTCCCTCACTTAAGCCACTAGACTCTGATGCTTCTGTTCATATATGTATATATTCCCTTATTTCATGACCAGTGAGATGTCCATCAAAATATTGCCTAGATGTTGATGGTCCTCTATCAGTGTGAACAGAGAGGGCAGTCTTCACTTTTGGGTTGGTGGAGTATGCAAATATATATTTAAATATGTTTGTTTGGTTTACAAAATAGAAAGGGCGCAACAAGACACCAGTGGCTGCGATTTGCTTAACGAGTCTCATCACCATGGCTTTCGTCTTCGTTGGCCAAGTGAACATCCTTGCTCCTATAGTCACCATAAACTTCATGCTGACATACATTGCTGTGGACTACTCTTATTTCTCAGTCTCTATGAGTTATATCCTACAGCAGAAACCCAAAAGGACACAGAGGGAGGAATCTAGGGTTGTCAACTCTTCCCAGCCTTTAACCTTTGAGAAAACTTCCCGTTATGGATCAGATGGAATAATTCAAAGCAGATCAGATGGCACCTTGTTAGAATTCACAAAAGACATGGACCAGCTTTTTAAGCCTCTTAATAAAGATCCAGAGACTTGTAAAGAGAAAGAAGAGAGAGACAAGAATTTAAACCAAAAGGTCAAACAGAGAAAGATAAAGAAGCCAGCCAAGCAAACATTACAAGACAGCTTTCTCTTGGATCTTGATCATAATATTGCCCCCGCCCCTTACTGTTGCACCAAAACATCAGAGCCTAGTGATGAAAGTCTGCAGAGTTTTGCTGAACAGAGTCATCAGAGTGAAAGAAATCTGTGTTTATCATCAACTGTGGACACTGAGCAAAAACGTGACCATGAGCTAATGGAATATGGAGAACAACTTTTTAATGAGCTGCAGAATCCTCCCAATCAGAAAGTGGAAGGTAAAGAGCACAAGAGCAGAGATAGACATTTGTGTTTTCATGGGGGGATGCTTAATAATCTTTGTCCTGCTGGCACTTTTCTGTAGGCAGGCTAGAGACTAATTTTATATGATGCTGTCATTCTGTGATTCATGGCAATAATATCTTTTTTTTTATAGGTGAGGGTAGAGTTCATCATAATGAGTCACAGGAGAGGTTCCAATCTAATTTGCCAGTGAAAGATTAATTGCTGGAGAACAGGCAAAATTATGTGGGAATGTTCACTGTCTATAGCATGCTGCTGCTTATTCTGCAAATGCATTCTTAATGCTGTACATTAAAAGATTTCTGAGCATACTATGGCATTTGTTTTCATCTTGATATTGGGGGGAGGAGGCTTGTGAATGAAATTATCCCCATGGTGTGCAAGAAGACTATGAGTAATTCGTCACATCATCATCACTGCATCTAAGAATCTGAATTAATTTATATTGTAGATCTGGATACTTAATGCTTTGAATTTGTAGAGTTTTTCATCAGAGAATCTTAGGGTTTGTCTGTGCAAACATTTAGTTCACAGCAAGCTGAGTGTGAATCTAGCCCACACTAGGCTGTTAGGGACTAACTGTATGTGTGGGTCCTAATGACCTGCATTACGTTTGTTTATGTGCTTTGATCTAGTCCTATTTCAAAGAACACTAGATCAGTGCTCACTAATGAACTGTTAATGTGCATCAGCAGGTTCCATGTGGACAGTTAGTATGGGCAGGCTAGTGCAGGGTACAGTCATACCCCTGCTTGCCGCAAGCTAATTGTTCGTGTAGACAAGCCCTTAGTGTTCTACAAGCATTGATTAATTAAGCTTCACAAAACCCTGTGAGGTTTTATTATTATATCCTCCATATGAGGAAAGTGAGGCACAAAGAGGGAATGACTTGCCCAAGGTAATACAAAGAATCAGTAGCAGAACTGGGAATAGAACCCCAGACTCCCTGTCTCCTGCACTAAATGCTAGACAACACTGCCGCTCTACAACCAGTGCTAAACCTGGCTAAGCCTTGTCATGCAAGTTGGAAGCCTGAAATTATATCTTGTTTTCATGTAACTTGATGTAGATAGAGGACAAAGACCCTAACCAAGGGGTAACCTGGCTGCTTCCTAGGATGTAGCTCTACTTCATCACCTGTGTTGGTTTTGTAATGCTTCTGTTTTCTTTTTCTTTCTATAGATACAAATGTAAAGCAACAAAATCAAGAACTAGAAATTCAGAGAATGCCAGTTTCCTTCTACGCCAGATTCTGCAATCACTGGGTTTCCCTTGTTGGTGTAAGTCACTTTCTTTTACTTTGCGCATCGCTTTAGGATGGTAGAAAAGTAAAAATAAATAAATAATAAATCACAATCAATGCAGTTAAATATATTGGCAAGGGGGTTTTCATTTCCAGTATCCCAAATCATTATGTGGTTGGTTAATCGTAGAGCTCAGATACACAGGGCTGAATGAAAAGCTTTAGGGCTTAGCTGTGACTTTGCCATGAGCCCTGTGTGTGTGGCAGTGCATTGCTTGGCTGCCGCAGGTATAGCCCAGGAAGGAGGTTATGACTCAGTGTCGCAATCTGCCTTCCAATCCCCAACCTCCCCAGTGCATTGGGGGCAAGTACCCTGCATCTGCACGCTACCTGGTGCACTTGTGCTGCCCTATGCATTGGGAGGGGGGCGCAGAGCCAAGGGTCTATCCATTCTCGCTCCGCCCAATCACTGCCCACCTGGGCCAGTGGGAAAGGGCTTAGTGACTCTGCAGAGGATGCTTTCACCTACCACAAAATGCAAATAGTGGGCGTATGCCGTCTTATTCCCTTTCATGTGTGAGCAGGCCAGACCAGGATCTCACTAAAAGTCAACATGGGACAGAAGTGGTTGATCTTATTTAAATAGTGTGGGAACTCCATAATTTTAGAGTCCCAACCTAGGATCTGACTTCCTGCTTCCAATCCATATTTAGGAAGAAAGGGATACATTCTGCTCTTAGTCTTGCTGATGTAAATCCAGAGTTACTCTGGATTTAGGTGGTGTAACCCAGAGTAGAATGTAGCCCATAGTAGTTAGAGACTGGGGTCTAAGGAGCAAGACGAAATGTAGGCCGATGGCAAAATAAGCAAAACAAGACTATGAATGAGACAGTGTAAAATCAGCTTGAAACGTCGTTGGAAGCCCAGGCTGTGATTTGCGAATGAGATGAATATGGCTGTGATATCTTGCACCAATGATTAACCTCACTGCAGCATTTTGAGGCAACTGCACTTTTCTCAAAGTGGTTTTTGAGAGACCAGCAGTTGTGAAGTTACAGGAATCAGTCGGTAAGACCTGGTTGATCACACTGGCTGGGTGTGCACATTTCTATGGGTCCTTTTCGTAGATGGCAGAAGAATGCCATCTTTGCTACTTCGTTAAAATGAGATTCCACAATTAGCCAATTGGGGGTCCATTGTTTTGCTCAAATTTCTGGCAACAGGTGAGGAATCCGTGTGCTGCCTATGTCACATTCATCCACTTGCCTTCCTGCCATTGAGGGTGCTATTCAGTCTAGGGGTCCTTCTGGACGCTTCACTACCTGTAAAGTTCAGTCCTACTGAAAGTGACATAGGCATATATGATGGTGTATATCATAGTAATACCTAATGCGAACAAAAATTGTGGAAAGTTTATTAAACCTCATGCTTCAGGACTTAAGTTAATCTCTAGTTATTACAGATCAGGGTGAAACCTTCATGGGGGGCACATTACCCCACATCTGCCTATGGTGAGGTTCCCACCCTTCCTTTGAAGCATCTGGTGCTGGCCACTGTCAGAGACAGGATACTGGGCTTCGGGTCTGATCCAGTCTGGCAATTCCTATGTGTTGTGGTATAAAGGTTTTAGAAGCGCTAATGTTGGGTGATCGGCACAGTTTACTCAGGGTTTTGCCACTCAGAAGTGAAGTGTCTAATCCAGACTTGTGCTGCTAGAATGTGAATACCACATGCATTCTGTATGTGCCACCTACGTATCAGAAAACTATTTTAGGAATGTTTGCATTTTGAGTGGGACTATCTTTTATCCTTCCACCTGTAAAGCCCAGGTGCCTTACTTAGCATGAATCCCACTGTACAGGGCTCACTGCACATCATCAAAATATCTGACAATGACCTAAAAAGGCCGGTATCTCGGGGCCTTTTCAGACCAGAAAGAACATGACTAGTTCCATTGGGAATCTCCCCCTTATCATTGGTGTGAAGCTCCCCTTTCTAGCCGTGCAGTGTAGTCAGATGTCAGCTTAGAAGCCATGCCATTTTTATGTATCAAAGAACCGTTACTGCATAGAATTTTGCTTTCCCCAGACCTAGGGCAAGAGTAATTTTGGAGGGAAATCCCACCTTTGGGGAAGGAGGGGAAACATTTCTCTTAAAAAATCGCAGGTGTCTGAAGCAGTTGAAGGATTTGGAACATTAAAATAAGTCTTGGGGAGATGGATTGGAGCAGATGGCAGGAAAGGTGGTCAGAGGTACATGATAAATGAAGTTATCACTTGGCTTTGCACTTTATCACATGGATATTGTCTCCACATACGTGATTTCATGTATATGTATAGTGAGTGCAGTTAAACAACATACAGCGCACCTATTAAATTACCCACTATCTTTAGCTTGGCTTTGGCAACCACATTTCAAACCACATTGCTTAGTAGCTCATCTGCTCATCAAATGCTAACTGCCAGAGAAAGGCCCTGCTGAACTGTGATGAGATGGGCGGGATGAATGTAAGGTGTCTTTTCCTGAGTGGATGAAATCTTCTAAGCAGTTGCAAGCTAACATCTACATTTTGGATCAGTAAACAGCGTGGTTCCCAAATACTGAGCTCTTATATCACGACTGCGGTTAACACCTCACATAAGCATGGGGGAATTCTTACATTTGTGTAAAGAGATGATTCTGACATTGTTATTAAAGTAGACTTGGCTTCTGTGGAATGATTTGGCTTGGAAAGAGACCATGGTGGATAACTGGGGCTGGGGTAGGTACACAGTGATTTAAAAGACTTGATATGGAAGCTTAATAATATATGTGCACATCTATAAATATACTTGTTGATCCCTTGCCTCTGTCTGCCCCACTCCCCTGCCTGCTCAGCTCTGGCAGTAATGCCAGCCTTGACTTGCTTAACTGTTTCTCCTACAAGCATCTCCATGCTTTCCCCCAGACATGGAACATGCTTCCTGAGCTGGCATGCAAAGACACTACTCTGACCCCCATTCAGACACCTCCTGACAACGCACGTTTACCCTGACACCTATGAGACTCTATGGATGGTGCGCCTGAGGATAACAGGGGGATACTCTGTATGGATACATTTTTCAAAAGTGCCTACGTCCCTTTCTGAAAGAGGTCTAGGCCCATACTCTCAAAGGCACCTAATTGAAATCAATGGGAGTTAGGCACCTTAATCCCTTTCAGGATCTGGGCCTTGGTCACTTAGGCACAATGGGACTCAGGCTCCTAAGTCACTTTTGAAAATGAAACTTAGACGCTTTTGAAATTATATCCTGTATTTTTAAATTGGTAATACAGAGTTTGATAATACAAAGGGTTGACTAAGCAGTCACCTTGACCACTTTACTTCTAGGTTGAGTCCCTTCTCATTTCCCTTCTCCTGTCTATCGTATCTTTCTGTTTTTTTCTGTGTAAGCTCTTTGGGGCAGGGCCATGCCTCCTGTTATACTGGTACAGCATCTTGCACATAGGCGGTGCTACCGGAAGCAAATAAGAAAATAGTAATAATGATGATTATGTTGTAAGGCAGCTGCATCATAGAGCTCTCTCATCATTATAGTAATGACCTTTGGGCGAAATTCTGCTGCATGTTGAAAGGTGGCAAATCTCAACCCGTCTATATGATGGGTGAAAAATTTGGGAAATGTTCATCCAAATTTGCGAAAAACAAGCAAAAAGTCACAAAGGAATCAGGTTTATGGCCTTATCTGAAGCCCATTGAAATTCTGCTGACTTTGATGGGTCTAGCGCATTTCCATTTTGTTTGGGTTGGGAGCCACAGAGAAGTCTATCTTCGCTCTCTGTATATCACCCAGCCATGCTCTGTGGCAGCTCTCTCCCCACTCCTGTACAGAGGAGAGATAGGCCAGAGGACCAGTAGGGTACGGCCGGGAGATCTATGATTATCCAGAGCTACTGGTTAAAACTCCAGAGGAGGCACTGGGGGTGCAGAACGTAGGTTTTCGGTAGGATATAAAATGGGGGTGGTTTGGTGTACAGGGTTTGGCAATGCTGGTGAAGGTGGAGTTTCTGATGTTCAAATGACACCTTGAAAGCTCCAGTGCTGTCATATTCAATAAAAATACTGGATTCTCATAGGTACAGGCTGCTTTTTATTTGGCTTCATCAAAGGCATTGGCCTGTTTTCATCTTGAAGAATAAACTCCTGCTCTGGGCAACCCCTCTGTATGGCTGGTAATACTGCCCCAGGGTCCAGAGTATTGCCAGGTCTTGCACAAGATCAGAAAAATGGCAGAAAACATCCTCTGGATTTTGCAGGAAATATTTATTAGCGTAACAGTGAAATACAATCATGCTCTGTGTAGTAATCCTGAACACTGCATTTTCAACAGGCAATCGGATCGCTTGTAATCATGTTTGTCATTCAATGGATCTACACTCTCATTAATTTGAGTGTAGCAATTATTCTATATTTCTACATTGGCCAAATGAGTCCTGGACTACCCCCTGGTGAGTATTTTTAATCCGTGGCATTAAATCATCTTAAATACCTATTACATTTTAATTGGAGTTAATTTGAAATTAAGGCATTTTCATTTAACATGTGAGTTACACATTACAAATGGCAGATTTTGTTTCCTTGCTAGTTTGTTGTAAAATTTGATAATTGACTCTTTAAACATAGTTATATATTTGTCTCTGGCTACAATTAGCATTACCAGATTAATTTTTGGTTCTGATGAGTTTAAACATCTCTAAAAGTTAATAAACTGTTTTGCTATGCTATAAAATAAATTAGAAAGAGCAATTACTATAAGTAAAAGCACTGGTATTAAGAGTTAATAGGAATTGCAGATATTAAATGTATTACATCAATGGCTAATCTATAAATACACTTTAATAAACCTAATTAGTCAATATAAATCTACCTGAGAAAACTGCTGTGAAAATTGGAATTACAATAAGCATCTCATTAAATCTCAGTGTTTGTAATGGCAAAACAAGAGGGCCTTTTGATTCTGAATTAAACTGGTTGAATATGTGAGGAACATAATCTGATACTCTTAAGCAAAAGGGCATTGAAAAGGTCTATGCATGTGATTGGTTTATACTGTACAGGTTCAAAATTAAATATACTAAAGTAAGTTCAGAAAGCAAGCTACCGTAGCCTACACTTCCTTGGTATATATGTGGTGGGGATCAATGTGTTGACCTCTGTGTGTGCATGTGTGGGAGGGCGGGTGCACAAAATTTTGGAGGAGAAAAATCAATGGGATTTGAGTTCCTAAATCACTCACATGCTTTTGAAAATATCCTCTTTTGATAATTTAGACTTGAGGTTGCTAGATTGCAGATCCCATGAACGCGAATTGTAAGAAACGTAGAAATAAGCAGTTAAGTTGTTGAATGTCCCATCTACCCTCTACACATCAGTTCCCCATTTTCAGCCGCAATTTATCTCCGATATGGAATATTGGGGCAGAGTAAAGGTTATTAGGAGTACCTTAACTCTATCTTTCCATATTTTCCAACATATTATTTGAAAGATTTACCTTAACGTAAAATGTCCTAGCTTTTCAATCTTTGTTTTTTATACAATTTGAACATGCTTTTGAGTTTTCTCCCCCTTAAATGATCACTACATTTCGTCACTACCTATACCAGTAGAGGAGGCAATGTTGCCTAGTGGCTAGAACACTGGCCTGGCACTCAGGAGTCCTGGGTTCTATACCCAACTCTGCCTAGGTGATCTCAGGCAAGTCACTTCACTTTTCTGTGTCTATTTTCCCCATCTGTAAATGGGGATAGTGATACACACTCCTTTGTAAAGTGCTTTGAGATCTACTGGAGAAAATATAGGGGATATTGTTATTACAGTTTAATAAAGCTTATGTCTAGGAATAATCAATGGTTCTCTTCAGGTTACATTCTTGAGAATCTTTAAAAGCTTTCATGTATGGGAAAAAATGAAACACATTCTCACAGTTATTAAACCTGTAACCTTTTGTGTAAGTAGGGCTAATAACAATATGCACATTTGTTTGAGATTTTATTCCAAGTCTAGATCATGTAAAGCTATTATGAGAGAATTAGCAGCATGGTGACTTTTCATGTGTTTTCCCTCTGCAGGGGCAGCAGCTAACTTCAGTTTTCTCAGCTGGATTAAGTTAGGTTTGGTCAGCTCATGCAGGTTGGTACTAATCACTTGGTGGTGACATAAGTAATGCTCACGCTTAACAATAAACAATTGACATTGTGAAAAAATGTGGCGGCGTGTTGCAGAATTGTTACACACCTCTTTTGGTGTATTGGAGTTCCTTGATATAACTGATATCATCTTGTATTTAGAGTGCTGATATGGCTAGAGAAAGTGACTACGTAAAACTATTTACTACTTAAATCAATAGACCTGCCCCCTTTTTATATTCAGCGTTGCATGTGCTTACTTTACTGGCAAAAATAAATATTTACTTCTATTTACGTGAAGGTGCACTAGGGAACCTTTAGTGCACCGCAGCAGAGGCTGCACAGACCAATTACTCTTTAGAAATCAGAATGCCATAGAGTGAATCACCCCACTGCGTAGACAAGCCCTGTATGGGCTAGATGGCAATATTCTAATCCAGAATTTGGATGGGAATGCTAGCGAGGATACTGACTAGTGTCAATTCCTGGAGGAAAGCAGAGGTCGGGTTCCAGGTTCCACACAGCTTGCTATTCAGAAGAGATGATGATGACTGTTTCTTGTTGTATTTTAGTATAACACCATTGGTGCGCATGGTGTTTTTTAGATATTTATTTATTTATTACCTAAAGACCTCAAGCAAGATCGGGGCCGCATTGTGCTAAGTATCTGTGCATAGCGATCAACACTTCCTGTCCCAAAATGTTTACAGTCTAAATAGACGAAGGGTGGGAGGGAGATGGGAGTGAAGTGACTTGCCAAGATTCCCCAGCAGGTCAGTGGCAGAGCAAGGAATAGAGCCCAGACATCCTGACTCCTAGCCCAGGGGCCTCTCCAATAGACAATCTGCCTCCCCTATATAAAAGAAGACAAGGGAGCTGCCTTGAAGACTTTTTTCAAAGGTGCCAGTCCTGCAAACCCATAATCGTGTGTATAACTTTACTCCTGTGGCCATTGGGACTACTCCCAGGAGTAAAGTTTCGTACCTTCATTAGTGTTAGCAGGATCAGAACCTGAGTTAGACAAAATACAGGCAAAGGAGGGGGAATGGCCTTGAATTAAGCTTTCTACGTGTCTTATTAGGTCCAGGGGTTTCTCCCTTTCTCTTTTCACATTGTTCGTTTGTATTATGATGTGAGTGAAAGAGAAGAGTTATGAGGTGAGGCATGAGAACAGGGTGGATGGATGGGTTCATGCTAAAAGGCTAGTCAGAATTAGTCATTGCGTAGTGAGTCAGACCCAACAAGAGGATCTGTGTCCTGTACACTGTCCATCCAGTTCCCCCTAGGTATATGCACATTAATTATTTGCTTTATATACACACATTGCAAAGGTAGAGAATGATTCTCCTCTCCTGACACCTCTGTGTATTTTTTATTCTCACTTCAAATCTCTGTGGACCATTCCATACCCAACTCCTGTAATAGAGAGCTGCAGTGCAGTGGATGAGCAATCCACCATGTGGGCGTAAAAAGAGAAATGTTCCCCCTGTAATGAGCCAGTTCCACACCTTTGGGTAGATGTGTCACTATTACCGGAGGTTCTTATACTGCAGCTTGGCAGCTTGATAGAGTCCTTGGTGCCTTTTGTCAGTAGTATTGATCGGTCGAGACACAGCTAGAAAGGATCCAGTGTAAGGCTGGCAGCAGTCCAAGTTAGAAGTTGATCTTGTTTATCTCTTGTCACAAGATGAAATCTCTCTAATTTAGACAGCTGGTAGGGTAGCCTTATAATAATGCCTGCAGTCAATTCCCAGCACAGCTTTTAAAAAAAAATTTAAAGCACACCCCTGATGCTGTTTTATATCCACAATATCACACAGAAATAAATTGTAGGTGGTTTGGCTTCAGATTTATTTTTACAAATTGCAAAGCAAGGTGGGAAAGGACATTTTAACGAGACTGAGGGCCCAATCTGGGAAGATGCTGAATGAACTTTAAAGGCAGCTGAGGGCTCTTTGCACAATCAGGTTACTTATTCAAATATTATATATGGATGTAACAGTGTCACCAGCTTTCCAATTATATTGTGAGTCATGTGAATTTTGATGTGTTTCTCAAACCCCAGCTCCTGGAATCAAGAGATGCCATGAAAATCTCAGCTTACTTTTTTTTTTGTTAAATGAAAGTTTCTAGACCTCATGGATGCAGAGAAAAGCTTGAAATCATGAAGAGTGTGCATCCTAAGGAGTCAGAAACCAGAGGCAACAATAAAGAACCTAAAATTTTTAAAAATCTCAAGACTTTTAAGCCAATCTCATGATTTTTTTCATCCCGATTCATGATTTTTGAATCCTTGAGATTGACAATACTGAGTTGCCTAAATTTAGGCCCCTAAATTTGAAAAAGTTCTCTTGAATACAGTAGACTATATTCTGTAGACAGAGAGCTCACTAAAAATCTTACTGTAGAATAAAGTTACATTGACTGACCTTTACCATTACGAGCAGGATGACTAGAAGTAGATCCTTCTCACTTTTCTGCAACCACATTGCCTGTAAACTTTGGAAAAGGGTTGGTAAGATATATGACTATCCTTTTTATTTGTTAGCAGCCACAAAGTGCAACTGTAATTGAAGCAAATTCTGCCTCACTTTATGTGGCTGAAGAACTTTTTGGAGCAACTGGACAGCAACCAAGGAGAGGAGGGATATTTTTGTAAGCAAGGTTACTATTTATTTCTCGTAGAGGAAAATGTTCTCTGAGTTCTGCAACTCACATAGCCACCAAGAAAAGTTTTTAGTGTCTTTTTTCTAAGTCTTTGTGCATCAGAGGTTCGATTTGTTTTGTTTACATAGTTCAAAGCACAGCTGCTGATAGATTGGGAAACAATGGGACATCTGAAGGTTGTGTGTTTGTCTGTTTTCAGGAGAAGGCCATCCCCAGAGGAGCAGATTGTTGTTACACCATCCTTTGCAACAGTTGGCATGGAGACCACTCAGCTCACTGAAGAGAATGCAGATTTTGCCTCTCGAGACCGCTACCACCATTCCTCTATTATCAGAAGAGAAGAATTTGTCAATCAGTTTCAGTAAAAAACAAAAACGGATCCGGCTGTTCACTCCAGCAGTCGCTTAACACTAATCGCTGTTGTGGCACCTGGTAAAAATACTTGAACAATGTGACTATATTTTTTTAATGCTTCCACTGTTTGGGGTTGTGTCTTTTTATTTTATTTTTTTACAAAGGACAAAGTTTGCAATTTTAACTAGGATTCCATATCCTATCCAGTTTAGCAAAACAAATTAAAGGACTATAGTAAAGTGATCAGTAACTGAGGACAATAGCATTAGAAATCTCAAGAATTCAAATACTGTACAAACTAAATATTACAAAAACTATAAGTGCTTGAAGAATGCAATTTGAAACTTCCATGGACTGACTATGGAGGCAGTGTGATCTTTTGGTTAGAGCAGCAAGCTGAGAACTAGGACTCCTGGGTTCTCTTCTCAGCCCTGCCACTGATTTGGTGCAAACTTAGTCTAGTCACTTTACCTCTTTATGCCCCAGTTTTCCTGCCTGTAAAATAATATTTTTCTACCTCACAGGGGTGATGTGAGTTTTAATTAATTGGTGCTCATAAAGTGCTTTAAGGCATTTAGATGAAAGGCCGAAATGGTGAAGGCGAGAGGATTATGAAGTGTGTTCAAAATTGGAATCAAATCCGTTCATTTAAATTTATGAACTCTTCTGTATCGTCATACTGTGAAATTATGCTTTATCAGCACTAAATAGCTATTTTCAACATCATTTCAGAAAGGAGGATTGGGAGAGGCTGAATCTTGAAACATAGGCGATAATCTGGGGACCCTCTTTCTGAAGGTCTACAGTGTTTCCAAATACAACATGTCCCAGTTAAAATAATAATTTATATAAATGAATAAAAAGTACCTATTAGGATATATGTGGCCACACCCTTACTTCAATCAGAAGAAGAAATGTATCACTTGTATTTAGTCCTTCAGATAGGAAACAATGCAGGCAAAGCTCCTGCTGAGGTCTGAAATGAAGGAGCAGGCCTCAGGAGTATGTAGTAAAATAGTAGTGAGCACTGCAAAATAAGTCTGGGCATTTAAAATGTATTTAAAAAGGGAGTGATAATTAATTTCCTTTAATCTTTGAGTCTTTCAATTTTTTAGTGTTCAGTGCGATAATAACCAGATCTCTGCATCTGCTACAGAAAAAGCTCTGAATTCCTGCTAGCTTTGGGACCAATGCTACTAGAAGGGGCTGAAGGCCCTTGACTCCCACTGTACTTGGTGGGAGCTGAAGGCATTCACCAGCACCTCACAGGGTCAGCCCATTTGAGCGCTGTTTCTACCATGTGATATTTTCCTGCAGGTGGAAGGAAACCAGCTTTACCAATGAAATCATGAATAAAGTAATTCTGGGATGCTACTGAAAGTTTGCTCCGCATTTTAATTTTCTGCTTTGGTCACAATTCAGCATTCCTTAAATGATCGCTCTTGTGAAAGTTAAAGGGATGCTGTCAAATTAACTCAGCCTGAAGGTTGACCCACCCCAAGCTGTTTCATGTTAGAAACATTCATTTCAGGATTCCTTAGTTACGTTTCTTGAAAACAACAACAACAACAACAACAACTGATAGAAATACATAGAGATGGTCCTGAGCTCTGTTCTGATCTAGATTTGATCTTCCCCAAATATCAAGAAGAGTTGGATCTGATATTCTGGTTTTGCTCTGTACTCTAGATAAAAAAGTTTGGATGTTGATCCATACTTCCCTTAAGTTCAGTGGGATTCTGAGCCAGTGTACATCCACCTCTTAAACTAAAGCCGAATGTTTTTCCTAATGTAGGACTTAATCTTAAACCCACGGACCTCCATGTGAGTCTTGCCATTGACTTAAATGGTGCAGGATTGGACCTTCTAAATGGACTTGTGGTGGTACAGGATGCTCAGAGATAGTGAACCTGTATAGATTTATCTGTGAAGACACTTCAGGTGCTTGAAAAGATCAGTTCAAAGCAGAAACCTATTAGCAGAATCCATCAATAAGGGGCAATTTTGATTAAATGTTAAGGTCAAATTAACCATAGTATGACCTTGTAAACTGTGTTTAATGTAGTTCTGCAATCGTCAACCTTTTCTTCATGCTGATTTGGGCTCTCAAACAACCTGGCACATGCTGTATTTGTTCCTTTTACAGTATGATACATAGCCATAGTTCTATACTAAGGGCCATATATTGCAAAATTTCATGCACTTAAAACTTAGCAGCATCTAAATATGCTGCTGCTCATTCCATCTCAGGATGCTCATTCAGCCCCCCATTTTTCTGAAATAAGGCGTTTAAATAAGAGAAAAGCACATAGCACAGCATGGTATGAGAGATGGTTAGAAAGTCTTTGTTTTACATTTTCTTTCTTAGGTCCTAAACAGTTTAATGCCCTCTTTGATATCAGAGACAGCAAACAGAAGCAAAATATCTAAGGGGAAAAAAATGTCCCTTTACTACCCATATCTTGTTTGGGAAATGTGTTAATTAAAACCAGATGACTGGTTTTGGTGTGGAATGTTTAAATATCAGACACCACAGTTCGTTCAGTTATCCGTCAGACGTAACAATGTGAAATACAAACAATAGTTTCTAGCTTTGTGCAATGAGGTTTTGATTGTGCACCATTCATGTTGTTTTATCAATGTCCGTCTGTCAGAAAAACCAGAACAAACATCAAAACACATTTTACCTCTCTCAAAAACTCTCATTCCATCTTAATGTTCTCTGACACGACTTTGTGCTGCTTGCCCTGTAACAATACTGTCAGTTATACTGGGCTTTAATGTGGGAAATTCAGTCCTGTGCAGAGGCCTAGCACAAGGCCATAAGCACCACTTAAAGAATATTTTGGGGGCTCTGAAAGTGGACTTCAGCACTGCACAGGGTTTTGTTGGCCTTCTGCACAACAGTGAATTTCACCCTAATATGATTAGACAAATGCATCAGGATTAGCATGTCCATAGTTTTGCTCTGGCAATAATATGGCGTTGCTGTTGCAGCGTAACTTCCCTCAGGAAGGATGGCACTTGTTGCATTAGATGGAGTATGAAGTGAAATACATGGTTTCTTGTACTTGTGTGCTAGTGAAATAATCCATCTCTCTTACAAATGGGCACAATGCTATGCTGTCACAGCAACATGAGTGTAAGACATCACACGCACACCCTGAGTGTGCACTGAACACGGGAGATCACATTACAGCGAAAGTCTATTTTAACCATGTATTGTCGGGCTAAAGGGATAGGCTGCTCCTGCTCTTGGAAGGGTTAAATATTAAACTTTAATAATTGCCTCCATGACGGAAGAAGAGCTTTTTATCATTGCTGAATAGAGTTGAAAATAGCTCTGATGGTGCAGAGAGAGTTACCTGAGTAAGTAGATAGGGGGATGGAAGATGGCAGCTCTCCGTGGCATTGTCTCCTTGGGCCAGATCCACAACGGGACTTAGGTACCTAAACCCCAGACTTAAGCACCTCAGTCCCAGTTACCCCATTGAAAACCAGTCAGAGCAGAACGAGGCCCATTGAATAATTAAATATGTTCTAGAGCGACAACATGCTCAAAGAGCCAGCTGTGTTTCGGGACAAGATTGAGATGGACTGGCAGAGCTGCCAATTCTAGGTAACGTTCTCAGTCTCTCTCTTTCATGAGCACCAAATGAGCAGAAGGAAGAAGCAAAAACTCTTGATGTGAATTGAGCAATGCTACAAGTTAACAAAACAAATGTTTGTAAGATTATCTTGTGACTTGTGCTCCTCTTCCAAAAACATCTTGATTCCTCTGACGTTAGAGAAACCTGCATGGGCGTGAAATATTTTTTCTTGCCCTTTTCAGGAAGGAAGAGTGTGGGTGGGAATTCGTTACTATTCCCCACTCTACAGCAACCTATCACCAGGTTAGTAACTTCCCTTGAGCAGAGTAACTCTAGACTCTGTGGATTGCATGAAGATATAATTTACCTTAAGATCAGTTCAGAGAATAGCTCTGAGAGGTATCTGTGCTAGCTACTCCCAGACAAGTACCCTTTGGTTACTATCACTAAGAAAATGTCCTGCTATTTCTGCTTCAAATACTTCATATACTTGGACCCTCATATACTTCAGCTATCACCATAACTATTTTGCTTTGACTCCACAGATTTATTGATAACAAGCTTTTTTTTAAGAAGAAAGCTGTGAAATAAACACGATTTGTAAAAGGTCATTCAGCCTAGGAAAGAATTATTTAAATAAATGTACAGATCTCAAGAAGAATTCTGGTTTATTGTTAATACTGTAATGTACATTTGGTGGGTTGTGGTTGGGTACGTTTTCTACACTGCTCTTTCCAATGCGATTATCCTGCTAGCAAAACAGGCCCAAAGTGTTGTGAAGCAGCCATTTAAATGTTTTACTATTTATTTGCGTTACAGTAGGATTTAGAGGCCCCAACTGAGACTCGGACCCCTTTGTGCTGGGTGCTACACAACCATGTAGCAAGAGACAATCCCTGATCTGAAATGCTTGCAATATAAGTAGTCAAGAGCAATAGCAGGCAGGAGCAGTCTAATAGCCAGGGAACTGAGATACTATGAGAATAAGGGGCTAGGGGTCTGTGGCCCGCAATGTGCAGGAGGCCAAACTAGATGATCATGAATGGTCCCTTCTGGCCTTAAAGTCTATGATATCCTTAGTTGGTATAAATTGTCATAGCTCCGTTGAAGTCAGTGGGCTTGGCCCTGTGTAATTTGTGCCAGGTCACACGGGGAGTCTCGTGGCTAGGCCAGGAACAGAACCAAGGTCTATAGCTCCCAGTCCAGTGTCATAACTATATCTCACCTCACGGGTATCTCGCGGTCCATCCTGACTTTTGGTGTATGTTTTAGTTGCATGACCAGGCTAAGGAGAGAGACAGCTGCCATTTTCAGTTCTGCAGCTTAGGTGATAGTAATAGGAGTGATATGGGAAACTAGATAGAGAACAACCAACCACAATACATTATATTGAAGACATGTTGATCCTGTAGATTCTACAGATTATGCTGCTCATGATATTATATGAGCTATTGGGAACAGGGCCAATCTGTTACCAGTGAGACAGTGTGTTTTTCCGACCCACTGGAATTTCAGACTGGGAAATTGGCTTTGTTTCCTGAACTTAAAGGCGCAGCATTATATTTAAATCTCCAAGGAAAGAAGATCAGGTTAGCTGAATTGCAAGTAATGGCCCCAGAATTATAATTAAATTAGTGAGAGTCTGAGATTCCTTCAATCTCTGGGCCTCTCTGTATTCAGTCAAGATATGCCTTTAGCTGTACAGAGACAACTAGTACTTTGATCTCACTTAGAAAAGGGGGTTACCTGGGTCGGTTGCACAGAGAAAAGAAAAGTGTTACTGGTGACTCCGGATTTGGTAGAACCTTTAAAAATAGCTACCTAATCGTTTCGCTTCTATTCCCGAAATAGCAGTGGCATGTTATTGGGACCTAGATTTGGAGGTGTAGATTTGGGACCTAATGTTTTAGATCTGAATCACAGTGTGACCAGGGCTAGTAAAGAGTCTCCATGACCAAATGTTCTAGTGGAGATGAGGATGTGGTTGCTAATTGCTGGCCTAGGAGCTGCATGGCTCAAAATTGGGACTACTTGCATGGATAACATTGGGATTTTTGGGGCCTCCAGGCAAAAAATCTTGCCCCTTTCCCCCCCCCCCCCCCCCGTCCCCCAAAAGCAATGAAGTGCATTGCTTCATTGAATGCATTGGACCTGAAAGCACTGGGACTATCCCTTCAATTCTGCTGTGAGCGCGTTGAGTTGGCACTTGCATGCCTTCTGCTGTGCTGATGCTGGCCGAGTTGTACGGCTGGGCTGTGAATTCCCTCCATCTCTGGTCCTGATGCTGAGGGGATGAAGGGTGAGCAAAAGTAATCAGGCCAGGAGTTGCTGAGGCTACAGCAAAGCCCTGAGCAGACACTTACCTCATTTGAGCAGTGGAGCACCTGCCCTGAAAAGGACCGTCTAGTATTACAAAACCAGTCACTTTCACTTCAACTCCTGCGCAGTTTTTAAAGTGCACATGCACGTATGCTTAGGAAACAACTACAGCAATATGTAGAGCTGCTCCCCTCAGAGTGCAAGGCTGTCACCATTCAATTCAGTCGCAAGTGGAAGGTCTTCGGAGGTGCATGTAAGGGTAAGCCTATTGTCGCGAACACCTTGTGTGCCTATTCTCTCACATGGGAAAAGGGATGAGCGTGGGCAGAGAATGGGGATATCGAATGAGTCATGGGCTTAAATGTGATCCTCAGCGCACTAATGAGGCACCTTCTTCTCCCCCATCCTTGACCTCTCTCCAGATGCTAGGCAGGAGTACACTAGTGGCGGTGCAGCCGCAGGCTCTGTTTCCCCTGGCTTTTCTACCCTGCTCAATACTTTTAACCTGACGCTTGTGCATGCAGCCCTTGGTGCCTGTCCTGTATTCCAAGTCCTAGCTGATGACTTTATTAAAAATAATGAGTTTTCACTACTTGACATGTCTATTGGCACTGCCGAACCAGCATAGCTAAGTCAGAGAGTGAGCTGGAGTCTGCTCTGGCTTGTGCATCACCGGGGTTGGTTAAGGACTGATTTAAATGGCTACTCTGGATTGATACAGATGTACATGAAAGCAGAATTTGGAACTAATTTTCAGCTGCAGAATTTTGCTCCAGGAACCGGAAAGGATGCAGCTTGACTCTTGCATCCCAAGAGGATTTTGTGGGGCTGACTAAGTTAGGAGGAGAAAAAAAAAACACTTGCAAACTAAGCAAGGTTAATCTGGAGTCCCTGTGCCCGATACAAAGGGAGCATTTCCATGGACTTTGGATCAGACTCCCAGAGAGGCATTAAGCACAGAACCCTCCAAAGCAAAACTTTTCTTGACGACTTTTGGTCAGAACAGCAGCTGCATTTCTGGAGTGACTGTGGCATTATCTGTTGAATCCACTATCGCTTCAGGATAAGGGAGCCTCCCTACATCGCCACATTATTTATAGTTTTATTGTTGACCATTTCCAACCTTGTGTTTGCTGCCACACAAGCGCCTATCTGCAGTGCTATGCAGGCTCTCTGCAAGGAGCTGGGTTCCTGTTATTGCTGGAGCACACAGCTGCTTCTGGGTGGGAGGCCAGATCACTGTCATGAAAACAGAGAGTTGGTTGGGGGGAGGGAGATTTCTTCCAGAAACTTTGGGATATGACTTTTAATATTTGGAATTTGCATTGGTTGTGTGAAAGCGGATTGTTTCCACTGCAAATGGAAGCGACTCTGTATTGTATATACAGCTAGAGAGAGCACTTTGAAAAATGAAGAGGCAAAGAAATGCACCTGTAACTTTATTGGATCCAAATGTTTCTCATAAGCCTTGGCAAGAGCTTCTTTTTATATTTTTGCTGTGCAGGCTTTCCGGTGAGCTCTGAGGGGGCTAGAAGTCACTAGCACTATCCAAACTAAAGCTGGGTGAATACTGTTCTAAAAAATGTTCAAAAATTCGAATGGTGCTTCGTGGACTCATTGGATTTGACTATGTTCATGACCCTTTATTGATTTATTACCTGTAGTACCTAGGAAGCCCAGTCATGGAGCAGGCCACTATTATTCCAGGCGCTGTCATCTTCTTCTTTCATATGTCTGGTGTAGAGCAGCAACTACAATTTCACCTGAAGTTGATCAAGTCAAATGGCTACACCAGGAGTAGCAGAATTTATTGCAGTGATGCCTCCTTCATATTTATAAATTGGGCAGTGGATGGTGATGTGTTCGACGGTCTGTCGTGGGAAACCACACGCGCACGCAGGGGAGTCCTTAATTTTCCATTTGTGCATTAGATGTCTGCATCTACCATGGTTGGTTCGAATTTGGTTCAGAGTTGACCAAGATGATGGTGGAAGGTCAAACACAGGAACCTTTTGCGTGGGATCCAGCACAAGGTGCTTATTTTTTAAGTCTTGTTTAGCCCGATCTGCTTTCCAAGCCTCTTTCTGATGGTAGCCTGATTGCATGAGGCTAAATGAATGTTCCCAGAAAGACTTGCGGGACTTAAGAGATTGCAGGGGGTGTTATTAAGGTCTTGGTGGATAGGAAGACATTGGTTTTCCTGGATTCACTGAGCTTCATGGAATGTCGCAGCAGTTCGGCTTATCGGCAGGGGAGCGATGTTAGAATAGATAGCCATGGTGTTGGAGTCGACTTAAGGGTTCTTATGATGCACCGCATCACTGTATTCAGCTGGGTATTCACAAGTCGTGTGTGGCTGCATCTGCTCCATACCGGTGCACAATATTCAGTTACTGAATCACAGAATCATAGAAGATTAGGGTTGGAAGAGACCTCAGGAGGTCATCTAGTCCAAGTGTTATTGCAGATGTTCGCAAAACTGATGCCAATGCACTCCAGGTTGTACCTGCTAGTTTCTCGATTATGGTGGCTCTTGTTTTTATCTTTGCAGCTTCCTTCTCAAGATGATCATGGAAGATGAGGGTGTAGTCAAGTTTCACGCCAATATATGTTGGAGTGTAATTGTGTCACACATTTTTACCACAGAAAGCTACTTTCAATGTGTTTTTGGCACTCCTATTATCAAGATGAAATACGCTTACTATTGTTTTTCCAGGGTTTGGTTGAGCCTCCATTTCTGAGTATGGTTCCATAGTTTGGAGGTCCTCAGTTAATGCTTTTTAATTACAAATATTTGCACTATAAAAAAGATAAACAAAAGAAATAGTATTTTTCAATTAACCCCATACAAGTATTGTAGTGCAATCTCTTTATCGTGAAAGTGCAACTTACAAATGTAAATTATTTCCCCCCCCACATAACTGCACTCAAAAACAAAACAAAGTCCACTCAGTCCTATTTCTTGTTCAGCCAATCCCTAAGACAGACAAGTTTGCTTACATTTATGGGAGATAATGCTGCCTGCTTCTTATTTACAATGTCACCTGAAAGTGAGAACAGGCCAACAGGGCAAGTAGGGCGGTCCGGTCTGCTGTACCAGCAAGATATTTATAGCTGGTACAATGAACCAGAAAGACCTAGGAGGAGCAGAACATGGGGCTGCCCAGCTCCTCCTCTGGCGCAGCTGTACCCTCCCCAGCCCTTCCATGCAGGGTCTCCTCCATCTGTACAGCAGCCCTGACGGAGTACGGGACTGGGGGCGGTACAGCCGTGCTGGAGGAGCTGTTGGCGTGGGGCCGACCAGTGGCCCCATGTTCTGCTCCTTTCCCCGCTGCAGTTCCTAGGAGAGGCCTGTGGTTCAGGGCTCTCCGGGAACCGCAGCGGGGAAAGGAGCAGAACCCCCAGCCCCGCCCCCTGCCCTTCCACAGAGCTGCGTCTCCTCCGGCTCCGTCAGTACAGCAGCAGCCCCACTAGAGGACGGGTGGGGGTGGGGTCACGTGGAGGGTCACGGGAGGAGGTCACGTGTCCCCCCCTTAGCTGCTGCCCCGCCCCCGGTACCAGTAAGAAATGGATTCCACTTGCACCACTGGAACAGGCGTTCTCATGGCACTGTTGTAGCTAGTGTTGCAAGGTATTTATGTGCCAGATATGCTAAACATCTGTATGCCCCTTTGTGCTTCGACTTGTAGATTGCACTTTTTTAATAATCTTTATTACAGTGCAAATATTTGTAATCAAAAATAAAAATATGAAGTGAGCACTGTACACTTTGTATTCTGTGTTGTAATTGAAACCAATCTATTTGAAAATGTAGAAAAACATCCAAAAATATTTATAATAAATTAAATTGGTATTCTATTATTGTTTAACAGTGTGATTAAAACTGTGATTAAGCACGACTATTTTTTTAATCTCGCGATTAATTGCAATTATGTTTTTTAATGGTTTGATAGCCCTATTTTTAAATATTGAATATTTGCAATGAGTTGCTTCTAAGCATGCTACAGACTAGGCATTATGTGCAAACAATCATTCAGCCAAAATGTTCCAATACCAAATATATTTGAGTCAACTGTGATCCATTTGTGGACACTTTCCAAACTAAAAAAAATGCTCAATTATGAATTATTCACCTACTTGTAATCTTAATACCTTTTATAACAAACCTCAAACTAGGTGAAATTCACCTAGTTTTTAAATGTATTATCAACACAAAACTTGTCTGAGGTTTGTAAGTATTATCTGAGGTTTGGACAAATCTGGGCTGGATTTCAGGTGAACTGCAGGAGTTTTGTGATACTGGATAGAAATCACATGAACCCCTAGGGAGAAGTCCTAGCTAATACAATAGAAAATAACCTATAGGTTTCATTCTTACTAAATCCTGTAGGAGTTCTACATCAGAGGAACTCTCTGAGTTTTTAATGGTTTCATCTCAAAACTATGCAAAACGTGGTAGTTTCAACTGGGAGTTTTCAGGTTAGGACCAGAAAATTCAAAGTGAATACAATGTGCAAAACAAACTAAGCTCTTCCTCTCTGCAAACAGGGTGAGGAGTGGGATTCAATTAACCAGCAGACCAGAACCATGTTTCATACAACTATATTAGACAGAGAGAGAGAGAGATGGACTTTTTAGATCACCGGGGCCGGCTCCAGCATTTCTGCCGCCCCAAGCAAAAAAAAAAAAAAAGCCGCGATCGGCGGCGGCAGATCCTTCGCTCCTAGAGGGAGTGAGGGACCTGCCGCCCCCGAATTGCCGCAGGTGCCGCCCCTCTCCCTTGGCCGCCCCCCAAGCACCTGCTTGTTAAGCTGTGCCTGGAGCCGGCCCTGTAGATCACACCCTGTTTCAGGAAGGTAATTGGGTAATATTTTGTGTCAGGATAAACATGGGCAAATCTGACACGTGGTACTATTTCTTGCACTTAAATTCTTTATTGAGGCTGTGGTCCTAAAAAGAGAGGGAAACAGCCTGCTGGCCTTTATATCACTTTTGCATTACAGAGCACATTATTTGTATGTATTAGTGAAGGACGCAGTACTGTAGTACTAATGCAGGGGTGCTCAACCTTCCCCCCGTTCAGATCCACGGAGCCAACGTGCAGGATGCTGATGACCCCCCCCCCCCCTTAGCTTTCGTTAAACTGATCTGATAGCAGCCATGCTTTTTTCTCTCAATACTGAGACTACAGGTCCCAGCATGCAACACTTCATCTTGATCTGAGTGGTCATTTCCTACCTTGACCAATGTTCATGTTTGTAAAGTGGTTTGAAATCCTTAGTTATGTCGTGCCAGAGAGGAATGGAGGATTATTGTGATTTAACTATTGGCAACCTCAAGCATTCAAAAATCACAAGTCATGCCCCAAAAATAATGAGTGCGGATTAAAAATAATGAGATTTAAAAAAAAATGTGTGTGTGGGGTATTCTTATTTGCCTTCTGGTTTTGAACCTTCAAACTACACTCAGATCAATCTTTCCTCTGCAGCCATTAGGGCTAGAAACTTACTTTTTAAAAAATGAAAGCTGACATTCTCATGTACTCACATGACTCCAGGAGTTGAAGCTTAAAGAAAAATGGAAAATATTGCAAGGCTCACAATAAAATTGCAAGAGTTGGCAGCACTGCCATTTTTGTTGGGAATCTCTTTGAAGGGTGAATATTACACACATGTAAGACAGTGAAGTGGAGAGAGGAAAAAATAGCATGAAGAAAAGAAACAGTAGTTTTAAACTTACACACACACAAAACCCCAAACCCTCAACAAGTTGGGCAGTTGTAGTGGAAAAGCTTTAAATTGGGGAAGTGTGAATATGGGTATTTTCATTTCAAGAGCCTGCTAATACAGTACCAGCGGTGACTGTAAATATGGCAGAGAGAGGGCACGTTTTCCCCACGTTTTTATGTCAGATACTTGTTAAATGTATTTGTTCTTGTTAATGTGCTTTTATGTTCCAGTTAGCCACAGCTCAGCTCTGCACACCGACTGCTAATTATTACATTGTGGGCTGTAAAAGGCAAATCCAAGCATTACTCCCCGGGCAACAGCATGGGACTTGAGGCGCTATGGTTACATCCTATGAAGTGGTATGGGACCTACACCTCCTATTATTGTTTTTCTCCATCTATATTAAGTTTAACCAGGATGCCACTAGGTCAAGGACAATGTGGTACCCTTAATTGAACATTTCCTGGTGTTTTGCTGCACACTGAACTTTGAGTGTGTGTAAATTATATATATATTTCTCTCTCTCTATATATATATATATATGGCTTTGATCACTTCTCTTGTATACCTATGCTCCTGGAAACTTTTGAGTAGGGATTTATCCAACCCCCCTGACTCCAGAATTCTGGAAAGGTTCAGATCCTCATTTGAAGTTTGAGCTCATCTCTGGTTTTAATTAATATTTCTTTTTAGCTCTCATTTGTCTGATTTTAAAGTTATTTCAGTGTCAAATAATGGTGGTCCAGCTAAGCAATATGTATAGTGGAAAACTGAGATACTTCGTACTGACACAGTATAATTCAGTTGTTCTCCCGGAATGAGTATTTTGTGTTCATGTGTTTCTGATCTTGTTCTCAACGTGCCTGTTGAGCAAAACAGTCAGAATAATGTATTGAGATTTTTAGGCAAGCGTTTGATATTGTGCCTCCTGCCTGTTGGATTTACAATTTCAGAGAGTGCAATTATGGCAGGGAACAATTAAATGGATTAGAAATGGGGTGGGGGGTGTTCTCTGGTGTGGTAGAGCCGTACACTCAGTGTAATGACACTAGGGCCAAGTTCAGCTCTAGAGTAAGTTTTGTGGTCACTTTATGTCTGGGCTATATTCTACCCCAGCTATCTGACCATGGGCATATCAAACTTCATCTCTGTGCCTCGCTTTCCCCATCTCTAAAATAGGAGTTGGCTACCTCACAGGATGTAGTGAGACCTAATGTTTGTTCTTTATCGAGACTTTCATTCCAGCAACTACAAGCAGTTTACAAAGAATCATAATTATTAGGGGCAGGAAACAAAGTGGCAGTTAAGCATTTCGTGCAAAACCAGAAAATTCAGTATGTATAAATAGGATGGGTACTTGAAAGGCTAATATTAATACTTTCATAGTCCATCCAAAAAAATCTTAAAGTATTTTACAAATTTTAACTAAGCCTTAGTATAGCCCTGTGAGGTACCTTAGCTAAGTATGAATAGCCTCCTTTTACCTTACTTTGATTGTTTAAACAAGTTATCCAATAAAGAATGAATGGGAAAACTGTTGAGAAATAGCTGAGAAATAAATTGATGTCCCATTTCAACTCGTGCATTAGTAATTACCCTCCTGCTTCGTAATCATTTCATTTAGTTGCCTGGTGCCTAGTTCACTCATGTCAAATTTGTCATGAATTAGGGTCTTTTATGTACAATGTGAGATTTGTAGTTGTGATTTGTTTGCTTCGGTTTCTTAATACTTTAAAAACTGTCTACATTGAATCGGTTCCTGGGTTTTAACAAGAGGAAACCAAAAGTTGTTGTGAGCAGAGTGGAGAAAAGGTTAATAGTTGGATGCCCTAGGGTTCTGCATTTTGCACTGGTTTAATTTCAATATATTTATCAGAGAAGTTCAGTGAAGTTATTTCTGATAATGGTGAATAGCGAAGTTGCTTTGGTAAGTCTGTCAAAAGCACAGAGGCATATGAGACAGTCCACATGGGGCGATTAGGGAGCACAATGACGGAGGTAAGGTAATGCATAACTGCAGGGCAGAAAATGTTTAAGATCATAAACCAATGGGCACTGATAATGCATGATTCTTTGTGCCCAATGATTTGGGAGTGATTGGACTCAATGAAGAGATGTTTGTCCAGCATGCAGTAGTAGTTAAAAACAAATGTAACGCCAGAGTATATTTTTAAAAAGGGCAGAAAACAATATGGACCATACTGTAATGAACTGGCTAGTGTCCATGTGTACCACTGCCCTCTACTGGATGGAACCAGAACTGTTCAACTGTGTGTGTCAGACTCTAGGCCCTATACTGCTACCAGCTAACCTGATTCTACTTTAGCTTGACTGTGCTTCAGGAGCAGGAAAGACACAGTGGCCATAGTGTGTGGCATAGTGGCAGCTGTGGATGTCGAGGTAGTTGTGGATTTGTTGTGTTACTCCAGTGACAATATACAATGGAGCACCCTGCTTTGGAGCCTTGTGTTCAGTTTTGGTTGCTGCACTTTGAGAAAGTTAAATCTGAGATTGGAAAGCTCCAGAGAAAGGCAGAGAAGAAGGTTAGAAGTCTGTCAGGATTTACATATGAGGAGAAACTACCCAGGCTATATTTATTTGGACTTGGAAAAAGAAAACTTAGAGGGGATGTAAGTGAGATATTTAGGGTTACAAATAGTATAGTAAAAACGAATCTGCTGATCCTTTATATTGGCTCTCACGTTACAAGAACAAGGGGTCACTCAATGAAGTTAATGGTAGGTAATTTAAAAAAAATAAAAGGAAATCCTTCACACAGCATGCAGCCAGCCTGTGGAATTCACTGCTGCAGGCGGCTGCCGAGTCAAATGCTCTCCTGGAATTTAAAACAGGGCTGGATAACTTTACAGCCAATAAAAGAATGTGCAGTTATGTATGCTAAGGGCCTGATCTTGCAAAAGGCGCTTCCTGAGCAGCTTCAATGGGAATTAAATGTTGGGTCCTAAGACGGCAACCAAATCTGATGCTTCATGGACTCAGAGGAACACCATAAGGGTCAGGAGGAAAATTGTTCCTTCTTGTTTACCATTGTGCAAGTGGACAGATGTACAACTGGGCAGATATTCATCTGCTTCTGAAGCAGTACTGGTCATTGCCAGGGGACAAGAGACAAGATACCAGACTTGCTGGACTACTGGTTTGACACAGTGTTCCACACTCTTTACTCCATGGTAACTCACACACAAACGTTTTAGTTATATATGCATTTATATGTATGTGAAAGCAGGGTGTAGGGATAAAATCGCCCCTGCAGAGACCAGGACCTTATTGTTGTTTAAGTGCTGCCAATGTGCTCAAGAGAACCTCCTCTGGCAACAGTTTGCAATCTCAGACCGAGCTGGAGAAGCTGGGAGCCCAGGGGCAGGAACAACTCGGGGGGGGGGGGGGGGAGGATGTAAAGATATCCATACAGAACATATTGTTATCAGGCATCTTGCGATTCTCATGATAAGTAAATAATAATGGAAGAGAAACCGTGTGGTGTCAGATGCTTTCACAAAACCCCACCGCTGCCCCTCTCCTGTGCAGTCGAGAGCCTGGTTTGACTGCGGGAGGAGAAGTCCCACGCTGTAGCACTTTTCATTTCTCAGGACGGTAGGGCAAAGCTGAGGTGCCCCTGTCCCCGCCCTCCCCGGTCTGCAAAGCCCCCGGCCCCTTCTCACCGGGATGGGGCTGCGGAGGAGGGCTGGCCAGGGCACCAGCGGAGCCGGGGAAGCGGCTTTGGCTGGTGATGTCAACCTCTAGGAGGAGCCTGTGCCTGTCCTTTTACTTTCAGGCTCCATGTAATTAGCATGAGGCTGTTAGTCACTTACTAGTGTTACCCTCGGGGGCTCGACCATGAAATCCCCCCATTCAGCCTCCCCATGGACCCGAGGAACTTTTAAGGCAGCGGTTGCTGCTGCCGCTGCTTCCCCTTGATCTTCCTGCTTCCTTCGCTTCCCCCCGCCCCGTAATCTATCCCGGGTTCATTAATAATAATTATTCATGTTACTAGCCGGGCATGTGAAGCCCCCCAGCTGCATCATGCGAGCAACGTGCACTTTGCTGCTGCGCCAACTTAGCCTCCTCCTCCTGCTGCTGGAGCCCTCTGCGGGATCGGGCCCCTTCGCCTCCTCCAGCGACCCCCGTGCTCGGACCCAGCTCAGCGGAGCCACCACGCCGGCCGCGGGGCCGCAGGGTTCTTCCAGCCGGGGCGTCTCTGCTGCTGCTGCTGCTGCAGCGGCGGCGGCTGCTTCCCGGCTGCCTCCCTGGGAGAGGGAGAGCTCCGTGCCCTGGGCGCCGCCAGTGTCCGGCAGCACCTCGGAGCCGGCCGCGGGAGGACACACTAGCAGCCCGGGTGAGTGCGGGAGGCACTAGAGCTGCTGCTCTGGGGAGGGTGGGGGGGTTTCTCCCGCTCAGGCACCCACCCATCCAGCTCGCCCCCGTGTGCCCCTGAGCCCTGGCACCCTTCTGGCTTCAGCAAAGGCGAGGCGCTGCCCTGCCTGGAGAGGGCTCCCCCTTTTCCCAGCCCTTGCTCGCTGCCATAGGGAGAGTCGGTTGGGGGGCTGATCCGATCATCCCGCGTCCCGGCAAGGACAGGCAGGGCTGGGCAGCACCGAAGCCAGCTGCAGAGACCCGGGCCAATTGTGTGGCTATTTTTGGAGCAAAATCATTGCAACTCCCCACCCTCTGCAAAAATCCCCCCCAGGCTAATACATTTCCAGGGAGGAGGAGGAGTTGGTTTTGGTTTTTTAAATAAGCATGTCCCTATTTTATCCCACTCACCCATCCCGAAAATCCCTATTTGCAGCTTTCAAATGTTGGCAAGGAGGTTGCATGTGGGTGTGGGGCCAATGCACCTCCTCGGCCACTTTGCAATGCTCGCTGGGGTGCGGCGTGGAAGCGTATCCAGGGGGAATGGGCTCTGGTTTGTGTTATCCCAGAGGGCGGAGAGAGAGAAAGCAGCAGAGGAATTGTGCTAAGAAGTGGCGAACCAGCTGCTGGGGTAGATCCCTGGAATTATGTAATTGTAACTAGCTGGGGGGAGCCTGCCTGGGGGCTCCCTGCTGCGATGGGAGCACTCACTGCGAGCAGGCTGGGGGCTTGTCCCGAGTCTACTTCCTAGAGGATTTGGGTGCACAGGCATCGGGAAGCTGTTTCTGAGTAATGGGGAAATCGGGCGCTCCTCCAACACAAAGGGCTGCAAAGGAAAGTTAATGTAGGCACTCCAGCAAGGGGTGTGTGGGCAGCGCTGCAGAACAGCCGGCACCCTTCAGCTGGGTTTAGTCTGACCCAAAGCCCCTTGAAGTTGATGGAAAGACTCTTATTGGCTTCAAAGAGCTTTGAATCCTGCCCTTGGAAAGCTAAGGAGTTTAGCCTCTATTTGCAAAGTCTGTGAGATAACATATACATGATGAAGGTAATATTGGATGAATCCCTTACAACATACTGGAATTGTACCACTGGAAAGGTTAAGGCCCTGATCAGTGTAAGCATTTATGTCATTCTGGTGACCTTAGTAGCCGATTACCTGTGATACAAAAGGAGAGAGAGAAAAGTTTGGACTATTTCTCCTCTTCAGGTTTTACTTTTAATTTGCAATCCTCATCAGCCTGTTTTTTGTGGCAACGTTTACATTTTATGAAAATGCAAAACAAGTGCTGATGTAAAAAAGAAAATAAATGCGATCCTGTTAGTTAATACATATGGAATTAAAATTCACATTCTCAGATGTAGTTTAGAGTTTCAAAAGTTTAAATGCTGCCTTGTTGGGGGAGAATAGAATATGAAAAGAAATACCTCTGGGTTTAAGAGATGATTAAGTTAAACAGAGTATGATGCCTTTATACTTTTAAGTACAGACTACAGAAGCCTGTAACAAAATATCAAACTGAACTCTAAAGAAATATTATAAGCACAGATTCATTTGCTTTGGTAATTATAAATTATTGGGTCCCTTGAAATCACTCGAACATTGCACAGTTGTATACTAGTGTAGTAAAGGAGGGTTTGAGCAGATGAAGGCTTGTGCAAAGAATACAATAAAATTCATTCAGATTCCTTCATTTACATATTTCAGATTATAAATTTCCACTATACTGACTGAATCAACTTTAAAAGATTCTACCTCCTACTTTTTAAAAACAACGTGGAAATGAAAATGACCAGGCTAGCAGAACCTCAATAGGAAGTGGATACACTCCAGGATGGTCCTTAGTTTAGTAGCCGACTGTTAGAATGGCAGTTAGTTGCTGCTGCATTCCATAGGTGCATATTTTACCAGGTGTTACGCAATGCTTCCAGGGCAGGAAATCAGCAGGTGCAGTGAGAATTCTTCTGTATACCACCCAGATGTTTTCTTCATTCAGATTTCCCCATATCCTGCTTCATATTGATTACTGGCCTTTCAGATCCAGATGTAGGGATTTTTCAGAACTGTAATAATTTTAAATTTCTTTCTTTCTTTCTTGCACTTCTGCTATGAAGAATGGGAAGCTAGTCACAATAGATTGTAAAATCCTCTTCTTATTAGTCATCTGTCAGGTATACACTATACAGCGGTATCCACTGACCGTGATCAGTGCCTAGATTGGTGATTACACAGGCTGGCACACAGGCCACATTTTTTATAGGGAAAGTGGATATAATTTTAAACAGCATGACTTCCCTATTTTCCAACTTGAACACATAACTCTAAGGATGATTAATATGTTTGAAAAGTTGGCATTGGATTTCTGTGTACAGTGTAAAGAACTCTAGCATGTGATAAATATAGCTTCAGTGGTTTTAAAGCCAGAAGGGACCACCACTATGATTACTGACCTTGTGGTCACACAGGCCATAGAATTTCACCCAGTAATTTCTGCTGTGGAGAGAACTCCCCAATGTCACATTGTGCTATTTAGAGATGTACTTTATTTATAGAGCTACAATTTCAGAACATATGGTTAAAACTACTTTGAAAAAATATTTTGATTTTCTTAACATATCCAGAAGGTGCCTTTTATCAAATGTACACATATAAAAGAAAGTTTATACCTGGGTGGATCAAATAAAGCCCTATAAAGAACTATGTACAATGATGCCTGCATAACAAGAGAGGAAGAATAGGGCACTGGCTTCGATTTAAGAGGCCTCTCAGTTCTATTGCATTTTCAGCCACAGAGGTCTCTATGTTCCTTGAGATAGTCATTTAACCTACTCTGTGCATCAATTCCCTATCTGTAAAATAGGGACAATACTTCCCTACCTGACAGAGAGAAAATCCATTAATGATCATCATGTGCTCAGATTTAAATCATGAGGGTCATGTAAATTCCTAGATGGGTAGAATATATATATATATATATATATATAATTTAAGCTCAGATAGCAGTGCAGCATCTTTTCATGGCTCTGACGACTCCTGAGGTGAGAGAGGAATGCATTTCAATCATTAAGGTTTGAAAAACTAAAAGTATCTGCGCAAGAGCTCTAAAATAAATTTGGCTTATTGTGAGCGACTGCTCAGGCCTTTCACTGAGAGCCATTCTCCATAGAGTTTATCATGCTCTAGTAGGCCATGAATTATGTCGATCTTAACGTAGGAGGAATTAGGAAGGCTGAGAGCATGGTGGCTGCTGGAAACCATGGTAAACTACCTAATAAATTACATTATGTCCTGACAACTGCAATCCACTAGATGTTAGGTAAGGTTCTGTGCCTGCCAGTCAAGATAATGATTCTGTATTATAGCTGTAGTCTGATGTGGTCTACTGAATCATTTGGGGTTTGAGCTACAGACACTTGAAAAGTTAGCTTTTGTCTATCTTGCCTACCCTTCCACAAGCATTTCTTGTAAACTCATCACTCTGTCGCTACATGGAAACAAAGATTGCATCTTGGCAGCTTGTGGTCTGACTCTCTTTGAAGTCAGAATGCAAAGGTTCTTTCTCAGCAGAGTTAGGTAAGTTGATGGTATCAGCAGAGAGGAGCTCTGCAGTGAAACTTAATCTTAAAAATTAATGCCTGTGAAAGTGAGCAGCTGGCGGAGATAGTTCAAACTATGCATAACAGAGGCAGGCCCTGTCTAAGCTGCTCTCCGCACCTCGGCCAGGAAACCTCAGTCTTGACTTTCAACTTCACCTCCATTCCCTTCAGTAGGCTGTTTGTGCCAAAACCATGCAATCATTTTGTGATGTGAATAAATTAGGACTAGGACAAATCCTTTTTGCTTGTTGTGTAACATAGAAACTGAATCCGGGCGGGCACAGATGTATTCAGAAAAAGTAGTCATGCTGAGAAACAGGACAGATGGTTCGAGCAATAGCTGGAATTGTGAGACCACCTAAACTCTCTGCTATGCATTTTCTATTGGCAGTTGCTTTATCTTAATATCATACCATGAGGGGGCGTACCTGAGAGGAAGTGGCTAGTCTGTGGGTAGGGCATTGAACTGGGACTTGGGAGATGGGGTTCAATTCCTGACTGTGCCACAGACTGCTTTATGTCCACTGGCAAGTCATTTTATTTCTCTGTTCCACTTTCCCATCTGTAAAATGGGGATAATACTACTTCCCTTTTCATATGTGTCTGTCTTGTCTACTTCGATTTGTAAAATCTTTAGGGCAGGGGCTGCCGCTTGCTCTTTGTATTTGTACAATAGGTCTTTGATCTGGGCTGTGGCCTCTAGGTGCTACCATAATACAAATGATGATGATGATAAAAGCTAGCACTGGGCCTCTACAAGTTTCCTATCTAGACAAGGGTCCCCAGTCAACCAAATCTTTCCCCTTATGTCTTTTCCCCTTGTCTTCTCTGCTGTCCCTCTTATGTGACCATGGTATGTGAGGTACTCGGATAGCCTGGTGATGATGGGAGCCGTGCAAATGCCTAAATAAGTAGATTCCTCCTTTCCATGTCTGTGTTGTCTTTCCTTCCTTCCTTCCTTCCTTCCTCCGTCATCTTTTCCACGCCAGTTGCTGCCTTGCATTTCTTTAGTGCTGCACATTATGAGCATTAGAAGTAACTGTGTAATATTGACTCCCTTCCTCTCCCATCTCTGAAGCATTCTGGTAGAAGGAGCGTTCGGGAGCAGGGAGATGGGTTTGGGAGGGGGCTTGTGTCCTCAAGCTGGTTTCAAATCTCCCTCCCACTCAATAGTATTGATCACATGATTCCCTCCAGTCCATGAGCCTGATTCTCTGTTGCCTGCACCTTATCTAATCATTTACATCAGTGTAAAGTGGACATAAAACACTGCCGTTCTGATCGCACCCACTTTGCACTGGTGTAAATGACTGCTCAAGGTGCAGAGCAATGGTGCCTCAAGCACCGTGTCTCTGTACTGTACCTGGAAGACCTATGCACTAACATGCTTTGCTGTCTCGCCCCCCTCCCTACTCATCCTTATGCAAAATGTAAATTAAATGATTTTTTGTGCTGCAGATTTGTAGTCCCTGAAGTTATATGGATTTAGCTTTGCTCCTTCAGGGGAACAAAAGAGAAGGGGAGAGAGAGCTACTCAGTTCCCAGATCCTTACAGGCATTAAGGGTCTGATGGAAAGTCCACTGAAGTTAATGGGCGTCTTTCCATTGACTTAAGTGGGTTTTGAATCAGTAACCATTTATTTTAATGGCAGATTAATGAATGATGAAATGCAAATGTTTGTAATCCGGACTTACAGTGACTATGATACCTACATTAACATGGAATGAATCTGTCATATGCTGGGTTATTGCAATAAGCACTGGATGAATGTGAGATGAGATACTTTATTATAAGTGCTATTACAGAAGCTATTTCTGATGGTTTCAGCCTTGCATTGCAAACTATTAGAGCCATGACAGGCCTCACACACGCCTAGCAGTCCAGCACGCTTCCTACGATCATCCCAGCCACTCAGTAACCACTGCTTAAGTTTAAAACAGGTAATGTAATGAGCTGCAATTTTTCTTGTGGCTGGAAAAACAGTGCGAAAGGTTTATTCTCTCAGCGCATTAATTGGTGCTGTGTTAGAAGAAATGCCCATGTGACGTACTCCCGCCATTGTAACATGCCCTGGATGAGTTCCTCTGTGAATGTGATTTACGTAAGTATCAAAAGAGTTAACAGTACTGATCAGATAAGGATGACGATGGCATTTTTGCCCAACATACTCAGTGTCTGGAACAGTTTGTTTCTTTCCCCCAGCCTCCTGGATCCGTCGTTTAAATCTGGAACTCAAACCCCCGCTCTCCAATGCTGCTTAAGATCTCAGGCGGTTTGCACCCTGGCACTTGCTGGTACTACCTTCCTTGTCTGTTGCACTCCTTGTTCTAACAACCGGACACCTCACAAACATTAATGGATCTTGCTAACACCATCCCAGTTTAACCAGCGAGGAAGTGAGGCACAGAGTGATTAAGTGATTTGTGGAATTCTGTGGCCAAACTGGGCCTAAAACTCAAGTTTCACGAATCCTAGCCTTAAGCAGAGTCAGGGCCTTAACTTTCTTGTCCTCACATTTTCTTGCTGTTACACTTCCACTGTTGACCCTGATGTGTATTGTGGGACAGTTACTTGAGTATCTTGTAAAATTACATTGTACTGTGAGAAGATGGGAGTTCACTTTGTGTGTGATGGCACAGTCTGTACCATCTGTATTAAAGCCTAATCTTCAATAAGGTTCCCTTTGGGTGTATGATCATAGGAGTCTTTGCTACAGAGCTTTTGCGCCTGCCATAAATGAAGTAAGTGCAAGTTTGATCTTGAAACTGACTTGTTTTTCCTGAGGTGCAGCAGAAAATCACTCTGTGTGAAATGACTTTTGTTTGACTGTGGTTTCAGCATACAACTTAAAAGGACTTGTTCAGAGGTTGTGGTTCTGGCTTGCTGCTGTTGGGCAGAAGTCTTACATTTCCAGACTGCTTCTTCAGAACTGTGATATTTCAAGTCATTCTTGGAAAGAGATTTCTTTACACCACTGGAAAACAATGGTAGATAGAGCAGGTCAAGAATTTTTTGACGAACCGTTTTTTCATCAGAAAACGCCGAATCTTCTAAACTGGTGGTTGGTTTTTTTTCCCCGTTGAGACTATACAGGTTTCAATGAAACATTCATCGGGAAAGGGGTTCTCAAGGCCTGGATGGATTTCTGCTTAAAACGAGAGAGAGACTCTGCCTAGAATAGCCAATAGCCCCAGATTTAAGTCTCTGGAGACCCACATCCCAGATAAGTGCACTAACCACCACGCTATTGGCTATTCTGGGGGTGGGTCTCCCTCTCTTTAGTTTTTAAAAAAAAAACTTTGAAAGGTCTTGGTGTTGTCCCAAAGCGGAATGGGAAAATTTATGAAATCTCAAAAACCATTTCCTGCCCAGCTCTATTGGTGGCCCCTAGTTCTGACCCATTGTGAATCACCATGTATTTGAAAGTATAAACAAAATGTCCAGTCATTGTGTATGAGCATTAGCTGTTTCCTTGGAAGGCTAAGGTTAGTTGGCAGATTTTACTGGCAAGTGGTAGGCTCTTCAGCCTGTGTGATGCAGGAGGTCAGATTGTAAAGGTCCCTTTTGGCCTTAAAGTCTGTGAATAAAACTTGAAGTCGTAATGGCATGAGAGACCTGAAAGTTGTGTTCAGGACCATTGATCATATGAGCATTTAAAGGCTGAAGGACTGAGGCTTTAACAGTACTTCACTTGACAAATAATAATGTTATTTATTAAACGCTCACAGTCGGGGGTGGGAGGGGGGCAGTACTTTCACAGTGTAGTGAAAACATGAGTGAAATACAATAAAAGCACAATTTAAGAATCCCAGACTGCTTTCTTATAAAGGCAAACAAACAAACAAAAACCCCACCTGTGCAGCAATAATCTGTCTGTACCCTGGAAAAGCTATTCCCAGGCTTTCTATTATTTTCCTTCTAAGAACTTTCAAATTTTCCTGTTCCCCAACTTCTCTGAAATCCCAGCAAGAGCCCTGCTTAAAGGCCAGACTGCCAGAATTGCAAGCGTTCTCGCCAAGTTAAGTATATCGATTTCAAAAATGAGGATAAATAAAACAGTTTGCGGGGGTGTGTAAGCCACAGTGTCGGATGGCAAAACAGCCTCCATCCTTTCTGCCCCAGAGCATTGCAGCTTTCTCCACTTTTCCTTTTCACAACTTTGACATAAAAGTGGAACTTGCCAAATGAGCACTCACTCTGGGATTTTCAAAAAGGCATAGCGCTGACCTAACTCTGTTCCCAGCGCACAGTGCTAAGTCCTTTTGAAAAGCCCAGGCTTGCTGTATTTTAATCTGAGTGGGCAGCAGAAAGTTCTAAAACGCTCAGGGATTTCTGTTTTGTTTTCTTAGAGTGAGGGTAATGATGTTATATAGATTCCCAGGCCAGAAGGGCCCATTGTGGCCTCCTAGTCTGATCTCCTGTATAACGCAGGCCATAGAACTTCCCCAAAATCATTCCTGTGTTTTCTTGGGAGGGTGTGTGTGTGTTAAGGTGGCATTTTGGAAGCTCACAAGGTCTTTTCCCCCGCTCCCATTCAAAGTAAGGTATCTTTCTACTTGCACACACCCCCCCCCCGCGTGCACGCGTGCGCACACACACACACACACACATACCGTAGCACCTTGTTAATTCAAACTTTATTAATCCACTCACTCCATAGCCCACATTGAGTTTCTGTAAAAAGGCACGGGACTGGTTCCTGCCACCTGCTAAGGCTGCATTGTTACTCTCTGGTGGAGCAAAGTAGCCTTAAAGGCAACTTAACCAGCTACCTGAGGATTCTCCAAACCAATGTCTTTATTCAGAACTACTCACCAGATGAGAGTAATTCTTAGCCCGCAGATTGTGTGCAAGCAGCTTGTTGTTTGATATCCCAAATGGGGGCTCTGTTGTTTACATTTGATTTGACTTGTAGGTCCTATGGTGTGTTTTCTCTTTCCTGACTGGCTGATTGACAGTTTCTTGTGGGAATACTCACAGTTACTAACCTCCTTGGTTAGATGCTTTGAGATCTACTGATGAAGAGTGCTATATAGGAACTAGGTATTATTATTATTACATGTTTAAAATTCTCTCTTCGTGGACATTTTGCAATTGTCACTTCAAACGCACTGTTTCCATGAATGTTAGTAAATTCGGCAAGAATATTCATGGGGAGCAGATGTAAGAGGGGCACAAACCCAGTCTAAATGAATGTATTGACTGTTCAAGTGCATATTTGTGGGAAATTGTTCTATAATAGCCAACCAGGTTTCCCTCTCTTTGTGTAGACGTAATAGAGGTGTGTACAGATGTATGTCTATATTTTAAGGCGTCACAGGCCATATGTACCATAATATCCTGCTGCTGCTACACGAGACACTGCTTTCTTATTGTATTTTGATTATGCAGAGTTTACATTTATCCTTTCAGGCTGAAATCATAATTAGAGTCAGAGGATGAGGAGAGAACTTTCCCACCCAAAAGGGAAATGATGCCGAGTTGCTGAGTGGCCAGCCCAAGTAATAATATAATCTTAGAAAAATGCAGCTCCCTCGAGGAAAGGAAGCTTTGCAAACTTCAGTTTCTCCAAGCTGTTAACATAGCTGTTGCCTGCATTTCTGTAACATTGCTGTCAAACCTAATCTACTGAAGTGCCAAGGAGATCACAGAATATTGGGGAGCAAAGAGAAAAACAGTGTAATGGTCTATCCCCAAGTAAAGTAAAAACGCTTTTAAGGCAGGTGCATTGTTTGGTTTTTAATGCAGATTCCTAGGATATAAGGTCAGTTTTCCCCCTCATTATTATCATTGACAATTAGATTGTTTTACGTTTCTCCTGTTTGCACTGAACTATGACTTCAGAGATTTTAAAGGCAGAGGGGGCCATTAAAACAATCATCTGTTTGACCTCTTGCACAACATGGGCTATAGATAATTTTCACTTCTGCCATGACAGCTTTGAAGCCAGGGCCTTTGGCATTACAGTCAAGAGTCATACACCTAGGCCTCTGTATCAGCTGATTTATTAGTGCCTGTTTCCCTTTTATAGATGGTAACAAAGATGTTCCCTGTCTTGTTTCTTTCTTTACATATTTTGGTTTGTTTTAATTTTCTCAGTAGTTTTAACGACTGTTCCCATAACCTTGGTTACATCATTAGTGATCCAAGCACTTTATTATATAATGTATGAATTGTTCCAAGTACCATCTTTCCTGTTGTCTGTAACCATGAACGTTTCATAAAACATAACATTTGTTACATAGATACCCTGCATTCCTTATAGTCATCAGTGTCGGGTGAGCATGTGGGACTCTCTCTATCAGCAATTCTGTCTCATTCAAGATGGACTAAATCATATCAGCTCAGATTTATGGGATGCCTTTCAACGTAAGGGATCCCAAACAGCCTGAGTCTTCGCTCACCCTGCCACTGACGTGCAACCACTTCTGGGGTGGAGAGTGGCAGCCATTCTGTATTTGCCACATGCCAGCATAGTTGTTTGAGGAGAAAGTTAAAGGAATTTCTCCAGCTGAAATCAGAAGAGGGATTCGGCTCTACAGAATACTGTTCGCCACAGCACAGTTTGTAAGAATACCAGCGTTCACACACTTACTGTTGTGGAAAATCTTTTAAAGATTCAGGGCTGGATCCTCAGCTGGTGGACGGTGTTAGAGCTCCATTGTCTTCTGTTGAGCTATGACAATTCACACAAGGTCAAATCTGGCCCCAGGATCTCAGTGCTATGTAAAAGAGACCTTCTGTAGTAGCATAGCCCCATGCTCCTCTAGCCCCATATTGGGCATCAATACTGCCTTGGAGAGAAGGGCACCTACTAACACGACTTTCTGGTGTATCTGAATGATTTTTTGGAGATTTCCAAAAACATTGTCCAGGTTGGACCCTGCTTAGATTGTGAGATCTGATAAGCTCACAGGTCAAGGTAATATGGCTGCCAAAACCACATGAAATTATGCTTAAATGAGGCAAACAGCATTGTCATATTAAAGTCATTTCCAACGGCTGTGTTGTAAACGCATTTGCATGAAAGGTATATCAACAAACCATCAAACTGCACATTACCTGCTTTGCTCATAAATTCAAAATGGGTGACCTTGATCGTGAGGCATAATACGGCTCTTGTAATTTATCACTTATCTTCTTTTTTGGAGCTGGGCATAATTGCATCAGTGTCTAGAAGGACAAAGAGAAGTGTTTCAGCAGCTGTAATTCACAAAGACATCTTCAAAAGGCTTCTTACCTTTGGCACAAGTTTTAAAAGACGTTATAAAAATGCCCCTGAGTAGCTTTAGGCATCTGAACATTCATCATTGTTTGATTCGGATTCGGTTACAGGGCTAAGCACTAAATTTCAACTCTCTTTAGGCTATTATCGGCTCGTTTATCAAATGCAGGCTGGTGGTGTAGTATAAGACTGGCAGACGACCCAGGAAATAAAGGCTCTTTGAAAATCAGTTTCTTAGAGCGGTAACATGATCAGAGCTCAGAATAATCATGAAGACAGTCATATGTGGGGACACAGAAAAAGCAAATGTGGACACATGAAAGGATCAACATAAAGAAGTAGGAAAATTCTGTACTGGAATGAAAGAACTGGAATGGCTATAATTGCACGCCTGTTGACTTGTATTTAGATACATTTCATAGAATACAGTCTGCCAGAATGTCCTATTTTTTAATATAAAAGATCTTCGGAATTCAGCCCCGAGGATTAGTAACGCGGGCAGCGTTCATATCTCCACAAGAAACCACAATGGATGAGTTCAGGTCACATGCTGGATTAAAGCCTGAACTTGTTTGTCACTTGATTCCGAGAGAATACCAGAGCTATCGCTATGAGCTGGTGCTTGTCTGTGCACTGTGGGTGGACGTGCTGGGCTGTGGCTTGAACAGATTTCAAGCAGATACTGGGCCTGATTCTCCCATTGTTCCTGATGCAGCCATTCAAACCTATGCAAAGTGGGTGTAAACCCTGCCAAAGATCTCTCCATCCTTCTTATCTGACCCTCTCTCTGTGTCCACCCTGACTGACAGCAATGAGATTTACAGCGCAGTCCTGCCATTCTCCATTGTCCTAGGCTTGTCTGCATTGGCGGCATGATGCAGATGTGAAGCTGAACTCTAAGGTGCTGGGAACCGTAGTTCATCAGGGAGAATCTCTTCTGGGTATCCTCTTAGTCCCTAGGGAGAAATGATCAGGGAGCCTGGAGAAGGCATGCAGTTTTGAGCCTCCCTGAGGCATTTAAAAAAGCCAGTGAAAATTGTAGCTACAAATACCTATCCCCTGTCCCCATCCCTAATGCTCACAAAGGAGGTGTGTGTAATTATCTGTGTATGTATTTGTGTACACAGTAATCACACAGATGGCCTAGCATTAGCCACACGCTGAAAGCTGCTCATTACATCAAGCGATTATTAGTCAGTGTTTCTTCCCCTGCATGGTAGGAGGAGAGAGGAACTAACTCAACCTTTGGAAGGGATACACCCTCCAGTGTCCCCCTCAGCACTGCCATCACTACTTCCTGCGGCAGATGGTTATAGCTTCATCTAGGAAGTGCAGTTTAGATCATCATCCTTTTCCAGGAGCAGGGGGATGGGGGCCTTATCTGTCCTAGGGATTAATTTCTCCTTAAGCGGCTTGTCTACTCATTTGCATTTTTCTCCGATCTCCTCCCAAATCCCATCTTCGGTTGCTGGGAAGTTGGATAGCTCAGCTGTGGGAGGGTCAGTGAGGCATCACTGGTGCTATAATAGCATACCATTCATGAATAGTTCATTTCATAGGCAGGGTTTTGTGGGGTAAGGCGTAGCTAGTTGCTATCAGTCTCATTCTGAGTGCGATTGGTTTCCACCAGCCCCATGGCTGGCCAGTGAGCAAGAATCCTACAGGGCTGAATATCGAGGCCCACCACTGAAATGTAGCCACCGCTGGGGTGAAATCTGGCAGTTGTTAAACAGCGCACAGGACAGTGAGTGACTGAATACTAAATCAGAGCAAGGCAAAAATTTTCAGACTAAACTTTTCTCTGCCAAAACCATTATTTTATTTTATTTTATTTTTGTATTGTTTAAAAAATGTTAAAACCCAGCATGCAGCCTAAATAAAGCATTTCGTTTCGGGTTGAACAGGTGTAGTAGCTCTGGCACTATCGCTTGCTGCAGTTTTGACCAAGAGGAGTAATGTTAGGGCCGACAGCTGTGATGCAGCACCCAGGATGCTGTCCTGGGGAGAGATACCGCTAAGAGAAGGCAGCTCAAGCTGGGAGGGGGCTCAGAGGCAGTTAGAAGGTGATTAGAGGAGAAGGAGGTGAAAGAGGCAGCGCTGGGGTAAAAAGGGGATTTGCTGGGGAGAGGTGGGTGGACTTTGAAGGGCAGTGTGCAAGGAGCCAGCCATGAGGGACATAGACCATGTGACCCCTGAGGCTGACCAATGGGACACTGACAAAGGGAATAAGTTTAGGCACCTGTGGGACTGGTGTGGCCCTCCAGGTGAGGAGCTGTCATTTATGGGTGGACCTGCTGGAAGGAGTGCAGTCACTGTAGCGTTGAAGCAAAGGAGCTTTGCAAGCCAGAGAGAGACAAAGGCAGGACAGCTGGGGTGAAAATGGGCTTTGCAGCCAGGGAGAGGAGGCGTTGATTCCCTCATAGGGTGACACAACCTCTCATTGAAAAACGTCAGTTATTGTGATGGGAATTTACAGTATATTATTTTCCTAAGCAAGTGTTTGCTGTCATTTTCTATTATTTATATTATGTTATCATTCCTGCCAAATGTCTGGGTTTTTCCTTTTTAAAGTTTAACATTTGCTCAGCTCTATACTAAGCCCAATTCAAAGAGTGGGTGGATTTTCAGAAGCAGAATGTAGTTATCCCGGTTGGAATCTGACCAGAACCCTAGCTTTGAAACCCTTCCTCTTTTGAAAAGTGTCACAGTAACTTTGACCACAATGGCCATTGACCTGAGTTTTACCTCTCGTCCATAAGGCAGCACAGGGCTGCAGATTCATGAAAATAAGAGAATGAGATGGGTATAGTGTGGGACAGGCACTGTGCAAGCATCCATTACACAATTCATCTCCCTATTTTAGCATCGTTGCAACTCTAAACCAGTTCCCCCCCATGCCAAGCCAGCAGTTCCTGTCCAATAGTGGCATGTCTGTGTCATGGACAAAAATTGTACTGTTGCGGCTTCCAACTTGACAGACACTTTCTCACTCTGACCTGAATTCCCACTTCTGTGCATAGAACAGGAAGTGATGAGCCCACTTCAAGCGGAAGCAGAGTTTTGAATGTGCTAGTTTAATTTCTGTTACACAGCCTACAAACAATGTGGATGCTGTGTAAAATCAGAATCATACTGGCTGTTCTCATGGGACAGAAAAAATTTTTTGTGGCGCCAAGATGGGATTTTGAACATTCTAAAAAGTTGAAAATTTGGAAAGGGTTCAGAAAAGAGAGACAAGAATGTAAAGTCAGAGATGTAAGAAGTTCAATCAATGTAGCTTATCTAAGAGAAATTAAAGAGATGATTTGCTCACAGTCTACAAGTAACCACCCTGGGGAATAGATTTCTGGTGGTATATCGCTCTTTAATCTGGCAGAAAAATGCATAAGAGCTAATGATAGAAGATGAAGCTAGAAAAATTGACTAAAAATAAAGTGCACATTTTTAACTGTGAGAGTATTAATCATTGGGAAAACTTACCCAGAGAGGTGGTGGATTCTCCGTCACTTGAAGTATTTAAATCAAGGCTGGGTGTCTTTCTAAAAGATCTGTGACAGCTCAAACAGAAGTTACGTGCTTGATGCAGAAATTATTGGGTGAGGTTCTTTGGCCTGTATTACATAGGAAGTCACATTGGATGGTCATAATGGCCCCTTCTGGCCTTAATAACTATTAATTTTCTTTACAGTTAATAAATATGCATAAGAGTATGTGGTATATGTGTCTGTGTGTCATAATATGTAGTAAGATTTGTTTGTCTTGGCTGCTGTGTGTATCACTTTGCAGATCTAACAGAGAACAGCCATATGAGCGAAGTCATCTGATTCTAGACATGGGACTATATCCCTTTGTAGTGACTCTAAGAAAAGACAAAGCTGTATTTATGTGTTAGAACCTGAAAATGAAATTCCTCTTCTGCAGAACTTACATTCTAAATGAGACTTTACACAACAAGGGGCTGATGATAAACACTAGGAGAACAAGGGTTGCAAAACTGAAAGATGTAACAAAGTAAAAAAAAAATGTGTTTGACTTTGGATTTAAAAAAGATAGCTTGGGCGTTTATAGACACTGTTCATAATGAAGACCTGGGTAAAGGTTGGTACTGGAAGATCCTGACTGAGGCTTTGATCCGGCAAAACACTTAAGAACATGAGTAATTCCATTGGGGTTATTCACATGCTTAAAATTGAGCACGTGCTTTGCCGGGGCCATGGTCTGTCAGTGGGAGGCATTTGAAGGAGGGGAGTGAGATTCCATGGCACACGGGATCAGCAAGGAGATTCCAGGCACATTGGTGATGCATGGAAGAAGTCACTGAACAGCTTTGTTGTAGAAGGGGGGAGGGATAGTTCAGTGGTTTGAGCATTGGCCTGCTAAACCCAGGGTTGTGAGTTCAATCCTTGAGGGGGCCATTTATGGATCTGGGGCAAAAAAATTGGTCCTGCTAGTGAAGGTAGGGGGCTGGACTTGATGACCTTTCAAGGTCCGTTCCAGTTCTATGCGATAGGTATATTTCCATATATAGAAGGAGCCCTGGCAGAGCACAGATCTGCTTGAGTCCAATAGTCTCATTTGCAGTAAACTGACTGCTGTCCTCCCGCCAAACTGATTTGTGGCTTTTGTGGGGATGAATGCTGCAGATGTTAGAACCCACAGGATCTTTAGTATGCTGTAATCCACCTCCCCTATCCTGAATCTTTGCGTTCAATTGAAACAAGGCTTTGTTGTGCTTTGATTAGTAATGGAAAAGCCATTCCAGCATCTAGGCTTTGCATGCACCAGATGGCAGGATGGCTCATTAGGGTGAAGCAAATGATAGGGTGTTCAGATCAAGTACAGTTCAAACCAAAGCAGTATACCATTCCCAGACCATGTATTGGAAGGATGTGACTGGAAAGAACTCAGGCTAGTGACATTGCTGCAGTCCTGCTTCCCAAAGAGCACTGAGATGTGCAATGGGAACTCAGCTATTGTCTGGAAGCAATGTGGAGAGATGCATAGAGGAATCAGTTGAGGTGTCCTTTGCTGAAGATGCATTATTAGCTCCCAGCAAACAGCTCAATCAGTGGGATAATGATTGCTGTGTTGCTGCATGCAAAGTGATAAACACTTTTGTGAGGCTGATTAAAAGCCATCGCAAATCAGCAGTGTCTGATCACCAAAGAAGCTTTTTACTGCAGACGTGCGTCATGTTAATGTGATCCCTGTTACACAATGGGATTAAAAAGCAATGAGACAACGGTAAATAAGTGTTTAAAAATTCACTCCCAAGGGAGTGTTTGCAAGTGCTGTGCTGCCCTTTTTCAGGTTTTGAAGAAGAATCAGCTTGGGAGTGGGCCAGAATAAGGTGCTGAGTCGGAATGGGTTTAAAGAGCAAAGAACTGTTGGAGGGCAGGTCTTGAAGTGGAATAACATTTTTGAGGGAGGAGGAGTGATGGGATGAAAGGCACGTAGGGCCTGTTCCTGAACTCCTAACATAAACAAAACTCCCATGGGTGTTTTGTCTGCTCAAGGAGTACAATGTCGAGTTAAGAAGAGAAAAGATGGTTTTGTGGTTGGAAGTCAGGGGCTTGAAGTTGTGCTCTTAGCTCTGTCAGTGACTTCCTGGGTGACCTTGTGCAGACCATGTTCCTGAGTTCTAATCCTGGCTCTGGCACTTACTTCCCCTGTAGCTTTGGTCAAGTCATTTCACCTCTTTGTGCCTTCTTTTTTTGTAAAAATGGGGGAAACAGTGCTTTTCTACCGGGTGGGTGGGGGCAGGTGGGAAGTGTGTGGCCAAATCATTCATTTTGTAAAGCACTGTGAGATCCTTGGATGGAAGGTGTTCTAGAAATGTCAAGTATTAATTATTTGAAGGGCTTGGGTTGTTTTTGCAGACTAAATATGGCTGAATATTTTTAACAAAAGTCTTGTCTACACAAAAAGTTGTGCCACTTTAACTCTACCGGTGTAGTAAAAGCTGGAGATGCAGTTAGCCCAGTAAAAAAGTGCTTAACCAGGTATAGTTTATTCCCCCATGTAGTAAAAAAATCACACCCCTAACTGAAATAGTTATACTGGTACAAAATCTGTATGTGGACCAGGCTGCAAGCAACAAAGTTTTGGGGTTCTCATTCAAGGTATGCTTTAGTCAAACACAAGTTATTGGGCTCAAAGCAGGGGAAACTGGGTGAAGTTCAGTGACCTGTGGTATATGGGAGGTCAGATGTGATGATCTAATGCTCCCTTCTGGCTTTAGGGTTCACTATCCTAGAGTTTCAGTTTGAAACTTTTGAGCTCCGCACACCTTCTCCAGTTTTAAGAGCCTGAATCTGTGAGTTGCAGATCACTCAACGCTTCCTGGGATCAGTCCCTGTGTTATTACTGAAATCTGTTCCTATTGAAGGAGAGTTTTCCTATGCCTTCCCATTTCAATAAGTGTGTCCAGGAACTGTCTAATGGAGCAACAAGCTGCGTGATACTCTGTTTAACATTCAAAGAGTAATTAATCTTTACATACAAGCAGGCTAGCTTCCTCGGATATATTGTTCCATCAAGCCCAGTGTATTAGAAACTTTCCAGACACATTGGGTTTTATTTCTCTTTCCTTACACTTACTAGCACTGCAGAAGAGTCTGTGCTATAAATTAACTCGTGTGCTTCTAAAAGTCAGCAGTGACATTGTCCTGATGTTTTAGGGCTTAGTTCACTCCATTCAACCTGTACTGTACACACCCAGGGAACTGCTATGGGCTTTGCTCTTTTTTTTCTTTTTTGCAGCCAGGATGTTTTTTCTTGCTTTTTTATTGTTCCAATGACCTAGCAGCTCCACTTTGGTGGAGTCTTGCCAGTCAACTTCCTCTTCCAGCAGTCTGACAGACTCCAGCAGCACTGCCCTCAGAAGGGAGCAAAAATTAAAATGACAACAAAACAGATCTCTAACGGGCTTTTCTCTTTCCTCAGCTGCTTAGGGCCTGAAGCAGTGATGCTGCCTTCCAGCTAATGAAAATGTCAAGGGAACTTTTAAAAAAGGGGGTTGGGGGGAAATTGGGTGGTTGACTTCTTTGTTGTGCTTCATTATAAAAGAAAGGCCTGAAAGATTTTGAAAATAAATTGAAATCTTGTTAGTATTTACCATTAGAAATTGAGTTCTTTTGCATGCTGTGTGTGGCTTGGGAATTATTAGGATCACATAGCAGAAAGTGAAACTTGATTAACTGAGAAGGGAAAGGAATTTTTGTTGTTATTATTCATAGTATTTGGAAGATTGTTTTGTTTCTTTTTATTAACACTTATTTAACTAAACCATTGAGAGAGAAGCTCCCTTTCAGTAAGGAATTGGCACCCCTGTGACTTCAGTGAAGGGCTGAGAAAAGTCCCCAATAAACATCTCTGATTCCTCCAAGAAGTTCTCCAACAACAACAGTAGGGAAGGCCAGACTTGGCATTCCTGAGATTTCTAAGGTGAAAAACCAGAAAACAAAACCCCTTTAGGCTTTTTTTCAATCTATCACAGACAAATATAAAGGACAAACCCCCTCCCACCCCTTTCTCCCCCCTCTTTTTCAAGTTTCTCCTCACCTCTCCTGCCATCTTATATCCTACCCTTACATTTTAAGGAATCACTGAAAGGGACAAGCTGTGAGCTTCGGTGATTCAATCACAGTCTCCTATAGGCTGTTGTTGTTGTTTTTTTCCTGTAAAGCTTGATTGCTGGACGGCGATTGCCACAGAGAAAAGATTCCCTTGCCATTTTTGTTTGGTGTGTTATGTTTTTCCGAGCAGAGGCAATGAGAGCAGTGCTTGAGTGACTGGCATCGATGCCTCATGCTGTGTTTGTGTCTGACGTCATCATATTACTGGTACCATCATCAAAGTGGCTCCACTGCCTATCTGACTAGTGTGTTTTCAATTTCCTAATATCCGTGGGAGGGAAAGATGGAAGGTGTTCTCAATACATTTGTGTATTGTAGCGATAGGGTAAGTGCTTCTTCTTCTTCTTCTTCTTCTTATTTATTTATTTATTTATTTATTGATATTGTGGTAGCACCTAGGAGCTCAAGTCATAGCCCAGGAATCCATTGTTGTAGGCGCTGTGGGTGGGCATTGCTGGGCTAGTTGTCCTAGTATTAGTCTTGGACAGTTATAATTATCTTCTTTGGAGGAGCCTATGCAAGATACGGGCCAAATTTCCCACTTAAGAGACTGGGAACTGCTTGAGTTTCCACCTGGTTGGTCTTTTTAGAAGTGGGGAAAGTTTCACTGCCCTCGAGGCCAGGGAAAGGTTCAGCCTCCAAACCCCATGCATCCCCAAGATTCTTTGGAGGTCTGGGCCATCCATGAAGAGGACATGCATCCATGTAACGCTTCCAAGCTCCAGCATGTGCCAGTGACGCTCCGTATGCAGTGGTGCTGATGGTGGGAATGGGGCTCACCGTGTTTATGCTGAGCCAGCTACCGTGAGCTCACACAGGGTGCCCTGCAAGGTTAAGTTGGGGGATCTACACCATAAAGAGCGGTTGTACCCTCCCACCACTTCCAAGGGAGACTTCTGTGAGCGAAGACAGAGGGGTAGTGTGCTGTGAAGCCAGCGCTAGGCAACAGTCTGGATTTGCTGTTTTGTTGTTTCTTCTGCTTCTGAAGGCAGAGAGGGGTGGGTGGGTGAAATGGGTGCAATGGAGAACGTTGTCTGTTGTCAATGCATCTGTTCCTTGTCCCGTAACTCGCTGGAGACACACAATAGCTCTCTTGGGGATAGACTGTATAGAGAGGCTCAGTGCAAATGCTGAACAGAAACAAAACCATGTTGGGGATATTGGACACTGAGTGATGTTTAATGTGTTTCCCTGAAGATGCTGTGCAGGGATGGAAAAAGGGTGGCCTGCTAGAACCTGGGTTTGCTGGCCTCCAGGACCCAGTGCAAGCTTCAGCTGTTTTCTCATGCAGTTGCTTGAGATTGGATGGGATACCAGGGATGTTCTCATGAAGGGGGCGTCTGGAGATGATGTTTTTTGATGCTGCCCTCCATTGTGGCGTTGTTACTGCCACTCCTGGTTGTGAGAGACTGGGGGACTTGCCTATTGATTCTGGCTAGTGTTAGCGGGATATTTCCTAGAGTTTATGTTCTTCAGTCCCTTGCCCATTTATAAATATCGATAGAAATAATGAAGAGGTGAAATGTATGTTGCAACCTCCCCCCTTTAAACTCTTCTGGTGGCTAGTGCACACAAAGGCCCCTTTTGAAGGAATAATATCAACATGTTTATACTGAACTGACCAGTTTAAAACATGAAAAGTTTTTTTATGCTTCAGATTTTTTCTCAGTGCTGTTTCAGGGCAAGGACAAGGAAGGAAACTGAAAATCCCACAGAGCCCTGGACAGTCCAGATTTAGGGCTGTAGCTTTTGTTCATACAAATTCACTTGGCTCCCAAATGGCCTCCACCCATAATCATTACATCCGCAGCAGAGTTTCAAAACATGACACAGAGCCATTTTCCTGGTGGCTGAGAAAGACACAAGCAGAAGTATGTGCCACCTAGTGAGGCTGGACAGATTCAGCAAGTAGATGGCTTGCTCTGGTCTTTATTGATCCTTCATGGCTTAATCTGAGTCCTAAAGTTTTCCTGCAGCCGGCAAGGAGCTTTCTGTGTTTAGATTTTTTTTTCTCTGTCTCTCAGTCTGATGCTGAGATTATGTAGTTGAACAGATGGGAGCTTTACAATTACAGCTTCTCTTTCTCATGAGAGATCTACTTTAGTATGCTTCGTCCCAGAAAGGCGCAAAACATCACCTTATTCTTCACATACAATAACTTAACACAGCTTTACCGTACAATAAGCCTGTCCTTCTACTGCTAAATGTTACCTTCTCTTCTGAAATGAGCTATGAAGGGAAGATTAACAGTCAGGCATGTGCGGGGAAGTGACTGATGTACAGGATGGAAACTGAGTTAAGGGTGGTTGTTTTGTAGAATTGGGTGACTAGTATATTATCTTTTATTAATTTTTGCTGGTTAATGATTAACTCTGATTTAATTTTGCTCGCTGGTTAGAGGGGATAATTTCTTCACTTCTAGAGGTTAAATTAGGAAATCCCTTCTAGAGAAGAGCGGAGAATAGTTCTCAGTTCAGTGAACAAGACATAAATGGATAGATCAATTCATGTTGCATGGTTTATACCGGTGTTAGCCCTGGCATTGTGGTCAAATTTCAGCTCAGGTGATCCCATTCTGCTTGCCTTTTAACCCCCCCCCCAGCCCCTGCAATTTTAAAGGGATACAATATTCTTCTTCCGCTTCCTGCCCTAAAATGTATGTCATGTAGCTGTTTAACAGCAGCTGTGTTCCACCCCAAGCTGCCTTCATTTCAGTGAAGGGACCCCTGTTTTAGGACCTGCTCCTTTTGAAATCAGTTTGGGATTTGCTGCTGACTTCCCTGGGAGCAGGGTTGGGCTGTGCCCTTGTCAGCCTCTATAAACTAAACAAGGATAGGCCTATGTGGTACTTGGCTGGGTGACCTCGAGGAATAATCCTTGGGTGCTCAAGGGACTGCTGTTGGTGATTAAGTGTCTGTCTGAATCAGTATTGTACTAATGTCCTAGGGGATGAGGTGCCGTTTTTCAGTTCAGATATAAAACCAAAGAGCTGATGGAAGATCTCATACAAGAGTAGAGGTGTGATCCCTCAACATCCTGGCCAAATTCCACTTTGGATAGTTACATTTGGCCTACCTAAATTCCCCCTGTAGTTCAGATTGATATTGCCTCCTTCGTTTCCTGTCCTAAAATTGTTCTGTAGTGTTCCACACCAGAGGAGACTGCATTTCACTGGTGAGCCAAGCAGCAGCATGACACAGGGGAGCAGGTGCAGGGCTGGGACTTGGGAGACCTGCGTTTTAGTTTTGGTTCTGTCACGGATCTGACCTTAGGCAAGTCACTTGCCCCTCCCTGTGTCTCTCTCAGGCCTGGCCAGCTGGCTTGTAAAAGTTGTGCCAATTGCACATGCTATATGGGTCTGCTCTGCCCACCCCAGCTAATGAGGCATGGCAAAGGCGAAGCCAAGCAAATTACCTGCAATGATAGAGAGAGTCTGAATAAAAGAGATTAGTCCACCTCTGTCAATACTGGGCATAAATAATAGTAAAGAAGGGGGGGAAGTCAAACTGTGCTGAAGTTAAGGGTGATGCACAGGCAAAAGTTTCATCCCTGCCCACCTCCAGCCCACCACAGGGAGCATCGGCCATGCTGTCCAGAGTGCAGTACTCCCTCGTCAAGGCCTTTAGATCACAACCTTGCCCACCATTAGTAACCATGTGCTTTGTGACAGTCGGCTCGACTGATGTCCGTTGAAAACATTGTGATTAGCTTTTAGATTAACAACCACTTCCACAGTGGCACAGCTTACATGTGATATGAGCCTCGAGGATGAAGAGAACTTTGGGTATGTAAGCAGGGAGAGACAGGGATTGTGATGCTGACACAAAGTAGGGCCTTGCTGGCGTGGAAGAGGGAATAAAGTCCAGCTATGTTATATAGAAATACTTTTAACGTGTCTGCATATGTTTGAAGACATTCACAAGCTGGTTACAGAGCCAGGCTGAAAACAGCAGACACCGGGGCTGAAAAATCTGCTGGAACGTGATCTGTTTATACTGGACACGTTATAACTGCACTGTGAATAAGTAGCATACTTTTTGTGCTTACAAAGAAAAAGTAGCACTTAAGATTAGATATGTCTGGTAAGCATCATTGCTAGTGCTATAGTTCTAACTGGAAACAAAAACGCTGATGTTGCAGGTGGTGCGACAATTTCATGTTACAATTAAAAATTTTGTCTTGACAGCTGTGGCAGTGTAGAAGGAGTTTATTTTTTAAATCAAAGGCAACAGCTTAGCATGTGACAAAATCTTTAGTGACAAAACTGTACCTGAGCTATGGGACTGCTTATAGTCTAAATCTTTAATGGATCTGAAGAGACCAGATGGTCCTGTGTTTATTTCATTTTGCAAGATGTTTGGGTCTGGGCCATTCTGCACAAGCTGAGGGTCATGTTTGAAGACCAGTTTCTGCAAGGGAGTCAACAACAGTCTGATTGTAATTGTCTTGAGCCCAGATCATACATTTCTTGTTAGGGACTGAGCGGTCATTAGAGATTTTTGTCATGTTTGATTTTTTCATCCTGTCTTGGGTATCCTTATTGCACAATGTGGGCCAGATTTCCAAACGTAACTGAGTAACCTGTGCCCTCAAAACCAGGTATCTGAGCCTGCATTGGTATGCTTTCTTCCTCCTTTGCTCATGCAGCATGCACATACTTTGTGGGCTATTGAAAGTGCGATTCTCCTCTGAAAAGCTCCTTCTTACTCCGTGGAGCTGCTCCGTGGCTGTATTCAGAGTTAGATCTACTGACTTGAGTGACTAAGACAAGTTTTTGACTCCCTGTTTGCCCTGCAGAACCAAACTAGTGTAAGGAAAACAAACTGAATTATACCCTGGGAGAATGAATTGGATTCTGGTCTGACTTGCACAGCATCAACAGAGCTGTTAAGTTCCAAAAATAGTATTGGATTCTGCCCTCCCTAAAGGTGGTGGCATTGCACAGGTGTTAGTGAGGGCATAATTTGAAGACCGTGGCGCTTCACAGGTGTAGCGGGCCATTTATCACTGTTGCAAACAGGAAAGAACCCAGGGTTTGCTGGGCAAGCAGCTAGAAAAACCATGTCTGTCTTTTTACTTTTAAACTGATGGCATTTGATCAGGAGTCACTGAGAGACCATAAGTATGGAACCCCAGGCTGTCCTTTTTTACAGAATTAATTTTAACAGCAGAGCTGCACTCTAGGCACCTGAATTTGGCCGGTATTATTGCTCTGTGCAATCTGCCTGAATGTATCACAGTATTTACGGTAGCTTGCCCTTCTGATGGTTCAGTGACAAGTTACTCAATAGTCTGGAAAGGTAAATCTTGCTCTATCAGTATTTAGCCTCAAAGGGCTTTTGCAGTGTCTGTTACTTTACATTTATTATCTAGAGCAAAAATGGATGCGAGAGCTCATCTCAGTGTTTCACCAGCAGGGTGATCTGCTGTTTGTTTCACATCTGAAAGATTTTGGGGACAGATGGATGCAGAGAAGAATTTGATGCCCCTTCCACAAACACACCCACATTTTAGAGCCTCAGCCCCGCTATACAAGGACAGTCTGGGTATTGACTTGCAAATAAAATGCCAAGCCCGACCCCCTCTGCTTCAGAATCCCTGTATCCAAAAGGGCTGCAGCGACAAGCCGCTTGTTAAATGGGAGTAGGCTTGGCTTGTTGTGACTGTGCTGGATACAAGAATTCTGTCTGGCTATTGGCTGCAACAATGCAACTGGGACAATTGGTGTTTATTTGCATGGGAGTAACAACTGGATGCATAGTCTTTCATCAGCTGATGTCAAAGCACATGAGTGACTCTGCCAAACTATTGTTGTTGTTTGTGCTCAGCATTATGCAAACATATATATAGATTTCATATTACTGTAGCATCTAGGAGCCCTATTCATAGACCAGGCCCCGATTGGGCTAAGACAAAAAGACAGTCCCTGCCCCCAAGTGATTTACAATCTGTATTAGAAACAAAGTGCCTTCTACAAGGTACTTACTATCTAAATCAGATACTTTCCATCTCTCTCTCTCTCTTTTCTTGGCGAGTTAACATTGAAACTGCTGTATTTAAGAGAGATCATATTAGCCAGGAAATGCAGCCACCTCTGGTGTGGCAGGCTCACTGGCAGGGCCAGCTCTAGGCACCAGCAAACCAAGCACGTGCTTGGGGTGGCACATTTTCGAGGGCAGTATTCTGGCTGTCTTTTTTTTTTTCTTCTTCTTCTTTTTTTGCTTTGGGCGGCAAAAGCCTAGAGCCGGCCCTGGCGGCAGCAGCGCATCGCCCTGGGGCCGCTGCGGTTCGTGCTGCGGGGGAGCAGCGCCTGCACCTTGTGGCTGGGCCGGGCGGGCTCCTAGCAGGGGACACTCGGGCTGGGGGCCGCCCCTCGGGGCACACGGAGCCGCCTGCAGATGCCGCAGGACAGCCACACACACACCCCCAGCGCCGCAGTTGGGGCTGGGCGAAGCAGCCTGAGCCGCCCAGGGACTGCGGCAGGGCGGCCAGAAGCAGCAGCAGGGCCATAGAGGGCAGGGCACTGCCGTGCGGGGCCCACATCCCGCTCTCCGGGGCTCCGCTCCCTCTGGGGCTACCCTGCCCCGGCTCCTCAGCCCCCTGACAGGGTGGTCCCCCGGCTCTGCCCTCCCAGGTCCCGGCCGGTCCTGGAGGCAGGAGCCCTGGCTGGAGGGACCCTGGGCTGAGGCATGGGAGCCCCGCTGCTTACCCCAACCCTGCCAGTGTCGGACCGGCCGGAGGCAAGGGGGGAGCGGGCGGAGTCAGCACTGGTGGGGGGGTGCCCAGGACTGGGGCGGCAGGGTGTGCGGGTGGGGTAGAGGTGAGAGCCCAGGGCTGGGGTGGGGGGCGGCCAAAAATTTTTTTGCTTGGGGCGGCAAAAAACCTAGAGCCGGCCCTGGTCACTGCAATCCTACATGACATTTCTGGGAAGATGATTAAGAATATGTACATGGGGAAAATGAGGTTGAATAGCCCCCCTGGAATTTAACCAGGGCCTGGCAATAAACACCCCTGCTCTTGTGTAAAATGCTCGGCAGGGGAATACAGAAATGGCGAGCAGGGTTCCCTCTTAGCAGCATGATCGTTGGTGGAGTCTGGATGATCCCACTGCTTTCTCCATCATTGTCAGTTATCTTGTTCTGAGGTGCCCAGTAGTCAGTAATTGGGAGTGGGATGATGACACAGGATATGCTATAGCTTTGTGAATCCCCGTGCTGCTGGATGTGGAGGTGGAGAAGCAGGTTTTCATCCCCTAGATTTTCCCTCATTTATTGGAAGGCTGCAGACCTACTCCCTCACTGCTACCTACCCGTCTGAAGATGGTGAAACAGGCTAGGTAGTTTGCCGCACTCCCAAACAGGAGCCAAATAGGGTTTGGGACCTTCAGGCTGCTCTCCCAGAAAATTGCTTATGATAATCAGCAAAGACTGAGTGAGCTTTTTGTTTTGTTTTAGTTTACAATGAAGCAGGCAAATTTGGTGTTTATATAGATTTGCGGGGTTATTTGAACCCAAAACATCACTGAAGGGCTGCAAACTTAGATGAACTGAACTCACGTGTTTTGGTTCATGAGATCAACATGAACTGAAATCCTCACGTTTCCTACAGCCTTACATATGTGCTTGGCAGAATTTGATTTTAATTTTGATAGCTACTACTGGATAATATTTATGTTTATTGATAAGCATTTTTTTCAGTGTTTATTGGTTTTAAATTTTCACAGTTGCAGGAAATGATGTGGAGGTCAGACAATAATTATTTAATGACAGGAGATTCTGAGACTCAGAAATAAGTTAAAGCTTTTTAACCGTTAAAACACAAATTGTATACAACAGATGTCAAAATAGACAAAGTAAATATCCTTAAATAAACTCCAATAAGTTCTCAAGCAGCGTTTTTCTTTCTTGGCCTCTCTGAAATTTCGATTATTACAGATGGAAATGTTTTTCGTCGATTTGTGTCCGTGCATTGAAATCAACACTTAGTGATAAAAATCTGATCCTTCCAAGCCCCCAACCTCTCTGTCTGTCTGTCTGTCTGTCTGTCTGTCTGTCTCTCTCTCTCTCTCTATATATATAGTGTGTTTGTGTGTATAAGCCTGACTTCCACAACTAAACCTCACTTCCACAGACTGCTCACTGCAGTTATAGTTAAGCACTGTGGTCAGAAGGTATTGGGCTATGGAGTAGTACTAGGCTAAAACTACAACGATAGCATACAGTCTTACTGGGGTCAGCAGTATTCGCTAATATTGTAATGCAGTGGTCCCCAAACTGTGGGGCATGTCCCCCACGGGGTGTGGAGGAACATTCGGGGGGGAGCGGGCCCACGGTCGGGGCCAGGAGCCAGGGGTGGCCCGGGCCAGCCCCCACAGGGAGCAGGGAGGGAGCGCCACCCAGCCCCGCTCTGCCCTGAGCTCCACTCTGACACCAGCCCCAGGTCTGGCCCGGGCCTCGGCCACCGGCTCCCAGCCCCACTCCTGGCCATGTTCCGCTCCTGGCCACAGCCCCAGTTGAGGCCCTGACGAGGGTTGCCAATCCTCCAGGATTGTCCTGAAGTCTCCAGGAATTCAAGATTGTCATGTAATGATATCTCCAGGAATTCATCCAACCAAAGTTGGCAACCCTAGCCATGACTGCCCCAGTTGCAGTTCCGGCCTTGACTGCGGCCCCGCTCCCAGCCACACCTCTGCTCCCGGCCTCGACCACGGCTCCCAGCCTTAACCGTGGGCTCAGCCACAGCCCACGGCTTCTGGCCGAGCTGTGGGCCCGCTCCCGGCTCCGGCCTCCAATTTCCGGCCGCAGCCCCCAGCTCCAGGCTCGACTGTGGGCCTGCTCCTGGCTGAGGCCCCAGCTGCAGCACCAGCCCCACCCTTGACTGCGGCCCTGCTTCTAGGGAGGGGGGGTGCAAACCAGGTAAAGGGGGTGTGGACAAAAATATTTGGGGACCACTGCTGTAATCGAACCAAGAAGCTGACTAATGAACAGCCACTTCAGTCCTTTTTTAGGGGTAGATTTGTAAAGGTATTTAGGGGCCTAAAGATGCAGCTATGTGCTTTTGAAAATCCCACGCGGTGCCTAACTCCCATTGGTTTCCTGGGGGCTGTGGAGTCTCTGGGTGCAGGAGGCCTGGTGCAGCGCTGGCTCAGCTTTCTCACACTAGAGTCTGGCGCAGAGAGGAGTGAAAAACAAAGATGCTCAGAACTCTTTTTGCTTCCCTATGGATGTCCCCTCCCAACCTGGTGGTGCTTGGGAACACAGCTTTTGCAGCCTGTCAGAACTGGCCAGCAAGGAGTGGCCTGAGTCAAATCTGAATGGCATCCAAAACCAGATGGGACCTATTTTCCAGTTTGGACACAGTCAGAATCTCACCAGCACTGCAGTTCTCATGAGATCACAAGCCAGTTCTCTTGAGATTTCCATTTTCCACAATGGCTGAAATCTGTTTTGGGAGATTTCGTCTACTTAGGGACGAAGTCTCTTCAGAACAACTTGTTCGGTTTTGATGCTGGGCCTCAAACCTGGGCCTGAATGATAGCCCTGAATCAGCCTTGAGTGCCAGAAGAAATCTAATCTAGCTCTGAATGCCACCTTCTCTCTGAATACAACAGGACATGTTCAAAGTGACACACCAGCAATATGATGCTTATACTACGTTGAAAATGTTTTCAGTTATAAACTTCAAAAGTAAGTCTGGTCAAAAAGTAAAATAGGGCAGGACGAATGTTTTTGATATTTTCCAATAGATGACTTTTTTGTTTTATTGACACTGTGATGGAAAAACAGGTTAAAATTTTCAACAAAATCTTGTCTCATTTTTTGACCTCGTACAGAGCAGGTGAAATTTTTGACATTTGAAAATATGACTATTTTTAATTGAAGTTTCAAATTTTGATGAGGATCAGGGAAGGATGACATATTTGGTGGGAAATTTAAAGAAAAATTACATCCCATTTTCCCATCAGCCTTACTGAATAGTTTTCACTGACTTATTTCCATTTCCCCTCGATCACTGTCTTTTTCAGACTTTGAACTGAATGTAATTGAAATTGCTGCCCACATCTAGTTGATCACTACACGTTATGTAGATGTAACTATTGAAGCCACTTTCAGAAGTAATCTTCATAAAATGATTCCACTTATCCTCAGAGAACATTAGACGCACAATTGTGATAGCTAGGATTCACTTCACGGTAATAACTAATTACACTTTCCCCTGATTGCTCACTTTCATCTACAGACCTCAAAGGGATGTACAAAGATAGGTCAGCCCTATGATTACCAGATTGTTTCACAGGTGGAAAATAGAGATTAAGGCCCTGCTATACAAGAGTTCCCACCAACCCAGAGTGCTTCATTTTTGGGGTGCACAATATGGGACACGCAGTCTGACATTTAGAGGTACTGAGAAGCCACCGCCTCTCTTAACATCAACATTAAAATAATAGCACACAGCTGTGGTGGAGTGAATTGAGGATAGAGTAGGGAGACCAATGTTTTGTTTCTTATTCTACAAAAGACGGTGGCCAAAATTTTCTAATGCAGCCCTAATATTTTGGTGTCTCCCTTTTTTGTTGGCTAGATTATACCAACTTTAGAGTACACGTTTCAGCTTATTATCCAGGCAGATAGAAGTTTCTAAACTCCAGTTTAAACCACTGAAATTCATGATAGATCTTCCATTACTAATAGTTGGCTTCCAAGACTAATTGTCCTAGGGGTACCAGTTCTTTTAGGGATTCCAGATTATAAGTATTCCATCAATAATTTCTTTTTAAGGGATTCATTTTTACTAATTTTAGAGTAATTCCCTAAAACTGTTTCCCAGACAAAGAGAAGGAACTAAATGCAGCGTGTCTTACATTGCACAAACTCATTGATTTCTGAATTTGACATCATGGGCTAGATTCTGCTCTCATTTGCACTGGTGTAAACCCAAAGAAACTCCATGAATTTCAGCTTAATTACTCCAGATTTCCCCCTGTGTATCAGAGATCAGAATCTGACTCTGCAGACTTGGTGTTCATGCAGATAAAAATTTTAATTTTTTCACTTCCCTTATCCTCCCTTTCAGTCATTGGAAGCAGCTATCAGACACTTAGAAGTTCAGATATTGAAATGAGGACTTCCAGGTCTCCTACAGACAATATGGAGACACTGACTACATTCTCCAGAAGTGGAGAGAGGACGTTGCTGTCTATAACAAACAGTGCCATGTCTACAACTGCAACAGAAAGCACCACCTCTTATACAGAAATGATCAGTTCTGCAGATTTAACCCAGCAGTCCTCTTCTGTAGAGCAGAACAGAAGAAATAGCTCCTCAAGTGACATGTATTTCACTAAGCCTGGAACGGAGCCTTTGATTGTACATTCTTCTGAGATACCCACCTATTCATCTTCACAAAGTGATCCCCCAGGTGAGTTTTATCATCCATAAGAGCAGTAGTCTTGATAAACCCCACCCAAACCCCTGCACCGAATGTAAGTAATGAGTTATAAAGGAATCATGCCCCGTTGTTGGTAACTATATTCTAGGACATTCTTAATTTCAGGGGGTGATTTTGTTTTTAAAGAAAGGTGGTCAGTTTTCTTCTGTGAGCTTCTTAGAAACTGCATTTGTCATTCTTGACCAACCAGTGACATGGAGAGGGAGTCCATTGTTGGTAATTTACATTAACCATACATATGTCTCTAAGTTATTGAGCTCAGCCATCCAACCCTGCTGAATTTCATTACAAACATTAAGGCGACTAACACCTTTGATGGCATTTCAGGACTGATTCTCATTTAGGCTAAGGCCCCTTTACACAGCTCTGGCAATGTAACAGGGCCGTAGGGTAAATAAAAAGCATTTTCTCATTTATAGGCAAAGAGTGTCTGCATAGAACATTTTCAGTCAGTGATTTTTTTCTTAGACCCTTATCCTGAAAACACTTAACTTTCTTCTTGCACATGTCCCATTGACGGTGACCAGGAGTACAGCTGTGTACATGCTTGAGTTTTTGCAAAAGCAGCAGGGCTGTGTTTTGTCTTTTTTTCTACTGATTGAAAAATTCTCACGTGTGCTGTATGTGTCTGATTACAGCATTCGCACTTAAAAACATGCTTCATTCCATTGGATAACACTGCTCTACAGCCAAAATGCTTCTGAAATAAATGTAGTCAAACTTTACTAATTCTGGGTCACTGAGAACGAAAATGATGCTTAAAATTGTTGATTGGCTCTAGTTTTCAAGATGTGCTATTGGGTCAGTATATACGACCCTTGACTTGGGAATGGCGGAGGATAAGTGAGTTATAAAGGGAAGGGATCTCAATTTAAACCAGAAATGACTAAAATACATCTTTGACTGGATCTATGAATAAATCTATGACTGGGTTTGGACAGTACTTGCTTTTTAGGCAAAACCATGAATGATGCAATCTGAAGCTGGTATTGTGTCATACATGATATGAATTGCATCATGTTATTCCTAGAAGTCATGGATGATGCAATCATAACGAAGCTTACATCACTCTGCTGAACAAATTGCCCTATATCAGCTCTAGAAATCATACAGCGTCGTGCTCTCTTATTTGTCAGTGTTTGATTTTGCAAAGGGACACATTTCTGTTTAGCCAAAGTGAGCAGAGATGCCTCGTACTTGCGTGAACAGTGCAGATAACTTCTGCTATGTTTGTGGTGAAGTGACTTTTGCATCACAAAAGCGCAGTATAACCACTATGGTTAAGAAAGCCTATCACCTTTATTTTGGCTGCAAAATTGGAGATCAGGACAAGAGGTGGGCCCCACACATATGCTGCAACACTTGTGCAACAAATCTTCGCCAGTGGTTGAACAGGAAAAGGAAATCTATGCCTTTTGCAGTGCCAAGGATTTGGAGAGAGCCAACAGATCATACCAGCAATTGTTACTTCTGCATGGTGCCTCCAGTTGGGAAAGGTGTGTCAAAGAAGAAAAAGTGGACTGTGCATTATCCAAACATTCCATCAGCTATACGCCCAGTACCCCACGGAGAAGGACTGCCGGTTCCTGATGCACCAGAATCATTCTCACTTGAGTCAGACGAGGAAGAGGATGAAACTTCTGGTCCTGAACCATCAATGTCACAGGACCCACATTTTCTCCCATCCTCCTCCTCTGAACCACACCTCATAACACAAGGTGAACTGAATGACCTTGTCAGGGATTTGGAACTACCCAAGAGTAAGGCAGAGCTGTTGGGCTCCAGACTACAGCAGTGGAATCTCCTGGCAGGTGATGTTAGGGTTTCCATGTTCCGTGACCGTCAAAAGGATCTTGTCCCATTCTTCTTCATGGAAGGTGATCTTGTAGCCTGCAATAACATCGATGGTGTGATGGCAGCCCTCAACATCGTTCACGATCCAGATGAGTGGAGACTGTTCATTGATTCATCGAAGACGAGTCTTAAAGCTGATTTACTGCATAATGGCAATGTTTTGCCATCAATTCCAGTTGGTCATGCAGTCCATATGAAGGAAACCTATGACAACATGAAACAACTTTTGAGGTGCATAAACTATGACCAACATCAGTGTCAGCTTTGTGGCGATTTGAAGGTTGTTGCTCTCTTGCTTGGTCTGCAGACTGGATACACAAAGTACTGCTGTTTTCTCTGCGAATGGGATAGTCGTGCAAGAGATTCCCACTACATCAAGAAAGATTGGCCACTCCGACAGTCATTGGAGCCTGGGAAGAAAAGTGTTCAACATCCACCACTTGTTGAATCAAGGAAGATTTTGTTACCACCCTTACACATCAAGCTGGGTCTGATGAAGAACTTTGTCATGGCCATTGACAAAACACAAGCAGCTTTCAAGTACCTCCGTGGAAAATTTCCAAGGTTAAGTGAAGCTAAGATAAAGGAAGGTGTCTTTGTTGGTCCTCAGATTCGTGAACTTCTTCGAGATGATGCATTTGACCATGCACTGCGTGGCAAGGAAAAGACGGCATGGAAAGCCTTCCAGTTAGTGGCAATAAATTTTCTCGGAAACAACAAGGCAGACAACTACAGGTTGTTGGTGGAAAACCTCCTCAAGGCATACAAAAGCCTTGGTTGCAACATGTCACTAAAGATACATTTTTTGCACTCTCATCTAGATTTTTTTCCACCGAACTGCGGAGCAGTGAGCGACGAGCACGGCGAGCGATTTCACCAGGACATTGCAACAATGGAGAATCGCTATCAGGGCAAATGGAGCCCATCAGTGCTTGCAGACTATTGCTGGACAGTGACAAGAGATGCTCCATTTAATGAATACAAGAGACAAGCCAAGAAGCGCCGAGTAGACACTGAATAGGACTAAACTATGTACATAATAGTTTTTTGCCTTTTGTTTCATAATAAATTTTATTTATATAACCCTTTTGCTGATTTTTAAAGTGTTACATAAACAGGACAGGTGAAATATTATCATGTAAAGCAACCTATAAACACATGAAAAGACCTAGGTTTACAATTTATGATTAAAACTCTACTATCTACACAATATACATAGACATAAAATGTAAAAACTTAAATATCTTAGAAACAGTAGCCAATCAGTTGTTTTAATTGTCATATTTGAATTCAGCACATCAAAATACATAATAAATAGCACATTTTATCTCTGAAGCAGACGACTTCTCAAAAATTGTAGACCACTGTAATTAGACAATGTCACACCAGTATTTGCAGTGTTCTCTGTGTGAAGTATAGGGAAGTTTAGGTAATAGTGCAAATACTGTGGCAACTTTAGCTACTTGTATAAGCCAAAATTGGCATGTCTTTAAGAGCTGCCATTGTAAGTGCTGTTAGCACAACAACAATACAAATATTTTAATTTCTCTTTATTGTATTTTAGCCATTGGAAGCAGCCACGAGACAGCTAGCATCTGGGATATGGAAAAAAAGACTCCTAGTTCTCATACTGATAGTATGTACATTTCACCTACATTCAGCAGAGGTGGGGAGAGGACAATACAGTTGCTAACAAACAGCATCACTTCGACTGATTCACTAAAAAGCACCACTTCTCATACAGAAATTGCCATGTCTTCAGATCTATCCCACTCCTCAGCTTCTATATCATGGACTGGAGGAAGTAATAGATCATCAACTATCGCTGCTCTCCCTGAGTCTTCAACAGGGCCTTTACTTATATATTCCCCTTTAAAGAGTGGTCTCCCAGGTGAGTTTTACAGTCCATAGGCTTTTCATTTCACAGTACAAATATTATAAAATATTACCAAATGTCATTTTTGGAAAATATAGGAATAATAGTACTAAGCACTTAGCAATTTTTATTGAAAAGTTAGAGAGGGTTCAAGTATTATTTGATAGCTGTAAAATATGCCTTGCAGTAAGAGATTTAAAGAACTCAATCTACTTAGCAAAGAGAAGGTTAAGAGGTAACTTGAGCATAATTAGGTATCTAATAGTAGACTCCTCTTTTATTTAGCAGACAAAGGCATAATAAGACCTAGTCACTGGAAATCGAAGCCAGACAAATTCAAACTGGAAATAAGTTGCAAGTTTTTACCAGTCAGGGTAATTGAGCATTAGAACAGTTTTCTGAGGGACATGACTCCATGGGAGCTGCTGGAAGCGGCGCGGGCCAAGGGATGTACTGGCCGCCGCTTCCAGCAGCTCCCATTGGCCTGGAGCAGCGAACCGCGGCCACTGGGAGTCACAATTGGCCGAACCTGCGGACACGGCAGGTAAACAAACCGGCCCGGCCCACCGGGGCTTTCCCTGAACAAGCGGCGGAACAAGTTTGGGAACCACTGCCCTAAGGGTCTGTCTTGGGTCCAATACAATTCAATATTTTCATTAACGACATAGATGATGGAGTAGAGAGTGTGCTTATAAAATTTGCAGATGACACCAAGCGGGGAGGGGTTGCTAGCACTTTGGAGGACAGGATTAGAATTCAGAATTATCTTGATAAACTGGAGAATTGGTCTGAAATTGACAAGATGAAATTCAATAAAGACAAGTGCGAAGTGCTGCCCTTAGGAATTAAAACTCAAACGCACAAATACAAAATGGGGAATAACCAGCTAGGCAGCAGTACTGCAGAAAAGGGTCTGGGGGTTAGAGTGGATCACAAATTGAATATGAGTCAGCAGTGTGATGCTGCAGCAAAAAAGACAAATGTCATTCTGAGATGAATTAACAGGAGTGTCGTATGTAAGACATGGGAGGTAAATGTTCCATTCTACCGAGGCCTCAGCTGGAGAGCATTGTGTCCAGTTTTGGGCACCACACTTTAAGAAAGATGTGAACAAGTTGGAGAGAATCCAGTGGAGAGCAACAAAAATGGTAAGAGGGGTAGAAAACATGACCTCAGAGGAAAGGTTGAAAGAATTGGGCATATTTAGCCTAGAGAAGAGAAAAGGGGGGTTGGGGAGACCTGATAAGTCTTCAAATAGTAAAAAGTTATTATAAAGAGGATGGTGTTCAATTGTTCTCCATGTTCACTGAGGGTAGGATAAGAACTAATTGGCTTAGTTTGCAGCAAGGGACATTTAAGTTAGATATTAGGAAAAACTTTCTAACTATAAGGCTGCTTAAGCACAGGAACAGGTTCCCTGAGGAGGTTGTAGAATCCCCATCATTGGATGTTTTTAAGAACAGGTTAGACAAACACCAACCAGGGATGGTCTAGGTATAGTTAATACTCCCTCAGCACAGGGGGAAGTACTAGATCACCTTTTTGAGGTCCATTCCAGCCCTACATTTCTATGACTCTATGAATAGACAGCTGTCAATACTTGCAGGGTTTCCTCAATATAAAGGTTTCAGTCAATGATTTCTTTCCATGGTATCATTTATTTTCTCCAAACTGAAATATTTTCATTTTCCCCGCTACACACAAGCTGTGAATCTGAATATTATTGGAAGAAAAATTGTCCAAGTGTTTTGACGTACGAGAATGGAATTTTAATATTTCTTTACCCTATTTCAGCCATTGAAAGTAGCCATCAGCCAACTAACGGCTCAGAGAAAAATATTGCCAGTTCTCACATTGCCAGTACGTACATTTCAACTACATCCACCAGAGCTGGAGCAGGGATGTTACAAGATCTCATAAACAGCAGCAGATCTTCTAATGCAACAGGAAAAACTACTTCTGGTACTGAAATGTCCAGCTCTTCGTATTTAACCCAGTCGTCATCTATATCTTCTATAGCACTGACCAGTGGAATTCATATATCATTGGCTGCCACAGATTTCACAGAGCCTTCAACAGACCCTTTGTTTACACAGTCTCATTCTGCTTCAGAAACTGCTTCCAAAGGTGAGAATTATTAGTCCACTAGCTTGCTGTTTTAAAGTTTTTTACATTTATTTTAAAAACCCTTTGTGAACAAAATGCCTAATTATTCTTTTACTAGAGGAGGAATAATATTATATTTTGCACTTATAGAGCTTTTCCCCATAGATCTCAAAACATTTCACAACTAGGTAGCCATGGGTAGGTATCGTTACTAGAACTTGTGGGAAAATGGAGGTGTGGTTTGGATTTTTGGTGGAAAATTTCAACTTTTTGTAGAAAAGCTGAAAAGTTTTTGGTTTTTAGGGTTTTGACTTTTTGACACTTAGTCAAAAATTTTACACAGAAAACTGACACTTTTCATGAAAATTTTCATTTAGTCAAAATCCAATTTTCTGTCAAAAAATAGTTTTGACTATCTCTAATCATTACCTCTGGTTGTGCATCAAAGCTGGGATTTGAACCCAGATCTCCTGAGTGCTGTATCTGTTGGACCATACTGCTGCTGTGAACTGAGTCCAGTCATCAGTAATTCAAAGGCCGTGCTGACTTTGTTGTGTCCGCTAAGATTTGTGGTTCTTGGCCAGCTACACTGGAGAAGGAATCTAATATCCACTTATCTCACCCCTTTGCATCAGATGTGTTTTTGAATATCTCTAAGGGTTTGTCTACACTGGGGCCCTATTACACAGCAAGCCACTAGTTTGCCACGCAGCAATATCCTGTGTGGACAATGCTACAGTGCACAAAGGGTATGTCTACACTGCAGTTAAACACCCACAGCTGGCCCATGTCAGCTGGCTGACGCTGCTGGGCTGTGTAATTGCGGCGTAGACATTCAGGCTCAGGCTGGAGTCGGGCTGGGATCCCAGAGCCCAGGTTCCAGACTGAGCCTAAACAGCCTGGTAATTCAAGCCCCACAAGCCCAAGTCAGCTGACACGGGCCAGCTGCAGGTGTTTAATTGCAGTATAGCCATACCCTAAAAGTTCCAGGAGCTTTGGCCATGTCTGCTTGTAAAGTATAGTAAATCAAAGAATGCTCCAGGACTTCGATATCAGTGTCCACACTGGATGTTAGCATGCAGCAAGCTAGTGCACTGTAGTGTCCCACTTTGTCTTGCTGCACAGTAACACCTCATGTAGACAAGCCCTTACTTATTCAGTGTTCTAAGTCTGCTGAATTTAATTCCAAATATTTCATTGTTTTATAATTTTGTAAGTGCTAGCAGCATGGAATGCAAAGTAATATCACTGAATGATGAAGTTAAGCTTGCTGCTTGTTATTGCCACAGTTTTTTTAGTTGCACTTTTCATGGTTTGTGCTAATTTTTTGCAAGTATTAATTTCACGTGGTGTTCTTCACTCTAAAGGGTTCAAATCTCTCTAAACTAGCAATTTCTCCAGAATGAAAAGTACCCATATTTAATATTCGTACATGCATTATTTGCATCTGGGTGATATGAGAAGAAAACGTATCTGTTTGGATTTATGTATATGGAATTATAATCTTTATCATCTTTTAGCCATTGGAAGTAGCCACCAGCCAATTAACAGCTCAGCTACAGAAAAAAGGACTTCTGATTTGTATGCCACCAGTACATACATTTCAACATCATTCACGAGAGGTGGAGAGAGGACGTTAAGGTCTCTAATGAACAACAGCACATTACCTGATGTAGCAGACAGCTCCACTTCTGACTTAGAAAATACCAAGTCTTCAGATTTACCCCAGCCCTCGTCTCCTGTAGCACAGGCTGGAGGAAGTAATATCTCATCAAGTGACTTGACTGAGCCTTCCACAGAGTCTTTGTTTACACATTCTTCCAAGATCCCAAGTTATTCGTCTTCCCCAAATGATCTTGCAGGTGGGTTTTGTGATTCCCAATTGTTGAATGCACCATTTACAAACGTAAAACAATAAAAAGAACCTCCCACCCCCCAAAACTGAGTCAACCCTTTTTTTAAAGAATCAGTTGCTCTTTAACTCAGGCTCTTACCTATCTAGCATCCTTATATGCCCCCCAGTCACCATAGTATCTGAGCAGCACATAGTCTTTAATGTATTTCTCCTGACAACACCCCTGTGAGGTAAGGAAAGGCTGTTATCCCCATTTTGCAGATGGGGAGCTGAGGCACAGAGAAATTGACTGGTCCAACGTCACCATGCAACCATTTTTTCTCTGCCAGATTTTGCCACCATTGCCCATGTCCACCAGTGTCATATCCTGCAGGTACTCTCATTATGATGTAGGGGACTACATGCATTGTAAGATATGACAGTGTAAAACTGGAGATTCAGGCACGTAGTGATTCTGTACCGAGTAGCAGGATTGACAAAGGCATGCAACTCTGGATTGCTTACCTTGAAACTGTACCTGTGGGTGGTACTTTTAAATATTTCTATAGGTGTTGAATTTCAATTCCCAACTTCACTGAATTTCATTACCAACACATTTTTTGGCTTTTTGAGCCTACTTTTTACAAAAGAGCGAAAGTTTCTAAAGATTCCTGGATATAAAGGCTCAGATTCTCTCCTGTGCTGAGGTCAGTGCAGGAGAATGGGAACTAGCTTGAAGCAATTTACACCTCCCTGATTCATAAGAACATAAGAACGGCCGTACCGGGTCAGACCAAAGGTCCATCTAGCCCAGTATCCTGTCTACCGACAGTGGCCAATGCCAGGTGCCCCAGAGGGAGTGAATCTAACAGGCAATGATCAAGTGATCTCTCTCCTGCCATCCATCTCCACCCTCTGACAAACAGAGGCTAGGGACACCATTCCTTACCCATCCTGGCTAATAGCCATTAATGGACTTAACCACCAGGAATTTATCCAGTTCTCTTTTAAACGCTGTTATAGTCCTAACATGGTGTGTTGGCCCTGGCACATAAGCATAAATTAGAGCATTTTAGGGAGTGCTCTAACTTACATTACCTGACTATCACCTTACTGGACAATAAGCCTATCAAGAATTATGCCCTGTCGTACCCCCAGGCCATTCCCAACATGACTCCAATACTCCACCTTCCAGGATGTGTGTGAGGGGCAGTTGGCGTAGAAGCCAGCTATGCCACTTGAGGACTCCCCTATGCCTGGGGAATTTTCTGCTGGCCATTAAGGGGCAGGTTCCATCACTCTCTGTTACCTGTCTGCTTTAGATCAGCCACAGGAATCAATCTAAGTGACAGATTTCACTGAATAATTTTCTTTTAAGAAATTATCATTTTCTAAAGACTGAAAAGTTTCCAGATTTATTTTCACATGCCATTTATATATATCAATGAATGTGTTGTTAAACTAACAGTGTAAGAAAGTGGACCACATTTTATTAGTGTACAAAAGTGCCAGCTACTTTACTAGCTTGGTTCATAATTTATAATAATTCTAATGCATTATTCCTACTGTTAGGTACTTAGTGTGTCAGCATCTTTGGAGAGACCTGCTTATAAAAATTGCAATCAGTAGAAAAGATTTGGGTTTTTTCATACACACTGATTAATACCCCACTGATTTTATTCTTGACCTAATCTTTATAGATTCATAGATTCTAGGACTGGAAGGGACCTTGAGAGGTCATCGAGTCCAGTCCCCTGCCCGCATGGCAGGACCAAATACTGTCTAGACCATCCCTGATAGACATTTATCTAACCTACTCTTAAATATCTCCAGAGACGGAGATTCTACAACCTCCCTAGGCAATTTATTCCAGTGTTTAACCACCCTGACAGTTAGGAACTTTTTCCTAATGTCCAACCTAGACCTCCCTTGCTGCAGTTTAAACCCATTACTTCTTGTTCTATCCTTAGAGGCTAAGGTGAACAAGTTTTCTCCCTCCTCCTTATGACACCCTTTTAGATACCTGAAAACTGCTATCATGTCCCCTCTCAGTCTTCTCTTTTCCAAACTAAACAAACCCAATTCTTTCAGCCTTCCTTCATAGGTCATGTTCTCAAGACCGTTAATCATTCTTGTTGCTCTTCTCTGGACCCTTTCCAATTTCTCCACATCTTTTTTGAAATGCAGTGCCCAGAACTGGACACAGTACTCCAGCTGAGGCCTAACCAGAGCAGAGTAGAGCGGAAGAATGACTTCTCGTGTCTTGCTCACAACACACCTGTTAATACATCCCAGAATCATGTTTGCTTTTTTTGCAACAGCATCACACTGTTGACTCATATTTAGCTTGTGGTCCACTATAACCCCTAGATCCCTTTCTGCCGTACTCCTTCCTAGACAGTCTCTTCCCATTCTGTATGTGTGAAACTGATTTTTTCTTCCTAAGTGGAGCACTTTGCATTTGTCTTTGTTAAACTTCATCCTGTTTAACTCAGCCCATTTCTCCAATTTGTCCAGATCATTTTGAATTATGACCCTGTCCTCCAAAGCAGTTGCAATCCCTCCCAGTTTGGTATCATCCGCAAACTTAATAAGCGTACTTTCTATGCCAATATCTAAGTCGTTGATGAAGATATTGAACAGAGCCGGTCCCAAAACAGACCCCTGCGGAACCCCACTCGTTATGCCTTTCCAGCAGGATTGGGAACCATTAATAACAACTCTCTGAGTACGGTTATCCAGCCAGTTATGCACCCACCTTATAGTAGCCCCATCTAAATTGTATTTGCCTAGTTTATCGATAAGAATATCATGCGAGACCGTATCAAATGCCTTACTAAAGTCTAGGTATACCACATCCACAGCTTCACCCTTATCCACAAGGCTCATTTAAACCATATTCATTGCATAGCTTAATTTAAGTTAGAGTTAAACTTTGGATTTATTTGGTTCTGTATTTCAGGCAAAATGATTATAGAACTTGCAAATCAATTTTCATTTGGCCACATTGAATTTAATTTCTATCTTTTAATCCCATTTTAGCTATAGTAAGTAGCAACCAACCAATTAGCATCTCAGCTACAGAAAAAAGAACTTCTGATTTACATACCACCACTACATATATTTCAACAACATTGATCAAAGGTGGTGAGAGGACATTAAGATCCCTAACGAACGGCAATGTATCACCTGATGCAGCAGAAAGCTCCACTTCTAATTTAGAAAATACAAAGGCTTCTGATTTAACCCAGGCCTCAACCTCTGTAACACAGGGGGGAGGAAGTAATATCTCCTCAACTGACTTCACTGACCCTTCAACGGAGGCTTTGCTTACACATTCTTCCAAGAGCTCAAGTTATTCGTCTTCACCAAATGATCTTGCAGGTGAGTTTTGTGATTTCCCAGTTGGTTAGTTCACCATTGTCTTTTCAACGCCAAATGTGGTTTTTTGTGTGTGGGGGGGGAGGGGTTGTTGGTTTTTTTGGCGGGGCGGTGGGAGGGAGAGGTTGGAATTGCCAGAGAGAAAAAGTCTGTTTTTCATAGAGCTCTCTGTGCAACCTTTCTCCTCTGGAACAACTACAGGAATTTATACCACTGGTAATATTCATTTTCTAAGGACTGAATAATTTCCCGATGTTTTCCCAAGCAGTGTCTATATGTATCAATAAATAAGTGCTATTAAACTAACAGTGTATGAAAGTGGATCACATCTTAACGGGAGAGTGCCTGTCACCTGGCTAGTTTGGGCCATGCTTTATTTATAATCATTTCAATGCATCATTCCAAGTCCAGTGATATTCATTCTGGTCTGTACCTTTCACCCTTGGAGAGTCCTTCTTATGAAAGTTTCAATCAATAGAAAATATATTGTTTTTTAAATACCCTGTGATTTATACACAGCTTGTTGTTCTTGAACTAGTTTTTATAAGGGGGGAGGGATAGGTCAGTTGTTTGGACATTGGCCTGCTAAACCCAGGGTTGTGAGCTCAATCTTTGAGGAGGCCACCTAGGGATCTGGGGCAAAAATCAGTACTTGGTCCTGCTAGTGAAGGCAGGGGGCTGGACTTGATGACGTTTCAGGGTCCCTTCCAGTTCTGTGAGATAGGTATATCTCCATATATTAATATATATAAGCCAAATTCATCCCATATTTAGCTCCCTTTAAATTGATGGAATGACATGTGGGACATAATTGGTTCTGTATTTCAGGGCAAAATCATTGTAGACCTCAAAAATCCAGTCAGATATGGGAATATCAAATGTAATTTCCATTTTTAATCCCATTTTAGCTATTGGAAGTAGTCACCAACCGGTTAACATCTCCACTACAGAAACGAGGACTTCTGATGTGCATACTTCCAGTACCTATATTTCAATGACATTCATCGGAGCTTCAGAGAGGAGCTTAACGTCTCTAACAAACAGTAGCACATTGCCCGATGCAGCAGAAAGCTCCACTTCTAATTTAGGAAATATCAACTCTTCAGATTTACCCCAGCCCTCGTCTGCTGTAGCACAAGCTGGAGGAAATAATATCTCATCTAGTGACTTCACTGAGCCTTCCACGGAGCCTTTGCTTACGCATTCTTCCAAGATCCCAAGTCATTCGTCTTCCCCAAATGATCTTGCAGGTGGGTTTTGTGATTCCCCAGTTGGTTAGTGCACCATTCAAAAAAATGATAAAAAGAGCCTCCCACACACCAAATATTGAGTCAAACTCTTTTTTAAAGGAATTGGTTGGTTTTTTATCTCAGAATTATACCAATCAAAATTACTTATGACCCTCTGTTACCATAGTATCTGAGTGTATGAAAGTCGAACCCATCTTCTTAATGGGAGAGTGCCTACCACCTGGCTAGTTTGGGCCATGCTTTATTTATAATCATTTCAATGCATCATTCCAAGTCCAATGATATTCATTCTGGTCTGTACCTTTCACCCTTGGAGAGTCCTTCTTATGAAAGTTTCAATCAATAGAAAATATATTTTTTTAAATACCCTGTGATTTATACACAGCTTGTTGTTCTTGATCTAGTTTTTATCGCCAAATTCATCCCATATTTAGCTCCCTTTAAATTGATGGAATGACATGTGGGACATAATTGGTTCTGTATTTCAGGGCAAAATCATTGTAGACCTCAAAAATCCAGTCAGATATGGGAATATCAAATGTAATTTCCATTTTTAATCCCATTTTAGCTATTGGAAGTAGTCACCAACCGGTTAACATCTCCACTACAGAAACAAGGACTTCTGATGTGCATACTTCCAGTACCTATATTTCAATGACATTCACCGGAGCTTCAGAGAGGAGCTTAACGTCTCTAACAAACAGTAGCACATTGCCCGATGCAGCAGAAAGCTCCACCTCTAACTTAGGAAATATCAACTCTTCAGATTTACCCCAGCCCTCGTCTGCTGTAGCACAGGCTGGAGGAAATAATATCTCATCTAGTGACTTCACTGAGCCTTCCACGGAGCCTTTGCTTATGTATTCTTCCAAGATCCCAAGTTATTCGTCTTCCCCAAATGATCTTGCAGGTGAGTTTTGTGATTCCCAACTGGTTAGTGCACCATTTACAAACGTAAAACAATAATCAGAACCTCCCCCCCCCCCCCCGCCAAACTGAGTCAACCTTTTTTTTTAATAGAATCAGTTGCTCTTTAACTCAGACTCATACCTATCAAAGGTCCCTATATTTCCCCCCCTGTTACCATAGTATCTGAGTGCCTAACAATCTTTAACGTGTATATCCTCACAACACCCCTGCAAGGTAGGGATTATTATCCCCATTGTACAGATGGGGAACTGAGGCACAGAGATGCTAAGTGACTTACCCATAGATCATACAGGAAGTCTGTGGTAGAGGAGGAAACTGAAGCCAGGTCTCTCAAGTCCCAACCTAGCACTGTAGTCTCCAGACCACACTACTCATCTACACTGCTCTGATCATTTTAATCACTTTCGTTAAAAAAAAGTAGCAATTCGTTTATTTCTCTACAATCTCACTATTTTTTCTCTGCCAGATCCTGCCACCATTGCTCATGTCCAGCAGTACCATGCCTTGCAAGTACTCCCTTTACGCTGAATGAGACTACTTGCAGAGGAGGGTATTACTCAGTGTGAGTAAGAGGGGAAATCAGGCCCTTAGCAGTTCTTTACCCACTAGCTGGATTAGCAAGGCATACAATCTTGCTAACTTATACTTACACTGTACCTGTGGGCTGTACCTCTAAATATTTCTAGAGTTGTTGAGTTCCAGTTCAAAAGTCATTGACTGAAACCTTCAATAACTTCACTGCATTTCATTACAAACTTTGCTTTAGTATCATCTTTGATGGCTTTAAGCCCATTTTTTACATACAGATGCCAACGTTTCTTAAGATTTCTGAATATAAAGGCTCAGATTCCTGTGCTGAGTTCTGTGTGGTACTGGATGCGGGCAATTGCCAGGGAGCAAGTTATACCTCCCTGATTTTCATGGTGCCTTTGCACTGGGCCTGGCCTATTGGCATAAGTTAGAGCACCTTTGAGTTGCTCTAATTTACACCAGCTGGCTATCTCCCTGTGGGACCATAAACCTATCTAGAATTGGTGTAATGATGTAATGCCCTGTCCTGCCCCCTTGCCATTCCTAGTGTGCCTCCAAAACTCTACCTTCCAGATTGTGTGTGAGGGGCAGTTGACATAGAAGCCAGCTATGGCAGCTGAGCGCTCCCCTATGGCCATGTAGGGTCAACTTCCATCGCTCTGTCTGCCTGATCTGGGCAAAATTACAAAAAAAGTCAAAACATTTCATTTTGATATTTTTTAAATGAATTGTTTACGGTTTTTGGTTTGAAATGACTTTTCATTTAGAAATCTCCTTCAATTTTATTTTTTTTTAATGCAAACATATTTTAAAAGTACTTGATATCAAAATAAAACACTTTTGTTCAACTGAAATTAATATTTTTTTTAACTTTTCAATTCGCCAAAAATTTCAAATCATTTTGTTGTTTGGTCAACCCAAAACTTTGGTTTTGGTTTTTATGGGGTTTTTTTTTTAATTGCCAGAGAGCTAAAAAGTCTGTTTTTCACAGAGCTCTAATCTCTACAACCTTTTTCCACTGGAACAAAAGCCACGGGTTTCACTCAGTAATTTTCTTTTAAGTAATTATCATTTTCTAAAGATTGGATAATTTCTGGATTTATTTTCCCATGCAGTGTGTATATGTATCAATAAGTGTTGTTAAACTAAAAATGTAGGAAAGTGGATCACATCTTCTTAATGGGAGAGTATCTACCACCTGGCTAGTTTGGGTCATGGTTTATTTATAATAATTCTAATGCATCATTCCAAGTCTAATGAAATTCATTGTAGTCTGTACCTTTCATCCTTGGAGAATCCTTCTTATGAAGGTTTGACTCAATAGAAAATATATTGTTTTTTAAATACCCAGTGATTTATACACAGCTTGTTTTTCTTTATCTAGTTTTTATAATCCACATTTATCCCATGTTTAGCTCCATTTAAATTGATGAAATCATATGTGGGACATAACTGGTCCTGTATTTCAGGGCAAAATTATTATAGAACTCACAAATGCAATCAGATTTGGGCATATCAAATTTAATTTCCATCTTTTCATCCCACTTTAGCTATTGGAAGTAGCCACCAACCAATTAGCATCTCAGCTACAGAAACAAGGACTTCTGATTTGCATACTTCCAGTACCTATATTTCAACGACATCCATCAGAGGTGAAAAGAGGACATTAAGGTCTCTAACCTACAGCAGCACCTTGCCTGATGTGACAGACAGCTCCACTTCTTACTTAGAAAATACCAAGTCTTCAGATTTACCCCATCCCTCATCTCCTGTAGGACAGGCTGGAAGAAGTAATATCTCATCAAGTGACTTCACTGAGCCTTCCACAGAGTCTTTGTTTACACATTCTTCCAAGATACCAAGTTATTCGTCTTCCCCAAATGATCTTGCAGGTGGGTTTTGTGATTCCCAACTGGTTATTGCACAGTACTAAAAAAAATGATAAAAAGAGCCCTTCACTCCCAGAAAACTCAGTTGACCCATTTTTTAAGGAATCAGATGCTCTTTAGTAACTCAAACCCAGGAAAGGCCATAGAGTCAGAGTTTAAGGCCACAGGAACCACTATGTCATTAAGTCTGACCTGTATATCACAGGCCACCAACAGCAGCAAGCATCCGCCGACGTAACCTGATGACAGAAATGAGACCACAGTATTACAGGATACTAGACTATTATGTACCACAGGCAGAGGATAGGAGGAACTGAGGTGCACCGGTCCTTATATTGCCTCTATTACCTTAGTATGTGAGCACCTAACAATCTTTAATGTATTTTTCATCACAATAGCCCTGTGAGCTGGGACTTGACCTCAGGCTTCCCAAGTCCCAAGCTAGCACTCTACCAGCTGGACCAGCCTTCCCTTCTAGCATGGATCTTAATATTTTAATCGCTTTTAAAAAAAGCCATTTTTTCTCTACAATTACACCATTTTTTCTCTGCCAGATTTTGCCCCCATAGCTCACATCCATAGGTCCATGCCCTGCAAGTAGTCCCATTACGCTGAATGGGACTGCTTGCAGAGGAAAGTTTTACTCAGTGTGAGTAAGGGGGAAGATTCAGGCCCTTAGTGACTTGTGACCAGCCAGCGGGATTGGAGAAGGCATGCAATCTTGATAGTTTACATTTAAACTGCACTTGTGGACTGTACTTTTAAATATTTCTGTAGGTGTTGAATTTCAATCAAATTCAGTGCTCCAACTTTGCTTTAGTAACACCCTTTATGGCTTTTTGAGCCCACTTTTTACAGAGATGTTAACATGTCTAAAGATTCCTGATTATAAAGGCTAAAATTCCCGTACCAAGATCTGCTCAGCATAGGAGGAGGGGAAATTTCCATGGAGCAAAGTTACATCTTCCTCATTCTCCTGTGCAAGTGCACTGGCCCAGGCCCATCAGCATAACTTAGAGCAGTTTGGGGGTTGCTCTAGTGTACACCATCTGGCTATCTCCTTATGGAATCATAACTCTACTGAGAATTGATGTAGTGAGGGTATGCCCGGCCCCCTTGCTAGCCCCAGAATGCATCCAATACTCCACCTTCCAGGTTGCTTGTGAGAGGCAGTTGGTGCAGAAGCCAGCTGAGACCTTCCCTTCAGCAAGGGAATTTTCTGCTGGCCATTTAGGTCAAGTTCCATCATTCTCTACCACTTTTCTCCTCTGCATCAGCCACTGGAATCTAAGCCACAAGTTTCACTCAATGGTTTTCTTTTAAGTTATCATTTTCTAAAGAATGAACAATTTCCTGATTTGTTTTTACATGCATCTATCTATCTATCTATCTATCTATCTATCTATCTATCTATCTATCTATCTATCTATCTATCTATCAGTTTATAAGTGTTATTAAGGTAACAACATGGGAAAGTGGACCACATCTTCTTGGTGTAGGAGACTGCCCACTACCTGACTAGTTTGGGTCACACTTTGATTATAATGATTTGTACACATTATTCAAGCTCTAATTATACTCATTTTGTCTATACCCTTCATCCTCCAAGAGTTCTGTTTATAAAAGTTTCAATCAATAGAAAAGATTTTGTTATTTTAAATACACAATGATCTATACACAACTATTTTTCTTGGTCTATTCTTTATAAACCAAATTCATCCCATGTGTATCTCCATTTTAGTTAATGGAGTTACACACTGGATTTATTTGGTCCTGTATTTCAAGCAAAATTATTATAGAATTCGCAAATCCGTTCTGAGTTAATGTAATTTCCACCTTTGGATATCATAGCTGCCATTGGACGTAGTTATCAGTACCGTAGCAGCTCAAATACAGGAAGAAGAATGTCCAGTCCTTGTACTAACATTATTTCTATAGTTTTGAAATTTTTGTAAGTGCCAGTAGCATGCAATGCGAAGCAGTGTAGCTGCATGGTGAAGCATGCAGCTTGTTAGTCCCACAGTTATTTTTTTGGTGGCACTATTCATGGCTCTAATATTCTTTTTTGCAAGTAGTAATTTCAGGTGTTACTGAATATGAAGTGTACATGTCTTTCCAAAGCAGCATCTTCTCCAGACCGAAACTTAACCCTGTTTTAATATTCATACATGCACTGTATTCATCTGTGTTTTGTTCGAAGAAAACTCATTCATGTGTTTGGATTTATTCATATGAAATTATATTTTTTCTTTATCATATTTTAGCCATGGAAAGTAGCCCCCAACCAATTAGCATCTCAGCTACAGAGAAAAGGACTTCTGATTTGCATACCACCAGTAGTTACATTTCAACAACATTCACCAGAGGTGGAGAGAAGACGTTCAGATCCCTAACAAACAGCAGCACATCACCTGATGCAGCAGAAAGCTCTACTTCTAACTTAGGAAATACTGAGTCTTCAGATTTACCCCAGCCCTCGTCTCCTGTAGCAGAGAGTGGAGGACGTAATATCTCATCAAGTGACTTCACTGAGCCTTCGACGGAGCCTTTGCTTACGCATTCTCCCAAGATCCCAACTCCTTCGTCTTCATCAAATGATCTCGCTGGTGAGTTTTGCAATTCCCAACTGGTTATCGCACAGTTAAAAAAACTGTAAGAAAGAACCTCCCACCCCCAAAAACAAAGTCAACCCTTTTCATTAAAGAATCAGTTGCTCTTTAACTCAGACTCATACCTATGAAAGGTCCTTATATGGCCTCTAATATTATCATGTCTGAGCGCCTAACAATCTGTAATGTATTTATCCTCCCAACACCCTGGTGAGGTAGGTGAGTGCTTTTATCCCCGTTTGACTGATGGGGAACTGAGGCAGAGAAAAACCAAGTGACTTGTCCAAGGTCAGACAGGAAGTTTGCAGAAGATCAGGGAACTAAATATCTCCTAAGTCCCAAGCTAGCACCCTAACCCTAGACCAACCTTCTCTTCTAGCACTGCTCTGAATATTTTAATAGCAATCCATTTTTTCCCTCTACAATGGTACAGTTTTTTCTCGGCCAGATTCTGGCACAATTGCTCATGTCCAGCAGTGCCATATCCTGCAAGTACTCCCATTATACTGAATGGGATTACATGTATTGTAAGATATTAGTGTGAATGAGAGAGGAGATTCAGGCCATTAGGGTATGGCTACACTGCCATTAAAAACCTGCGGCTGGCCTGTGCCGGCTGACTCGGGCTTGCAGGGCTTGGGCTAAGGAGCTATTTAATTGCAGTGTAAACATTCGGGCTTGGGCTGGAGCCCAGCCTCGCAGGCGCTGCAAGGTGGGAGGGTCCCAGACCTTTGCTGCGTCCTGAGCCCAAACATCTACACTGCAGTTAAACAGCCGCTTACACTAACTCCTGTGAGCCTGAGTCAGCTGGTATGGGTCAGGCGCAGGTGTCTGATTGCAGTGTAGACATACCTTTAGTGATTCTTTACCAACTAACTGGACTGTAGAGGCATTAAATCTGCTTAGATTTAAACTGTACCTGTACTCTGTACCTCTATTTCTATAGGTGTTGAATTCCAATGCCTATCTTCACTGAATTTAATCTGTTTTAGTAACCCCTTTTATGGCTTTCGGAGCCTGCATTTTACAAAGAGATGCCCAAACTTCTGAAGATTTCTGAATATAAAGGCTCAGATTCCTATGCTGAGGTCTGCTTAGTGCAAGAGGAAGGGAACTACCAGGGATCAAGTTACACCTCCCTGAGTCTCATAGTGCATTTGCACTGGCCCTGGCCCATAGGCATAAGTTAGATGAACTTAGGGGCTGCTCTAACTTACACCAGCTGGCTATATCCCTACGGGATCACAAGTCTACAAAGAATTGGTATAGTGCAGGCATGCCCTGTCCTTTTCCCTCATATGTCCCAGCATGCCTCCAATATTCCACCTTTCAGGCTGGTGTGATGGGCAGTTGGTGTAGAAGCCAGTTATGCCACCTAATAGCTCCCTGTGCAAACGGAATTTTCTGCTGGCCATTGTGGGCCAGGTTCCAACACTCTCTGCTACCCTTCTCCTCTGGAACAGCTAGAGGAATCTAAGCAGTAGGTTTTAATGAATGATTATCTTTTAAATAATTATAACATTCTAAAAAGTGAATAATTTCCAGATTTGTTTTCAGATGCCCGTGTGTGTGTGTGTGTGTGTAAAGAACTATTGTTGTTCTGCTCAAGATGTGCATATAAAAACTTTAATTTTCAGATTTTAATTCCTTTTCAGGAGTTGGAAGTAGCCATCAATCGGTTACAATTTCAGATAGAGAAAAAGAGATTTCCAGTTCTCCTACTCATAGTACGTACGTGTCAACAACATTCGCCAGAGGTGGGGAGAGGACATCCCAATCTCAAACTCACAGCAGCACATCGACTGCGGCAACAGAAATCTCCACTCATAATATAGACGCAGCCGAGTCTTCAGATTCAACCCAGTTCTTATCTTCTGTATCACAGGCTGGAGGTTTCAATATCTCATCAAGTGATGCCGATTTCACGGAGCCTTCCACCGAGCCTTTGCTTACCGATTCTTCCAAGAGCTCAACGTTGTCTTTACCCAATGATACAACCTGTGAGTTTTCTGAACTCAAAAATCTCATTTTGATAAGAAAAACATTCTCTCCCACTCCTCCCCACTGTGGGTTATGCATATTGTTATCGCTAACAAATTCAAAGCCACTGCAGTTGCCAGGCACAATATTTGTAAGCAGTAATGATTCTCTTCAATGAGATCACCTACACAGCATTTGGTATTTAACGGTGACCAATGGTGTAGGAAAGTGGACCACATCTTCTTAGTGTAGGAGACTGTTCACTTCCTGACTAGTCCAGTTCACACAAGTAATTCTAATGCATCATTCCAACTCTACTGACACACATTGTGTCAATACCTTTCATCCTTAGAAAGTCCCGCTTATAAAGGTTTCCATCAATAGAAATTATATTTTTTTTTAAATACTCGGTGTTTCATTTGTAAAAAGTGTTTATAAACCAAATTAATCCCATGCATAGCTCCATTTAAGTTGCTGGAGTTATTTGGCCCTGTATTTCAGGGTAAAATTATTATAGAACTCACAATTTCATTCTGATTTGTGCATATAAAATTTAATTTCCACCTTTTAATCCCATTATAGCCGTTGGAAGTAACCATCAGTCTCTTAGCAGCTCAAAAACCGAAAAAAGGATTTCCAGTCCTTATACTGACAGTATGTACAGTTCAGCTACGTTAACAGGAGGTGGAGAAAGGACGTCACAATCTCTGACAAATAGCACATCTACAAATACAACAGAAAGCTCCAATTCGTATACAGAAATTGCCAATTCCTCAGAATTAATTCAGTCACCTTCAATGGCAGAGACTAGAGGGACGAGTATGTCAGCAAATGATATGGGTTTCACTGGGTCTACAACTGAGACTTTCTTTATACGTTCTTCCAAGATACCAACTGACTCTTCTTTCCAAAATGATCCTTCAAGTAAGTGTTTTGTGTGTATGTTACCTTGAGAATGCCAGTCTTATATACAAAATCTCACCAGTGCATTAAATACTTTCCATGTGTGCAGACAGATGGTGGTCCCATATACCCATGTGCTATCTAAAGTAACCGAATCAAAGCCACGCTCACACGTTCTGGGGAATCTTTCCAAAGGGGTAGACATCAAGCCAACTAGGATTATTAACATTGAAACTGTGATTCTTGACTGGCTAGTATTAGTAGAAATCTGATAGATATGCTATTCGTTCGCATTCTACCTTCTTTTTTATGGGTGGTATTTTCAAAAGTGCTCCTTGTTGGCCTAACTCAGTTCCCAATGAAGCCAATGGGAGCTTTCAGTAGGAGCAGAATTAGGCCAATTCAGAAGGACTTTTGAAAATCCCATCCTATATTTCTAAGGACATTGCCAAATTCACTGAAATTCACTACACACACTCTTCCAACGATTAACTGTAAAATAAATGTTAATATTCTGTGTCATCCACGGCTAACTTTTCAAAGAGACATGTTGTACTTTCGAGGGTTCCTGATTATAAAGTCTTTGATCAATGAATTTTTATAAGACATTATTTTATTTTATACACACTAACATAGAACATGTCCTTGAAAGTAATTCTTCCTATGGAGGCATGAGAATTCTTCTGTGCAAAAAACAGATTAAAAAAAGACTGGTTTTACTTAATTTGGAATGGAGGAAGAGAGTTAGAGAATAAGGTCATTCTAAATGATCTAGAGGACAAATGGACTTTACTATTTACCCTTTCACGAAGTACAAGAAGAGGACACAGTAATCAATCACGTGAAAAGGCAACACATTGAAAAGAGATAAAAATACTTATTGGTGAACATACAGTTCCTGTGTGGGACTCAATGCTGCAAGAGTTTGAGGTTAACATTTCAGAAGGTGTTAAAAATTCCATTATAGTCATAAGTACATAGTTACATTTGCAAAAGCATTGCACTCAAGCTAGTTTTCACTTGCAAATAACCTCCTTACAAACTGATGGACTGGATGGACCAATACACAGACTAGTAAATTTTATGTATCAGACATATAATTTCAGTAAAATGCCAAAATATTTTGATATATATTACTGTCATGTTACTTTTTTTCTTCTATTCCAGGCATTGCAAGTAGCCATCAACCAGTTAGCAGCATCGACACTGAGAAAAGGACCTCTGTTTCTCGCACTGACAGCATGTACATTCGAACCACATTCAGTAGAGGCGGAGACAGGACGTTACTGTCTATATCAAATAACAGCACCTCTGCCGAATCATCAGAAAGTTCCACTTTTTATGCAGAAATTTCCAACTCTTCAGATTTAGCACAATCCTCATCTTTTATGGCTCAGAGCAGAGGAAGTAACGTATCATCAACTGACGGGGATTTAATTGCTCCATCTACAGAGCCTTTGCTTGTACATTCTTCCAAAATGCCAACTTACTCTTCTACAGTCAATCTACAAAATGCAACTCTGTTTTTCACTGGCACTGAATCGTCGCCAACTGGCAGCTCATCATTATCTTCATCAGTATTTCCATCCTCTTCCTCGGTGTCATCATTACATCACTTGCTTTCATCAACGCCATCGCCGCCTCATTCATTTGCATCATCAGAGTCCTCTCCACCATCCTCTTCATCAGTGATACCATCATCGTCACTCCCACCACCATCTTTGTCGTCATCTTTATCCACCTCCTCGTCAGTTGCATCATTTCCTTTATTACCATCATTATTACCTTCATTTTCTTCAGCATCTTCACCATCACATGCTGGTGACAGTTTTCAAACCAGCAGGTCCATGGTTACATCAGGAGGGACGGACAGAATGGAGCCATCGACTGCTGTGTTCTCTGGAAGTACACCCAGACAGTACAGCAATCACAGTGGACCACACCAGTTGAAAGAGAGCACTAGTTTCAAAACCACAGGACCACTTCCTCTTCAGACTGAACCTATGGAACAGCTCAGCAGTCGCTCTTCATCCACATCAGCTTCCGCACTTGTAACAGCGAGCTCCGCAGGAGGAACCTTCACTTCCAGTGGAGACCATTTTGAAAAGACAACTTTGCTTCTGACAACAGCTGCTCCAAGTCTGAGCAAGGAGACCCAACACACTGAGATGGCAAAAGCATCGACCAGTATCTTGCCAAATATGACAAGTCAAAGGGATGTGTTCCCTGCAGCGGAATTAACAACAGGGAAAACAGTTACACTGTCAACAGACATGACGTTTGGGCCACAGCGTTCTGTGCCAACTACAGATCATTCTCTTACTACGAAAACTCGCAGAGTTCAAACTGCTGCTACCACGACACTGGCCTACGTAACTGGAGTAACTACAAAATCAGTGGAAACTAGCACTGCAACTAGCATTAAAATCACCGAAGAAAATATCCCAGCTACACATCCTTCCAAAACATCTTCCCCGAGCAAAACCACTGCAGGGTTTTCCACCACTTCGGCAACAGCTACCAAACCAACTACTGTTGCTCTGTTCAGTCGCACAAGGGCATTAGTAACTACTTCTCATACAACAGGTAAAACAGCTAAAAGGTTGCCCAGAAACATTGGGTATGTAGAATGAAGAGAACATCAGACATAGCTTATATAAACACCTTTGAGGATATGAGTTAGTCTTAATTCTAGGTATTTTTAAGCATTTGAAACAAAAGGAGAGAGTTTAATAGATTCCCCAGTTGAAAAATGCAGAAAATTTTGGTGGAAATTTTACCAAAAGTTAATTAAAATTCAAAAACTGTCAACCAGCTCTCCTTGTACATTTAGAATTAACAATTTCTTTATTTCTCATTAAAAATAGATACATATAAATATATGTCGTGTTAATGAGGAAAGACAGTTGGCCAGCATTAGTATTTGCATTGGAGCTTGTCCTGTTATTACAACCTATGATCATTTTCTCTCTCTCTGTATATATAATCTCCCTCAAAAGGGCCTGTCATAAGAACAAAAGAATGGCTGTCCTGGGTTAGACCAATGATCTGTCTAGCCCAGCATCCTGTCTTCTGACAGTGGCTGGTGCCAGATGCTTCAGAGGGAATGAACAGAACAGGGCAATTATTGAGTGATCTATCTACTGTAATCCAGTCCCAGCTTCTGTCAGTCAGAGGCTTAGAGACAACCTGAGCACATGGTTGTGTCCCTGACCATCTTGGCTAATAGCCATTGATGGACCTATCCTACATGAGTTCTTTTTTGAACCCAGTTATACTTCTGGCCTTCACAACATCCCCTAGCACCGAGTTCCACAAATTAACTATGTGTTGTGTGAACAAGGACTTACTTATGTTAGTTTTAACTTTGCTGCTTATTAATTTCTTGGTCTGAGCCTTGGTTCTTGTGTCATGTGAAGGAATAAATAACACTTCCTCCACACCATTCATGATTTTATAAACCTCTATCATATCCCCACCTCAGTTGTCTCTTTTCTAAGATGGACACTCCCAGTCTTTGTAATCTCTCCTCAGACGGAAGCTGTTCCATACGCCTAATCATTTTTGTTGCCCTTCTCTGTACTTTTTCCAGTTCTAATATATCTTTTTTGAGATGGGGCAACCAGAACTTCACACAGTATTCAAGGTGTGGGCGTACCCTGAATTTATATAGTGACATTACCATCTTCTTATCTATCCCTTTCCTAATGGTTCCTAACATTCTGTTAGCTTTTTTGACTGCTGCACAGACATTTTCAGAGAACTACACACAATGACTCCAAGATCTCTTTCTTGAGTGGTAACAGCTCCTTTAGACCCCATCGTTTTGTGTGTATAGTTAGTATTATGTTTTCCAATATGCATTATTTTGCATTTGTCACTTCTCTTGTTAGCGAAAGTCTAGGCCACATTCTGTATCCTTGCTGAATCTATTGCCACAGTCATTATTATATTTTATATTTTGAAGAAAAGTAGGGAAAAGCGTTAAGCACAAGTTCCAGTTTTGCCTTTTGTCGTAGCCAGTTATGTGTTAAGAACGTGGAACTAGATTGATATTAGAAGCAGAAACTTTGGCAGAAACTCCACTTCATAAAACAAGAATACATAATTTGGCAGAAGCAGGCATCTTCACACTTGGCTAAGGGAAAACTCTTTCTAGGAGTGAACTGGAATGGTGACTCATGTACTTATCCTTAAGGGACTAAGGGGGTTGAGGAAAGGTAGCTGTGGCTAGGTCATCAGCACACTGGGAGGAGTGCGTGAAGGACTGTATATAACAAAAACCCAAGGGCGTCAGTTAGTCTAGTCTCCTTATCTTCTCAATTAAATATATTCAGTAAAGTTTTTATCTGAATGGAAATATAATCCATAGTTAAAGCCCCTGGGGCTGAAAACACTTGCTACACAGGGTAGTGTTTACTGACTTCGGTCATCCTTTTAACATCAGTAGGACTACATAAAATAGAAAGCATTACAGCCAGTAATAAGTGTTTACAGGACTGGACTCTATGACTGAATATTTTTATTACAGATTGTATTTAAGTATATTGGGAATAGTGACATGGGTTAATGCATTTTACGTGAGAATCTAATTTAATGTAGCCTCTTTTTATTGAGTGATTCATGTTTTGTTACTTTATTCTTTTTTTAAAAGTCAGGTTTTGACATTTACTGTAAAGAGGAAATCCTTTTGGTGTCCTGGACTTAACACTTTGTACTGTGGATTTAATAATGCTCTGTATTTTTGTAATGCCTTCCGAACTGCTTTAGAAATGTTAAGGAATTAATAGCCCAATTCTGCTTGCCTTTCTCATGCAAGCAATCCCATTGATTTCAGTGAGAATACACACAGGAATATGAGTTTTGGGGTGGAGTCCCATGCGTATCTCATCACTGTTAGAGCTGGTCGAAATTTTTTGAATTTCAAGATTTTAACAGTATTCCAAATCTTGACATTAAAAAAAAAAAAGAGAGAGAGAGAGAATTTCTGTGTTTTCACAATTTCTTCCCCCCACCATGTTTCAAAATGTTGACAAATTCATATTTAAAAAAATAAGGTATAAAGACTTAAAAGTGTCCATGCAATTCCACACCCCCTTCCTCCCCCCTCCCCTCCACTGTTTTTGGTAATCAGTTTCCTCCCCATATTACAACAGGAAAACTGAAATACAGAGAAGTACCTTTTGGCTACTTAATTTTTGGGTGCCCTACTTGAGACCCCTTAGCCCTGCTTTTCAGAGGTGCTGAACACCCATAACTCTGGTCAGGTGAAGTCACCAGGGTGAGCGCTCAGCAACTCTGAAAAATCAGTTTGTCTCAGGTTGGACACTGAAAATCAGTGGCCATTTTTGAAATGTTTGGCCTCCGTGACCTGTCTGAGGCCGCACAGTAAGTTTGCAGCAGAGCCAGCAACAGCACACGGGAGTTCCAGAATTCTGTGTTTTAACCATAAAACCATCCTTCCAGCCTTTGTGAATTACACTGCTCAGTAATAACCACAAAACAAATCTGAGTGACATGTGCCACCTAGTTTGTCTTGTAATCCAGTGTAATCAACAAACAAGCCAACCCTTCTGGCTACGTTCTGCACTTGGGCATGTGCATAATTTATATTCCTGCTAATGAGAATAGCACATGCGTCATGAAGAGCATTTCCAGACATGGCAGAAAAGGGAGTGTTCTTTTTAAAAGGGGTGAGAATCCAATGCTTTTTCCCATAAGGATTTGAATGTTCAGTTGTACGGCATGCCAAGCACCGGAAAATAGACAAAACTACAGTCATGCTAGTCAAGCCAGGAATTAATCCCCCAAATGTCTTATTTCACAGTCAATGTCTGCACCACAAACCCTTGTCTGCATGATGGAAAATGCGTTATTAATGGTGTTATGGGCAAATATCAGTGCAAGTGTTCACCAGCCTGGCAAGGAGAAGACTGCAGTGAAGGTAAAGGACAGTATTGCAGCCAATGGCTCCTCTGTCTTATCATAGAATATCTGGGTTGGAAGGGAGATCATCTAGTCCAACCTCTGGCTCAAAGCAGGACCAATTCCCAGACAGATTTTTGCCCTAGATCCCTAAGTGGCCCCCTCAAGGATTGAGTTCACAACCCTGGGTTTAGTAGGCCAATGCTCAAACCACTGAGCTATCCCTCCCCCAATTCAAGCACCATCAAATAAATCAATCTGCATTGCCTGAATGATAGCAGTTTGTAGAAATAGGCCATGATCCTAGTGGCTAGAGTACCAGTGTGGAACTCAGAAGACCTGGGTTCTGTTTCGGGTTCTGCCACTAGCCTGTTGAGTGACCTTGGGCAAGTTCCTTCACCTTCACTTTGAGATCTACTGATAAAAAGTGATTGATAAGAGCTAGGCATTATTATTCACAGGGGCTGAAGCAAAGTCAGTAAAACTACTGAAGGAGAATGGGAAAGCTGTTTGCATTTATTCACTCAACTCCAGTAGGATAATCAAGAACAGGATAAATAATAATAAGTGGTAACGATGCAGTGAGTCATACAGCAATACACAGAGGGTCTTCTAGTTCTACTGCCAAGGATTCCTTGTAATTCTGTGATTCTACCGGCTGTTGTGTTTTCTCCCTTGTTTCAGATGTGGATGAATGTCTTTCTAATCCATGCCCAGATTTGGCCACATGTAATAATACTCAGGGCTCCTATGTCTGCAAATGTCCTCTTGGATACCGGCTAGAAAAAGGAAAATGCAATTTAGGTAAGAGAATTGCACTGCAAAAAGAAAGAAAGAAAGAAATACACGGTTAAAAATAAAAATCTAAGACAGAAATAAAACCAGGGATCAGACAAATCCTTTCCTTTAAAATTCAGCTACCGATGGTTGGTTTCCATTAGCATAATTGCCTTTTATTGTCTATACCGATATGTAGTCTACTGTATTTTGTGGTGAAATGTCCTAGGGATTTAGTAATATTTAAAGATTTCCTCCACTTTTGTAAAGCTATAGAAACAGCATGTTTCAAATAATGGTTACAGGTTTATTTGTATTTTAAGGACAGAAAATCCAGATTTTTTTAATGAATTCTAACAATCCAAAAGATTTCCACAAAATACTTAGATCCCACTCCTACAAAGACTTAGGCACATGTTAGTAGGGCCATTGTGTAACTTGACTTTAGTAGGACTAATCATGTGCATAAAGTTAAGCAACTGTGTAAGTCTTTGTAGGAACAAGGCCTTATTTTGTAGCTTTCGTTTAGCATATAGCACAATTATTCAATATCCAAGTTCCATCACCTCTATATGCAAGACGACTCCGAATTTCAGGCTTTTCTCATGACCCATTGTAGAAGTGACTTTGTTTTACAAGACTTTACTGTGAGCCACGATCTGAAAGAATTACAAATGTGAAAATAGTGCTATTGAATCATGTCTGAGGTATTAATGAAGGGCATTTTTAAGATGGACTGCTAGGATAGCAAATGATTTTATTTTATTTTGCACTAAGAAAAGGGCAGATTATATAAACACTGTGAATCTAATTCTCCTTTTATTATGCCAGTGTAAATCAGGAGTCAGAGAAGTCAATGAGGTTTCTCTGGTACAAAACTTGCCGTGAGAGGTCCTCTCTACACACCTGGCCTCTGTGTGTAGCCTGAAGGCATGGGAAAGGATTGGAGGCTTTCTAATGTTATCAGCAACTGTATTTGTCTTTTGGATGAGATATAAAGCTGAAGCTGTGATCTCCCATTTTCACTGACAATCTCATGACATTTAATAGAAGATTTAGGGATAGAATCCCTGCTATTCTGACCAAATTCCAACTTGGGTTATTAGCTTCTGCCCCCAGGCTTATATAAATCTAGGTAGGCAAGAGTGCTTTTAACTCTAAACTGTACCTCATCTCAAAGGGCATCACGCATTTCAGTCCCAAAGTTACCTAAATCCCACACAAATTTGACATCTCTTCTCTCGTATTGTTGAAAATTAAATATTGCCAACCCCAAGTCTTCAAAACTCATGAGTCAGGCGCCCCCAAAATCAAGACATTAGCTTAAAAATCACAAGATTTAAAAAAAACAAATAGATTTTGAATGATTTTTATTTGCCTTCTAGTTTTTGAGTCTTGAGGTTTGTAGCAGGATGGTCCGATGACCAGTTGTCCTAGTGGTCAGGTCGTGGTATTATGGTTTCTGCCAGCCTAGTCAACCCAGAGGGGCCCTGGCTGCAGCCTCAATCACTTGTGTGTACTCAGATTGCTTTCACAGAGGTTCTGTCACTACAGAGGACTGGGGGAGTGGGCAAGGTAGGGGGATCTGGGCCCACCCGTTCCACTGGGTCTTGACCCAGTACCCTAGGGGTTTATCAAAGCATTTGGCCCAGCTATTGAGCTACCCCAAATTATATTTTCCCCTGGGTCACTTCCTACCAGTCTGGAGCTATTCCAGTTGGAACATGGTCGCTGGCTTCAGAGACACTCTTCAGTCTCTTAGTGTCCTGTTGAAGCAAATCTCTTTTAGGGCTTTCAGCTCCCCAAAAGTGGGGGGGACCAAAATACCTGCTTCTAGAGCAGCCTTCACAAAGCTGTGGCCACTCCTGACACAGCTCTCAGCTTCAGTCTTGCTTCCTTGGGGGAGCTTGCAGCTCCCTCCCCACTTCCCTGAGCTACCAGTGTATCTGCTGTGGGAACATGCTGTGCATGTAGGCTGGGCCCACCCCTTAGCTCAATATTGCTCCACTCCCAGCCCAGCTTCAGTGTGGGACCTGTAGACCCCATCACAACTTTACACCTGGGTCACATTTTCAAGCTTTTCTCTACACCGACGAGGGCTAAAAAATTACTAAAAAAAAAAAAAAAGTTGAGGTTCTCACCTAATCACATGCCTTCAGTAGTTGAGGCTTTAAGAAAACCACCAAATATGGCGAAACATACCAGAAAATCATGAGAGTTGGCCACGCGAAAGTTATTCAAATCAGAAATAAAGACTCTTGTAACTGGGGTTACAGAAAGAGTTATTTACACTGGAGGAATGAATCCCACAATATTTAAAGTTTCCCGCATTAACAATGTTTTTGTGTCCCTCCTTTGGAGTCTTTGTCACCCATTGCACTCCATATTTGGGCCATGGCAGGTTGTGTGGTGTGCTGCTCTTTCTGAGCCTACAGCAACTTCACCTCAACAGCTGTATGCAATTTTGGGCACCACAACATAGGAAGGATTTGGAAAAATTAAAAAAAAAAAAAAAAAACCCAGCAAGATCAAGATACGCGATGCAAAGAATGGAAGATTAGAAATGGAATGAGTAAAATATATACAGTATAAAAAAGAGACTTGGTGGAGGGGGGAAAGGCAGATGATCTTGGTCTATCAAGACCTACAAAACAACCATATAAATGTCCCTATAGAGACAGAGAGATTATACTGTATATAGTACAAAAATTATTGCACCCAGCAAAACATAGTTACCTCTCTGGCGGAATGCAGACTGATTAACAGAAAGTAGTACCACTGCACATCAGGTTAGGACAGGAAATGAAAAAGAACAGCTCTCTCTTCAATTTAAGCTACAGGAGTATTCAGTTAGATTACCTATAACTATCTGAGCTGGAATTTAGCTAGGACACGGGGGCTGACACACAATCTCTTGTGAAGAATCCCATGGGATCGGTGCTTTTTAGTGGTAAACTCATTCATAGGTTTCCCATTGCTATAGCCCTTGCAGTTTTCAACCAGGCTAACCCCTGTCTAGCTCATGGGACATGATAAGATCGCAGCGTGGGGTATCAAAGCTGCATGCATTGTAGCTAACAGGCTTTGTTTTTAATTTTAGTAAGAACATTTGTTGATCAAGTTGCACTGAAACTGAACACTACTCATGGGAAGTATTCTGAACTCCCTCGAATTGAAGATGAAATAATAACAATGGTAAGTGTCCTCTCTAGAACAGTGGTCTCCAAACTTTTTTGATCGCGCACCCCGTCAGTAAAAAAATTTTTGAGCATGCACCCCCGGCCGAACTGTCAAAGCAAAAAAAAAAGCCGCTCGGACTCTCAGCCAAACTGCCGAGGGAGGGGGGGGAAAAAGCGGCGCTGCTCCGCACCCCGAAGGATCCTCTTGCGCACCCCCTGAGGTGCGTGCACCCCACTTTGGAGACCACTGCTCTAGAACATTAACAAATGCTGCTACGTGTAGATTTCATCCAGCGTCATCATGATCTGTGCAACAAAGCACAAGATACAGAGACTCTAAATCATGGGTTTATCTTTGTACCAATGAAATTTTATGGTTCAGGCATTTCTCATTTACTATGTCATGGCCATGCCAGACGCTAAGGGCTTTTCCTCAAAGACTGTAAAATATGTTGTAAGCAAGACACAAGAAGTAATTCTTCTGCTCTACTTTGCACTGATTGGGCTTCAGCTGGACTATTGTGTCCAGTTCTGCGTGCCACATTTCAGGAAAGCTTTGGACAAATTGGAGAAAGTCCAGAGAAGAGCAACAAAAATGATGAAAGGTCTAGAAAACATGGCTTTTGAGGGAAGATTGAAAAAAAGGGTTTGTTTAGTCTGGAGAAAAGAAGACTGAGAGGGGACATAACAGTCTTCAAGTAAAGCTTCCTAACTGTGAGGGTGGTTAAGCACTGGAATAAATTGCCTGGGGAGGTTGTGGAATCTCCATCATTGGAAATTTTTAAGAACAGGTTAGACAAACACCTGTCAGGGATGGCCTAAATAACACTTAGTCCTGCCATGAGTGCAGGGGACTGGACTAGAAGACCTCTCGAGGTCCCTTCCAGTTCTATGAATCTATGAGTCTGTTATTCCAGTGCTTCGTAACAGACTTTGTGTTTGTGTGGGAAGAAAAAAATGAATCGGCTCTTTGGGGAAAGACTTGTCTTGGGGGGAGGGATAGCTCAGTGGTTTGAGCATTGGTCTGCTAAACCAAGAGTTGTGAGTTCAATCCTTGAGGGGGCCACTTAGGGATCTGGGGCAAAATCAGTACTTGGTCTGATAGTAGTAGTGAAGGCAGGGGGCTGGGCACAATGACCTTTCAAGGTCCGCTCTAGGAGATAGGATATCTCCATTAATTTTTTGTTTGTTTTTATTTTATTTTTTTTATTTATTTGGGGTTTTTTTTGTTCTGTTTGTACAGCACCTAGCTCAGTGGGGTCCTAGTCTACAACTGGAGCTTCTGGTTGCTACCACAATACAAATAAATCATAAGAATGCTGCGTTTGCAGAAGAGTACACATTAGACAAACTGCATATAGCCGAATAATACTGGCTGGTGTTCATGCTATTCCAGTCTAAGTTTCCCATCTCTGGGAAGGCAGAAACCACTGTTGATTACCCCCCTGGAGAGCCAAGCTTCACCAGTGAGATATGGGACAAGAAAGAATCACCTCAGCTCTTCCTTCATGCCAGTGGATGGGCTTCTTTAGATGTGGAACTTGAATCATTAGCTGCTTTTTTTCCCCCTTGGCTGAGAGATGGCTTGACCAGGCAGGAAATAAGGATGGATGATTAGGCTGATAATTATATTAAAAGATCTGCACATTTTTTGAATCTTATTTCATCCCCCATCCCATCAATACCTCAATGGAGAGACCCTGCTTCAAGGAGGCTGAGTGAGTTAGACTGAGGCTACGTCTTCACTACAGGGGGGGGTCGATTTAAGATACGCAAATTCAGCTACGCGAATAGCGTAGCTGAATTCGACGTATCGCAGCCGACTTACCCCGCTGTAAGGACGGTGGCAAAATCGACCTCCGCGGCTTCCCGTCGACGGCGCTTACGCCCACCTCCGCTGGTGGAGTAAGAGCGTCGATTCGGGGATCGATTGTTGCGTCCCGACGAGACGCGATAATTCGATCCCCGAGAGGTCGATTTCTACCCGCCGATTCAAGCGGGTAGTGTAGACCTAGCCTAAGGCAAAGCTCATTCTGACTAGGCTGGGGCTGCCTATAGGCTTGTATTGAGTACCCTCCCCCTAGTGGTTTGTTGTTGTACTGCAGTTTCCAATGTAGGGGATATAAAGATCTTTATTGCAGGTTCAGAGGCAAACTCAGGACCAATCATCCTGGACTCCCCCAGTTTCAGCAACAAGTCTCATAAATACCAACCTGGTGCTGAAGTTGCTTGGAAACGATAACTGTGGCTCGGAGTACACTACGAGCTAGGGTTGGGATTCCCCTGCTTGCGTACACGTACTCCACTACTCTCAGCGAGCTAGCACGAGTATCAATAGCAGGGTAGCCGTGGTAGCGCTGGCAGTGGCGGCACGGCGTAGCTGTGCCACGTACGTACCCACCAGTTTCAGGCAGGTTTATACTTGGCACAACTAAGCCGTGCCTCTGCGGCTGCTACCGTGGCTACACGGCTATTGAAAGTCGCGTAGCTCAGTACAAGTGAGTGCGAGTTTGTGTAGACGAGCAGGAGAATCAAACTCCTTGCTCATAGTGGAGAGGTAGCACGTGTATCATTCATACCAGGGATAGTTCTCTTGCCTACCATGTCTTCATTCTTACCTTCGCACACGTTAGATCAGCTTTTTAGCAGACGTTGGTCACAGCAGTTCACTGGGCCTGTTTACCAAGCAAGGCGGCTTGTCTGGTGACATAGCTAAAGCAGCAGGAAGATGGGCTTACAGCCTCCGTGATATTGACTAAACAGACTTAGGAGAAATCAAAATAAATGACTGAGTCTGAGACTCTTTCCTTGAGTGTGGGATTCGGGGGGAGGCGCCTTTGATGATGTGCAGCATCCAAGTGTGTCGTTCTGAATACTGCCTTATGCAGGCCTCTTTCCCCACTGCTTTGCTGGCTGGTCCTCACCCTTTGTGCTCACTGCACAGCAGGCCCAGGACAGATGTCCATTTTTATAAACCATAGGACTTTGCTAATGTCCAAAGCTGCACAATGGCGACTTCATCCTTCCCTTGTTGACAATACAAAGACCCCTCTGTCTCATTGAAATAGGAGGCTGTTGCGAAGGTCAGAGATCCCTGTTTAATTCCCGAACAGTAATAGAATATTCATTCTTTCCTTCAGCTGAACATGTCTCTTTCAACGTTACCTGGCTATTACAACTCAGTGGTTAAAGCTGCAAGGTAAGGAATGTAATACGATGTATGTGTTAGGGATGTATATGTTGGGGAGGACCAACCTCCTTGATCTGAACAGACTAAAACTCTGGAGAAGTTCAGCTCTGGATACAAACTTTGCAGTTGATAATAAGGTAGACACAGCGTGGCATAAGAAGATTCACTCTGGAACCGGGAGCAAGGAACATCTTAGTACTCTGCCCCTGACTTGCTTTGTGGCCTTAGGCAAGTCACTTATGGCCTGATTTTCAGAAGTGCTGACCAACCCCAGTTCCCAGTGAAGTCAATGACACCTGTTTTCAAAATCAGATCATTAATATCCCTAAGCCTAACTTTGCCCCTGAAAAATACAAGACTCTCCTCTCACTGGCTTCATTGTGAATTACTTGTATCTCACTGTGGACAGAATTGGGTCTAGCTCAGTGGTTTGAGCATTGGCCTGCTAAACCCAGGGTTGTGAGTTCAATCCTTGAGGGGGCCACTTAGGGATCTGGGGCAAAATCAGTGCTTGGTTCTGCTAGGGAAGGTGGGGGGCTGGACTTGATGACCTTTCGGGGTCCCTTCCAGCTCTATGAGATAGGTATATCTCCATATAAAATAAAAATGTATATGTTTGCCCTGTCTGTAAAGTGGGGGTAATATAAGAGAGGGTTGTTATGGGGACTTAGCTAATGTTTGGACAGTCTTTTCAGTATACATCAAGTGTTTTATGCATGCTATGTGTTACTGGTATTAATAATAGCAATCTGCCGAGGACATGTTAACAATGAAATAAAATGCAAAACAGTGATGCATAGTTTTTTTTTGGCAGGGAGTCCAATTCTGTCCGAGTTTCAGTCCAAACCACCTTTTCTTTAGCATCTAATGTGACGCTCTTTGACATTGGTAGAAGTGTACAAAGCTACATTAGAGCTTGCAAAACTCCTGCTGAAACCTGCCAGTTCATCTCCAACCTTACGCTGCTCCACAGAGGTAAATAACATCCGGATTGATCATAATGAAAGTGGAAAGCGATCAGCCTTTTATTTGTTTGTTTGTTCTTAAAGTGACTGTGGCCCTCTGAAAAGTCCCTTTCGAATATTTATCTCATTTAAATGGAAGTCATCTTAAAGCCTCTGCAGCGTAAAAAGAGACTGCAGATTTCAAGTTTTATTTTACTCGCATGTGTGAGAAATCTGCCTCTTTGTGAAAACATTACATGGGTGAAAGACATTACACAGCACAGAATTACAGTCATTGTGAATGGTCCTTTCATCTCTGGGGTACGGCATTGAATCCCATCCAGATCAAAAAAATACAAGACTTATTCTAACCACATGGTTTGAACCTATCAAAATGATTTGAGTGCAGGGCTTAGTGCTGCTAAAAAAGGGGAGGGTGACAGCAAGTGAGGTTTATAGTGATTCAAGCCCTTCCAGTCAATTTGATTATAGCGTTTCTTGGCTGCTATAGTTAATCTGTACATGCTGGGGGTTGGGTTTTTCTTGGTGCCAGATTCCACTGGTGAAAATGAATGGTATTAAAATGGTTCGAGGCGGAGTAACATTTCTATACAGACCCCTCCACCTGCCAAGGACCAAACATGGGATGCAGTGCGTGACTAAGAACCAAAACATGATTCGTGCAGGAAACTTTAAAATGCTGTTGGATTCCTTCCTTCCACGGACATAGGTTTCCGTAGCCTCCGTTTCATGAGACTGTATTCCTGATGTTACAGTCCAAGTGAGGGGACCCCAAATTTGTGTGCCACACAGGTAGCCTTCAGACTAAAATGAGTGTTATCCCATGAAATGAGGGACATTTGAGAGACAGGTTTCCATTAAAAAAATGTACACCCAGAGCTTTGTGACATAGCTGTAGATGTTTTGCTTTGAGGATGAAAGTTGGCAACATTTAGCCTTGGGTCTGAGTCTGAAAGAAAAACAACATTTCAAACAATTTAAAGAAAAATTGGTCGGGCCATTTAAGCTAAATAAACATAAAAATGAGAAAGTTGGGAGTTTTTAACTCCTTTTCTCAGGGGCTATTTTGCTTATCTAGTCTGACCTCCTGCATAACACATGCCAAAGCTCTTCACCTGCTAATTCCTGCCGCCAGCCCAATTAAAGTGGTGGCATTAGATTTGATAGGCCAGCCGAGACCAAGTCCAGCAGGTGGCCTCTTCCGCACTTTTATTTTGGGAGGGTTAGTGCCTAACTTCCCATTAAAGATAAACAGAATTGTCGACAGCACAAATTCTTCTGTTACAGAAGTATTAAAAATCAAGCTGACAAATTCAGAAGGGAAGGGAATCGAGAAGAGCTGGGACAGTAAAGAGTTGTGAGCTCCAGTTGGGAGACATAATGTCATAGAAGTTGTAGCAAGGATTTATTGTTATCCAAGTTCACCCAACTTGACCCAGCTCTCCTCAGTCAGGCCTGAATCAAAGCCCAGCAAAGCTAATGGAAGTCTTTCTGCAGACTGCAGAGGGTGCTGGATCAGGCCTGTAGTTCAGTTATGAATCTTTACAGGCAGTAAGTAACTCCATTTCTCTTAATTCTTTTATTCTGGCCAACTACATTTCTGTGACTCAGCATTAAGATGACGGGATCCATTTTCATGCTGCTTAAACCTGTGGAGAGGATTTGGGTCTATTACAGTGATCAGATGGTTATTGGGGTTTCCTTGTTCTGCAATCAAATATGTTGCACAGCCTGGTTCAGAATCCGTAAAGGCGCAGAGAACTGGTCTTGTTGAGCGCATTCCTATACTGCAGAATTCACTCACTAATACCTTGTACTTATATAGCCCTTCTCATCTTCAAAGTACTTCACAAACATTAATTGCTCATTTCCCTGTGTTGCTGTATTAAAGAGAATGGAAATGAGGCAAGGTTAAGTAATTTGCCCAAGGCCACATAGAGTATGTCTACACTGCAGTTAGACAACCATGGCTGACCCGTGCCAGCTGACTCGGGCTCGCCAAGCTCGGGCTAAGGGGCTGTTTAATTGTGGTGTAGTTGTTCGGGCTCGGTTCTGCAGCCCAAGCTCTGGGACCCTCCAATCTCGCAGGGTCCTAGAGCCCCGGCTTCAGCCTGAGCCCCAACGTCTACACCGCAACTAACCAGCCCCTTAGCCTGAGCCCCAGGAGCCCAAGTCATCTGGCCCGGGCCAGCCACGGGTTTTTAATTGCAGTGTAGACATACCCATAGACTCAAGATTAGAGCTAGGATTAGAATTCATGAGTTTCTAACTCCTGGTTCTATGGTAAGAGCAGTGGGCCATACCCCTCTCTTCCTCTATTCTCCTAGTTTGGTTTGTTTGTACCAGAAGTGTGGGGAAACTACATTTTGGCTGAAATTATAACAGTGTTTGTGGAGTATGCTGCTGTGGTTCTCCTTACTATATAATACATCTTTACATGTCAGAGGTCTGTCCGTCTGCTAGAAGGCAAAGATGTGAGGGCATTTATGCTGGAAGAGCTTTACAGAGTGAAGGATACTCTGTTTCTCTCTAACAGGGATTTAATATTTGTGTCCCTTAATCTGAAAGAAATCATCTAGACCGGAAGCACAAGTTGTGTATGGCAAAAAGAACAGCACGTACAAGTTCTTTTTTTAACTGAAGATTTCATACACATTTAGACTGAATATCATGTACAACTTTGTAATGGAGAGAACTGTAAGACTGCTGAATTCTGTCAAGGGATTACTAGGTTGGACAAAGCATTCAAGAATATATATTGCAAGGAACAATGCTGTGTTGGTTGGTAGGAGATAGACCTGATGACTCAGTAGGTCTTTTCCATCTCTAATATCTGTTCAAATATTAGAGGGGTAGCCATGTTAGTCTGGATCTGTAAAAAGCAACAAAGAGTCCTGTGGCACTTTATAGACTAACAGACGTATTGGAGCATAAGCTTTCGTGGGTGAATACCCACTTCGTCAGATGCATGTCAGACGCGTGCGTCTGATGAAGTGGGTATTCACCCACGAAAGCTTATGCTCCAATACGTCTGTTAGTCTATAAGGTGCAACAGGACTCTTTGTTGCTTGTTCAAATATTGACCCTCATAATAAATAAATTATGTATGTAATGCAGAAATGGGCAAAAATCTCATCCAGGTTGTAAGCCTCCAAAGCCAGGGAGTGTTCAGATGCAGGATTTCAATTCATGCCTATTATATTATTATTTATTATTTGCATTGTGGTAGTGGCTAGGGATCACAATCGTAGGCGAGAGCCCCATTGTGCTAGGTACGGTACAGTCACATAACAAAAAGGATATAGATCTATATCTCCCAGAGCTAGGGACAGCTGTAGAATTCAGATCCATGTTCTGGTTACAACCCTTCCCTACATGTTTGGACCAATCTCTGTTGTGGGGACTGCCATATCCGGTCCTGTGGCTTTATCTCAAAAGGGAGAAAATATTAATAAAGAAATAGGGGAAAACATTACCAACCTCAGTGTAATACAGAGGGAAAGCTGATGATCAATGTGCATAACAGTGTATTTACAAGGACATGTGCTGATACTGGTGATGTCTTTATGGTAGTTGGCGGTTTGTGTAAACAGAAGGACCCTGAATGCGACAGAGAAACTTCGGAATGCACCGACAAGGATGGCATTGCAGTCTGTCAGTGCAAGAGTGGATACTTTAAATACAAGAAGATAGATCATTCCTGCAGAGGTATTGTTCTTTTCACAGCCAGGTTTGCTTTGGTTTTTGCTTAATATTTTGTTTCCAGTTGAAATGATTTTCACACATGTGTTCTTTGTATTTCTTTGCATGCTAAGCAGCTCAGTATTATGAGTAAATATTAACAGTTTAGATTTCCTCCATTTGGATATGGTGCTTTACAGTAGAAATTGAAGATATTCTCTCTCACTACAGTAATCATAATATTATCACTTTCGGGAGCCTGCTGTGCAAGTCAGCAAGATCCAGTGAAAAGAGACAAGGGGTTGGAATGCCAGAGGCAACAGTTCAGTGGCATAGTGCACAGACGACATAGCACACTTTTTTGTGTTGCTCTTTTGTCTGAACTCCAGGGGAAGTAATGATAATTGTTTTAAATTCACAAGCTGTATTTATGTATCCTTAATATTTTGAAATGACCAAGTAGCTGAGAAGGAGTGTGAATTTATTTGATCTTAAAAAGGATCATAATAGACATTTAAATACAAGAGCCAGTATCTCTTAACTATTGCCTTAGCAGACACAGAGCTATTTCACTACATTTTAAATAAATTAAGGTCAATTTTGCTCCTGTAGTGATCAAAATAAATGTATATAGGTTCAATGGAGCCCATTGCCTGCTTAGACTAGTCACTCCTGTGGTGTGTCGTAAGAAGTCCAGCTTCCTGATCATTAATACACTTATGACTTTGATGGTTATTGTGTACTTTTTGTTTCTGGCCATGACTGCAACATGCTAGATATTGTATAAATGTGTGGGAAGAGTGTCCCTGCTCCAAAGAGCTCACAATCTACAAAAGATGACACCCTCTTCCCCTCTGTGTCTTATGAAGCAGCCAGTTGGTGATTAGTCATGTTTTGACAATATCACAATTTGTAAGAGACCACACGGGCATTGGATTGGGATCTAGGAGTCCTGGCTTCCAACCCTGGCTCAGCTATTCCGTGTGATCTTGGGTAGGACACTTCACCTGATTGTGCCTCTGTTTCCCCACCCAATCTTTATTTGTGAGTTCTTTGGGACAAGGTGTATCTCTTGCTATATTTATGTACAGCGCCTTGCACAGTGAGGCCCCAATCTCAGTTGGGATCTGTACGTGCTATTGTAAAACAAATGAATCCTTTGTGAGTGTATACATGTGGGGGGACGAGGGGAGTGCATGTGTGTAGGGTGGTATTTTTGTTAAGGTATGTTGACTATCCCCAATTAGTCCTTAACCTTGCCATCCTTAGTTGGCTAGGTTCTTGTCGACAGCACAATAAAAGAACCTTGTCAAATAGCACTAAACAATTCTAGTCAGGTCTGCAGTAGCTTTGAAGTTAGCTTAAAATCATCTAATCTGCCTTTGCTAAAAAATATGTGATAATGTTTCCCTGCTTTGCCCTCATACATGTAATGGGATCACCAGCAGCACTGGCATCTAACAGCAGCAAAGAGGAGGAGACAGGATGCGTGAAACCCACATAAAATAACATCTAGTTTTTATTTCAATAGGTTCCAGTCAGAGAAAGTAGCGTTCCTTTTTTTCCCTCTGAGAATGGAGGAAGGTGCGTGTCAAATGATGAAGAGATTGCTGCAGTGTAACTTGCAGGGGGTGGGGCTGAGAAGAAGGATGGTCCAGTGGTTAGGGTGCTAGCCTGGGCCTTGGGAGATCCAGCTTTAGTTTCTTGCTCTGGCACAGACTTCCTGTATGACCTTGGGCAAGTCACTTCGTCTCTCTGTGCCTCAGCTTCCCACCTGTATAATGGGGGTAATAGTATTTATCCATCCCCGGGGGAATGCTGTGAGAAGAATAAAGATTGTGAGATGCTCAAATGCTATGGTAATAGGGGCTTTGTAAGTATCTCAGATGGGATGGGATTATTCTGTTCTCATTCCATCTATAAAATAAATAGGATACTTTATTGGTCAAGGGGCTTGCAGCAGAGCAATAAAAGACACCCCATCACCTCTGTTGTGATAAAACGAGCAGGACAATCAGGACATTTTAGAGAGGATGACGCCTCCATGAGCTTGCAAATGGCATAGGTGAAAATTACTCTGCAGCAGATGGTCTTTTACACACCTCTGTGCTGAGGGGAATTTTACCTCCATGTTGTCAAGAGCTGGGGACAGAGCGGGAAGCTGTCTTCTTTAGTGACCCGCAATATGTGGGAGTGGGGCAAGACCTTCAAATGAGCTCATGGCTAGACTTTTCAAGTGCTCAGCATTTGCAGTTGGGGCCCGATTTTTGACAGAGCTGTGCTCCCATATAGCCCCCATTGTGTGATCCAGATTTTCAAAAGGACTCAACACCCAGCAGCTCCCAATCTGACATTTACAGAGATTTTTTTTCAAAAGCGTGCCAGACCCAACGTGCTGATCTCTTTTGAAAAACTGCCCTGTATACAGGTGCCTAAAAAGGGACTGAGGTGTCTGGAAAAACTGGCCCTGATTGTGAGTGCGGAAAATGTAGCCCATAGCATGTTAAATGTTCGCAAGTGGTAATTCTAAGTATAGTGTTTCTTCCTGTGGGAAATGCCTATTGTACTAGGCTACCCAGAATCCTTTACAGGAAGTTGGGTGTGATTTGGAGAGGACAAAAGGCATGGTGAATGGTCAGCAGCACACCTCCAGGTGTGTCTCTTTCCTGACTAAAAGCTAAAGCCCACTTGTGGGAAATCTGCCACTTGGAGCACACTGGTAATTCTGGCTCCACAAATATCTAATATCAATGAGGTTTAAGGGAGGAGTTCTCAAAGGAGCCAGAAGGAGCTTGAAAATCTCAGCCTAAATACCATTCATCATGCATTCCATTCATCTCCAGGTAGCTGCCGTTCCCATCCTTTCCAGGACATGGCCCCAAGCCTGCAGGGTTGATGAAGAAAAGGCCACCACAGGCTCGCCGTGTCGGCTTCTGCGGGGTGCATTTTTCTCAATAAAACCAAGCGCCCTTGTGTGAACAGAGAGAGGCTCTCATCACTTCCTCCCATCCAAAAGGTTCCAAGAGACCCCTCAGGCATTCACTGGGTGAGGGAGGTCAAGCTGGACAAAAAGAAATCCTGAGTGAAAAGTCGAAAGAGGATTGGAGTTGAACGTTCTGCCTGGCTGCAGGCTTCTCTAGTCCTTAATATCCCTCACCCCACCCCCTTCCATCTCCCAGTTTAGATTCATAGGCATAGTTTGACTTCTATATTTGGGGGGCAGCTCCAATCAGGCTAATGGGGACGTGCCTGGGGTCCAATTCCGCGCCTTGCGGGGGCAACGCACCCCCTGCCTTCCCCCAACTACACCGATGTTTAGATTTCGGATTAGCCGGTAATAGTTAAAAGCTTGGAGAGTGGGAGTGGCACAGTGAGCTCTCTTCGAAGCAGAGTCAAAGGAACTGGGGAGAGGTGTGGGAGGGAAGCCAGCAGCATGACAGGAGGGGGAGAGCGGGTGGGGTAATGAAAGGGAAATAGGAGCAGAGAGTTCTGCAGCTCTGCATTACATCTAAAGAACCCTCAGATGCACAGAAATGGCGCATCCAGGACCTGCCCCTGCCCTCCAGGCGATAGCTTTCCTGTCTGTGAGACTGGAAAATTTTGTTGGCAGTAAGTGGTGGGTGCATTGACTGCACAGCTGTGCAGCTGCATCCCTGTGGGTGAGGGATTGGGGTCAGGTTGGGCCACAAAATCCGCCAGTCCTTCCCCACTCCCCAAGCAGCCGAAGAGGGCTAGGGCTGTGGAGACGACACTAATCGCTAGGCTGCAGTCACCTTTGTGGAGCGCAGCCTGGGAGATAGGATTGCTCCCAACGCAGGGTTCTGTAATGCCCAATCTAGTTACTCAGGCTGGGGGAAGATTTCCCCAAGTCCCTCTCGTGGATCTTGTAACATGAACAAACCACTCAATCTCTGCTCTTTTGCTGACACCTCACTATTATGTACAGGTCGGGTGTATATAATTTTGTATTTACTTGCATGTTGTCCTGGTTTCTGGTTGACTGAGACACTTATCACTTGTCTTTCTACTTGTGGACTCTTCCTTGTAGGGTGACCAGATGTCCCGATTTTATAGGGACAGTCCTGATATTTGGGGCTTTTTCTTATATAGGCGCCTATTACCCGCCACCCCCATCCTGATTTTTTACACTTGCTATCTGGTCACCCTACTTCCTTGATTTTATAAAAATCAAAAGAGAAAGTTCATAATAAATCTAATACAATTAATATGATGGACAGACTTAATTATGAATGATGATTGGCAACTAAATATCCAAAAAAACCTACAATCGTGAGATATTGAAAAAAATTGGTTAAAAAAAAAAAGCCAGACGGGTTTAAAAGGGAAATGAAAGCAGCAATAAAAAATAATATAAATAACAAATGGAAAAAAGGGAAAGTTGATAGCAGTGAAAATATTTGGTTAGGGAAGGAAAAGGATACAAGGAGACATCTATGGCCAGAAGAGTTAAGTACAATAGTAAGGAGTTTTTTAAGTATTTCAGGAACTGAAGAAGTCCTAATAATGGTATTGGCCCATTATTAGATGGAAATGGTAGAACTGTTGAGCAGAAAAGGCAGAAGTGTTCAGTAAATATTTCTATTCTTGGAAAAATCAGATAATGTATTCATATCATATGATGAAATACTTTTCATTCCAACAATAAATAAGAAAGATGTTAAATAGCAGCTACTAACATCAGACAGTTTTAAATCAGCATGTCCAGAAAACTTGCACTCAAGAGTTTTAAAAGAGTTGACTGAGGAGCTCACTAGATCATTAATGTTGATTTTTAATAAGTCTTAGAACACTGGAAAAGTTCCAAATGACTGGAAACGAGCTAATGTTGTGCCAATATTTTAACAGGGTAAATAGGATGATCTGGGCAATTATAGGCCAGTCAGCCTGACATAATTCCTGGGCAAAACAATAGAATGGCTGATATGGAAAGACTTGAAGGAGGGTAATATAATTAATGCCAGTCAACATGGGTTGAGGGAAGAAAGATCCTATCAAAGTAACCTGTTTTTTTTTTTAATGAGATTACAAGTTTGGTTGATATAGGTAACAAAGTTGATATTATATACTTAGACTTCTGTAAGGCATTTGACTTGGTACCACACAGAATTTTGATTAAGAAACTAGAACAAAACAAAATCACCAGTGGCACATATTAAATGTATTAAAAACTGGCTAATTGATAGGTAACATGTTGCAAATGGGGAATGAACTGGGGGGTTTCTAGTGGGTTCCCTCAGGGATCAATTCTTGGCCCTCCGCTATTTATCATTTTTATCAATGACCTGAAATAAAATTTAAAATAATCAGTGATAAAGTTTGCAGCTGACCCAACATTGAGGATGGACAGGTCACTCATACAGAGTGATTTGGACCACATAGTAATCTGGGAGCAAGCAATACAGCCAAATGTAATGCCATACATCTAGGAACAAAGAGTGTAGGCTGTACTTACAGGATGGGGGACTGGGAAGCAGTGCTTCTGAAAAAGACTTGGGGATTCTGGTGGATAACGAGCTGAATATAAACTCGCGGTGCAACATTGGCTAAGAAAGCTAACGAGATCTTTGGATGTATAAATGGGACTGTCGAGTAGGGAGGTTATATTGCCTCTGCATTTGGCAGTTGTGCAATTCTTCTGGAATACTGTGTCCATTTCTGGTGTCCACAGTTCAAGAAGGATGTTGAAACATTGGAGAGTGTTCTGAGAAAAACCATGAGAATGATTAAGGATTGGAAAACCTATCTTACAGTGGTAGACTCAAGGAGCTCAATCCATGTAGCTTATCAAAGAGAAGGTTAAGGGGTTATTTGAACATAGTCCATAAGTATCTACATGGGGAACAGAAATATTACAATAGAGGGTTCTTCCTTCTACCGGACAAAGTATAACAAGATCCAATGGCTGGAAGTTGCAGCAAGACAAATTTAGACTAAAGTTACCTTTAATAAGTAATAAAATTTTGAACAGTCGGGGTAGTGGATTTTCCATCACTGGAAATTTTAAAATCAAGATTGGAGCTTTTCTGAAAAGATATGCTCTAGTAAAACCACAGCTATTGGATTTGAAATAGAAATTAATTCAGGGACATCCTATAGCCTATGCTATTCAGGAGATGATCACAGTGGTCTCTTCTGGCCTTAAAATTGATGAGTCTATCAATTACTATTGGTGTTATGAGATCCCCCTGCTACAGAATTCTCCTCGTCTACTGTGATGATGTTGCCAACACTTCTTAATTGTGTACAGATTAATGTCACACAATTTCTTTTCTTTTCCTTGCCAAATATCTGAATACAGAGATACAGTTTTATGGCTAGAGATATATTCATCCAGTTGTACAAGAACTTTAAAGGCATTTCATGTGTTGCAAACTGCACACTACAGTCATAGAGCTAGGAGACAAAGATCTTGTCAGTTGTATTGCTGTGGGTTAACACCTTCACTGGTCAGCTGTGTTTATCACACGTAGGCTCTTCTTGAAGTATAGCTTTGGGGTCTTATTGCAATCCCATATGCTTTATATTCTGCTTTAAGGTGGAAGTACGAATTACAAAGTGTTGGCCCAGAGGCTTAACATCTGCACAAGAGGCCAAGGTTGTGTGGTTAGGTCGATCACATCACAGTGGGCTGGTGCAGTTTAAGAACATAAGAAAATGATGCATTTGGACTCTGAAAAGTAATTGGGCTAGAGGATGGTGGCTAACTGCGCATCTTGTCAAATCATCGTCACTAGTTTTGGCCTGAGAGAGAGACATGCAGTTTGACCTCCTAACTGAAGAAAGAGTTCCATGCTACTGAATTGGAATGAAAACAGAAAAAACAAAAAGTAGAAACAATTTTTTTCAAAAACAATCTGTTTTGGATGACTTGAAATGCTCTGTTTTGATTAAATCAAAATGTTGTTCCGATTCTAACATCTAAAAATATATACACCTCTACCTTGATATAACACTGTCCCCGGGAGCTAAAAAATCTTACCGCGTTATAGGTGAAACCGCGTTATATTGAACTTGCTTTGATCCGCCGGAGTGCGCAGCCCCGCCCCCCCGGAGCACTGCTTTACTGCGTTATATCCGAATTCGTGTTATATCGGGTTGCGTTATATCGAGGTAGAGGTTTATACATTTCAAAACAGTCATTTCAAAATGAAAAATCAGAATGCTTCATTTCCAATATTTTTAAAACAAAATGTCATTGAAATGGACATATTCCCACAGAAAGTTTTGATTCTGATGAAATTCCATTTTCCGATGGAAACATGTTCCATAAAAAAAATTGAACCAGCTCTAATTGTTATCTGAGGCTCCAATCCAGCAAGGCACTTAAGCACTTGAGTGGTCCCATTGAAGGCAGTTGGCGGGTTTCACAGTGTGGCTCACCCCCATAAATGAACTAAGTTCAGCTCCCTTGTACCAGGACAGGTGCTCCCTTTTGGCCAGTTAAGAGGGCAGGACAGCACCTGAGGGCTAAAGGATCAGGGAGAGACAGGAGGAGGTCTCTGGGGAAATCAATAGAGAGCTGTCTGCAGGCCTTCCGTGGAAAGGAGGAGGAATTATCAGGAAGCCGGCGGAAGAGCCAAGGCCAGTGCCAGCAGGCTGAAAAGAGCTGAGGTCTAGGAAGCCAACGGAGGGGCTAGCCAACCATCCTTCCTGAGCCAGAAAGTCATGGCTGGAGAGGGCTGAAGGCTCAGAGCAACAGAGGGAGATGTCTGCTGGCTCTCAGAGTTGGAGAGCTGAAGCCAGAGGGCCAGAAGGCTGGGAGTGAGGTGTCATGAGGGACGCTGGAGCCGTACAGGAGGGCTGAGGCATGTTGAGGAATGGTGGTGCTGTACTGGAGATCTGGGGCATGGCAAAATAACCCTGGGGCTCTATTGGATGTTTTCTCTGGACTCGGGTTGTGGGACTTGGTTGGGACTTGTTTCGTTATGGTTTAGATGCATGGGACTTTTTAAATAAATGAACCCCACAAGGGCCATTCGTACTCAGAAAGACTGCTTGGGGAGTCTGAAGGAGGGAAACGGAGGCAGGTGTGCTTGTCATGCCTCCGCCTGCCACCAGAGGGTGCTCCAGACAGGCACTACCCTATGACGGGGCTACTCTTGTGCATAAAGTTAAGCATGGGCCAAAATTGATAGCAATTGCACAGTGTGATCTGATAGATGAGTTCCTATTATTATTTATTTTTGTAGCACCTATGAGCCTCATTCATGGACCAGGGCCCCATTGTACTCGGCTCTCTTGATGGGAGGCCTTTAAAGGACCAGGAATGCCAGAAATAATGCCCAGCTTCTTGTTAATAAGAGTTTGTGCTTCTATTCTGCTCTACATGGCAGTGAATATTGACCTCTTCTTTGTCGTATGTTGCATTCCCCACCTCACACTAAGAGCAGTGGCTCCTGCATTCCTTTACCTCCAACACTGTCTCGGATTATGTATTAACAGGTCCAAATGCTTGACATTAAGGCTTTGTTGTGGTTGCAGCTCGTGTGCGTGTGTTTGGAAAAGAGCTGAGATGCTGCCTGTCTTTTCTTTTCAAGCTCTGAAGGTTTCAAGGGTGTATCTACACTGCAACATAAGCCCATCCTTGATCCTGGGCTCCAAGCTAATCCCCCTTGCGTCTACACTGCAATTGCAGGGCTCAGAAGCAGGGTCCCAGGACCTTGCAGGACTGGAGGATCCAAACTCAAGTTAAGCCAGGACCCAGGATCCGAGCCTTATTGCTTTGCAGTGTAGACACAGCCCCCCAGAGAGGGTCCAGGGAGTCAACCGAATGTAAGAACATAAGAATGGCCATACTGGGTCAGACCAAAGGTCCACCTAGCCGAGTATCCTGTCTTCCAATAGTGGCCAATGCCAGGTGCTTCGGAGAAAATGAACAGAACAGGTAATCATCAAGTGATCCAGCCCCTGTTGCCCATTCCCAGCTTCCGGCAAACAGAGGCTACGGACACCATCTCTGTCCATCTTGGCTAATGGACCTATCCTCCAGGAATTATCTAGTTCTTTTTTGAACCCTATTAGAGTCTTGGCCTTCACAGCATCCTTAGGCAAAGAGTTCCAGAGGTTGTCTGTGCGTTGTGTGAAGAAATACTTCCTTTTGTTTGTTTTAAACCTGCTGCCTATTAATTTCATTAGGTGACCCCTAGTTCTTGTGTTATGAGGAGTAAACAACACTTCCTTATTTACTTTCTCCACACCAGTCATGATTTTATAGACCTCTATCATATCCACCCTTAGTCCTCTCTTTTCCAAGATGAAAAGTCCCAGTTTTATTAATCTCTCCTCATATGGAAGCTATTCTATACCCATAATCATTTTTGTTGCCCTTTTCTGTACCCTTTCCAATTCCAATGTATCTTTTTTGAGATGGGGTGATCACCTCTGCACACAGTATTCAAGTTGTGGGTGTGCCATGGATTTATATAGAGACAATATGACATTTTCTCTCTTATTATCTATCCCTTTCCTAATGATTCCCAACATTCTTTTGACTGCTGCTGCACATTGAGTGGATGTTTTCAGAGAACTAGCCACAATGATTCCAAGATCTCTTTCTTGAGTGGTAACAGCTAATTTAGATAATTTTATATGTATAGTTGGGATTATGTTTTCCAATGTGCATTACTTTGCATTTATCAACATTGAATTTCATCTGGGATTTTGTTGCCTAGTCCTGCACACCACATTTCAGGAAAGATGTGGACAAATTGGAGAAAGTCCAGAGAAGAGCAACAAAAATGATTAAAGGTCTAGAAAACATGACCTATGAGGAAAGATTTTAAAAATTGGGTTTATTTAATCTGGGGAAGAGAAGACTGAGAGGGGACATGATAATGGTTTTCAAGTACATAAAAGGTTGTTACAAGGAGGAGGGTGAAAAATAGTTCTCCTTAACCTCTGAGGATAGGACAAGAAGCAATGGGTTTAAATTGCAGCAAGGGAGGTTTAGATTGGACATTAGGAAAAACTTCCTGTCAGGATGGTTAAGCAAATTGCCTACAGAGGTTGTGGAATCTCTGTTATTGGAGGATTTTAAGATCAGATTAGACAAACACCTGTCATGAATGGTCTAGTTATTACTTGGGTTTGGTCTCCACCAAACCTATATTGGTATAACTACGTCGCTCGGGGGTGTGAAAAAATCCACAGCCCTGAGTGATATAGTTATACCAACCTAGCCCCCCGTGTAGACAGCGCTATGTCGGCAGAAGAGTTTTCTCCCACCGACATTGCTACCGCTTCTCAGGGAGGTGGATTGACTAAGCCAACAAACTTAGAGTACACCTCTACCCCGATATAACGCGACCCGATATAACCCGAATTCGGATATAATGCGGTAAAGCAGTGCTCCGGGGCGGGGGGATGCTGCGCGCTCTGACAGATCAAAGCAAGTTCGATATAACGCGGTTTCACCTATAACGCGGTAAGATTTTTTGGCTTCCAAGGACAGCGTTACATTGGGGTAGAGGTGTATTTTCATTAAAGCACTACAGCTGCATCGGTACAGCTGTGCCAATGAAGCATTTTAAGTGTAGACATGCCCCAGGTCCTGCATTGAGTGGAAGGGCTGGCTTGGATGAGCTATTGAGGTTCCTTCCAGTTCTGTACTTCTATGATTCTATGCCTAGAGCTTCTATCTACAGCAATACAAATAATAAATACGCACCTTACAGTTCACCACTGAGGGATGCTCATCACCTTTCTCTTTCATTTTCTAGCTTGCGAAGATGGATATAGGCTTGAAAATGAGACCTGTGTGAGGTATAGTAATCTCTGTTTCTTAACCTAACCCCCTTTTCCCCACCCACTCCCAAAATTGCTATGGTAACATGTCACAACTAAGGCTCAGATGTTTAAAACTCATAGTTCTTTCCTGTTACAGGTGCCCATTCGGCTTGGGGGGATTGAACTGTAGAAACCGTAAGTATGGAACTTCTTGTCCTTTCACATTATTCTTTGTTAGGGTCATGAGGGCACAAATGGCTCTTCTATTTCTGATAGGTTTTCAGCCTGAACTGCAATCAGAGTGCTTTGTTCTTCTAATTAGCAGGGCAGAATTTTCCTTGGATCACCATTACCAGTCAGCACTAATGAGAAATTCTTATCCTTTTTTATAAAATGGAGCTCTTACCCAATGCTAGAAAGTTGTAGTAGTAAGTTTTATTGCTGAACCAGCTGTGGTCGTTTGCTCAACATTAAAGCTGGTCAGAAAATTCCAACATTTTGGGTGGAAAAAAGTCCCAAATTGGGCTAAAAAGTTGAAATTTCAAATTTTTTCTCAGAACAGAAATTCAAAAATCATTTGATTTGAAAGCATCATATAGTTTCATTTAATAATATCAAAACGGTAATAATCTAATCTAATCTAAATGTCTAAACAAAATGAAACAAACAAGAAAGTCGTAACAAATCATTTCAAAATTTTACCATAGGACATTTTGTTGAGGTCTTCTTGTTCCTGCAAAAAGTTTCAATTTTGATCAAACTGAATTTTCCGATGGAAGAGTGTTCCATCCATTTTTTCGACCAGCTCTCCTCAACATTATTACACAAATGACTTCCTGGAAGCCTCCTCTGCACACGTATAGACTCACAGACTTTAAGGTCAGAAGGGACCATTGTGATCATCTGGTCTGACCTTCTGCGCATTGCAGGCCACAGAACCTTACCCACCCACTCCTGTAACAGACCCATAACCTCTGGCTGAGTTACTGAAGTCATCAAATCATGGCTTAAAGACTTCAAGTTATAGAGAATTCACCATTTACACTAGTTTAAACCTGCAGGGGACCCGTGCCCCATGCTGCAGAGGAAGGTGAAAAAGTACAGTATGTCATGAGTTGATCACTGCTGCTTAAAGATGATCTGAAGTGAATTGGCAGACTTTTCGTTGCGCACCTCTCGTACGTTCATAAGTACAAACTGTCCCAAAGAGGGGACCTGTTTTTGCATATCTCACAGTTCCCATTTTTCTACCCGGTCCTCCAAAACTCCCCAACTCCAGGTAAATCTACTTGACATAATTTAATGTCCTATTCGTTAATTATTGAACAAGAGAAGATAATTCCTAATCCTTTTGCCTGATGGATAGATATGTAGCTATATACCTGTATACTCACTTAAATATTTATAAGCCTGTTCTCGTTTCTAAGTCAGTGAGGTCGCCTGTGTCTCTTGTGTTTAGCGTACCAGCTAATCACCGTGGTGATTGCAGCTGCAGGAGGGGGACTTCTGCTTATCCTGGGGATAGCACTGATCATCACTTGCTGCCGGTAGGTATCATAAACCAGATGCCAAATCCTGTGTTAGTGATGTTAATGGATTATACAGGACTTAGTGCCTCAAATCTAGACCTGAAAGACCAAACATGCAGAGAACAAAACCTAGTGTAAACAATAGATTTAGTGGAGATACCAAGGGATATATTGTACTTACACTTCAGGGAAAATCTTTTTTTCCCCAGGAGCCAGCCCAAGTAACTCAACTGAGTGCTGGGAATCATGTTCATTGGGATGGGGAGATAAAGGAAACCTGCCTGCTCCGAGCCATGGAGCAGAAAAGGAGCTGCCTTGCAAAGGCAACTCCAGCTGAGATGAAAGAAACAATTTATGCAATAGGAAAGACTAGAGGATATAGGGTAGTGGGTAATGCTCTGGTCCCCCTCCCCCCCGCAAGCCCCAGCCCAGCCCCACTGCTCAGACACCCTGTTCATGGCCATGTAGGAAGGCTCTGCAGAGCTAGATTCCATATTACCCATGAAGTGCATGCCTCTACACATTCTTACAAGTGCTGCCTCTCTTTGGTACCACAAAATTACTCTGGCCAGGAGGCCTTCTGTACCCATGGACTGGGAGCAACACTTAATTTGTGCCCCGCCACCTCTCGGCTTGGAAGTCCATAACCCCGCCACCTCTAGGCTTGGCAATCCATAACCCCGCCACCTCTGGGCTTGGCAGTTCATAGCCCCGCCACCTCTGGACTTGGCAGTTCATAGCCCTGGCACCTCTGGGCTTGCCGTGTCAGTTATGAAAGTAAAAAAATTGCTTGAAGCCTGGCACCTAAAGGCTTGACCCCCAGCACCTCTTTCATTGCAAATTAAGCACCAAATGAGAGGCAGGATTTACCCCATAGTTAAACAGAATTATACTCAGTATATTTAATATAGCACTTTACAGTATTAATTAACCTGTACCACACTTTTGTGAAGTAGACAAGTATTATGATACCAGTTCTGTAGATGGGTAACATGATTGTGTCAGGGTTGCCTAGCAAGTCAGTGGTATAGCAAAGAACAGAACCAAGGAGTCCTGACTCCTAGTCTTCATATCTAGGTACAAGATCACCTCCCTTCCTTAAGTAGACTATCCACTCAATAGCATATATGCGCATCATTGGGATATCACCCTCTTTGGGGACACAGTTTTGGATCTAAATCTCCTCCAAGGGAGATTCTCATAAGATACAGTAGATAGGCGGGTTGTTTGGGAGGGGGGGTGTTTTTGAGATTCTGGGTGTTCAGACAGTTGCCTAGGGCATTGATCCAAGCAGTTTCAATATACATGCAAAATATGTCTATTCAAATGTACAGAAACTTGAGAAGCTTGACCTTTCCCTGACTTTCGACACTTCCATGACTCTTCTATGAACTAAAATACATAAATTCACTGATTTTAAGGCCAAACAGAACTATTATGATCATCTAATCCAGGGGGGGCAAACTTTTTGGCCCGAGGGCCACATTGGGGTTGTGCAACTGTATGGAGGGCCGGGTAGGGAAGGCTGTGCCTCCCCAAACAGCCTGGCCCCTGCCCCCTATCCGCCCCCTCCCATCTCCCATCCCCTGACTGTCCCCCTCAGAATCCCCAACCCATCCAACCCCCCCCTGCTCCTTGTCCCCTGACCACCTCCTCCCAGGACCCCCGCCCCCTATCCAAACCGCCTGCTCCCTGTCACCTGACTGCCCCTACCCCTATCCACACCCCCGCCCCCTGACAGCCCCCCCCCGGACTCCCACCCCCTATACAACCACCCTCTGCTCCTCGTCCCCTAACTGCCCCCCGGGATCCCACCCCCTTATCGAACCCCCCTGCTCCTTGTCCCCTGACTGCCCTCCCAACCCCTATCCACATCCAGGCCCCCTGACAGGCCCCCCAGGACTCCCACTCCCAACCCTCCCTGTTGCCCATACCCAGACCGCCCCCCAGAACCTCTGCCCCATCCAACTGCCCCCTCCTTCCTGACTGCCCCCCAGAACTCTCCGCTCCCTTACCCAACCCCCCCGCTCCCCGCCCCCTTACCAGCAGCAGGAGCTCGCAGCCGCAACACCCGGCCAGAGCCAGCTGCGCTCCCCACGCTGCCCAGCGGGAGCAGCGGGCCAGAGTGCGGCCTGCGTGGCGGCGTGGCTGCAGGGGAGGGGAGATAGCAGGGGAGGGGCCAGGGACTAGGCGGGCCGGGCAGGACGGTCCCACGGGCCGGCTGTGGCCCGCGGGCCGTAGTTTGCCCATGTCTGATCTAATCTGACCTCCTGTGTAAAACAGGTTATAGACTCTCACCCAGTGATTCCTGCATCAAGCCCATAACTTCTGTTTGAGCTAAAGCGCATCTCTTTTAGAAAGACAGGCAGTCCTTATGTAAAGACTTGAAGTGATGGAGAATCCACCACGTCACTAGGTAAGTTGTTCCAGGGGTTAATTACCCTCACTGTTAAGTCATTCCAACCTTAGTCGCAAGGTTTAGGCTTGTCTGCACTGGAGATTCCAGCCAAGCGGGCACCAGTGCAAACCCTGACTATGAACAAGAAAAGAACAATTTTTACACTAGTGCAGCTTACCCCAGGGATAAGCTGCATTGGCAAAAACTGGAGTTTTCTTCACCTACAGTCCGGGTTCACACCACTGCCCGCAGTCAGGGCAAATCTCCTTAAATCATGTCACCGTAACAAGACAGCAAGGTCAATTTTGCCTTTTAACCTTTTTTTTTTTTTTTTTTTTTAACAGGAAGAACAAAAATGACATAAGTAAACTCATCTTCAAGAGTGGGGATTTCCAAATGTCGCCATATGCCGAGTACCCCAAGAATCCTCGAGCACAGGAGTGGGGCAGAGAGACCATAGAAATGCAAGAAAATGGAAGCACTAAAAACCTGCTGCAGATGACGGATGTCTATTATTCGGTATCTATTCCTGGGTTCCATCTGTACTTTCTCTTTTGTCTGATGGTCCAGAGAGTGTATCCTTTGCTACGTGAGATGTGGACGCATGGCATGTAAGACAAAAACAAATACCTGAGGTTTGAGAGTCTTGCGGGCACAGTTTCTGAGCCTGCAAACCATTACTCGTGTGAGTAAATCTAATGCAGTCAATGTAGTTACTCATGTGAGTAAATGCTGAAGGATCAGGCCCATATTTTGCAATGATGTTGTCCAGCAATATAAGAGGACCGTGAGCATTACTTTGTTTTGATTTGCATTTTATTTGCAAGGTAAATTTAAGTTTTTCCAGAGCACGTTTATTGGGATATACCGTAGCAATGGAATTGACCCTTGTCCCTGCTCTCAGATAGCAAAAGAGCCTTGGAAACTGAGGGGTTTCCTAAACTTTTCTGAAGACCTTTATTATAACCAATAAACAGGAATGTGAGTTTTTGCAGGTGGTTGGTACAGAACCACCATTGTACAGCAATGACGAGTCTCCCAACAGGAGCCAACAGCGGTTTAGTGCTACTCAAGGGCACTACTCACTGTGAGTAAGGATTCCACAGTCTAGGCGTTATGAAGCAAAGATCCTGTTGGCATCCAGATGTCCCCGCTAATTTACCAGGGTTACTCAGCAGAGTTGTCTCTAAATGGAATTTTTTTCAGAGGCTTCCATGTGGCATTAGCTTCTCTTCACACTGTGCTGATGTATTAGCGTTCTTCATGTGCGTAGCACCTCCCTTTGTGCTCACAGTGACTGAGGAAGTGTTTGCTAAACCCTGGTAGTTTCCAGATCCTCTCCCCTCTTAATTACCAGGTGCAAAGGCTAACAGCTGTTCGGGCCTGTATCTCTTTGTCGATTGAGAGTTAGCCAAACAGTTGCACTTGCACACACGTGGTGGTAAAGATAAATGTTCACAATGTATTAATGAGCCTCGCAGAGTCCTCCTATTCCACTGCTCTGAGAGTGCACATCATGGAATCAGAGATGAAGTCTAGGCATGTCCCTGTTGCTTGAGATATTTAAAATTAGACTGAACAAAAAAATAAAAGCCCTAGAAAATAGCTAGGAACAATCTTGTAATAGCAGGTGGGATGGATCTGAGAGCTCATCTCAAACCACTACATTTCCTTGTAGCCACTGAAATAACTGTATTAAATCATTGCTTAAAGTTATGGTCCCAATCCTCAGCTGGTGTAAATCAACATTTCATTCCCTCTGAAGCACCTGGCATTGGCCACTGTTGGAAGACAGGATACTGGGCTAGATGGACCTTTGGTCTCACCCAGTATGGCCATTCTGATGTAACATAGCTCCATTGACTTCACTGAAGCTACGCTAATTTACATCAGCTAAATAAATGCCTGAAATAAAAGGGAACTCAGACAAGAACAATAAAAACAAACAAATTCAAGTGTGTTCCTATTTCATCATGTGAGTCTGGAGAAAGAAAAGATTTTAAGGCTACATTTGAAATAGGACTCAGGCCTCAGAATAAGAGCCTTTTCTTTTCTTTTTTATACTATAGCCGACTGGTCTAAGAAACGCTGAACTGGAAAGAAATGGACTTTATCCTCCCTACACTGGTTTACCTGGATCCAGACATTCATGCATCTACCCTGGACAATATAACCTATCCTTTATTAGTGATGAAACCAGAAGAAGAGACTATTTTTAACATAATTGTGTGGGAGTGGAAGATCAACATAGATATGTGTCCTTGTTTACCAGGTACACTCTGTCACATGACCGTTCAGCTGATACCAGTCTTAATCTTTACATACAGGAAGGACTTTGAACTCAAAAGAACACAGAGCACTGCTGCCTTGAAAACCCATTTGTAGTTGTTGAGTAGCGAAGATGGAGGGGAAGAATGAGCCAATATGCAGATCTGTAAAAGACCCAGGTGGAAGTTTATGGAAGTTAACTTGTGCACTCCATTTTTATCTTCGCCATTGACGTCACATAACATGAATTTGTTAATAGATCAGTACAGACAGACTAATTGTTGCCTGCACTCTAAAATGAATACCACTAGGGAGTGTTTTGTTTACAGATATTGTAAAATTACTGATATTGGTCTGACTACTGTGTGTTTCCTCTTGGCCAACTTTTATGCAAAGATGCACTGTGTGCTCTTTTTGGGTAGGAAGTGTATGTTCATTTCAGACCCTTCTCTGCCTTTCCATGTTATGATCAGCTTCCTATGCAACAAGGGAGCTGGATTGCCCACTAAATATTATTTTTCTTTATTGGTATGTGTCATTCTGTCAAATGTCTCAGTGCTTAACTAAGCACTGCATCTGGCAATGATGGCTGAATTCATAGGTTGACATTTTCAAAGGAGTATGGGGGATTTAGCCACGCCTCCTTAATTTTAATGGGAAAAGGTATAACTGATCCCTTGCATTGCTTTGAAAATCTCCTTTGTGTTTGGAAATGTCTGAATGTGACAGTGTATTGCCCACTGAGCTGCAATGTTGTTCAAAACTTGTGTTATTATATTGTGGTAAGTCACCATAGCAACCTCCAGCAGGAATTTAAATGCTTTTTAAAAGCAGCAAGATCAGATAAAGTATTCATTAATGGAGCAATAAATTACAAGATAAAATTGTTGAGGTAGATCGCATTGCTTTGCAGAAAATGTGTGTAGCCATAATGAACTTCAGGGAGAAAGTGGGCAAGAACAGAAGTATTATAGCCCTGGTTGGACTGATGTACCATGAATTTTAGACTTTGCATTGGATCCAGCCAGCCACAGCTCCCATGATTTCAATGGGCACTGCAGAGCTACTCAGCACATCAGAAAATCAGGCCTATTGTGGCCAGATGCATTTGACTGTGGGAGAAGCACAAGGCTTTGGATCACAAAAAAACTGTTAAGGACTTCCAGCTGTCTTCTCTGTGTCAGTCCTATTAGCTGGCAGTTTGCACTGGATTGACAGTTAGTCACTGCAAATGGAGCTGGTCAGGAATTTGTGACATTTTGACCCCCAAAAATTCAACGTTTTTTGCAAAAAAAGCATTTTTTACAAGCTTATTGTGTAGTCTGTGATTTTAGAAAATTTGAATGATCAACAACAAATTTGCATGAAAAACTATAAAATATTTGTTGTGAAGGTCTTTCTGCATTTTTCAATAGGGTCTAACTTCACAGTTGTTTCATTCTTGAAGAACTCTTTAACTTATTTCACCAATCCTATTTGGTGATACTATGTAGCTTCCCTGAACACATTATTTTTGAAGATATCACATTTGGCTGTTGTAAAAATGTCTGTTGATCACTGAGGAAGAAGCTCCAAATAGATAATTTATTACATTCCTAACTAAGGGTCTGATCCAAAGCTCTCTGACTTCATTCTGTGCAGGGTTGGGTGCCTGGTGAAGATCAAGTTAATCAAAAACACTTAGAGTTTGTCTTCACCGCAAAGTGAACTCGAATTATAACTCAAGTTGCCCCTAGCTCAACTCCCTTCCACACACAAAAATCCTTAACTCAAATTAGCTGGTCTGAGATGGGGTATAAACTAAACTCTAATCAGCTATTAACATAATCTCTTTGCAGTGTGGCTGCAGGCTAGCTCCACTCTAGTGCCACTAATCTTACAATGCCTTCCCACAATTCTCCCTGTGTGCTCAGAAAAGGCTTACAAGTTCTCCCACAATACATGGGAAAGAATTTATAGAGTGGCTTCGCTTACTGCAGCGCTTAACAATGGAACGTGCCCTTAGAGTTCTTAGTGCCACATTTGAGTGGGTATAGCATCAGTGTGGACGCAGGAACTTGAGTGCTATGTCCCAGAGTGGCTGCTGTCACTCTGGCTAAGATAACTCTAGAGCAGTAACTTTGCAGTGAAGGTCACATGAGTTAACTCTATAGTGAAGACAGACCCTCAATTAACTGACACTTAATAGTGTTTGTTTGCCATAGAGCCTGTGATCCTAAAGAGTCTTGCCCAGCACTCAGCAAGTTGTTGTGCCCCATCTCAAGTGTGAACAGACGCACAAGTAAGATTCAGTACTAGGCATTAGTTCTTCTTTGAGTGTAGTGTCCCTGTGGGTGCTCCACTTTAGGTGTGCCTGAGCCTTTGGTTGGAGATTTTTGGTAGCAGCATCTGCTTGGCCCGCATATGTCCCCCACACCCCTCCTGCCCCACACCGAGACTATATGAGGCCGTGCGGACGAACCACCCTCAATTCCTTCTCAACCACCTGCGGCCTGAGACAGAGTTTACAACTGTGCCTGTTCTCTACTAGTATTCGGAATTTAGTTTGTTGGTTAATATGTTCTGTTTGTAGTTGTTGGAACAGCTTTCTTTCTTTCTTTCTTTCTTTCTTTCTTTCTTTCTTTCTTTCTTTCTTTCTTTCTTTCTTTCTTTCTTTCTTTCTTTCTACAAAAAAGTTTAAAATGTTATTTAAAATTATTTTTGTTCATAGATATAGTTAGGATTGAGTCCCCCCCCCCCTTTAATAGGGGTCAATTTGTTGTAATTTGCTTGGGATTGCTAGGCTTCCTGGGATTTAAAAAGTGCTTCTCTTGTCATGAGGCTATTCTAGTCATCAACTGGATTATCTGTTGGAATTGAAAACATTGGGTCTTTCTATGAACTCCATTAGGCTATTACTTAGCAGCAATAACAGCCTTTCACATACCCATAAGGGGTTTTTTGCTCTTTGCTCATCCGGCCCTGGTAAGATTCCTAAGAGGTTTGTCGAATCTCTGCCCACAAATCAGAGACTCTACTCCTAGCTGGGACCTGAACCTAGTCCTGCATTGCCTTATGAAGTACCCCTTTGAACCACTAGGTATTTGTTCTTTGTTAGATCGATCAATGAAGACAGTCTTCTTGGTAGCTCTAACTTCTGCCCAAAGGGTCAGAGAATTGGAGACTTTAATGGTGGACCCCCATTTATGGTATTCATTACAGAGCAAGTATCTCTGTGGGCCCATCCCAGATTTTTACCTAAAGTGTCCTCAGAATTTCTTATTTCATCAAACCATTCATTGCCTGGTTTGTTTGTTTTCCCCCAAAACCACATTGGATTAGTTAAGAAGCCATGTTGCATACGCTAGATTCATTAGCTTTTTATTTAGATAGGACCAAACCTTTTAGAAGGTCTCCTTGATTATTTGTATCCATTGCAGACAGAAAGAAGGGTTCGGTTATTTCAAAATAGAAGTTATCAAAGTGAATCTCTGATGTATTACAGTCTGTTATGACGAAACTCAGATTCAACTCCCTTCAAGAGTGATAGTACATTCCACTAGAGTATTTTCTTCTTCTACCGCCTAGCTTAAGGATGTGTCAATTGGAGACATCTGTAGAGCGCAACATGGTCCTCAGCCACCTATCTTTTCTAATCACTGTGCCTTGGTGTCTGCGGCAAGATCAGATGCAGCTGTAGGCGATGCAGTTCTCTCTTCTGTATTGGACCCTGGTCCAAACCTCTCACCTTCTTAGGGCTGTACTGCTCTGAAGTGGTGCACCCACAGGGACACTCCTTGAGGAAGAAGGAGAGATTACTCACCTTGTGCAGTAACTGTAGTTCTTCGACGTGTGTGTTCCTATGGGTGCTCCACTACCCGCCCTCCTTCCCCTCTGCTTTGGAGTCTCCTTTGTGGGACTTGCGGTGGAGAAGGAACTGAGGGCGGGTCATCCAGTGGCCCCATATAGGCTTGGTGCGGGGTACAAGGATGTGTGGGGCGCGTACATGGGCCAAACGGGTGCTGCTACCAAAAAACACTGATCAAAGGTGCAGGTGCAATGGAAGTGGAGCACCCACAGGAACATACATCTCAAAGAACTCCAGTTGCTGCACAAGGTGAGTAACCTCTCCTTCTCTGCACTTCATGGTAGTAGGTTTCAGACCCCTGTTCATGCCTTGTCCCTTCCTCTTGAGATTGCAAGATAAGAGAGGTGCAACAGAGGAATGTATCTGAGGAGACATTTGCTTAAGTGTGATCCATAGTGTGCAAATGCAACACTTAACTGCACACTCCGCTTTTTATGTTACTGCTGCAGGCAATAGTCAGAAGTAACAATGTGATTGTGCACCAACATTCTCAGGTCAGGGTCCCCTGTTCTTCCCACCCTGTTTATGGCTTTTGATCTTGCCCTGAACTTCATACCTGCCTTGTTCAGGCTCAAGCCCACAGATGGTAATATTTAACATAGCTCAACTCTGAACAAGCAGGCAGTGTGATTCTTGCATAATCTACCCCTTCCTAAGGAGCTCTACTTAAAGGAAAGCTCTAGTGATTAGTTATAATACACAAAACAGCTTAATAGATAAACATAACTGGCTAGACAGTATTACTGCAGAAAAGGAGCTGATGGTTATAGTGGATCACAAATTAAACATGAGCCAACAATGTGATGCAGTTGTAAAAAAGACAAATAACATTCTGGTATATATTAACCACTCTGCTGTGCACTGATGAGGCCTCAGCTGGAGTACTGTGTCCAGCTCTGGGTGCCGCACTTTAGGAAACATGTGGACAAATGGAGGAGAGTCTGAAGGAGAGCAACAAAAATGATAAAAGGTTTAGAAAACCAGACCTATAAGGAAAGCTTAAAAAACTGGGTATGTTTAGTTTTGAGAAAAGAAGACTGAGGAGGCACCTGATAACAGCAGTCAGATAGGGCTGTTATAAAGAAGACAGTGATCAATTGTTCTCCTTGTCCACTGAATGTAGTACAAGAAGTAATGGGCTTAATCTGCAGCAAGGGAGATTTAGGTTACATGTTAGGAAAAACTGTCTAACTACAAGGATATTAGAGAGACAAGGTGGGTGAGGTAATATCTTTTGTTGGACCAACTTCTGCTGGTGAGAGAGACCAGCTTTCGAACCACACTGAGTTATTCTTTGGGTCTGGGAAAAGGTACTCCCAGCATCACAGCAAAATGCAAGTGGAACAGATTACTTAGCATAAGTAGTTAGCACATACAGTATTGTAAGGAACCATTCAATGTAGAGTGGCCTGTTAACAAAAAGAGGGGTTAGTGGGTTACAGATTATGGTAATAAACAATAAATCCAGTGTCTCTCTTCAGTCCATGTTTTTTAGGGTCTAGCGGAGAAATGAATTTAAGCTCCCCGGCTCATCTTTTGAAAGTGTTGTGCAGTTTCCTTTGAGGATGAGGACTGAAAGGTCACATTGCTTTGTGAAAAGTGTTCACCCACAGGTGACAGGGTGTTTTTGTCTTTTATCATTTTCCTGTGTGAGTTCATTTGAGAGCGTAGGGATTGCCTGGTTTCACCCACATAGTTGTTTTTGGGGCAGTTAGTGCACTGGATGAGGTACAAACTCATGTTGTGATAGGCATGTGTAGGATCCGTGGATTTTGAAAGGTGTATTGTGGGGGGTGTTGATCAGTGTAACAGTGGATGGATAGTCAAGCACTGAAATAGATTACCAAGGGAGGCTGTGGAATCCCTGCCACTGGAGGTGTTTAAGAACAGGATGGACAAACACCTGTCAGGAATGGTCTAGGTTTAGTTGGTTCTGCTCATTGGAGGGGATGGACTAGAGGACCTCTCAAGGTCCCTTCCAGCCCTACATGTCTATGATTCTATGATAAAGGATCTAAACTTTCAAAGTAGCCGTTGGAAACCCTTGGCACTTTAATCAGTATTTCCATTCAGTGAATGGTGCTTTTGCCCCCCTCACTGGGGGCTGCTGTCTTAGTGCTACATCCCATCAGGGGCCCATCTGATGATACAAATGAGGGGCTTGATCCTGCAGCCCTCACACAAGTAGCTCTGAGGCGTCTAATCCTGCAAAGTGCTCAGTTCCTAATGATTCACTAAGAGTTAAGGAGGCCCAATCGCTCACAGGAGTTGAGCTCTATATGAGCCATCCCATTGAAGTTAGTGGGACTACCTGTGTGAGTAAGGGCTGCAGGACCAGTACCTAGAACTGAAAGGATCACTCCAACTTTGGATCATTAAACAGTCTAATTGTTAACTGTTCATTTTAATGTCTTCGTTTGTTACTAAGCACTCCTTTGGGTGCATACCTGCAGCCTGTAATCACGTGTGCAGTCCCATTAAAATCAGCGGGATTACCCGAATCATAGAAATGTAGGACTGCGAGAGGCCTCAAGAGTGTTTCTCAATGACCAGTCCATGGACCAGCACTGGTCCCCAAGATCTCTCTGACACATTATAGCAAGGTAGCAAGCTGGTTCCTGGTATCAAAAAGGTTGAGAAACATTGATTCTAGTCCATGAGAAATGGCTGCAGGATTTTTCCAGAAAGATCTCTTATCTTTATTTTATTGAACCTTTGTACATAGCACAGCAGGTAGAGATAAGAAAATATTTTTTTATACTAGCGTTTATCCTTTAAAGACTCCACATGCTTTCAGACTGGTACCTAAATGAACTCTTGGGCTCATAGAGCTACTGCACATTCTGTCTATAAAAACTTGGTTGCAAATTGAAACATAGCTCTTTCTCGCAGCGTACATTGCAACAACATTTAGGAAAATTTGTAGTGATTATCTGCAGCAAGGATGAAATCTACCCTGTGTAAACAGTCAGCACACAACCTATGCCTCATACAATTCTGACTTAAACTCTACTTAGAGGATTTAAGTGGGACTTAGCGCATAGGGCTGGTAGTGGCTCTCTGCACAAGGGTGAATTTCACTTTTTGTGTGAAATTCTTCAGAATACCAGTGCTACCAAAAATGTACCCTGTGAGTCAGTCCACTTCGAAACCAGTCTTTCTGATTGCTGATCTCCTGCAAACACAGAATGCAGAGAATATAATTTTCCAATTTTTGCCAAATACCAACACAATCCTAACTCTGCTAATGCAGAGAATGCTAGTTGGGTGCAATGCACCTTAGTGTTGAGTGCTATAAACGCAACAGCTAGAGTCAGTCCTGATCATCACTACATGTGACGTGGATATGATACATTTTTTTCATTGTTTGCTTCAATTAAAAACAAAACACTAATCCTGTCTGTCTATTTCTATCCACCACATCTATTTCTATCTAGCTATCACCTTGGTAGCTAAGCCCCATACACTAATGGTACATGGTTTGTTATTCCTATCTGTAGGTCTGGAAGCGTTCCAGATGATAAACCATTCCTCCTCTTTCTCTCTGCCCCTAGGGCAATATTTTCAAACTTTGGCACCTTATGTTAAGCTAAATCCATAGACACACACCTAAATCAAAGTACCCTGGTTTTTCCAATGGTTATGTTTCCTATTGTTAGGTACCTGAAACTGAACATTTAGGCCACTCTTAATACTGCTCCCATGTGTCATGGCCGTCATTCTCCTGAGCAAGGAGGGATGGACAGAACTCTGTTCAGAGTGTTTCAGTATTGCTGATTAATAGGCGACAAGTGGTTCAGCAAGATGAGGTGTATCCCATCTCCACTTAGGCATCCACCATAAATTTAGCATGTTGCATCTGCAGGTCGCCTAGCCCCTGCTGGCATGCAGAGCAAGAGACCAGGAGCAGGCATCAAAGCTAGGTCAGCTTGCTTGGCAGATCATAGCAGAACCAGGCTAACAGGCAGCCTTGTAGGTGGGGTGTTGATTCACTTTGGAAAAAGTACCAACTTCGTTACTTGGTAGGAAAAGCTGTCTATGTGCTCGGGGGTTTTTTTATGGTGACTTATCAATTGTTTTGACACTGCTGTGCCTGAGGGGCTTTTATGGGCTGAATGCCCCCAATAGCCAGGCTCAGAGGGGCAGCCAACTTAAGACGACTAGAACTGCAAAATTTGGCCTGGCTATTGGAGGCATTCAAGACCCACTGCTAAATTTGAGGGGGGGACTTCTTTGCTTTGTTGGTGTGATCTGCTGTTCCCCCCGGTTTGCAGTAGAATATGGCAATGTGCCAACAGAACTTCAAAACTTTAAATGGGGCCGTAACCAGAACAAGGAGCAGAACCGTCAATGCAATTTGCCCTGTGCCCCCTAATACATTAAGCAACACTGAGACAATTCATCCTTGTTCTGTTGCCACATTTCCTATAAAGCTCTGACTTCCCTGTCTAATGCCATGGCACTCCAGCCCCGCAACACTAACAAGGCTCAGCACTGCAGGTGCATTTGCCTGAGATATCCGGAGCAAAATACATTTAAAAATCCTGTACAGCTGCATCTACATAGGAACTTGTTCCCTTATAATATATATTTCCCCTGCAGTATTCCACCAGACTTTCCCCAAGCACTGCAGGAGCCCTGTGATTAGACGTAGTGGGTTTGGCCATTACTGTAGAATGCTGTAGTACTTTATAGGGATTCCTTCCCAGTGCTTGTCAGTTCCAGTCTCTTTTCCCAATTCCTCTGGATTCCTCGTTCCCTCTAGTCAATGTTTAATCTTCAGATTTCTTCCTTAAAATCAAAAGAAACAGATAGATTTACTTAAATGTTCTTCTGTCGGTGCTATTTTCTGTGCTTCTTAGAAGACCCAGGACCTAATCCAATTTCCATTAAAGTCAATGGGAAAACCACTCCCACTGATTTTAATGGGTGTTTGATTCAGGCCTCAATTCACACCAAGTTCAGGATGAATTGTGCGTCACTGCAGTCATTACTTCAACTCTGGCCATTTGTATGACTATTTGCCACCTTGAATATTGTGTTTAATTTTAAAACGTGTACTTAATATTGTAGCAAACCCTGGAGCATGTGAGCTTGTACATATGTTATTTTTCAAGATCTGGAGCACCTTCTTAAAGAGAGAATGAATGTGAATTTCGTACATTGTTTTAGGTGGGGAAACCTTTAATAATTGAGCAACATTTCTCCTATACGAAGGCCTTCTAGAGCTAAAGATGGTGTTTCCTGTGCTCATAGCTGAGAAACCACTGGCCAATTTACTCTCAAATGCCCTGTTGGAAATAAGAACAGAGCATGCCACTTTACATGGGGTGTGTCTAATATACTGTGTGTGTCTTGTAAGTTTCACAGAGCTAAATAAATCATATTTATTTTTTCATTGCCCGGAAGCCACAAAAGCTCCAATGCAGGACAAAGACACATAATGATGCAAGAAAAAGAGTTGAACAATAAGCCAGAAAGAAGAAATAAATGGATCAGACAGTTTAATTATTTGGCTTTTTTGTTGTAAAAACCTTGCTCCATATAGGGCAATAATTATTTCATATGTGATGCGTGGAATTTGGGTTCAACCTGAGGGATTGATGAGGGAGACCTGAGAAGTATTGGCCTTATGTTCTTTTGAAGCAGTAATTAAATGGTGAGGTCCCGGAGTGCCTGTTCTGGCAAAACTCTAATTGAAATCAATGGGAGCTTTGTCAAAGTAATAAGTGAAGGGAGTGGCCCACAGATCTGCAAACTACGACAGTTAGCTGTGGGAAAGTCCTAGGGAACGTAACAGAAAAGGATAACTTTTCTTGAACAATCCTACAGAATTTGATAGAGAATTGTATCCCTGCTATACAATCATGTAGAATGGTTAAAGAAGAACTTACAGGAAGGAAATCCTCCCTTATTAACTTACAGGAAGGATATCCTCCCTTCTTAAATGGTTTAGGTTTTTAGAGGAAATTCTATAAAGCCCTATTGGTTTCATCCCTGTTAAATTCTCTAGGACTTTTTCTTAAGACAAAGCAAACACGATACACAAATCATTACTACTGCTGGAGCAGTCTTCAGAATTGCATCAGTAAAATTCACCTTCAGCAAAGTCTGTTGCAAAAGGCAAAGATGTGACATTGGTTTATGTTTCTATTATTAAAATGCATGTACAGTCAGTAGACCCGCTTTCTGTCTTTTACATTGTTCTGGATTTCCCTTCTCATATCTCTGAATGTTAGCTTCTGAGTAGTTTTTTAATTAATTTTCCAAACCAGTGTTATTTAAAGTTGTATCATATTTGCAACCTCCACTAATTATACAGCACTGTAGTAGCAAAGTATAATTTTTCAGGATTGGATTATTTTTATACCTGCATCCAGTACAATTAAGTCTGGCGTTCTAGTCAGCATCATAAAAGAATACAATAAAACTATTAATATTATGACTCTGGTCTTGTATTGTTGAATAACATTTAATGGGCATGTTGAAGGCTTTCTGGGTAGGGAAAAAACATCTAATGATAGAAGATGATCCTGAGCGCAAAAAATATGGTAGGTCTGAGTGGCAATAGTTCCGTGTTCCAGGGCTACATCTTTTTTCCAAAGCTGGTATAAAGGCCACGCAATAGAGGCCTACTTAGGAATAAAATCCCAGTGATACCCTGTTAACGCCCAAACGTTCCTCAAGGCTGCAGCCTCTCTCGGCAGAGGCAATGCTCGCACAGCATCTGCCTTCCCCGTCTTGTCAAGGTGATTCCTAAGAAAGACACTTTGAGTGGACATTAGTTGTGCTTCGCTAGGGTTACACTTTAACCTGACAGCTTCAAGGAGCTGTAAGAGCTCATCCAGTCTCTGTAGATGGTCTTCTTTCACCCGAGTTGCTAGGCAGATGTCATCTACATACTGAAACACAACAGAAGGTTGGGAAAATCGTGAGAACACCTGCTCCAGCTCGGCGTGGAGTATGGTGGGAGTGTTATGATATCTCTGGGGTAATCTTTCCCAAGTGAACTGGACCGCCTGGAAGGTAAATGCAAACCTGTACTGTGACACTCAGACTAGCAGTAAAGCCCAAAACCCATTACCTATATCAAGGACTGTAAACCACACAACCTTGGGGGCAAATGACTTAGTTAAATCTGGCATCTTAGCTATTGTGGTTGTATAGGAAGGTGTGGCGTGATTGAGGTGCCTGTAATCAATGGTAAGGCATGAGGAGCCATCCGGCTTCTGGATGAGCCAAAAAGGTAAATAAGCAGTTGATGTACATCTGTGAAGAACTCCTTGCTCTAAAAGGGATGCCATAGGGACATGTATAGGGGACTAGCTTTATCCAGGAAGGGGTGCTGCCTTTGTGCAGGCATGTCTCCATCATCCATGAAAACAGTAACTACCATACGCCCACAAATCATGCTTATGTTTGGCACAGACATTTGCATGGTTCAGACTCAATGCCTGTAACGCCTTCTGCCCTGCATGTTTCTCTACCACTTTATCGAGGTCATAGCCCGCTGGCTTTTCCACTGGTGTCACCAAACCACACTCGGGTATGATCACTGGTCGACAGTCTAATTCCCTTGCTGCTGTAACACACAAAAGCTGGTTAATCAGATCAGCAATACCTCCAAGCTAACTGAGAAAAATATGATCCTAACAAATTATTGTAAGGGTTAGGTAATTTGATACTTGGAAATACAAACACTCTCCTCACATTTCCCACTTGAATTACAAGTGGTTGTGAAAGTCTCACTGTTACACAGATGTTTGTAAATGTGGCTAGCACTTTGGTTGTCCCTGAGGACCAGGGAGAATGTTGTGGATCCCCGTCCCAAATTATGCTGATGGCTGCCCCAGTATCGATAACAAAAATAAGATGGCAGCCCCTCGCCATCGCTGATATAGTGGGTCTTCTGGTTGTGTCAGTGCCTAAAGAGGCCCCAATACTACAGGAGGGTTAGTGGAGTCATGCCTGTGGTTCCCCTCCGTCATGGCCAGCTGACCCTGAAGCAGGGAGGAGAGGCCATGAAAAAGAGGAGGGCTCCTGTGAGGTAGCTCATGGGACGGGTGGGGCTGACAGGCTAGGATCATATCTTCCATTTATTGCTGAAGGCCTTTGACGTCTCTGTGTTATGCTGCCACTGCTCATTGCAGTTTGAGCAAAGCAGGTCCAAATTCCTCTTTCTGCTAATCTGCAGGCGGGGTTGATCATCATTCCTCCAGTAACTGGCTGGGCCTGGGTGTGTCACCTGAAACAGAGGACATGCCTCCCCCCCCCCCCCCCCCGTGCCTGTTAAGGGTGGACCCTGACAGGTAGGAGAGGGCAAAGCCCCACCCCCATGAGGTGGACGGGCGTGGCTTTGCCTTCTGCTGAATCTCGGGGAGTAGAAGGAATGTCCGTGTGCTCCACCCCCTGGTGGCTGGGGGGCTCCTTTCATCATAACTGCAGGTTGTGTTTGTGACCCTTATACTGATGCTACTGGAGTGTTACGTCTTCTAGTTTCTGCAGCATAGAGGCTCTGGCTTCCAGATGCTGGGCATTCACAGCCACAGCCTCTTTTTTTCATAGGACCCGCAGACTTGGCTACAAAATCTAATGTTTTCACATCAGTGACCACAGCTATGGGAAAAGGAGAGGTTTCACATCTGGCCTCCTCATCACTAGACCATTCATAGCAGGGTCAACCTCAGAATCCCTGAGGCACAATTGGTGATAACTATAATCCCAGCTGGGACTCTCTCCGGCTCTTCATCACCCAGACGAGAGCCAGGGCCGGGGGAGTGAGCAATGGGACCAGCCAAAGTCAAACGCCTGACTGTTCGGCTTCCTTCCCTAGACTGGGATAGTAATCTAGGCAGATTGGGCGGCAAGCCAGCCTTGTCCGCATGTGCTGGGGAGGAACCGGTTGTCTGATAGCATAGAACTAACAGGTGTAAGGGCAGGTGGTTCCACAGAGCCCTCTGGATTTTTTTTAAAATAAAATCACCTGCAGCCAATGCTCATTTCATTCTGCTGTAACTCTTTCCAGCCCTGCAACAAGACTAGTAAACAAAGGCTGGCTTGCCACTACTTTCCTGGGAAAGTATGGGCTACACCCTCTGTCCACAGTCACCACCACTTCTGAGCCAGTCTTAACTCCTACATCTTCCTGATCTGATCCTTCTGAAGCACTATATATCTCTTCCACTGCTGCTTCTAATCGCCTCTGTCTCTCGCTCACTCTCTGAGCTGCCTGTCATTTCCCTCTTCTCTCCCTTTCAGCCTGCACACCACTCACTGTACCGAAACTGCCAACTTCCTTACAGTCCCTGCCAGATGTGCTGTGTTGCCATCCCCTACTGTAACCAATGCAAATTCCTCCAGCCCTGCCATCTGTTTAGCTCTGCTTCTAGTGACAAGTCCCAGAAGTACTGATGTGTCCAGGTCCAGAGCCACCTACTAATGGGAACAGCTGGCTGACTACCTTCCTTGCCCGCATCCTCCATCTTGGCAACCTTCAAAGGAATCACTTGCTCTTGACACCCAGCTCTTCTACAGCCTGTGAGCTCCCAGCAGAGGCTCCCGCTGTGAGTGTCACCACTTGCTGATTCACCCTATCCATTGCTGTCTCCAGCTCATGACAAGAAATTTGCATTCCGTTAATGTGCTCTAGCAACTGCCTCCTTTCTACCCTACGCGCTGCAAAAGACCTCAAGCTCCCAATCACCTTCAGATGCCTCACACATGCACCTTCCCAGATTTCCCCCATCTCACACTTACTTCCTTCAAATGTATCCTCCAACTCTTGCCGCTTATGAATAAGAGTGAGGTGTGTCTGTCTCAATGACCCCAGTTGCTTGTTTAACCCCGAGAACATGGTGGGGGGAATGGGGGGCCCCCAATGTTCTTTGTGCCCAGGACCCCAATAAATCTTAATCCGCCAACAGATTAAAACATGTCTGTGGTGGTTGCATACTAGGTGTTCGGTTCCTACTGTGATGAGGGCCATGTAAATACCTAGAGAGAGATTGTCCTTATGGACCTTACTGGCTATGGCAATTCTTGCAGCAGTTCTGAATTCTTAGCCACAGAAGGCTGCTTGATATAGTCATTTATATGTAGATACCCTAGAGAGAGCCATTTTATAGCACTGCTGATGTCCTAGTGACATTCTGGCAAAAAATTGGAAAGGACAAAGTGGTTCTGCAAAATGACCTGTTGAACTGAAATAAAGGGTCTATTTCATTATAGCAGTTATTTCATTAACCTTCATTGTTTAATTTTTAATTTTTCTCAAGTTAATTTAATATCTTTTAATCCTCCTGGAAATGCAAAAGGCTGCAGAAAGCCAGGTCAGTTGCTGTGCAGGCTTCCCCATGTAACTAGGTCAGACACTGTTGTGCTTAAGGGTGAATGTACAATAGATTACTACAGCAAATCTCCGTTTTGTACAGTAGCTCATCTGGGACCATCAAATACAATTACATTCTATGTCCTAAAGCAGCTTTGAACCCAGGTCTCCAGAAAGGTGAAAGAGGAAACCATTGACACAGGGGACCAAATTCAGAGCTGAGTCTAACTGAACCGGTGTCTTCTCAGAGTCAAAGTTGATGTAACTCGCACCTTCTTCTGCCCCATTCACTATGTATGCTACATCTACTAGACTGCCCCTTTCTTGCTCAACCATCCATTAGATTTACTTACTTAGATTCACACACACACTCATGACACTTAACCACAAATATTTACTTATTGTATGTGAAGTTGTCCCATTGCCGGTAACTGAGTATAAAGGAGTCTAGTAAATGATATAATTCTAACACCGGAAGTAAAATGCATTGCAAGAAAAGCATCTATTGGGTGTATAAATGAAAGAAGGCCCCTGCCCTTACTTTAATTTACAACTTCCTCAACACATAAGATATTTCAGGATTGAAAGCTTGATTAGTATCATGGCCAGGCACCTTATCATGAATGATGAAATAAAGCCATTTACTTGGGACCTGTTGTAAGCTGTGATAAGTACAAATGAATAACGCCTGTGCGCGATACAAAAAATAGTAACTGTTTCATAATAAATTACGATCGTTCTTGCCCGCCCTATCTTATCTTTGACACACACAAATTGGATTTGACTTTCAGGAAGTAATGTAAATTAATAAAGAGCATGAATTTTCTACTGCTCAAGTGAGTGGTAGTTTCTAGCATGTTACCACGTTCCTTTGAAATTCAGTGCAGCAGCTTGACACATGCCCTAGCTGTGTGGATTCGTTTGACTAATGGCTATTTCTTTCATAAATATTAAGGTACTGCTGCATTAACCATACTTAATAACTGATTTAGAGCTATTGCTGATTCAATGGTCTTCTATACACCAGACCCACAGCTACAAACCAGCACTGTGCTTGTAATGCATCATGTACATTTGCTATTAATGATGTACATATATTCACACCACTTGTACTTTCTCTGAGGAAGTCTTACCATTGTGTTGCCCACCATAAAGGAGGCCGCCCCACACTGGCCAGTAAGGAGTTAATAGAGCCCTAGGGAGGTGCCACAAAAAGTAGCCAATCGGAGAGGGGCTGTGAAAAATGGCCAATCAGGGCCCAGCAGGCCCAATTAAAAGCACCTCAGGGCAGAGCAGGGTTAGTAGCTGCTTGGAGTTTGAGAAGGAAAAACTGTTCTTGGAGTAGGAGACCCAGGAGTACAGGCCTATATGGCCCAGCTAGCTGAGCAGGAGCTGAATATATTCAGGCTCCTGCGGGAAGAGGTCACTGGAGGCCGCAGAGAGCGAGCGGGGAAGCACGGCACCAGGACCAGGAGGCGTGGGCGACAAGGACCCTGGAAGGGAGAACGCCTCTACTGGGATGGGGGACAGAAGCCTCACCCAGAGATCAGGGAGAAGAAAGAGCCTAGGAGAGTTCCATTTGTGAAGAGAACATGGAGGAGATGGGCATGTTGGGCCTGGGGGCAATAGGGGCACCTACAGAGGGAATGCCCATACATGAGCTGTTTGGTGAAGGCTAGCCCAAGGATAAGGCTAAGCAAGGAAAGGACAATGGTAGGCCCATGGCCAAGGGGAAGTAAAGGGCTTGCTTTCGGTGCCATGAGGAGGGCCATATAAAAAGACATTGCCCCCTTAGCAGAAGGTGAGATAGGAAAGGGGTGCCCAGGAACCAGGCTAGGTCAGAGACTGTGAAGAGAGATGTGGCGGTGAGCACCATGCACCTGGCAGGGAACCATCTCCCATATCCAACAGGGGGTGGTAGAGTGGCGGTGTATAAGATGACCGGGACAGAGAGGACACAGACAGACAGACGGGAACCCACACTGGAACAGAACGGGCTGCGGTAGGAACTCAGACCCTGGAGGAGAGAGGTAGATTGCTCCTTCTATTGGGTGACCTGAAAAAGGAGAGGCAGGTCCTGCAGACACAGCTGCATGTGAAGCAGGGAAAATAATAACCCCCTCCCAGGGTGGCTGGTATCGAGGGGGAGGGTGTGTGATGGGATGTCTGCCCTATGCTGGCCAGTAAGGGGTTAATAAAGCCCTAGGGAGGTGGCAGGAAAAGCAGCCAATAGGTGAGGGGCTGTGAGGAGCTGCCAATCAGGGCCCAGCAGGCCCTTATAAAAAGAACCTCAGGGCAGAGAAGAGTCAGTAGAGACCTGGAGCTTGAGGAGGGAAAACTGTGCCTGGAGTAGGCTGCATCGCTGAAGAACCTTGGACAGAGCAGTGCAGGCAGGAACCTGGGGAGAAGAGAAAGAGCTCTGGATGGGCTGCTGAGACTGAGGAGGGTGCTGTGGCTGTAGGGAAGTGGCCTCAGGGAAATGTACCGATAGTAGAGAGAAAGGGGCACAGAAGGAGGCTGCAATCCACCAGGTCCCTGGGCTGGGACTAGGAATAGTGGGCGGGCCTGGGTCCCCCCACTCACCACTGGGGAAGTGGCTGGACTAGAAGCTAAACTCCCCTGGACGGGGGGAACATGGACAGTGACACGGTCGGAGGGCCGAGCCATGAAGAGAACACTATAGTTACTGACGCTGTGAAAGGGGCTGCAGGTGGACTGCGGAGAAGAAGCGATGGGGTGCAGACCGCAGACGGGGGTGTCATTCTCGAGCTAATCCCCAGAATGACCAGGAGGAGATGCCAGCCCGGCAGTGAGTGACGTGCTCCATGACAACACTGTATAGCAAAAGTCAGTGTTTCAGATACAAATGGGCTTCCTCAAGGTGTGACCGCGTTAACAGAAAATGACAAGGCAAAAATAAACATTGAGTTAAGTTTAAAATAATGTGCTAAATGCCCCCACTATCCAGGCCTTGAAGTGCATTCCTCACAGAAATAAGTTTTTTAATTTGCCTTATAAAAATAGTCAGAGCCAGATAATCAATAGATATACATGTGCATAGCCAGCAAACCTATGCCAATTTATACCACTAAGGATTTGCCCACAATTTTTCATAATCTTCCCTTTGATTCTAAGAGGATTGCACATAGGACTAGAAGGGACCTCAAGAGTTCATCTAGTTCAGGCCCCTGCACGCATGGCAGGACTAAGTATCTAGACCATTCCTAATAGGTGTTTGTCTAACCTGATCTTAAAAATCTCCAATGATGGAGATTCCACAACCTCCCTAGGCAATTTATTCCAGTGCTTAACCACTCTGACAGTTAGGAAGTTTTTCCTAATGTCCAACCTAAACCGCCCTTGCTGCAATTTAAGCCCATTGCTTCTTGTCCTATCCTCAGTGGTTAAGAACAACAATTTTTCTCCCTACTCCTTGTAACAACCTTTTATGTACTTGAAAACCATTATTATGTCCCTTCTCAGTCTTCTCTTCCCCAGATTAAATAAACGCAATTTCTTCAATCTTCCCTCATAGGTCATGTTTTCTAGACTGTTAATCATTTTTGTTGCTCTTCTCTGGACTTTCTCCAATTTGTCCACATCTTTCCTGAAATGGGGTGCCCAGAACTGGATACAATACTCCAGTTGAGGCCTAATCAGCACGGAATAGAGCGGAAGAATTCCTTCTCATGTCTTGTTTACAACACTCCTGCTAATGGGGTTCTCAAACTTTTGTACTGGTGACCCCTTTCACATAGCAAGCCTCTGAGTGCGATCCCCCCCTTATCAATTAAAAACACTTTTTAATGTATTTAACACCATTATAAATGCTGGAGGCAAAGTGGGGTTTGGGGTGGAGGCTGACAGCTTGTGACCCCCCATGTAATTGCCTCGTGATCCCCTGAAGGGTCCCGACCCCCCAGTTTGAGAACCCCTGTGCTAATACATCCCAGAATTATGTTTTGTTTGTTTGTTTTTGCAACAGTGTTACATGTTGACTCATATTTAGCTTGTGGTTCACGATGACCCCCAGATCCCTTGCCACAGTACTCCTTCCGAGGCAGTCATTTCCCATTTTGTATGTGTGCAACTGATTGTTCCTTCCTAAGTGGAGTACTTTGTATTTGTCCTTATTGAATTTCATCCTATTTACTTCAGATCATTTCTCTAGTTTGTCCAGACCATTTTGAATTATAATCCTATCCTCCAAAGAACTTCCAACCCCTCCCAGCTTGATATCGTTCGCAAACTTTATAAGTGTACTCTCTAGCATTATCTAAATCATTGATGAAGATATTGAACAGAACTGGACCCAGAAGTGATCTCAGCAGGACCTCACTTGATATGCACTTCCAGCATGACTGTGAACCACTCATAACTACTCTCTAGGAATGGTTTTCCAACCAGTTATGCACCCACCTTATAGTAGCTCCATCTAGGTTGCATTTTCCTAGTTTGTTTATGAGAAGGTCATGCAAGACAGTATCAAAAGCTTTACTAAAGTCAAGATATACCACGTCTGCCGCTTCCCCCCTATCCACAAGGCTTGTTACCCTATCAAAGAAAGCTATCAGATTGGATTGACATGATTTGTTCTTGACAAATCCATGCTGACTGTTACCTATCACCTTATCATCTAGAAGTTTGCAAATTGATTGCTTCATTATCTGCTCCATTATCTTTCCGGGTGCAGAAGTCAAGCTGACTGGTCTGTTAGTAATTCCACGGGTTTTTCTTATTTCCCTTTTTACAGATTGGCATTATATTTGCCAATATATTTGGTGCTGTACTTCCTGTTTCACAGGTTGCATTGTGTCAAATACCATTGTATTTTTGGTAGTGAATTCTGAGATTTTTTTGGTGAATCAGGAAGTGCCAGAAGGATCTCACATCGGGATGGGAAAACAGTGATAAAACAATTATTTAAGATTAACCCCTCTTCTGAATGCACTCCAGAGCCTGGTTAGTAAATGTTTTTCATATCCATTTCCAGGATCAAATGGACACTGAGTGGTTAGAAGTTATACATTTAAAAGGCAAATGACCTGACTTTCAGAGATGTTGAGCAGTACTGGACTGTGGCTGAGGGGCACAGCTGCGGAGGAGGTGTGTGTAGGGAGGTGGGGGAAACATGCAATTGAACTTCATCCTCTAAACTGGGCCTCCAAAGAGCCAGCTTTCTCCCCCTCCCCCCGCCACCCAAACACACAATATTTCCCTTGTGGAGTCCACTGCTTCAGTCACACCAGCATAGATGTGTAGGGGGAGAAAAAGCAATTAGGATGAAAGTACAAAGTGATCCCCTGCAGGAGGATGCTTCCAGGGATGGTTGGGGTGGCCTTTCTATCAGACGTCCCTCCTATTGTCTGGGGGGGGGGGCGGAGGTGAGAGGTTTTCACTCTGATAACAGCTCTGTTTTGGATCTGATCCCCATGGCTGACTATCAGTAAGCCACAGAGACTTGCTCCAGGCTCTGCAGATTCAAGCTCTCTGCTTGCTCAGAGCCTCCTTGACAACATTCCCCAAAAGCATGTGAGAGATGGTCCAGCTCCAATCACTCTACAGGAGAGGGAAGGTCTCCTTAGGATTCTAGCTCATGGAGCCAGACTTGGAAGGCTGGAGCTTCCTTATGGCTCAGTATCACAGGACACAAGAAAGAGAATGTAAAAAGCAACAGAGAGTCCTGTGGCACCTTTAAGACTAATACATGTATTGGAGCATAAGCTTTCGTGGGTGAATGCCCACTTCGTCGGATGCATGCAATTAGGATGAAGGTACAAAGTGATCCCCTGCAGGAGGATGCTTCCAGGGATGGTTGGGGTGAAAGAGAATGATTCCCTCATTTGCTATACCAGCACTGAGGCATATAAATGGTGCTGTCTAAAAGGTTTAAGAAAATCTATCAGAATCGAGCTGGCTGGTAAATTCCATCTCCACCTGAAGAGGGGAATGAATTCTCCACCCACCCATAAATACTGCAAACACTTGTGTTTCTCCACTTTTGGATCTGGCTAGAAACCAGAAGGCTGTGTGAGGGGGAAACCATCTAACATTCATAATTTTGAAACACTCACTCCTTCCCTTCCCATGATCATGCTTGATTCCTGAATACAGATGTTTCATAGTTTGGTGGAAATTAAAACATAGGTACAACCCCAAGATAAACATCAGAGGTAGCCGTGAAACAGATTGACAGAGCAAGATGGGTACCCAGAAATCACCTACTACAGGACAGGCCCAACAAGGACAATAACAGAACACCACTGGCCATCACATACAGCCCCCAGCTAAAACCTCTCCAGCGCATTATCCACGATCTACAACCTATCCTGGCAAATGATCCCTCACTCTCACAGACCTTGGGAGGCAGGCCAGTCCTCGCTTACAGACAACCCCCCCAACCTGAAGCAAATACTCACCAGCAACTACACACCACACCACAGAAACACCAACCCAGGAACCAATCCCTGTAGCAAACCTCGTTGCCTACTCTGTCCCCATATCTACTCTGGCGACACCATCAGAGGACCCAATCACATCAGCCACACCATCAAGGGCTCATTCACCTGCACATCCACTAATGTTATATATGCCATCATGTGCCAGCAATGCCCCTCTGCCATGTACATTGGCCAAACCGGACAGTCCCTCTGCAAAAGAATAAATGGACACAAATCGGACATCAGGAATGGTAACATACATAAGCCAGTAAGTGAACACTTCAATCTCCCTGGTCATTCTATTACAGATTTAAAAGTCACTATTATTGAACAAAAAAACTTCAGAAACAGACTTCAAAGAGAAACAGCAGAACTAAAATTCATTTGCAAATTTAACACCATTAATCTGGGCTTGAATAGGGACTGGGAGTGGCTGGCTCATTACAGAAGCAGCTTTTCCTCTCCTGGAATTGACACCTCCTCATCTATTATTGGGAGTGGACTACATTCACCCTGATTGAATTGGCCATGTCAACCCTGGTTCTCCACTTGCGAAGTAACTCCCTGCTCTCCATGTGTCAGTATATAATGCCTGCATCTGTAACCTTCACTCTATGCATCTGAAGAAGTGAGGTTTTTACCCACGAAAGCTTATGGCCAAATAAATCTGTTAGTCTTTAAGGTGCCACCAGACTCCTTCTTGTTTTTCCCAAGATAAACAGTGAATCAAGCTGTGTTTGTCTGCTCCTTCCCAGCATCACCCTCTTGGAATATCAAGATGGCCGTGCTGTGATCCCAGGCCACAAAAACATTATCTTTTGTGTGTGTTAAGGTTGTTGCTACTATGCACATCATATACCTAACACAAAACCACAGCAATGAAAAGGGAAGGCATCTAACATGACATGCCTGTTACTGCTCCCATCAGAGAGGCACATCTCACTGCTAGAACAATCACTATATATCATACCACAACCATAACTCTGTCCCAGTTGCGATGACAGCCTTCCACAGCACTCCCTTCCCCAGACTCCCCACTACCATTAACGGTCTCTCTCTCTGTCACACATACACATATATGTTTGGGGAAGAAGGTGCTGGATGGCAATTTCTACGTTCTTATCATGGCAGTAGATGGGCCTGGTGTATTTTGCCCCTCTCGGCAGAGAGCTAATCTTCAGCTCTATACACCTGCCGGGCCAGAAGATTTAGTTGGATGGAACTCTGCTCACCAGTCTACGGGAGGAGAGGACAGTCCAGCTCTGGTCAGCTTCATTTAAATTAATTATAATATTGCTTACCCATAATTCCCTCTACTGAGTTTGGTTGGAATACCTTTATGCTTTGATTGTATGCGTGAGAATAGATTCTTCTTATTACTGTGCTCTTGGAAGGGCATAACATACAGGTGAGGACCTGGAGAGAGTGAGCCACCTTGACTTCATGGGAAGTGAACTAAGGTTTGGTAATGAAACTCAGGCTTATCAGGGAGGAGGGCTTTGTCCTAAAGGTCGGGAGCCAGAGTCCTGGTTTGCTCTGAGTCCCACACTGGGAGACTCTGCATCTTGTATAGCGTGAATCTGCAGGAGTTGGCCAAACTGGACTGTGATGGCAGCAGCAGGACAGAGCTGACTTTGCAGCAAGGCCTGACTGGAGCAGTAACGACAATTTCATAGATTTCATAGATTCTAGGACTGGAAGGGACCTCGAGAGGTCATCGAGTCCAGTCCCCTGCCCGCATGGCAGGACCAAATACTGTCTAGACCATCCCTGATAGACATTTATCTAACCTACTCTTAAATATCTCCAGAGATGGAGATTCCACAACCTCCCTAGGCAATTTATTCCAGTGTTTAACCACCCTGACAGTTAGGAACTTTTTCCTAATGTCCAATCTAGACCTCCCTTGCTGCAGTTTAAACCCATTGCTTCTTGTTCTATCCTTAGAGGCTAAGGTGAACAAGTTTTCTCCCTCCTCCTTATGACACCCTTTTAGATACCTGAAATGATGCAGAGCTGTACGTGCAGCAACCTGACAGACAGCAGCAATGCTGAGCTGACTTCACAGTGCCCCAGCCCAGCAGGCTGGTGAAAGCAGGGCTAATATAGATGCCCACTGGAACAGAACCTGGCAGAGTGGTTCTCTGGACTGGAAGAGAGGTGGAGGTGAGTCGTTCCTTGGTGCCCCTTGACTATCACTAACTGGACTCAGGAGTGGGGTTTTAGGCAGTTGGGGTTGGGGTGGGACTAAAAGTTCTGGACCTCCGTATGTCAGACAATTATTATTAGAACTGTGGGGGGCCCAAACTCCTGATGCTCTGACTGGGCCCTCAAGCCTTAACTTTATTTATTCTTAGGAAAGGCCTTCTAGACAGATTGAACCCAGCCCTGACAGAAGGGTTACAGGCCTAGCAGAGCAACTTCAAAACTTTAAACAGCAGCAAAGAGATTTATAATTGACCCCACAGTCAATTATGTCGACAGTTGCTTATGCTGACACTTGTCTTGCCAGGAGTTGAGGATAAAGAGTGTTTATTTCGCAAATCTGCTTTGTTCAGGCTCAGTCCAACTCCCATTTCTGTGGCTTCCAAACTCCAGCTGTTTTTTGTTACCTTTTACTTTTCTGTACTGAAATGTACGTCTTGGCCTAGAATTTGTCTCCCACTGAGCATATGGAAAGAATCATTTGCTTATATGACTAATGCAAATATGAGCTGAGGCTTAAAGTGCCATCATTTTACAGCAAGTTAATTGTTGGTATTAAGCAAGCTAGCATCATTCTGTCTCAAAGTCTAAAGAGGAAGCTAAAAACAAATTAACATCATCCATTTGCTGCCATTTGCAATTCTGACGTCAGTTAGAGGTTGAACTCTGTACCTGTTAGAACAATCTTAAATGAGCAGACATTAGGAGAGAAACCACTTCCTCGTAGGATTACCTGAGAGCAGCCTCAAAAATGAAAGGCTTCGTATCTCTCGCCCTTCTGCTTAGCTTTGCTTTCTGTGCCGAGCAAGGTAAGAAATGCTATCTTCTATTCTGGGACTTTTAAATAACAACCCAATTCATCTACATAGGGAATGGGTAACATTTTCCTAGTGGTGCATTTACTAAGGTGGTTCCTAAAAGAATGAAATATTCAGCAGAAGAATGGTTACATTTCAGCGCTTCTAGTTTCTGATTAATTAAGGGGTGGAAAAATTTAACCGACACCAAGTTTTACCTATTCACAGACCCAGACAAAAACATTGTTGTTTTGTGATTAAATTGATTTTGTGCATAAAGTTGAGATCTGTTTGCATGATCTATGTACTGGAGCACAGTGATTAAGCCTTCATTAGAAAAGATAAGAAACGGGGCTATTTTCATCAGTAAATGAGTAACTATTCCACTTCAGCTCCAGGAGAACTGTGTGCTGTAGGTGTCCTTTATTTCAGCAAAACACTTAATCCCTGAAAGAATAATCTTCACAAAAAACAGCTCCACACCAGCTGATCCACACAGGATTTGATCCTGCCCCGTTGAAGTCAATGGGAGTTTTGCTGTTGAGTTTGAAGGCATGGGATTGGATACCCAATAAATTATAAGGGGCTGGGGATATGTATCTGATATCCAGGGTTAAATCTAATAAAGTATCAAATCAACAAAAGCCAGGAATATGCCAAGTGAAAGCTGAGAGTCAATCTTTAACTTACTTTATTTGACCCGAGCATTGCCACTGATATAATAACAAGACAGAGCAACAGCCTTAATTCCTTCCTTCCTGATTTTTTTGTAATCTAGGAGTACATTCAGAAGTGGGGGGGAGGGGTGGGAAAGAGCAGGCGCTTGGATGCCAGCTGTCTGAAGGTCTTCACAGCTTTAGAGCAATGTGAGGGGAGGACACAAGCTCAGTAACCAGGGCCGCCCAGAGGGGGGGCAAGTGGAGCAATTTGCCCCAGGCCCCGGACCCCGCAGGGGCCCCCACCAGAGTTTTTCGGGACCCCTGGAGCAGGGTCCTTCACTCGCTCCAGGGGCCCTGGAAAACTCTCGCGGGGCCCGGGCCCCCGGAGCTTCTTCCGCTCCGGGTCTTCGGCAGCAATTCGGAGGCGGGGGGTCCTTCCGCCCCAGGACCCGCCGCCGAAGTGCTGGGTCTTCGGCAGCAATTCGGCGGCGGGGGACCCCCACCGCCGAAGACCCCAGGCCCCCTGAATCCTCTGGGCAGTCCTGTCAGTAACTATAGTGATACACACACAATACATTAGATAAACCAGTCATTGTGACACATTCATTTCTTCCAATGCCATCGAAAATTGCTTTGAGATCTGCTGATGGAAAGTGCTGCCTAAGAGCTAGGTGGTATTATTATTATTTCCAGTTGCACTCACAACGAAATAGGCACTGTACGAACATGAACACCGTACAGTCCAATGACCTATATATATTATAAACATGGAGACATAGGAACTGCTGTGCTTGTTCCCAAATCTTTAATTTTTAAATGAAAATCCTTTGGAGTTGTTTGCGGGCAGCCATACCTCATGCATAGGCGCCGTCTTTATGAGTTGCCAGGGGGTGCTCGACCCCTGCTCCGCCCCAGGCCCCGCCCCCACTCCACCCCTTCCCCCAAGTCCCCATCCGAGCCCTGCCTCTTCCCACCCCCACTGGCCCCCCGCCCCATTCCAACCCCTCCCCCGAGCACGCCCTGCCCTCACTCCTCCTCCTCGCCCCGAGCACCTCCTGCATGCTGCTGAACAGCTGATCCGCGGCGGACAGGAGACGTTAGGAGGGAGGGGGAGGAGCTGATTGGCAAGCATGCAGGCAAGGCAGTAGGAAACTGTTGTCTGTTCTGTACCAATTCTGTAGCTAAATACATGATTTCAGTATCCATGGCATTGTGCGTGAGCCTTAAATTTACCTTTAAATATGTAAAACCTCCTCCACCCTTGTGGGGTGTAGAGTAGGTTTATAATGGAAATGCTGCCCCAAGCTTTGTCTGCAGAAGCTGGTGCTGATAACACATGGGTATGGCCTTCCTTCAAGGTAAGGTTAATACATAGCAAAGTGAATCTTATAGAGAATGCAAAACACCTGTTCTTTGGGAATTAAGCCAACCAACCCTCAAACCTAATCTAATTCTGTTCCTGTTGAAATCAGATGGCTGCTCATTAAAATAAGGGACTGAAACTCACTAGTGCTGGCTATCTTGTTGACCAAACCTATGTTAAGCCTCCTGTAGCAGGTTTCAATCAGAGGCCAACAGGACCAATGGGCCAACCATGGCTCATCAATTCCCTGGTGCCCCAAAGATCTCCCAGACAGATAGGAGAGAGGGAAAAGAGGGAAAGTAGAGGGACCCAGGGCCCAAAGGGGAGAGACAAGGAATGTCTCAGTCACCTCTTCCTGGTGCACCTGACCAGCCTTCCCAGGACCACTTCCTATCTCCCTGCTCTCTCTTCAGTTTGGGGCGTGGTCACCGCCTGCTTTCTCTCCAGTGGGAGTTTCCAACCAGTTCCAGAAGCTCAGTCTGTTGACTGAGCATTCCCCCACCACGTCTCTTCCTAATGTCCAGGCAGAGAGTGGGGGAAGCAAAAGGGGCAGGCCCCTCTCCTCCCCTCCCAGTTGAGTCTTGAGACCCCTCTCCTGTGAATTGCTTGTCCCCAGAAGCTGCAAACTGGCTTCATTTCTAGCCTGCAACACCTGTTAGGATGTACCCAGCTTCTGAAAGGATCCCAATCCAGGGCTTCTTTGGAGCAGGCATAGTGGTCTCCTATGTCCCAGATGGGACCCCACACTAGCTCTCTTTCACTAGCAACCTACATGCATGGCTTTGAAATTAGAACATTGGGGTGAAAGTGAGTGTGGATACTACAGTGACGAATGGGATACAATTTTCACCAGAATCTGTTTAACTGAGATCAGAATCTGGGCCTATGTCAATATAATATATTTACCAGCACGCCCATTAAGATTTATTTTCCTTTTTTCTAGACCCAAACAATACCACATTTTCAAATTCAACCGTTAAGAAGGATACCTAAAAAGGCTGAAATTCTCTAGTGAAATTCTACTCCAAAACCTGACTGTACAAATAGCATAATAGGGGTCCATGTTTATTGTAATTCAGTGGCTCCTTACCAAATGTGGTCAGTTTACAATTGAAAACTCCCATTCCCAACTCAATGCTGCAAACTCACGTCTGGATCTGAAAAACAACAAGGTTGTTTGTTTGTTTAAGGTTTGTTTTGCTCACACAAGGCAGAGCTGCGCAGATAAAACTAGAGTCCGGTTTTGCCCCTGCAATAGGGACATACAGCAGAATTTCAACAGGAACTACTGATTTAGGTATTTCATGTTTTACTGTCCAAACAGAGACACAGGATCTGCTGAGTGAAAAGGTGCTATTATTCACTAGTCACTTTTCAGACTGGGACCATTTTTTAAATAAAATGTACTATGGGACTGATCCCATTGAAGTCAAGGAGAGTTTTGCTGTTGGCTTCAGCAGGAACAGGATAAGACCTAAGTCAATCTTCCTCAAATTCAAACGGGAACTAGAATATGATTTTTTTAAATGTGTTAATCTGTAGTTTACATGTTAGCATTTGTAACGTTAATCAAGTAAACTGACAAGTTCATTCCATGGTAATTTCAAAAGAAAGGTCTGTTCTTACAGAAGTTTTGTCTTTAGCTGCAATCTGGGCAGAGTCTGTCCCTTGCTCAATATAGATTTACCAGATTGTTGAAGTCAGGTTTGCATTTTAGGATTTCTTTACTCTTTTATAAAACTTCTCTCTACCCACACCTTCCCCAGCTTTAAGAGTTAAGCAGAAGAAATGGAAGGTAATGGTGCTGATAGTGCCACTTTTTCTTCCCACACAATATCTGGTAATTTAGAGAACTCTATTATTTCAACCTACAGTTACATTTACTTTAGATGTTAACACTGACAACAATCTCAGGATTTGTTCCCACGGACGTCCCCTAGTGGTTTCAATAAATATATGTTATCGCAACTTGTGAGAATACAGGTTACTTTACATTTTAATATTTGGGACATTAACATAACAAATGGACAAGAACATCACATCTCCCATTTTCAAGGAAATAAACTTTCATGAGCTATTTCTCTGAGTTAGGATCAGAAAAGCAAGAGAAATGGAATTGTCTGATTAGTAAGCTTGGAAGGATTACATTTTTATTGCTAAATGTTGGTAAACGTCAATTTCACCGTAAACAGAGAAACCAGAAAAAATATTTCCTTCTATACTAGTTGAAATTTACAGATAAGCAAAGTAAAAAAAAGCTACTTGAGAGCTTCTTAGAGTTTAATATAAGAATATTTACTTAATATATTTTGATACATGATGTTAACAGTGTGTTTTTATGGTTTATAAAACTTTCACTTATTTAATCTTACCACCTGCTGTCATTAAAAGTTATTTTGACACCCCCAATTATTTCCCAAAACTGCGAAAACTTAAATTGATCAAAAATGTTAAAAAGCTTAAAAATAAACACCTATATTATATATCAAAATTATTTTAAAAAATTGAATTCTGCCACCCTTATTGATAAGTATTAAAATCACCTGCTGCAAATATTTTTCTATTGAAAAATTGTAAATAATACTAATGATGATTTAATTGTGTAGAACCAACAGACCAGCTGATGATATTAAACAGATACTGTCAATTTGAAATTTAGTTAATTTATAAAATACATTTAAAGGAAGCTTCAGGTCCCAGAATCCTTTCCTGGAGTCCTCGTCCAATCACCTCCCTAGGCCTCTGGCTCTTTGTCCCAGTCTTTTTATCCAGCCAGTCCCATTTCTGATCCCAATCCCTGGCTCCCGTCCACAAGAATTCAGCCTGAGGCAGTTACCCAGCATGGAAAATTTCAACCCAAACAGTTGAAGTTTGGCAAAGTTACAAGCCATTGAAAAGAAGGTCCTATAATAGAAGTGTTTAGCAACTTTAATCAGAAGAGGTGCTACCTGCCCTGCCTGTAATACGAGGCTTAAAGGAAGGAGGAACAAATATGATGCTGTAGAAAAATAATTATTGCTAATAAATAACACTCAATCTATTGATAACATTTGTTTAGCTAATTATTAGTGTTGTGGTAGACTTTGAAGCCCCAGTCATGGACCATGATCCTACAGTGCTAGGCGCTGTACAGATGGAACAAAAAGACCATCCGAGCCCCAAAAAACTTACAACCCCAATGGTGAAGATCCAGCAAATAGCTGGTGAATTTCATCCTAGGCTTTTCTCTCTGGGTCCCAATGGTGGCTTTGATAATGTTATACCAAAGCATAGATACATTTATGTTAAAAGTTAACTTTAACATAACAAAGAGCTAAGGAAATCACATGTCCCATTGCTCAGAAGTTAAAATTCCCACGGGTGATTTTTCCCTGAGTAAGGATCAGACCTGAGGTCTATATATAGGTTATGTTTTAATCAGATTGTCAAGTTGAGTTTTGAAATTGAGGAGGCATAGTAGAGATTGCTCACTCTGAGGCTTAAAAGCACCAAGCACAAATATGATGCAGACAAATAGTAATGACTAATAAATAATATATTTATTAGTTGTATTCATAAAATCGTGGAGTAGCTGGTGAATTTCACCCTTGGTTCTGAAGGTTCCAGGTGCTGTTCCCATGGATACCCCCTTAGGATTTAGATAAATTTGTTCTAACAATACCTGTTACCTTTTGGAGCCTAAGCATAATAATTGGGCTAGAACATCACATCTGCCAATTGCTAGAAAGTTAAAACTCCCATGAGCTATTTGCCCAAGTTATGATCAGAGACGATGTCCATAGATCTCATACATTTACCACGCTCTTGTAGTGCTGTGGATATTTGTTTTCTTTGGTTCATCAGCTGCAGCTCCAAGGAGGCAACAGCCCTTTGGGGTGTGCCAAGCTGCTGCTGAACACATGGCGCTGACAATCCCAGGGTTTGTTCCTTCTGATGCCCCCTAGTGGTTTCAATAAATATACCTTATCCTAACGTTACTCCTGGGGGAATTCTGTGCCACTGCGCAATGCAGAATTTTGCAGAAATTAACGTTGGCGCAGAATTTCCTTTCCTCCACAGAAATGGGCTGCAATGCTGCTAGCCACCACAAGGGGCTACTGAACCCGGCAGAGCCCAGCTCACACATAGAAGACACTGCTGGGGGGTGGGGGAGGGAACTAGAGGATTCCAGGCAGCTGCAGTTCCCAGCATGCCCTGAGGGAAGGAGAGGGCAGTGCACAGGAAACTCCATGCAAGCCTGGGACCAAGCATCAGGCTGTTTCTCCCTCTGGATCGCTGGGCTCTGGGGGAGGAAGGATACGGATGTCTAGGCTGTGGGGGTGGCATGGCTGGGCTCGGGGGCAGGGCCGGCTCCAGGCACCAGCTTGGCAATCAGGTGCTTGGGGCGGCCACTCCAGAGAGGGGCAGCAGGTCCAGCTATTCGGCGGCAATTCGGCGGACGGTCCCTCATTCCCGCTCAGAGCGAAGGATCTTCCGCCGAATTGCCGCCGCAGAGCACGATCGCGGCTTTTTTTTTTTTTTTTTTTTTTTTTTTGGCTGCTTGGGGCAGCCAAAACCCTGGAGCCGGCCCTGCTCGGGGGTGTTGGTGGTCGGGGGATCAGAGAAACAGGAACTGGGTTGTCAGAGGGTTTCTTTAACTCTCTACTCCTGTGAGAATTTTTGTGTGTGTCTGTATTTTTACAGACATACTTGCTGGCAGGTATTTTGAAATAAATTACCAAAATAATTGAAACTGGCATGACTATGTAGTGCTATTTTGACAAATAACATTTGCAGAATTTTAAAATATCGAGTGCAGAATTTTTAATTTTTTGGCACAGAATGCCCCCAGGTGTGTAACGTGGTAACATTCAATGTATATGTTAATAGTTGGGACATTACCATAACAAACGGCAAGAACAGCACATATTCCATTTGCAAGAAAGTTAAAACTTTCATGGCAGTTTTCTGAGTTTGCGCCAGGCCTGATATCAATATATACTTACTAGGATGTCATAGCGTGGCTTGCATTTAAAAATTTGTTTCTTCTTTTATTGTAAATACCCAAGTCACCTCAACTGCGCCAGGTAAGCAGGAGGAATGGAACTGATTGATGAGTATGAATCTTAAAATCACCATCAAAAATATTTTGCTATAGAAAATAATTGTAAATAATAAATAATACTGATGATGATTTAATTGTGAAGACCCAACAGAGTAGATGATGTCAATTTGAAATTTAGTCAGTTTATATAATGTGTTTAAAGGAAGATTGAGGTCCTCTGTTTTCATCACGCTCAAGGAGTGGGACACCCATACAAAGAATGGGGATGGAACTGATTGTCTGACTCTACAGGGGAACCACGGACACAGACTGGACACAAAGTGATATCAACTGCCCGAAGTAAAGAAACTGACTAAATAGAGAAAAATAGGTTTTTTTCCTCTAAATTATGTGGAGTTTAAATTGTGTTTCCTGTTTTCCTCACCCTATAGTAGTGTGAGACCCATATAAACAAAAGGAGAAACTGTTTATGCCGGGGAAATAGTGAAACTGACTATACACATGGTGCTGTCAAATATATGGAGTAAATCAACTAAACAGAGAACATTTTCCTCTGCTTTAGTCATGCAGCTGTCTTGTAAATATAGCAGGTAACATGTTTCACAGCCATAAGAAAGATTCTTTAGGTTGGAGCAGGATATTTATTTTTATAGGTGAAAAACAATGATTGCTAATAAATAACACTCATCTCTTGGTAATATTTATTTATCTATTTATTTCTGTTGAAGCAGACTTTGAAGCCCCAGTCATGGACCATGATCCTACAGTGCTAAGCGCTGTACAGACCAAAAAAAAGACTATTTGAGCCCCAACGAACTTACAAACCTAATGGTGAAGAGCCAGCAAATAGCTGGTGGTGCTTCATGTTCTGGGTTTTTGTCTCTAGGTCCCAATGATAGATTTGATCAACGTTATACCAACGCATAGATAGATTTATGTTAAAAGTTAACTTTAATGTAAAAAAGAGCCAAGAAACTCATGTGTCCCATTGCTCAGAAGTTAAAATTCTCATGGTGACTTTTCCCTGAGTGAGGATCAAACCTGACATCTATATATAAGTTATATTTTAATTAGACTGTCAAACTGAGGGTTGAGTTTTGGGATCATTTAATCTGTTAAAGGGAATACCGCTACTGCACTTTTCCCAGCTACGAAAGTCAGCAGTAGGCACAGAAGAGATTGCTCGCTATGAGGTTTAAAAGCACCAGGCACAAATATGGTGTTGTAGACAAATACTGTATTTATTAGTTGGATTAATACAACTGTGGAGTAGCTGGTGAATTTCACCCTTGGTTTTGAAGGTCCCAAGTGGTTTTCCCATGGTTGCCTCCTGAGGATTTAGATAAATATGTGCTACCAATAGCTAATTACAGTTAATTTACATGTTACCTTTTGGAGTCTAAGCATAACAAATGGGCTGGAACATCACATCTCTCCCAATTGCTAGGAAGTTAAAACTCCCATAAGCTATTTGCCGAGTAATGATCAGAGCCGATGTCCATTGATGATCTACATTTACCAGACAGTTCTAGTGATGTGGATATTTCTTTTCTTTGTTTTTTTTGGGGGGGGGGGGAACTTAGAGTAAATATTTCAATCTATAGTTACATTTATTTTTAGATGTTAACATCTGTTACATACGCATAATAAATGGGCAAGGGCATCACACTTCCCAGTGGTTGGGAAGTTTAAAACTCCCACAAGTGACTTACCTATGTAATAATCAGAGCTGATCTGCAGAGATGTCATGTATTTAGCGCTTTGGTAGGAGGTTCTGCTGCAGCTTTCACAGCTATGTCAGGTAAGCAGAAGGACTAGGAGTGGAGTGGGGAGTGATATACCTGATGCTTCAAAGCATCAGGCACAGCTATGGTGCTGAAGAAAAATAATTATTATTGATCAACTAATCATGGGGCACCAAATATATCTTGTCCTAACCTGGTAACATTTAATGTCCCCTCTGGGTTCGAATGGTGATTTTGGTAAATGTTATTCCAAAGCACAGATACATATATGTACAATATTAACATTCACATAACAAACTAAAAAAATCACGTTCCATTGCTCAGAAGTTCAAATTCCCATGGGTGATTTTTTCCTGAGTAAGGATCAGACCCGTAGTCTACATCTAAATTATATTTTTCGCTGTCAAATTGAGGTTTGAATTGTCAGGTCATTTACTCTCTTATTGGAAATACCACTACCGCATTTTCCCCAGCTACGAAGTCAGTGGTAGGCATACAAGAGATTGCTCAGTCTGAGGCTTAAATGCCTCAGGAACAGATATGGTTTAGACAAATAGTAATGAATAATAAATAATATATTTCTTTGTTGTATTCATAAAATGGTGGAGTAGCTGGTGAACTTCACCTTTGGTTTTGAAGGTCTCAGGTGCTGTTCCCACGGATGCCCCCTAAGGATTTAGATAAATGTGTCCTAACAATACCTTTTACCTTTTGGAGTCTAGGCATAATAATAGGGCTAGAACATCACATCTCCCAGTTGCTAGGAAGTTAAAACTCCCATGCGCTATTTGCCCAAGTTATGCTCAGAGCCGATGTCCATAGATGTCAGACATTTACCACGCTCTTGTAGTGCTGTGGATATTTGTTTTCTTTGGTTCATCAGCTGCAGCTCCAAGGAGGCTACTGCCCTTTGGGGACTGCCAAGCTGCTGCAGCGGATGCTGTCTGCTGACCACATGGCGCTGACAATCCAAGGGTTTGTTCCCTCTGATGCCCCCTAGTGGTTTCAATAAATATATCTTGTCCTAAGGTTCTAGTGATGTGGATATTTGTTTTCTTTTGTTCATCAGCTGCAACTAGTACAGTTGCATGAGGTAGGTTTATGTAGTGTTATTTTGACAAACAAATTTTGCAGAATTTTAAAATATTGTGTGCATAATTTTTAATTTTTGGATGCAGAATTTTTAATTTTTAGGGCAGAATGCCCCCAGGAGTATAACGTGGTATCATTCAATGTATATCTTAATATGTGGGACATTACCATATCAAACGGACAAGAACAGCACATCTTCCATTTGCAAGGAATTTAAAAGTTTCATGGCCATTCTCTGAGTTAGGGTCAGGTCTGATGTCAATATATATTTACTAGGACAGGGGTAGGCAACCTATGGCACGCGTGCCGAAGGCGGCACATGAGCTGATTTTCAGTGGCACTCGCACTGCCCGGGTCCTGGCCACCGGTCTGGGGGGCTCTGTGTTTTAATTTAATTTTAAATGAAGCTTCTTAAACATTTTAAAAACCTTATTTACTTGACGTACAACAATAGTTTAGTTATATATTATCGACTTATAGAAAGAGACCTTCTAAAAATGTTAAAATGTATGACTGGCACGCAAAACCTTAAATTAGAGTGAATAAATGAAGACTTGGCACACCACTTCTGAAAGGTTGCCAACCCCTGTACTAGGATGTCATAGTGTGGCTTGCATTAAAAGATTTCTTTCTTCTCTTACAGTAAATGCCACTACCCAGGTACCCACTAATACGACAGGTAAGCAGGAGGAATGGAACTGATTGATAAGTATGAAACTTAAAATCACCATCAAAAACATTTTGTTATAGAAAATAATTGTAAATCATGAATAATACTGACAATGATTTAATTGTGTGGAACCAACAGAGTAGCTGATGTTATTAAAGGGACACTGTCAATTTGAACTTTTGTCCGTTTAAAAAAAGTTGTTTAAAAGAAGCTTCAGGTCCTCTCTTTCCATCACCCTCTAGCAATGGGACACCCCTACATAGAATTGCCTGGCTCTACAGGGAAAACACTGACACAGACTAGTCACAAAGTGTTGTCAAATGAAAAAGGAAACAAACTGGCTAAAGAAAGAAAAACAGGTTTTTCCTCCAATCTCTCTGTTATTGCCATTTTGCAGATGCAGCAACTAATAAGTTTCCAGATAGAAGAGAGATTTTTAAGTAGATAAAATTGCCTTTAAAAAAAATGGTTTGGACAGGTAGTTGTAGAAAACTAGGTTGTTGAAAATAATTATCTGAGGTTTGCATTGTAAGATGTTCATTCTTTTACTGGAGATACCTCTGCTACACCATCTGCATCTGCTACTACAGGTAAGAGGTTCAATGGAATGGAAGTGACATCATACATACAAAAACTGTGTTGCAAAGTCTGAAAGGTTAGGAAATGTCAGGATTAAGGCTGTCTGTGTTATAGGGTTGCCAACTTTCTAATTGCACAAAACCAAAAACCTCTGCCCCCACTGACTCCATCCCCCTCCCTCCGTCGCTCACTCTCCCACACCCTCCATAACTTTCATTGGGCTGGGGTAGGAGGTTGGGGTGCGGGAGGGGGTGCAGACTCCGGGAGGGGGCTCAGGGCTGGGATAGGGGATTGGGGAACGGGCTCTGAGAGGAGGAATGCAGAAGGGGGTTCCAACCTCAGGCAGCGGGTTGGGGTGCGGGAGGGCATTCTGACCTGGGGCAGGAGGTTCAGGGTGCAGGCTCCAACCGGGCGGCACTTACTTTGGGCAGCTCTCACTCGGTGGCGCAGGGCGGCTAATGCAGGCTTTCTGCGGCTCCCAGAAGTGGCCGGCATGTCCGACTCCTAGATGGAGGAGCCAGGTGGCTCCGTGCCTTGCCGATGTCCACGGAGCCGCCCCGCCGCTCCCATTGGCCACGGTTCCCGGCCACTGGGAGCTGTGGAGCCGGCGCTGGGGACGGGGGCAGTGCACGGAGCTTCTCTGATCGCCCCTCCACCTAGGGGCCGCAGGGACATGCCGGCCACTTCCAGGAACTGCGCGGAGCCAGGGAGACTGCCTTAGCCCCACTGCACCGCCAACCAGAATTTTAACGGCCCGGTCTGCAGTGGTGACCGGACCTGCCAGGATTCCTTTTCGACTAGGCGTTCTGGTCGAAAACCGGACACATGGCAACACTACTGTGCAACCTTAATTCAGCCCTCTTGTGTGTGTGCATGATGAGACAGCCCTTAAGTACATGATAAGTTTATGAAGCACTCAGACACTGTCACGATGTGCCCCCTTTTCTGCCCAGTTATTCCCAATCCCATTCACCTCCAACTCCTTGTGTGATCTTTCTCTCTTCCTCCTTCCCACCTCCCAGTCCTCCACGGCCTGTCCTCTCTCCCTCCCCTCTGCCCCCATCTATATTCCCCATTCCTTCTGGATTCCAATCCCAGCATCCTTGCCTGGAATCCTTGTCCAATCACCGCCCCAGGCCTCTAGCCCTTTGTCCCAGTCTTTTTATCCAGCCAGTCCCAGTTTTGTCCCAGTGCCTGGCTCCCCTCCCCAGGAATTCAGCCCAAGGCAATTACCCAGATCTGATGTCAATATATGTTTAATAGAATGTCATAGTGTGGCTTGCATTTAAAGATTTGTTTCTTCTCTTACAGTAAATGCCACTACCCCGGTACCCACTAATACGACAGGTAAGCAGGAGGAATGGAACTGATTGACAAGTATGAAACTTAAAATCACCATCAAAAATATTTTGCTATAGAAAATAATTGTAAATCATGAATAATACTGACAATGATTTAATTGTGTGGAACCAACAGAGTAGCTGATGTTATTAAAGGGACACTGTCAATTTGAACTTTTGTCAGTTTAAAAAAAGTTGTTTAAAAGAAGCTTCAGGTCCTCTCTTTCCATCACCCTCTAGCAATGGGACACCCCTACATAGAATTGCCTGGCTCTACAGGGAAAACACTGACACAGACTAGTCACATAGTGTTGTCAAATGAAAAAGGAAACAAACTGACTAAAGAAAGAAAAACAGGTTTTTCCTCCAATCTCTCTGTTATTGCCATTTTGCAGATGCAGCAACTAATAAGTTTCCAGATAGAAGAGAGATTTTTAAGTAGATAAAATTTCCTTTAAAAAAAAATGGTTTGGACAGGTAGTTGTAGAAAACTAAGTTGTTGAAAATAATTATCTGAGGTTTGCATTGTAAGATGTTCATTCTTTTACAGGAGATACCTCTGCTACACCATCTGCATCTGCTACTACAGGTAAGAGGTTCAATGGAATGGAAGTGACATCATACATACAAAAACTGTGTTGCAAAGTCAAGCACTGAAAGGTTAGGAAATGCCAGGATTAAGGCTGTCTGTGTTATAGGGTTGCCAACTTTCTAATTGCACAAAACCAAAAACCTCTGCCCCCACTGACTCCATCCCCCTCCCTCCGTCGCTCACTCTCCCACACCCTCCATAACTTTCATTGGGCTGGGGTAGGAGGTTGGGGTGCGGGAGGGGGTGCAGACTCCGGGAGGGGGCTCAGGGCTGGGATAGAGGATTGGGGAACGGGCTCTGAGAGGAGGGATGCAGAAGGGGGTTCCAACCTCAGGCAGCGGGTTGGGGTGTGGGAGGGCATTCTGACCTGGGGCAGGAGGTTCAGGGTGCAGGCTCCAACCGGGCGGCGCTTACCTTGGGCAGCTCTCACTCGACAGCGCAGGGGGGCTAATGCAGGCTTTCTGCGGCTCCCAGAAGAAGCCGGCATGTCCGACTCCTAGATGGAGGAGCCAGGATGCTCCGTGCCTTGCCGATGTCCTCGGAGCTGCCCCGCCGCTCCCATTGGCCACGGTTCCCGGCCACTGGGAGCTGTGGAGCCAGCGCTGGGGACGGGGGCAGTGCACGGAGCTTCTCTGATCGCCCCTCCACCTAGGGGCCGCAGGGACATGCCGGCCACTTCCAGGAACTGCGCGGAGCCAGGGAGCCTGCCTTAGCCCCACTGCACCGCCAACCAGAATTTTAACGGCCCGGTCTGCAGTGGTGACCGGACCTGCCAGGATTCCTTTTCGACTAGGCTTTCTGGTCGAAAACCGGACACATGGCAACACTACTGTGCAACCTTAATTCAGCCCTCTTGTGTGTGTGCATGATGAGACAGCCCTTAAGTACATGATAAGTTTATGAAGCACTCAGACACTGTCACGATGTGCCCCCTTTTCTGCCCAGTTATTCCCAATCCCATTCACCTCCAACTCCTTGTGTGATCTTTCTCTCTTCCTCCTTCCCACCTCCCAGTCCTCCACGGCCTGTCCTCTCTCCCACCCCTCTGCCCCCATCTATATTCCCCATTCCTTCTGGATTCCAATCCCAGCATCCTTGCCTGGAATCCTTGTCCAATCACCGCCCCAGGCCTCTAGCCCTTTGTCCCAGTCTTTTTATCCAGCCAGTCCCAGTTTTGTCCCAGTCCCTGGCTCCCCTCCCCAGGAATTCAGCCCAAGGCAATTACCCAGATCTGATGTCAATATATGTTTAATAGAATGTCATAGTGTGGCTTGCATTTAAAGATTTGTTTCTTCTCTTACAGTAAATGCCACTACCCCGGTACCCACTAATACGACAGGTAAGCAGGAGGAATGGAACTGATTGACAAGTATGAAACTTAAAATCACCATCAAAAATATTTTGCTATAGAAAATAATTGTAAATCATGAATAATACTGACAGTGATTTAATTGTGTGGAACCAACAGAGTAGCTGATGTTATTAAAGGGACACTGTCAATTTGAACTTTTGTCAGTTTAAAAAAAGTTGTTTAAAAGAAGCTTCAGGTCCTCTCTTTCCATCACCCTCTAGCAATGGGACACCCCTACATAGAATTGCCTGGCTCTACAGGGAAAACACTGACACAGACTAGTCACATAGTGTTGTCAAATGAAAAAGGAAACAAACTGACTAAAGAAAGAAAAACAGGTTTTTCCTCCAATCTCTCTGTTATTGCCATTTTGCAGATGCAGCAGCTAATAAGTTTCCAGATAGAAGAGAGATTTTTAAGTAGATAAAATTTCCTTTAAAAAAAATGGTTTGGACAGGTAGTTGTAGAAAACTAGGTTGTTGAAAATAATTATCTGAGGTTTGCATTGTAAGATGTTCATTCTTTTACAGGAGATACCTCTGCTACACCATCTGCATCTGCTACTACAGGTAAGAGGTTCAATGGAACGGAAGTGACATCATACATACAAAAACTGTGTTGCAAAGTCAAGCACTGAAAGGTTAGGAAATGCCAGGATTAAGGCTGTCTGTGTTATAGGGTTGCCAACTTTCTAATTGCACAAAACCAAAAACCTCTGCCCCCACTGACTCCATCCCCCTCCTTCCGTTGCTCACTCTCCCACACCCTCCATAACTTTCATTGGGCTGGGGTAGGAGGTTGGGGTGCGGGAGGGGGTGCAGACTCTGGGAGGGGGCTCAGGGCTGGGATAGGGGATTGGGGAACGGGCTCTGAGAGGAGGGATGCAGAAGGGGGTTCCAACCTCAGGCAGCGGGTTGGGGTGCGGGAGGGCATTCTGACCTGGGGCAGGAGGTTCAGGGTGCAGGCTCCAACCGGGCGGCGCTTACCTTGGGCAGCTCTCACTCGGCGGCGCAGGGGGGCTAATGCAGGCTTTCTGCGGCTCCCAGAAGAAGCCGGCATGTCCGACTCCTAGATGGAGGAGCCAGGATGCTCCGTGCCTTGCCGATGTCCACGGAGCTGCCCCGCCGCTCCCATTGGCCACGGTTCCCGGCCACTGGGAGCTGTGGAGCCAGCGCTGGGGACGGGGGCAGTGCACGGAGCTTCTCTGATCGCCCCTCCACCTAGGGGCCGCAGGGACATGCCGGCCACTTCCAGGAACTGCGCGGAGCCAGGGAGCCTGCCTTAGCCCCACTGCACCGCCAACCAGAATTTTAACGGCCCGGTCTGCAGTGGTGACCGGACCTGCCAGGATTCCTTTTCGACTAGGCTTTCTGGTCGAAAACCGGACACATGGCAACACTACTGTGCAACCTTAATTCAGCCTTCTTGTGTGTGTGCATGATGAGACAGCCCTTAAATACATGATAAGTTTATGAAGCACTCAGACACTGTCACGATGTGCCCCCTTTTCTGCCCAGTTATTCCCAATCCCATTCACCTCCAACTCCTTGTGTGATCTTTCTCTCTTCCTCCTTCCCACCTCCCAGTCCTCCACGGCCTGTCCTCTCTCCCACCCCTCTGCCCCCATCTATATTCCCCATTCCTTCTGGATTCCAATCCCATCATCCTTGCCTGGAATCCTTGTCCAATCACCGCCCCAGGCCTCTAGCCCTTTGTCCCAGTCTTTTTATCCAGCCAGTCCCAGTTTTGTCCCAGTCCCTGGCTCCCCTCCCCAGGAATTCAGCCCAAGGCAATTACCCAGATCTGATGTCAATATATGTTTAATAGAATGTCATAGTGTGGCTTGCATTTAAAGATTTGTTTCTTCTCTTACAGTAAATGCCACTACCCCGGTACCCACTAATACGACAGGTAAGCAGGAGGAATGGAACTGATTGACAAGTATGAAACTTAAAATCACCATCAAAAATATTTTGCTATAGAAAATAATTGTAAATCATGAATAATACTGACAGTGATTTAATTGTGTGGAACCAACAGAGTAGCTGATGTTATTAAAGGGACACTGTCAATTTGAACTTTTGTCAGTTTAAAAAAAGTTGTTTAAAAGAAGCCTCATGTCCTCTCTTTCCATCACCCTCTAGCAATGGGACACCCCTACATAGAATTGCCTGGCTCTACAGGGAAAACACTGACACAGACTAGTCACATAGTGTTGTCAAATGAAAAAGGAAACAAACTGACTAAAGAAAGAAAAACAGGTTTTTCCTCCAATCTCTCTGTTATTGCCATTTTGCAGATGCAGCAGCTAATAAGTTTCCAGATAGAAGAGAGATTTTTAAGTAGATAAAATTTCCTTTAAAAAAAATGGTTTGGACAGGTAGTTGTAGAAAACTAGGTTGTTGAAAATAATTATCTGAGGTTTGCATTGTAAGATGTTCATTCTTTTACAGGAGATACCTCTGCTACACCATCTGCATCTGCTACTACAGGTAAGAGGTTCAATGGAATGGAAGTGACATCATACATACAAAAACTGTGTTGCAAAGTCAAGCACTGAAAGGTTAGGAAATGCCAGGATTAAGGCTGTCTGTGTTATAGGGTTGCCAACTTTCTAATTACACAAAACCAAAAACCTCTGCCCCCACTGACTCCATCTCCCTCCCTCCGTCGCTCACTCTCCCACACCCTCCATAACTTTCATTGGGCTGGGGTAGGAGGTTGGGGTGCGGGAGGGGGTGCAGACTCCGGGAGGGGGCTCAGGGCTGGGATAGGGGATTGGGGAACGGGCTCTGAGAGGAGGGATGCAGAAGGGGGTTCCAACCTCAGGCAGCGGGTTGGGGTGCGGGAGGGCGTTCTGACCTGGGGCAGGAGGTTCAGGGTGCAGGCTCCAACCGGGCGGCGCTTACCTTGGGCAGCTCTCACTCGGCGGGGCAGGGGGGCTAATGCAGGCTTTCTGCGGCTCCCAGAAGAAGCCGGCATGTCCGACTCCTAGATGGAGGAGCCAGGATGCTCCGTGCCTTGCCGATGTCCACGGAGCCGCCCCGCCGCTCCCATTGGCCACGGTTCCCGGCCACTGGGAGCTGTGGAGCCAGCGCTGGGGACGGGGGCAGTGCACGGAACTTCTCTGATCGCCCCTCCACCTAGGGGCCGCAGGGACATGCCGGCCACTTCCAGGAACTGCGCGGAGCCAGGGAGCCTGCCTTAGCCCCACTGCACCGCCAACCAGAATTTTAACGGCCCGGTCTGCAGTGGTGACCGGACCTGCCAGGATTCCTTTTCGACTAGGCTTTCTGGTCGAAAACCGGACACATGGCAACACTACTGTGCAACCTTAATTCAGCCCTCTTGTGTGTGTGCATGATGAGACAGCCCTTAAGTACATCATAAGTTTATGAAGCACTCAGACACTGTCACGATGTGCCCCCTTTTCTGCCCAGTTATTCCCAATCTCATTCACCTCCAACTCCTTGTGTGATCTTTCTCTCTTCCTCCTTCCCACCTCTCAGTCCTCCACGGCCTGTCCTCTCTCCCTCCCCTCTGCCCCCATCTATATTCCCCATTCCTTCTGGATTCCAATCCCAGCATCCTTGCCTGGAATCCTTGTCCAATCACCGCCCCAGGCCTCTAGCCCTTTGTCCCAGTCTTTTTATCCAGCCAGTCCCAGTTTTGTCCCAGTGCCTGGCTCCCCTCCCCAGGAATTCAGCCCAAGGCAATTACCCAGATCTGATGTCAATATATGTTTAATAGAATGTCATAGTGTGGCTTGCATTTAAAGATTTGTTTCTTCTCTTACAGTAAATGCCACTACCCCGGTACCCACTAATACGACAGGTAAGCAGGAGGAATGGAACTGATTGACAAGTATGAAACTTAAAATCACCATCAAAAATATTTTGCTATAGAAAATAATTGTAAATCATGAATAATACTGACAGTGATTTAATTGTGTGGAACCAACAGAGTAGCTGATGTTATTAAAGGGACAATGTCAATTTGAACTTTTGTCAGTTTAAAAAAAGTTGTTTAAAAGAAGCTTCAGGTCCTCTCTTTCCATCACCCTCTAGCAGTGGGACACCCCTACATAGAATTGCCTGGCTCTACAGGGAAAACACTGACACAGACTAGTCACATAGTGTTGTCAAATGAAAAAGGAAACAAACTGACTAAAGAAAGAAAAACAGGTTTTTCCTCCAATCTCTCTGTTATTGCCATTTTGCAGATGCAGCAGCTAATAAGTTTCCAGATAGAAGAGAGATTTTTAAGTAGATAAAATTTCCTTTAAAAAAAAATGGTTTGGACAGGTAGTTGTAGAAAACTAGGTTGTTGAAAATAATTATCTGAGGTTTGCATTGTAAGATGTTCATTCTTTTACAGGAGATACCTCTGCTACACCATCTGCATCTGCTACTACAGGTAAGAGGTTCAATGGAATGGAAGTGACATCATACATACAAAAACTGTGTTGCAAAGTCAAGCACTGAAAGGTTAGGAAATGCCAGGATTAAGGCTGTCTGTGTTATAGGGTTGCCAACTTTCTAATTGCACAAAACCAAAAACCTCTGCCCCCACTGACTCCATCCCCCTCCCTCCGTCGCTCACTCTCCCACACCCTCCATAACTTTCATTGGGCTGGGGTAGGAGGTTGGGGTGCGGGAGGGGGTGCAGACTCCGGGAGGGGGCTCAGGGCTGGGATAGGGGATTGGGGAACGGGCTCTGAGAGGAGGGATGCAGAAGGGGGTTCCAACCTCAGGCAGCGGGTTGGGGTGCGGGAGGGCGTTCTGACCTGGGGCAGGAGGTTCAGGGTGCAGGCTCCAACCGGGCGGCGCTTACCTTGGGCAGCTCTCACTCGGCGGCGCAGGGGGGCTAATGCAGGCTTTCTGCGGCTCCCAGAAGAAGCCGGCATGTCCGACTCCTAGATGGAGGAGCCAGGATGCTCCGTGCCTTGCCGATGTCCACGGAGCGGCCCCGCCGCTCCCATTGGCCACGGTTCCCGGCCACTGGGAGCTGTGGAGCCAGCGCTGGGGACGGGGGCAGTGCACGGAGCTTCTCTGATCGCCCCTCCACCTAGGGGCCGCAGGGACATGCCGGCCACTTCCAGGAACTGCGCGGAGCCAGGGAGCCTGCCTTAGCCCCACTGCACCGCCAACCAGAATTTTAACGGCCCGGTCTGCAGTGGTGACCGGACCTGCCAGGATTCCTTTTCGACTAGGCTTTCTGGTCGAAAACCGGACACATGGCAACACTACTGTGCAACCTTAATTCAGCCCTCTTGTGTGTGTGCATGATGAGACAGCCCTTAAGTACATGATAAGTTTATGAAGCACTCAGACACTGTCACGATGTGCCCCCTTTTCTCCCCAGTTATTCCCAATCCCATTCACCTCCAGCTCCTTGTGTGATCTTTCTCTCTTCCTCCTTCCCACCTCCCAGTCCTCCACGGCCTGTCCTCTCTCCCTCCCCTCTGCCCCCATCTATATTCCCCATTCCTTCTGGATTCCAATCCCAGCATCCTTGCCTGGAATCCTTGTCCAATCACCGCCCCAGGCCTCTAGCCCTTTGTCCCAGTCTTTTTATCCAACCAGTCCCAGTTTTGTCCCAGTCTCTGGCTCCCCTCCCCAGGAATTCAGCCCAAGGCAATTACCCAGATCTGATGTCAATATATGTTTAATAGAATGTCATAGTGTGGCTTGCATTTAAAGATTTGTTTCTTCTCTGACAGTAAATGCCACTACCCCGGTACCCACTAATACGACAGGTAAGCAGGAGGAATGGAACTGATTGACAAGTATGAAACTTAAAATCACCATCAAAAATATTTTGCTATAGAAAATAATTGTAAATCATGAATAATACTGACAATGATTTAATTGTGTGGAACCAACAGAGTAGCTGATGTTATTAAAGGGACACTGTCAATTTGAACTTTTGTCAGTTTAAAAAAAGTTGTTTAAAAGAAGCTTCAGGTCCTCTCTTTCCATCACCCTCTAGCAATGGGACACCCCTACATAGAATTGCCTGGCTCTACAGGGAAAACACTGACACAGACTAGTCACATAGTGTTGTCAAATGAAAAAGGAAACAAACTGACTAAAGAAAGAAAAACAGGTTTTTCCTCCAATCTCTCTGTTATTGCCATTTTGCAGATGCAGCAGCTAATAAGTTTCCAGATAGAAGAGAGATTTTTAAGTAGATAAAATTTCCTTTAAAAAAAATGGTTTGGACAGGTAGTTGTAGAAAACTAGGTTGTTGAAAATAATTATCTGAGGTTTGCATTGTAAGATGTTCATTCTTTTACAGGAGATACCTCTGCTACACCATCTGCATCTGCTACTACAGGTAAGAGGTTCAATGGAATGGAAGTGACATCATACATACAAAAACTGTGTTGCAAAGTCAAGCACTGAAAGGTTAGGAAATGCCAGGATTAAGGCTGTCTGTGCTATAGGGTTGCCAACTTTTTAATTGCACAAAACCAAAAACCTCTGCCCCCACTGACTCCATCCCCCTCCCTCCGTCGCTCACTCTCCCACACCCTCCATAACTTTCATTGGACTGGGGTAGGGGGTTGGGGTGCGGGAGGGGGTGCAGACTCCGGGAGGGGGCTCAGGGCTGGGATAGGGGATTGGGGTACGGGCTCTGAGAGGGAGGGGTGCAGAAGGGGGTTCCAACCTCAGGCAGCGGGTTGGGGTGCGGGAGGGCATTCTGACCTGGGGCATTGCCTGGCTCTACAGGGAAAACAGTGACACAGACTAGTCACAAAGTGTTGTCAAATGAAAAAGGAAACAAACTGTCTAAAGAAAGAAAAACAGGTTTTTCCTCCAATCTCTCTCAGTTATTGCCATCTTGTAGCTACTGCAGCTTACAAGTTTATGATGTGGCCCTCTTGTGCATATGCATTACAATACAGTCTTTGTTACATGATCACTAATATTTTTTCCATAAGACCTTGGCCTCACATTGCCAGAGCGGGTCCATCACGTGCACTTAGTATCAAGACTGTGTAGTGAATGAGGCTGTTATCTGTAGGACCCACATTTGTTTACAGGCCTCTTTGGGCCTCATTAGAAAGGATGGTCATGTAGTTAAAATAGTTTAATTAGCCTCCTGGAGAATTGAATTCTATCCCTGCCTCTACCACAGAGTTCTTATGTGATGCTGGTCAAGTCCCTTAAACCAAAATTTTTTTACTGGTGTCTGCTAATTGTGTGTGCCTTATTTTATAGGTCACATTTGCAGAAATGCACTCACCTGCTGGATCCCGGGGGCGCTCACCTCGGGCAGCTCCCTGCAAGCGGCGACCTGTCCCAGCTGCTCCTAGGTGAGCTCTGCGCACTGCCTCCGCCCGCTGGCGCCGCTCTCACAGCTCCCAATGGCTTCAGTTCCTGGCCAATGAGCGCTGCAGAGCCAGCACTTGGGGTGGGGTGGTGGCAGTGCGCAGAGCCGTCCCGTCCCGCACCCCAACCCCCAAACCTGCACTCCCTCTTAGTTAACCGGCATTTTTCATATACCAGCACCCCCTATTCCCCCAACATGCTGGATAAAACAGCTTTTACTGTGTGTATGTGTGTGTATACACACACACACACATTATGAAGAGTCCACACAGTAGATAGTGAATTTTAACATTAGTCCTGGATTTAATTCATGCTGATATCCCCAGTGGTTTTGGTAATCCATGTCTAAAATATGGTTATTTGATTCGCACGCTACCAGTGGTAACATTAACATAACAAACCAACAAGGACATCACATCCCCAGTTGCTAAAAAGTTAGAACTCCCAAGAGCAGGGGTGAAAGTGAGCTGGTACGGGCCGGTACTCCGTACCGGTAAGAACCCGCACTGGCCCATACCCAGCCCACATTAAAGCGCTTTAATGTCCCTGCCCCTTTTGTCTCCCCTGTCGGCAGCTCTGCCGGTATGGACCCTACCGGCAGGGCTGCCGACGGAGCGAAGGGGCACCGACGTTAAAGTGATGGTCCTTTGCTGCGGCAGCACTTTAAGGGTGGTTCTTTGCTGCAGCAGTGCTTTAAGAATTCATTAAAGCGCTTTAATGTCGGTGCCCCTTCTCCCCGTCGGCAGCCCTGCCGGTAGGGTCCGTACCGGCAGGGCCGCCGACAAGGGGGGGGAAACGGGTAGCAACGTTAAAGCGCTGTGGCAGCGCTTTAAGGATGGTCCTTTGCTGACGGCTGCGGGGGGGGCACAAAGAGAACAGCTGCCCTCGGGCCGGTGATTTAAAAGGGCCCGGGGCTCCGGACACTGCTGCCACTACCACAGCAGGGGTGTCCGGAGTTCCAGGCCCTTTAAATCAACACGGGAGCCCCAGGCGGCATGGGCCAAGGGCTGGCTGGGGGATGCTAATTGTGGATAAGAAACAATAGTGCCAGTAATGTAACTGTGCTAAGCTAATACCAATAGCTGGTGATATTAGAAGGGTATTGGTTACATAACGGATCGTCAATTTCAAATATAAATTAAAAATAGTTTCAAGTACGCTTGCCCCTGAATCCCCTGACAGTTTTTATGGTTTTACAATCACATTTTCCTAGATCTTTTCTCTCCCCCATTGCTGTGAAAGACTCACACAAAAACAAAGAGGGGAAACTGATGCATTTACTGGTTATACCAGCGAAACAGCGAAAATGACTGTATACAAAGTGCAGTCCCAAGTGAACAAACAAACCAAAACAAGAACTGAAGAAAAACTTATATTTTCCCCCTCTGATCATCATCATCATCATCAGCGTAAGTGCAGTGTGCCCAGCCAGTTGATACCATTGTCCTCAGCCTGGTGAAGAGCCAGTAGCCCCCGTTGAAGTAAGTCAGCAGGCAATCATCAGGGATATGCGACATAGTCTGAAGCTGACCACATCTACATAGTGGGTCATTAGAAAAACCCCATTTAAAGAGATTGGTCACACAATTGCCCTGTCCTGTTTGGAACCAGTTCAAGGATGACCACAGGTGCCATGGCAAGTGAAAACCTGGTGGACGGATGGTTCAGTTGGTGATGAGAACGTGATTGACGGTGGTTGTTGCTGACCACTCATCACACCAAGTGAATTCCATCGTCATATGGCATAAGAGACCATAAAGGGCATCTAGAAGACAGGCGAACTGGAGGGTGGTTGAAGCGGTCTGAGTACAGAGGCAAGTTGCTGTTCTCATGGATCTTAGCCAGGAACGTGATTAGGGTGACCAGATGTCCTGATTTTATTGGGACAGTCCCGATTTTGGGGGCTTTTTCTTATATAGGCATCTATTACCTCCCACCCCTGTCCCGATTTTTCACACTTGCTATCTGGTCACCCTAAGCATGATGGAAGCCCCTCACAGCGAATGTGCTTTGTTACTAAGTATTGGCAGCCACAGCAACGGAGTTGCACATAAAATGCCAGTAACAATGTGCATAGCTTTGTTAAGCTGTACATCAACCAGCCCCGTGTGAGATGAGCAACACCAGACAGGAGCGCATTACTCTGCTGTTGAATTGCAGAGGGCAAGGACTGAGGTTCTAAGTATCTGGGCGCTTGCACCCCAGGTTGAGCTGGCCAGTTTTCTGAGCAAGTTGTTCTAACAACTAACTTTGGCTGCTGTCTTCCAGTGGTTGCAGTACGTCAGTGATCTATCCAATATGATGCCGAGGTAAACCGCGTTTGAGTAGTGCTGCAGGCGTTGGCCGTTTAAAAAAGTATTTAACTCATGGCTTGGACTTGCATTATGCAGATGAAATATGATAGAAACCATCTTGGAAAAGCTTGGCTGCAGGAGACATGTACTACAATAGTCTGCCGTGAGCTTCATATCATTCGGGACTTGGTCAGTTTCTGAGAAGGACTGAGCTTGATAGCTGCAGCAGATGTTCTCGGCATAGATAAGCTTGCGCGAGAGTGTTGCTGGCAAGTCATCGATAAACACATTGAACAGGATTGGTGAAAGAACTGAACCTTGAGGACTGTTAATCTGACATTTCCAGGATCTGCAACAGTTGCCCATATGTCCTCTGAACTGCCTATTTTGGAGGAAGAGCTCTAAAACTTCAACCACCCAAAGCAGGGCAACTCGAAAGAGTTTACACAGAAGGCCTCTGCGCCAAACCGTGTCATAAGCGGTGGTCAAATCCAGGAAGACTGTTCCTGTCTTTAGATTTTGTTGAAAACCATTTTTGATCAAGTTGGTCAAGGCCAAGACTTGATCACAGGTACTACGTCCTTTCCTGAACCCGGCCTGCTCAACCTGCAAGACAGCGTCTACCTATGGAGCGATTCATTGGAGGATCAAACACTGGATCAGCGTTCTTGTCGCACCCCCCATCAGTACCCGGCCCAGGCTGGGAAAGCTAACGATCCAACCATCAGACCAAATTCAGTAACAAGTCTTGATCACGTGCCGTCTGACTCTGACCCCAATGTATCCTCTTCTGGTCACTTTCAGAAACAATCAAGTTAGCGCTCCATGTAACAATAGTAAGGTGGGGGGAGAGTAAGACACCAATATTATTTTTAAATGTACAATGTCTCTTTAAAATTCCAAATGGCTGGTTGGTGGCTATCAGATGGAATTTGTATCTTTAGAGATTTTTCCCCCCTTTTTTTCCTCTTTCAGCAAATATCACTGACACCTTCAAATTCAACAGTTGGAGAGAATATAATATATACTTTAAAAAGTATATTAATTTGTAGTGTCCATGGTAGAATTTGTAATGTTCATGTAGCATTTGGATAATTTTATTTTATATTCCAACCTCACTTTTAACACCCATTCCCACTGGAGTTTTGCCTTCAACTTTTGGGGTTGCCTACAAAGGGAAGCTTAATTTGGATTAAGTCAGGCTATGAATTTAAGGCAGAATATCTGTTTCTAATGAACTCCATGTGTGGCTGGTCTTATTCTGAATTAGCTTAATCCACTTGGGAAGTGGATTAAGCTTCCCAAGTGGATTAAGTTTATTCAGAATAAAGCATTCTTTTTCTGGAAGCTAATCAGGGATAGCTATTTCAGAATAACTCCCTGTGTAGACAAGGCCTTCAATGCCAGCAAGATCAAGCCTTAAATCAGCATATATTTGCCAGACTGTTCTAGTGGGATTTGCATTTTAAGATTGATTTAATCATTTTTCTACATCACTGTACCATACCTTCCCCTCCTGTGCCAGATAGAAAGAAATGGAAGGAGTAAGGGCCAGATTATCAAAGGTATTTGGGTACCTAAAGATGCAAATAGGCCCCTAGTGGGGTTTTCAGGTGTGTAGAGCCTAAATCCCATTGAAATAAAAGCATTTTTAAAAATCCCATCAGGCATCTATAGGCAGCTAAACTCTTTGTAAATCTGGAGCAGAGAGTTTACTTGGTGCCTAGGCTACATACTGGTGCCCTGTACAGGGGTGAATTCATCCTTGGGACTGACAGTCTAGGTTTTGTTCCCACCAATTAACCCTGGTGGTTTCATATTCAGCCTTTATGGAATTAAACTTATTTTCCATGGTAACATTTGAAACAGTGATGTGACCAGTGGACAAGGACAGCACATATCCCAGTTGCTAAGGAGTTAAAATTGCCATGTCATCTATTTGCCTTTGCAAAGTTCAGACCCGATGGCATTTATACATTTACCATTTCCTTGTATTCTAAGATTTTGTTTCCTTTTTTCATAGGAACTATCTCTTCCACAGCTTCCCCAATGACAACAAGTAAGCATGGAGAAATGGAAGGGATTGATCACTTAGTGGAGTAAAAGCACCTGACCCAAACAAGATGCTGTGGGGAAATAATTAGAATTAATAAATAATGATAATATAATTCTGAGCAGCCAGTTCAGTAGCTGGTGATATTAAAGGGACACTGCTAACTGGGAAGTTAGTAATTTACAAAAAGGAATTCAAAGTCGTTTCAAGTCCTACACCAGACCCTAAGCTCCTCAGCCAAATTCTGGGGTTTTACAATTACATTTTCCTCTCCCTCATTGCCATGTGAGACCCACACAAACAAGAGAGGAAGCAGTGAAACTGACTATGCACAAAGTGTTCCTCTCTCCCTTTGCTGTGGAGAAGACCAACACAGACAATACAGGAAACTAATTAAGGCCCTGCAAAGATTTACGCACTTGCTTAACTTTAATCATGTAACTAGTCCCATTGCATTTATTTGGGACTATTCATATACTTAAAGTGAAGCAAGTGCATAACCTTTGCAGGATCTGGGCCTGGTTGGCTATACTGGGCAACAGGTGACACTTACCTGAGATAAAGAAAACAAATATCTTCCAAACCAGTAAAACTTTAAATTGCTCCCATACTCTACCATGTATACTTGATTATTCCTCCCCGCCCCCCAAAAAATATAATAGACTAAACCCCCATTGGTGTGATTTGGTGTCACTCTCACAATGGAGTTACACTGACTTACTCCAAGGATCAATTTAACCCAATATGTAAATGTGTACAGTAGGGTAAATGTCACATGTTAGCACGTTGAAGGTTTACAGCAAATGGACAAGTACCTCACAACTCCCAGCAAGTTGAAATATAATAGACTGTGGGCCCAAAACTTGGTGCACAAATGCATGGGAATTCAATGACACGTAATGGCAGGATCAGGTCCTGTGTCTATATAAATTTACCAGAATGTTGCAGTGGTGTTTGCATTTTAAGAATTGTTCAATCTTTTTCAGAACTACCCGTTACGACAGCACCCCCAGCTACAACAGGTAAGGAGGGTACCAAGAGGAATGGGATACATGTGAGGTTAGCAGTAAAGCTGCAAAGATACTTGCTCTCCCCTTATTCTAGCAAACTCCCATAAGTTTCAATGGGAGTTTTGCTTGTGTAAAGACTGGATGGGTTTGGGAGCTTTATCTTTCACGAGTGAATGAAAAAGAACTATTTTCACTCTGAGCAGAATATACGTCTTTCTAACAAATGCCTTAGGCCATCAGAAGGCATTAAGGGCTCATTCCTTCAAGTTGCTGAGCATTCTGGCCCCAGTCCAGCAAATCACTTCTCCGTGTGCTTGAAGTTTAAGCATGTGTTTATATGCTTTGCTGGATCAGAGCTGAGTGGTCTGCACCTGTAAGGATCTAACCTATAGCAATTAGGATTGAGACAAATAAAGACTTTGAGATTATCTTGTGATCTCCAAATACACCCCTAGCATGTCTGAATTTGGAGATCACTAGATAATATTCTACTACCAATTATATTCCATGTTACATGTTCAGAGCGCTAGACGTACATCAGGTAACTGATATATCTGTGATGTGGTCTTATTATACAGTTGGTTCTCTTATCCACATTGTACTGATAGTGAAAGTGAGACATGAAAGAGGCTTGTTTTCCACTAGACGTTTTTGCATCATTTGTCTAGGGCCAGTTCAGTTCCAGAAGTGCTAGCAACAGTGGAAGCACTAGGTTAAGACAGTGAAATGATAGTAAAATGTCTGTTCCGGTGCTGGATGCACAATGTAAAAAATCCTACGGTACGCACAGCCAATGAGAAAAAATAATTTTTCCAAGGGCAAATCATGAGTCCTTTTTGGCCTTGTTTGCTTAGAGGAAAACTTTCAGGTTTAGAGTTGATTGCATATCATGATTCATCTGTGGCCTCACTGTTGCATGCTGGGCCAGATCCTCAGCTGCTGTAAACAGGCATAGCTCCATAGAAGTCAATGGGGTGGAGAGATAGCTCAGTGGGTTGAGCATTGGCCTGCTAAACCCAAGGTTGTGAGTTCACTCCTTGAGGGGGCCACTTAGGGGTTTGGGGCAAAATCAGTAGTGAAGGCAGGGGACTAGACTTGATGACCTCTTGGGGTCTCTATGAGATAGGTAATATCTATCTATCTATCTATCTATATATATATATATATTCTACACCAGCTGAGGATTTGGCTTGCTGTCATACGGAATGTTTAAGTGTTTGAATCTTCTTGAGGCATGAATAGTTTAATAGGAGGAAAACTAAAAGTTTCCATCCTCCTGGTCTAGTGCGTTGTTCAGCTGTGTCAATATCTTTCCTCTTAGAAGCACCTCTGCCCTGTGCAAATAAACCATGTGGTAGCAGTGCTAAGTGTATTAACCTACATCCAGGTTATACGTGCAAGTGCCTGTACGAATACTACTACACAACATTAGGATGTTGGGAAGGTGAGTTGGGGGTGATCCGTTTTCTGAATCCACTGCACAGACAGTGGTGCATTTTCTATATTCATTCTAATTTTCTCAGTGAAAATGTACATGGTCTGGGCAAGTCTCCTCCACTCTGACCCACGCTGAGTAGTAGTTTACTCTGCAAATAGTTCCCATTGGGTTGACCTATTTTATCTCCTGAAACATTATTGAAACAAAAGGATTAAACACACTAGAAAAAATTGCACTCCCACAGCGCTAAGGGTGTGGATTAAATTGTGTGAAAAGCAGACAGAAATCCTGGGGTAAGTAGAAGCTAATATTTATGGCCAAGGTTGTAAAAACGCAGGTGCTCAAAATAGGCTTCTAAAAAAATGGCCTGATTTTCCAAACTGGTGAGCACCCACCGAGTCCTGTGGAAGTGGGACTGCATAGGAGCTGCTGGGTGCTCAGCATTTGGGGAAATTAGGCCTCTTAGGTGCCTAAGGGCCGGCTTTTCAAAGTTATTTAGGTGTCTAGAGGTGCAGATTGGCACCAAGCAGGTTAGGCACCTAACACCCATGAGTTCAATCATTAGACACCTTTGGGCACCTCTATACCTTTGAAAATCTGCCCCAAAATCCATATGTCATAGAATCATAGGACTGGAGGGGACCTCAAGAGGTCATCTAATCCAGTGCCCTGCACTCATGGCAGGACTAAGTATTATCTAGACCATCCCTGACAGGTGTTTGTCTAACCTGCTCTTGAAAATTTCCAATGATGAAGATTCCACAACCTCCCTAGGCAATTTATTCCAGTGCTTAACCACCCTGACAGTTGGAAAGTTTTTCCTAATGTCCAAACTAAACCTACCCTGCTGCAAATTAAGCCCATTGCTTCGTGTCCTATCCTCGGAGAATAAGGTTAATTTTTCTCCCTCCTCCTTGTAACAACCTTTTATGTACTTGAGAAATGTCCCCTCTGAGTCTTCTCTTCCCTCTCTGTCCTCTCTTCTCCAGATTAAACAAACCCAGTTTTTTTCAATCTTCCCTCATAGGTCATGTTTTCTAGACCGTTAATCATTTTTGTTGCTCTTCTCTGGACTTTCTCAAATTTGTCCACATCTTTCCTGAAATGTAGTGCCCAGAACTGGACACAATACTCCAGCTGAGGAGTAATCAGCGTGGAGTAGAGTGGAAGAATTACTTCTCGTGTCTTGCTTACAACACTCCTGCTAATACATCCCAGAAGGATATTCGCTTTTTTGGCAACAGTGTTACACTGTTCACTCATATTTAGCTTTTGATCCACTATCCAGATCATTTTGCATTTTAATCCTGTCCTCCAAAGCATTTTCAACCGCTCCCAGCTTGGTATCCTCTGCAAACTTTATAAGTGTACTCTCCGTGCCATTATCTAATTCACTGATGAAAATATTGAATAGAACCGGACCCAGAACTGATCCCTGGGGGATCCCATGTCGACACCTAGGCACCCATTTATGAAAATCTTGGCTTATGCCATTAAATGCTGTAATACTTAGACATATCCTGCTTTTGTTTGCATTGAGCCATACTCATAGTTTAACATTATTTTAGTAGAAGAACTACATCAGTTTTTCTTCCCTCCATGCCCACTGATAGCAGGGTTTAGCCCTTTGTTGATAAGGGTTGGTTAAGTGAATACTTATCCCTTCCTGTCTCCTCCAATAGAAGAAAATTAGCAAATATGGATCCTATGTAGAGCTGCTTCCCATCTCTAAAACATGGATAACCCAACATTGTAACCCTGTTTATTACAAATGCAGTGTAATGAATTAATGTCTCTCATTTATTTTTAGGGAAAGTATTCCCTGGACAGTTTACACTGAAAATAACGTATACCGACAGCATGGCAAATGAAAACTCTCCGGAGTATGGGGATTTATACAGAAATGTCACAGATTTTGTGAGTCATTTAAAATTTTTTTTCCATATATATTTAATCTTGAGATCTGCTTCCTGGAATGAGATATGTGCAGGAAGATATGGGGCCTCAAAGTGGAGTCTCGATCAGCGTAACTTACACCTTCCCGTATCTCCGTCACGGGATATGCTACATAAGTCTAGACTCCTTTACACGACAGCCAAATTCTACCCTCAGATATGTACACACATCATTCCTACTGAAGTCAGTGGAAGTTGCATGTACGTGTCGGAGATCAGAATTTGCCCTAATTTGCTTACTCGCTTCCCTTATGAAAAAGTCCCATAGAATGTAAAACAAACAGACCCTATGACAGGGTGCTGTCCCTTTAAGAGCAAGGCAGGTTGGAAACCCTCTCCAAGGTATTAAATAAGAGTTGGTGCAGGGAATGCAGTCTGGGGGCAGGCGGTGGTGCAGAAAGGGCCTAGAGGCGGATAAGAAACTGAGTTTGGCAGTATAGGTTGTGCCTGAAGTATTGTTCCCTTTCTTTCATAGATAAGAAACCAAGATTTGGCCTTGTATAGTAGAGCTGGCCAACAAATGGGATTTCTGTCCCACAGGGAATTCCAAGTGTGCAAGATTTTGTTTTGTTCCAAATCGGATCAAAACGTCGAACTTCAGAATTTCCCATGAAAGGGAAAATTCCCATTTGGGAACATATGAATGCTGCTGGCACCTGTCCCCTTGCACTGCTCCTTCCTCCTGGCTGACTTAAGGTGGCAGAGAGGGGGAGGGAGAAACCCCCAGACTGGCGACAGGAGGAAGTCTGAGGTGGAGAGGGAACCCCCCCTGGCTGATAGAAGGGAAAAATCCACCACCACCTCCATTTTTTTCCATTGCAACTTTTATAGAAATCGACATATTCCTGCAAAACATTTAAAATTTTTGACAAAATAGCATTTTCTGCTGGAAAACTGTTCAACTGGAAATTTTCTGACCAGCTCTATTGTATACCTCAAATCTGTACAATTTTAAAGCTCTGGGAACCTGTATCCTAGGGCTGCTGTATCTGCATCCTTTTTTTAATTCAAATGTTTCTACAAGGAGGGTGGACGAATACATATTTATTTTCTTATTACAAATTCTGTACTTTTTGTGAAGCCTCATGCCTTGATTGGAATAACATGTACATCATAGTAAACATGATCCTACTCAGTGATAACTATTTGAACATCTGAAGAAGTGAGGTTTTTACCCATGAAAGCTTATGCTCCAATGCTTCTGTTAGTCTTAAAGGTGCCACAGGACCCTCTGTTGCTTTTTATTTGAACATCATCAGCAGGTTCGAGACAGTAATTCTCATTCATAAGAGTAAAAGTGGGTTACAGTTTTATACAGGAAAAAGTATTCCTACCATATGACCATAAGTAAAGGCCAACATTTTCAGACATTGGTGCTTAAAGTTTAGATGTCTAAATATGGATTTAGGCACCTACATAAGAGTCCTAATTTCTGTTCCATAAGTAGATGAATAGTATGAATGAGGGGAATGTTAAACACCATGTGCAGTTGTATAAACGTTGAATGAAGTCTTGGAACATCTTTCCTGGGGAAGTGGGATATACTGGGTGATTATACTAGTGTTCTTTAATGGACTATGATGATAGATTTGCTCATCATAAGAGTTGCTTCTTGGTGCCCCACGTGGCACTGATTGGTGAAGGGAAGGGAGATCTTCCCCTCCTGCTAAGAAACCTGTGTGAGGAGGTCTAGGAACAGAAGCCACTATGAGTTTCCCATTGTGGGATTTCCCCTGGGTACTTCAGCCAGGGGGATGGAATCTGTGTATGAGTGTGCCCGCACATACACATCCTTCTGCCATAAGAAGGGGGCTCAGCCACTAAACCTCCTGGAGCCACATGAATATTTGTCATCTGCTGGAGGAACAGGAACATCTCCTGGGCTCACTATCCTGCACATGCTCTCTAGCTGTGAACCTCCATTGGACCTTTGCTACCAAGGATTCCTCCATTATCCAGTGCTTCTGGGAAACCTCCCCCTACCTTACGTGGTGGGGGGAAAGCTCCAGTGCACATGGTCGGGGGCTGGATGGGGCGGAGGTGGAGGCACAGAAAAGTTACCACTGCTTCAGACTCCACTAACCATTCACCGCTTGCCAAGGGGGCAGGGAGGGAAATGATGTTCATCCTGAACCCACCCCCTGGCTCCGTCCCTGATCTGCTTCCTCACCATGGATATCAGAGGCCCAAGGATGCCCCTCCATAGTGTCGTGAGGAACAGGGTTTTGGTTCCGCCGGGGTGGCTGAGTCCCCCTCCCCCTCTGTCCAAGCTGGATGAGGAAGATCTGTGCACAGAGGCATCTCTTTAAGTGTGAAGCCTGGGAGGATGGTGCCCCCTACAGTGTCTGTATGTAGTGGTCATTTATTATTGTACTCATAATTGTATGGCCCACTCCGGGATTCCTTGTTTAGGCCGACCTCTCTTAGGAGTCAATAGGAATTTGCCTGGACATGGCCTGGGGAGCTCTGGGCCTTTAATTTCCCTACCTGGCTCTGAGAGAGATGAACCCCGCACATTTTCCTTGGCTATTTTGTTCTGTGGTCTTACAAAGGAATAAACCAAATTCATTTTATCTTTCATAGTTCAACACAACTTTCAGAAATGAGACAGACTATGAACAGACGATAATAGAGAATGTAAAGTAAGTTCAGCAGCTCCTCTGTGTGTTTGTGTGTGTGTGTGTGATCTCTCTTTGTGTACATAGCATAGACACAGAACGCATAGCTCACATTGCTTTCTTAGTTTGCCCCAGCTTATATACTGTCAATCCTCATTTAATCAAATGAGATGAGCAATATGAAATGAACTCAACTAAACGAGGTTTCAGATCAGTGGGGACTTCTTGCTTTTGGGAATGTGGCGCACTTTGGAACATACACATTTTAACATCAGAAGTTTCAGATTCATCCTGTGTGTAGGGTGAGCTGAGACAATATCCTACATACCCCTTGATGCACAGCAGAACTCCCTCTAGTAACAATGGGAGTTTTGCAAAAATATGAGAGTAGAATATGGTATTGATGTGGTACGTAAATTTTTAGGGCCAGATTCCAAGAACCTTACTTATGCTGAGTAGCACTTTACTCCATGGGTATTCCCACTGATAATAGCCAATGGAGTAAGACAAACATGGCATAAGACCCTGTTCATCATGAATATAGGTATCAGAATCTGACCCTTAGTAAAGTTACTATTGTATTCAGCAGCATTAAGAGGGAAAAATGTTTTGGGGCACATTTAGGACCACTCTGACTTCAGCCTTTTACTTATTTGTTCATGTACATATGCACTTAACACAATATGCAAAAATTACTTGGTCAATTGTACACCCATGTTATTTGAAAATCTGGCTCTTGAAAGTGTAATGATTAGGGTTAAGAGTGAAAACCTCATTACAACTAGGGTGACCAGACAGCAAGTGTGAAAAATCAGGACAGGGGGTGGGGATAATAGGAGTCTATATAAGAAAAAGACCCAAAAATCGGGACTGTCCCTATAAAATCGGGACATCTGGTCACCCTAATTACAACAGGGACTGGATGCCTCAAGATGTTACTAAGTAGGATAGAGCATCTTCAACCTCTTGGTTACCAGATGACATGAGATCCAGGTTGGTGCAAATAACCAGTAGTCAGTGAATTTGTGATCTCAGTCTAATTTCTAGTGAGCAAATGACTATTTCATAAAATCCTGTTGCAACTCATTTGGCATTTATTGGCTCACTTGTTGGCAGAGCAGAGACTAAAGAATGGGATGTGGAGACTGAATTATCTTCACCCCCTCAAGATGTTATCGCTGGGTGAGAACCAAGAGGCACTGCACAGTGGTATAATGTGTCTGTGGGCAAATCTGCTCTCGCTGCCTATGCTATGCCTGTTTGATTGATTATAAAAATCTGTTGTTAAAGTAAATGTGGTGTTCATGGTACTTTCTACAATTACACTAGATATTTATTTTTCAGACAAAGTTCAGCAAAATCTAAAATACAGAGTAAAGCGGAGACCAGTGGAACTAGTGTGACAGTAAGGAACATGTTTAAAGTGACCACAAAATTAACCACTAACATTGTTACTAACCTCATAGAAGACGCAATGAAAGACAATTCCAATTTCAATATTGATAGCTATCAAGGTAAGTACTACACTAAGAACACTGGCTGAGATTTTCCAAGACGATGAGGACAAAGCTCTTAGAAACATACCCTCCATTCATTTTAATGAGTTATGTCTAAATCCCTTAATCTACTTTGAAAACTCAACCATTCATTGTAACTTCTTGTCTTTTTGAGACACAGACAATGTTATATTTGTATTTGGGAATAGAAGAGAAATATTCATTTCCAAAATGAATGTTTTTCTAAATGTTACAGGTTATGTACCTAATGGGAGTATTATTTTTTATTGTTTGTATTATCACAGCACCTAGTCATGGACCTGGAACCCATTGTACCAGGTGCAGGACAAACACATAATAAAAATATAGTCCCTCCCTTTAGACAGGACAAAAATAAAATAAATATGACTCCTGTGTTTCTGGCAAATGAGGAAGAAACTTCTTTATTGTCTGATTATTCATAACTGTACAGTAGGGTGTTTCTTACCCCATCCTCTGAAGCATCAGGTATTGGCCACATTTAGGCAAGCATCCCTATTTAGGAAAATATTTAAGTAAATGCTTAACTTAAGCATGTGCTTAAGTGTTTTCTTGAATAGGGGTGGATTAAGCACATGCTTGAGCACTTTCCTGAACTGGGGCCACAGTGACCAGGTACCTGACTAGATGTCTCACCAGTGTAATCCAGTATGGAAATTCTTATGTTACTAAAACAACCAACACTTGCAGGAAAAATGCATTAATGCTTAGAGCTGAACATCTTTTGTTACGTTTTGCACTTTCTCTACTATTTCCTGCAAAAGTATCAGTATCAAAATAAGCAGAAGCTGGGACCAGTCAAAAAATGTTGACATTTTTCAAGGAAAAACAGGGACAAGATTTTTTTTGCTAAAATTTTCATGAAAAATGTTCACATTTTTAACCAGCTCTGGCAAAAATAAAACTTGCACACCAATGCCCTGATCCTGCACTGAGCTCCATGCAAATGGAGACCTGTATCCATGCAGGATAGGAGTAGGGCCTTAGGGCTCATTTGTATGGATGCCAAATCCTTTTGTCCTTAGCCAATAAAGCGCTAACGCATATGTTTAACTTTAAGCACATGAATAATTCCATTGAGTTCAGTGTGACTATTTTTGTGCTTTATTGCCTTGCTAAAACAAAGCCAGCATATTTACCCAGTAATACTATTCACATGCTTAAAGTTAAGCATGTGCTTAAGTGCTTTGCTAGATCAAGGGCAGTTCACTGAGCACCTTGCAGGATTAAGCCCATAGTTAGGAACTGAGATGAATCTTTTGTTGAAAATTTGGGGGAGGGCTCAGAGGCTGACCTAGTATGTGACTCAATTTTGCCTGAATTACAATAGATCTGAACTCCTTGTGAGTCATGGTGGATTAAGATTGCTTTGTAAAACTGAATCTTTAAAATCTACAGCTCAGTCACTTCTATTTATAGTCAATTATTAAATAATTTAAGATGCCTAATTATCTTCTCAAGAAGATTCCTTCTGTGCACAGGGTGCCTGGGTACTAGCAGTGCGGCAAGTTTGATTTATGAAGTTTGAGTCGGACAGAATATTTTATGCTAGTCCTTTTTTCTGAGGCTGTAATATTCTAAATGGAAAAATTAAACTAAGATGTACGTAGTGAATTATTAGTGCCATTTACTCATTTTTCATCACTTACAGCTGTGCAAATCAAACAAAGCCATAGCTTTTGAAATCAACTTTAAACAAAATCCTGAGAGATTTATTTTCAGAGTGTCATTTTGAGGTTTATTTTCCTGAATCAATTTTAAATAATATAGAAATATAAAAAATTGCTATGCTAGTTCAGACAATCAAGTGAACCTAATGCAGCATGCTGTCTCTGCGTGGTCAGTACCAAATGTCTCAGAAAAAGGTAGAAGAAACTCCATAGTGGAAATTACTGAATAACCCATCCAAAGGGGAAGTTTCTTCTAACCCCAATCAATTATAGATCTCCTCCCCTAGTCTGAGCTTCTATCCCAATTTCAAGTTAAATATAAATTGAACACTGTATGACATATTAAATATAAGCCCAGATCCTGCAAATACTTACATGTATGCTCACCTTTACATCCATCAATAGTCTCCACTAAAGAGCAACTCCCTGTATGGAGGGCAGGGGGTGGAATGCTTTTTTTAAAAAGGGGTTAAGGGAAGAAATTTTCACAGAGCTCTTTGTTAAAGTACTGGCAGAACATCACTCTTTCTGGATGGCATTGGGGAAGGTTAGGCTGCTGGGAGGCAGATCAGGCCTGTTGTAGGCAGGGAGAGATGAGAGATCAGCACCTGTGATGGGAATGGTTCAGTTGCTGGGAAGGTCACCAATACTATAAGGGTTAATTCAAGGTGACGGGGGTATTTGTACCCTACATATACCTTAAAACTGAATTCAGAAATACTAACTATAATACAAAGGTTATTAAGCAGGCACACTGCTTCGTATTAAAGGCTACTGCTAACTATAGATTTTACTTTATGATCAGTCTTTGAAATATTTAATTTTGTTTTTAGCACTTTCCCAATGTGACATTTATCACTGTGATGAGGCAACTACTACTTGCAAGGAAAATGATAGAATAACGTGTGAATGTAAATTAGGATTTTCTAAGAAGAACCCAGAAGACAAAAGCTGTTCAGGTGAGAACTTTGTGACCATTATAAGCTCTTATCATGGGTTGTGCTTTCCCTTCCCCACCTTCATTCCTCCTTGGTTGCACTGGGTCAGCACCATTTGAACAAAAGGGATTTTCTCAGGTGTTGAGCATCTGCAGCTCTGAAAATTGGGCACTGCAGCCCTGATGAAACAGTGGCCTTAAGCATGTGCTTAACTTTAATCACAAGTAATTCCATTCCAATTCAGCAAAGCTCTTAAGCACATGAGTAATTTAAAACATATGCGTATTATGATTGAAATCACAGTATTGGCAGCACAGAGCGCCAGCTGAGTAGTGGGTAGACAATCTACTCTCCTTGCAAACAGTTCAGGAGTCAATCCACCATGACTGCTGGGCTTGAAAGAATCTGGAGCCTGACCGTGCATACCAGTGGTTTACAAATAGCAGGTCTTTGTCATTTGACAGGACCTATTGAATAAAATATTGTCTCTTACCAGCATGCCTGTGGGACTCAGTATTATTATTTTCCCTGATAGTTCGCAGATTTTTCTTGGGGCCTATGGTCCTCCTCAAACTGAGATTTGCCCATTGCCTTACCATGACCCAGAGCTAGCCAGCAGTCCAGCTACCCCTAATCCTCTTTCTAGGATTCTGCTGCCCGCTGGGCTTTAGGGGTGGTATTGTGACTGTGCCGCACATGACAGCATTGCCAACCCTAAGCATTCAAAAATCACGAGGGGATTTCAGAAGATAAAGAATTTGGGGTTCTTATTTGCCTTTTGGTTTTGGAGCCTTTACCAGACATTCACTTCATGTTTTCAAGCTTTTCTCCATAATCATGAGTACTAGAAACATGCTTTATTAGCTGAGATTTCTCATATAATTAACTGATTCCAAGAGCTGAGGCTTTGGGGAAAACACCAACTCTTGCAAGAATTCATGATAAAATCGCAAGAGTTGGCAAGGCTGCAGACTGGTGGGAACCAAGCAATGATACTTTTTCTTCTGTTGTTGTGCCTGTATTTAAGTTTCTTTTCTGTGTGTGTATTTCTATTAAAAGATCATTTTGTAGCCCTTAAGGACATAACACAGCACAGAGGCGAATAAGAATTCTGTGAGTTTATAAAGAGACAGGAAAAACCATGTGTGTTTTGCCACCTTCTTCTGTGTTAACTAAAAATGTAAATATTGCATATTGAAGTATTAAGCCTCTATATCAGAATATCCATTTTCAGACTTTCTTTAAAACAACTCTCTTTTTTTTCCCATTGAAAATGTAGGTTGTGATAACACATGTTCTAAAGAAAAGCACATGCATTGTGTTATGGATAGAAACAGTGCCCCAGTTTGCCAATGTCTTCCTAATTTCCAAAACAAAAATGGAAACTGCGTGGAGTGAGTACTCAGCTACTTCCTTTGTTCTATCAAGATAAGGTAACACGTTATTTAAAACAGGATGGCGTTGACAATATTGCTTTTAGAATCACAACCCTAAACTGCACAAATTAAATGACATTAAGTAAGCAACAAAGACTGAGCTATATTACTTCAAATTCATGGCAGAACTTCCATTGAGGTCCAGGGGAAGCACATGTGCTGACCAGTATAAGTCCTATGGTATTTTGCTTGGGTTTCCCTGTAGATGTGCTTCCTCCAGGACAGGGTTGAAACTCATTACTGGAGTAGTGTGGGGAAGCTATACTACTACCCAGGCAGTACCTCTGGATAAACAGAGAACTTCCTCATTCTCTGTCAATCCAGCTGTTCCTATGACTGTTACATTCACCAGCAAAATTAATGCTGACACTAGCATAAGTTTTATTTCAAAATGGTAGCATTGGGTGAAAAGTAAGGAGCTGTCGGCACTCAGGTGCCCAAGAAAGACTATGACACACAAAGGCCAAGTTTTTCAGAAGTGGCTAGTGACTCTTGATTTTCATAGATGGGTGCTCAGCACGTTCTGAAAATCAGCCCCTTTTAAGGTGTATCAAGTTGAGTACTTCAAAAATGGAGACATGTCTGAAAATCTTGGACAAAGAAATTTTAGTTTAAAAAGGAAATTGGTGTTCCTCAACTGTTTCTTCTCACCCAAATCACCACAGAGAAACTACGTAGATTTAGAGATAAGATGACAAATATGAAACCCATCAATAAGAGAAAATGGTGGTGGGTGGGAGTGTTCCATTGTTTCATGACCATCTACTGAATAGTATGAACTCAGTTTCCATTTCTTTTACTATTGTTTAGGTGTGATGTGGGCTACTCTGGAGTAAACTGTAGCAACAGTGAGTACAAGAGTTTCTGATGTTTACTTATTGGAAAGATTTCCAGCAATGTTTTACTTGCAGAGCAGACCCTGCAATAGTAGAGTGAGCATTAGTAACATATGGAGATGCAAACACACCATGTTAACAACAACAAAAAGTTAGGGAAGGATGAGTTAAAAAGCGTGAGCCCTGTAGCCATGTGGAGAGAAGCATCATAGACTTTAAGGCCAGAAGAAACCATTAGATCAGTGGTTCCCAAACTTGTTCCGCCGCTTGTGCAGGGAAAGCCCCTGGCGGGCCGGGCTGGTTTGTTTACCTGCCGCGTCCGCAGGTTTGGCCGATCGCGGCTCCCAGTGGCCGCAGTTTGCTGCTCCAGGTCAATGGGAGCTGCTGGAAGCGGCGGCCAGTACGTCCCTCAGCCCATGCCACTTCCAGCAGCTCCCATTGGCCTGGAGCAGCGAAGGATGATTACAGAACACAGGCTATCAAATTGCATCCAATTACGCCTTCGTTGAGCCCAATAACTTGTGTTTGGCTAAAGCACGTCTTTCAGAAAACCATACAGTCTTGATCTGAAGGCATCAAGAGATGGAGAATCCACCACTTCCCTTGGTAGTTAATTTGTTAATTTGTTCCAGTGGTTAATCATCCTTCATGCCTTATTTCTAGTTTGAATTTGTCTAGCTTTAACTTCATCCACTGGTTCTCGTCATACCTTTCTCTGCTACATTAAAGTGCCATTTAGTACCCCATATTTTCTCCTCAGGAAGGTATTTATACACTATGATTAAGTCACCTCTTGATCGTCTTTTTGATAGTTGAACAGATTGAGCTCCTTCATTCTTGTGGGTCTTATCTGCAAACTCTCCAATTTTTCAACATCTTACAGGATAGGAAAATACTGTTTTGAGAGAAATGTCCCCCTCATCCCTCTCAGGGGTTGTGCCTACAGTATCATCCTGTGTAGAGAGAAGTTTGCTGAAGAATTGACACTTATGACTGTTTAATCACTGTGACTGGCTGGGGTCTAATTCAGTGCACGGTGCATTTGTGTGTGAATGTTTCAACTCCTCTTACCCCCACCAATTGTATTCTTAAATTGGTATACGTTTAACCTGTGTATGTATTCAACTCTAAGACCTCAAAACCTTTGCATGTTTTGCCTGAAAGTTTAGGGAAATGGCTAATAATAGTTTTAACACAGCACAGAAAAGCTGGCCAGGCATAAGCACAGTGTTATAAGAGGAAGAAATTTTTGACCCCGTTGAATGCTCTGCATGAATTTTGTTAAGAAGGCTTTTGGGTTCGTTCTTCTAATGCCTTTTCTAAAACAATTAAGAAAACCAATTGCTTAAAATATGCACAAATGCAACAGCAAGGTTATGAATTTAAAGACAATCTTGGGAAATTCTAACAATAAAATTTAGAAGGCAACATCAACTCACCCACATACCTGATGGTGTCTATCAAAGATATACATTTAACAGACTAACTCATGATCCAAAATGCGACAGCACTACTAGTACTAAAGGTTGTGTGGGCAGTGTGATAGTCTCAATTATAGTCCCCTCCTCCCTGCTATCTTCAGAGTAAACATTTGTACCCTCATTGCCTGGAGTGTAGCTGCACAGAGCTAAGTGATTGGATTTTAGTAGGCAACTGCATTAATAATGTGCAAGAGGAAATGGAATCCAGTTCACTCTCTCTGAGGGCACATCTCCACTACCGCTTAGGTTGATCTAACTTATGTCGCTCAGGGTGTGAAAAAGACACCTTCCTGAGCGATGCAAGTTACAGCGACCTAAGCACTGTTCACACCGGCACTATGTTGGCAGGAGACACTCTCCCACTGACATAGCTTCCGCCGCTCACGGAGGTGGAGAATTATGCCAACAGGAGAGCACTCTCCCATCGGCATAGAGTGTCTTCACCAGATGCACTACAGGGGCGCAGCTGTGCCAATGTAGCACTTCTAGTGTAGATCTGCCCTTAGTTGTGTTGACTCTGCAGGAGTAAAGAGCAATGAAAAGTTATTTTACTCACCAAAGTTAGCAAATAAGTTTCTGATTACTCTATCTTAAAGCAGAAACTGAAGCTGCAGCATTATGGAATTGTGCAAACGTATTTTGCTTAATTCCATGTGGATTTAAAAAAAAACCCTCCACACTACAGATGCAGAAAAACCATAGCTGCAGCACTATGGCATTGGGCAGGTGGTTTTTATTATTCCACGGTGCTTCAATTACACAACTAAAAGCATCAGAAAAATGTCATCCTAAGCAAGTGTAAAAGAGAACTTCCCTACTGACATTTCCTCCCCAAATTGATCAACGCAATGATTCTTGACTGAGGAGTTTATAGTTTCTTCACAAACTTTAATCTACACAACAGCCCTATGAGGTCAGGAAGTGGTCTGAGCCCCATTTTCTAGAAAGACAGTTGAGGCAGAGTGTGTTTAAATGATTTGCCCAAGGTCATATAAGAAGTCTGTAGCAGAGCTGGGAATTAAACCCAGGCCGTCTGGCTCATACTTGCACCACAAGCCCATCCTTCCTCCCCTGTGAAGAGATAAAAATTTAAAAGGTCAGAGCTGACCTAGTTGGAACTTTCCTTCATGCCCCCCCCCCAAAAAAAACAATTGAACGAAAACATTTTTTTTATGATTTGTAATTACCAGTATTTGGGGGGGGGGAGATGAGGGCTGTAGAAAAACAGGGCTTTTTTGTTTTGTTTTCACAAACAAAATTTGGAAAATAGCAGCCAGTCAGAAGAAAAAAATCAGTTTTACCAAAGTGGGTATTTTTTCCCAACCTTCCATGATTTGTAACTGTACAAAGGGATTTTCTCCAACTTTCCAAAAACTCCAGGCTTTCACTGAGAGCAAACAGGTGACATTTCAGCTCAAAAAGAAAATATGTCAGAGAGGCACAAGCAAGTGTAAATAGGAGGTTGCAATAGAGGTTAATTTGCAACCTTAGGCCCTGAGCCTGCACTGGGATCTGCTGGTATGGAACATGTGCTGAGGACCATTTACTTCAAGAGAACTCTTCACCCATGCAAGGGTCTTTACTAGCAGAGCCTAATGCAGCAGCAGGAGTTTGCTGATGGCAAGTATAACCCACAGGTGAGTGTTAAAGAGTCTCCCCCTCCCCCATGCAGATCCACAGAGGACATGAGTTGTTATAATCCCTACCTGTACAGGTTTGGCTCTTTAGGTCGCGCTGTAGTCGCTTATACTTTTAGCTCTGGAGGTTCCTAGTTCAATCCCCAGTGTGTTGGCCAAGATAAGATGGCCGATGTCATGTAAGTGGGGGCTGATCCAGGGTTCAAACTGCGATGGGCCTCAGATGCTTTGAATGAGCTTCCTTTGAGCTGAGAAAGTATGTAACCCACTGGTGAGTTGGTGTTGTGGGGTCTCCCTCTGCAGATCCACAGCGGATATGAGGTGTTACAGTTCTCCCTGAGCTTTAGCTCAAACTATAGCAGCTTATGCTTTTAGCAGACTGGTTCAATCCATGATGGTGGCCATCTCATAAGCACTGCCCCAAGAGTAATAGCATGAAAGACAGATATGTTTTGATGGTACAGAATCTATTTTACTCCAGAATATATTCTTGTTGTAGTAAAGGAGAGGTTCCCTTGTATACCATGTTTGCTATGAATATTTAATCTCTCTCTTTTCAGATTCCTTGTTGATCCTTATCATTGTGGCTGTCCTGTGTGGGGCTCTTATCCTGGGCTTAATTGCAGGACTTATTTTCACTTCAGTGAGGTACAAATAGTTGCTTGCTAGGCGCTTGAACACAAAGGAGGTTGCTAAGCTCTACGGAATGGGCTAGTTTCAAAAAGAGGGGCCAGATTTTTAAAGCTGCCAATGCAATTGTCTCTCTATTTGGGACACATCAGTACCACCATTTTGCATGAAAGTTAGGTATTTGTCCCTGTGAACGTGTCCCTCTAATAGTTTGTCATGAGAAATGTGTGCTCACTTTGTTGAGAATCTGGCCCTGGGTGTCTGTTTCCAAAATATGCAGATATGGCTGAAATGTACCCCCTCCCCCTGCTTAAAACCTCTAAATTCATATCTCCACCCCAACCCACAGCCTGAAGGGAGGTCAGACTCCACCCCTTGAGCCCAGGGACAGACTATGGAGCTCAATTCAGCACCTCTGTGGCCTTCCTTGGCCACATGGGTTGCCCCCTATCCAGGTTTTCCCAGAATCATCCCTTTTTTGAAGTAGCTGTCATGGAAAATCTGTAAGTCTTCTTGGGACAGTAAAAGTCCCGGGTTTTGTCAGAAAGTTTCTCAGAGATGGGGGCTGCATCTGCACTGAGCCCCAATGGGCAGCCAGGGCTGGCAGGTGGGAAGCCAATGAGGGTGAGCTCCAGAAGGTGGGACAGGACTGGCTTCACGGACAACTCATGGTTGAGGGACAGGGAGTGGCAATAACAAGAAGGCTGGTGTGCTGCAGGGCCAGCCTGCCCTTAAGCCAACCCACCAGGTAGACGACATGGGACCAACCTGGAGTGTCCAGCAGCAGGGGCTGGGGTCATGGGCTCAGAGCAGCAGAAGGTGGGGGCATAGCCTGAGTGCTTGAGGCTGCAGGAAGAAGAGGGGCTGGGCTGGGGCTGGCTTGGGAGCTGCAGGTCCCTCACCCTAGCATGGGTGGCAGAGGGAGGTGATACCTCCTGCACTGCGCCCTGGCATGATAGTGGGGTAGTTGGGTCTCTGGCATGTAACTAATAGGCCTGTTGCAGTTTTCTGTACCTCAGAGGTGGCAACCCCATCAGCCACTACTCCAGCCTACAGGCTGGAATGGCAACAGCTGTCTCTGCATCTTTTATGTGGGGTTCCCAGCCACCAGATCTGCCTAAGCTTAGACCCAATGGCCCCTTTCTCAGCCCAATGGCCCCTTTCTCAGCCCAGCTCTCAGCCCAGTGCTTCCCTGTGCACTGGCCTATTCTGAATTGCCATGGAGCCTATGAACCTGCCAAGCAGGAGATATGGAGGCCACTCATGCATAGTCACTCTATCCTTGCCCACTCCTGGAGGAGTACAATGTGGCATTTGCAGGGTGGAGGACCTTGCAAGCCCTCCAAGAGTGGGTGGATTTCACCAACATGGCTTTAAGCGATTGGGTGTGTATGCAAGATATGCATTTGTGCACACAATCAGCAATTCTACATGCATATTTTGCATATACAGCTTCTTGATTGCATGTATGAAAGTAGCTTTTGTAATGGGTATAAATTAACATACCAGTTTCTTATTTGCATACACAGTTACAAGTGCAATTAGTGTTGTGTCAGGGAGAATTCCCTCTTCCTATGACAAAACAGAAAGGAGTTTCTCTGATCTCTGCCCCTCCTGGCACCTTAAACCATATTTGTAATAAGAAGTTTGGGGGCTTGCTTTATAAACAGCACTGTCTGGCCTTTGTAACAAGTGATGTCATAGCACACAGCCCGTGCACCAATAATTACTCTCATTGCATATTTCAGAAAGGGGGACAAGAGAGTGTGAAAAATAAGAAAGGAATGGGGGGTTAGATGGATCAAGATACATCTAAAAAGTTAAGCCTTGGAAAAGATAATTTTCTTTTTCATTAAAGAGCAAATAAAAGGCAAAGAAGTCCAGAGAAGAGGCATTTGCTGAGAGAGGACTATTCAAATAAAAGAGAAACACCCGGACATACTTCTGCCATCAACTCTGCTGCAAATGGCAAAATCTTTCCCACAATCCAGACTAGCAATGCTGCTCAAGTCAACCGAGGGTTTGAGATGAGCAACCCTTATGAGATGGGACCACCAACAAGGAAACTTCCTGAGAGGGATTATGATGATGATGAGGTAGGTGATTCATACATGACTAACTGAATGGTATATTTTAACCCTAGTAATGTAGGGAAAGTGTGAGATCCTCACCTCTACTCCAGCCCCTGTATAGTGGGTAAAAGGGATGGAGTGGTGGATCTGAAAGCCCTTGATCGAGCCCTGGGAACATACCATCACAGGAGCTGGAGAAGACAGCTGTAGGCTGCCTTCTGAGGACCCCCTTAAAAGCCCTGGTGCCTTTGTGCTGTGGGTAGAGCTGCGGTGGTGGGAAAGGGTGTCGGGGGGAGGCCACAGCATGCAGTGCTGCTGCCCAGAGAGGCTGCTGAAACTTAAACAAGCTCTCAGAACTGTCTAATTTATACTGGGGGACACTCCAGCCCCCCACTCCAGCCCCCCAGAGCAGCCCAGGGTTTGGAGGGCATGAAGGGGGCTTAAAGGGCCGTAAGAGGCATAGCAGAGAACCTCACCAGGGGAGCCCAACAAGCACAGACGTGTTATGCTAGAGGGTGTTTTCTGACACGTTGGGATGCACTGTCTGGATTTTATTCAGAAGCATTTTGGCTCTTTATACTGAGCAGTAGAACTGCTCTGCACCGTGGCACTTGGTGGGGCAGTTTTAAACACATTAAGAACATAGCGATCAATAAAAGTCATGTGCTGTATCCTGCGTGCGCCCCATAAATAACCCATCAGTAGTACAGGCAGATGTGTAATTTCAGAGTCTCTATGCTTTGTGTGTCATTTCCCCCCCACCCCCAATAATTTGTATCGAATGTTAATTTTCCCAGGTTTTAGATTTTTTCCATCAGATTCAATTTCATTTGGAGCCTTGCAATCCTTGAACATTTACACACACACACACACACACACACACACACACACACACACACACACACACACACACACACACACACACACACACCCTTTTAGGGGGAAAATATTCTTTAACTGTTTGGCGTCCCAATTTTGCAGTCCTGGCTTAGGGAAAACACCCACGTGAAGTGACTGGGAGTTTTGTCTGGATACAGGGTGCAGAATCGGACCTTGAATATTCAAAGCGTTTTAAAAAAGGATTTTAGATCCACCTCAGTAAGGCCCTGGTGCAGCAAACTGTCCCTATTTAGTAAAGAACTTGCACAAGGGCTTTAATTTTAAGCACATGCTTGTGCTGAATTGAGGCCTTCTCCCTGAATCTGAGAAACATGGTAAGTTTTACGTTGTGTAATATACAAAAACTGCTGATAAAAAGTATCTAATTACTTCAGGTAACAATCCCTTGATCTGATTTAGCCACATAGTGATTTTGTCAGACTTTCCTAGCTTATCAAGAATATTAACTTTTCACTTATCTTGAAAAATAATTGCCCCAAAACTCTCTGTTTTCCATCAAAGCTCAAGTTAGGCTGAGGAAGGGCTACTTCGGTAGAACACATGAACACTGAACTGTATTTTCTGTCCCATCAACGTGTTCATATTGCTTTTTCTAGTATGAAATGTCATCCAGGGGTGATGGCTTCAGGCTTCAGCGCAAATACTGAATTTAAGCAGAACAAGAGACCGGCAGCTTGAAGAGATAGGAGAGCCATGACAACAGACCATGGTAGATGGGTTCTGCAGCTTCATCACCTAGCAGAGGATTTTGGTTGGGTGGCAATTAGAATGCTTAAAATGACGACAAATTCTGCCGACGACTTTTTAAATGAAGACGACAATCTGAAGGAGACGTCTGTATAACTAATCTGCTTCAATAAGTGAAAATTAAAATGGGGACGAGATGTATTTAAGGACCTTATGGGCTTGTCCATCACAGATTGTGTGTACACAAGATTTTTTCAGGAAGCCTCCCACCAGAGCAGCTCTAGCAGTGGCAGCAGTGGTGGGAGAGCTAGCATGTACAGGGCACCAGCATTTTAAGCACCGTGTTGTCTAACCCTGTTCAGAGAAGGTCCAGATGACATGATGATGACAGCCATCTGTGCTGGTCTGCACCAACACTCTTGCCATTGCTACCATGGGCAAAGATGTGTTAACATCATGGAAAACTGCCACACACAAAAAGTAGTGTGAGTCCAGGCTACAAAGAACAGTCTCCCAGATTTCATACTGCTTTGGGTTCCAAATAGATAGCGCTGTCTTGGGAACATTCAAACAGACGAGCTCCAATCTCAACTGGAGCCCCTGAGTGTTACTATAAAACAAAAAATAAAAGATCTGGTTTCAGATTCCAACTCTTGCTTGCCACATCCCCTTCATGTTGGAAGGTCTTCAGTTCCATGAGACCCAGGTCGAGGCCAGAGTCTGGTGGCCAGAGCAAGGGCTTTGGTTTGAACCCATTTACACTTCCCTCCCCATACAATGGCAGGCCCAATACCTCCCAATGGTGCCTTTTACCAAAGCTATAGCTTCCTGTCACATGCAGTTTGTGATCACTTTCAGCTTCTCTGGACCTCAGGCTGGCATAAAGCATATTTCTACTAAGCTTCCTGAAAATTGTTACTTGGCTTTTTCCCCCCTTATTATTTTTAGTTTATCATGCGATTTCACTGTCTTTTGACGTTCAGTAAATCTTTTAAAAAATGATACCTAATTCATATTTTACTGTGTAATTTATCAGATAATTAATGACTCTAGTGATTAGCGCTAGCATTTCAAACTCTGTATATATATTTAAATAGGTTAGGCACCTATAAAGTATAATTTAATTTAATTACAATGTTATGGTTTGTGATTTGTGTTCTTGGGACATACGAACTAACTTGTGTTCTATTAAACACAGCACCTGCTCAATAAACTTTCATATAATGTTGTTCAGGGAGATGTGGGGTTCCCTTGCACACATCAGAACTGTCCTCTGCACCCTACACTGGCTCCCATAGAATGTCAAATCAAGTTCAAGGTTTCAGTCCTTCTCTTCCAGGCACTCAATGGTGTGAGGTCAGAGTACCTAAAAGATTGACTAAAGCCACAGAATGAAGACCATGATGGAACTCTGCCATGATGGAGCTCTTTACAGTAAGGGTAAAGCTCATCTGTGCAGGAGACAGTTTTCTCAGGAGCTGGTGCGAGACGCTGAATGAGCTCCCACAAGAACTAAGGACCACCACAAACCCCACCCCTTCCACTTTAAGTGAAAGGCACATTTCTTTTATCTGCTCTCTCTAATATAAATACATAGCAGTGTGTGTTATTTAAAAAAAATCAAAACAAAACACTCCACCGCACATACTTCTCCCCCGGGGAAAGGAGAAGAGAACAAACACAGGACAGATGTTAGTCACGTTACTTAATGCGCAACTGAAGATGCTCAGATACTACACTGATGAATGCAGTATAATTAGCTGTAGGCATCTGAGTACACCTTCTGAACACCCCAAAAGGCAGAGAGGGGTTGGATCCAGGAGTTTGGTTTGTGCCCACCTCACATTCAGATGATCAAATTAGAAATATTGGTTAAATCTTAATGTAGTGATGCTTCTTAGGGGGTTTGTACCCAATGCCATTGACTTTCAATGGGAGTTGGGTGCCTAACTCCCATAGGCCTCTGAAAATTCCAGCCTGGATTCTTAATGTTTCTGTGATATACCAGCCCTGGGTATATGATCATCTATCCTTCTTCTGGCTGGCCCCTATGCCCGTAACAGTCTGCTACTTTCTCCCAGGTAAGGAAGTTCTCCATTAGCTCAGAGTGTAGAGGCTTTTGGTTTGGGGACTACAGGTCACAGGTTTGCTCCTGCTGATACCTATGACACTTGTATGCAACCTTGCACTTCCTCAATACTTTAAATGTTCTAAAGCAACCAATATGTGACTGGAAGGATGCCAGGCAGTTGTGAGGAACAGAAGATGTGCCAAGTGGTTCTTGTATTTTTCACAGGGCCTCTCTGATAAGCTTCAATATTTGAATGATTATTCTTTAGTTTCACTTCATGTCCTCTGATAAAGTCACACCAGACAACTGGCCATCTGGGGTTGACCCCACACTGGCAATGACAGGGTTAAAGGCAGCCGAGATCCCAATTAGTCCATTTTGTGACACCTGGACGGGGAGACAGGAAATTAAGGATTAGACCCATCTGGGGATAGCCAGACTGGGTGGTTTCTATCAAGGAAGGAGTATGGGGCCAAGAGCAGAACACTGAGAGAAGAGAGCTACAGCAGTGAGCTTTTACCCTGGAACTGGTCCTGAAAGGAGAGGCTAACAGGGGTTCCAGGTGGTTGCCAGAGGGGAGCCATCCTGAGAAGAAAACTCAGCAACAAACTGGGAAAAGCTGCACAGAGAGAAGAAGCTCCAAGGAGAGAGGAGTGGCGAGCACAGCTCCAGGAGAGACACCTGCAAACAGGCAAAGGTAGGAAACAGCCAAGGGAACTAGCAAAGGTCATAAGAAACAGACCCTAGCTGCTTATCACCCAGAGGAGAGGGTGGGCCTGGGTTCCCTTGCAACCCCCCTACAGGAGAGGCAGTGTAAGCCTCAAGAGGAAAGGAGCAAGGACTACTGAGCCTACACTGGGGCCGAAGACCTGGTTCAGGGTCACTAAGGCTTTAGGTTTTTGTTTATACTTCTTGTTTCCCTAGGAGGGGTGAGGCTCTCAGCTCTCAGCTCTCTGGATGAGTCATAAGAAGGACCAGACCACAGAGGGCATATCTACACAAACCAGATACCTGCGGCTGGCCTGTGCCAGCTGACTTGGGCTTGTGGGCCTCAGGCGGAGGGGTGGCTTGGTAGAGATCTGAGGCTGTTTCACTGCTGTGTCTGGCTGGAGCCCAGGCTCTAGCACCCTGTGAGGTGGGAGGGTCCCAGAGCTCAAGCTCTAGTCTGAACCCAGAAGCCTACACATCAGTGAAACAGCCCCACAGCCTGAGCCCAAGTCAGCTGGCATGGGCCAGCTGTGGGTTTTTCTTTGCTGTGTAGGCATACACAGAATGGCCCAAGTAGCTGCAGGAAGGGAGTGACACAGATGGATGGGCTCCAACATCAGCCAGGGACTGAACCTTCAACACTGTTCTACTCACAATGCAGGTCATATTTAAACCATGAAACACAAGCAACACTGAGTGGTGGTTTGGTAGAGACCTGTGGACAGGTTCCAATTAAAAAAAATGTACCTTAACCAGAAGCTGAACACTTTTCATCTTTTGTTGCTGCTTCATCTCCTGTTCTTCAATAGGACCATATGTAGATGGTCCAGAACAGTGGTTCTCAAATTAGGGCCGCTGCTTGTTCAGCGGTTCGCCGCTCCAGGCCAATGGGGGCTGCGGGAAGCGGCACGGGCCGAGGGATGTGCTGGTCACCGCTTCCCGCCGCCCCCATTGGCTTGGAGCGACGAACCACAGACAGTGGAAGCCGCAATTGGCCGAATCTGCGGACGCGGCAGGTAAACAAACTGGCCCGGCCCACCAGGGGCTTTCCCTGAACAAGCGTCGACCCAAGTTTGAGAACCACTGGTCCAGAATATCTTGACCATACTGTTCTGACCCAGTTAAATCCAAGATGTGCTGGAAACCTCGCCAACGCAGACTGATCTTGCAAGCTTTCGAGCCTGATGTCTAGACCAAAGAGGTTCAGAGAAGCTTAGGAAACAATGGTCCTATACTGAACTGATGAACTATTTGAAGTTCAGACATGACAGTAGGTTTTTAGACCTTTCCATGGGTATTCCATATTCTAGTTAGTATTATGGCTGTATGGAAGTGCTGGGCTATACCTAAGAATAACAGAATAAATAAATAGCAGAAATAGTACTTAGGAGATAAATAATACTCCAAACTATTCTGGTTAATAACTTTAGGACTCATGGGGATTATACCTTCAGATCTATCAGTCTGCATCTTGAAGACCTATAAATGAACTTACTGATCTATGCAGTCAATATCTATGGATGCCTTCATTCTCTCTGCCAAAGTCTCAGTGAACAGATGTATTATTTTAATTTAGTTTAAAGTCTTTTCAGAGTGTGTGATTTTTTTTTTTTTAAATTATGTCTTCTGGTAAGTAAAGCAAAAGACTGTCCATTGAGGTGTCTAACCTAAGTGAGTTCTCCAGTTCTAACTCCTAATGTCAATGAATTTTTTAAATATACATACAGCTGTTGGCTGTTAAAATCATTAATGTAAATAATTATGAAAATCCTCTTTTTCTTGCAAAGCAAATCATAGGAATTTGAACTATATATTTGAAGGCTGAATCATGAGTTACTCTTTAATGAAAACTTACTGAGCATAATACAACAGATATTTGAGGGTCAATGACAAGACAGACTGCAAGAGCTGTCAGATGTCCTGTCATTTGAACATGAGGAATTTTAATTGCAGTTCAAAGTTAACTTTCATAGCAGCAGCAACAGCATCCACTACTTGTGCTAGAAGGGTCTGTCAGAGTTTCTTTTAAAACCCCTATTCTTCAGGATTTCAGACTCAGCCATAAACATCTGATCTAGGCTGCAACTGTGTGTGTAGTTATAAAAGGCAAATTGGGAGGGATTTGTTTTCTGTTTGGCTATTTTAAAGTATGTGTCTGGGAAAACCGCATTGAGGGGTTTTGTGATTATTGGCTTTTAGTTCGAAAGGTTATTCTAGCTGCCCAGCCTGCCAAATCAGCCTGGGATCTGAGAATGAATCTGGATGCAGTCCTCTTCTATTTTTGCCAGTAACTGAGATTCTGCAGGCAAAAGTATAGACCCCCACTAGTGATACCTGTGGAATCCCACTGCAGCAAGACTATGCCTTCAGTGACACCAGCTTCATTCATCCACTCTACTAATGTGTAAGGGGGTCTGGTGTAAGTCACCTACTGAGGAGCTAGAAGGATGGAGACTCCTTTAACTTGCACCTTCTTCTGACTCCTCAACATGTAAGTTACACTAACATAGACTTCCTTCCACATTTGGTAGAGTAGATATAATAGGGGGGTCTAATTGATCTTATCCTACGTGCATTCAAAATCGTAAAAAATATACTTTTCCAATTATTCGGGCTGACTACATAGGGTGACCAGATGAGAGGAAGAAAATATTGGGACACATGGGGTGGGGAGTCGCCGGAGGAGAAAAAAAAAAGCGGAGTACTGCGAAATATCGGGATGCGGGACAAACACCTAAATATTGGGACAGTCCCGATTTTATCGGGACGTCTGGTCACCCTATGTCTACATCACCGGTGATCAAACCCTGACACTGCTTACAATGGCTCCCTTTACACCTGTGCCCCTTGTCCACTTAAGACTGACACTTATCACACAGTTTTAGACAGGCATTCGACTTGTTTTTTCGATGCACAGTTGACGTGTCTGTCTAAACACTTTTTGGAGCGACAATACAGTCTACAGCTAGGACACCTCAGCTGCACGCCCACACTGTCTGAGCACGTCGCGCTCAAGCAGAGGCAGCAACGATACCTGCAAGAGGGGTCGTGACTGTACACTGTGTGGCAAAACTCACAATAATTTTTCACACCAAGCAACTTTTTCACATGCAGAATCCCATAATAATGCTCATTGTGCAACAGGATGAAAAAAGTCTTGTGGTACCATGGGCCTCCCGTTTTAAAAAAACCCTACTCACCTTTCGCCACATAAAGCACCACCTGTATGTTGACTCCTAAATACTGTTCAAACGCTACTACTTCACTGAGCAGAATCTTTTTTTTTATCTGACCACCCCAGTTTCTCATGCAACTTTCTTGCCCCGTCTAACAGTTCCGCATCTGTGGGTTTACAGTCGGACATGACGGCCAAGAATCCGCCCGCAAAACACAGATTGGTATCGATGTATGTCAGGTCTACTAAACACTGTCTCTTTTTATGGATGATTTGACTACTGAGGATAGAATTTAAAACTCTATGGCCACCCCCGCCTGTGTTTTTTACAACTGTCACAATGAGGCACAACGTCCCATCGACATGCATTTCTCTACTACTCTATTACAGCTTTGAGGTCTGATTTAAGAAGTCTTCAGCAGACAGCTCATCCCTAGTTCTTCTTACCGAAAATAAAGGGTTGGTTAAATTACGACTCTCTAAACGTAACTGAATGTAATCGTCAGGGGCTACCCTACTGTTAACGTCATTGAGAACGAACTGTATCCCCCTGTGTATGCCTTCAATGACCTGCTGAGCTGAATTTATTAGTTCAAGACTGACAAAACAAAATTCCTCACAATACACCAAACCCCCAAATCTAGGTAATTCCTTTTGCCAACTTCTCACTCACTCCATATACACGTCTGTTTGGGGGTCTGCATCTGCATTTTCAGGGTTACTTGGGGGTTCCTCTATGGGACCATCAGCTGCGTCTTCTATGTCAGACTCTATTTGAGAGTCAGACTCCAAGGGGCCACCAGGAGGATCATCAGGAGTAGACAGGGACCTGTCTAGAGATCCTTCTGGGGAATTTTCTAAATCAGACTCTGTGTGAGAGTCACCACCACCTCACAGGTCAGATTCCACCCCCCACCCTCCCATTCTCAGACACATCAGTCTAAGAGCCTCCAATAGGGGGCATCTCTTTTTGGGTTTTTTTCTCCTCATCACCTCTTTAGCCTTTTAAAAAAAATTTACAGCAACCCTGGCCCATAACTTTTGGGCAGCCATCCGTTTATCCCCCAAATGCTGTCCCCCCTTCTGTTTATGCCTGAGCTGATGTGTACCCTTGAGGAGGCCCCTTTTACCCCTTTCCACGACTAGTCACGCCTGTTCAGAGCCACCCTCTGGACAAACTGAAGTATTTTTCAAAAAGTCACCCCCAAGAGCTTTTGGATTTTTGATGTAGTTTCCAGTCCTCCTTTCTTTCCCTGAAGATACAGCGTTCATCAGCTTTCTGAACGAAGCGTCACATTTTTCCCAAATCTTTTTAGAATACCAAAGAGCTGTACCGAGCTTATTGTGTTGGGAGAATGGTTTGTAATAATTTTCAGATACCCCAGCATTGCAGGAGCTTTCAGTCCTTGGTTTTTTATTCACAACCCCTAAAGTGCACGCTCCGGGTTTGTGAATGTGTTTTCACTCACCGTATTCTCAGGGTTTGGTGTGGTGTTGACCGCTGAGGAACTGGAGCTGTGGTTGCGCGGTTGATTTTTACCAGAGTCTTTTGTTTTGTCCTTGGGTTTGACGTATACAAGCTTTGGACTGTCCTGATGCTTCGTCTGCGGTCTTGTGCTGTTTTGCATTGGCGTTGTTGTTCTTGCTGTTGTTAAAGGTCTCAGAGCAGATTCCTGGTTCTTTGGCAGTTCTGGTGGAGGTGTCCCTGTACTCTGACTATAACATTATCAGGAGAGCTGCCCATGCCTGATTAAGAAAAACAGATGTTCCGATTTAGCATCAAATAAACATTTTACAAAACTTAACTTTACCATCTTTCTCACCCACACCTATGTATTTGCTTAAAATACAAAACCTCATAAAATAACCAAACCAATGAGCAAAATATATCTACTGGGCTTCATCCATCCATCAGCCGTTGATGCTGGTGAATTTTCCTTTCCAGCTGTCTCTTTCCTTTTTCTTTTGAGGTTGTTTACCCTCTGGTCTAAAGATCTCTCATGTTTTGAATGTACTGTGGAGCAGACAACATTATTATTATAAAACACATGAAACTGTCTTGTAAACTTAAAAAATAAAATACTCCATTTGGGTGTTTTTCTATTTAAAAAGTCAGAGCTTTAAAACAAAAAAATCCATTTCAGGCTGTACAACAAACACAGGTTTTGGTTTATTTCTTCCACTAGTGTTTCTCTAAAACCTAGGCATTTTTTAATACAAGCACGTGTTTCCACCATGCACCCAAAAACAAAGTGTGCAATAAAATACTTTTAAAATCCCGCATCATAACTATGTCTTGCATAGGCCCCCTAAAGCACCAACAACAATTTAAACACTAACTAATTTTAAAACAACCCATTTTAAAAACACATCACATTTTGCAGAATAAAAATCAAACTGTTCTGAAACAAAATACTGTAAAACCCCACAGTTATCTCTAGCATAGGCCCCCTGAATCGCCAACAATTTAAACACTAATTTTAAAACAACCCATTTTAAAAAACAGATCACATTTTGCAGAGTAAAAAACCCTGTTAGTTTGAAACACACCAAACCAACAGTTTTCAACCATATACTTTAAGAAACTCCACACCTATGTCTTGCACAGACCCCTAACTCACAATTTAAACATTAAAACTTATTAAAAAACATTTAAAAACATACACACACTTTTAAAAGCCAATTGCAGAAATTTACCTTCCACCACAGGGTAAAAGGATACTGGCACATGGTTATTCTGTTTTTCCCCCATGCGTACTTGGGCCTTTGGATTAAAGAACAAGCAAAATTTTTAGTTAGTATTATTCCCCAATTGCATCAAATCCCTATGCAATCTGTGTTATACCTGGTGTTTTTTAATTTAACCGTGTTAAGCACAACTATAGTTAAAAATGGGGTTTTGCCTGGCCCTGGTGAAAAGCAGCTTGAAGTTGCTATTCCCGTGCTAAACAGATCACACTGCAATAAAGATCGGTACCATTATTTAGTAAGCACAGCATGGACAAAGCACTGCAGTAAAGAATAAGTGCTGTAATAAATTTTCTAATGGGACATTAATAGTTTCCCAACATAGTGCTTGTTACATTTTTTGGAGAGTGGGAGGGGGAAGACACTCAAACCCGTTTTTAGAGCCAATCCCCACCTGTCTCAAAGAGCAATTGTTTTACTGCACAGTTTATTAGATGTCCATTCTCCTCACCTTGTCTCCTCTGAAGTGAGACTGATTAAAAAATAAGATCATTCCTGCAGTTACCCTACAAATAAATCTGAGGTGTAACCAGGAAGAGGAAGTGAATTGCATGGATGAATCTCTGGAAAATGTCTGACAGTCCCTTGAGAAATATTTTATATAACTGGTTAATTTTACAAGGTAACTAAACCGGAGCTCTGAGCTACCTTTCAGAGACTCTTGCAGGAATTCCTTACTTTTCAGATTAGCTGTTAGTTGTTGTTGTTTTTTTAACCCTTCATGTTATTTTGTTAAATGTAATAAATATGAAAAGAGAGTGTGTAACTTAACTAACTATAAATCATACAATGCATGTGTTCCACCTCTAGTCATTGTAGGTTAAATGATTTTACAAGACAAGGACTTTCTTTTTAGGATTTTCATTCCTTCCAGTTGTAAAGGATTTTATCTTTCAAAAGTTGCATAAGCTTCCTTGTATGTATCTAGAAGGTAATCAGATTTAAAATTCTGGATGTTTCGTGGTGAAAAAGGGCAAAAGAAAATGTGTAATGATTTGCTTAGAACAATAATCTGCTAATGTCTTAAAAGTTTCAGATAAGATTTTTAAAAGCTGCATAGGGGATTTGGAGGCTAACACCCATTAACTTTAGAGAGAATTTGTTTAGGCAGCTTTGCAAATCTCAGCCTTCACGCTTTCATAGCATTTCACTCACTTGAAATCCCTGCTCCATTGAAGTCAATGGGAGTTTTGCCATTGACTTCAGTGTAGCCAGGATTTCCCTGATTCTCTGACATACCAAAGCAAAATGAAATACCACCCAATGATGATTTCCACCAAGGAAACCTCTTCGCTGTTTCCATTCCATTTACTCTTTTGATAGACTCTATTAAATCTGTGTTATAAATTGTCATAGTTGTTTTATGTTGCTCTTTTACAGTGTTGCGCAGTGACTTTCATTTATTCTACTCGGCAAAGTCTTTGTTCAGCCACAAGGTGGTACTGTCACTTCTCAACAGCAGGAATATCCTTTAGAAACCAAAGAACCCTTAATGCATTCACTCTAGTTCTGGGTCAACCAATAACACAGATGGTAAACAATTTCCCATTGGCTTGGAGTTAATTTTTAACCTCCTTCTGTGTCATAACCTCATGCAACCATGGCTCTATCCCTTTGATGGTATTCTTATTATTTTCACAGATCGGGGCACAGTTATCAGGGTCACAGGTGTGACCCTTCATTTGAGACACATATCCTCTGTCCTCTTGTATCTTGTATCTTGACATTTTAATTAACCACACTGCTGAAATTAACGATGTAGCCCACCATGGTCTGCTTTCCAGCTGTTATGTTCATGGCACACACACACAGAAGTTAGAGAAAAATATAAATACTCTTGCTGGAACGTAACTCCACTTTCTTTCTTAGAATTCAGCATGATAACATACAAGAACCCCCAAACAGGCTCCTCCTGGCTGCATCAGGGCCTAACAGCAGTCAGTCTGCACACGTCCCTACAGAGCCCTCTAGCCCACAGAATCCCCTAGCCTGCAAGCAGGACCAGAAAAATATCCTGAAATTTAAAGTGACAGCCTACAATTTTAACACAGTTTTTAATACAACACACCGGCCAATCCACAATTTGTTTAGATTCTAAAAATTAAATCTGGAATAACTTGACAACCAAACAAAAATCCTTCTGGTTTTATCTGAGATGATTTGGGAGCAAGGATGTGCATGACTCTGATGTAAATAATCCATGGACTGTGTTCCCAGGAATGATATTTTCATATGCTCCTGTAAAGTGCCTACATCACTTCTGAAAACTGTCAATCAATCAATAATAGAGACAATTACTATGCATAATCAAACATGCTCCTGGTCCTCCATCTCCAAAAATGGGGGGGAGGGATAGCTCAGTGGTTTGAGCATTGGCCTGCTAAACCCAGGGTTGTGAGTTCAATCCTTGAGGGGGCCACTTAGGGATCTGGGGCAAAATCAGTACTTGGTCCTGCAAGTGAAGGCAGGGGGCTGGACTCGATGATCTTTCAAGGTCCCTTCCAGTTCTAGGAGATGGGATATCTCCATTCATTTATTATTATTAAAAATACAGGTATCTATCACTTGGGCTAGAAGAATGTTCCCTCAGGTTGTAGCTGTAGCAGGTCGGAGATCCTCTCTGTGGGCCCAGCCACTAAAAGGCAGAATCACACACAGACAGCCTGTACATTACATTGTCCACATAGGAACAAGTGCTATTCTGGCAGGCAGGACCACATCCAGCTGCACAGAGAGACAGAGATCGGCTCTGGAAAGATTCCGCCTTATGGGTTTGCCCCAACACTCTGGTGTCCACTCCCTGTAAGAGATACAAACCCAAAGGTTTTATGATATTTGCCCCCTCCTTCAATGTAGAGGGAGATATGCACAACTTCTTGCCCCCACCCCCAGTTAGAAATTACATAAACTGGGTTTGGGATGCCACTGAGTGAGCCTATTCTGCCAGCCTGGGTGTGGCCCTGCCTGTGTGCTTGGCTGGAAGAGGCTTGTGAGCCTAACCCAGCAAGGCCAGGTAAAGGGGACTCAGGCTGCCAAAATAGGCTGACTCAGTGCTCAGTGGCATCCCAGCACATCAGGTGACACCTCAAGGGGCTCAACCCATCACATGGGGGATCTTGACTCCCTGTGTGCTGTCTGCATGGCCTTCCTGTGTCCTAGCTCACAGCAAAAAATTGGGGGAAGGGAAAGAGTGGGCAGGGGAGGTGGAGGTGTAACTATAGCAATCCATGGGGATGCAGTAGAAGTGGAGGCTACTGCAGCTCTGAAGCATTAGTGGCCACCACAGAATGGTTCCATGGCCTGGAGGGGATTCCTTGCTGGTTACTTGAGCTGTGATCTGGGATAGTGATAAGGATCTAGCCCCGGGTGAATAAATGAGGTGGTGAGGTCTGGGAGAAATAGTGTCTCACCCAATGGCATTTCTTTGAAGATCTTTGGAAAGAGAAGAAAACAGAGAATTGGTTATCAACCTGGTCAAGAAAACTGATCTGTTAAGTCCCATATCCTGCCTACAGCTGTGTCTACTTCCTGATGCTTAAGGAAGTCTGGCAACAGCTCAGATGAGAAGCTGGTGAGAAGGTGTATTAATATCAGAGCTTTCCATAATGTGGTTTTGGGCACCAGGATTCACACACATTTGCTTTTTCATTTGTTTCATTTCACTGGGCTTCATTCTCTCTGACTTTGAGCTTTGGGTTCAAACCAACTCCAGAAAAACTCCAAGCTAATCTCACCTGAAACCAGCACATCTCCCTTTTGGGGGATATTTTTGGAAAATCATAAATCAATCCAGGTTGTTCAATCTGAGCCCAGGTTTGTGCTGTCTTCCATTTAACTAAGAGCTGCTTAAATCAAAAGATTGATTTGATACTGAGGTACATGCTCCTCCTCCTTGACCTGTCAGCTGCTTCTGGCACAATCTACCGTGCTCCTCTTCTTGAAATCTTGTCCTCCCTTGACTTCCGTGACCGTGTCCTCTCCTGGTTCTCCCCCTACCTCTCTAGTTGTTCCTTCACCATGTCCTTCAGAGAATCCTCCTCCAGCTCTCTGTCCTTTTTTTCTCACTCTACACCTTATCTCTGGGTAATCTCATCTGCAAACCATTTAACTACCATTCCTAGGCTGATGATTTACAGATCTACCTCGCTATTCCAGACCTGCCCAAACTAAAATCTCAGCCTGTCTCTTTGCCATCATCTCGTGGATGTCCACCCATCAGCTGAAGCTAAACATGGCTATAACAAAGCTCCTAAACTTCTTCTCCCCCAGACAAGCCCTCCCTGCTACCTCCTTTTCCAATAACTGTGGATAACACTATCATCCTGCTTGTCATGCAGCCTGGATGTGAGGACCTAGAAAGGTCTGAGTTGAAGATTATATCCAGTTTACAGGCCTACATTTGACTCTCGCCAATTTTTTGTGCATCACATCTCTAAGTAGATATGGCCTTTCTGATCCATCCATGCAGCTATAACTCTCGTCTCATCATATCACATCTGGATTATTGCAACATCCTTCTGTCTGGCCTTCACAGATGCAATGTTGCCAAACTCATAACCATTCAGAATGCTATTGCAAAGATCATTTCCCTATCCATCAATTTGACCATGTCACTCCTCTCTTTTGCATCCCTTTGCTGGCTCCCCCTTCTTTATCACGTCAAACATATTGTGCTTGTATTCACAGTCAATCCCCCGCTCTATCAATCTAGCATTTCTCACTCACGATCTAGCTGGACATGCTCGCCACTGATTGGCCCATGATATCAGCCTCCATCATTCACTTGTTAAACTTTCAAACAAACACCTTCATGCTTTCTGCCATGCTGCCCCACACACCCAAAAGAAGTTCTGGATAAACATCTATAAAGCTACCTCATTATCCACTTTCAAATCTCTTTCCTAAAAACTCTCTCTTTTTGCATTGATTCCTATAAAAAATTGTCAGTGTTTAGGCTGCTGATGTGCTGAGTCCAATGCCTATCATGTTAACCATATTCGTTTAATTGTTTCCTTGTACTTTCCTATGTGTCTGTATCCATCTGTTGTCTCCTCGTCTTACAATTTGAAGTGTAAGCTCCTTGGGGCAGGGACTGTCTCGTTCTGTGTTTGTACAGCACCTAGTACGATGGGCTTCTGATCCACGACTAGGCTCCTAGATGTTATTTGCATGAATGTAAATAATTAATAATGATTTATGCAGCATCTATAAGCTTCAATAATCATATCTACACTATATTGGCATCCCTCTAATGCAATCTAAATTCTTGGATCCTATCCCAGAATTCCCAGAATTCACAACCCCCCCTGGCCAGGAGGGGATTATTTTAGTTGTTCCAAACTCTCACCACCTGGCTTCTCCTCCTTTTGGCTCTCACTGTAAATTACAACCCTACGTTTATGACTTTACAGCCTGTTATCACGGGAAGGATTGAGATGTCACAATTTCAGGTCTAGGATTTCATTGCAGTGTCAAGTAGGGGCAAAGCAATGGGCTGTGAGAGATGCAACTTCTGTTTTAAATTAGAGCTGGACTCACATCCCAGTATTCAGATCTGAACAAGGTTAGAGCATATTTGAGACCAGAGTTTTGCGTCAATCCTTATAAAGATGGGTGCCATATTAAAAATCTCAACTAGGGCCTATAAAATGACTCACTTGGTATCTAGAGATGTGCCAGCACTTATAATCTACCCTCCTTGCCCCTAGCAAAATCCAGGGATTCAGATATTTGGAACTCCAATCCAAATAATCTCTGATTTGGCTTTTGCAAAACAAAATATACCTGATAAGGTTTTGCAAAACCCAAATTAATCCCATTGAGTTTGTTCCTCTCTACTGATAATTGGGGATCAAGAGAACTGAGTTCAAAACCATGTCCCATGTAAACGGATCTTAAACTCAGATGTATTGGAGAGGTCTCTCTTGGGTGAAAGTCCTGCCTTAACGGTAGCTTTAAAGTGTGCCAGATGAAGCAAAGGAAAAAGATGAGCCCCCTCAGAGTCCAAGTGCTCTTCTTGTTTCCTTTCCAGAGAAAACGCACTGTGACACTTAACTACAAGTCAGATTTTTTGTTTGGACAGTTCAAGGGCCTTATCCAGCAAGGTACTGAATGTCCTCAGTGGTTTCAGTGGGAGGTGAGGGTTCTCTGCACCATTGAGCAGGTGCTCAGCACCTGACAGGATTGAGCTGCAAGACCTCACAATACAGTAAGTGTAATACTTACCATTTGACATTCAAGGATCCCAGTGCACTTTGCTACCATTAATCAACTGAGCCTCAGAATAGTCCTATGAGAGGTGGTATTATCCTTATTTTATAGATAACCTCTCTGAGCCTCAAGTTCCTTAAGGGCCTGATCCTGCACTATTGAAGTTAATGGCAAAACTTTCCTTGACTTCAGTAGAGCAGGATTGGCCCTTATGCAACTTGTCCCGCCATGATCACAAAGTGAATGTGTCAGAGCTGGGAATGGAACACAAATCTCCTGATGCTGCGCTCTAAGCCCAGCACCACACTGCTTCCCAAAATGCCATTTCCTCATCACTTTGCACTGCACCTTATATTGAATAACTCTGTCTCCACAGATTACGCTTGCATCTTTCCGGTCTTGGTCTCTTCTTTTGTATAAGGGAATTCTAGGGAAAAGATATGTGGCTCATTAAATACGGTCACACATAGGAATGCAGGAGGTAATCTTCATTCTCTGACTTTGCCCTATGCTGGCAGCTGCTCTCAGCTTGTCCCTGAATCCTCCAGAGTGTCAGCAATAGGCATGCAGCTCCGAGCCCACCATAGCAGGCAATTAGAAAGGATTAGATAAAGACTAGTCTAGGAGCTTCAGTTCAGGCCGCATATAATCTCCTTTAGTGGATTATTTCCTGGCCGTGTAGCCAACCTCATGGACTCAGTGGCTGTCCTCACTCTTGTGGGTGGATTCCTCACATTTAATGAAAACTATGAAAAAGTCCTTCTCTTGACTTTACTGCTGCTCTATAAATATCTAGGGCAATATCCTCCCTGCTGCTTCTGCATGTGACCAGATGGGAGACCACTGACTTTGCACCATGCTCTCCCCAAGGAACCCAGAGAACTTCCTCCACTAAAGCTCTGCAGGGTTATTCCTCTACAGGAACTGGAGAGCAGGGCAGGAGCCGTGGAATCAAGGAGCAATCATGCTCCATACCCTGTTCCCCTCAAGACCCCATAGATTTCCCATTGAAAATGTGACCCTGTGTTAATGCTGCTTAAAGCAGGGTTAATACCCTGCTGATTCCCCTCCATGGCTAAGTGGAACTCTCAAAGCTAAGTCTGTGCTACTTATTTACCATTCTTCAGCTCTCCCTTGTACATCTGTTTTTTTTAATTTTTATCCCCATTGTTTTCCTGTGTAGCAAGAGGAGGGAGTTGTATGGGTGAGCTGGGCCAGCACAGGGAGCTCCTGATAGTTTCTTTTCTTAAGAACATAAGAACGGCCGTACCGGGTCAGACCAAAGGTCCATCTAGCCCAGTATCCTGTCTACCGACAGTGGCCAATGCCAGGTGCCCCAGAGGGAGTGGACCTAACAGGCAATGATCAAGTGATCTCTCTCCTGCCATCCATCTCCATCCTCTGACAAACAGAGGCTAGGGACACCATTCCTTACCCATCCTGGCTAATAGCCATTAATGGACTTAACCACCATGAATTTATCCAGTTCTCTTTTAAACGCTGTTATAGTCCTAGCCTTTACAACCTCCTCAGGTAAGGAGTTCCACAAGTTGACTGTGCGCTGCATGAAGAAGAACTTCCTTGTATTTGTTTTAAACCTGCTGCCTATTAATTTCATTTGGTGACCCCTAACACTTGACAAGCAGAGTGTTTAAAGCACTCAGGTACTGCAGCCTGCTTATAGGGTATATTCAATATCATTCTTTATTCAGAACACTGGAGTACCTAGAGCATGATGATGTCTCAGGACACCAGGTTCCAAGAGCCTGGGCCCCACCACTTCTGCAATTTTATAGCCTTGCAAGCCTGAGCCCCACAAGCCGGGCCAGCCGCGGGTGGCTTATTGCAGTGTAGCTATACCCTTACTGTCCACTCTAGGCTGGTTTATTCGGAGTTTGGACAGAGCTCACTACCATGGCATGCAAAGGGTAGAGAACCCCCTGCACTGCTGCTTTACCTATCTCATTACACCTTCACAGGGCTCTGTGGCACAGAGATCCTTTATCCAGGCTCCCCACAAAGGCGTGACTTTTATTCTAGAGGCATGTCAGCAACACAGCACTCTGTGGGCCAGGTGGATCTGCACTGTAAATACAGGAATGAATTTGGCTCAGTTTTGTAGAGTGGATGGATATACACACATAACAAGGTAAATTCTCCTCTCAGTTACCAAACCTTTGGGACATATTCCTCCCTGGTGCAACTTGACATGGCTGAAATTACAGCAGGGGTTAACTTGTTTCAGGCATGCTTTGCACATTGCACTTTGAATGAACACTACACATGTTCTCTTCCTTCAGATCTCTCCTCAAGAAACCCCCCACCCCCTTTGGCTGTGATACCTGCACCAAATTGGCCAGCTAATGGTGGCTCTTTTCTTTTCAATATGGCAGTTAAGCTTGGTCTATGCACAGTTTTGTTTCAGAATAACGATGTCCGTTTGGAGTGTGACTTTTTTTTATTTTTGTTTTTACCAAAATAGCAGTATAACTATGTCCTCGTATGGGCACAGTTGTACTGGGATAGAGGCAGTGCTTAATTTGTAAGGAAAGAGGTGCCTGGGCTTGAGCAAGTTTTTTACTTTCATAACTGATGTGGCAAGCCCAATGGTTCTGGGGCTCAGCCCTGCCAAGCCTCGGCACAAATTCAGCACCTTTATCTGCCCTTCTACTGGCATTGCTGATTCAGTGCTGCCAACTCCCCCAATTAGCTCAGGAGTCACCGCCCTTTGGCAGAGCAGAACTAGTCTGGCAAAGAAATGACTCAGAACTAGTCACCTCAGAATTTCAGCTCGGGGAGTGGGAGAGTGGCCCCTCCTCTGATTAGCTGCTTTTCCAGTTCTGCCTCCTGGGGGAAAGCAGCCAATCAGAGCTGCTGCCGGAAGTGGGCACAGCTCTCTCCCCCTATTCTCAGGAGCAGACCCCTTTCTCACAGAAGGGGAGGGGGGAGCAGGGACTAGGAGCAGAAAGTGCCCAGGTGCTCAGGGCAGCTGTATAATACTGGGAAGGGGCAGAGACGGGGGTGAAGAACCCCTGGAGTTGCCCCTCCCCCCAGCCTGGAAGAGGGAGAAAAGAACCCTGTTGCATCCTCACACAACTCTGGTCTGGGACAAGGGGTGAAGGTCCAGGAGCTGCAGGAGGAACAGGGGTGAGGCTAGGGGGGCAGAATTGATTGGGGGCTGTGGGGTAGAACTGATTGCTTGGCAGGGGGTTGGGCAGATGTGGGGGTAAAAGCTCCTGCATTGGGAGTGTTGGCAATCTAATTGTCTCTCTCACACACACACACAGACTAGGGGTTGACGGGGGGGAGTACAGAAATCAAAAGACAGGCCAAAAATACAGTATAATCTTAAAGAAACAAAACCCAAACCACCATGATTTGGGGCCAATCCCATGATTGCTGGAGGTCTGATTGATGGTTTTTTAACCTTCGGAGTTGATAATACTGCTTATTCCCCATTCCACGTGAGAAGAAGCTATACATGTATACTGATATAACTGTGCTCAAGGGGATTGTACTGCTTTAACAATATTGGTATAGTGAAAGTGGCACAACTTTTGTGTGTGACAATTCCTAACAGAGGGCTTGAACACAGATAACAAATAATTAGTTAAATTAAAACCAGTTCCATGACAATACTGAAACAATTAGCCATATTTGTAAAAAATAACTATGAAAATTAATGGAAATAGAGCAAATATTACAGTTAATATTATTTTGTGTATGTGAATAATGTAAATATTATATTAGGAATAGAGATGTGTGTGATCAGTATCTCTTAGGCTCAAACTCTAATGCCCCAATCCAGCAAACATGTAGGCACCATGAGTGGTAAAGCTTTTCAGGATCCAAGCCTAAACTAGTATAACTAATTACTGGAATTTTCCTTTAATATTGCATAACTGAGCTATAATCCATGAAAACAGAAAAAACGAGTAAATCCAAACAGCAACTGAAACGCCCTCATAAATCCACAATCATCCTCTAGATCTGAAATGTTGGTTCTCTCACTCTGTAACAATTGGATAGAAAATATGTTTTTTGGAACCTGCTTCTGAAACTGTAGACGGCAGGGAGGAAATTAAGGGAATTATCAGTGATATTTAAATAATTCTTCCATTTGGAGTTAACAGAGGCCAGGCAATTCAGTTGATTTGGATTGTTCTTTACTTTTCTTTTCCAGAAATGCATTAAGTATGTCTGTATTACAAAACATTAATGTAAGCAAATGGATGGGCAGGCTTTAAAGAACTAGGTTTTTATTAGTATATGTTGGATAATGTTGATTTCACAGTGCTACACAACTGATGAAAAAATACTTATATTGATGATAAACATTTACAGATAGCCAAACAAAGAAAAATGTGGTTTGAAAACTTACCAGTTTGACTGAAGGATATTGTATATTTGTATTGTAACTTTGTATATTTTTACCTTTGATGTTGACAATTTATGTTGAAATGGTTATAAAACTTTAATTTTTGAATCTCAGCACATACTGTCATTAAATGACGATTGTCTGGCGTCCTTCTTGGCTGAGCCCGCCTCCCCCAATTTCTCACAACTCTGAACATTTAAATTGATAAAAATAGAAAATGCTTAAGAATAAACAGTGATGTTAACCATTGAACTTACGAAAAAATAAAAAGTGAATTCTGCTAAGCCGACGAACAGGTTACAAAACTATACCCACTTGGAGAGGTGTGTGTGTGTGTGTGTGTGGTTCGAAGGTTTGTGCGTGCAGTGTATCGGGGGGAAGTATGGGATTTGTGTGCCGGGTGTGTGAAGAGTATATTGAGTGTGCCTGTCAGCAGTTTGTGTGGAGTCTGGGAGCGGGTATATCTGTGTGTGTGTGTGTGGGGGGGTGTTTATGTGTGTCTATTGGCGCGATGTCTGCGGCATGTGTGTGTTTGACTTGAGAGAGGAATCCCCAGCGGGCAGTTAAGTGTTAAGGATCCCTGCGTGCTCACTGGACAGGCTGGGCGGAGATTTCCTATTCGCACCCTCCTGCGGGAAGAAAGTGGCTGAACCTTGGAGCACGGGGGGACGGAGGGAGGGAGACGGACCCAGGGGGAGGGGACAGACAGAGGGAGCGGGGCAGACCCGGGGAGGGAGGGGACAGCGGGAGCCAGGCCCAGGGAGGGAGGGGACAGAGCGAGTGGGGCAGACCCAGCGAGGGAGAAATGAAGGGATTAATCCGAGGCTTGGGAAACTTGGCTGCGACCAGGGAGGTCCCGCCACGCACTCTCTGAGCCCGTGGCGCTGCACTCCAGGCCGGTGCCCCGCTGCTGATGGCAGGGGAGGGGATCCCCTGAGGCGCGGCAGGGCTCGCTGCATGGTCCCCCGGGGCGCGGGGCATGCTCTGCGCCCGGCCCGCCTCGCGCCGGCCGCTGTGACCTGTTCGCCGGGGCAGTAATGCGCGCCCGGCAGCCCGGGCTCGCTGCCTCCCGCCGGCCAGGCAGCTGCGGCCGCTGCTAGCTCGGCGGGCTCCTCTGCCGCCCCCAGCTGTAGCACAACTCCACCTCCAGCTGCAGGCACTATGCCCCGGAGACGGGGGCTCTCTTCCCCCAGCGCCGCCTGCCTCTTCATCCTCTCCTCCCTGCTCCACCACCTCAGGGGTAAGCTGGCTTTTCAAGTCTCACCCGAACTGGCGGGAGTTGGGCGGTTGTTTTGAGTAGAGATCGCGAAGATTGCGTTGCAGGAATAATAAAACCAGCAGTCAGCTCTGTGGTTGCTTTCTGGGGCTGGACGGGGAAGGGGGGGAAGTGACTAGCCGGGGTCGGTTTCTTCCTGGTAAGCATCCCCTTGCCAAGTGCTTAAGGAGGGCGGTCTTCCCCTGAAACGGCTAAAGACAGATGAAGTGCCCCATTGATGTTCCAAATTCTGGGGGCAAACTAGGGTCTGGATTTCTTCCCTCCCCCCTCCCTACCCTCTTAGAGGGGCAGGTGATCTCTCCCCATCCTGCCCCCCCAGCACAAAGACTCCTTGAAACGCTTTCTGGTTTCAAGGTTATAAATAACCTGTTTTTTTAATTTTATTTTATTCCATAACCTTGATCCTGTAGGTTTCCTACAGGGCCTTTGGACTCAAAGCTCTGTACAGGCACTATATATCACAGAGCTCACTTTGCCCACCACTGAGGCGCAGCCACCAATGATTGGGGTTGTTTATCCGGAAGCACAAAAGAGGTCTCTGTGGTAGGGTCCCCCATCTGAACCAAGGAAAAATGTGCATGTTGTGAGGAGGTGTTTTTAATGCTGGGTTTGGCCAGGTTATAAGGGCCTCTTTATAAAGGAGTTGAATTAGTTTCAAGGCGGAATGTAGTGCAGTAGCTGGTATATGGTTCATGATACTGCCTGAAATGACTCTGACGCACCTACAGAAGTGAGATATCCGTATCAGGAAAGGAGTAGACCTCACAAAGTCCACGCACATGCATCATATTACAGTCCTTGGTTCTCCTCATTTTAGGCCAAACAATGAAAGCGCCAGTTCATTCTACATGTGCTTCAGACAACAACAAACTCCATCATATTTGGGGACAGGCTGTTAAATTTTATTTTTGTAAGTGGTGTCAGGGTGCTCAAGAGCTTTTGGACAGGTATCCCTTTTTACTAGCAATCCAAATAATTTTTTCCCCCCAGAGACTACATATCATTATTACAATTGAAAATTAAAAATGCAGAGCATGAAAATCAACAGCTAGTCCCAATTAAATAGAGCAGTTAATCAGCCCAAAGGTTCTCTTGATTTTTCTTCCTGTGTTTTGATTGTGTTTTATATTCCAAAATGTTTGCCAAATATCACAGTGGTAAATAACAGCCACATTTACCTTGGTACTCAAAACATCTGTATTTTTAAGAAGTCACACTTGAGTTAGTTGTCTTCAGCTAAGCCTGGAATTGCATGTGCCCAGGTTTCCATATATACTATTGCTTTTTGCTGTTTCTCAAAAGTACCAGATCTCTGTGTCCAGGCACAGCAAAAATTGTAATGATAGTACAAGAAGTAGTTGTTATCTGAACAGGCCTGATTATCTTTCTCTAAGTGCCCTGAGAGGCTAGTAGAGAGCTAGCCAGCCAGCAGTCATATTGACTTGAACCATTTGTACGAAGGGCTCAGCTTTGATTTCCACTGGTTTCTGAACAATTTTGGATTTCGCTCCTTAGCACAAAGAACAGGCACGTTTTTGCTCATAGATATTCTCCAAGGTCCCCACTTCAAAGTTTTTCTTTTTAATGCGATGCCTTACGTTCAGAGTTGGTAGAGACTTGCTATTGAATGTGGCCTAGACCACATCCCTGGATGTGAACTGACAAACTTTGTGGGTCTGGATTTTACAACTCAAGCCATTCTCTACTTGGCATGAAAAGGGAATAAAGTTTGATTATAATCAACTTCAACTGAAGAAATATTCCTCCCTGGAATATTGGTTAGACTCCCTGAGTGTTTGGGTTACAGGTCTTCAGTGATCTAGATGGAGAGTGGCAGCATTAATAATCATAAAGTCTAAAACATTCATTTTATTATTTGTTGATATCTAGGCCTCCTTTCCTTGTATTGCTCCTGGCTCAGGTTCAGCCCTAATGTGAAGGATGTACTTAATCCAGAGAGCTGTCATTGTTCTCCTCAGCAGGGATGCTTTTATGGCTCCTGGACACCTATTAAAACAGCAGCAATTTATGATTGTGCTCTGATAATACTGGAAATGGCCACTCTCTTTATTAGTGTAGTGCTGGTCTCTTATAAAGGGAGACCAATAAACTGCTTTGAGTCCACTATTCACTTATTTATCCTTTGTGTTTACATTATTAACTAGCTACATTTACAAGCTCTTCATCCTGTGGAGAGTGCTATGGCATGGGGCCGTAAAACTCAACAGATTTTCACCATAGATTTTCTTCCATCCGATGGGACTAATCCTAAGAGATGCTGAGCACTCATAACTCCCACTGACTTCAGTGGGCCACATAGATGTTTCAGCCCCTACCTAATTAAGGTGGATGTAATCTCGCACCTAACTACATGGATACAGAGCTAACTATAACAGGAGTACTTGTGGCACCTTAGAGACTAACAAATTTATTAGAGCATAAGCTTTCATGGGCTACAACCCACTTCTTCGGATGCATATAGAGTGAATGTATCTCTGTTTCGGGCAAGCCGGTACATAAAATGTGTTATGTACTAAGGAGCTGGCTATATTGGGCTTTATGGCGGAACTGGTTTAAAATAAGGTCACAGCTATTTGCATGGAGGTTTGGTGGCCTCCCTGAGCACCTCTCACAAAGTTGCTGTCTGGTGTAGCTCACGCTGCATCATCAGAATTTTGGGATCATAGCTGAGTTATCCTCCTGGGTGCAAGAGGTCCCTCTTGCATTGGAACCAGTGCAGTTCTGCTGTGCCTAGGAAAGGGCATGATTTGAGGAAGCCACTCAGAGCCTGCTGGGTGCTTGAGCAGGGTGGAACTAGATATAGGGCAGAGCAATATGGAGAATGGGTGCAGATCCTCCAGCCTCTTGTGGTTGGTGGCATGCAAGCTTAGGTTATGCCAGAGGCTACTGTAGTAGGATGGCATGATAGCAGCTGTGGACATCTGTGGCCTAGGAGGGGTGGATTCCTTTCCCAGCTAGAGCTGGTCCGAACCTTTTTGTCAAAGTATGCTGTTTTGATGAAGCTGAAATGTGTTACGTGGAGGTGTATTGATTTTAAATCGAGTTAGAGCGCGCCTAAGACTCACACTCTAAAGCAGGGGTGGGCAAACTATGGCCTGCGGGCCGGATACGGCCCGCCAGCCGTTTTAAGCTGGCCCTCGAGTTCCCGCTGGGGAGCGGGGTCTGGGGCTTGCCCCGCTCTGGCACTCCAGCAGGGGCACAGAGTAGGGGGCCACTGCACGCGGCTCCTGGAAGCAGCCGCATGGCCCCGCTCCGACTCCTACACGCTCCAATGGCCGAGCTGCAAGGGACAGGTGCCTGTGGATGGGGCAGCGTGCAGAACTGCCTGGCCGCATCTCCAAATAGGAGCCGGAGAAGGGACATGCCGCTGCTTCCGGGAGCCGCTCGAGGTAAGTGCTGCCCGGAGCCTGCACCCCTGAGCCTCTCCCCACGCCCCAGCCCTGATCCCCCTCCTGCCCTCTGAATCCCTCAATTCCAGCCTGGAGCACCCTCCTGCACCCCAAACCCCTCATCTGCAGCCCCACCCCAGAGCCTGCACCCCCAGCTGGAGCCTGCACCCCTTCCCGCACCCCAACTCCCTGCCCCAGCCCTGATCCCCCTCCTGCACCCCAACCCCAATTTTGTGAGCAGTCATGGCCCGCCATGCAATTTCTATTCCCAGATGTGGTCCTTGGGCTAAAAAGTTTGCCCACCCCTGCTCTAAAGCTTGGTGGTTAGGGCACTGGCCTGGGATGTAGGAAATCTAGGTTCATGTCTCTGCTCCACCTGGTTTAGCATAATTTGAGATGAAAAATTCAGCAGTGACTTGGGCAGAGCAGGGACTTGAATCTGGGTTTCCCAGGCCGGGGTGATGCACACCACCCAAATCAAAAAGCTCAGGTTTTGATCCAAAAATGGCCATTGTGACACACATCCCTTTTTTTCCGGCAACATTTGAAAGGTTTGGTTTTATTCTAGTGCGTAACGAAAACAAATGTCGAAACTTCAAAAGCTGCCATGAAATGGAATTGTCGCCTCTGGCCAGCTCTGATCCCTGCACCTTGCTGAGTGACTTGAGGAGGGTGCTGCGGAGGAGGCATTAGCCATGGTACAGAGTGGGAATGGCCCAATGAAGGGAAACTCTTGGTTTTAATAATAACATTAAGATTAGATGATCTTGTGGTTGCTTCTGGCCTTAAACTCTATTAATACATAAATCCTCACAGTCCCACCTGTAAATGAGGATAACTCATTTACAATATTTTGTAAAGAAGGTAGGTAAACATTATCCTCATTTTCCAGACAGAAGATCAAGTGATGTCTAAGTGTCAATGGGAAAGCCAGGATTAGAACTCCGCCACTGTTGGCTTCTAGAAATGTCCTCTTAACCATACTACTTGGTAAACTTCACAAAATATTGTTAGTGAGGGATTTGGCTTTTCAAAACCAGTATCAGAGACCCATCTTGGGCATTTAGAGCAGTGGTGCTGGTTGTACCTGCAACAGGAATGCTAATTTCTATAACAGTTTGTTTTCTCTCCAACTAGTCCCCTCCTTTATCCCCTGAATTCATTTATAAGGAAAATAAAACACAGCAGTTTTGCTAGACTACAAAACCCATTGTTACAAGGCTTCTTGTGAGTGGGGAAAGCTTTATAATCAATATTTTGTTTCATTTTTTGAATTCTTGAAAAGTCCAGAAATTGGGCTTGGTTTAAGGAGTAAATTGCGTGTATATAATAAGCAATCAATTAAATAACATTATAATAAGCCTAATGTTAAATGAAAACAAAACCAGATGGTATCCTTGAATGAAAACCATTGAAAAAATACAGGTCATAGCTCCCTTGATTTAGGGAGAGTGAGTTAAAATGAATCATCCTGTGGGTTATAGATAATTGTCAGTGTGAGGCATTGACATAAACAGTCAGGGCACAATCATGACTTCAAAATTGTGATGGAATAACTTACCCTTTACTAGCTTCTAACCTAGAGCATGGCATGCCCTTATACAGCTGTCCAGCTTGATTCACTACTTCCTTCCTCTTCGATACATCCCTCAAACTTGAGTGACTCATACAGCCAAATCCAACATTTACAATTTTTAAATATAAATGCATTCAAGGAAGGCAGTAGTTGGGCCTCATACACCGACATTACAACAAAAAGTTCCCCCTAAAGAGCAAAACTTTAATCAGCCCTTTTCCAGACATCACCAAGTCTGCTCAGCCTTCGCTAGCTTTATGCGTAGTGCAATAGTGTCTGTGGATATAATTGTCTGCAAATTGATGAACTGTAGCACGAGGCCTGAAATGCTTTCATTGACATTCAGTGTGGAAAAAATAAGTAGGCTCAGAATTCAAGCCCTGGGCATTTCCTTTTAGACTGTGCAGCATCCACATAGACTCCTCTGTTGGAATTTTGTCTAATTAGTTATCGACAGTTGACGTTAATAGCTGCACACTGGAGCATAGAGACATCAGTGGCTTCAAATGTTATTTTCATCATAGCTACAGACACCATTAAATGTAAGCGGTTGCAGTCAAACCTAATACTTTTGATGTTTAGTACGATTTAACCCTAGTGATGGCAACTCAGCACTAATTTAATGTGATCAGAACCTCCATACTAGATTCTGCATATAAAACCTTGTTGGTTGTCTTTACTCTGTATGACGCTAATAATTTAAGGGTGCAGATAACATTGCAAGTTGTGTATGCCTGCGTCAATGTGTGTTTTGCATTAGCACTGCATTACCATACAGTGTGGAGCAACATGTTCCATTCTAAGATGCACTGGACATTACCCAAAATAAACAAGCTGTCCTGCTTAACCTGGATATCCTATGGAAATGACTCTTAATAAATTAAAGCAATTTAGAGTAAGGAGGTGACTCAATTATGTAAATCACTCGTGTGGGAAGTGGGGATAGGAGATAATTAAAGGCTAATTTAAGATGAAACAGATGTATTAATATTTTACCCTACTAGTTCATTCAGATGAAAAGGAATAATAATAATAAAAAAAGCCTACTATGACTTGTTTTGCCAGTTTTTAAAAGTCAATGTTATCTAGGATTTGCAAGGAGCAACATTAATATCAAAGTAATGACTTGTGTTCTAGCAGAAGTCTTGGAAATATTTAATTGGATTGATCAATTGACTAACTCTTCCAAAATTAATTGATCTGAGCATGGAGGAAAGGAAATCACTAGAGTCCTAATTTTCAGTGGTTCAAGCTCCAAAGGCCTGTGAAATGTTTAATCTTACATTAATTGTTACATAAAGTGTATTGCGATGAGCACTAAGCTACCAATTTCCAGCTATTTCACCCGTAAGATGACCCCATTCTCTGTTGTTTTTTATTGCTGAAGGTCTCAATATTTGCACAAGTGGAAGTGCTACTTCCTGTGAAGAGTGCCTGCTCATTCATCCAAAATGCGCTTGGTGCTCCAAAGAGGTATGTACTTGGTCTTGCTTTTCTGTTCCTCTTGTGGGCGTTTAGTGGGTCAATATAAACTGCTTACTGCAAAACAGAGAGACAGGCTTTCCTTTCCTTTGCCTCTTCCCAGAACCATTCCCCACCAAAAAAGATTGGTAAAGACAAGGGGAGTTCCTCCACGCCCCATCTGTTTAGACTGTCACACACACATAGTCTATAAGCTCTTTGACAAACCAAGAAGTGGATCTGCTTTTCCCTTTTTATGCATCCTAAATATACTTGCACTCTAGCATTTGCTCAGTGCAATAACCTTGCTGGGTCGGCATGTTTTGTTGAATTAATCCCATACGTCGTATTTTCAGACCACTGTGTGTTGCTGAATGTTGCACTATATGAATTCCTTTTCACTGAACGTTGTACGATTTTCACATCCTTAGTCAGTTTTACTGGAATTCTAATGACCCTAGTCACTGGCATTTGACTTCATGTTTTATAAACTAGCTACCATTTCTGCAAAGCCTGGAAAGAATCTGATTGTGCACTTGGCCATACTTTTCATAATGTTTGCACAATGCCAGGACCTGATGGTCCGATCTGGGAATATTCAGCTTCCAAACTTCCGGTGTGGGCAGAAATGATTGGATCTCTTCCTTAAATAGTATCCAAATGGAGGAGGGTTGCAGAGTGCTCAAAGGTTAGGGACTGGGTTTGGAAATATAAGGGAAGATTATACTTCCTTACACCCTTGTATAGGCTAAATGCTCGGAGAGGTTACAGAGCAGGGAGAAGAGCAGTCATGGCTAGGCTGCTACTCTCCTCTGCCACGCAGGTGGGCAGGCAGGGACTGGGAGAGGGCCTTTGATCTACCCTTGCCATGTGCTGTTCCCTATAACTGAGCCAACATGGAGGAGGAAGTAATCTACATTAAATATAGGCTTGTTTTTCCCCCAGAGCAAGGGTGGAATCAGGGAGAGAATTGTGGCAATTCCCTGCATGATCTGTTCCTGGGGCACTGCAGCTATGTGCTGCCCTTTTCACAGGACAGATTGCAAACTGGCAGTGTAGCCCATAAAAATGTACCACCACACTGTCTTGTGTCCAGATTTACAGTGTCTGTTTATAATATATACCCTACCTAATAAAATGATAGCCTTAAATTATTACTTATGTAGTATCCTAAATTGTGCTGTTAAGACTGTATTACCGTGTTACCTAAAATCGTAATAGTTTTCATGCCGTTGCAAAAGAGTGTGTATAGGGAGAAGGAATGCAGCAAAAGCCTCTGCTTTTGAGACATCTTGTATACAGCTGCAAGAAACTATTTCAGCCAAGTAATCGGTGGTGGTGATTTTAGAATACAGGAATGTTGTCTATTAAGCTGTGGGTATCCAATAGGCTTTTTTTCTTGGCATAGAAAGGCAATTTTTGAACAATTCTGCCAATGCAAATGTTTGTCTGGTAGCCGTCGTGACTGTTAATTGTAGGTCAGTTTTTGGCACTAGTGTTGTGATGTTGCATAGCAAGCCATAGATTTAAAAAAAAAATTTTTTTTTTTTAATGATTTCTAAATGGAATGTGGGGCAAAAAGTGGAAAGAAATCTATTTACAAGAGAGAAATACATTCTTAGATCTAGGTTGGGTCAGCTATTTAAATATCCATTTCAAGCCTTTCTTTGCACATACCAATCATAATAATGAAATAATAAACTGGCCAGTTAAGAACCATGTATTTCTAAAAGACAGTGTTTTTAACTGTATTATAAATGCCACCTTGGATTATTAATTCTGAAAATCTAAAAACGTTCTTGGTTTGCATGTCACTTTTATCTATTTCTCTTCAACTCGAACAATGAAAACACAGTAGTCTAATCAGTTATATTTTCTGATCGTGGATTTCTAGATAATCTCACTTTCATATTTTCATTAATTAGCATTTACAGCCCAAGCATTGTAGTGTTATTCTGCCAGGGAATGCAAGTTTTAAACCAAATATGGTTCCATTGGAACTTTAGACACGGGAAATACCTCCATGAGTTTAAATTTTGTAGATGGATGTTTTTACAAAATGTAAGTAATTTGGGTGTTAAAATGGTATCAGTATAATAATATATGGAGATATACCCATCTCATAGAACTGGACGGGACCTTGAAAGGTCATTTGAGTCCAGCCCCCTGCCTTCACTAGCAGGACCAAGTACTGATTTTGCCCTAGATCCCTGAGTGGCCCCCTCAAGGATTGAACTCACAACCCTGGGTTTAGCAGGCCAATGCTCAAACCACTGAGCTATCCCTCTCCCTGCTCAGTTTGTACTCTCCCAAATAATTTTCTGACCAGTGATCTTTATGGTTCACTGGTGTCAGCTCCTAAAAACCATGAAATATTTATGTATATAGTACTAACTTAATGAACTCCAGTATTGAAAAAGAGCCCTCAGAAATGGATAGCTTTTGGTGTTTTAATTACTCTGTGGTATTGTGTTAGCCCAGTCAGAACAGCAATCACTAAGACCCAATAAACATGGAAGCCAATGATGCTATTTTGACAGTCCCTTTTCAGAGCAGAACTGCATGTTCAGGGTGTTGGCTCTGATGAGAACTATCACACAGCTGGCTCTAGCTGAACTTTCCCTGCATGCAGCTGCTGGCTTGCGGTTAGATCATTGAAAGTGCTGTAATAACCTTTTCCCTCTTCTTATGTGACAAGATGGAACAAGGGACTCTTTTAAATCTGATTAACAGTTTGGATCCTACCTCCTTTCGTTGTGATTGTGCACTTTAAAGACATTTTGCTTCAGTGTGTGTACTGAGGGGCTCCCAGCAAGCAATTCCAGTTCATTGCCCAATGTGAGTTCTCCCTGTCTTAGGCCTCGTCTACAATTAAAATGTAGGTCGACGTAGCTACATTGCTCAGAGATGTGAAAAATCCACACCCCTGAGTGACACAGCTGTGGCAACCTAGCCCCTGGTGTAGACGCAGCTAGGCTGATGGAAGAATGCTTGCATTGACTTAGCTACCCTCGTTCGGGGAGGTGGTGTTCCTACACCAACAGAAAAACCCCTTCTGTCAGTGTAGGCTGCATCTATGCTACACGGTTATGCTGGCATACCTGTGGCGCCGTGGCTATGCTGGTAGAATCCCTGTAGTGTAGACGTGGCCTTAGGGTTTTACACCACTGCCCAGCTCCATAGTATCTGAGTGCCTTCCATGTGAAATCAATAGCCAAGTGCCTAGCAGACTTCATGGAATCTCTGGCTCTCTTCCCTATTTGAGCTAATAACACTGCTTGGAGTAGTTTTGGTTTTTGTTTTGATTGGTTGCTTTGTTTGTTACATGGTGGTTGGGTGTTTTTGGAGATGGTGGGCTGGGAGGATAGATCGGGCTGCCAATGTTGTGATTGCCATTTTGCTGCTTTTTAAAGAGGGAGGTAGTACATCATTCCCTGAAGACAGACAGGCTTTGGATTCATCTGATCTCCTCTGCAAATTTTCTCCATAGCCAGATCTTCTCTCAACTGAGAATGCTTTGCTCCCATGTGCTTTATCCCAGGTTTTGTGATCTGCTTTGTCCCAAGGAGCATAGCTGTGTCAGCCATTCATAGACTGAAATTCAGTCTCTAGTGTAGCTGGGGTCTTGATCCATTAATTCAGTGGTTCTCAAACTTTTGTACCGGTGACCCCTTTCACACAGCAAGCCTCTGAGTGCGACCCCCCTTATAAATTAAAAACACTTTTTTCTGTATTTAACACTATTATAAATGCTGGAGGCAAAGTGGGGTTTGGGGTAGAGGCTGACAGCAGGCTGACCCTGAGTTTGAGAACCCCTGCATTAATTGCTTTGAAATTAGGAACAAGGCTTTAAACTGACACCTGAAACTGACCGGAAGCCATTGGAAGGATTTGAGCATGGGCCTGATGTGCTTCTGGGGCACTAAGCCATGGAGGAAGTGGGCATATGCGTTCTGTACTAACTGGAGCCTGTCTTCACATTCAGTTTCAGATTAAGTGAATTACAGTGATTCTGCCTAGAGGTGAGAAATGCACAGATCACTGTGGCCAGGCCTCTTCTGGGAAGAGGGAGAAAAGTTTCCTAGCAACCTGGAGATGAAAGAAGGCATTTTTAGACACTGGTTATCCAAGTTTAGTGAGGAGTCAAACGTGACCACTTTGCATGGGGGCTGTACACTTTCATAGGAAGGTGGGAATAGTCTATTGGCTACTTCTTCAAAGCGTTTTCCCCCATCCAACCAGAAGACATCAGGGTTGAGTGCTGGCTTCTTGAGGACTTGGCAAACTATTGTATTTTTCAAAGAAGTTTGGTAGGTGTGCTTCTCTGAAGGAGTCATCTGCCATATTCCCAAAGTCACAAGTTACAATCAGACTCCTCAGGGAAGCAATATACTGCATTATAGTCTCCCCTGGTTTCTGCTCACACTGGCGAAATCTGTAGCGATTAGCTACTACATTCACTTTTGGCACAAAAAAGTTCTTTAATGCAGTGAGTGCAGTCTCATCTTTATCATCTGCAAGGGGAAAAGTGTAAAATATACGCTGCCCTTCTGCTCCAAGGCAGTGGATTAGCAGAGCACGCTTTCTTACTTCAGAAATCTCTGTAGCACTTATTGCAAGCAGATAAGTCTCAAACATATGGTTCCAGACAGTAAAAGCAATTGGAGGCTCACCTGGGCTTTGCAGAAAGGGTGCAGGTGGGTTCAGAGGCAGAAGATCCATCCTCGTCGCCAAAATGTTGTATCAACCAGGCAAGGTATTAACAAACTTCAACAGAACTTTATTTACAGTGGAAATCTCTTTTCCAAGTTGCAGCTGCACACTCTGTAACTCTCCCAGCCTCCTCAACTCCTCCCCCCTCCTTCCTGTTTCCTGTCCTTTCAGACTCCCAACAGCCAGTGCTCCCAGTTCTAATAATCACATGCAGCATCTAAACACTACAGGCACTTTCTAGCCAGATTAGCTTTGCTCTAGAACAAACAACATGTTTGGTTACTAACCTCTGGTGGATATTTAATGGGTTTCTTTGTAGGATAGGCAGACAGGCAACTTATTGGCAAGATTGCATTCGTATTCTTACATACATGGTGCTTATTTGGGTGTTTCTATGTCAATTTACAAATGGGAGCAAGCTGCAAAGTCTGGGTCTGAAGCTCAGCTGTCGTAAAGTTTGGGTCAGGGAGCTTGGTTTCAGTTCATCCCTAGGTTCTGTTTTTCTTTTATTGCTTATAAACTATTGTGGCCTGTATAGTATCCTCTTCTCTTTCCCTTCCTCCTCCTGCTTCTTCCCGTATAATCTTTGGGAGCATCTCCCTTGTCTGTCATTGAAGACTTGGCTTTAGTGTTTGTTATGGATCTGGTGCCAAAAGTGCACATGGCGCTTTATTGATGGTGTAGGAGTGAGATAATTTAGTGACTCTTTTTTGTTTTGTTTCCTGATGGACTGTTTGTTCATTGCTCCTGCAAGGTATGAGGTAGATCAGTGAGATACTATAGATTTTATAATTTCATAACATAAATAAAACATCTGCACATCAGCTTGATTTTTTTTTTTTTAATTCTTTGATTTAGTGCCAAACATCCTAGGAAGTAGGCAAACTAGGGTGGGATGAGTGCGAAGGGACAGAAATGTCTGAAAAAGAAACATGGGAAGTTGCTACTTGACATTCTGTAGATTCCACAGAGAAACCCAGGTGCAGCAAATTGATAAAGCTTCAAAAACCACTGCATGAATGAGCTAAAACCTGCTGATCTTGTATTGAGGCTGGTGTGTGGTATTCTGCTCCTTTGCATGTGTCTGCCAACGGGTAGCGGGCCAGAGCCTATGTAAGCATGCATCAATCATTCCGGAGACCTTAGCTGTCCCAGATGAAGTCCACATACTCCTTTCCTTTCACACATGGTCACTGTACACTGGAAACTCTCCGAAGTGTTTCTGTTATGCCACAGGGAGGTGTAAATAGATGTTTGCTGATAGTAAGTCACTGATGCCATGGTAGGGGTAACTTGCAATGTTGCTTCTGTAGTTAATTAAGTGTGTGTGCAGATTAGCATACCTATTGCCGGTAAACCTGATTTCAGTACCAGGCAAACTGGTTGAAACTACAGTAAAGAACAAAATTGTCAGACACATAGATGAACATAATTTGTTGGGGAAGAGTCAACATGGTTTTTGTAAAGGGAAATCATGCCTCGCCAATCTACTAGAATTCTTTGAGGAGGTCAACAAGCATGTGGACAAGGGGCATCCAGTGGATATAATGTACTTAGATCAGGGGTCGGCAACCTTTCAGAAGTGGTGTGCCGAGTCTTCATTTATTCGCTCTATTTTAAGGTTTTGTGTGCCAGTAATACATTTTAATGTTTTTAGAAAGTCTCTTTCTATAAGTCTATAATATATAACTAAACTATTGTTGTATGTAAAATAAATAAGGTTTTTAAAATGTTTAAGAAGCTTCATTTAAAATTAAATTAAAATGCAGAGCCCCCAGACCGGTGGCCAGGACCCGGGCAGTGTGTGTGCCACTCAAAATCAGCTCGCGTGCCGCAGGTTGCCTACCCCTGACTTAGATTTTCAGAAAGCCTTTGACAAGGTCCCTCACCAAAGGCTCTTAAGGAAAGTAAGCTGTCATGGGATAAAAAGGAAGGTCCTCTCCTGGATTTGTAACCGGTTAAAAGATAGGAGACAAAGAGTAGGAATAAATGGTCAGTTTTCAGAATGGAGAGAGGTAAATAGTGGTGTCCCCCTGCAGGGGTCTGTACTGGGACCAATTCAACGTATTCATAAATGATCTGGAAAAAGGGGTAAACAGTGAGGTGGCAAAATTTGTAGATGAATCAAAACTACTCAATATTAGAGTGATCAGGTGTCCAGTTTTCAACCGGAACACCCAGTTGAAAAGGGATCCTGGTGGCTCCGGTCAGCACTGCTGACCCAGCCATTCACTGTCCGGTTGGCGGAGCCACGCAGTGGGGCTGTTAGGCTCCCTGCTAGCCTCCGCACCGTGGGGCTCCCGGGAAGCAGCTGACATGTCCCCCCTCTGGCTCCTACACGTAGGGGCAGCCAGAGGGCTCCTCATGCTGCCCCCGCCCCAAGCGCCACCCCCACAGCCAGATGCAAAGCTCATTGAAGTCAGTGAGAGTCTTTGTCTATGGCTTCACTACAGCTTAAGTCAACAGTAGTGAGAATTAGCCACCCTGAAGCGATATAATTTATGCCGATTTAAGCACCGGTGTGGACAGCGCTATGTCGACAAGAGAACTTCTCCCGCCAACATAGCTCCTGCTGCTCGGAGAGGAGGCTGGAGTAATTAAGCCGATGGGACAGTTCTCTCCCTTGGTGCAGCTGCACGGCTATAGGATCTCTTGAGTAGCCCTAGCCTTACTGTTAATATTCATGGGCTTTGGATCAAGGTCGGCCTGCATTTCAGGTTAGTGATGAACCCCAAATGTCACCTGGTTTGGAGTTTCTGTTACAAAAGCTTTGCCCAGTATTAGTCCTTTAGGGATAATCATGCACGGCTATGCGAGTGGTTGAAACTTTCTGTTGCTCCTGTGTAGGTTACTTTAGTGCAGTGATAGCGCTTTTTCTAACATGCTGGTGGGCAACCAACGCAAATAAAGCCACCCAGCCAGGTCAATGTCAACTATAGCGCGTAGGCCGCAGGAAATTTCTCTGATACAATCAGGATTGTTATAGTACTTCACATTTCCGTAGTGCCTTCCCTGATTGGTTTTCAAATGATTATTATTTGTATTGTAGTAGCACCTAGAGGTGCTGGTCATGGACAGGACCCTATTGTGCTAGGAGCTGTACAAACACATTCCCTGCCTCAAAGAGCTGACACCTCTGCAAAATGTTTTATAAACACTATAGTCTAGACTGTGGAGCCCGTGCTCCCCCGGTGAACTTACTCATTCAACTAGTTCCATTGATTTCAGGGAGACTACTTGCTTGAGTAAGTGCCTGCCAGTGTGAGTAAGGGTTGCACAATCTGGCAGTTGATACTGTAAGTTCTTAGAGGCAGGGGCTATCTGCTCCTCTGAGTTTGTACAGTGCCTAGCACACTGGGGCCCTGATCTTGCTTGGTCCCTAGGCACTACGGTAATAAACATGATTAATAACATATTATTCCCATTTTCCAGATGGGAATTTGGAGGCATAGAGAGGTTGTGATCACAGAGGCAGACTGTAGCAAAACTGGCAGTAGAACCCCGGGGCCTGATTCTGGTCTCAGCTAAGTCAGGAGCAACACCACTGAAATCCATGGGGCTGTGCGAGTGTAAAGCCAGTGTAAATGAGATCAAGAATCAGGCCCTGGGTCTCCTGACTCCCAGAGGGGGCTTTAGTCAGCAGAGCCTCCTTCCTTTTAGAAAAATATTTAGCCTCTTTATGTGCCTGGATGTTACAAAGCCACTGCCCCCAGGGAATGCTGTGTGTTTGGATTAAGTTTCTTTGTTGCTAGGGCTGAGGGCCATCTCAATGCAGTTGGTAAACTCCCTCTGACTATATCTTGCTCTGGGGCAACAAATGACTGTTCTCAGTTGTGGCCTACACCCCAGCACGCTTCCGTCCATGTACAATAGGATACACATTTGCTGTAGTTTGGTTCAACATTAATTGCCAGATATACATGAGGGCAAGTTGGAGGTTGAGTCCATTTATCTACAAGCCCATATTAGGTTTTAACATCTTCCTCAACATATACAGCTTATTTCTCCCCTTCCCCTTTAAAACATTCCATTCCCACCTAATTCTGCTCCCACTCCCTCCCAGCGATCCCAGAATCTCTCCTCACTCTTCCTTGTATTAGAGAGACAAGGTGGGTGAGGTAATATCTTTTATTGGACCAACTTCTGTTGCTGAGAGAGACAAGCCTTCTAGCCACACACAACTCTTCCTCAAGTCTTGGAAAGGTACTCCCAGCATCACCGCGATATTGTTAAGGGACCATTCAAGATAGAGTGGCCTGTTAACACCTCTGCAGTCATAGGACAAAAAAGAGGTTTACCAATTGTTGTTATAAGCCAAAAATCCAGTGTCTCTGTTCAGGCCATGATTTTTAGTGTCTGTGCAGAGATGTTCAGCCTATGTGGAGTTGTGTGTAGTGGTCAGAGAGTTATAGATGGCGAGGGATGATGTTTTGTTTCTTGCATTTGCTCCGGAAGCATATGTTGCTGTTAAGTTTTTCTTCTTTTTTCTTCATGTTGTGGAGTTTCCATTGCAGATGGCTAAATTCGATATCTTCCATTGTTGTATGCAGTGTTGTAGCTGTGTCAGTCCCCGGATATTAGAGAGACAAAATTTATGGCTTATTACGACAATCTGTAACCCACTAACCCCCTCTTTTTGTCCTAAGACTGCAGAGATGTTAACAGGCAACTCTACCTTGAATGGTCCCTTACAATATGTGCTAACTATTTATGCTAATCTGTTCCACCTTGCATTTTACTGTGATCCTGGCAGTACATTTCCCAGACTTGAAGAAGAGCTCTGTGAGACTTGAAAGCTTGTCTTTCTCACGGTGACTTCTGCGATAGATATGGAGCCCTAGTTATCAGCATACACTCCAGCTTTCACAACATTTCTGAAGGATTGTCCTCTCCCATATCCCCCCTGCATTCTCACTGTTGCAGTACTTTGATCTGAAAGGTTCAGTCCCTCTAGGTCCTGGATGCATTGGTGGTGCAGCCAATATAGATGACACTGTCCTCTTCCTCTCACCTCCCTCTTGCTGCAGATCGTTGCATGTCAAAACAAGGCTCCAATTGCGGAATTGATTTTTTTCCCCTTTTGTTCCTTCTCCAACTCCTAGGAATTTGGCAGCACAAAATTCATCACATCGAGGTGCGACTTCGTAGAAAACCTGATTACGAATGGCTGTGCAGGGGAACTTGAGACTCCCAAAAGCAGCATTAACATAGTGGAGAATCTTCCTCTAAGTAGCAAGGGCTCTAGCTTGACCCTTTCGGATGTTACACAAATAATGCCTCAGAAGATCTCGTTGAATCTGCGGCCTGGTGAGTTAACAGTGATGCTGACCTTTCTTCTGGATTAGAAGATATTTGAGGGGTGTGTGTGTGTGTGCAGGAGCACCGCCAGCTTTTCTGCCGCCCTAGGCGGCGGAAGGTCCCGCCCCGAAATGCCGCCCCCCACAGAGGCAGCGGAAGGTCCCGCCTCCGAAATACCGCCGCGGTCGCCGTCCCCCAAATTCTAGCTTCCTAGGCGACCGCCTAGGTCGCCTAATGGGTTGCGCCAGCCCTGTGTGTGTGTGTGTGTGTGTGTGTGTGTGTGTGAAATTCTGAGTAGATCTGAGATGTCAGGCCCTGATCCTGTAACTTACAACACAAAGGTAAACTGCTAAACCCACGCAGTCCTATTGACTTCAGTCCATCTGTGCATTGTGGAGTAAGGGCCTCAGTATTTCTGCTCACTCGAGAGGGTGTTATGTTGACCTCCAGATCAGTTAATTCTTTATCAAACCCTATAAGTATTAGTCTTAATCCTTTATAAGTACGTAAAGGGACATTCTCAACTTCAAAATTAGTCAATTAAAAATAGAGAGTTAAAAATGGCCTCAGATCCTACACGTAATCCCCAGCCTGACAATTGTTGTGGTTTACAGTCATAATGTTCTAATTAAACAAATTTTAAAAATGCTTATCTGTTCCTTGTTGCTGTGTGAAAGACCCAGAAAAACACAAATTGCAAGATTGGGGCTTTGGCTGTTACTGACATAGGAGGTTTGAACTTGTGACCCTAAGCCATCCGTTCCCCTCAAACTTCCAATTAAAAAGCAAAGCATTTATAATTGAAAGAGCCGGTACTGAGCCATGGAAGCATGTTTGTTATCTAAAGTTTCTTGCGAAGGAAAAAAAGCTGTAGTGTGGGTTCAGCATTCTTACAAAAATATTTGGCATTTGGTATGTAAGACAAAAAAGACCCTTTATAGCAAAACTAAAAGCAAATATAAAAGCTTGATTCATAAAAAGAAAGTGTGTGTGGTGTGAGTCTGGGATTGGTGGTTTTGCTCCAGATAAAGATGAAGTATATCTTCTTTTCCCATGAAGAGGGGGAAGATTGAGCTGGTACTTGGTGGCTTCCAGTACCAATGCTGCTCTAGGGCTTCCATCAGTTTCTGCACGATGCAAGCTTTAACTTTACAAATATTCTAGCCCTTATGGTTCTGAATAAAATCTTCCCAACATGAATCAATGCAGTGCTCTCTTAGGGCCACTTACACTGGAAAGGTTTCAGAGTGGTAGCCGTGTTAGTCTGTATCAGCAAAAAGAATGAGGAGTACCTGTGGCACCTTAGAGACTAACAAATTTATTTGGGCATAAGCTTTCGTGGGCTAAAACCCACTTCATCGGATGGGCTAAAACCCACTTCATCGGATGAAGTGGGTTTTGGCCCACGAAAGCTTATGCCCAAATAAATATGTTAGTCTCTAAGGTGCCACAGGTACTCCTCGTTCTTTTGACATTGGAAAGTACCTTATTCTGCAAAGCAGCAGCAGTCTCAAGGCCAATACTGTTTTAAATTGGGCACCCAAAATTAGTGGATGCTTCTGAAAATGCAGATCAAACCCCTCTCTTCCATCCCAGGACAGAGCCCCTCCAATCACTCTTTTGGCTACAGTGATAAAGACTAAGCAGCCCAGGAGTAGGGAGGGAAGCGTGGGCTTTGTCTACACTACATAGCTTTTAGCAACATGGCCGTGTCGCTAAAAGTCGGGCAGTGTAAATGCGGTTTGTCGGCACTTTTGCCGACAAAATACTTCCACCCCCTACGAGCGGGGTTCGCGTTGTCCACAGGAGAGTGCTCTGCCGACAACGAGCGGGCCGTTTACACTGCCACTTGCCACTGCAAAACTTTTGTCTTTGGGGGGGGCGGGGGGGCTTTTTAAAGCACCTGTGAACAACAAAAGTTTTGTCATTCAGTTGGCAGTGTAGACAAAGCCATGGTCTGCTCTTGAGAGAGAGAGAGAGAGAGCGCGCGAGAGAGAGCGCTGATACTATAGTAGACAAATCACAGGCATGCACGGAATTGCTGCTGGCAAGGAATCGCCATGCAGATGGTTTCTGGGACTTAGTGCTGTATACCAAATAGATTTACTGCCGCAAAAGACCAGCTCTAATTCGTTTATGCTAAAGAGTTTCCTGACTCAATTGCTGGCAGAAAACACTGTATCAGCAAAGCATTGGTATCAAACCCTGACTCCCCAAGACCCTCCCTACCATGAAACTTCTTGTAACCAGCAAATTCCAGAGCTTCCCAGGACAGTTCTGCACAGTTTTCAACATGTAAATTGACCTTTTTGTACTGTAGCTAGAGAGAAGGTGGTGAAACTCCCCCCAGGCTGGCCTTTTAGCTACTGGTCAGTAGCCTTCAGAAACGAGAGCAGTTCTCCTGTTTGATAGGTACTCTGGGGGTACAGTTTTGTGCAGAATGGAGGGCAGGCTTCAGTTCTGACTAGATGTGCAATGCAGACTGGCCTTTTTAGGATCAAAATGTAAGATCCCATGCCTAGATAAGGCCTTCTTTATTGGAGAGAGGAGATGAGGGAGGTTTGCAAGGGAAAGATCAATAGAAATCAGCATTCCAAAATAGAGATTTAGGGTAGCATGTGCACTGCATCTCCAGGAGGCACAGCCCACAGCACAGTGGGAGGTAAAAATGATTTTAGTCCATCTTTGTGCTCTCTCAATTCTGGGCTGGCTGGAGGCCAGTGCAGCCCCTGATGTAAACTAGCTACCCCAGGGGTTGCTCTAAGTTAAACCTGCTCTACCTGGGCTGCTTATGGGCACCTGTTACCTGAACTGTCCAGAATCCACATAGTTTTCAGTGCCATAGGGACTTCCCTTTGCCATTGGTGCACCCACTACTCCAGGGGGCTTGTGTAGTGGTGCCTACCCAGTGTCTGAGCTGAGGAAATTCTTCCCCAGACAGCTACAGGACTTTCCCAGCACCTGTATGCTGGCACAGCGAGGTATAGGGACCATTGCAGGGAGGAATAATTCTGGATGTTTGTAATGGGAACTTCCACTTTCATTCTTTTCCGTTAATGTTGAGCAGGATCCCATCTTATTTAGGACTAATGATTTCCTAATTGTGTCGGTTAGCATCTCCTGTGGAAATTACGTATTAATCCTTATGTAAGAATTTGAGTTCTGATTGTTTCACTTAATGGCAGGACAATAAATATGAAACAGAAGGGAAACCGCATTGTCTGGACTTTGCATGTGCTCCCAATTTTGTGTTACATCAGGAAACTTTGCATAAGTGTCTTAATACTTTGAAGATGAATCAACGTGTCTGTATCTTTGACTAGTAACTAGAAGCAGAACAGAGTAGATAGTTGGGAGGTACCAATCTCCAATCTGATCTATCCTTCTGACTCTCTCAAGGTATTTCTAATGTCCTAATACCAAATTTTCAAATCTCAGTGTGTAAAGTTAGACTCTTAAATCTTGAGGCAGGCTCCTAGTTCAAAGTGGTATAACTCCACTGACTTTATGGGAGTCACTCCAGATTTACAGACATATAAGGGACATCAAAGTCAGGTGTGCAGTTTTTAATACCATGGTTTAAAGCTTGTCTCTAGCATTAATGCACAGTGTCCTGGTTGGCTATCAGAAATGTGAATGGAATTAAAAATATAAAATAAAATACATGTTTTATTGGCCATTTAGCCCTAAGCATTACAAAATAGGAATAAGAGCGCTTTTGGGAGAATAATTGTATTTCAGGGTACCTAGAAAGATTGTCATGTGCTAAATAAACAAGATAGATGCTTTCGCCACATTATAGTCCAGTGTATATAAAGCTTTCTCTGCCCATTTTTACAGCAGTGACTCAGAAAATAATTGCTGAGGTTTCATTCTTAAGTCAGGTAAAAGCAGTCTTTCTAGTTCTCAAATGAACTGTTTGAGACAATGTATCAGCAGTGTTCCTTAATTCAGGTTTAGGGAAAGTTTAAAATCAAAGCTCTGGGGGTTGTGGATTATTCCTGGGGGTGAAAGTGTCTAGGAGTAATGGAGTGGAAATGATGGACCTGATTCTTCACTTACACTCGTGTGCATCAGCAGTAACTCCATTGAAATCAATGGATTTATTAGAGTGAGAGGAGATTTGGACCCAGTATCTCACTCCTTCTCAATTCAAGTCTTTCATAGATTGATTCCTATATTTTAAGGTGAAAAGTGACCATTAAATCATCTAGTCTGACCTCCAGCATAACCCCAGGCCATAGAATTTCATCCAATTACTGCTGTATTGACCCTCTTCTTGAGAGGAAGTGTGGTTTGCAAACTGAGATCAGAAAGGTAATTGCATCTCCATGTTCAAAGGTGTAGGTTGCAAGGGTCAAGAAGAAGTGTTGTTCCTTCATGTACAGACAGCATTGTTCAAGTGGCTAGGTATCTTTAAAGGGGTTTTCTCCTTTCTCAGTGACCACTGCAGGGGACAGGACACCTGATATAATAGACTAATCATCTGATCCTATACTGCAACTTCTGTGTTCCTCAATTTTTGATTGGGGATTTGAATAAATTCTTTAAAACATAAAAGTGTGGCAGTATGGTCTAAAGAAAGAGCTGGTGACTGGGCGTCAAAACTTAAAAGTGCTTATACTTAAAGGTGTTTTCCCTGACTTGCTGTGGATTGTTGAACTTGTCACTTAAAATCTGTTTCCCTGGGCCAGATTCTTCCCTCTTATTTGGATTCAATTCAAAATCTGGGCCCCTAGTGTCACCTTACCATAGTGTTCCTATGAGCTTTAAGTAGAGTTTGTAAAGGGTTTTGAGGTTTTAGGATGAAAGGGGTCATATTAGTGCAAGACGTTGTTAGTGGTGGGGTGACACTGGGTGGGGAGTGGAAGCAGCTAGCACTATGTTAGTCCCAGCTGAATGGATGAAAGCAATTGCATGTGCGGGTTGTTATTACAATACTTCCACAGATTGTTGTTATGCACATGGTGCTTTAGAAATACAGCCCCTGATCTTGCAAACAATGACATGCTGAGTTTGCAGACCACAACAGGACTTCAATGGGACTGCTTGCACAGTGTAAAGTTTAAGCACATGGGTAAATGTTAGTAGGATTGTAGCCATAGAGAAGACTTGTTCCCTGCCTTGAGATCTTACAATTATGAGGCTTATTCTTCAGTTATTTGGGTTATAAACACCCAGGGTGAAATCTTGGTCCCATGGAAATCAATCCCAGAGCTCCCACTGATTTCAACGGAGATAGAATTTCACCCTATGACTGTAAAGTCCAGATGCTTCTCTAGAAGAGGGAAGAACACCATGTGAAAACTGCTCTTCATGCACAAAGGGAAATCCCTTTACTAACTGGAAAGAAAAAACCTGCTTGTTAACAGTTTTAGGGAGGAGTGGGGGAAAGGCTATTCTGTAGCTAAGCCTCCTGTCACATCAATCACTTCCACTGAATGCATATTTAGTGCTGCAGGTGAAATCGTTACTCAGAAGAATCTCGCTCAGTGCAGGGAATAAGGAAAGATTGTAGCTTTAAATAAATGTTAGTGATTAAAACATCTCTTGCTCTCTAGGGAAGAGATGGAAGCCATTAATGTGTCTGAAGATTAAACAGACATGGACTGAGTGGTACTGTGTGTTTAATGTACAGCAGCCGTGACAGATCTTAAATTATCATAGCTGATGATGTAAAATTAAATGCATATAATTAAAGTGCCTTCAGTTTGTGTGCTTCTCTTTAACAAGAGAGTCGAGAACCCCAGGATCAACTGGTCAAATGCCACCTCACTGATTGTGCAGTATTCCCCTTCCCTTCCATGTACAGAACCGCTTCTTCCTGCAGCAGTTGAAGATGCTAGAATGGTGGGATCATTTTTGTAGCTGAGTCTAAAAGGTTTCATTCAAATTGGTTAGGTCCAAAACTTTGTTTCTGAAAAGGCTGAACATTTCAGCAGGAAATTCGTTCTGATTCTCACTTACATGTTCCTATTTTTTCCTATTTAAAACTGTTTCTTACAGCACTAAATTCAACACCCACGTCTGCAATTGGGGGCATCAGTTCTCCCACCCACCCCTTCAGTGTTAATAGGTATTGCACACATATCGTTCTCCCTTTATCACCTCTCCCCACCAATATATATTTTGGGAAGCATGTTCTGATTAGCTGTTCACATTTAGCCATCCTGATAACTTTGTTCACTTAGAGGCCCTATGCTAATTCATGCCCCATGGTGTAATGGCTTTCCAGCACTACAGAAAGAAAATTGTATTTAAACTGGAACTTGGATAGGATGTGGGGGAGTAGTTGCTAGTATGGCATGTAGCTTCTTTGATACTCTTTGGCTATGGCTACACTACGAGGCTTTTAGTGACACGGCTGTGCCGCTACAGCTGTGCCGCTAAAAGGCGCACAGTGTAACTGCTGTTTGTCGGCAGGATTGAGCTCTCCCACCGAAAAAAGACTTCCACCCTCCACGAGTGACAGCGGCTTTGTTAAAGCGCTGTTCACACTGGTGCTTTTTTTCTGTGTATTTTTTTTTTAATGCCCCTGAACGACAAAAGTTTTGCTGAGAAAGTGCCAGTGTGCCAGTGTAGACAAACCCTTTGTTTTAGAAGCTGCTATCTAGTAGCCACAACCTACTGTGCAATTGTTAATATAGAAACTGCCCTCCTTTAATAGCCATGCCTTTATCAGGAACTCCTTCCTATGCAAGCCCCAGGGCAAAGCAGTTACATGTAATAAAAGGGGCCCTGCTTTGGAAGTATCTCTTGAACTAGAGCTGTAGGGAAATAATTTAAATAGCTGTGGCTTCTAAACCAAGCTGCTAAGTGTGAGTCTCCTCCTGGTTTTACCCATTGAATTAAATGGAGTTAGTCCAGTGGAAGAGGGGAGAACCTAGGATCCACACTGTTTGACAGTGATGCTTCATAACAAGCATAGCTGCCAGGTTTTGTGCAGCTCCACATGTGATTGCCCCCCAGTGATAAGACACTGAGGGTATGTCTAGGCAGCCCGTAGCAGGTTGGCAGACTCGGGCTTGCGCTACCACACTAAAAATAAAAATGTCGACGTGGGCTGGGAAGCTCGCTGCCCTGGGCTGTGTAGAATACTTGTAAACCTAACCCAGCATCTCAACAGTTTTATCATCAGTAATCTTATGACCATCCTCGTAAGAGACAAAGTGTATAGAAGTCTCATTTTCCTGCACCTCCCATATCTACAGCACCATCTGAACCCCAACCTCTGCTGAAAAGATATTTTTGACAGGAGTTTGACAGCTGCAAATTATTTGTGATGTCACTGCTACCTGATCCCCACATATCCTTTGGGGGTTGTTTAATGCACTATTTTCACAATTGGAGTTCCATAACAACAGACAAATGGGTGTTAGATATCATCCAGTCTGGCTGTTCGATGGAGTTTACTTCCCTACCTCCTCCAAACCCCCCAAAACCCAACATCCCTCCTCAGGGACTGTTCTCATGAGAAGATTTTGAGGCAGGAAGTGGAATATCTCTTCCAGTGAGGAGCATTACAGCACGTACCTCTTCAACATCAAGAAAAAGGTTTTTACTCTACCTACTTCCTAGTACCCAAAAAGAAGGAAGGTTGGAGATCTATTCTCAATCTCTGCCATCTCAACTGTTTTATTTGCAAACTGAGATTTCTCTGGCTTCAATAATCCCATCTCTGGAGAAGTACATCTGGTTTACAGCTCTAGGTATGAAGGAAGCTTACTTTCTCATGGATATTCAACCCACCCACAGGTGTTTTCTCAGATACATGTTGGGCCCTGACCACTTCCAGTACAGGGTGCTTCCATTCGGCCTGACCCCTCAAGGTCTTTACCATGGTCTTTGTGATAGTAGCAGCTCATTTCAGACAGAAAAGCCTCACCATCTTCCCCTATCTCGACAATTGGCTTCTCGTTGCCAGAACATGTCAGGAAGCCTATGAATTGATATCATTAATGCTTCAACTTTTTTCTTCCCTAGGAGTCATTGTGAACTTGGAAAAGTCTATCCTCACTCCAGTGCAAACTATAGGCCACATGGGGCCACCACAGATTTGGTCATGGCAAGAGCTTATTTACTGAGGGACAGGTTTCACATCATGAACAATCTGATAGATCAGGTTACACGCAATCCTTGAGCTCTGGTCAGAACTTGTCTTTCCCTCTTTGGGAACATGACTTCATGCACTTGCTTTACCCCATTTGCCAGACTCTACCTACGTTGCCTTCAGGCATGGCTCCAAACAGTGTATTCACCAACCAAACACAGCATGAATACTGTGGTAACAATTCCTTACAGAGTAACTCTGATGCTTTGGGGGTTCATCCAGACCAGTAAGGGGTTGTGCCACTGCCTGCTTTGTAACCCGGGGTGCTTCTGCGTTGTGCAGTTTTGGCTCAGAGCCCTGATCACAGCACAGTGGCCTCATCCTGGCTTCCACCAACCTGGTTACCTGAGTCTCCCCAAAACCATCCTACCTGCAGTGTCCAGTCCCTCTCACTGGACCCTTATAGAAGTTATCAAGTTCACGGCCTCTTTTACCCTTCAGTTTAATACACAGCACTGAAATGATTTTGTGATTAAAACAGGACTAAGTTTATTAACAGACGAACAGATATTTAAGTGATAAAGAATAAATCTAGAAGAGGCAGGTCTGGTTACAAGTAAAACAAAACAAAATACGCTTCCTAGTGACTTAAACTTATTTTCAGCAAGTTACAATCTTTGTCTAAGGAGGTTTCTCATCTATAGTGAATTTCTATTTACTCTTGACTCCCAAGCCAAGAAAATCCATGTTTCAAGAACTCAAAGGGTGCTGCTCCCTTTTGTTCCATATGTAATGGATACCCCAAAGTCTTTGAGCATTTCCTTATGTCCTCAAAATTTTTATATTTGTTTTCAAAGTCAAGAAGCCCTCCTATGGTGCGACAGGAATCAAATCACCCACCCTCTTGGCAACTTACCTTCCAGGTACTCCGAATGTGTTGGTGGACACCCTCAGCAGGCATTTCACCAAGCACAAGTAGGAATAATGCAATTCCGTAGTGAACAATATCTTCGCTCAATGGTAGAAACCCAACTGGGATCTGTTTGTCTCCCAAACAAACAAGAAATGCAACATGCACTTTTCCAGAGGATCTCTAGGATTACACTCCCAAGATGATGCTGTCCTTCACTCTCAGTCCGACCATCTGAGCTATGCCTTTCTTCTCTTACCACTCCTACTTCAGGTCATAGGGAAGATTCATCAGGATAGGGCACGAGTCATTTTCATCACCCCTATTTGGCCCAGATAATTTTAGTTCCCGAATCTCCTTCCAATCAGCATCAAGTCCTTTCCCAATCTCTTGACCCACAAGAAGAGCAGGATCAAGCATTCCAACCGTAAAGCGCTTCATCTCATGGCTTGGTTTTTGAATAGGCATCAACACCAGAACATTCTTGCTCTGAAGCTGTACCAAACCATCCTTAAGAATAGCAGAAAAGGTTCTACTAGGAAATAGAAGCATTTTTCCATTTGGGCACAGCAGAAATACTTATCTCCTGAGTCAGCAGATATGCCACTTATTTTGGACTATCATCTTTCTCTCAAAATGGCTGGGCTTTCCCTCAGTTCTATACAAGTCCACTGGGCAGTAATGAGTGTGTTCCATCCACCATCAGATGGTAATTCAATTTTCACTAAGCTGTTAATTAACAGATTATTGAAGGGCCTAATCAGAACCTTCTTGCCAGTAAGGAAACCTACTCCTCAGTGCGACCTAAACCTTGTACTTTCAGCACTCACTCAGCCTCACTTTGAACCATTAGCTACATGTTCCATGTCTCAGTTGTCAATGAAAGTTGCATTCCTTATGGCTATTACTTCAGCCAGGAGGGTTGATGAGCTGGTAGCCCTGATGGCAGATCCTCCATATACCGTATTCCATAAGGACAAAGTCTCTTTACGACTACATCCGAAATTCACCCCCAAAGTAGTTTTGGAGTTTCACATAAACCAGCTAATCCACTTACCTGTGTTTTTTCCAAAACCACATTCATCTGAGTAGGAGAGGAGACTTCATTCCCTCAGTGTATGTTGTGCTCTTGCCTGCAAAGGACAAAAGCAATCAGAAAATCACCTAGGCTGTATTTCACTATAGCAGAACGAGTCCGAGGTCAAGCTGTAGACTCCCAGAGGATCTCTAAATGGATCTTGGGCTGTATCCTGCTCTGTTACCCAATTGTTGCATCTTCCTCCCCCTCATGAATTGAGGGCTTATTCTACAAGAACTCAAGCAACTTCAGTGGCATTGCTTCAGGAAATACCTTTACTCGACATTTGCAGGGCAACCAAGTGGAGTTCTATCCACACGTTTGCGACTCGTTCTGCACTACAACCTAACTCCTCCACTGATGCGTCCTTTGGGACAGAGGTCCTCCAAATGACTCTGCTGTCTACATCCTCACATCCTCCTCCTACTTGAGTACTGCCTGTCAGTCATCCACAGTGGAATACACACAGGGACAAGCACTCAAAGAAGAAGAGGAAGTTACTTACCTTGTGGCAACTGGAGGTTCTTTGAGATGTGTGGTCCCTGTCTGTATTCTACTTCCTGCCCTCCTTTCCCTCTGCTTCGGGTCTTTATTGGATTTAACTGGGGAGGTGGTTGGTGTGCTTTGCCCTTTATGCCCTCAACATTGAGGAGGGCAAAAGTGCATGCACGATCCAACGGACACCACTTGCAAGAATTCTACAACTTTGGGTGCATGGAGTGCATGCACACACCCACAGTGGAATACAGATAGGGGCCACACATCTTGAAGAACTTCCAGTTACCACAGGTAAATACGTTTCTCTTATAACTTACAGCAATCTTCTCTCTAATTCATCTCTCCTCCACTCCCAGTCTATCCAAAATGCTGCTGACAAGATCCCTTCTCATGATCCGAGAGACTGGCAAGGTCTCCTCCTTTCTTTATGCAGAAGACGAGTCTATAAAGAGATTAAAGTCCAGACTTCTTGTTTTCTCCTCCTTGTCCACATCTCTTGCCCTCCTTTCCTCCCACACTCTTCTCACTTCTTCTGCTCCACCGAAGATTCTTTCTGGACCATTCTGTTTGTCTCTTTTGTCCATACCCACCTTGTACCTTCATTGACTATGCCCATTCTATTTTGAACCAACCGCCAAGCAAGGTTTGCCAAGGTCCCTCTTTCAATAGCCTTCTAAAAATCTGCTCTATTCCATGATGTATTCTGCGATCCACGCTACTTCCTTTTCTTTCTGTATTATTTTGGACCCAAGTGTGTATCTAGATTATAAGCATTTTGTTGTTTGTTTGACACAGTATATACAGTGCTGCATATACTTAGGTGCTACCTAAACTAAAAATGAAGGACTCCTCACCTTCCTCTCCAAAACTAGATGTAGATACAGACTAGAGTAACATTTCTCAGTTTACATACATGGGAATGGATTTACAAAAAGACATGTTTAGCCTCCTTTCCCTCTCCCCTTTCTTGCACATCTCCAGCTATTTCTGTGGTCAGTTTAGGGAAGGAATGGTAATCATGTAGGAATGGGCTACAGCAAGAAAAGTGTGCTGTCTGGATTTTGCATATATGAATTTCACGTTGCAACAGGAAACTTTGCAGAACAGTTCATATTTTCAACATGAATACTTATGTCTATTGCTGTTGATGGTATTAGAAGCAGAATAAATATGGACCCAGATTCAAAAGGGGGTGTGTTGTTGTGGGGGACTCTTTCTAAAATGCAGTTCTTTTCACTGCCTCCTAATCTTCTGCTCCTGCAGGTGACAAGACCTCCTTCCGAGTGCAGGTTCGTCAGGTAGAAGACTATCCTGTGGATTTGTATTACTTGATGGATCTCTCGCTATCCATGAAGGATGACCTGGATAACATTCGGAATCTGGGAACCAAGCTGGCTGAGGAGATGAGGAAGCTCACCAGCAATTTCCGGCTGGGGTTTGGGTCATTTGTGGACAAAAATATTTCTCCTTTCTCCTACACAGCTCCGCGATATCAAAACAATCCCTGCATTGGGTAAGTGTTCTCTGGAGCCCCACTGACCAGTTGTGAAGCATGCTTCAGTGGGGGCTTGGGGGGAGGATGCAGGCTGGGGGAGGCAGTGTTTCCCAGTGGATAGAGCACTGAACTATATCTTGGGAGACCTGGATCTATTCCTGGCTCTGCTACTGGTTTGCTGGGTGCCTAGGGCAAGTCACTCCCCCTCTGTGTGCCTCAGTTTCCCCATCTGTAAAACAGGGGTAGTAATACATACCTCAGTTTGAGCTCTACTGATGAAAAGTGCTATATAAGAGCTAGTTGGTATTATTATTTATTATTATTAGGCTGGCATATGTCATGTAGAGTAGAGATGCCAGGCAGTTTTCTTCCTTGTTGGCAGCATCCTTTTTTATGGTGACTTGCGTGATCTTTCACATTTGCAAGATTGATAACACCCTGCCACAGCTCTCTGGCTAGCTGCATGCACTATGTTAGTGATCATGCTGGATGAAATGATGTGCCTACTATGGGTGATTATGGGACTACTGCAGGCAACTGCTCAACCAGCATGCATCAGTTGCTAGCTGCCGTTTTCTTGCTGTCTTTTCTTTGACAATGGTTCCATAACACCCTTTCTTTCCATTTGGGTTACAATACTGAGCATTGTTTACGAACTGAGCAAGCAAACACAGCTCATTGTTTTTCTTTACAATGCATTTATATTCAGGGATAGCACTCGGTCCAATCAGCAAAATTCCAATATGGATTTTAATTCACCCTCTTCCTCTCCAACCTCATGGTGGTTAAGCTCTGTCGTTCTTTCAGGCACATCTCCAATTATGGAAAAATACAATATAAGGAGTCTTTCCATTGGCTTTGATGAGCGTTTTTGTCTCAGGCCCTATGTAATTCCACCAAAAAATATTCTGTGCGTTGCCCACCTACGTAATCCTCACTGCAGGTTCAGGGGTGTTCTCCTGGACCATTATTGAAAGCTTTGATTTGTTGTTGCTGTTTTAGAGTCAGCTGGATTACACACATTTATGTCCAGATTTTCAGAGGTGCTGAGCACCCCCAGCCACACTGTTGTAATGCTCTAGTGCTATACAAAGCAGGACAGCTTTTTACAGCTCAGGAGCAGCAGAACATCAAGATGTGCAAAACCCCCACTTTATAACCGAATCTTTGGTGCAGCTGGATGCTTGGGTGAAGGAGCAGACATAGGTGTGGTTGGAGCAAAGGACCAGGAGGCAGGAACTTCTGAATTCTAATCCGGCCCTGACACTGACTCACTCTGTGGCCCTGAACAAATCACTTAAGCTTCTTTGCCTCAGCTTTCTTATTTTTAAAATGGAGACCACATTAATACTTGCCTACCTTACTGGGGTATTTGGAGTACTGGTCTTAGGAGGACTAACATATGCTTCTGAAGTATTTTGAAGATAATAGGCTAGAAACTGTTGCTATTTTTTTTTCATTCTTTAATGATGCTGGGTATGGAGCGGGTAGAGAGAGCATGGATGGATTCCAGAAGCTATTGCTCATCCATACAGCTCAGTTGTTAGCTCTGCAGTCATTTCAGAGGCTTCCTCACTCTGGTGTGCTCTGCCTAGAGACTCTGGGCCTGATACCTCTCCATCTACACCAGTGTAAATTAGGAGTAAATCTGTAGAATTATACCAGAGGGAGACTGGTCTAAGTGAGAGGAGAATCAGGCCCTTAGAGTCTGGCTTGGCAGAAAAGGAGGGGCATGTTAGTGAATTCTCTCACAGGAGTTTTGTTTATTTGCTGGACATGTGAACGCTCCCTGTCCATCAACCCCCCACCCCATTTGTTTTGGGGGCACCAGCTACATGTGGTGTTGTGCTATTGTGAAAGAGGCCAGAAGCTCCTGCTTTAGAGATGTGGGGTGAGATTTTCAAAAGTGCTCAGCATTAAACTAAGGCTACATCTACACTACAGGGGGGGGGTCGATTTAAGATACGCAAATTCAGCTACGCGAATAGCGTAGCTGAATTCGACGTATTGCAGCCGACTTACCCCGCTGTGAGGACGGCGGCAAAATCGACCTCCGCGGCTTCCCGTCGACGGCTCTTACTCCCACCTTCGCTGGTGGAGTAAGAGCGTCGATTCGGGGATCGATTGTCGCGTCCTGACGGGAAGCGATAAATCGATCCCCGAGAGGTCGATTTCTACCCGCCAATTCAGGCGGGTAGTGTAGACCAGGCCTAACACTCTCCCATTAAAGTCAATGATAAAACTCCTGTTTACTTCAGTGGGAGTAGTGTTAGATCAATTCAGAGCACTTCTGAAAATCCCACCCACGGCAACTCTTGACCCTTTGACCATGAAAATGTTCCTGGAGTCAGCAACGTCTGGGGAAACTTGTGGTTGGTTAATGCCTTACATTAGTAGACATGTTTTCATATATGTAGCTTCCAAATTAATTGTGATGGTCTGAGGATGTGCTGTTCACATCTGGATTATCTCACTCAGGGCCAGGAGTTGACTCAAAGTGGGTGAACTGTTTTTATGAGCTTCTGCCATCTTAGGCCAAAGACCATAAAAGAATAACATTTCTTGTGAGATTTTGGCACCATCCAACTCTTAACTGAAAAACAGTCGCCATCTATTTTTGGTTTGATTTGGAACCAAAATTATAGGTCTGGCTTTAGAACCGTGGGTTCGAATGTGAACAGCAATCCTCAATTCAAAGATGAGATGAGATGTTTTGGCTGGCCTCTAACAATGAAACTTTTGGGGGGAGTAATGTCAGATGGTCATTGAAGGCATGTTGAATGGGCTTGTGTGAGTGGGTGTGCCGATGCAACAGCGCCCCCTTTGTCCAGATGGAGCACTGCACCAGAGTTCACTCAATCTGGCGGGACAGTCAGTCATCTCCTCTTGCCTGAGTCTCTGTGGTAGTCCCATTTGGTCAATGGAGGGTGTTAGCCTCAGGCCTGCTGGGGTGTGTGGGTTTCCCCCTTATAATTGGTGGGATCAGCTGGAAACCCCTTCCGTTCTTATGTCTCCCAAGGATCGGTTAGGGACCAGGCCTGACAATTCCACTGGGTTCCAGCTCAGGGCCCTTAAACTAGGCAGGCAGAATCAGGCCTCAGCAACTCCTCGCACTGTGCCCTGAGCTCCTTCCTACCTCCCTTGGTTTCAGTAGCGCTTTTCCAGCCTGTAGATGTGATTGTCCCTTCTCTGGGCAGCTTTTCAGTAGCCTGCAGGCTGGAATTTCCTTCTTCAGCCTGCTTGCCCCTCTGGCAGCCACCCCACCTCTCTGTACTCCAGATCTTTTATTCTCCCAGCTGCTGTGAGGCTGCCAATCAGGGTTGGCTGGCAGTTCCTGCATTAGCCCCTGGGTTGCCAGGCCAGAATAGGGTATATACACCCCATGACAGGTTGGTTCTCATGCCCATTTAACGTTGGTGTAACTCCATTGACATCAATATCCTTAGACCAGATTTAAGATTTGTCTGTAGGGAGACACTTTGGAAAATTAATCCAAATTAACTAAAGATGTGAATTTAAAGTGGATTAGTTAAACCGCATTAAACCCCTGTGTGGAGGCACTTATTCAGAATTAAAGTGGCCTTAATTCAATTTAGCTTAAAGTAAAGTATCCTGTGTTGCCAACTTTGGCATGCTGATGCAGCGAAAACCACGCTGGCTAAGGATGAATGCTTGGCTCTGGGGATGAATATTTTCACTCTGAAGGCTGTCCTGTGTCGTTTGGTCAAAGCCCATTCTTCTGAATGCTGTGCTCACCTGCTGCAGTCGACAAGGCACCAGGGTATAGGGATGGCTTATTGCCACGATGATATGGGATACTCAGTGCTTTCTACTTTCCCCCTGCAATTTGAGCACTGCCTCGAGCGTACATGCTCAGTCATCTTCACTGCCATTGTCTCACATTTCTGGCAGGCTGGGGAAGGGATTTAAATCAGATCTGCAAGATCTTGTTGCGGTACAGATAAGATACGATTAAATTAATTGTATCCAGTGAAATGCAGTGCAAATGAAAAATAATTGGGAGGGTGAAGGGGGAATAAGAGGAAGGGGAACTAAGTGTGCAGTGAGAAGTTGGAAAGTGTTGCAGTCCTTTAATTAAATCAGTCTAAAGCTGTTGCTGTCTTCTTTCCTATTGTGCGCACATTCCTGTTAGATCGGACTATCTTTATATCATAACATTCTCCACACACAGACGCCTTTTGGGTTTAGCCAGGTCTTCGCCTTTATGAGGTGTCCTAAGCAGCTGTGGGGTTGGGAAGAGATTTAAGAGGAATTGAGAAATGAGTGGTTTGGCTGGAATGCCTGCTTCAGGGTTGTTCTTTCTCCTCTGTCTATTAATTTGTTTTCCTCTGGATCGCCATTGTACCCTGATTGCTGCCATAGAAGTGGATTGCATTGCCATGTTTGCTTTGCAGAGCAGAGGTTGTTTGCTTATTAGGGAGTTAGGTCTTTTTGGTTGGTTGTTTTTAGACACATGTAAAAACTCCCGAGCTCTCTGCCTGCCTGCACCCAAAAAACTGCAGCCAGGTTGTGAAACCCTGGGAGCACAACTGTTTTGCCCCATTCCTAGCTTCCCAAAAGCAGTAGAGTTCCCACTCTGCAGGCTCTCTGAATACTGAGTTGCAGATGGTTTCTGGAGCAGGATTTAGAGATTGCAGCTGATGTGGGGTGGCCCGTTTCTTTCAGCGCTTACTGTGCTGAGCTGGGTATGAACTCTGAATCCCCCCAAACTCTGATCGTGTGTGTAAGTCAGTAAGTAAGTAAGTAAGCTCCTGAGCTAGTCCAAGCTCTGGTGCTTTTGCAGTGTTAATGTGTGCCTTCTTTTGGGTTACATCCCAAGATCCAGGATTTGGCCTCTAAGAATATGAACAAAAACCCAGCATCACTCACCTGAAGATTTGAATTGTCACAGGGATGGTATTAAAAAAAACAGGACCTAGGAAACTATCATCTTTATGCAGCTGGCATGTACAATTTCTTGACATGTACAATTTAAAGGTTAGAGGAGCATGCTGTGATGATGAATATATGCCATTTATTTCTATTTCCATGGTCTGTTTCTTATTTTGCTGCTGTCCAGAGCCCATATCACTGGATCAGTCAGGTTCATGTCAACAAGTGAATATCGTAAATTTCCATAAAACTGTGGGTTGGGGGGAAACGAACACACCCAATGCTAAATCAGCATTTATTCCCTGCCCTGATGTGCACTAGCCTGGGGCTCTGGTGAAGTGCCAAGACGAGCAGATCTCAAAGGTGAGAGGGTCCTCAGCTGATAGAATCTGACTTCCAGCCCCCCAGGTATTTTACTCAGAGCCAGCAATAGGAGCCTCTTGCTGAGCCACAGATAAGTCAGGGCTTTGAAGAGCACAAACACCTTGAGTTGCCCCTATAAGTGAATAGGAACCCTGAGCCAAAGGCTTGATCATAAGCGATCACACCATGCCATCCCCTCCACAGGTAGCAGGCCCCTCTGAGCTGTTGTTTATATCCTCTTTCTTTTCTTCATCCTTCCTGTGCTCCATCATGCATTTTAAATCAGAAGGCAAATGTGTACATAGGAACATAAGAATCGCCATACTGAGTCAGACCAAAAGTCCATCTAGCCCAATAGCCTGTCTTCTGACAGTGACCAATGCCAGGTGCCCCAGAGGGAATGAACAGAACAGGTAGTCATCAAGTGATCATCTCCTGTCACCCATTCCCAGCTTCTGGCAAACAGAGGCTATGGACACCATCCCTGCCCATCCTGGCTAATAGCCATTGATGGACCTATCCTCCATGAACTTATCTAGTTCTTTTTTTTTTAACCCCAGCATAGCTAGAAACCGCACTGGATGATTTGTTCCCTTCTGTATGTAGCGTACCCAAGGTAGATGACATTGCACACAATACAATCACCACTATAAAGTGCACTACTATATGGATATGTACATAGCAGTGTGAAAAATACCTGAAGTTCAATTAAACGAGCTTATGCTTGGTCCCTAGAGACTGAACATTGTATACCTGCATACATGACTGGCAAGTAAGGAATCTGAATTCTCAGTGGGTTGTGTTAAAATAGAATCTTCGGCCTCTTAAAAGAATCTTTTAAGCTATGTTAAGCCAAATGGTGCCCTGAATATAAAGCTGTCATCAAAGGCCTTTAATTGTTCTCCTGGGTTATTTTACAAGTTAATAATGAATCAGTAAAAGTCTTACTCTCTAGCCTCACTTACTTTAACTTCATTGGTTTTTTTCCTCCCCTCCCAAGCCCCCGTGCATTCACTGTTTTTTTCCACTTAATTAACCTAGCACTAAAAGAAAGACTGTTTAGCCTGCAGAATGTTAGCTAATTGGGTTTGAAGTTGTTAAACTGTGAAAATCTCCTACCCCAGCAAAAGAGGTTGAGAGCTAAAACTGCAGTGCTTACACACACGTGATGTGTTTGTGAGACACAATCAATTGGGCTGAAGACATTAACTCCAATCAGAGCCTAGTGCTGGAGCCAAGAGCAGAGTGACATGGTAGAATTGGCACAGGGGCTGAAGGGCATTCAAATCCCAACTCTGCCACTGACTCACCCTGGGACTGGAAAACCGAGATAATAGTTACTCACCTGCCTCACATTGGTGCTGTAGGGATGAATTAGTTCATATCTGTGTGGTGCTTTAAGTGCAATATCACTAATAAGGATGCTTATCAATTTGGAAAACTGCTTAGGTGTCACGAATGTCACGTACTGTAAGCATGTTAGACACCAGGGTGGAAGTTCTCAACCAAGAGTCCACAGTGTTTCCTAGACATCATGCTAATCTGTGACATCAGCTGATCCAGAGCCCTGAGCCGTCTGGTTTATCATGCTCAGAGCTCTGGTTCGTTGCTTGCAATATAGCCATTTAAGGCTTTGTTTTGTCTTTCTAATATCACTTACATGATGCAGCAGCTAGTGTGCTGTGGATTCAAACAGTCCTAAGTGATAAAGCAATCCTAGCCCTATTATGCAGGAGCCAAAACTTAACTGCTAAGCCCATGTTTTCAAAAGTGGCCTCTGACTTTGGGTGCCTCAACTTTTGACTTTTTTCAGGAGTGCTGAGCAACCACAATTCCTGCTCGGAACTGTAGGTGCTTGGCACCTCAGAAAATCAGGCTCTTTGGGAAGTGTTTCTAGTTGAGCATCCAGAATTGGAGGCTATCAAATTGAGAAGCTGCATTGGAATGCTTGGGTTTGGGTGACTTGTCCAGAGGGATTTACTTGTGCTAGTCCTGGGAACAGAACTCTGCAATTCCTGGCTCCTCATTCTGTCCTCAGGCCACTTAAGCACACCCCTTTCATTTCTATTTCTCCATTTCTGCTTCCAGTTACAAGTTATTTCCACACTGTGTCCCATCCTTTGGATTCCGCCATCTCTTGTCCCTCACGGATAAAGTGGACCGTTTCAATGAAGAAGTTCAGAAACAGAAGGTTTCCCGGAACAGAGATGCTCCAGAAGGTGGCTTTGATGCAATCCTGCAGGCTGCTGTGTGCAAGGTGAGTTACTAGTTGCTTATGCTGCTTGTGTTTTAAAGCACAACAAAAAGGAGGTCTAGGAGCTTTCCTCAACTCTATTCTTGCAATAGAAAAAAGACCTCCAGCATGTGGTGATTTTTTGAAAATCACCATTAACTTTTGCAGAGAGCACATAACAAAGATACAGTGGAAAGGGGAGGTTGGTTTTTTATTATTATTTTATAGATCTTTATGTATGGAAAACAACCGTCAGTATCTTGCATAGTTCAAAGGGATAAATAATGTGAGTTCTTGCAGATGTGAATTTAGAGCTGTAAGAGTTGATTCCATTGTCAGTTCTGTGGGTGCCCTTATTGAGTACCTTGGAAGAAATCTGCATTCTGTATGCTTGAGTGAACTGATGGAATTCTTTAAAGTGCCAACAATATATAACTGTGCGTAACACACCTGCTGAGTGTGTGTGAATCATATCTTCTTATAATGGCTGGCCTACATTGAGGGTAACAGCCAATTAGTGTTATTAGCTAATGGCATAACTCCTTTAACTCAAGCTGTTAAAATCCTGTGCTTTTGATGCTTAAAGTTCTGAACAATGCAGTGTATTAATTATATCAATAGTGTATTATTTGCTGTGCTCCAACAACACTTTCAACACTGTACAAAATGTAGAGGGAGACACAACAACTGCTCCAAGGAACTTGAAATCTAGGGGCATGTCTATGCTGCAATAACAAGGCCTGATTGCAGCTTAAGTAGACATACCCGGGGTAGCTCTAATCTAGCTCATGTTTCATCGCAGGCTAGTCCCAGTAATTACCCACGGTTCTGGGCAGGCTTGTGGAGCCAACAATGAAGTATGTTACTGCAGCTTCACTGCTCTGGTACCTGAGTTAGCTAGATTCAAGCTAGGTTGCATATGTCTATTTGAGCTGCAGTCACACCTAGTGGCTGCAGAATAGACAGACTGTTTGTTAGTAGGGTTACCATATTCAAACATTTAAAAAAGAGGACACTCCACGGGGCCCCGCCCCCATTCCAACCCCTTCCCCAAAGTCCCTGCCCCAACTCTGCCCCCTCCTCTGAGCACCCCGCATTCCCCCTCCTCCCTCCCGCTCTGATCTTGGTTGGGGGTTGCTAAGTGCTTCCCTGCTCCCCACTTGCCCTGCAGCCCCTGCACCCCCCCGCCCCTGCAGCCTCTGTGCCCCCCGCCTGCCCTGCAGCCTCTATGCCCCTGCCTGCCCTGCTCCTCCTCGCCCTGCAGCCTCTGCGCCCCCCGCCTGCCCTGCCCCTGCGCCCCCCTGCCCCTGCCTGCCCTGCTCCTCCTCGCCCTGCAGCCTCTGCGCCCCCCGCCTGCCCTGCCCCTGCGCCCCCCTGCCCCTGCCTGCCCTGCAGCCTCTGCGCCCCCCGCCGCCTCTATGCCCCTGCCTGCCCTGCTCCTCCTCGCCCTGCAGCCTCTGCGCCCCCTGCCGCCTCTATGCCCCTGCCTGCCCTGCTCCTCCTCGCCCTGCAGCCTCTGCGCCCCCCCGCCGCCTCTATGCCCCTGCCTGCCCTGCTCCTCCTCGCCCTGCAGCCTCTGCACCCCCCCCCCCGCCTGCCCTGCTCCCCCGCTCCCCCGGCAGCCTCTGCCTGGCGGCGGCTTCAGACGCTCAGCGGCGACCGGGGCAGCGCGGGTCCCTGCAGCCCCGGCACACGCCGCACTCCCCGCCCCGCAGCCTCCTTCCTGCCTTGCAGGGTGACAGGGCCGCAGGAAGGGTCCCCCAGTGGCCGGGGGGTCCCCGCCCGCGAGGGAAGCCCGAGCCGCTGGCTGGACCCGGCCTCCCCGTGGTCCTGCGGGCTCGGCTGGGGCGCGCGGTCCGTCCAGCCTCCGGGGGCAGCAGCGGCCCCTTCGCCACCTTCTGCGGCTGCGCCCCCTCCTCCCCCCGCCCGAGCTCGCTACAATGTAGCCGGGCGGCTGGGCTGCGCTGCGGACCCTGCGGCTCGTGCTGGGGCCGGGCGGACCCTGACTTGTGCTGCCTCCCTATTTCCCCGGACATGTTCGGCTTTTTGGCAATTCCCCCCGGACGGGGATTTGAGTACCAAAAAGCCGGACATGTCCCGGGAAATCTGGACGTATGGTAACCCTACTTAGAGATGCAACAGCTGTAATAACCCAGGCCATGTGTGTTCTCCAGTTTTAGCAAATAGTCCGGAGACCCATTGCTTGCAGTGCTCATGAGACTGGTTCCTTTCTAATATTTTATTGTTGTTTTTAATTCTGTAACCCTGATTTCCTCTGAATATCACTACATCCCTGCCTCCACAGGGCACTAGTGTGTCATGTTAGTGGTAATGACACTTGCTGTGGGATCTCTGAGGTTTGGAACAAACTTCTGATGTGGAGAGTATGTAGCATGTTAGGTAATTGTGTTACATTTCTCTAGGAATTTGTTTACATAGATTTGTTTACATAAGAGCATACTATTGCTAACAGGTAGAGTTTTTTCCTTTAGTTCAAGCAGTGGAGGTGTGTGTTTTTGGTGCTTATGGCCTCAGTTTCACTTCCCACTGGTGACCCCAGGTGGGGTTTTGTTATGATTGTTTAAAACATGATAATATTTATTCCCCCGCCATATGGAAAGGATAGCGCTTTGCAGATCCTCCTGAGTAAGAGAAGGGGAACTACTGGCTGCTTCTGGAGGTGGGATGGAAGGGGCATGGCACTGACAACCCCTTCCACGCCAGCCAGGAGACCAGGTCAGCCAGGGAAGTCAATACACATTGCACCGTCTTAAATTGTGGTGTAAGTGGCCAAGTTCCCACTATGTGGCTGGGATTTCCAGGGCACCTCCACTGCTCACAGTGAAGGGACACAATACAGACAATATCGGCAGTCGGTATGGGTATCTTCATGTCTTATGCGGGCGTTTTGCTTGGCATCTGGTTCCTGCACTTCCCATGTTTCCCTTAACGTTGTCCCAGTTACATGGGCAAGATTTGCAAAAGTGACTAGAGATTTTAGGTGCCTTGATTTTTGGGTGCCCAACTTGAAACAGTCTGAATTTTCCTGAAGGTCATTTCTGAAAATCAGACCCCTTTTTAAGGTGTCTCACGTTGGACACCCAAATTTGGAGGCAATGCTAGGCTTTTTGAATATCTAAATTGTCTAAATATTTGAGTGTATTCAATACTTAGTACACTGCTGCTTTTCTGAGTTAGCTGTCTGAGAAGTTCTGTATCCCTGATCTTTTGGCCTGTCTCTTTTTTTTTTTTTTAGATCCTAGAGTGGGAAAGATTTGTACAATTAATACAAACTAATAACCGTACCAACATTTGGCTCCTTTTTGAAAGATATAATGGTAAAAATCAACACTGATGGGCTAAATGTCTTAGGCAATGAAAAAGCCAGGCACAAAGAGCTTTTATACTGAGGCTAAACTGGCGAGACAGGAATATTAACCAGTCTTCTGTAATTACATTTTCCACTTGCAGCTTTTTGGCTTCCTGCTGTGTTTAATTTTAAAAGTACAAATATTGTCAATACCTAAGAAGTTTGTGAATCCTATGTCCGATGAAGTGAGCTGCAGAAAATAAGTGATTAGTCCAGATTGCTTGGTTATAAAATATCCTTTGGAAATTTTCACTTGAGCAGTACAAAGTGCAAATCACTTAGAAACAAACCCCCAACTCATTGCTTTCCATTCCTCCTCCAATTCATGCCTATACATTTGGCACATAATCTGAAAATCCCACTCTAGGTATCTAACTTTTAGGGCAATATTTTCAGAAGTGCCTAAGTGACTTAGGAGCACAAGTCCCATTGAGAGCCACTGGGATGTGTGCTCCTAAATCATATAGGTGCTTCTAAAAATCCTACATTACAATAATAAAATGGCCTGTTTTTCGACACGTGTTCACGGGGGCTTAGAGTGCCCACTGCATCTGAAAATCAGGCCCCTTTTATTTGGGTGCCTAAATAGGACAGTACTTGGTTCTGCTAGAAGAAAAAAAAAAAATGGGGGGGGGGGAGGTATAACTCAGTGGTTTGAGCATTGGCCTGCTAAACTCAGGGTTGTGAGCTCAATCCTTGAGGGGGCCATTTAGGGATCTGCAGCAAAAATCAGTACTTGGTCCTGCTAGTGAAGGCAGGGGGCTGGACTCAATGACCTTTCGGGGTCCCTTCCAGTTCTATGAGATAGGTATATCTCCATATATTATTATATTATTATTATTAATGTTATTTACTCATGGAGTTATGGGCCTGATGCAAAACCCATTGAAACCAGTGGAAAAACTCCTATTGACATCACTTGGCTTGGGATCAGACCCTGTATCCCTATCTTTCATAAGGACACCTTCTGTCTTGCGGATATAGATTTTTTTTTTTTAAAAGGTAGCGGGGGGGGAGGGAGGGACCACAAATAGAGCTCCAAGTTTTTGTTCAAAGTTTTAGCTGGGTAGAAATAAACTAAAGCCTGGTTGGATGTTTTTATGATCATAAACGGAGCAGTGTGTTCTGCATTTCATGATGGAAATTAACTACCGAAGAATGACTGGCTGCATATTTCAGCACTTTTATGATGTAGCTGCTTATGGCTGTGTGAAATGCTGGTTTCCTCGGAACTGGTTACATACACTTGGTTGGCTGGCCTTGTGCAGGTTTCACATGTCCTCCCTGGTTCCTAGTAATTCCACCCAATGTATTGGCAGCCCTGCCGCAATTTGTTTTTCCACTCCATCCCCCTCCTATGCATTCCCCACCCTGAAAGTCTCCTCTTCTGCTCCACACATGCCCTTGCCACCATTAACTTAGTCAAAGGTTAGTGCCAAAATAAACATATTAAATATATATATGCAATGCTTAAACTTCCCCTGACCTTCCTCTACTTTGGGGAGTATTTGATGGCTTCCTTCCTCAAACCTTGGGTCTAGCCCTGCCTGTCCATACCACAAGTCATATATTAAAAAGAGACGCTTTAGTTTCATTCCCGGAATAATTGGGAAGCACGTGGCTACTAAAGCCAGATCTGGTAGGTAGCTACAAGAGTTGCACCTTTCCCAGATGTCTTCTCTATCCAGTGAATGGTGAGCCAAACCACCAACAAAGATTCTAGTTAATAGGAATTTTCATGAAAAACTTACAATCCATAGTGGGCGTCTTTCCCTTTCCAGTTACCATCCATTTTCTTGCTACAAATAATGTGCATGTCTAATTTTGGTGCCCAATTTGAGACATCTGGGACCTACTCCTCAAAGGTGCTGAATGCGTGCAGTTCCCATTGATTTGCACTGAAGTTGTGGGGGTTCCGCTTCCGAGTATTGGGCCTAGAGCAGTGGCTCTCAAAATTTTTTTACTGGTGCCCCCTTTCACATAGCAAGTCTCTGAGTGCGACCCCCCCTTATAAAGTAAAAACACTTTTTTATATATTTAACATCATTATAAATGCTGGCGGCAAAGCAGGGTTTGGGGTGGAGGTTGAGAGCTCGCGACCCCCCCCATGTAATAACCTCACGACCCCCTGAGGGGTCTCGACCCTCAGTTTGAGAACCCCTGGCCTAGAGTGTTAAAACTGGTGGATGCTCTTGAAAATTTAGACCCAGATCTTGAGTAGTTCTGGGCACCTTCAACTGCCACTGAAATTGGTGGGAGCCAGAAGGTGTTTAATACTGCTCAGGATTTGGCCCTTTGTGGATGCTACACACCAGGCTGAAGATGGTATCCTTTTGAAGGAAGAGCTGGCAGGAGAAGGATCGGTGAGTTGGTGGGGTAGGTGATAGCAGCCAGGGAAGGGAAATCAATGCCAAACTTTAGTGTTGTCTAGAGGGCACTTGTTCAGAGCCCTGCTTTTTGCAAATACAAAAATGAGTGAGCCTGAAAATTAACCCAGCCTCCTACCCTTTCAGGTGATAGATTTTTCACAAAGGCAACTGGTAAATGGTTAAATATCAACATTTGTTTTTTTTCTTCAAACAAAACCTTGGGCCAGTTTTCTTCTTCTAGGGGACTCTGCTTATTATTAATTGGACCAGAAATCTCCCATCTGATTTGTCTGGCTTAATACAAAATCTCTTTTCCTTTTTAAAGAAAAGTCATTTTTTAAAGTTTCCGTGTATTTGGCTTAAGCACAAGAATAAGGGAAAATATGTTAAAAGATAGTCGGCTCTTGATTTAAAGGTGGTCTCAATAGTCCAATGAATAGAAGCAGCATCCTTTTGAATGGCCTCAGAACCACTTTTTAAATGCAGCCCGGTCTGTCTATGCACACACGTTTCACAGCTAATGAAACTCTAGCTTAATCCTTCTAACCTCATTGGGGTTGTTTTGGACTCAGTCCTACAAACTATGTCAGCTTTTGTCCTCCCAAAGGGATAGAGAAGGGAGGTATCGCAAAGTGCTTGCATATCCAATGCTTGATATGGTTTAACATTAAAGTGGTTTTTTTCACTCCAGTACGTGAGGAGTTGCATGTTGCTGAGAAATTTTTTGCCATTTGTCCAAGAGATCAGGTCTGTCAAATGCCTTGTGCTTGCCAGATCAAAAATGCACATTGCAAAATGAGCTGGAATGTAATGTGCCTGTGCTGGGACAATGGGGATGGGAGAGAGAATGAGTGAGACTGGTGTGTTAGCCACATGAATGGCAAGTATTTGTTCCTACAATCTTATATCCATTGTGTGGCTTTTTAGAAATGCCATTATGGAAACTTTGGGTTAGCAACCATGTCAAAAAGGAGAAATATAAACTGGGAAATCGTTTCTTTGATTGATTTGAATTGAAATATTTAAATTACCAGGAAGCTCACCAGAGTTAGATTGCGGTTTTCAGAAGTGCCTAAATCTCTCATGAAAACACATGTCCATGAAAGTCAAGGGAACTTCTGCTCCCAAACTACTCAGGTGCATTTGAAAATCCCAGCCTTGGACTCCACTGCACCAAAGGGAGAACCTAAGAGTGGAGGGCCCTATTCTGGGACTGTTCTGCCCCAACATGTGTATCTAGGGCTTGTTAGTGCAATCATCTGGGCTTTGAATTGCACCTACATGTAACCTGGGGTCCATGCAATCCTGGAGCATTGGTGGAATGTGCTGTAACATTATGGATTAACAACCAGCAACAGTGAATTTTGAAAATGCCATCCTGGCCTTACAGGTGCCCCAAAAAGGTGCCCCAAAAAGGGGATCTAAACATTGATTGTGCTTTTTAAAGCACAGCGGTGCTTTTGTGGGTGGTGCAGAGCTGGAGTGCCTTAGGAGAGGACTGGGAAGCATTTTACATCATGAAGGAAGGATGTCTCATGGAGCTCCAAAGGATGGGAGCGTGTAGGGTAGAGCACTTCCCCACCCAGTGCCCTGCCTCCATGTGGGAGTGCAGAGGGAGCAGTCCCTGTGCTCTCCTGAGCACAGACTGTAATTGTGCCTGGACGTTATGCATAAGAAGCAAGGGATACTCCTGGCACTGTTCCCCAGCCCATACTGCAGGCTCCAGCTGGGCCAGTCAGCGTATGGGCCTGAGTGAGCATTCTCTCCAGAAGTTAGCTAGCTAGGAGGATTTCTCTGTTGAAGGGTGTGCCTTCATTGCAGAGTGATTGTGCATGATTGACCTCTGGGGATAAGCCCAGCCTGGTAGTGAGCAGGCTCACTGCACAGCCCCACTCAAGTTATTGTGTCTTCACTAGTGCTGCACTCTCCCCTGTGTGTCACTAGGGCTTCTGGGGGCCTATCCCATGGTCCTTTGTGCAACAGTAAGCTGAGCTGCTTTATGATTCTTTCCCTGTGAATTGTGGGAGAACATGTCTGTCCTTTTGGGCACATGGGGGAATTGTGGGAAGGCACTGGAGGACTATCAGTGCTTGGTGGTTTAGCCCAGACCCCTGTCCTCACTGCAAAGTGGGCAGGTTATCCGCCCAAGTGAAAGCATCACTTGGGTTTTAGCCCACAGCCCCAGATGAGCCAGCTAACCTGGGTGTAAAGCACCACCAAACTTGGGTGGGAGGGTTTTGTGTGCAGACAGGAGGAGTTACTTCATAGAACTTCATAGAATGTCAGGGTTGGAAGGGACCTCAGGAGGTCATCTAGTCCAACCCCCTGCTCAAAGCAGGACCAATCCCCAGACAGATTTTTGTCCCAGATCCCTAAATGGCCCCCTCAAGGATTGAACTCACAACCCTGGGTTTAGCAGGCCAAGGCTCAAACCACTGAGCTATCCCTGCCCCCAGTGTGATGGCCTGGGTTCAAGAGAATCCCCAGACAGCTGCCACATCCTAGCCTCCATCTAATGGCTGCTGGAACCAGGTGGGCTGAGAAAGCTACTAGAGCTATACCCCAGCCAAGCCACCACCCACAGGAGCTGTGATTGGAGGATCACCCAGCTCCACCGATTGGTCCAACTACGCTATTTAAGCCAGGAGGAGGAATAGGAAGTTTTGAGTAACAAGGTGGTTTCCTGCTGTGCTCCATTGGACCATGCTTGTGTCCGCCTCTTGCACCCAGCCTGTTCCTGGTCTGCTTCTGGCTCCTGCCTTACCCCATCTTCACTCCTGTTTCCACCGTGCTTCTGCACCATGCTTAATCCTTGCCTCTCTTCCTGCCCTTATGCCTCGACTCCAGTCTTCAGCGAGCAGTCCTGGCTCCAACCTTGGCCTCTGATTTCTGTCCCTGAGTTTGGCTTGACCTTTGTCTCTGGCATTTGGCATCTGACCTTGGCTCTGACCCTCCGCTTTGATTCCTGATTCTGATCTGGTTTGACCCCTGGCTCTGGTAACTGGCAGTTGACTCTGGTGCTGAGCCTTGGCTTTATTCCCCAACCTGGCTGCCTGCACTGCCCACTAGACCAGACTCCTGGTCTAACTACTAGGCCAGACCGCCTACATCCTGGTCCATAACAGTTAGGGATAAATAAGGCTCTGATTTTAGCAGGGACATTTTTAGTTAATTTCATAGCACAGGTGCAGGAAGAAAAGGATCAGTCATGGAAAGGTCACCAAATAATGTAGTTTCCACTACATCTACAGACACAACAGGCGAGGTCTGGGATTGGGTTTGCCAGGGGACTGGAGAGCAAGCCTGTACCACACTCACCCCATAATGACCGCTTCTGTCCCAGGGGCTGGACCGGGCTCCCCACCCCAGACATTGCGACCTGGCACACAGGATCACAACGCCACTTGGCTTGGGGGCCTAATCAAATGTGTTTTTACAGCCACTGCCAAGATTTCATGAATGTTGCTCAAATTCATGATTTCTCTGACCACCATGACCTCTGTGACAAAGTTGTAGCCCCAAGATAACACCAAGTAAGAGCCCAGATTAAGTCTGAAGTGAAAACCTACGCTCTGTGTGTGTGTGTGTGTGTGTGTGTGTGTGTGTGTGTGTGTGCGCGCGCGCGCGCGCTACATACCTTCGTGGGCAGAGACCTCATCTAGTGTATTGCACCTCAGTATAGCTTTTTATGACCAGTATTTAATGAAAATGCCATAGCTCTCACTATCACTCCATGCTGTTTGCAGCAGCATGGCAATTCCATGTTGCTCAGGAAACAAGGTCAGATTTACTGTGTTTGGAGGAATTTGGCAGGTCTCCTTTGACTATAAAAGCAGCTGAAACACTTATTCTTGGAGCACAGAGAGGGTCTGGTGGACAGTTCACTTATGTACATACCTCCTCATGCCTTTTTAAATAACCTTACTTGAAAGAAATGTTGGAAAATGGCACCTGAGTTTTATCCCTGGTCAGGAGTCGGCGGACAGGCCTGCAGTATCCTTTTAATTAGTGATAACAGAGACTCCTCTGTTGTATGGGAGTGAGGATGGGACAATACACAGCACAACCTGAGAAGCACTTGGCTCAGAAGAGGAGACTGATGACTCTCTCCTGGTTTTGTTTCCACCCAGGAAAAGATTGGCTGGCGGAAAGAGGCCTCTCACTTGCTGGTCTTCACGACGGATGATGTGCCACACATAGCACTGGATGGGAAGTTAGGTGGGCTGGTCCAGCCACATGATGGTCAGTGTCACCTGAATGAGGCGAATGAATACAGTGCGTCCAACCAGCTGGTGAGAATAAACCACAGTGTCTCCTGTGTGCTGGGGTTCCCTTTTATTGGCGCTTCGGAACCTTTGACTGTCAGCGAATTCCTTGCATTTATTTATTTGGTTTCAAAATACCCCTATTAAAAGAGCTGTTCTTGCAGGTTGTAGGACCCTTTGACATATGTCAACAACTTTCACTCCCTACCACGCTGGGGGCTTCATTTGAGCCGGCAGTCTACGGGTGAAAGACTCCTCTTGCACTGCCAAGTCCCTGAGCCATCCAGTCCCCTCCTTGTTTCCTGTAGCATCCAAAAATGGCTAAACAGACTTTCAAGCTTGCAGACCCCTCAGGGTTAGTTGCACACAGGAAAGGTGTATTTGACACCCCAAATCATGGCAAGATTCGTCCAGAGAGTGTAAAGAAAACGTAAAATGTTGTACTCCTCTTCTAATATATGCGCAATAGATTGTCTGTCATCTCTTCAGTGCAGGGACTGTGTGTACAGTATCTAGCACAATGTGGCCCTGTTCCTGACTGGGGCTTCTGGGTCTGATAGTTATATAAATATTAAATGATAATAGACAAACTAACCTTTCTTTTTTCAGGTTTCAGAGTAGCAGCCGTGTTAGTCTGTATCCGCAAAAATAACAGGAGTACTTGTGGCACCTTAGAGACTAACAAATTTATTAGAGCATAAGCTTTCGTGGGCTACAACCCACTTCTTCGGATGCATAAAGAGTGAACCATATATTGAGGAGATATATATACACACACATACAGAGAGCATAAACAGGTGGGAGTTGTCTTACCAACTCTGAGAGGCCAATTAAGTAAGAGAAAAAAAACTTTTGAAGTGATAATCAAGATGGTTCAGTACAGACAGTTTGATAAGAAGCAAGTGTGAAAATACTTACAAGGGGAGATAGATTCAATGTTTGTAATGGCTCAGCCATTCCCAATCCCTATTTAGCCCTGAGTTGATTGTGTCTAGTTTGCATATCAATTCCAGCTCAGCAGTCTCTCGTTGGAGTCTGTTTTTGAAGTTTTTCTGTTTTAAGATAGCCACCCGCAGGTCTGTCAAAGAATGGCCAGACAGGTTAAAGTGTTCTCCCACTGGTTTTTGAGTATTATGATTCCTGATGTCAGATTTGTGTCCATTAATTCTTTTGCGTAGAGACTGTCCGGTTTGGCCAATGTACATGGCAGAGGGGCATTGCTGGCACATGATGGCATATATCACATTGGTAGATGTGCAGGTGAACGAGCCACTGATGGTATAGCTGATGTGATTAGGCCCTATGATGGTGTCACTTGAATAGATATGTGGACACAGTTGGCATCGGGCTTTGTTACAAGGATAGGTTCCTGGGTCAGTGTTTTTGTTCAGTGATGTGTGGTTGCTGGTGAGTATTTGCTTTAGGTTGGGGGGTTGTCTGTAAGCGAGGACAGGTCTGTCTCCCAAGATCTGTGAGAGTAAAGGATCATCTTTCAGGATAGGTTGTAGATCTCTGATGATGCGCTGGAGAGGTTTTAGTTGGGGGCTGAAGGTGACAGCTAGTGGTGTTCTGTTATTTTCTTTGTTGGCCCTGTCTTGTAGGAGGTGACTTCTGGGTACTCGTCTGGCTCTGTCAATCTGTTTTTTCACTTCAGCAGGTGGGTATTGTAGTTTTAAGAATGCTTGATAGAGATCTTGTAGGTGCTTGTCTCTATCTGAGGGATTGGAGCAAATGCGGTTATATCTTAGAGCTTGGCTGTAGACAATGGATCGTGTGGTGTGTCCTGGATGGAAGCTGGAGGCATGTAGGTAAGTGTAGCGGTCAGTAGGTTTCCGGTACAGGGTGGTATTTATGTGACCATCGCTTATTAGCACAGTAGTGTCCAGGAAATGGACCGCTTGTGTAGATTGATCTAGGCTGAGGTTGATGGTGGGATGGAAATTATTGAAATCTTTGAAAACTTCAAAAACAGACTCCAACGAGAGACTGCTGAGCTGGAATTGATATGCAAACTAGACACAATCAACTCAGGGCTAAATAGGGATTGGGAATGGCTGAGCCATTACAAACATTGAATCTATCTCCCCTTGTAAGTATTTTCACACTTGCTTCTTATCAAACTGTCTGTACTGAACCATCTTGATTATCACTTCAAAAGTTTTTTTTCTCTTACTTAATTGGCCTCTCAGAGTTGGTAAGACAACTCCCACCTGTTTATGCTCTCTGTATGTGTGTGTATATATATCTCCTCAATATATGGTTCACTCTTTATGCATCCGAAGAAGTGGGTTGTAGCCCACGAAAGCTTATGCTCTAATAAATTTGTTAGTCTCTAAGGTGCCACAAGTACTCCTGTTATTTTTTCTTTTTTCAGAAATTACAAGTGAGTCAGCAGAGGAGACTGCAGGTTACTTCCTGGGTGAATGAGTCCTTGTCTGCTGTGTAATTATCAAGTTGTTCTGCAGATCTACACTTTATTCTGCTGCTTACAAACCCTAATTATTGTTGTGTTCCTGAATGTACATAGAAGGTTCCCCACCCTCATTATGCCAGGCTTTCCTGGCTGGCTGTCTCATGACAATAGGCTGGAGTCCTCAAAGCAAACTAATTTTTGTTTTGCCTGTTTGAATTTTAACAAATAAAATTACATTTCCGTTGGTCACTCCTACTTTCTATGTATTGGTGTGGCGTTATGTTGTGAAATTGGCAAAAAAGGAATCCATGGGCTTCCATGTTTTTCATCTCGGTGGCTCCAAATTGAACTTGATCAGTTTGCAAGTAAAAAGATGGTGGGTTTTTCCCCCCTAACTGCAAACTCAGCCTGGGATCTGAAATTCCAGCCAATCTCTTTCTGTCTTCTTCATTTAATCAACACAATGAAGATCCTGCAAATGGTCTGCTGATGGTGTGCAGGGCCAGATAGAATCCCTCTCACTCCCCCACATCTGCGTGGGCTTTGCAGGTCTAAAGTGAAGACTCTGATGTTAATCTGCTTATTTTCTTGTCATTACTCTAAGACACAAGGAGCAGACAATGGATTTCATCACTTTCAGGGCAAAATAATGTCAGATCTCTCTCTCTGCAGTAGATTTCCCATGACGACAACCCCAAATAATGGCCTCATCTCCCTTTCTCGAAGATAGCAACTAATTTAAATCCATGCACTCACTGATGGCAAAGTAGAGTGAGGAGTTCAGTGTTTCAGACGGGTTGTTTGCTGTAGCTGATTTTGTTGGCACTTGAATGTGATGGGTGTGTAAGAAATACATATACAGAGAGAAGATGTCACTTTTCTGGCTATAACTACACAATAAGGACGCTGCATAACAATAAAACATGCTGCGTTTCCATAGGGAATTTTGCTACTCTAGTTAGAATAAAAATTAAATTGCTCTTTGTTTCTGTGTCACAAATGAGTCTTTCCGATCTGTTTTCTTAGGATTATCCTTCCCTGGCACTTCTTGGGGAGAAACTGGCTGAAAACAACATTCACCTCATTTTTGCTGTGACAAAAGCTCATTATATCCTTTACAAGGTAAGCGCTGTTGAACCTCCCAGCAGGGAGATGGGTTTTATGTGATCAAGAATTTATTGCGGGGGAAAGAGACGTTAGTGCCACTTGGAATAGTCTCCCTTCCTACATGAATAGAATGAAGCAGGCTGGTGTGGGAAGAAAGGAGGAACAACTCTGAATTTAATTGTGTGAGTGAGAGAGCATCTGATGCATGCTGTGCTGGAAAGCATGGAAATTCTTGCACAAGTTGAACTCACCCAGTTGTGTCTCTGCAGTTTTCCAGTTCATTTACAAAGTGTCGTTTTAGTGAAAAGCACGTAAGCTTCTTAAAGTAAATAGATCAACGTTTACGATCATGTGAATACCCAAAATAGACTCTGGCCTGATCTTGATTTTAGGAAAGTTGCCAACAATTCACCATCTGAGAGAGCAGACACCTGTTCATCCCACTGCTATTACTTAATCCCATTACCTAGGAGCGCATAGTATTTCTGCCCAGCTGTATTTTTCCATCACTAAATCCAGAGCTTTGAAGCAAAAAATATTTTTTTCTGAGGGATTTTAAATAGTATCTGGGCTAAAACACCTGTAGAGTTTCTATTCTCAGTCTCAAGTATTTCTAGAAACACACCCAAACTGGGTGTGGGTCCCCGCCACCACTGCTGCCTTTTTTATTTTTATTTTTTAAAGAAGGAAATCATGCTGTTCATCATAAAAAATAAAGTGGAGAAGGGAAATGGTTGCATGGAAGGTGCTCTCATAAATGTTTGCATCCAGGTTTAAAAAAAAAAAAACCTTATCCCAGAAACTCATCCCTTGCACTAAAGCAAATGTTGGTAATTTCAAAATCATTCTAGTAACCCAATGGAGAGCTAAATGGCTTATTATCTCGTTCTCCACACCCTTTTCAGTGCAAACTAGCATCCCCCCCAGAGCGGTCTCTGATGGAATCCAAGGCTGGCTTCCTGTATGGCAGGAATTTGTGCCAAATTCTGCTCTCATTTACACAAGTGCAAATCCACTGGAACTTGCTCCATCTAATGGGTGTGGGTCTTGGTTGGTTGGGCGTGGGTTACTGATCATTATTTGGCCAGTTTCTTTGGCTATGGATTTCGATTAGCATTTTATGGACCCATAATGATCCTATTTCCTTTGTCAAGCGCTCCAGATTAAAATTACACTGTATCATGTACTCTAATTAATAGAGTCTGGGCAAAACAGTCTCCTCCATCCCATGCAAGCAACAATTGACGTTAATGGCTGCACAGGTGGAACTGAGAGCACAATTTAACCCACACTCTGTATTTCAGTGTGTGAATCTTTGTGTGTTTGTTTTTAAGAATTTTACAGCACTAATTCCCGGAACGACAGTGGAGATTTTACATCAAGACTCCAACAACATTATCCAGCTGATAGTCAAGGCATACAATGTAAGTTTCTTTTACTTAAACATTTCAACTGATGTGTAGTAAAAACTGAGTTCAGTTCAACTTGCTTATTCCTCCCTTGTGGTCTCCACCCATAATTGGTTTCTTCTGAATCGTCTCCTGCCTCCCACCCTGCAGGGATTGTGGTGTCTGGGTCAGACTCAGGATGAGGTTGTTTGTGCTGATTTCATGCCCTGTCTGTCTATCTTAGATACTTATACAGTGCCCCTTACTGTAGTATCTGATCCCCTTACAATCTTGAATGTATTTATCCTCTTAACACCCCTGTGAGACAGGGAACTGCTCTTATCCCCATTTTACAGATGGAGAACTGAGGCACAGTGGGACTAAGGGCTTGTCTACCCGAACATGGCAAGCTGGGCTGTGACTGTACTCCGCACTAGCCTGCCATGCACTAACTCTCCGTGTTGACCCTGCTGACATGCATTAACACTTTGTTAATGCGCTTTGATCTAATTCTAGTGCTCTTTGAAAAAGGACTAATCAAAGCACATTAATGAACTGTTAACATGTGTCAGCAGGGTCAACATGGACAGCCAGTGCACGGCAAGCTAAAGTCCCAGCCTAGCTTGCCATGAAATAAATACTCATGTAGACAAGCCCTAAGGAACTTGTCTAAGGTCACACAGGAAGTCTATAGCAGAGCAGGAAATTGAATCTGGATCTCCTAAGTACCAAGTTAGCCTCCTAACTACTGGACCATGCTTTCTCTCTTCCTGAATATTGCTATCCCTAAATCAGAGCAGCCTGATGGTGGTAAAGCCAGTGATATCTTAGCTAGTGTGTCTTTGTCAGGCAGCTCACTGTGGGCCTGATCCAGCTCTGTGACGCTCAGAGCATCCTAGTGCCAGAGGGCAAGGGTATCAGGTAATGAGTTTCAGCTGGCCTGACCAATTCAGTGTGCCCCAACTCACTGTGGTTACAATTTGTATCTAAAAGATGTCATGTAACATGTCATTGGAAAACCAATATTTCCCTGATCATTAATATTCTTGTGTGATGTATGTATGTGGTGTGCAGGGCTTAAATTCTCAGAGTATTTCCCGGAGCCCCAGGGCTCAGGGCTTCAGCCCCCCTGAAACTGGCTCACGGCCCCCCAGAGGTTTGAAAATATTTACCAGAGCTCTGCTCCGGACAGCTCCAGCTGAATTTAAGCCCTGGCGGAGTGTATTAAGAGTTATGGATATATGCTGGAATGCTGACTAAACTGTGTTTAAGCCACGCATGTCAGGGGGAGTTGATAAACAGGTCTGCCCTAGACAAAGGAATGTGTATTTGCTTCTCTGACCAGCCCAGCTGTCAGGCAGAGACGATGAGGATCCATTTAGATATTAGGTAAACGAAACCTGTCAAGCTAACCAGTGGGGAGGAGATAGCATGGCATCTACACCTTGGTCTGGGTTTTACTTTTCAAAGAATACATTGCAAAGTTTTACTGGTCTGTAAAGAGGTGGGGGAAGGGGGCCTGAACCTCAAGTGATGAGCAATTGAATCAACTGATTGTAGACAATATTGCTGTATTATAAAAGTATAACGAGTGAGGTGTTTTATGAATGCCTATGACACACTGGTGATTAATGTCATTGTGAAGTGTATGTATTAACACTACATAAGTAATTATGAGGAGTCCTTGTTGCACCTTAGAGACTAACACATTTATTTGGGCATAAGCTTTCGTGGGCTAGAACCCACTTCATCGGATGCATGGAGTGGAAAATACAGTAGCAGGTATATATACATAGTACATGAAAAGATGGGAGTTGCCTTACCAAGTGGGGGAGTCAGTCTAACGAGACAATTCAATTAACAGTAGAATACCAAGGGAGGAAAAATCACTTTTGTAATGGTAATGAGGGTGGCCCATTTCAAACAGTTGACAAGAAGGTGTAAGTAACAATAGGGGGAAATTAGTATGGGGAAATTAGTTTTTGTAATGACCCATCCACTCCCAGTCTTTATTCAGGCCTAATTTGATTATGTCCAGTTTGCAAATTAATTCCAGTTCTGCAGTTTCACATTGGAGTCTGTTTTAGAATTTTTTTTTGTTGAAGAATTGCCACTTTTAAGTCTGTTATTGAGTGACCAGGGAGATTGAAGTGTTCTCCAACTGGTTTTTGAATGTTATAATTCCTGATGTCAGATTTGTGTCCATTTATTCTTTTGCGTAGAGACTGTCCGGTTTGGTGGCTGGCACATGATGGCATATATCACATTGGTAGATGTGCAGGTGAACGAGCCCCTGATGGTGTGGCTGATGTGGTTAGGTCCTATGATGGTGTCCCTTGAATAGATATGCGGACAGAGTTGGCACTGGGGTTTGTTGCAGGGTTTGGTTCCCGGGTTAGTATTTTTGTTGTGTGGTGTGTAGTTGCTGGTGAGTATTTGCTTCAGGTTGGGGGGCTGTCTGTAAGTGAGGACTGGCCTGTCTCCCGAGGTCTGTGAGAGTGAGGGATCGTCCTTCAGGATAGGTTGTAGATCCCAGTAATTATGGATACTCATGGATATTAGGCTTGTCAGTCTGTGCCCAAACAAAGGGGGAAATGGGTCTCTCCCAGACAGGAGGGAACATCACACCTGTCTCCTATGTAAATTAAGCTTCCTAGAATCAAAACCATGGAAGCCCCATGTGCGTACAGGGGGATTGGAAACCCACAGGAAAGGAAAAACAACATGAGGTCATCCTGCCTCTTGAAACAAAGTCATTGAACTTTGGAAGATATAAGCAGAGACAGAAGGCCATTTTGACATCTATCACTAGACAGACACAAGGGAACAGAGCTCTTGCAAGCTGAGAAAGATAAGTCCTTCAACCAAGAGGGGGTTGACATCTTTGGGAACTTAATATAGGTGAGAAACCTGCGTAGGCAAAGTTCTTTCAAGTAGGAAGACCAGGGAAGCCAGCATCTTGCACTTCTGTCCTAACTGAGGGAAAGTCAGCCATGGCTAGGAAGAAGGAAGATTAGTGAGATTTCCCTCAATTCTTTCTCCCTCTCTGGTGCTTCCCTGTTTATTTTCCATATCAAAATTTCTCACTGGATTCCCACAACTGGATTCCCTCCACCTCTTGCTCTGCTTTTCCTACTCTCAATCTGGCGTCTCACAATCCAGCTGTGTTCTTTCTGCCTTGCACGTCACCACCAGCCATCACATCTGTCTGTTACCTTGATGAAGCATGAGGTGTAATAGAACTTGGCTGGCTCTTCTATAGCCATAGCAGCTATGTAGTGTTGCTGATTTAAAAAACAACAACATGCCTTTGTCAGTAAGCTGAACAGAGATACATGCTTGGAAAAATCGACAGTGTTAGGTTCTAGCCTTGTTTATGCCGCATGAACATTAATAGGAATTATACACATGATAGAATGTGACCCAACAGTAGCAGCAACAAGGCGCTATTTTTAGAGTCACTTTCCTAAACATCATGGTAAAGTCTAGCTGTATCTCAAACATGCTTCTACTGTTAGCCCTGATGGTTTTCACTTGGCAATCTCTTAGGCTAGGTCTACACTACAGCGGGGGTCCGACCTAAGATACGCAACTTCAGCTACGTGAATACCGTAGCTGAAGTTGCGTATTTTAGGTCGGCTTACCTGGCGGTGAGGACGCGGGAAAGTCGACCGCTGCCGCGCTGCCGCCGACTCCGCTGCCGCCTCTTGCCGAGGTGGATTTCCGGAGTCGACGGCAGAGCGATCAGGGATCGATTTTACCGCGTCTTCACTAGACGCGGTAAGTCGATCCCCGATAGACCGATTGCTACCCGCCGGATCGGCGGGTAGTGAAGACAAAGCCTTAGAAACCTTTGTGTTGCAGTCTCTCCTGTCTGATGAAGACTTTCCTTTGAAAAAGTTCTCAGTTATATCCCATGAGGTTTCCCCAGTACAACGATACATAGTAAAAGGGGGGATGGATGAAGGATATCATAGAATCCTAGAAATAAGAGAAAAGCCCCCCTAAGCTATCTTGTGAGCAGCCCGGGGTTGTTCTCCCCAGTCTGCACTTCAGTGCTCTGTTCAGTCTGGTTTTAAATGAGTACACTGTTGAGAGTTCCCACCAGTCCCTTACGAGTATGTCTCCACTGCAAATAAAAGGTGTGTTCTTAACTCGATTTAGCTAACCCACATTAGCTAACTTGGGTTAAAATAGCCGTGCAGACAAGGCAACTCTGCATTTAACTGGGGTTAGTAGCTTGAGTTAGGAGCTCCAAGCTCCTTTATAGGCTTTAACTGGAACTGCTAACCCAAGTTAAAAACAGACTTGCCATATCTTCACTGCTCTTCTAACCCAAGTTAGCTAATCTAAGAACAGACTTTTTTTCTCCTCAGTGTGTAGACATATCCTCAGAGACTATCAGAGTCTAGTAGCTATGGGGGCACCATAGAGCATATGCTTTTCCTGGCTTTTTGGGTACGTAAGATAGCACCAAGTGGTTACATGATAGTTAGTAAAGGATGCTGGCTGGAGTATTCCAAGTGCTGATAGAAAAATGCCAAGACAGCTTTTCTCCAGCTCATTAAATAGACTCAGTCTTGATCAAGTGATAACTCGGTGTATTTACATTACTGATAGTTAGTCTCCCTTCTAGGATACAGCTGGCTGCTGAAATTTGCCCAGACCAGGAAGAGAGAGCACATTATTCTGACAGGTCAATGTTAATTTTTGTGAGATTAGTTTTAGGGGGAGTGGGTTGGCAGATGTGGGGGGAGTGTGTTTGAACTTTATAGAAACATACTGTGTTCAGACTCCAAGTAGTAGAACCTCTGCAGGGGCTGTAATGTGAACCCATGAACCTGACAGCACAATCCGGACTCCAGACAGGAAATAGTTTCCTGTATTACAACATAGATATGGGAAGTGAGGGTTTTTTGTCTTGGGTTGTTTAGATTTGCATGGTCTAAACCAGTTTTTTCCCTGATGCTTTCCAAAAGTATTAGCCTTTTGCTAGCATTGCCTTTCAGTGTGAACACTGGGTTCATTCGCAGACTGATTGGACATGGTGTTAAGCCAGACTGGGTTGGAAAACCCACCAGAGGATTAGTAGAGCTGATTTAAAAAAAAAAAAAAATGTATGCACCAAAATATACCTCCTTGACAAAACTTTTTGATTTAGATTTTTTCTGATCAGAAACAAACAAGAAACTTGGTTTCAAATTAGTATTTCAAAATGAAATGAACAGTTTGGTTTCAGTTTGACTTAAAAGGGGGAGAAAGACAGGAAGAAGAGTATAAGAAAGGGATGAGGAACCCTCTGCCAACCCCTCAAAACTGAAAATGGAAAATGGAAAAGAAACACAGTTCTTCAGTCTGAAATGTTCTGAAATGAAACCAAATGAAAATTTTCTTTTTAGTTCTCAACAAAAATTCCCATAGAAAACCTGACAACTTTCAACAGAAAAATTTCAAAGCTTGTCTGTTTCCCCCCCCCTTCCCTCTGAGAAATATTTTCTCTGGAAAACTGTTGGTTTTCTGACCAGCATTGTTAATCAGTGAGCTAATACAGTACAATTGCTGGCATGATAATTCTGACTTGGTAAAGTTTTCCACACCCTTTCCAGAGATGTAAATGACGTCTCAGGGTGCAAGAGAGTGAAGAATCAGGCCCTGTATTTTCATAACAGTAATTTTATACAGGAGAGTTATGGATGTTCGGGCAGATGCTGACCTTCTCCTCAGAGGTAGATAACAGAGCCCATTCATACTCTAGACCAGTTTTTCTTCCTGGCACAGAAATATCTGTTTTAAGATCTAGTTACACATCTCTGCCTTCCAGTCACATTGTGCACAAACAATCCTCAGGTATATTAGTCTGTGATTTGAATATGCAGCATTATGGACACATGCACAGTACTGTCCTTGATCCACCATAAAACCTCCAACTTTGGGATACGAGCCATGTTTTATTAGTCCTTTACTTTCCAATGGAGAAAATACCTTTTGTGACTGTTTGACGATGACTAGCCTTTCTGTGAAGGAGTGGGTGCATGTGTCTGAATGGATAGCTGCCCATAATTCTAGCTGTGCTGGTCAAAAGCACACTGAGCTGATATAATGCTACTTACACATGTGTCTGCACGCGTGGTTTTCTTTAAAAAAAATTATATATATAGATGCCCAGCCACACTGAGCACAGTATAAGAACCTCAATAGACTAAGAAGAACCACATGCACAAGAAAGATTCCTGCTGATTTTAGTAATCTGATGGGTTTCTTTTCTGCTGATTTCTAGAGTATTCGGTCTAAAGTAGAACTGACCGTCTGGGACAATCCTGAGGATGTCAGCCTGACCTTCACAGCTACGTGCCAAGACGGTTTGTTGTATCCTGGACTCAGGAAGTGTGCAGATCTCCAAATCGGAGACACAGTAAGTTTGATTTTTGCATCTCCATTAGATGGGTTGTTGTGATACTCTGTGATCTTGTGGGAGTCACTTCACTCTTCTTTGCCTAATGTTGCCCTCTATTAAGTGGATAATAATACTTGCCTTCCTCCTTTGGGCAACATATTAAGGCCTAGTTAATGTTGAAATCCTCTGATGACAGTACCACAAAAGTGCTAAGAGATGGTGGCTTTGTGAGAAGTAAATCAATTCAAGGTCAGCTCTGACCTTGGAATGGGGGAAAACAGGCATCTTGTTTTCAATCACATGCATGGAGTTTTCTTGAGCATTTTATGGACTGTGAAAGGCAGGATTAGACTCTGATCCCAGGCATCTGTGTCATCTTCTTACCTTTTATTTCCTCAAATCTCTCTATCTCTTAGGTATTACAAATTTTATTGCGATCATATCTGAGATCCTTAGTCTTCTGTCTCTCCCAAAACGCACTCACCTACCAGTATTCCGTTTCAACGACCTTCTGCAGTATTTCAAAAAGTGAGAAGCGTACAAAAAGCTACTCACGCGTGGATGGCACTTTTATGTCATATGGTGAATCTGAGATATAACTCAAGACGACACTGTAGGGTAAAAACACAGCTTGCCCCTAAATGCTAACATTATCCCATATTGGAATCTGTTGTGCGCTAATTAATAAATAGGAAAGTTTAGCTCTGCTTGTCTTAAAGTTGCACGTTTGTAAGATAAATGAGTTGATCAACTATGTCAAGTCTGTTTTCAGGACATTTAGGGAAATGTTGCAACATGATAAATTACTAGAAAAGACAAAGGATGAAACTTTTGGGCCAAAATCAGGATAAGATCAGGAAGATGGTTTTGTTTTCAGCTTTCAGTTCTCCTAGGAGGATTTAGTGGTTGGGTCTTTGGTCTTTTTCTTTCCTATTGACAATCCCCTGGGTGGACAGTAAGGCCTGCAGCATGGCATCTCCTGAGGAAATGATTGTCCTCTGGTAGCGAGAGATTGTTCTTGGATTCTTTCCAAGAATGACTTGACAGAACAAGGAGCAATGGTCTCAAGCTGCAGTGGGGGAGAACTAGGTTGGATATTAGGAAACACTATTTCACTAGGAGGGTGGTGAAGCACTGGAATGGGTTACCTAGGGAGGTGGTGGAATCTCCATCCTTAGAGGTTAAGACCCGGCTTTACCAAGCCCTAGCTGGGATGATTTAGTTGGGGTTGGTCCTGCTTTGAGCAGGGGGTTGGACTAGATGACCTCCTGAGGTCTCTTCTAACCCTAATCTTCTGTGATTCTATGATACTGTTTGGACATGATAGACTCAGTACCGTGCTACACAAATTTCAAGGGATAAACAGCCCTTAAGACATGTGTTGTCTTGGTCTCGCTACTCTATATTAGTCTATTTCTATCTTGCATGCAAAACAGAAGGCTGAACTTCAGACAGCCAGATTGTCAGTGGGTATAAATCATCATGGAGCCATTGAAGGCAATGGAGCCAGGCCAGCTTACACCAGCAGAAAATCTTGCTCTCAGTGATATGTTTGTTGCACTGATGCATGGAGTAGCTGAATGCCATTACTCTATTTTCCTTATTTTAGAAGAATTACAGATTTTTCCTGAGGTTAAGAGTAAATCAGTGCTTGGAATGTTAAAATGCTTTGAAACAGGAATGATGTTACAAAAAATAAGAATCTTGGGGACTTGGACTGTTAATGAAAAGGATGGTTTCAGCATTTCTAGCTTATTTACCTGTTTTTTTTAATCAATGGGCAAAATTCATCTCTGATTCAACTCCGCCAATATCAGCTGAGTTACACTGAGATGGATTTAGCCCATTGTGACTAAAATCTGTGTAGTCAAACTCAGACTGGGGCTGGCATTTCTGTTGTAAGAACGGGGTAGTGAGGGATGGGGAGGTACAGAGAATATTCCCTCTTTAATTTGAAGCTGCATATGAGACCCAACACTGTCAAAACATAGCAAAGGGCAGAAACAAGTTGTTCCATTTGTTGGAGTTGTTTTTTTGTTTTGCCAATTATTTTTGTGAAAAGGTCACATACCATCTTTGTACCAATCTCCAGCCATTCCCTGTTGTGTTAGCCAGCTAAAGAAGTTGGCCTGGAGCTGCTGCCACCCAGCCCATGACAGTTGGCACATTATTGAGTCTGGGAAAGGCAAAAGAGGACCCCTGGAAAGACCTCTTGAGGCATTTTAAGCATCTTGAGACATGGGCCTTTTCAAACCCAGTGGCTTTCTGGGGAAATGAAAAACTGATCAATAGTCTTGTCTTCCTGGGTAGGGAGCTACCCAGGAAGACAACTATTCGGACTGTGGTAGTTAGAGATGGGATAATCAGATAATCTAATCCATCCTCTAGCAAAGATAGAGCTAAGGATAGAGCTCCCAGTGTATCATCTGATACTACGCTTGATCACGCTCACTATGGTTTGGCACATACATTAAGGTCCCTTCAGCTGCCATCTCATCCCCAGAGTACTCTGCAGAAAGCATTTTGCATTATGGTTTATGACTTGTTGGATAAGTGCAGGAAGGTAAAAGGAAAGTAATAACACTCAACTTGCTGAGATTTAGTGAGTGACAGAGTTCCAAACATTAGGGGACGCAGCTTTCAGTGGTGTGTGGGATTCCTTTCTTTGCCATTTACAGGATTTTCTGGCACCTGCTTTTAGAGCAGCATGTTAGAATGGTAACACCAGGCTTCTGTGCAATGACGTATATTTGGGTCTGAAAGTGACATACTTCACAGCAAAGTACAGTTGGAAGGCAGGAAGGGGTCTTCTGAATCATCAAGGTTTCCTCTGTTCATCCCTCCACCTCCTGATATCCTCCAGCTACACACTGTGGCCTTCTGTCTTCCCACTGCTCCTGTTTTACTGTTTCTTTTATCTCCTGTTGCCCCTTGCCACAGAACTCTCTCCTTGTCTGCATCCAACAACTGCCCTCTGTCATCTCCCTGAAACCCTCCATAAAGCCCACTCCTTCAAGCAATCCTTCCTCCTCCTCAATAATCTTCATACCCTCCCTTTCTTGAACTGCTGCCCTGTGTCTTGTTTTGGATTTATCTTGTAAACTCTTAAAGGCAGGAAAACCCTCTGAGGCATACATTTGTATATGTTTGCAGTGTGCCAGGGTCTGTTTTATGGTGCCACTACTAAGGTTGCTCTGTCTTGGCACAGGGGTTGGCAATCTTAATGCAATGCACTGGCTAATTCCTGTAAGCAGTCTAGTGGTGAATAACTGTCCGTTTCCAGCTGAGTGTGACTCTCTGGGGAGATGGTCAGGGTTGCTCCATGTATCAGCCAGAGGTTGTGGACATGGTCTCTCTTCCCTGCGGATTGAGTGCACAACCTCTCTGCAGAGATGCTAGCCCTTGCTGGCCCAGGAAGTGAGAGAGAAACTAGGAGAAAGCATCATAATTTTGGGGATAAGCTACAAACGGCAGGCAGCACAGCATGAGCATTTCCTACCCCGGACAGAGAGTCAGGCAGATTAGTAATGAGAAGCCCCCCTGACGTGAACAGAGCACTAATGGGTCTGCTGTAAGGCACAATTCTGTGCTGGCAGTGGGGGGATTGGATATAAGCTGGTAGGTCTCTGCCTCCTTTAATTTTCATGCTTCTCTGCCTTCTCTCAATGACCCATTAGTGCTGTAAAGTTTGCCTCTCTGCAGAAAACTTGAAAGGGAACAACGGTCTTTGTAGCAGTGGAATTTCCCTCAATTCATGTTTGGGGCTACATCCTGCCCCAGTTAAAGTCAATGGCAAAATTCCCATTGACTTCAAAGGCAGCAGGATCTGGCTCTTAAAGCTGTAGGGAAACTTTCTTAAAAGAGGATAACACTGGTATTGGGGTCCTAATCTGCTATGGTTTAATCCTAGAAGCACTGGTGTCAATCCATGTAATCCTGCTGGTTTTTCACTGATCCCTTTAGCTCAGTCTCTCTGATCTGATTTCCTCTGTAATTTAGCATTTTTTCTATTCTCTATAATCATTACAGGTCTTGGAAATCAGTCTCCCACCCCCGAACCCCTTTTTCCAAAGAAGGGACAGTATTGCTGCTGTTTCCATTAGGTGGAACTGGGTGCTGAAATTCCATTTTGCATGCTGCCGTTTGGCAAATAAGAACAGAACAGAGCAGATGTATTCCAATAGCAGCGAGAACTCAAGGTGATTCTTTAAAGGAGAAGGATCTTTTTTCCCCCTCTGTTTTTGTTTTGTGTCTTCAAAATAAACCCAAGAGACTGTAGTAGATAAGAGAAGGGTTTATTCAGAGGCCTGGAATGAAAATACTTCGTACTAACATAATGCCTTCCATGCAAAGATCTCGAAGTATTTTTTCCTCACCTGCTTGCATCCATCTGGACTGCGAGATGTGAAGCAGCACTCTGTGTTTGTTAGTAACAATAGCAGCTCCCTGCAGCCTATAAAAGGGCAAGACTTCTTCAATCTTCATAGTCCAAGTCATTGGCTGTAAGGTTTTCTTGGTTCTCAAGGAGAAAATCCCTCGCATTGACTGCAGCATCACAGAATGAATCGGGATGATGAGGTGCTACATAGAGAGAGAGAGAGAAACAAATTATAATAGAAGTATACATCTAAATACCAATAACATTGTGGAGACTTTGATAAAATTGTAGGACCGATTTCTCAAAACCTCAGGAGTTTGGGCCATATGATGCTTGCTAAATTTGCATATACAGCTATCATGATTCCATGTGCAAATCAGGAATTTGTGTTCACAACTGACCTGTTATACCCAATTTCCATATGCAGTTGTGGACATTATAAATACAAATTAATTATGAATCTGTGCAGTTTTGACTCCAACCCTGGATTCCTGAATATTTGTTAACCGTTGTCAGATTGTTACATTGATTCTTTAAATAGAATAGAATGGCTGCTCCAGTTAAAACTCCTTCCCACTTCACAGAAACCAGAGTGAGCAATAATGAAGAAAATTACCACTAACTGCTGGTGACTTTAATATTATTGCAAATCTTCTCTTTTATACTCTCTTTTATACTTTAGCTGTGTTCACCCTACAATACCATGAGAGAGTGAGAGCTTGAGTCTGTTCTGGCTCATGCTCCAGCAAAAGAATTGTTAACTAGGATCCCATTGCAGGGCCAGATTCTGCCATGTGTTACACCTGCGAGGCCACAGTGAAGGCAGTGGGATTGAATAGGTGTAAGAGAAGGCAGCATTTGGCCGGTGGTATCTTTATTACTGGTGATTATGAAGAACATGAGAACATAGGACTGGAAGGGACCTCCTGGGTCATTGAGTTCAGACCCCTGCTGTGGAAGGCAATCCTGTCATATAATCCCATTCATACATTTATAAAGATCCATCTTAAAACTGGTTAGATGAACAAGCCAGAAAGATCCCAGCTGGACTTTCAGATCCTATATCAGGGGTCATCAACCTTTCAGAAGTGGTGTGCCAAGTCTTCATTTATTCACTCTAATTTAAGGTTTCGCGTGCCAGTCATACATTTTAACGTTTTTAGAAGGTCTCTTTCTATAAGTCTATAAGATATAACTAAACTATTGTTGTATGTAAAGTAAATAAGATTTTCAAAATGTTTAAGAAGCTTCATTTAAAATTAAATTAAAATGCAGAGCCCCCCGGACTGGTGGCCAGAACCTGGGCAGTGTGAGTGCCACTGAAAATCAGCTCACACGCTGCCTTTGGCACGCGTGAGATCGGTTGCCTACCCCTGTCCTATATTATGTTTCAGGGCTGGAAATTAGAAAAACAAAACAAACCCTCTTTTGAGCACATTGGACACAGAATCACTCAGACAATAAACAGGACCATTCAAAGCCAGTTTTTATCCTCTGTCTTCAGATAGAATCATAGAACTGTAGGACTGGAAGGGACCTTGAGAGGTCATCTAGTCCAGTCCCCTGCACTCGCGGCAGGACTAAGTATGATCATATCTAGACCATCTCTGACAGGCATTTGTGTAACCTGCTCTTAAAAATCTCCAATGACAGAGATTCCACAACCTCCCCTAGGCAATTTATTCCAGTGCTTAACCACCCTGACAGTTAGGAAGTTTTTCCTAATGTCCAACCTAAACTGTCCTTTCTGCAAGTTAAGCCCATTGCTTCTTGTCCTATCCTCAGAGGTTAAGGAGAACAATTTTTCTCCCTCCTCCTTGTAACAAACTTTTATGTTCTTGAAAACTGTTATCATGTCCCCTCACAGTTTTCTCTTCTCCAGACTAAACAAACCCAATTTTTTCAATCTTCCCCCGTAGGTCATGTTTTCTAGACCGTTAATCATTTTTGTTGCTCTTCTCTGGACTTTCTCTAATTTGTCCACATCTTTCCTGAAATGTGGTGCCCAGAACTGGACACAATACTCCAGCTGAGGAGTAATCAGCACGGAGTAGAGTGGAAGAACTGCTTCTCACGTCTTCCTTACAACGCTCCTGCTAATACATCCCAGAATGATGTTTGCTTTTTTTTGCAGCAGTGTTACACTGTTGACTCATATTTAGCTTGTGATCCACTATGACCCCCAGATTCCTTTACACGGTACTCCTTCCTAGGCAGTCATTTCCCATGTTGTATGTGTACAACTGATTGTTCCTTCCTAAATGGAGTACTTTGCATTTGTCCTTATTGAATTTCATCCTATTTACTTCAGACCATTTCTCCAGTTTGTCCAGATCATTTTGAATTTTAATCCTATTCTCCAAAGCACTTGCAACCCATCCCAGCTTGGTATTGTCCGTAAATTTTATAACTGTACTCTGTATGCCATTATCTAAATCATTGATGAAAATATTGAACAGAATTGGATCCAGAACTGATTGCTGCAGGACCCCACCTCATATGCCCTTCCGGCTTGACTGTGAACCACTGATAACTACTCTCTGGGAATGGTTTTCCAACCAGTTATGCACCCACCTTATACTAGCTCCATCTAGGTTGTATTTCCCAAATTTGTTTGAGATCATGCGAGACCATATCAAAAGCCTTACTAAAGTCAAGATATACCACATCAACCACTTCCCCCCATTCACAAGGCTTGTTACCCTGTCAAAGAAAGCTATTCGTATTAGGTTGGTTTGACACAATTTGTTCTTGACAAATCCCTGCTGACTGTTACTCATCATCTTCTTATCTTCTAGATGTTTGCAAATTGATTGCTTAATTATTTGCACCATTATCTTTCATGGTACTGAAGTTAAGCTGACTGGTCTGTAATTCCCCAGGTTGTCCTTATTTCAAGTAGAATCTTGCTTTTAAGTTCTGAAAAGTTTTTTGAATTCTAGAACCCATGAAATTCTTAGTCTCTTTATTTGTTAATAATTTGTATTACAATAGCATCTAGAGGCCTCAATTAACATCAGGGCCCCTCTGCACTAGGCAGTGTACATACACATGGGAAAAGACAGTCCCTGCCTCGAAAAGTGTACAGTCTAACTAGACAAGAGCACCAAAGAGTTGGAAAGGGAAACAGTGGAGAGGTGATTTGCCCAAGGTTGCACGGCAGAGCTGGGACCCCAGGTCTCAAGTATTTCAAGCCACTACCCCTCCCACTGGACCATGCTGCCGTTTGATGTTTCAAAAGCTACAATTTAAGCTCCCCATTCATTCTTTTTTTTATTTATTTATTTTGTTAAATGTCTCAATATTCCTCTTTAGGTTTCCTTTGAGGTGTCTGTCGAAGCTCGGAGCTGCCCTACCGAGAACACCTCGCACACTTTCACCATAAAGCCAGCTGGGTTCCGGGACACTCTGGAGGTGGAGGTTGCTTACAACTGCACTTGTGGATGTACGAAGCAGATGGAACGGAACAGCAGCAAGTGCAGTGGGAATGGGACTTACACATGTGGATTATGTGAATGTGACTCAGGCTATTTGGGATCCAAGTGTGAATGTGAAGAGGGAGAGAGCGGGAACATGTATCAGAACATGTGCCGGGAGGCTGAAGGCAAACCTGTCTGCAGTGGCAGGGGGGAATGCAGCTGCAACCAGTGCATCTGCTACAAGAGTGAGTTTGGAAGGATCTACGGGTTATTCTGTGAGTGCAATGACTTCTCTTGTGCCAGATACAAGGGTGTCCTCTGTTCAGGTGAGTGTGCATCCCTCTCTGCACTTCTTCTCATTCAAAAGCTGTTACCATCTACTGAATCTCCTGTGATTGATTGGCTGAGAAATGATTTTAGATCACCCCAGCATGCTTCGTAGGCTGGTACTTGCAAATTGCCATGTATTCTTTCCATGTTGAGATTTGTGCTCTTCCTTCTACACAGGATTGACAATTTCCCAGGAAAAACTAGTTTAGGACAGGGTGCAGGTAAATACTGGCTTAAACCCAGTTTAAACTGGAAAAAATAATTGCATCACTGTTCAGCAAGCATAGAATGAATCTTTTCAAACTTTGGATATACACCGCTACCTCAATATAACGCCACCCGATATAATGCAAATTTGGATATAACGCGGTAAAGCAGTGCTCCGGGGGGGCGGGGCTGCGCACTCTGGTGGATCAAAGCAAGTTCAATATAACACAGTTTCACCTATAATGCGGTAAGATTTTTTGGCTCCCGAGGACAGCGTTATATCGAGGTAGAGGTGTAGTCATTCAGAACTGAGGCATTAACTCGGTCTGTCAACTACCTCAAAATTGGTCTCTTGCTACAGAATGCTGCACGGCCAAATGGCCCTGGACTGATAGTCTGAAACCCTGCATGCCTCTTATTGCTTAATGCTTCAAGCCTACAACTCTGCATTATTGTCCATTTCATATCATCGAATGTTTTTGACTTTCACTTATATAATTATGAAAACCGAGATATGAGTCATGACATATATAACTTCCTTGAGAAAATACCAAACCAAAATGTATACAGACATTCAGTATTATAATTACATATATTAGTATTCTGCAGTTTTACTTTTTGTTTGGACTGCCCTAAATTAATCTCTGAATCTACTGTCGTATGTAATTTGAATATGTAACTGTTGTATGTAACCACAATTTGAATATGTAACTAAAACTAAGTGTAAGGTGGTGTGTATTAACAAAACAGTTTTTAAAATAGAAGCTGTCTTAAACTGGGACTAAGTACCGTAGTTTTTCCGGGGGCAGTATAAACCATTGTTTTAGCTGGTAAAAATGACCTCTGGTAAATATCATGCCATCTCTGCTTCTAGGTTTGTTTAAAAAATGAGATCTAGAAAGAAACTCTCACTGTGATAATGAATAGAATGTGTGTTGTCTATAAGAACTGGGCTTTCATTGGCACTGGCAAAGAGGGTAGAACGAACTGTACTCTCCAGATTGGGACTTTCTCCAAGATCCCTGGGGAATCAGAAGTCTGGGTTGGTTGAGTTGGGTTGGTTTTGATTGGCCATCTGTTGTTGGTTTTGCATCTTTGATTAGCTGAGCCTTTCCCTTATTAGTCCAGAGGGTTAGCAGAAGCCATTTTGACTTCCTCTCCTGCACAGCCTTTTGTCTTTGAAATGCTCTGTCCCCTTTATGACTGCAATCAGCAATTGCTTCTATTCTGTGCATGTCTACACACGGTTCTTGCAGACAGTGAATCACACCTGGTGTGAGAGGTTCAGTTAGGCACAGGGTGAGAGATCTCACCTCCCTGAGAGCCTGGCTTCTCTCATCTCTTCCTGTCTCTCTTTTCATTGTCCTTAGCTGAGGAGCTTGAATCAGCCTGCTAATCCTCAGCTGGGCCAAATGAGGACCTTGCACAGTGCATGGAGTGTTGAGTCAGCCTTAGTCTACTCTCACCCTGTCACAGAAACATTCTGCTTATAGACCTTTGCTCTCATTCTGGAATTCTTTAGTTAAGACCCTTTGCAGGGAGAAGCAGAAGCAGCTCATATGAATCTCTCTGTGTATTGCTGTTAACTTTATGATTTTTTAAAAATCGGTACGACTTCATGCCACTCAGCTGACTACTGACTACAATGTGTACAATGGCATCTTCATCCTAAAGGAGCCCCCAGGACTTCACAAACTGTATCATATACAATTGGGGGCCTGGCATCCTCCACTGAAATGCAGCTACCTCTGGATCAGAACACAGCTGCTATTGAATAGAACAAAACAACGCAAAGAGAATCACTTATTCCCCCGAGTATCCTGCCTCAGGGATCTTGCCAGCTGCAATGGGGAAGATGAATACAGTATCCGATCAAAACTGAAGTGGGAGTTTTAAATAGGAAGAATACAATTGTCCAAACAGAAGAGTCTTGCCAATTCTCATGGTTTTGTCATGAGACTCATGATAATTATTGTTTTCCTTAAAGCTCCAGCTCCTGGAGTCAAGTAGATATGTGCTGATTTGAGCCTTTATTCTTAAAAAAAAAAAAAAGTGCCCTCATGGCTGTGGAAAAAGCTTCAAAATGTGACTCCAGTCCACCCTAAAGACTCAAAAAGTGGAAGGTAAATGAAAAGAACCCCAAATCTATTATTTTACACAATCTCGTGATTTTAAAGCCAACCTCATGATTTTTGGTGAGCCTGACTCATGATTTTTGAACCTTTGGGGTTAGCAATACTGCAGAGAAGCTGATCAGGACACTGTAGCTCATGTTCTTTTCCTGCCCCACCCTCCCAAAAAAAGTGTGTGTGGAGGGGTCTTGGTTCTAAAAGATAGCACCTTCATTAGCATACACTGTCCTCCATAGAATCATGCTGGGGCTTTTCTCCATTAATGATGTATGTTCCAATCACCAGCACCACATTAAACCTATAATGCAAAGTATTACCATACTTTATTTATTTGTAGGCTATGCTAATGCTATTCTGGGTCTTCTCCAGTGCACAGAGCTTCCCTGATCTTGCTCAGCTGTAGAGCCAGGACTCCCTTGCTAAACTAAACTAGCTAGCAATAATGTCTTTACGCTGCTGTTTTTGACTAAGGTTGCTATTTAAAGGCTGAGTGGGAAGTGTATAGTCTCTTGGGCAGCTTTCTCAGATCGGAGCGTGAAAGCTGGCTTTGAGTTTTTCCATGTGGTGTCTTACTTATTCCTGTGGCAGGATCCAATACTATTGGCAGGCTAAGAATATGCAAGGCACGCAGCTTATGTTGCGGTTTGCAAATAAATTTGGTGCCTCTAAAATGGACTCTGCCCCATATTCTGCCCAGTCACCTTTGGGGATCTTGGATTTGTTTGGGTTTTTAACTCGCATACCAATACCTTTGTATGTCTAACCACTGAATTGTCGGGATAGCTCAGCACTTTACTCTGTTCAGACCGTGACTGTTATTTGGATCTTTTAGCAATTTGTTGGATTGAAGAACATGCTGTATAGTGTTAGACTCAAAGAACTCTATCTATGTAGTTTAGGAAAGAGAAGGTCAAGGCAATGGTTCCCAAACTTTTTACTAAGGTGAACCACCCATTGCATTTTTCTTTTTTGGGGGACCCACCATTACCTATATATTGTGCATGCGTGTGTAACTACCATTTACTTTTTTTTTTTTTATTCTAACACCAAAGAAAAAAAGAAAAACACAAAATTATGTGCTTTCCACGGTGCTAGCACTCCAGCCCAAGTCCTCTGCTCAGTTCCCTCCAGTGCCCTTGTTCTCTCTTTCCCAGCCCCTGTGAATAGAGAGCTCTGATGCCTGCTGCTCCCCGGTAGTTTGAGGTCATCACTCCTTTAAGTGAGAGTGGAAGACAGGCTACAACAAAACACCAGAAAACACAGAGCCTCCGGGCTCTCTCTGTCCTGGAGAGAATTAGCCAGTCAAAGATCCTTTCATGTTTGAGAGGCCTAACTGAAACCCGGCTCCCCACTCAAGGCATTGCGACCCACCACACAGGGTCTCAGCACCATTCAGGATTGGCCCAGCTGCCTCTCTGTCATGATGAAGGGGTGGCTGGGCCAAACCTGAGTAGAGCTGCAACGTGCCAGGTCGCAACACCATTCACTCATATTTGGCCCGACCGCTCCTCCATCATGATGGAGGGGCAGCTGGGTCAATACCCTTTCCTGGTGGGCAGGAGCGCTCCCAGAGCATGCACAGTGTGAAAGTGACATGGGGGGTCAGTGACAGGTGACTTGCCTAGATATTCACTGCAACCCACTGGTGGGTTAGGACCCACCGTTTGGGGAAACACTGGGTTAACTGGAGACTCAGTTACAGTCTGTAAATACCTACCTGAGGAACAAATATTTAATAATGGGCTCTTTAGTCTAGCAGACAAAGTTATAACAAGATCCAATGGCAAGAAGTTGAAGCCAGACAAATTCAGACTGGAAATAAGGCGTACATTTTTAACAGTAAGGGGAATTAACCAAGGGAAAAATTTACCACGGGCTGTGGTGAATTTTCCATTACTGGCAATTCTTAAATTAAGATTGGATGTTTTTTTAAAAGGCTTGCTCCAGTTTAAACAGGAATTATTTTGGAGAAGTTCTCTGCCCTGTGTTGTACAGGAAGTCATACTAGATGATCACATTGGTTCCTTCTGGCCTTAGAATCTATGAATCTATGTTTTTATTAGATTTTCCTATGCTTGTATTAGAGTCATTGGCACCTTCCTCTAGAAAAATGAAGTTAAAAAGGTAAATGGGAAAAAAAAGGTTGTTCCCCCTCCCCACCAACATTTGTGTTCTCAGGCTTTGCTCATATTGGCTCACCCCAATCAGCAGTTTAGTCATCTCCTGTCATACTCTCTGGAATCCTTTGCACCCTTGTGCACCATAGGAAGTACCATAAGATCAAAGGGAGATGGGCCTATAAAGTGCTTCTGGCATCTCGACCAGCAGCCAAGTGGTTTTGGATTGTGGGGTTTTAAACAGTTCTAAAAACAGATTTAAAAATATAAAAATCTTCAGACCTTTATTATATTTGTATTGCTGTAATGTCTAAAGCTCTAACTGAGATCAGGATCCCATTGTGCTACACACTGTTCATATACATAATAAAAGACAGTTCCTGCCCTGAAGACCAGGGAAAATAGAGGCAGAGAGAGGTGAAGAGACCTGCTCAAGGTCACACACCTGTTCAGTGGCAGAGCTGGAAATAGAGCCCATGTCTGTCAAGTCCCATTCCACTGGCCTGTTCACTGACTTGCCTGCCCTCCAGTACTGTATCCCAACCAGCAACTAATCTGGGACACTTCTACATCTTTTTCGCTTTAAACTGTGGATGGGCCTGATTGAAAACCCCAGTCTTGAATGAACAGGTCCGACCTTTGGGGAAGTCACAGCCCAGTTTTGCGGTGGGACAATCTCTGGTATCCCTGGATCTAACATCCCCAAACTCTTTCAGGTAATGCATGTCTTGATCTAAACTTTGTGACTTGGGCCCACCTCTCCTCCTCATTATTACTTTAATAGAATAATGACTAGTAAACAAAACAGCAAAGATTTTAATGGGATCTATTAGTAAGAAATGACCTTTTAGTCTCTCAGTTTGAGACGATTGGGAGCTGCACAGCACGGAGCTCAATACTGTGGTCAGTGAGGGAGCTCTCTCCTGTCTCCATTTGTAAGTATCTTCCATGAGATAGGAAGGCAGGAACTGTCTTTTATTATGTATATGAACATGCCAAAGCCTCGTTCCCTATGGATAACTCACTTTAAGAAACACCCTTAGCTTCCTCCTCAGTCATTACAAAGAGCTATGTTGCACCTCCTGTTCTTTTCACCGTTTCCAGTGCAGAAACTGCTGGGCACAGAAGTGTATGTAGGTTCTCTTTCCATGCAGCAAAATGAGTGGATGAGTTATACGGAGGTTGGATGGGACCCATTTTAAAGGGAAACAAGAATGTCACTACTCTAGATGTAGAACTGGAACATCATAGGCTGGCTTGTCTCATGCATCTGAATATATGTCCCCCACTAAACAAGGTGGCAGTCATGTGATTACCCAAGATATTATGCCTATTCCTGTAAATAGCCATACCATTGAGAGGCAGTTCAGTACTGTGTCTCCCTGAAGAATGGCTGCGAAAATAATTCACTGGCATTATGATGCACTATAACTGTTGACTAAGATTGCTTCCAGCTATTTACAAACCAGCGACATTGTTCCATTGTTTCCTGAGTCCAAGAATAGCTGTTTTAAACCACAGTTGAATGATTCCTGGAGAGGAGGCATAGAATGCTTTGTATAACTGCCGCTGTCCCCAAAACACAAGAGACAGACAAACAACATTTCACTGGAAGTCTGTTTTTTCCCTTGAAAAATAAATCAGTTGATTATTCAAATGAGGAATGTACCACACCTAGACTAAACAGGAAGTTGCTGTTTCCTAAATCCACTGATGGTCTGCTTGTGCTCTTCTCTTGAAAGAGCATCATATTGCCCTGACAGATTTAGACAGACATCTGTCACTGGATGCTGAAAATAGAGAAGCTTTCTGAATACAGCACGGTGGTGCACATCATGCTGGGAAATGCACAACTCTCTTCAGATCTGTAACGTTTTGATTGCTATGTGGGGAAGGAAAAAGAATATTCCTATGATTTTTTAAATAGCCACGATAATCTGTTACTTGCAGTGTCTACTGTACTTTAGTAGTAGCTTTATAGAAAATCACTTCAAACTCATGCTGTTTAATCAGTTCCTTGCTATCCCGTGCTCCCGGTCTGTTTGTTGTAGCTTCCTGTTGTCTGTAACCTTATACATAGTTTGTAAACCCGTCAGGACAAGGACCGTCTCTTTTGTTATCTTTGTACTGTGCCTATCACAACAGGGCGGCGCCTCTAAGCAGGAATGCAGTACAAATGAAGAATAATAATGTTGATATAAACTCTAAACTGGTTCTCCCACTACCTGACATAGAACTTACTCGTATGAGGAATTAGTGGGCCTGTGGGATCAGGAATTTATAGTCTATCCTGTCCTTTTAAAAAAGTCGAGCAGACTCTGTGGTTTATCAAGCATTTTGCTAATATTAGTTAATCACGGTGACACCGTCCTAACTATTGTGAAACTTAATTATTGTAACTATTGTTGATAACCTGAGGCACAAAGAAGTTAAATGATATATCTGTGGATCGAACCAGGAATCCTGACTTCTACTTCTGTGTGCTAACCACTAGACCACACTGCCTCTCAAGAGCATATGCAATGTGAGAAGATACCATGTATGTGGGAGTAAAGCACCATGGGTGAAATATGTGAAAGCCCTTAAAGGTCCATTTTCAATAGTGATTTAGGAATCCAAGTCAGCAGATTACATGTGTATTTAGCCGCTAACAGGGGCTAGCTTTGTGTGTGATGCAGCAATAGCCACCTACCCAAGCACTAGATCCTTAGAGGTGCTGAGAATCAACAGATCCTTGGCAATGTTTTGTTTTGAGTTCTTTTTTATTTTATTAAAAAGGGAAGAACTGGAAGTGACCCAGACATTTTAAACCAGGTAAAGCAAATTTTTTGTTTTTAAACAAACTCTTCAATTAGAAATCTAACTCCTAGTTGCTGTAATTCAGTTTCTGGTGCCCTAATCCCTGGCTCCATGATATTTGTTAACCCGGCCCTTCCAGGAGATCCAACAGGAAGGTGCACTGCTTAGCTTGGAATGGGATCCCAGTTATCCCTGGTACCTTGGTTATGCAATAGAGAGGGTAAGGTGTTGGCCAAACACTGCAATACCAGCTCTTGGCACTCATATTGTGGGTGGCATTTCTTCCCTGGAGCAGGCACTGTGATACCAGCAGTGAGGCCTGCTATCATGCTAATTACCACAATCCTAGACACTTCCTATAGCCTTATTCATCCATTGTGGTGTGGGTGGTTATTTGTATTGAGGTTGCACTAGGAGCCCCAGTCATGCATCAAGACCCCATTGTGCTATGCACTGTGCAAACAACAAAAAGTTCCCTGTTCTAAAGACCTGACAATCCAAGTACCATAGTGCAATTCCACTGATTTTAGGTCATTGATTTACTGGGTCAAAACCAAACCTGCATTCTATTACAAATCAGAGTCTGCAATGTCAAACATGCCATTATACATTTTCCAGTGCAGGGCTCCCTCTTAGAAAGGCTTCTTAATTATCCTGGATATAAGCTGCCAAACTCCCACTCCCATCTCCAGTGACATCTCTTGATAAGCATTTTTGTAGACCTTTGCCTTCACTGCTAACAAGGGTGTGTCTTTTACCTCAAGATAACTAATGTATGCATGTGAGCTTTCCTGAGGTAAAAACACAGTGAAGGCAAGGCACTGTGGATTGACTGTGAGATAAGTTAGGCAAGCTCAGTCCTAGGCGGGGGTATAGGGCTGACCTCACCATGGCTTGTTTACAATGCCACTTTTGTTGGTATAATATGTCGCTCAGGGATATGAAAAAACCACACCCCTGAGCGACATGAGATACATTGACAGAAGCGCCAGTGTGGACAGCGCTATGTCACGGGGGGAGGGTGCGGGGGTGTTTCTTCCACTGATGTAGCTACCATCACTTGTGGAGGTGGTTTTATTATGTCGATGGGAGAGCTCTCTCCTGTCGGCATAGAGTGGCTACACAAGCGATCTTACAGGGGTGCAGCTCCGTCAGTACAGCTGTGCCACTGCAAGCTCCCTAGTGTAGACAAACCCCTAGATTACTTCACAATAAACCTAGACTGCTTTGTCCTCACTGTGTTTTAACCCCAGGATAGCTCATGCACATTAGTTACCCTGAGGTAAAAAAGCACAGCATTTTTAGCAGCGAAGACATAGGCGGTACCAAGCTCTGACATTCCAGACAATTGGCTTCCATTAATACAGACAGGACGGCAGTTCATCTGCCCTATGTTCACACCTCTTCGCTAAAGCAGAATGAACCTTCAGACCAGCAGTCCTCAACCAGGAGTCCGGGGGCCCCTGGGGAGCCGCGAGCAGGTTTCAGGGGTTCTGCCAAAATAAACCAGAGAGGAGGGCCAGTGTTAGACTCACTGCTGCCCAGGGCTGAAGCCGAAGCCCAAGCAATTTAGCTTCACAGAGCCCCCTGTGGCATAGGGCCCTGGGCAGTTGCTCTGCTTGCTACTCCCTGGTTTTTAATCTACTGAAAAACAGTTGTGGCACAGGCAGGGGTGGTGGTGGGGGGGCTCAGAAAGAAAAAGATTGAGAACTCCTGCTTCAGACTATTTTTACCTAAATACTTTAAACACGGGTGAGTAAAGTTAAGCACTTGCACTGAAAGTAAGTTACCTAAATAACACATGTGTTCATTCCTGACAGCTCTGGGTGTCCAGTACCTCTGAAAATGAGGCCACTTTTGCTGAAGGGCCTAATTTTAGTTTGAAAATTTCAGCCTAGAATTCTGGTAGGCTTAAAAAGGAATCATAGCCACTGTAAACATTGTATGTAATAACTTGTAGGGTGTGGGTTATGAGTTTGCGATTTTTGAGGGGAAAGCAAGAGAGCTTGTTTATACTTTGTGTCTGATGACTCCGATGTTTGTGAGCTTTCCAAAGCAAATTTAGGGCATGTCAGAACGGGACGCTGCGCCCTGTGGATGAAAGAGGCATTCATAAGGGAATGAAGCCTAAACCACACTTTTAATGTTTTTGTCATGTCAACATTTTTTTTTTTCCTTTTTCGTTCTTGCAAAAGAGTATAAGCAAAGTCCCAAGGTTAATGCAGTGCATTGAATGGAAAACCTGGAGATAACTGGGAAAGACAAAAAGGCTACTAGAGACATGGGTGCAGAAGTTAAAAATAGTCTTTTGATTCGGACAGAATATTGTTTAAAGTATTCCGAAATGTTATGATTGTGCAGTGGCTGCAGATGCCATGCCATAAAGATGAATCATGCAGCTGTGGGGTAAAAAGTGCCCTGTCTCTTTAATTGCTGCTACTGAAGTTCATATGTAGCCTACACTTTCACATTCTGTGTAATTCTGCAGCAATTACAGGAGGTTGAAGATAGAGTGCTGAGCAGGAGCACCCAAATGATATGAAATCTTTTGAGGCTCAGTTTGATGATTAAAGCTGAGAGTCACTGTACTGTTGTTCCTAAACTGTCACAAGACTATTGAGCAATCCCTTGACACCAGCTGTTTGGTTAGAGATCACAGCCCAAATCATTAGCAGCAGTTTGAAGGCTCCTGATGTGCCATTCAAACAGTGGTTGCTTGTGGTGGTTATAAGGGTTAGGGGGAAGGGAGGGCAGTTGGGGAAGGTTGAACTCAAACACTCTCTGGGTCAGATGTGCATTTATTAGGGAGGTTTATAGTACTGTGGGTTTCTCTAGATCGCTCTCTCTCCTGCCCTGAGCTGCAGAACCACAAATGGCAGCAGGAGACAATGGGAAATGTGGGTTGCAAAGTGAAGATGAGGAGCTAGATTCAGATCACCGTTACGGTGGTATATGCTTGGAAGATGCTTTCCTTACTGATTCCTCCACTAGCAGCACCTTTCTTCTCCCCTTCTTCATCATGCAAGCCTGCTGGTTGATTCAGATAGGGTTACTCTTGAAGGCTATAGTATAGGAACTGACATCGTGGATCAGACTAAAGCTCCATCTAGTCCAGTGTCCTGTCTCTGACAGTGGTCGGCACCAAAGGCCTCAGAGGAAGGTGCAAGGAACCCTGCAGTAGCAGTTATGGGATAATCTACCTCCAGGGACAGTTGTTTCCTAACTCCCAGTAGTGAGAGGTTGGCTTAGGCTATTCAAAACATAAGGCTTTATATCCATTTCAGAGCTCTTGGGATTTTTTAATGGTTATTATTATCATCACTCTAGATAGTCTTGTTTACCTTCTAAATGCCAAGCCCTTTTTTGAATCTTCATTAACACCTTGTCACAATGAGTTCCACAAACAAATCATGTGCTGTATGAAAACTTATTTCCTTTCCCCACTTTTAAAATGTACTTTTCACTCAGTTGAGCTTCAGACATGAATTGTTCTAAAGAAAAATGTTATGAGAATTTTTTGGGGGATGAAAAAAAAAACACCTAAATTGAAAATGGTGACGGCAACTTGTGTTAAGGTAGAAAAAGTACAGTCCTGTTATTTTCCAAACAGGGCTGAAATTGGTAGTGGAATCTGAATTTACTAAACCAAGCGTCGCAGTGTTACTTTGTGAAGATCATATACAAAGATAGCAAGTTCCTTCTGTATGGAGAAATATAGAACCAGCATAGAGAACATTCCTGTTCTCCTTCATCTGTCTTACATTTTTGTTCAACAAATAAAGATGCAGTAAGCTAGGTCTGACTTAGTGAAAGTTTCCATTTTTGGAGATCTTGGAATGAACTCTAGCACACTTTGAATTCTACAGTGCTTTTAAAAATTACCTCTTTTTATTTGTATGTTCTCAATTTATTCATGTTGGACGTATGGATAAATGTGAGAGGAAACCAGTGGCCAGAAAACTTCTAACTTCTCCTGGATGCAAATTTAATATTGTGTGGCCTCGTGGATAAAACATCTGTCTTTATATTTTAAAAGTATGGCGTTCAATTCCTGTTACGGCGGCAAGTCTCAGACTGTGGTCCGTGGCAGTTGCTAGGGAGATGGCTAGTCCTAATGATTCTGGCTCCTCCACCTTGTTTCCAGCTGCTTAATCTATTTTAGCTAAATTAAATAAACAAATTAATGGAGATAGCCTATCTCCTAGAACTAGAAGGGACCTTGAAAGGTCATTAAGTCCAGCCCCCTGCCTTCACTAGCTGGACCAAGTACTGATTTTGCCCCAGATTCCTAAGTGGTCCCCTCAAGGATTGAACTCACAACCCTGGGTTTAGCAGGCCAATGCTCAAACCACTGAGCTATCTCTCCCTGCTGCAATGAAATTTAATACTTTTCCATGTAAGCAATGGCTGTGTTTGCCAGAGGGATGTTATGCAAGTGTAAAGGCAGGGGGATGCATCCATGTGAGGATCTCGCTATTAAGTTGTGGTCCACACTGAAAAAGTTGAGAGCCCTTCTGTTCAGGCTACACATTTTCCTAAAGTTCTATAGAGACCCTGGGGGTTTTCGCCTTCCTCTGCAGCATGGGACATGGATCACTTGCAGGTTTAAACTAGTGTAAATGGCGGATTCTCTGTAACTTGAAGTCTTTAAATCACGACTTGAGGACTTCAGTAACTCAGCCAGAGGTTATGGGCCTATTACAGGAGTGGGTGGGCAAGGTTCTGTGGCTTGCGATGTCCAGGAGGTCAGACTATATAATCATGATGGTCCCTTCTGGCCTTAAAGTCCATAAGTCGATGAGTTTATATTAACCTTAATTCAGCTACACAATTCCATTTTATGTTAATTTTTATTGCTGATAAAACCCAGCAACCAAAACCCTGATTCAAAGCATTTCATATGTTAAAACAAATCAAAAACAATTTAGCTGAATAAGGACAAGAAATAGATTAGGAAACCAATTAAGTTAAACAAAACCCCATTGAGACTTCTTCTATCCTAATCTTGGATTCATAGACTACACACACGTGAGCTCTGAATGAAGGAATGAGGGGCTCTGTGTCTTGTTTGACATGACCATTTAAAAGGCTAACCCCGTGCGTCAGCTTTTATAGGTATTACATCTTTGTATGCTTAAGCTGTATTTTTTCCCCCCTGATTCATGAAATGTTTTGGCTCCAATAAGGATTCACATGCACTCTGCATACATATTTGATGAGAAAGTGAGCCAAACTTGGGGCCTACTAACCCTGTCTTGTTCCCTTGCTAAGTGCGTTAGAACCATTAGGCTGAGCATGTTCCATTTACTGTTGTCACACGGATTAGTGTAAGGAAATGTAAGGTTGAGGTCAACTGGAGCAGACAGGTCTTGCCAATGTAATGAGGACTGATTTGAACAGGAGTAAGCAGCAGCCAATTATTAGTTTCACTCATAGTGAGGTTGCTCTTTCTATTCGTAGCCGGTTTAACTGTGGATCCTTGTTTGACCATGCATCTGGGCTGATCTGTCTGCAGAAGAACACTCCGATCTCAAATCAGGTGCAGCTGCCATTTACTCTGTAGCCCTTTTTCATGTGTGTTTTCTAGTAGAGATTGACTTTAAATAAGTACAAACCAGCGTTGCCACTGTCTTTGGCAAACATCCTAGATATAGGCTTAATTTCATTGATCACTGAAATGCAGCTACTTCAGGGGTGGGAAGCAGCAGCTGTCTGTCATGACACTTTGATCTGGAGCAGTTTATTAGATTTGTCACCTAAAAAGAATAGCTCAGATGTGGGAATCTCCCTCACATCCTCTGCAGTGAAGACCAATGCAAAGAATTAATTCAGCTTCTCCACAATGGCCTTATTTTCCTTGAGTGCTCCTTTAGCACCTCGATTGTCCAGTGGCCCCACTGCTTGTTTGGCAGGCTTCCTGCTCCCGATGTGCTTAACAACATTTTTGCGTTTAGTTTTTGAGTCCTTTGCTCTTCAAATTCTTTTTTTGGCCTGCCCAATTATACTTTTACACCTAATTTGCCAGAGTTTATGTTCCTCTCTATTTTCCTCAGTAGTATTTGACTTCCAGTTTTTAAAGGATGCATTTTTGCCTCTAATTGCTTCTTTTTCTTTGTTGTTTAGCCACGGAGGCACTTTTTTTGGTCCTCTATTTTTTAACTTGGGGGTATACATTTAATTTGAGCTATTATGGTGTTTTTAAAACGTTTCCATGCAGCTAGCAGGCATTTCACTTTTGTGACTGTAACTTTTAATTTCTTTTTAACTAGATTCCTCATTTTTGTATAGTTCCCATTTCTGAAGTTAAATGCTACTTTGGTGGGCTTCTTTGGTATTGTCATCCCACAAGGATGTCAAGTTTAATTATATTACAAGTCTTGCTCTTACGACAGCAAATTCTATTTTGATTCATACATGGATTTCCATTCACCAGTCTTAAATGCCTGTTGTAGCTGCATAGGTGCACAAATGTGTGTGGACATTGGGCAGTTTCTGAGATTCATTTTTACAAACTTCTTTTATTTTCCTTCCATACAATAATTCTTACAGGTCCAGTGTATAGCTGTCAATATGCATATTGTATGAGAGGTACTCTATAAGTTCTGTTTAAGTTTCTGAGGACACTCAGACTAAGTATGCTCTTTCTATGTTGAGACTTTTAGGGAATGTTTAGAGGTACTCTGTGTTTTGCTTACATTAGTCTTTCTAAAGTACAAGAGCCCTCTTAAAGGTTCATTTCCTCTTTCTTTGACAGTCAGTTTTTTCTCAGGTATATCTCTGTTTTCTTCTGTTTTTATTTTTCCTCAATCTGGTTTCTGTTCTGTTTATGGTTTACTCCTGGTGCGTCTGGTTTCCTCTTGTTGGGGGGAAAAAAAAAAAAAAAAGGATGTACATTCTGGGACACTTCTAAATATTTAACAGAAAAATATAGATCTAGAAGATGAAAAGGATCAAAACCCATCCGTGCCCAATCTCCAGCTGTTGCACATAATCGAGCACATGAGGACACCCACATAATTGCAAAGAGCAATCCCTACATGATGTGTCCAGGCAAAGGCCAAAATAAAGCAGAGAGGGTCCCTCCAATATGTCTGGGGGAGAAAGTCGATGAATATATCCCCAGTCCCCAGTTTAGCAATCGATGGTTGCTGCTGTCACTCTCTTGGGTTTCTTGGGTTGAAGAAAAGAGTGAAGGAAAATGGGTCTGGAGTCAACTTCCCAACTATACATATTTTTTTTAACCTGAATAGGGAATTTGAGGTAAAGGTCTTTATTGCTGGGGGCACAAGAACCAGCCTTTAGAAACATTTCATCCATCTAATCTGTCCTTATCTAATTCAGGTATTTTTACTGCATTCGTCACAATGGTAACTGAGTGCACGTTTCCTTTTCCTCCACCTTTTGCTTTATACTCATGCTGGGCAGAATTTTTTGTCTGGTACTCTTTTTGCCACAAAATACAGTCGGGTTAATTGAAATGTTTTGTGAATTCATACTGATTTTGTCAAATTGGTTTGGGGGGGAGGGGATTTGAAAAAAATCAGAACTTTTTGATTCCAAGTGACATTTTTCAAAATTATTTCAATTTTATAAAAAAAATTTAAAAGCTCAAAAATGAAACATTTAGTTTTGGGTTGAACAAAACGTTTTGGTTGATCTGCAATGAATTTTTTTTTAACTGCTAATGAACTGAAAAATCGGGTATTTGCACAGTTCTGCTTTATGTCCTTTTGCAGCCTTTCAGACTGCAAGTCATGTAGGCCCAAGGGATTCCTGAGCTGAGATCCTGCATGAAGAGGGCTAGCAGCATAGGGCATCCTGCCTGATTACGCTGGTGCATGTGCTCTGTGTGGCTTACGACACTTCATAGAGGTTTGCAGCTTCACACAGTAAAGAAAATAAAGGAATATGTCATGCCAGAATTTCCACTTTGGGGAATGGTAATCTGTAGCTCTTGCACTGCCTGGCTAACAGAGACCAGTTTGAATAAGGTGCAGTAAAAATCCAGCAGCATTTTCTTGGCTCTTCACATCTCCTCCCTATTTTTGTTTTTCTTTTTCCTATTTACCCCTTAACCTTTCCTCCTCTGAGTCTGTCTCTGCAAACTTGTTCGGTCTCTCCTCTTGTGCTTGACAGCACTGTGTGTTCCTGTGGAATGCACGTACTCTGGATTGGTAGAATAACAACATAAGGTTTTCTCTCCCTCATTCTCCCTCTCAGTTTTGCTTCCTCTGTCCTTTGTTTCTTTGTATGTGCGACGGGACGACTGGAATTAATTTAGCCCAGGGATGTTCAATGCAGTGCAGCACAAATCAGACACCTCCCTTTCTCTAGCCCTAGCCTCTGTGTTAAATAGAACAAATATGCACCTCTGGGTTTGGCAGCTGCATGCTGCCAGGGGCTCCTCCTCTCCGGTTTGCAGCAAAGTGGCTTCAGAAATAAAAATGATTGTGGATTTTTATTTTTTTTTAATTAGTCTCATGCTGGAATTGTGCACAGGAAGAAAATGAATCACGTTTAGCTCTGGGCTGGCGTCAGGTTGTCCATGGACAGCTTTGCTGACTGGAGACGCTTCCCCCGGTTACACAACTGGCAGAGGCCCTGGTGCAGCCATCGAGGGGTGGACAATAAGCTTCCCCACATGTGGATATGCAGGGTACATTCACAACAGCAACCTCTGCTCTAGGAAGAGCATGGACTCCTTGCTCTTGCTCTCCCTTCAATAACAGGACTTGGAAAGGGGACTGGGCAGATGACAGGGCCAAGGCCCCATACTCACCTCCCACATTGGCCTGTATACCTGGTCGTCTGCTCGACTGCATCCAGGCATCACAGAGGCTCAAACTTGTGACCAGCTGCCCCATAACTACAGGCCTCTGTGAAAAGACTAAAATGTTCCGATGAGTTTGGCCTGTACCAGACCTGGAAGTACCACAAGAGGCCTTTCCGCCAGGATTTCCAGCTGGAAACAGAAGCACTGGGAATCTCAGGGGCCTGTTCTCCAGAGATTAATGAGGATTGAATTAAATGAATGAGGAAGCACTAAATATTAAATATGCAGAAATGCTTAAATTGATGAGAATGATAAATATTTGCAGCCCAACTTTGCAGAACTCAGAAGCTTGGGCAACTAACCAAACTGAACCCTGAGAGGCCCTTCTGTCACAAATTCACTTTGTATCCTTTGGCAGTACAGCTTGCTACCCTCCTTGCCTCGCTCCCTGCAACTGTACACTGAAATGACAGCTTGAGGGATTTTTCCCCTTTAGCCCTCCTACCTTCTGTTTTAGCATGGTGCCTCCCCCATTCAACCAAAGTTTCCAGCTTTTCATCCTTTGTTCCAAGGGTCTTTTTACATATCTGGAATGCCAGCTAGCAACCCCCAGCTTCTTTCCCCAGCAGAGAATGGCAGTAGCTTGTCTGTCAGTCCAGCAGTAGAGTGGGTCAAGGACAGCTTTATCTGACTTCTAACAATTATGGTTGACAACTTGGCTGAGGGCTAGCCCTGAAAACAGACAGTGCAATTACTCAAATGCTGCTTTACTAGCACACAGTTTTATTTTCCTGTGCTTCGTGTGGAGAGTTTAATGGGACTAACTAACCCAAAATTGTCACAATATGGTTTTTTTGCTTCTATAGATCTTTTCCTTGAACATATGATAAACGTCATGTGATCACTGGATTTGCTAGAGGTATCGTCTTTCTGATGAAATGTAAACCTTACAGTCCTAGACACCGCCTGTGGCCGTTAAAGAACCTATGTTACCTTTTCTCAGAAATAGGGTATTTCAACTCCTCTGGTGATTATATTTTGCCTATGTAAACTCCCTGCAGTTTCAGATGGGTCCAGGAGTCTTCACTTTCTGGCCAAAGATGAATGCGGTATAGTTGCATTCGGTTGAACAGTTGCTATGTTTCACCCCAGAAGTGACTGCATTGTACTGGTGGGAAAAATTAATCTTGGATATAGTTTTGTATGTTAGGTTATAAAGTGCTTAGGTTTCCTTTCAGGTTAAATGAACTATGCCATAAATATCATAGTTATCATTGCTTTTGCATGGTGTCTCCATGGTGTCTCCATTGGGAAACTAATCATATTTCTGCCCTTGTTTCAGTTCATAATTTATTCATTTTTAACTGGTCCTCTGTGTGTCTAGAAGAATAACATCTCACCATTGCTCTCTGAAATGGCATGATCTTGGCTTATGCCCAAATAAATTTGTTAGTCTCTAAAGTGACACAAGGACTCCTCATTGTCAAAACAGAACAGTAGTCGACTGCTTGTTCTTTCCCAAATGGACCAAAGCTTACTTGGCAGGGTTTCCACTCCCTGCGTGGAAGGGAAACTTTCCCCTGTTTATCCTTTCTTTTACCCCATACAGACCCTTATCTGTATAGATGCCACTTGTAACCTTTCTGAAATCTGGCAGCCTTCCCTAGGAAACCCAGCTGCAGAAAATGCTGCCCCAGCTGCCTCTTTTTCATAGGTGTCCCCCTCTTGTCCTCCAGCAGACCTTTCGTTATCGATAAGGCATGCTAATGAGGCATTAAACACCATCGGAGATTAAAGAGAAAAGGGGTGAAATGCTTGGCCACAGTAGTGATGGAAGCATTCTGTCAATTGGTCTCTGGTTTTTAAAGTGGTGCAGCCCAAGCTGCGGAGTTTGTCTTGTTTTTTTAATGAAAACCTTAACTCATTCCAAGAGCCTTGCCAAACCTTGTGAATCTTTTGCAAACTTGGCCCAGACTCTTGTGTTTATATCAAAATATGGAACCAGGTGAGTTTCCCATGGTTTGCGATTTCTCACAGAAAGAATCTCTCTGCTCTAGGGATGATCCTTCGTAATGAGGTCCAGCCAGGGGGCATGAAGTGCCTCTGCCTTGGGAGAGCGGTGTTCCTCCTGACTTTTTTTTTTTTTTATTAAAGATGGGCTTGAGCCACAAAGTTTGGACCCTCAAGTTCAGGGATGTTGGGATCTGGAGTCTTGCTTTGGAATTGCATCTTCTTTTGGCTAAAGAATGGGACCGAGAACTACCCCTTTCTATGCACGCTCAAGCTAACCCATTTAACAGCATCACTGATGGCCCTGCATTGCTGCATCTCTGCTGTGCCAGCTTTCCTTGGCTGTGCCATGATGTTCCATTGCTAGACCAGTCAAACACTGGACAAAGGTGAAGGTGCATTTCCTTCCAACAGGCATGGCATGATAAGTGGTAATGAAAGGGTTAAAACTCTGTAGTCTCTCCCAAGCCCCACAATCTGTCTTTCATCTAACTGAGTGTTCACCATATGTCCCAGGGTCCTGGCTGCATAAATGTAGATGTTTCTTGATCATGACAACAATGCGAAGATTAAATTTATTGCCAGCCTAAATGGAGCTAGGTAGGGGCGGGGAAGGGAGTAAGTAGGGGGGAGACAACTTGTAATTGCCCCATAGAAGTTTCACTGTATTTGGAAGGGTCTGTAAGAGCCAAGTGTAAATGGCTCTTTGCCAAGCAGCCTTCTTGTCATGCTGACTGGAGTACAAGAAAAAATGGGATGAGCTTCAGTGACTGAGACTGAGTTCCTTTTGGATCATGTTCATTAGGTGTTTGCAGATGGAATTCTTCAATGCTCCTGCCAGGTTAGAGGATTGGCTTTTGTCAACACTCGAAAATGAAGTGTGCAAGAGACTGGAATTTTGTAGGCAGACAATCCCCTCTGCTTCCTTGCGAATGATCCCTACAAGAGACTGGAATTTTGTAGGCAGAAAGTTCCCTCTGCTTTCTTTATAGATGGTTCCATATATATATATATATATATATATATATATATATAGACACACACACACACACACACACAAGATACCTTTGCAGGTGTCATATGCACAACATACTCCCCAAGAATTTTTGCACATATATTGTCTTTTTGCAACTAATCATTTCCAAGTCAATGTCATAAAAGGGGTTACCAAAGTAGCCTGAGATCTAAGTAAGAGGTCTGTCCCCCTAATTTTAAAGTGTGGGTCACCTTCAGTTATAAAACTATTCTTCAGTCTTGACTCCCCTTCAGAGCTGATGAAGAGGAAAGATTATGGGGGAGGAGCTGGAGAACTGCATGGGGAATGTATTTGACATTTTCCCACCTAATGGAGGCAGACTCCTGAGCTCGAGGAATCACTTATGCTTCTCTATCAGCCCCTTCCGGATGAGCTGAGGAGCGATGTGGATGAGTTTGAGGCTCTCTGATCGCACGTTAGAAAAACCTCCATTAATGAGGATGGACCTACATAAGAAGGACTGCGATGACACACAACCCTTTTCAGTGTACAGGGAATTGAGGGATAAGGAAATCGGGGGAGGAAGTGGGTCCCCTCCTTCCCCCAGGAGAGAGATTATGCCATCCTCAAAAGGGTTAAAGCTAAAATATTAATGCTTGTGAGCACTTGGATAATGTCTTCCATGTATGGTTCTCAAAGTGCTTTCAAGCATTAATGATTAAGCCCCAAACACACCAGGGTAGGAAACAGGCCAGTAAAGTGAAGCACAAAGACATAGATCACTCAGTGAGTCAATAGCAGAGGCAGGAATAGAACCAAGGAGTCCTAGCTCCCAGGCCCCTCCGCTAAACCTGTCACGAACAGACCATGTTCAGATCAAGGCTAGGCTGAGACACTACTCACTTAGCAGAGAATATCCAGTAATGTCAGCTAAAGTCAGGAGAGCTGTAGGGTGGTAAGAGTTTATTAAAGGATTTTATTTTAAGAAATCTAGCCTACCTGTCCGTTTTGGCTTTCTGCTTATCAAGTGCCGCATGTTAGAATGAACACACGTGCTATTTAGTGTTTCAATTTCAGTTACATATGAGCATAGAGAAGTAAAATGAGAAAGGTCTGGTTGTAGCTGTTGCAGGAGCTATAGCAATCCACTATGCCCTGAGGTAAGTCTTAGTTGGCTTTATGGGACAGCATTTTCTGAAGCCACATGCGTTAGGTGAAGTCCTCATTTCCCCTGAAAGCATCCAAACAAGTGAGGAAACGGGGTGAGTGTGTCACTTTCACAGCCACAGGTGTCTGGTAGCTGGGATCTTGAAAACAGTGCAGAATTAGCTGCGTCTCTCTCAATACCCAAATGTGGGACACCTGGGATAAAGACCCAAAAAGAGGGGGGAGACGCAAAGCATTCATGCTGTAAACTTAGAAGGCTGTGGGATTAATTCCTTTAGTGTATATGACTCTTTCTGATGTAAATAATTTTCAAACATAAAAATGAGGGGACATCATATTTATGCAGAATGTAGTTAACTTTGGGACTGAAATGAGTGACTTGTCTTGAAATGACAACCACTGAGGGGCTCATCTCCTCTCTCTGCTGCCACTTTAGATATGATAATCCATTGAAATCAGTGCAAAGGCAGGATGCCTGGAAGGTGTCTCTCCTAGAAGTTATAATATACCTGGGGACTATGTTAATTTCACCAAAGGCATGCCCTACAATTTGCCTTTTAATGCCTTGTTTTTTTCAATACTATCTTGTGGATGAGCAAAGATGAGCCAAATTCTCTGCTGACGTAAATGGGAAAAAGTCCACTGAAGTCAAGGATCTGTACCCATTTATGCCAGCAGAGAATTTTGACCTCCTGACTCTTAATTTGCTGGTTACATAGTAACCTTCATCAAACAGGTAAGCCGCTGTTCCCATTAGCCTCTTGTAACCCGTTGGAATGTTCATGCCAGCCTTCCTTACATGTTCCCTTTGCCAGGCCATTTTGGAGCAGCACCAGTAGTATTGTGTGCTCATGGGAGTGAACACTAATACCCTCCTCCTTTTGAAAACTTCCTCTGCTTCTGAGCTCTCCCTGCCTCTGACCAATGCAAAACATCTGGCAGAGCGACTGCTGTTACCCAAAGTACAGTGCACGCTAGTTGACTTGCGTTGCATAAAACTCAGTTATCTGCACCCTTGGAACTCAGACAAAAGCTAAAGTTTGTGGCTCATCTGAGTCATGGAAATTGTTTAGCGGGAAGTGGTTTAATTTATTTGCCTAAGCAGACACTGTTTCTAACCATAACTCTTTTCCAAACATAGAGGTCTATGTTTTCCAAGTGTTCAAAGCCTCAGAGTGTCTTCCACCACCCTCGTTTCTTCCCCTTCAACTATTCATCTCCTGGAGCCCCCATGATCTATTTATTTACACTTCATAGTCCTAAGGATCTAGTTTCCAGCCTGGACATCAGCTGCTTGTCACCGAAACATCGGCTGGTGGAAAATTAGGCCAGTGAGATACAAAGGTAGATAGAAATTCAATAAAGACATATGCAGAGTACTACATTTGGAAGGAAAAATCAAATGCCCATATACAAAATGGGGAGTAACTAAGTAGGCAGAAATGCTGCCAAAAATGTTCTGAGGGTTACAGTGGATCACAAATAGAATCTGAGTCCACAGTGTGGTGCTGCTGTGAAAAAGGCAGTTGTCATTCAGGGATGTATTAATAGGAGCATCGTATGTAAGAGAGGTGAGGTAATTCTGCCCCACTTGGCACTGGTGAGGCCTCAGATGGAATATTGTGTCCAGTTTTGGGCACCACACTTTAAGAAAGATGGGAACAAACTGGAGAAAGTCCAGAGGAGAGCAACAAAAATGATAAAAATCTGACCTGGATAAGGAAAGGTTAAAAAAACTGGGCATGTTTAGTCTTGAGAAAAGAAGACTGAGGAGGGACCTGAGAACAGTCTTCAAATATGTAAAAGGTTTTTATAAAGAGGACTGTGATCAATTCTAGGACAAGGAGTTTACAGCAAGGGAGATTCAGGTGAGGTATTCTAACTATAAGGAGAGTTGAGCACTGGAACAGGTTACTTAGCAAGGTTGTGAAATCCTCATCTCTGGAGGTTGAATAAACACCTGTCAGGGATGGTCTAGGTATATTTAATTCTGCCTCGGTGTAGGGGGGAATGGCTTAGAGGAGCTCTTGAGGGTCCCTTCCAGGCCTGCACTTCTATGATTCTATGAAGGACAAAGTTTGTGCATGTGCACTATGATAGCAGCACAGGAGCACACACCTGGATTTGTCAGGAACTAAATGTAGTACCGCCTTAAAAAAATAACCAACCCTCTTTAATCCACAGTAATGCCAGTGCCAGCCCTAAGCATTCAAAAGAAATAAATCAGGCCCCCAAAATCATGAAATTGGCTTAAAAATATTAGCTCTTTTAAAAAGTAAATACATTTTGGGTTCATTTTATTTCCTTTTTGGTGTTAGAGCCTTTAAGGTTCACGCGTTCAAGATTTCCTCTGCAACCAAGAGGGCTAGAAACTTACTGTTAATTTATTTTAAGGGAAAGCTGAGATTCTCATATAATCAATGAGGCTTTGGGGCAAATGAGGTGGCTAGTAAAATAAAAGACGTTCCTGTTTTCCAGCGCCTGTATTTGAGATGTGCTGTGGCACCTCTGCCAATGCAGGAGTGGTGGAAAGCCAGAGAAATCAGAGTGCTTGTGGTGAAGAGAAGAATCTGCATATATTTTTTAGCAGTCTTGTCTGAGAAACATGAGACTGTTTCCAGTGGGGAAACTGAAGCTGTAATTAATTTGCTGATGAGCATATATTCAAACTGTTTGGCATTATAAAATATGCATTTGAAAGCGACCTCCTCCTGGGGTTAAGTAGTTAAGAATCCCAGCGTTATTTCCAGGGAGCTGATTGATGAAACCGCACACTTGACAACTTGACGCTCCACTTTCAATAACTGAAAGCCTTTGAGATGATTGACTTTTCAGGCTGTCTCCAAGTCCCACAGCTACAGTAGGAGCACCACTGTATTGCATTCTCCGTTTATCGATAACGATTGGAACTCTTGTCTAATGCCCACAAACCCGAGGGACTGCTGCCAGATCTACTGCATTGTTTGATGAGCAAGGTGCTTTGAGGCTGAGAGGTATTTTCAGTGGCAGGTGCAGCTGCTTCTCCTTGGAGCTGACAAAGAACCATCAATGACAGTGTCTAAGAAACAGGAATGTAACTTGTAACTATGTGGATAATTTTTTGGCAAATAAATCTTCAGGTACTGGATTTATTTGGGGGGCGAGCAGGGCTTATTCTGATGCATTTCCTCCCTCTGTGTATTGTAGTGTGGGAAAACTCTCCCAAAGAAGCCCGTAGATATTTCCATCTGTTAAAGGAGAGGGGAGGGAGGGATGATGAACTGGCTTATGAAATGGTTAATCCAGTAGCCTTTCGCTGCTCAGACCTAGGTTCAAAACCAGGACCAGTCACATGAAAGACTGAACCCTAGGCATTTGGATTTATCACAACCCATTGCAGAGACTAGGGGGAGGAGGAAGCATTTGAACAGCAGCTGCCCACTCTGTGCCTGGCGTGGACCAATGCTGTACTCACTAATTTCCAGCAATCCTAAATTCATCCCAAACTTCAGGATAAAACAATTGTTTGATTTTTAAAATGCACACAGTGAATCTATCTGTGGTATTTATTTGGGCGCCCCTCACCTGAGTATCAGAGCACCTGACAATCTAATACATTTGTCCTCCCAACATCCTTCTGAGGTAGGGAACCCATCTGAATCTAGCTAGGGATCTACCTAGAAAAGGTAGCATAGGAAGTGAGTGTCCAGTAGTTCATCAGGGAGCCTGATTATTATGGCACATACCTTGTTCATTAAACAGGAAAGTGCTGTAAAAAGCACTCTAACAACTTTTGATCACTCTACAATAAAGCTGAGTCCTACACCTGAGGGACAGAAGGAGCTTGGGGAAAGGTGGAGAGAGAAAGCTCTTCTTTCTGAGCCATTTGGACAAGAGGAGGCCAGGCATAAAACCCAACGAGGGCAGTTCCATTGATTGCCACACTGGGTACATTAGGAAAATCTGATGTTATACTAAGAAGACTGTAGAGAAGTGACCACAAACTCTGTTTTTTCTGTATCTGCTTCAGCTTCCACTGGTTAACTACAGTGAGTATCGAGATTATATTGACTGTACCGTAGCTCTCCAGCACCAAGCAGTATGTATCTGTTAAACATCGTGTTCTGGGCAGCTGAGACATAGCCACATCTGGGTTAAAAAGCAATATTCCTAAAGGTGTTGTTTCAGAACCTTTGCCAGCTTTCAGCAGGGAAGGTGGGTGTGAAGAATCAAAGGCTCAGCTGCTCTTTTGCTACTTTTCAGGCCCTTCTGCTTTAAATCACTGTCCGGGTAGGGTTTTCTTTGCTTCCCTCTGTGGTAAACCGGGAGAGCTGGATTTACATTGAAATTCTCAGGCCATTTAGAAAGCCCTCCGCAGATATATAAACAAATGTATCCTTTATTAGCATGTTTCTTTTACCAGGCTGGAACAATGAAGAACTCTGCATGCTGAAAGAACTTCACCTCTAGCTGTCCTCAGCTTTAAATTATCTGAGGGTTTCCCCCCCCTTTTTTTAAACTGATCCAATAACAGCAGAAATCCTAATGCTAAACCAGGGGGTAACAATTCTCCATTTCGCTTGACTGGAGTCTTCACACAGCAACAAACTTTAGGCTACTACTGAAATTTTTCTTATAAAAATAGAAGAGGAAAGAGGAAACCTGCTAGGCCCGTTCTGCACGGCATTGAAAGCCTTGAATCCTGAATATCTGAAATGTATAGTAACGGGCACAGCAAAGTATATATTGACCCCTTTGCAGCAGTTAAGAATATTTTATTCCTGCAATGAGTTGTTGCTGAAAGGTTCTATCAGGGCTTCGTTTGCACTTTAATGTCAATAGAATAGGTGGAGTAGCACTTTAAAGGGGCTCTAGGAATCCGAAATGTTAATCCAGAGAAAACAGCAACCATGCTTTAGCCCAGGGGTCTCAAACTCAGATGACCTCGAGGGCCGCATGAGGACTAGTGCATTGGCCCGAGGGCCGCATCACTGACACCCCCCACTTGCTGCCTCTGGCCCTGCCCCCACTCCACCCCTTCCATGAGGCCCCACCCCTGCCCCGCCTCTTCTCACCCCTTCCCTGCCCCCATTCCAACCCCTTCCCTGAAGTCCTCACCCCAACTCTGCCCCCTCCCTGCCCCCAGGGGGCGCAGGAGGGGTGTGGGGTGTGGCGGGGGCTCAGGGCAGGGAGTTGAGGTGCAGGGTATGGCAGGGAATTGGGGTGTAGGGTGCAAGAAGTGTGCAGGGTGCAGCGGGGGCTCAGGGCAGGGAGTGCAGGAGGTGTGCAGGGTGCGGCAGGGGGCTCAGGGCAGGGAGTTGGGGTGTGGGAGGGGTGCGGCAGAGGGTTGGGGTGCAGTGTGTGGCAAGGGGCTCCAGGCAGGGGGTTGGGTTGCAGGAGGGGTGCAGGGTGTGGCAGGGGGCTCCGGGCAGGGGGTTGGGGTGCAGAAGGGGTGCGGGGTACGGGCTCTGGCCCGGCGCCGCTTACCTAGAGCGGATCTGGGGTGGCAGCGCTGCGCACCGCAGCCAGGGCAGGCTCCCTGCCTGCCTGCCTGCCCTGTCCCTGGCCCCACTCCGCTCCAGGAAGCAGCCGGAGTCCCGGGGGGGGGGAGGGGAAACGGCACCATGTGCTGCTCTTGCTGCTCCTCCAGGTACCTCCCCCAAAGCTCCCATTGGCCGCGGTTCCCAGTTCCCGGCCAATGGGAGCTGCATGAGCACGGAGCCCTCTACTCGCCTCCCACCCCCCTGCCCGGGGCTGCAGGGACATGCAGTAGTTCAGCCGCTTCAGGGAACAGTGCGGGGCTCGCGGCGGCATGGGGTAGGCGGGGCCTTGGGGAGCTTGGCGGGCCGCACGAAAGAACCCCACGGGCCGCGTGTTTGAGACCCCTGCTTTAGCCAAATTCTGATTGCTCTGGCTGCAGCATAAAATCTGTAGTAGCCAGTCATATGTTAGCTGGAGAGGAAGGTTATAATAGAAAAAGACCCCGGATGGCAGATTGGGAGGAAGCTGGAAAAGGCTGTCCTCGGGAGCCAAAAAAACTTACCGCGTTATAGGTGAAACCGTGTTATATCGAACTTGCTTTGATCCACCGGAGTGCGCAGCTCTCCTCCACTCTCCCCCCGAAGCACTGCTTTACCGCATTATATCCGAATTCATGTTATATCGGGTCACGTTATATCGGGGTAGAGGTGTACTGTCACTGGGCTGTAAAAGTTCAGACTGATTTTGCCACTGCAGGCCAGTCTGTGTGTTACAATAGAAAGAACAATAACTAGACACTAAGAACTTTCTATCTAAGGCCCCAAGTAACTTGATACTTAAGCACTTGTCTTGCATTCATCTTTTTATCCTTTTAACCTCCCTCCCTTCAGCTCGGTAACATCAAGAATGTTACTGATGCCTCTCTGTTCCTTTTTACCTCCAGCACACTGTCACTGCATCCCAACCCCAGCTAGCCCGTCTGTTCACTTGCACTGAAGTCTGCTGTTTGTGCTTGTTATCGCTTATCTTTAGGCCATGGAGAGTGTCACTGTGGGGAGTGCAAGTGCCATGCTGGTTACATCGGAGACAACTGCAACTGCTCGACGGAGACTAACCGTTGCATTTCGAATGACAGTCAGATGTGCAGCGGCAGAGGCAACTGTGTCTGTGGGAAATGCCAATGCACCGAGCCCGGAGCCTTTGGAGAGACGTGCGAGAAATGTCCTACCTGCCCAGGTGCCTGCAGCACTAAAAGGTACCTCACCAACCGTGCCCATGAATGGCTCACTCTGCATCATGAAGGGAAATTGTGTTTGATTTCAGAAGTCCTTCAAATAAGGGGCCTCTATCACTGCTTCAGGTTGGTCCGGCTGCCTGAGGGTAGGCCTTCACTGCAGAGATGGCACCTGGCTTAGCCTAGCCCAGGTGTGAGCAGTGTCTGCCCTGTGTTCCCCCATGTGTGTGTCACTAGGACGTCTGAGGGCTCCCATGGTCCTTTGTGCAGCAGTATGCTGCACTACTTGTGAGTCTTTTCCAATTAATTGTGGGAGAATTTGCCTGTCCTTTTGGGCACACACAGGGAATTATGGGAAGGCACTGGGGGATTGTTAGCGTGTGGCTGGAGGTGTCCAGATGCCTCTTTGGGAAATTTTCCTGCAAACCAGTCTGAGCCTGGCAGAAAGTGACCAATACAGGTCATTTCATGCCTTGTTCTAATGGGGGTTCTACTGGGTAATTACTGGCAGCCAGATCCGCTTCATTTCAATGCATCTTGCTATGTAGTACGGAGACAGCACTAGGATGCCAGGGAATGGTTATGATTTAAGAGATTGAAAATACACTGGAAAAGCCACTTTGATCATTTAAATGCTTGTAGCCCCACAACAAATATTTATGGTGTCTGTCTTTTCAGCCATTTCCGAGATGGTCCCACACAAGAAATCTAGATCCCCAAATGCCTGAAATGAGAGAACATTCAGGGCTGGATCCAAATTTAACAGCCAACATCCATCTCTGTAGCGGGTTACACCAAAGTTTCAAATACAAACACACCCAGACAACCAGGGAACTTTGCAATTCAGCCCCACCTCCAGGGTTAATCTGTCCTTAATTTGGAGACGCTTGGCCAAAAGGTTTCTATTTCTTTTATGATTCAGATGTGTGACTCTGTGCGGGGGCGTGCACAAGGGGGGCAAGCAGGGGCACCCCCCCTCAATAGCTGGTGGGGGATGCAGAACTCCTCCTGCTCCTGGGCTGTGTCGAGGAGCTCTCCCCCCGCAGCCCAGGAGAAAGGGGAGTTTGCTGTCTCCCCCAACCAGAGGAGTTCTGTGCCCCCACACAATCCACCCCCCCCTCCCAGGCAGTAACATTTAAATTCCTGCGCATGCCCCTGACTCTGTGGATTAACAGGTCAAGATTCCCTTTGGCAAACAGTTTGTGTGGCAAGTCTGAATGTTCCTGTGGTTTCAAAGATGTTTAGTCTTTCTCTTTGTGTCTCCCTCCTGAAGGGACTGCATTGAGTGCATGTTACATAACTCAGGAGGACTGGCTGATAACCAAACCTGCCCAAAACACTGCAAGGATGAGATCATTACACGTGTGGATGTCCTCAGTAAGTAATGTACAGCAGAATCATATGGGAACTTCAGGCATGAGGCTGTTGCAACTGGCTAGATTTAACTGGTCTTTGCAAAGAATTGTATTTACCCTGATTGGCATCGAAGCTTTTCCATAAAGTAGGTCACAAATAAAAATCTGGATTTAGAAAGGCTAATCCATTTTCCTGCCTCCAGGTTATAATCTCTTCACTGTTACAACATACACCCCACATCCAACTATTTACCATATGCTGGGTTTATTCTCTTATCCATATCAGCTACACATAACACTTGTAATCTTGACACAGTAAATGTTACTAGATTCAGATTAGATCTGGAATTCAGAATCTAAACACTACATTTCAATTCACGTGGTACGTTATGAGCATGCAACTGATTTGTTTTTAAAAGTAAAATCAACCAGTTTTCTACCTAATCTCTTAATAGTGAAGAACCATTTTTGTTAATCAAATAGGTTTCTCTGTTTGGCTTTAATATGTATCTCTTCCAGATATTTACATAAGTCAGACTGGTTGCACTTTTGCCGTCAGCTTTCTTTTTGAGGATTGCTGCTATCTTGGCTCTATCTTCTGAATCAACGTTTTATTAAGTAAAATTTCATACTCAATTAATTGCCTTGTGGGAGTCTACACTCTTTCTTCCCTCTAGAAGGTCTTAGAGATACACCTAGATTTTTCTCTGCTTTGTTACAGAGGCAGGAGTAAATGGGAGAGTTTATGACGACAGGGACAATGCAAAACTCGCATGCCTGGTTACATTGTGATCCATAGAGTTAACAGGAAGCTGTCTTGGTTAAGTGATACACCCATACCAGTCTGCACTGCCAAAACTTGCCAAGATCCCAGTCAAATAAATCCTTCAGCAGGAGAAATTAATCATGATTCAGAAGCTTTGGCCATGTAATGCAGCAAAAATTACTTTAAAAGATATTTTTATATAAATAATACCAAGGATGTCTAGGCCTGTTATAGATAGGTAAGAAGACAAGATCCTTGCCCTGAAGAACTGTTAACAGCCAGCAATGTTTAGGGCAGTCATGAAGTTATACTGTCCGGGGCTACCCTAGTGCACAAATGACCTAGGAGTAAAGAATATGAAGACCACCTGAGTTGTGTTATGTGCTTTTTGGCTATAGTTAATACAGGAAGTAAGGGGAACAGGATGCAACCCAATGGAAAGTGATTGAGCAGGAAGAGTTAGCAAGTATCTTGTTAGAGCAGCATTTTTTGTGTTTGGTTTTTTTTTTCTGGCACACTCCCTCCTTGTGTCTGTAACATGAACACTTCATCGAGGTGGGATGTTTTCTAGGCCTCTTGGAAGAAGTGAGCTTTAAGGGAGGGGCTTGGCTTAGAAAGATGAGGACATTGGGGTGGAACGGACGGCCTTTTCTGAATGAGCAGATAAATTAAGTCGTCTCTAACCTTTCACATTTGTAACTTTTTTCACTGTTCTTTCCCCCCCTACCCCGCTCATAGAATCAGCAATTTGTGGTGAAAATGTGATAGGTAACCTTGTCCTTTTCCAGCTTCCTCCCAATCTGCCATCCGGGGTCTATTTCCTTCTCACATGCTTTGAGCTAGTTTTAAACAACGTGAGCAGTGGGGTTCCTACCTTTTCCCATATTATTTCCAGCCTTGTTACAAGCACCAAGAGATTCAAACAGTGGGTCTGTGACACCACATTTAATAACAGCTCACTGCAAAAGCTGCAAGGTCATCAGGCCACTTTAAATCCCTCCAGCCTCTTCACAGAAAGCTTCACAAAAAGCTACTTTCACGTGACTAGTCTGGTGTCTGTTTGAAGGCTGAAAATGCAGGGGTGTAGGTTGAAGTTCCACTCTCATGCCTAAGTCTTGCAACACACATGGCCACATTTTTGTGCTGACTTGCACCCTGTGAGATGGCGCTGGGTAGAAGCACAGAATCATGCCTGTGGTTTGCAAGCTCCCCTGCTGTTTTGGAAGATGGGGCAGGGGAACTAACAGCCAAGGTTTAGTTTTAAACTTTCTTGTTTTGGCTGAGAGCTGTGGGGTTTTTTTGTTTGTTTGTTTGTTTGTTTTTATTTCAAGTACTAGAGGATCTGAAGCCTGTTAAGACTGAGACCAAAACCTGGCTGACAGTATATTCACGCTATATAGTGCACATTATAGATGCTTGTTAAAGGCTGGAATGTTGAGATTTACTTACACTAGTGTTGTTAACATGGATGCAGTTGTATCACTGCACGGTTAGCAGCAGTTACTGTAACGGAGGGGTAATCATTTCTCTAGTGAGGCCAGGTCAAAGTCAGAAAGGAAAAGGGAGACAGAGGAAATGCAGAAGGATGAAAAATAATAGGGTGAAGTAGCAGGCTCATAAATGTGATCATTTTCCCACTGATACTGAATCTGAGTAAGGCACTCAGCAGCTACTACTAGCAATGGTAACTGTGGCCTGGATTTTCAAGGTGCCTAAGCAAGTTAGCTGTCCTGCTCTCATTTCAAATTAATGGGATGTGGGTGTCTAACTCCCTTAGGCTCATTTGCAAATCCCAGCCTACAAACTTAGTCGGTACACAAAGACCGTATTCTCCCCTTGATGATGGTGCAAACGTCGCACTGACCCCAGTGGGGATTGAGGGAGAACCGTGAATACTCTGAAATTTGTACCCCAGCTCACCGATCTTAATTATACATGGAATTCAGCCCTCTGCTTTAAACGCTACAAAACTCTACTTGGAACTGAGACTGGCCAGGGCAGCACATTTGAAATCAAACTGATTGTTTTGCACCCACATTATAACTTCCCTGCAATGACAAGATTTCCAAAGAAACCACGGACAGACCTTTTAGTTAGAACAGCAGCAGTAGCACAAACAGCCTGCTCTGTCTTCTATGGCACATTAAAAAAACAAAACAAATTCCTACTTCAAACAAGTCTTCTAATTTCCTGCCACTCCTCCACTTTCACCTTTTCTCCCTCAACTTATTCCTCTCCGCGCCCCCCCCCCTACTCCCCACTTCCGTTTTGGTCTTGAAAAAATAAACCTCCTGATTATTTCCGGAGATAAAACAATTCAGCACATTTGGAATGCAAGTCGAGCGATGGATTGTGGTTTTAATAACATCCTCATTTATGTCAACAGTTCACTGCTTTCCTCATAAAATGGACCGATATCCATCACTTTATCCACAGCTTTCCAAATTTAAGACCAAGAGAAAGGAAAAGAAAAATGGCTGCCTTTTTGAACTGCATAGGATGGTACTGTCGAAAGACAAGCTCATGTCAGCTTTTATATTTGCCCTGAATATCTTACTGTTACATGCACCACTGAGTGCAAGTTTAACCTCTTCAAAATGTTCGTGTGCATGATCGTTAATTATTACTTGTGTTACACTTGTGCCTAGAAATCCCAGCCAAAGCACTGTAGAAACACCCAGGGTATGTTTGCCTTGCAGTCAGAGGTGTGATTGCAGCTTGGGATACGCGCCCTGCCTTTAATCTAGCTAACGTGGCTAAAAAGAGTGAATGGTGGCCGAGGCATCAGCATGGCTGTACAAGCCTGCCTGGAACCCTGGGTATATACTCGTGTTCCTAGCCATGCGGGGGTCTGTGCCTCTGCATCTTCACTGCTGCTTTTTAGCCACACTAGATAGATTAAAGCTAGCATGGGGATGCCTACTCGAGCTGCAATCACACCTCTGATTTGCAGGGTGAACATACCCATAGTGAGCTCTTCAGGGCAAGGACCATCTCTTACAGCCTAAATAGGGCAAAAGCTGGGAGGGGAAGTGCCTTGCCCAAAGTCATGCAGTAGGTAGGGGATTAGAACCCCATTTTCCTGATGCTTAAGCTGGTGCCCTGCCCACCAGACCACACTGGCTCCCTGATGTGGTGATCTGGGTATCTGTAGAGTGCCCGTCACTGAAGGATGTCAGTACTGAGTATTTTCATCTCTCCAGATCTTCATGTTTGCTAGTGCTCTGTTGTTGTTCTATTTAAACCTCAACCTTCCCCACAAATCATAATCACATTGCGCTCATTTCCAGGCTCTCTTTGTTTTGTATTTTCTCCCGACTCCTTCAGTATGTGAAGGGAAGTGCTGCTGAACTTGCAAAGGGATTTTTCAACGGTTCTGATTTGCTTGACCTTCTTTCAGAGACCCATATTAATTTCTCTCTTTGTATGAAGTAGGCTAAACCCACCCAGACATTTCCTTCACTGCCATTTACTTGTATTCATAGAAGAGTGTCCAGATGATAGATACAAAGCTAAGGTACCGTGGTTGGGTTGTAGGGTTTTTTTCTTCCCTCTAGTGTTAATGGTTTCTTCTATTTCAGCTATTTGAATTGTTCCGTAATGTGCACCATATGTACCAACAGGAAGCTCCTCGTATTTAAAGGAATTCAAAGTCCCCAGAGTTATAGAATTCCAGAAAACACATCCAGCTCTGAGGCCAGATCTTTGAATGGTAGAGGCTTTTCTTCCTGCAGAAAGAAAACAGCTGAACAACAAATGTCCGAACATTATATCACCGTGTGGAGATGCCATACCAGCAAATGCTACAGAATGTCTTCACTGTTTAACGTGTGTTTGAGATGCACTGGGCTCTCTTACACTGCTAACAGAACCTCAGGAATGTTCTTCATTTCATTCCAGAAACAGATGACCAGCACTCGGTCCTGTGTGTCTACCCCATGAATGACTGTGTGATGAAGTTCACCTACTCGGAACTTCCCAGTGGAAAATCCAATCTCACCGTCCTCAAAAAGCCAGGTTGTTTCTGCATTTGTTTTTTGTTTTGATATAAGATGCCAGCTGCTGCTGAATGTGTCTGTTCGTCAGAAAGGCTAAGTGCTCTCCAGTAATTGCGGCCTTAGCAGATTCTGGGTAAGGAGAAAGCTTGGAGCCCTCCTCCGAAACAGGCTTTTAAGGAAACTAAGATCGATGTTTGGGGAAACTGAGTCCGGGCTGACCTTACGGTTCATGGAACTCTAAACTGGGTTAGATGGGGAGCGGAAAATCAGGATGTCAGTGCCACCGCCTCTGGTCCTAAGCCCATATATCTCTACTGTCCCACATAAGGCCATTTTCCAGGTCCTGCTGTTAAATTCTCCCACAGTAGGGAGGCTGTTACAACATAAATCTGTCACAAGGCCACCAAGATGGGGTAGAGAGAGGCTCTGTGGTGGCATTGTGTGTGCGTGCTGCCTTGTTTCTGCCTGTCCCTAGACATAGTGTCGGCCTCCTTGTGACATGATGGGGTGTGTTTTTGAACTGGGGTAGCAGGGGTACTCGGAAGATATGGCACCAAAAGGAAGAGTGAGGTGGGTTCTGGGAGAGACACCACTGAGGAGGGGGAGGAGTCTGAGAGGGCACATGTGACAGAGATTTCCCTCCCAAATGTGAAACAGAGCACGAGACAGTGGAGGGAAAGGGGAGACACAGCAGTGGGGGACAGTTGAGGAGCACTGAAGGGTCACAATCATTTTGGGCGAGTGACTCCATTGTGGTATCAGAGTGGAGGTGAGGTGAGTCACTTCAGTCTCTAGTTCCACATTGGGGGGGGAAGAGGCAGGAAATTGGTGCAACCTGTCAGCCGAGTTGGCACAAAGCCCCTAACTGTGTGGGTCCCCAAACAGCTGCTTGAACTGGTTGGGCTGAAAGCCAGTCCTGAAGAGAGCAAAGGAATCTGGATGATTTAAAATGCATTGACTAGAGCAGGGGTGGGCAAACTTTTTGGCCTGAGGGCCCCATCAGGGTTCCGAAACTGTATGGAGGGGCAGGTAGGGAAGGCTGTTCCTCCCCAAACAGCCTGGCCCCCGCCCCCTATCTGCTCCCTCCCACTTCCCGCCCCCTGACTGCCCCCCTCAGAACCCTCCACCCATCCAACCCCCCCTGCTCCTTGTCCCCTGACCACCCCCTCCCAGGACTCCCCGCCCCTAACCACCCCCCCTGGGACCCTACCCCCTATCCAACCCCCCCATCTCCCTGTCCGCCTCACCCTCTATCCACACCCCTGCCCCCTGACCGCCCTCCCACCCAGCACCTCCTCCCCATCCAACTGCTGTCTGTCCCCTGACTGCCTCCCGTGACCCCCTGCCCCTTATCCAACCCCCGCACTCCCCGCCCCCTTACCATGCCATTCAGAGGGACTGGCAGCCGCGCTGCCCAGCTGGTGCTAGCCACACTGCCGTGCAGTCTAGAGCACCGGGGCAGGCCTATGGCTCTCACAGCTGCGCTGCCCGGCAGGAGCTCGCAGCCCCGCCGCCCAGAGCGCTGGCGGCACAGCGAGCTGAGGCTGCGGGGGAGGAGGGACAACAGGGGAGGGGCCGGGGGCTAGCCTCCCCGGCCAGGAACTCACTTCTGGGCTAGAGAACCAACACCCCTGATCGAAATGCTGAATTTCATGGCCCGTGCTCCTCTCTAATATTGGCATTAGATGACTGCAAAACTTTATCACAAACCTGGCTGAAGAAATCAGAAATATCTATTGTCATATCTAAAAAGCATCCAGTGTATTGAGTTTCCAAATACAGCCCTATACAGTCACCTGCCAGCTGAATTAATTGTGAGATTCTCAGTGTTCCTGCTCATAAACTCCTGTTCATAAACCACAGCAACTATCGATTTTTTTTTTATTTCCAAACACTGATCCTAGCCCAAGTAGCATATAATGTATATGTGTCCACTAGCATGTGATCCTGCTGGTCTCTCTAGACCATGGCTGAAGGCAGCTGTGTTTCTGGCATGTGAAGCGTTTATTACTTTAATAAGCTGCAAGCCATTTTCCCAAACAAGCACCCTTGTGGTGTTGTGAAATGAACCGCTCAGATTGGCACAATAGCTGCTAGCAAGTCTGCACATGTCTCCTGTGGCATAAGCCATTCTGGACCTGGCCTCAAGAGATTGCAAATTTTGCACTTGCAGCATCTTATGCCTGATTGAAATAGCAGAGCCATTAGCCATTATTCAATAGACTCACTTAATGATTCTAATGAGCTCCTATTTTCATGCTCAGGGATGTCCAGGAGCTGAAATAGCCACTTGCCCCTGGCACTTTGTCAGTTGTACTAAGCCCTTAACCCTCTGTGCTTGCACTGGGTCCTCCTGCATTACAGAAACATGGCTGGTGTTGCTGGCAGCAGTGCAGTAGATCATAAACAAATGTTGGGTGAAATTCTCGCCCCATTGAAGTCAATGGGAGTTTTGTAATTTATGTCAATGGGGCAGGCTTTCCCCTATTTGTGTTGGAGAAAATCTCTTTAAAACTTCAGCTAGAAAGGACAACGCCAAGGTAAACCTCTTGTGACAGCAGTGTAAATCAGGAGCGATTCCATCAGAGTCCGTGGCGTTCTCGCTCTCTCTGCTCCCCGCATCTGAATGGTCTAATGTTACCCAGTGCACATCCCATGTTAGGGCATGTCCCTCATCGAAGCTAATTTTCTTTTTTTCCTCACTAGAGTGTGGCTCTGCACCCAACGCCCTGACCATCTTGCTGGCCGTGGTGGGCAGCATCTTACTGATAGGAATTGTACTTCTGGTTGTCTGGAAGCTGCTTGTCACCATTCACGACAGACGGGAGTTTGCCAGATTCCAAAGCGAACGCTCCCGGGCGAGATATGAAATGGTGAGGGGGGCTGCATGGGGTAGGGATGGGGCAGGGTAGGAGAAGGTTCATGGATTGGGGATGGGGGGCCATAAGGCACATGGAGGCTCATGATGAGGGTGTCAGACTTAAAGGAAGACTTGTCTGACTTGATATGAAGATGCTATTGGCAAAACTGTGCCCTGCTTCACGCAGGTGTGCTGCAGGGTAGGGCTGGGGCAGTCTGGCCCCATTGAGCTGTGTGTGCTCTTACTCTGGTTAATTGCAGCTCCTTATAAGGGAATAATGCTGCACCCTGCATAAGGGAATAATCCAAATACTCAGCAATATTTTGTTCAGTCTTCAATTTTAATATTGATATTACAGTAGTAGATGCCCCAGCTGAGATCAGGGCTCTGTTGTGTTAGATTTTGTACACTCACACACTAGGAGACAGAATTTACAGTCTAGATTGTAACTACCCATTGCAGACTAGAAGTACTAACTTTGAGGAAGCCCATTATAGTTGCACTGAAGATTATCCTGTTACTTAAAATTTACATTGTCTTTTTGACGAAACTATAAGATGGTTTTTGTGGTGATTCTGCCCCATCCTGTTTAGCGTTGCCAATTGGAGATGTCAAGGAAATGGCTTCTGCAGGTTTTCCTGGGTACGCTGCTTTGCCTTACCTTTGAACCTTATCTGCTCTAGGTTCTAGGAAATTCTCCTAGAATAAGGAGACAGGCTACTGAATTAGATGGAACACTGGTGCAGTCTGCTACCAGGTTTCCTATGAAGACACCACAGCAACCCAGTTTCTCTTTGTATTTGAATAACACATTCCAGAGGAAGCCAAATGGAGATTTATCTCTGAGCAAATGTGGTTTCATATCAGTGTTACTGTCATTCATATTCTTTTCTGTTTGATTTTTTTTTAGGCATCCAATCCTCTTTACCGAAAGCCTATTTCTACGCATAGCTTAGATTTCACATTCAACAAGCTAAGTAAGTCCTATAATGGCACAATTGATTGACTGCATATGAGAAATCTGACGCAACCAGAACTGGAGTGCTGTGGACAATTGCTTGACTTTGTTGCTGCTTCCTGAATTGAAGCTGGAATCCTTTTCAGTGGAGAATACCTTTAAAGCAAGACTGATCATTGACAGAAGGCTGTTATTTGCACAGTAAAGACAAGTGGCTCAGCAGGGCATGTGCTGTATGATTCCTGGACACAAAGACATGCTCCTGGGCTCATTGACTCTGAGAGGTGCGGAACTCTTCATACCCCAGCTTTTTGGATACCTTAAATCCTCCAGCTCAGCGAAACAAGTGCCATATTGCAGCTTCAGACATATACCAGTAGACGAGGTGACTAGGCCAAATTCAGGGGAGACCTTGCCATTGCAAGTCTTTAGGGGAAAATTAGCTTAAACGGGGTGTTGGAAGCAGTTGTGTAAAAAAACTAGGACCCAAGTGTTCTGCAGTCTTTAGAATCTTTTTTATATTAAAAAAATAAAACTGTTGTGCATATATAATGTTATCAGTATCGTTCAGTGTTTCCCTGGCATTCCCTACAGCAAATGCGTTTTTGGGAGGCTGCTGCTTTTAACTCTTGTAAGCATAAACGGGTCAGTTTTAGACCCTTATAAGCAGAGCTATACATTTAGGTAAATCCAAAAAAGCAATTGCAGGCATGGTGACTGCTGAAAATGTCCCATGTCGGCTTCGTGCAGGGGTTCTCAACTGGGTGTGTGGGACACAGTTGTGGCAACCAGCCCGGCATTCCCATATTGCTAAATGGAGGGGCATCCTGTGGGGATCCTATGGAAAAGGTGGTCTGAGTATGGAAAGGTTCTTTGCCCTGTGTTATGCAAGAGGCTAGAACAGCCTGGTACTTACAAGCGCAGTCTTCTTCCATGAGCGGGGGGCGGCCTGCCAGTTGCTGTGAGGGCAGCATGCCTGCAGGAGGTCCGCTGGTGCTGCGGTTTCGGCAGTAATTTGGTGGCGGGGCACCGGAGGCGCGGCACCGGCGGACCTCCCGCAGGCATGCCGCCGAATCTGCGTGACCAGCGGACCGCCCGCAGGCGCACCGCCAAAAGCCATGCTTGGGGCAGCAAAAAACATAGAGCCGCCCCTGCTTTTGGTACCAAATGGCTGATGGTTTTTAGAGACTGAAGCTTCCTGTCCGTGTCCTTACCACAGGGTTTAAGCTATTCTATCTGACTGCTGCAACGTTGGCCCAATATGAATGTTGCAACAGGCCTTTGGCGGCGGAAAATACATACAAGACAGTACAGCTGCCACTGTTCCGGTCTGTGTTGCTGACTTTGTCACTTTGCCCTGAACCGCTCATGCGAGCTAGTCAACGGCAGGAAATGTGCCAGGAAAAAGCCCAAACAAATGATTTTCATTGGTTTGACTTGCTTTTCCCTCTGGAAATGGGTCATGGTCCCAGGCATCCCCTTTTGATTTTTTCCCCCTGCCTATTTAAACAGCAGCACTGATTTTTCTCACCATAAACAACTCGCCTTCAGGATGTTTACAGCCCCCTGCCCCGTGCTCTAATGGAAATGCTGAAGGGCTCCAAGAGACATGACTAAAAATAGCTGAGCAGGGATTGCTGAAGCTCTGCAAATCGCAGGCTGTCAGCATCGGTGGAAGCTGTGGTTGCAGAGAGTTTCCTGAATGACTCATTTTTGAGAACCGAACAGTAGGGAGTCAGGAGAGGAGGTGGGTCCAGGCTTGTGGCTGGGGTGGGGTGGGAGGCGAAGAAGGGGACCAGTTCTCTGTGAGAATTTGGGGGGAGATGGCTGTACAAATTGTGGTAATATTACAGAGTTGCTCATATGAAAACTGCTGTTTCATGAACGTATGGATGGTCACCATGTCGCACCAATATGTACCTGGGCAGCTAGCCCAAGCTGCCCCCCTATGCCACCATGGCTATTTTTAGGCACTAGCATGTGTATGTTGGCCCATGCTGGGAATTCCACCTCCTAGCAGCTATGCAGCCATACCCTAAGTGCCAGGGGATGGCTGAAAGGTCAACACTGCACCAGGGGCTAGGCAGCCAGAGAGCAACAGGTGGCAGCTCTCAGGCAGGAGACAGCAGATGGTGTCTAGGAACCCCAAGCCTGGTGCAGTGACTAGCCTCTCTTCAGGCTCCAGGAGGCTTAAAACACTCAGGGATGCAGAGGCTTGGCTTCCTCTCATCGCAATCATGGCAGTTCTGATGCTGTTCTTCTGCATAGGAGGGGGCAGGGTTTGGCACGACTCCTTGTGCAGCAGTTCAGAGGGGACCAGTGGCTGTGTGGCTCTTACAGGGCAGTGACATTGGTGCCATGGTGCACGAGGTCAGTCATCCTGTAAAGATCAGCTGATGTTCCAGAGGGCAACTCTGCCCTGATGGGCTGAGACTAGACTCCTTGTACGGCCTCCCTGCTGCTGCTGGCTGCCCCAGTGCATGCCTTGCAGACAGACAAAAGCTGTGCTCTGCCAAGGGGCCAGCACTGCAGTGCTCAATGGAGCTATCCGGAGGAGTTTTGTGTCTAGAAGTGCTAGTGTAAAGCCGACAGACCCCAGTCGTCAGCAGGCGGGATCAAACCGGGCACCTCTGGAGCTTAGGGCATGAACCTCCACAGCATGAGCTAAAAGCCAACTGGCTCTTAGCTAAGGCTGTAGAGCAGACTCATTTAACTCGCTCTCTTTGAGTGGTCTCGGTGCCACTAGATGGGCCAGAACACCACACCCAGAAGGTGTGGGGGTTACACTAGCTTTGGGCCAAAACCCAGAGCAACTGTAACCCGGGGTATAACGTGCGACAAGCTACACAAGGCACCATTCACAAATGTCTGTTTCCAGTTCCCTGTTGACCTGGTTGTGGGAGTGGTTTGGTGTCTTCAGCAGATACTGGCCGGTCACGGTCCGGTGCATACACAAACAGATTTGAAGTTTTGCCTTTTGGCCAATAGTGGTGCCTATGGCAGGCAACCTAGAGGTGCGGGGAGTTGTTTTAATATCGTCCCTGCAGGTAGAGCATGCAGGGCAAATAGTCTAGCCTCTGGCCTGGCCCACAAGGCAAGTGGCATAATGGACTCATCGGCCAGCTATGGCTACCCTTTGCTGGGCTGTAAGGTAGTGGTGGAGAGCAGTATGTTTTCAGCATGTGTTGACCCCTGGCTGTGGGGTCAGAAGCTCTTCCCCATCCCCCTCCTGCGCTCCCTTGCACCATTCATGTGCTGTGCACCACCCCCTAACTTCCCTGTTCAGGATTCATTGCCCATGGCAGAGTTGCCCAGTGAGCGTAACGCCAGCACAGCCCTGGGTGCAGGGGGCACATCGGCAGCAGCCTGAGGAGGTGGCACAAGCAGAATGCTTTGTTCAGCTGTCCCCGGGAATTATTGCCCACTGAGGAAGGCTAACCGCTGGGCAGAAAAATCACAGCACCATACTAATACAATGAGCAAAGTGTAGCTGTAGCAGTAGCTAATCCCCTCGACTCATTTCATGCCCAATAGTTATCCCTGTGACATCACTGGTTACAGGACCGGTGCAAGGATATTTTGCGCCTTAGGCGAAACTTCCACCTTGCGCCCCCCCCACCCCTCCCCCCGGAGCATCGCTTATTATAAACTTTCAAAAATGAATACTGCGTAATGTGGCATCGTTCATTAGAATTAATACACGTTTGGATTGAAAATTTATTAATTTCATTATTTAGTCTACATATTTCATGAAAATAAATAGCCTTGGGTCTCCTGCACGAGGCTAGAGTCTCTCCTGCCCCCTCCCCCCCCCCCAATGGATCTGGAAAGGGCTGTTTTGGGGATCAGAGCAAAGCTGGGCAGCAGGACCTGGCTTCCATTCTCCACCCTGGCACCAAATCACTGGATGAGTTACTTCCCTGTTCTGGGCTTCAGCTCCCCCCAGCGCTAAGGTGTGAAATGGTTCCTTGCTCCTGGGCTGGATGCAGGCGGGAGGGGGGTGTCTGAAGGCCTGTCTTCCCCACAGGTGTGAGGCGAGGCCAGAGTTCCAGCATCCGTCATGACCGTCCTGGTTACTTTACTCTGCCCCACACCAATTGCTGCTGAAGCCCCTTACTCAGAGAGCTCTGGCCCAGGGCAGAGGCGTCAGTGTCATTCTGGGCCTGCTTTTCAGAGCTGTTGAGCACCGGCGGTTCCCCCGATGTCTGTGGGAACTCCAGGGTTCTCAGTACTTCTGAAACGCAGGGCAATTTATTGCGAATGCTGGGCCAGGACTGAGCCTGCAAAGGCAGGTGCATAGACAACCCCCAATCCACAGCAGCTTGCCCAGCAATAACAATACAAGCAAGCAGGAGACTGATGAGAGGCAGTTGGCCCAATGCTGGGCGTGGGGAGGATATGGCCCTAATGTGGTCACTAAACTTCTACCTAGTAAAGTTACTGGTGCATCTGCTTAGAGCATTATACAGAAATAGCATGTACATACCATAGGAGTCAACAGCTGAGCCCAGTTCAGTATTTCCAAGTTAAAAGAAAAGGGAGTAAAAGTAAACAGAGTAACAATGATGATGAGAGGGACTGTAACTATTTAGACAAGCTGCCCTGCCCTTTGATAGGCTAGTGTATGGCCAAGCCGTGGGAATGATACATTTCAAATAGTAACGCCTGTTTGTGGCCCTAAATGTCTTATGCAGCCTGACCACAGCTCCCATTCCTGCATGAAAACTAAGGAGGAAACTATTTTAGGGGCTCATGTGATGCAAAAATGTCAGTACAGGTCTGGCCAAATTGGCACCACTCTGACATTACAAAAGCCAGCTTCTGTGTTTGTGGAGCTCATAGCATAGCTAGGGGGTGCTTTTTTGGGTGGGGTACAGGTGTTCATGTTCAGAAGTGGATACTGGTCTAAATCACGATTGCAATCAGAAAACCCTTCACCTTGCATTTCATTCACTCATTTTCACGGTCCTAACAGTGGCACGTTTTGGATAAGGCTGTGACACCTCCCAGGGTGTAGCTACAGTTGATGCTAATCACACCAGTTTGATGAGTGCAAAAGATCTAAATGCACAACAGCTTAAACCCTATTGTAATCTCCACCCTCAAGCAGGGACAAGAAACACCCTCTCCACCTCAAAGGCTGTGGGACTGAGGAAGAAGGCACAGCTTTCTAATAAATAGCTTTTCTGTGGGGGGGTTCCACCTCCTTCCCCCTCCCCACACACAATTACTGTAGTAGCTGAGCACCTCGCTTTCTTTAGCATCACCTTTCTTTACCCATATGAGGGTAGGGCAGTGCTATTATCCCCATTTTACAGATGGGGAATGGAGTCTCAAAGCGATGAGGAGCCTAAAGATTCACTCAGGTGCCTATTGGGCTTTTCAAGGGAAGGGGAGTTAGGTGCTTGAATTCCTTTGAGGATCTGGGCGGTAGCTGTATATTAAATCGCAGTGACATTTACCAAACTGCTTAGCTGCCTCACCCTGTACGCGCCTACAGTTGCCCCAGTGAGCCTCCACCAAGCCACCTAAGTCCTGCCACTACCCCACCACTACTGAGCTGCTCAGAAGTCTAGCTCATACCTAAGCCCTGGTGGAGTCGCAAAGTAGAATGGCTCATTGCTTATCTCACTTGTGGATCCTGATCCAGGACGCATGCTCTACCTGTACAAAAGATGGGCCAGAATACCCACTAGCCAGCCCACTTACGTGGGCTGTGGGAAACCCAGGTTTGTCTCCCCACCATGCTTGATCTGCTCCACAATTTCCAACCTGTGACCTTCTTTGTAACTATGTTGGCTCAAGTCATCCTTAACTTTTAAACTTTCATTTGCTGGGTTCTGGTAAGTGGGCTGTGACACTTGCCTCTGCTGGAATGGCTATAAACAGTTGTAGTCACACAGCAGCTTTTTTCCATAAACTGAACCATAGGTTATGCTTTCCCATCCTCCACAGGGCCAGAGTGGGGTGGTAGCATTTCCTTCTGGGACAAGTTGGCCATATTGCCGCAGATGGGTCTAGCGTAGCTAGAGGTATGGAGCTGAATGGAGGTTAATGCACAATGAGCTGGGCCAAACTGAAGTGGGATGAAGGCAAACCAATAAGACAATTACAGCGTAGGGGTTCTGCCACGACTCCAGTAAAGTGTACAAAATCCATTAGAAGAAAACCCTGGGCTAGAGCAGGCTGCTTTCAAGCAGGGCTTTGGAGCTGTGCTCCAGCTCCAGGCAAAAACCTGCAACTCCACTGCTCCAGGCTCCGCTCCAAAGCCCTCCTTTCAAGAGTAAAACACTATCAGCTACCACTGGTACTGAGCCAGCATTAACCACATTGGGTGAGGCTCAAACCATGTCAAGAGCCAACTGTCTCTCTGAAACTGATTAAACAGTCTAGCCAGGTCCTCCACAGTTAGTTTCAGGTCGAGTCCTTCCAAAATGGAATCCACGTCCCCAGAGTCAATGCCCTCCCAAAACAAGATTCCAGCCAAACCTCCTGAGGGTATTTCACATTCCTTTGGTGCAAACTCTTCCCTAACCTCAAACAATGTTTGTGTTGATTCCTGTGATACTCATGCCAATGAACATGGTCATTGGGGATCATTCAATATAATTACATTTGAAATGCTATTTGCCATACTTGGCTCATTTCCTAGGAAGTTGAATACAGAACTAGGAGTAAATTTCCAACTGCTCATCATGCTTCTGATACAGACGGTAAGTGGGTTTAGGCAAATCACTTAACGAGTGTCATGTTATATAGGGAAAGTACCATCCCATCTCTAACACTTGGCTAGCTGCACATTGTTCAGTTACCATCCTTAGTGCTTGTATAGCAATGTACAATGATGAAGGGCTAAGAACAATTATTCATTATTATAATTCACAATTAAAAACATGGAACTTTCCTTCTATTTCACTATAAATGGGAGTTTCACTGTAGATATGGATTTCATAAACTATTACGAGATTAAGATTTTCATCCCCTGACAGCTGATTAACTAAATTGAAACTAGTCATTTGCCTCCATCCCTGACTCTGACAAAGTCTTTGTAATTCATTCTCTGGCCGGATCAGCTTCATACATTATGATGTAAATGAGTTTTTTAAATTGTGACCTAGTTCCCATGTTACAAATGCAGTTCTGACCAACCGCAGGAACTACGCTTCATGGAATGTAAACAGCAGGGGCACGTAAAAGAAATTAACATTATGCCTAATTTGAAGTGGATTTCATCCATTTCAGGTGCCTGAAAGAAAATGATTGTTCTCTCAGATTAGAGCTGCACATGCTTGTTTGCTGGAACAGTCCTGATTATAAAGACCATGTGGGGCAGTGCAGGCAGGAGGGATAATTTGGTCTCATTTACTAAGTGAAATGTTTTGGACATCATCAGTGTGAACTGAAGTATAAATTGTACAATAGAATGAATGCTGCTCGTTAATGAAGGACTGTGAACAATTCTGAACAAATAAAAAAAAATCAATAACCTCACTTGCTTCAACAAAAAAGAAATAGCGCCATGCTAAAAAAATTGGATACTAGGATCACTCTCTCCAACAGTCACCACTATTCGATTCCAGAGATGTGTCACTTTTGATAGACCTAATTAACTGGTTGTAAACAGAGGGCTTAAGCCAGAGCCTTAGTTGCTGGTTCAAGGTCTTTATGACCCATCCAGTAAATAAGAGCATGGCTTAGGAAACAATGGAGTTCACAAAATTCATTCATCTCCCGGCACTGCAATAGCAGAAACTGAGTCTGTTCCATCAGGCAGGACAGAATCACCACTTAAGACAAATATTGTGCTCAAGATAATTCATATAAATCCCTGTAACTCTCAGGCATGGGATCAGCTTCAGTGCAGTGAGAACATTACACTTTTGTTGAAAAATAGACTGCTTCTGATGAGAACAGCAACAATACATGCTTACAATGAAATCTATTCGCTAAAATGGTACTGTGGCTTCAAAAAGCGCATGAGAGTCACAGCTCCCTCTGGTGGAAGAAGGGGGGAAAGGTAATAGTTTTTAGCAGAGAAGGATATAAGAGACCATGCAGGAGCAAACCATCCCGATGTGTAGAAAGAATAGTAAATATGGCAGGCGACCAGCTTGGCTTAACAGTGAAATCCTTGCTGATCTTAAACACAAAAAAGAAGCTTACAAGAAGTGGAAGATTGGACAAATGACCAGGAAGGAGTATAAAAATATTGCTCAGGCATGCAGGAGTGAAATCAGGAAGGCCAAATCACACTTGGAGTTGCAGCTAGCAAGAGATGTTAAGAGTAACAAGAAGGGTTTCTTCAGGTATGTTAGCAACAAGAAGAAAGTCAAGGAAAGTGTGGGCCCCTTACTGAATGAGGGAGGCAACCTCGTGACAGAGGATGTGGAAAAAGCTAATGTACTCAATGCTTTTTTTGCCTCTGTCTTCACGAACAAGGTCAGCTCCCAGACTGCTGCATTGGGCAGCACAGTATGGGGAGGAGGTGACCAGCCCTCTGTGGAGAAAGAAGTGGTTCGGGACTATTTAAAAAAACTGGACGAGCACAAGTCCATGCGGCTGGATGCGCTGCATCCGAGGGTGCTAAAGGAGTTGGTGGATGTGATTGCAGAGCCATTGCCATTATCTTTGAAAACTCATGGTGATTGGGGGAGGTCCCAGATGACTGGAAAAAGGTTAATGTAGTGCCCATCTTTAAAAAAGGGAAGGAGGAGGATCTGGGGAACTACAGGCCAGTCAGCCTCACCTCAGTCCCTGGAAAAATCATGGAGCAGGTCCTCCAGGAATCAATTCTGAAACACTTAGAGGAAAGGAAAGTGATCAGGAACAGTCAGCATAGATTCACCAAGGGCAAGTCATGCCTGACTAACCCAAGAGCCTTCTATGAGGAGATAACTGGGTCTGTGGATGAGGGGAAAGCAGTGGATGTGTTATTCCTTGACTTTAGCAAAGCTTTTGATACAGTCTCCCACAGTATTCTTGCCAGCAAGTTAAAGAAGTATGGGCTGGATGAATGGACTATAAGGTGGATAGAAAGCTGGCTAGATCATCGGGCTCAACGGGTAGTGATCAATGGCTCCATGTCTAGTTGGCAGCCGGTTTCAAGCGGAGTGCCCCAAGGGTCGGTCCTGGGGCCGGTTTTGTTCAATATCTTCATTAATGATCTGGAGGATGGCGTGAACTGCACTCTCAGCAAGTTTGCAGATGACACTAAACTGGGAGGAGTGGTAGATACGCTGGAGGGTAGAGATAGGATACAGAGGGACCTAGACAAATTAGACGACTGGGCCAAAAGAAACCTGATGAGGTTCAACAAGGACAAGTGCAGCATCCTGCACTTAGCACGGAAGAATCCCATTCACTGTTACAGACTAGGGACCGAATGGCTAGGAAACAGTTCTGCAGAAAAGGACCTAGGGCTTACAGTGGACGAGAAGCTGGATATGAGTCAACAGTGTGCCCTTGTTGCCAAGAAGGCTAACGGCATTTTGGGCTGTATAAGTAGGGGCATTGCCAGCAGATCGAGGGACGTGATCGTTCCCCTCTATTCGACATTGGTGAGGCCTCATCTGGAGTACTGTGTCCAGTTTTGGGCCCCACACTACAAGAAGGATGTGGAAAAATTGGAAAGAGTCCAGCGGAGGGCAACAAAAATGATTAGGGGTCTGGAGCACATGACTTATGAGGAGAGGCTGAGGGAACTGGAATTGTTTAGTCTGCAGAAGAGAAGAATATGGGGGGATTTGATAGCTGCTTTCAACTACCTAAAAGGGGGTTCCAGAGGATGGATCTAGACTGTTCTCAGTGGTAGCAAATGACAGAACAAGGAGTAATGGTCTCAAATTGCAGTGGGGGAGGTTTAGGTTGGATATTAGGAAAAACTTTTTCACTAGGAGGGTGGTGAAGCACTGGAATGGGTTACCTAGGGAGGTGGTGGAATCTCCTTCCTTAGAGGTTTTTAAGGTCAGGCTTGACAAAGCCCTGGCTCGGATAATTTAGTTGGGAATTGGTCCTGCTTCGAGCAGGGGGTTGGACTAGATGACCTCCTGAGGTCCCTTCCAACCCTGATATTCTATGATCAGGCAAGTTTCTTTCTGCTTAGCTACCTCTTACACAGGAGGACAGGCAGCAGAAATCCAGTGTCCTGTGACCTTCTTAAAAAACAAAACAAAGAAAGCCTTAGTATTACCATCTTTAGCGATAAACTGATCAAGAACTCACTGTGAAAGACATGCATTGCTATGCAGTTAACCTCCAATATCTTTTACTTCGCACAAGAGATGCTGGATTGATCGAGTTTCACTGGTGAGACAGGCCATGGAAGCTCTTCAGCTTTGCTAGGAAAAGTCGAGCTCAATGAATAAGTGGAGGATTAATAGAATTCCAATTGGTCAACCTTTTAGTGATTCTCAGGTAAAGAGGATTTATGGGAAGTGACCTAGTGATGCTCAGCTTACATTATTTTAACACCAGCATGTTCAGAATACCATTTCCCATATTCTCATTCAACCATGAACTCCTCAGCCCCATGGAATACCTTCATCAGGATAGACAAAGTAATTTTGCATCGTTCTACTAAATGGATAGCAAAGTTTACTTAAAGTCTGAACAGCACACTGGATTTTCTCTAATCTTTCTTGTATTAATGTCAAGGTAGAATACCACAATCATGTTCAAACCTGCTTTCCTTGTTCTTAAAAATTCTGCATGGATTAGTCCAATGTACACCCAGCAGAGTACATTTCAAGGGCTGACCACAACTCTACCCTGCCCCTCTCCCCAAAAAAACTAAGTAGAAATTTTGGTATAACAGGAACGATACTTCTCAATGCCATTTTGAAAGTTGTTCCTACTCCGTATTGAACCAGAATTATATTTAAAGCGACTCTCAGCTTAAGGTACTTATGTTATATACATGCTTTAATTCATATTATGCTTTAGCTTATTAAAAGTAGTAACTCAGAATTCCACAATTATTTATACTCTTGCTTTTCTTGATCTGAACAACGAAAACCCAATTCAGTTTCACTTTGAAGTGCATTTTGGGGCAAATTTAAGGTGACTCCATCTCTTTAACCAACATCCATGAGATATATTTTTACATCCTCTCTTTAATTAAAAATCTCAAATGGTGAAAAAATATCATGGAAAAGTGCTGAAGATTTTTCATAAATTCAACAGAAATTCAACAGTGGTATAACCTCAGGACTTTGTCCTTTTGCCTCTCATTAACAGACCCACCAAGCCCCACTGCAAATCAGTTCCACCCTGAGTTAACTAACAGCTACAGCTGTAATTTTATCATAGGAAATTTGGAGAGGAACCATGGTACCAATAATTCATACTAGTCACAATAGCAGTTACAAACATACCAGGAAGGGGCAGTAATTGAAAGTTAGAGGCCTAAGCTTATCATACCCTTAGTTTTTAGTCCAATATATGTATGAGATAGAGGAAAAAATACTATGAATATACAAACTCACAGTTGAAGGAGAGTCAATTAAAATGTTTATTAAGTAACAGATTCAGGCTAGTCTGTTGTCCCATTCAATGTAGCGAATGGTCAGCTTTGTTGTACAGTATTGAAAACGCTTCACCTGCACTGTTTCCATAACTAAAGGAAATACCAGAGGGCAGTAATAACCCAGCAAGTACCCCTTGGAGTGTTTTCATTTATTGTTTTCCGAAGTAATAGACTGGAGGACCAGTTAGAAGCAAGACTAACGTTGGGCAGTGATTTTTCGTTTCACAGTCTCAAATGCAAAGAAACAATGGTCACAATTAACGTCATTTAGCTTATACACGTTACTAAAAACTTAAGTCATTGGCAGATTTTACCTAAAGCAAAATATTCAATTGAGTTCAGAGTAGACGTCAACCTAACTAACGGGGAGAAACATCCTCCAAATTACTCCAGCTTCTTCTAGAATGCATTGGGTTAGTTTGTTCACTGGAATCCTGGGCTCAAATTAGTCTTGTGTATGAACAGCAAGTCTGCTTAAATAGCTCTCCCATGCTGCCTTCCTGTACATCTCTGCTTCCTCTAAACGATTTGATGCAGACAAGATGCCACGTCCCACAATAATGACATCTGAGCCTCTTTTGCTAATAACTTCCTGTGGACTTAAGTACTTCTGTCCAAGGTTATCACCTGAAACACAGAACACATCCGCTACATCATTTTTCTGATTTGTAATAAGTAACGCCATCTCCTAGAAGTTCTAAAACAGACGTTAGGATTCAAGAGGAGCCACACACTTGAGTACTTAACACCTCAGACGTGACATATTTTATATGAGATTGCTTTGAATGCCCAGTTAAATATCATTTGCACTGAATTCAATATCCAGGGTCTCATTTTTCATTCTCTACTACATGGAGTAGTTAGCCAAAAAGTCCCTGGCAGGATTACTGGGATTTAGTGTTTGCGTATGATTTGATTGCTGCTTAACAAAATAGTCACATAACTAAACGGAATTTTCTGCATTCAAATGAAGATATGTGATTTTGCTTTGGATTACATGAAGCAGCTACTGATAAAAGGAAAGCATCCTAATGAAACAGTTTTGGGAAATGCATTACTTACTCAACGTTTAATTTATTTAAAATTTAAAACATAAGACTTCTGATTCTTTTGTATTCAATTCTATTAAATAAAAATGTTAATATGTGATGGTTAGGATTTTACATTGTTTGCATTTACTTATGTTTTTTGACTGTGTTCACTTACACATTTGAATGTGCAGTCTAACGAGAGCACATTTAACAAGTCTTTCACGTACGCAGGAGCTGCGCACTCCATTGCACGCAAAACCTGAGGTAGCAAGAAGCCTAGCAAAAAGGCTGCCTAGCCTACTGTTCTCCTTCCGGAAGTTTCCAGAGATCTTCAGGAGAAAGTATTGAGGATTGAGGGCTGTTGTTTCTAGGCACATACGGTCTCATACTTGGATCCAAGCATCCACACCTATTGGATAAGATGCATTGCACATGCACAATACTATTTTCATGGGATATCAACCAGTTTTCCCCCCTTCAAAATAGTTATATTAGAGACAGCTGCAAAAAAATTACACTGTAAACATTCTATTATTTAAAAGTCACTTCTGAAATGACCGTGAGAAATTTCATTGCAAATTCTACCTCCCCAGGAGTGTTTTTACCTCCAGCTTGCATCTGGACCCCCGGAGTCAAGTGAAGAAATTCTGGTTTGTTACTAACTCTGGAACCAGAAATGAATCCAAAAACAAAATCTGAGTTTTCTTCAGCCATTTGTACCTAAATATAACAAAAACCAAAGAACAAAGTTACAAATTCCCATGCTTAAAACTAAACCTGACCAATGAGTTGTCTCAAGCCCTACCACCTGCATGCTTCATGTTTTGTCTGACAGTGTAAGACGCCAGAGAGAAATCAGCTTTTTGCAGTGTTTCACTCCATGTCCTAGCTTCACTACTTAAGAAATAATCACACAGCATGCAGAATTGACAGCTCCTTATTAGAACCTACATGTAACTAGAAGCTGTGTAACAGAAGACTGGACATTAGACTGGGAATGTAGAACAAAAGCTAACAGGATGTGATTGCTAAGGAAAGTAGTAACGTGGTCACCATGATAGTTCAAAACAAGTCAGTAACAGACTGGTGATACCACGTTGAAGCTGTGAGCAACCTCTTAAGATCTGAAAGTCTACAAGTTTATTGTCTTTAAGGCACTGCAGAGAAATCTGGTAACTAGTAGTTGTACTTGAAAAGCTGTTTGTAAATGCAGGCTGTGATGTTATGACGTGCACACAACCAATCTCCATTGCCAGAGCAATCTGCAAGTCTTTCAAGCAAAACAGAAATTCCTACTTACTGCAGATTTTGTGTAGTCACCAGTGGCAAGTGACCCTTGAGAACTCATCTCAGCAATCAAAAGACAGCCTCGCTGTGAAGGAAGCCCTACTTCTTTCAGCCCTTTCACAACTCCAGAGCCTGGGACCACATGGGCATTAACTATATCTGCCCAGGAAGCTATTTTGAATACACCACCTGAGAAGAAAGAAACAGAGAGCCACATATTTTTAGTTAAGTACCACTATGAATTTCTCCTCAAGCATGAAATGTGTTTTAACGAAGACAGAGCACAATAAGCAATGCACATTTTTAAGACATTTTAACTACTGCAGTTTCTGGCAGCTGCATGTACAATCTGATTGAACAACCTGTAAGCAGCCTAAACACAACCGGCCACTGTCTCTAAATCATATTTTTCACAAATACCTGTAAGGTTTCATCTTCGTTGTCTGGAGAGGCGTTTATCAAGACCTAGAGCCTACTGTCACTAGTATTACCTTTCAGGGCAACATGGAACAAAATGATGAGAAAGAAAAAAAAACAAAACAGGTTCAGGTGATGAAGGCTCTACAGAGATATTGTTATAGCTTAAATGAAGAGCTTCAGACAAGAAAAATCAAACACAGTAAATGGTGTTTTAAAAATCAATATAGGTATCATCATCATCATATCTTTGCACTAAAGGGAATCACATTATATTCAGCAGGCAAAGATATTGGCAAAAAAGTCACAATAAACTAAGGTTGCAAATAATCACCCTCATACTGATGTTTCACAGTGTTTCCAATGTCTGCAAACTTGCGGTCTTCGAATATCAGGTACTCATGTTGGTCTGCAAGTGCTCGCAACTCCTTTATTACCTCTTGGGTGAAATCATTCAGGATATCTATATGAGTTTTTAAGATACAAATGCTGGGGCCTAGAGTGGCAGCCAGCTGTAGAAGTTCTTTGGAGTCTGTGACATCAGCAGAGAGGCACAGGTTAGTTTGTTTCTTCTCCATGAGCTTGAGAAGTCGTGCTGCAACAGGATGGATTCCAGGTAGCTGAGCACGAGCGCTAAAGCTCATTTCTTTGCACATTTGTTTGATGGGAGCAGCACCATTTTGCTCTGCTGGTTTGAAGACATTCTCCAGAATGAATTTCTTCACCTTTTCAACCATCTCAGAGTCAACTTTTTGCTGCTGCTGGAGAATCTCTAGCATCGTGGACAAGGTGCACACAGAATGTAGGCGAATCCCTCGTTCTTCTAACCTGTGTTTTCCTCCCTGCTCTCTATCCAGGAGCACTATTGCATCTGTGATTTTTAATCCTTCTTTCTGAAGAACCTCTACAGTTTCCAAGATACTAGATCCACTTGTGACCACATCCTCAATGATTAAACAGGTTTCTCCTGGATTAATGATGCCTTCCACCAGACGCTTGGTACCTTTAAATCAATAGACACACAATCCATTGAATCACCAATTTAAAAAAATTAACATAAAATTGTTACCCTAAGACTTACTATTGTTAAAGCTAAATGTACTATGTGTATCGGGGAAGCCATCACTATTAAGTAACTGAATTAGTCTTGAAGACAGTAAGGTGCTTTGCTTTCATTGGCATTCTAGGAAGGTAATGCGTATAGTGATTACAACTGAAATTAGGCATCAAAATTCTGTTCACAGCTCTGTTACTGACTTGTTTTGTAACTTCATGCAAGTGACTTGACCTTCCTGAGTAGATAAAATACTCCTTTATACCCCAGGAAGTTGTGAGGTTTATTCATATTTGCAAAACAACTTGAGATCTTTATGATTTATTTGCTCTTACAGGCACCAACACACACATTCTACTAATCCTTGGGTGAAAGGCACTATAGAAGAGCAAATTATTGTTAGTGAAACCAGAACTAAACCCATAAAATTAATCTCTTCTGTAGCTATTTGCCATGGCATGAAAATTATCTGCACCACTGAGATAATATATTTTAATATATTTACCAATATCCTAGTTCTACACCCAACAAGAAGCAGTTTAACACCCTGAGATTGCAGAGATTATGGAGGCTACGTCTATACTTACCTCCGGGTCCGGCGGTAAGCAATCGATCTTCTGGGATCGATTTATCGCGTCTTGTCTAGACGCGATAAATCGATCCCGGATTGATCCTGGAAGTGCTCGCCGTCGACGCCGGTACTCTTGCTCCGCGAGAGGAGTACGCGGAGTCGACAGGGGAGCCTGCCTGCCGCGTCTGGACCCGCGGTAAGTTCGAACTAAGGTACTTCGACTTCAGCTACGTTATTAACGTAGCTGAAGTTGCGTATCTTAGTTCGAAGTGGGGGGTTAGTGTGGACCAGGCCTGAGTCCCTGGCACCTTTCCTCATAACCAGTATATGGGCACAAGCTCATGCAGCACCTGTTAGGGAGATGCAACAAAAGGCACTTGTTCTAGGAGAACAGCCAGCAATGAGTGTAGTGATTAGACAGTGTTATACATTTTGGGGGGCAGGTGAGTGGGAATTCTTTTCCCTTCAACTGGAGAGATGGTCTTCCATTGGAACACAAAGAACGCAAGTCATAAAAACTATTTAAAGTACTTTCACAAGCAAATCTTTCAACCAGAAAAGACAATTTAATCTTAATTAACTTGAATCATTTTACCATATTGTTTTGCTTCCTTCCTCCGTATAAGCATTGGGATCTGGTTGGACGAGCAGATAATTGTAGCCAAAGGCAACGCTGTATATGGAACACCACACACTGAGTCATACTTGATCCTTGCATTTTTTGCCGTTTGAAACAGGAGATCTGCAATCTAAAGATACATCATATTTTTAAGCAATACTAAATTAAACTACAAGCATATATTACCCATGGAATCAATTTCAGATATTCCTGACTGATTGGTGTCTGAGCAGAAGCTACTTCCTCAGAAGTTTGTAAGCAATATTCTGCCAGTACTATTTGTACCCTGATAGTTGCTAACACATTTTGGGTACTATCAAAATAGATTAAGACTAAACTCTTTGGGGCAAGGATTAGCTAAGAAAAATGTCTGGTAACTTCATTCATGGAATTAGTGGTCAGAGACCAGTTATTCAAGGAGTCACACAAAACATGCTCTCCACTGGATTACTAATTATTAATTATTATTATTATTTTGCATTGGCACCATTCCTTTAGCCAACAAGTCATCTCCTCTTTTAAATTTACTCTCACCTTTTTCTCACTGTGAACTACTGACAGAGCTAGCACAGTGGCCAAAAAAGAAAAAAAAGTGAAAGATAGTGTTTATCCTATATTACAGATCCATGCTTGTAGTACTATTTTTTTATATATACACAAAGAGAAAGAAAATCAGCATGTTTTCCAGTCTTGCCACAATGAGTACAACATATTTTTTTTAATAAAGGAAAGCCTCAGTTGTTCAAATCAGACAACTAACTTAAATTCCTAGTTAGCTGAAGGTCAGATATTCCTCAATATTTACTGCACTCCAGCCAGAGGATGAAAGGAGGATTATAAACTAACTGAGCCACAGGCTAGCCCAAGGTCAGGAGGCTGAAGAGGAGAGCTACAAGGTGTAATAAATACTTATGTACAGAAACCAGCAGGTCTTGTTCCGGCTTCATTTCAGGCTAAAGCTTTCTGCCCTCTGCAGTCTTCTGGATAAAAGATATTCGAGAGAGATTTTTCCATACCGCAATACTAGTAAATCTGCTTTGACTTTTGTCTGTGAAATGCCTCAGCAGCGCATGCTGGTGCCGAGTGCGCATCCGCGTCAGGTGAAGGAACGGTTTTAAATATTACCAAGCGGACAAACGTTACGGTGGGTGCAGAGCCCTGTCACGTACCGATCTGCGGAGAGCGATCGCCACGTACGCTCTGCACAGCCGCCCAAGGAGCTGGTACAGGGATTACGGGCTCGGCTCTTTCCCAGATATGCCCATACTGCAGGCTCCAGGCTGCTTTGCTCAAAAGTAGAGCAGGGCCCGCAGACCGGATCGGACCGGACTCCCCCTCCCCCGCAGCAGTAGAGCCCGAGGGCCGCCGCCCCTGCCTCCCCCCCAACCAGCAGCAGGCCCCACCGCACCATCCCCCGCGGCCACGTACCTGGTTCAGGAGCGGCGGATGGGAGACGATGATCCGGAGGTCGATGTAGATGGGGGAGGCGAGGCCGCTCTTGAGCACGAAGTCCCCGAAGCGCAGGACCTGGGCCCGGTGCAGCCCGGACACCAGCCGCTCCACGGAGCCCGTCTCCACCATGCTCCCTCAGGCAAAGCCGGCCCGCGCGCGCCGCGCCTCAGCCGCCTCTTCCTGCCGGCGCCCAATGATGACGTGACAGAGAGCGAGCCGCGGCGCTAGCAACGGGAAAAGAAGGGGCCTTGTTGCATTCCTTGGCTGGCGCCGCCGCTGTGTGCGCATGCGCTGTGTGAGCCGGCGGGCTGATTCCGGGCCGGACAGCCTGGGTTCCCGCCAGGGCCCACGGCGCTCTGTGGGAATGGAGCGTCTCGAAGGGCTCCGTCCCGGCCTCCGTAGCCAGCCCTTCGCATGGGCTGAGGGGTATCGGGGACTCTCCATCTAGCCCCCCCCGGGGACAGGGAGCCCATGGCTGTGTATGCGTGGATCCCCGGACCGCACGTGACTCATCGGGGCGGTGCTCGCTGTCACCCGCCCTCGCCTCCCTGGATCCTGCCTCCCGGCTCAAAAAATACCCGCGCTTGACTTAAAACGGGGGCGGCGAAGCGGAGGGCTTGGGGCTGCTCTGGCCGGGAGTTTGGGGCAGGGGTCACCTCCTCCAGCTTTTCTCTGCACCTAGAAGGGCCTCTTGTTTCTTTGAATGAAAGCAGAGGTCCCCCCACAATCACCTGACTCCAGGAGCTGGGGCTTTAAGAAACCGCTCAAATGTTGCGAGACTCATGATAAGATCTAATGCATTGACAACACAGTGGCTGACAGGAGCCTTTCTTCAGGCTGGCAAGGGGGCTAGCCTGTGGGTGGGATGGCCTCTCTCCGCCTTGGCAGAGATCCTCCTCTTCCTATCTGCAGGGAGAGCAATGGGACCTTTCCAAGTAGTGCTTAGTCTTTCGCTGGATGGGGAGAGCATGGTTGAAGAGCAGCGCAGCTTTGAACAGTCACGTCCACAGATCCGCTCCACCCTCTGGACTTTGAAGCGAATAAAGAAAAAGCAGTTCCATCCCATATTTTACATGCACGAGGCAAGAGCTGGGTGAAATTTTGAGACCAATAGTTTATTTGCTGAAAAATGCAGTTTTGGATTGAATGAAAGTATAGGGGTAGAATTTGGGGAATAGTTTCAGCTGAAAAAAAAGTCAAAACGTGTCATTTCAATATATTTGAAACAAAATGTTTTGATTTTTTAAATGTTTCCTTTATGAAATGACTAGATTTATTTTAAAAAGGTAAAATGCCCCCAACCCCCCAAAATTATTTTGCATCAAAACATGTTTGACCCAACCTGATTTTTGTTGTTTTTATTTTTTTCATTTCAGCAAGAACCACCTCCCCTAGTTTGATGTTGGGTTGGTCCAAAATGAACTTTTGGGGGGATTTTCCAATTTGACTACTGAACTACAAAAGCAATTGTTCGCTCAGCTCTATATAAGACCTAGCACATGCTGGGGTGATACCTTCAATGTTTGAGTTCCCTTTGGACATCCAGGCAGAACGGGTGTATTGAGTAAAGTAGCTGATGTGTTTTAGTGTTAAAGGCTCTACAGACTCCAGCGTTTGTGAAATAAAACTCACTCATTTTCTCTGAACAATTGTCTTTAATCAAAAAACCCAGAAACTGCATCTTTAATATACTGTATTTATAGGAACACAATGAAAGAAGATGTACATTTTGAAGCTTCTGTAGATAACATATTGTAGCATAGTAATATTAACATGTGACAGCAGCTAATCACTTTACAATGTTACACAAGTGATTGGACTTTCAAATAAAATATTTACAAACTTACCTTTACAAAACCACATTGTGTGTATACAAAATGAAATTTATAATAAAACAGAACATACACTTAAGGCAGACCAGCAGGACACTGAAATTAAGGCTGTGGAATTAGTTTGCACCTTGAAAATGCTGAGCTAGCAATCTTTTTTGCTCCTCTTTCAGTTGATTGTTGCAAAGATTGAAAAGCATCAGTATATTCTAACTCTTGCTGTGAAATTCCTTCTTTTAAAAAAAACAACAACAAAACAGTCTGTGCATTTGCCTTCCTTATGGTATCAGTGGAAGGCATATCTGGTTTTATTGACCTCACTGGCAGAGTAGTTTTGAACAGTTTGGTAGAAAGAGAAGTAAAAGCACCAGCATTGAAAGTTGGACATGGAGGTGAAATATGGCTTAAGTGACTAGAGAAGATGTTTGTTTTACTAGCTTCATATTAAAAGACCACAATTACAGCAAATATTCAGAATCCTGACATGGTAACATTCATCAATATACAGATTCCAGAATAGGAATTCATCACTTGATGGCAGTGTGCAATCAGCCTTGTAAAATAGGATTTTATTTTGTTCCCCTCAGAAAAGCCCCATCTTCTGATGGAACACAAAAGAATGAACTGGATGATAAATCAGTCCTGTGTGAGAGAAGAATCTGCCTCTATAGGGAATGGACTGGAAACAGAACCAACTCTGTGATTGTCAGTCAGACCTCTGTGTATGCACTAGTCACTAAACTGGTCTCTGAAGATTGTATTATATCTTAGATAATTTGCTTTTTATCTGCTAATTTAAAAGGCATTAAAGTACAGTTATAGTCCCAAAGCATCCATACAAATAGCATTCTGGGGTTCCATATTTAGCCTCTTTTGATGGTTTGCATATGAAAGGCCAAATTATGCCCTCAATTACACCTGTGAAACCCTCTGACGCCACAGGAAACTAAGGGAAAAATTTGGCCCCAAATTTACTTACTTGAAAAATGAAGCTTGTTTCAACTGCCAGCACTTCAAAATAGACCTTTCCTAGACCTAAAGAAGAGCTCCGCATAAGCTTAACTCTTTCACCAACAGAGGTTGGTCCAATAAAAGATCTCTCACCCACCTTGTCTCTTAGCACTTCAAAATAGCATTCCTGCCAAAAGGATCCGTTATTAGAGAAAAAGAAAAGAGAAGGAACAAGACATGGAGGTGACAGAGTGTGGGGGTGGGATGTGGACAGCTTTGATTATTTTACATAAGAATGGCCATACTGGATCAGACCAATTGCCTATCTAGCCCAGTATCCTGTCTTCCGGACAGTGGCCAGTGTTGGATGTTTCAGCAGCAGTGAAAATAACAGGGCAATTTATCAAGTGATCCATCCCCTGTCATCCACTCCCAGCTTCTAACAGTCAAGAGGTTTAGGGACACCCAGAGCAAATAGCCATTGATGGACCTAACCTCTATGAATTTATCTAATTCTTTTTTGAACCTAGTTATACTTTTGGCCTTCACAACCAGTTCCACATGTTGGCCGCATTGTGTGAAGAAATTCTTCCTTTTGTTCATTTTAAACCTGCTGCCTATTAATTTCATTGGATGACCCCTGGTTCATGTGTTATGTAAAGGGATAAATAACACTTCCTTATTTACTTTCTCCACACCATTCATGATTTTATAGACCTCTATCATATACCCCCTTAGTCCTCTCTTTTCCAAGTTGAACAGTCTTTTTAATCTCTCCTCAGATAGAAGCTGTTCCATATCCCTAATCATTTTTGTTGCCCTTCTCTGTACTTTTTCCAATTCTAATATATCTTTTTTGAGATGGGGCAGCCAGAACTGTACACAGTATTCAAGGTGTGGGTGTACCATGGATTTATATAGAGGCAACATGATATTTTCTGTCTTATTGTCTATCCCTTTCCTAATGGTTCCTAACATTGTTAGCTTTTTTTGACTGCTTCTGCACATTGACCAGATGTTTTTGGAGAACTATCTAGCATGATTCCAAGATCTTTTTCTTGAGAGGTAACAGCTAACTTAGATACCATCATTTTGTACATATAGTTGGGATTATGTTTTCCAATAAGCTTTACTTTTCATTTAGCAATATTGAATTTCATCTGCCATTTTGTTGCCCAGTCACCCACTTTTGTGAGATCCCTTTGTCACTCTTCATAGTCTGCTTTGGACTTAACTATTTTGAGTAATTTTGTATCGTCTACAAACTTTGCCACCTCACTGTTTACCCCATTTCCAGATCATTTATGAATATGTTGAACAGCACTGGTCCTAGTACAGATCCTTGGGTGAACCAGAAACGTACCTCTCTCCACTGTGAAAACTGACCATTTTTCCAACCCTTTGTTTCCTATCTTTTAACTAGTTACTGATCCATGAGAGGACTTTCCCTCTTATCCCATGACTGCTTACTTAGCATAAGAGCCTTTGGTGAGGAACCATGAGAAAGGCTTTCTGAAAGTCCAAGTACACTATATCCATTGGATCACCCCCGTCCACATGTTGGTCGAGCCATCGAATTCTAATAGATTGGTGAGGTATGATTTCCCTTTACAAAAGCAGTGTTGACACTTCCCCAACATATTGTATTCATCTATGTGTCTGTTACAGTACCTGGTACTGAAGTTAGGCTTACTGGCCTATAATTGCCAGGATCACCTGTGGATCCTTTTTTAGAAATTGGCATCATATTAGCTATCCACCAGGCATCTGGTACAGAGGTTGATTTAAGTGATAAGTTACATACCAAAGTTAATATTCTGCACTTTCATATTTGAGTTCCTTCAGAATTCTTGGGTGAATACTATCTGGTCCTTCTGACTTATTACTGTTTAATTCATCAATTTGCTCTAAAACCTCCTCTACTGACACCTCAATCTGGTACAGTTCAACAGATTTGCCACCTAAAATAACGTCTCAGATGTGGGAATCTCCCTCACATCCTCTGCAGTGAAGACCAATTTAAAGAATTCATTTAGCTTCTCCACAATGACCAGGGCCGGCTCCAGCGTTTTTGCTGCCCCAAGCAGAAAAAACAACAACAAAAAGCCACGATCGGCGGCACTTCGGCGCCGCCGCTTCATTCTTCAGCAGCAATTCGGTGGCAGGTCCTTCCCTTGGAGGGGGACTGAGGGAACCTGCCGCCGAAGAGCCGAATATGTTGCCCCTTTCCGTTGGCCGCCCCAAGCAGCTGCTTGCTGCGCTGGTGCCTGGAGCCGGCCCTGACAATGACCTTGTCTTTCCTAAGTGCTCCTTTGGCACCTCGATTGTTCAGAGGCCCACTGTGTGTTTGGCAAGTTCCTGCTTCTGGTGTATTTAAAAACAATTTTGCAATTAATTTTTGTGTCTTTTGTTATTACAGTTTTACACTTGACTTGCCAGAGTGTATGCTCCTCTCTGTTTTCCTCAGGTTTTGACTTCCAATTCTTAAAGAATGTGTTTTTCTCTAACTGCCTCTCTAACTCTGTTTAGCCATGGTGACTTGCCTTTTTTTGTTGTTTTTTTGGTCCTCTGTTTTTTATATTTGGGATATACATATAGTTGTGCCTCTATTATGGTGTTTTTAAAAGTTTCCATGCAACTTGCAGGCATTTCACTCTTGTGACTGTTCCTTTTAATTTTCATTTAATTAGCCTCCTCATTTTTGTGTAGATCCCCTTTATGAAGTTAGATGCTACTGTGGTGGGTTTCTTCAGTTCCCCGCCCCCCCCCCCCCCGGATGTTAAATTTAATTAGATTATGGTTGCTATTACCAAGCCATCCAGCTCTATTCACCTCTTTGCCCAGATCCTGTACACCACCTAGGACTAAATCAAGAATTCCCTCTTCCTTGTGGGTTCTAGGACTAGCTACTCTAAGAAGCAGTGATTAATGGCATATAGAAATGTTATCTCTGCATTCCATCCTGAGGTGACATGTTCCCAGTCAATACGGGGATAGCTGAAATCCCCCATTATTATTCAGTTTGCGGTTTTTGTAGCGCTTGTAGAGTGCCTGCATCACCTGGCAGTGGAGAGAATTCCTCTCTGCCCACCAACCAACTCCTGTGGATATTCCCAGGACACAGCCCCATCACTAGGACTGTGTGCTGGATTTTGCTACTGCCCCTAAGTGATTTCTCAAGATAGACTAGATAGCACAGGTTATTGAATCAAGCCCTTTGCCTCAAGAAACCCCAACACCATGAATGAAGGGTTTACTATTACCTGGCTTGGTAACATCAGTGGTATTACCTACTCCAGGCACCCAGAGAGCTCTCAGTACTGACAGAACTTAATCAGCAATGGAGTATATTCTTTCCAGGTGCGTGGATATCAGATCCACCCCACACAGGGCTGGCCTTACAATTTGTAGGGTCCCCGAGCTATTGGAGCAGGAGGGGAGAAAACACTAGGCGGTGAGTTGCCTCTTCTGGTCCTGCGGATAAAAAGGGGAAGATTTGGCCAGCCAATGAATTGCCTAGGACATAAAAATAGCCTCATGGATGCTTTGGTGATGGAGGCCTTAAAGTGCCTGGAGAGAGATTTATGAATCTGGAAGGGTAATAAGCAATCAATTTTAAACACTGAAAACCATTTTGAAGCTGTAAGCACAAAGATGAACCCATTACTCTTACTGCACTTTGACCGGCTTTGGATGGACTTTGGGCTGAGCAATTTCAGAGCTAGAAATGGAACAGGATCCTTTTTATATATACACAACATATGTAAATTGAACAACCTGATAGAAAAAAAATCATCATCATCTAATTACAGATACTGCAAAAATCCGACATAGCCTTTTCTCAGTGCACAGGTTTTGGAAAAGATTTCTGTACAATGTTTATAAAGTGTTTTAAAAAACCATCAGCGTCTCATTGTGCTTAGTCAAAACAGCTTTCTGCCACAGTGAATTCACTGCCTTAACCATAGCTCTAAAAGTTACTGCATGTTGGTTTGATGTAGCAGAAAGCTCTGGAATCCCACTGGTATTCTGAACTGAAGAGGTATGCGTGAGCAATACCATGTAACGAGAGAGTGTCTGAAATCACATTGTATTTAAATCAGTTAACCACAAAAGCTGATATTACAATGAATAGGGCCTGATCCTGCATGCCCTCTGCAGGCTGAGTCCCCATTGATGTCAATGGGAGTCGTGTATTAAGGGCTTGCAAAGTCCTGCCTGTAACTGGCACTTGGCTAGCAATGATTTCAGCAAAATCTGAATCCAACACAGTTTTGCAGTAAATGACGACTGCCTAGGGTCAACCTAGTTTTACTCCACCAATCACTACTCTCTTCCAAATCAGTCTGCCAAGACCGTGAGGCTGTCTTATAAGGCTGCCTTTCAAAAAACTAAGGCAACAGTATTTTGGTTCCCATTTTAAACACCCTCTTTATAATATGGACATCACTATAACCAGAAGATTGCTTGCTTTCCAAGAACAGCCTTGTCAAGAGGGTGTGCACGCCCACTTAACAGCACCTACATTAACTTTGGTTCTGAGTAACTGGACCGATACTGCAACCACTAGCATGAGTTACATCCCTCAGTTTGGGAAACCACATGAAATGTATGTAATACTCAATACAGAATTATATACAGACAGATTCCACTGTGTGTCTGTTCATACTGTATGCCTTGCCTCAGGCCCAGCTGTCTATATCACAGGACTACATTGCATCACGTTCCCGGGTTCATCCTGCTCATTATGAAGCTCTTGACGTTGGGAACTGGATGCACATCATACTGGTGTCTGCGGCGCTCAATGAAGCAAGCCAGACGGGAGGTATCCAGTGGGATTTTGGAATAGCTGCCATTGTGAGGCTGCAGCCAAGGATGCTGTAAACAAGTGGCTGCTGTTGGCCTCCTCCTGAAGTCTTCCTGGAGGATAACGTTGATGAAGTCTCTGGCTGCATGACTCACATCACAGAAATACTCATGAGGGAAGCTGAAATCCACTCTGCACACGTTTATACAGGTCTCCTCTTTGCTTTCATCCAGGAATGGAGAGACGCCACTTAACATGACATAGGTGAGGACCCCAATACTCCAGATGTCTGTGCCCAGTGAGACAGGGGCACCTTGGATAACTTCAGGAGCTGCAAACTCAGGGTTTCCAAGCAGCTGATGAACATGGTAATGACCCGTGATCTGAACTGCATCTTCCAAGTCTATAAGCTTGACACGAGGCACTGGGATCCTTAAGTCAATGAGCAGATTTTCTGGCTGTTGAAATTTTAAAACAGACTAAATTGTGGGATTGTTTTGTAAATGAAATGTGTCGCTTTCATTTTAAGAGAAATTGACACCAGTGGTTCTCAACCAGGGGTCCAGGGATCCCCCTGGTCCGTGAGCAGGTTTCACGGGGTCCACCAAGCAGGGCCAGTGTTAGATTTGCTGGGGCCCAGGGCAGAAAGCCAGAGTTCCACTGCATGGGGCTGAAGCCTGGGGCCCTGAGCCCCACCACCTAGGGCTGAAGCAGAAGCCTGAGCAACTTAGCTTCATGGTGCCCACTGTGGTGTGGGGCCCTGGGCAATTGCCCTGCTTGCTACCCCTTAATGCCAGCCCTGGCTTTTATATGCAGAAAACCAGTTATTGTGGCACAGGGGGGCTGTGGAGTTTTTATAGCATGTCTGGGGGGGGGGAGGGTTCAGAAAGAAAAAGGTTGAGCACCCCTGTGTACTAGCTCATCAAAACTTATACTGAATCAGAGATGCGAAATACCAATCAGGACACTGAATGCCTGGGAACAAATTCAGCTCCCGTTTACACAGCCTTTAGCGTCAACGGAGTTATTCTGGTTTTACACCAGTGTAATGGAGCAGGACTTGACTCTTGGTTTCTATGAGACGAGATAAGTTTATTTTTCCCAAATTAATCTTCCTAGAGCAATTATATATGGATATAATTATTTGTCTTCCAAACTAGAGTGCAGGTATTTTTGGTCCTAACCTCTGCTGGTTTCCTCCTGCTCGTAGCTATTTCAGCATTTCTTATGGCTCTCTCCCTATACTTGTTGCAGATCTGCAGGGCTCTGGGCTGTGTCCTTCCTTTTGCATGGTGTCAAGAATCAGAGGGGTAGCCGTGTTAGTCTTGATCTGTAAAAAGCAACTAAGAGTCCTGTGGCACCTTTAAGACTAACAGATGTATTGGAGCATAAGCTTTCATGGGTGAATACCCACTTCGTCAGACGCATTCACACACGAAAGCTTATGCTCCAATACATCTGCTAGTCTTAAAGGTGCCACAGGACTCTCTGTTGCTTCCTTTTGCACTTTCCCCAGGAGTTCTCATTTGAACCATGGATTCAGCTCTCATCTAGCTTGTGATAACTTTCAAATTTATTTCTTCATCATCATCTACTCATATCTCTCTGCTGATCTGTCCTTTATCTCCTCATCCTCATGCAGTTCTTACTGCTACCTCAAGCTCAACGTGTCTAAAATTAAATTAATCACAGAGCTTTCCAAACTCTCTCTCTCCGTTCTCAAATCATTGTTGACAATACCAGCATCCCTTCCCTCACCCAGTTTTATAAGTGCATGACTTAGCCTACTGTGACTTCTGCCTCTCTTGCTTTTCACTTACCAGCACAATTTTGTTCCCTTCAGTGCATCTCTGAATGACTCAAGTGATGGGGACTTCCACCAGTTGCTTTGGGAAACTATCCCATGGTCTAATAGAGTTGCTAATTTAGGATTCAGTGTAATTTAAGTAATTTTCAGGAACACCTATATACTTCCTGAAAGCTGCTGTAGGTCCAGCAAAGAATATACAAATACATATTGAAAAGCATTTTCGGTAGCTTAGCCAATTGGGACTTAACCTTTTTATATGTTATTTTGGAAAAAAGATTTGGTCATGGGCAATGGAAGAACCAAAGTACCACCTGAAATAACATTTCTGGGGGTGAAGATTCCAGGAGACTCCTCCACAGAGCTGAGTCTACTAGTAGGGATTAAGTCACTAAGTGGAAAGGGAATTCATATAAAAGGGTGGGTTGGTGCCTCAGTGTCTATTTTTGATTGCCATTTAAGTCTGCACATGCACTTTATATAAAAAAATAATAATCCCCAAACAACCAATACCACCTTAACTTCTACCCAGGGCCGCTTGAGCCCAGGTTGGTGTCAATCCCCAATGAAATTCTAGTCACTGTATTGTATGCTAGTTATAATCAATCAGTCAAAAGAATTGGAATGCCAATAAGTAAAACATTACAATAATGAATTCAGGACATTATCTGTCAGACTCTGACAGCATAGCTGCCTCCTGCCATGTGTGTTAACAAAACAAGGTTTGATTCATGTTAATGACATTATAGACTTTTGAGCCTCTCTAATTCTCCAAAATGCAGTTGGGAAAATCCTTCTTCCCTCTGACCAAGTCACTCCCCTCCTTGAATCTCTCCACTGGGCTCCTCTCCCATCCCATTGAAGTTTAAGCTCCTTGCCCTGACCTTCAAGGCTTTGCACTGCTATGCTCTTGCCTGCCCCCTGCTCTTTTCTTTTCGTAGTCCCTACTTTGCTCCTCGCGCCCAACTTCTCCTTTTGCAGCCTTCTCCTACTTTTGTCTTCTTTGCAAGAACAACTTTTCTCATGTGCCAGGCATCCACGCTCCTAATTAAATCCCGCCTTAAAACATGGCTCTTCCACAAAGCCCAGCAGTATAAACCCATCAAACAGGGAAGGGATGTCTTACGTATTAAAAGGAAGAAAGAAATCCCGCACCACAGTGTGATCAGCATTTCTGCTGGCCACCTGGTGCTTTATAGATCTGAACTGTAGTGCTTGTCTATTTCGATTGTAAACTCATTAGGGCACAGACTGTGTCTAAGCGTTCTGGGGTTGGTGCTTGACCAAGGAATAGCTTCATCCTCTTTTCTTCCTACCTTTATATCTAAATGAGCCACTCTGCAATTGTGAAGATATTGTAAGGCTTCCATTGTGTCTCTTATGTAGAAAGCTACTTTTTCCTCCATCAGTTCATCATGATTCATAAGATAATCCAAGAGACGGCCGTCATCCATACTAAAAACAAATCAAAAACCCAGCTTGAAAAAAAAATTCATCACACGAAACCTCCAGGAATGGCTAATATTTGAAAATATAACTGCAATGACTAAAAATGGAGGAAGTTCAAATGTAAGGCTCAGCATGTAGCTAATGATATCTAAAGACACTGGCAGGCCATGAAAGCGGTAGCATGATTATTCCTCAACCATTAACTTATCAACAGTCTTTGAAAATCTAAAGCAGCCTCAAGATACCATCATTTGCTCAAGGACGAATTCAACATATGGTGGCAATTTCTCTGAAAACAAATACATTTATTTACTGGGATTGGTCTATTTATCTGTAGAGCTGATGGATAAAGGTGTAAAAAAAAAAGAAAAAAAAGACTGAAATTTTCAAATGAAAATATTTTCCTTTTGAAAATGTACACTCTGAAAAATGTCCACCCAGGCCTATTTATCTCTGTGTGTGTGTGTGTGTGTGTGTGTGTGTGTGTGTGTGTGTGTATATATATATACACACACACACACACACACACACACACACACACACACACACACACACACAGAGATAAATAGGCCTGGATGGACATTTTTCAGAGTATATATATATATACACACACACACACACACACACACACACACACACACACAGAGATAAATAGGCCTGGGTGGACATTTTTCAGAGTGTACATTTTCAAAAGGAAAATATTTTCATTTGAAAATTTCAGTCTTTTTTTTCTTTTTTTTACACCTTTATCCATCAGCTCTACAGATAAATAGACCAATCCCAGTAAATAAATGTATTTGTTTTCAGAGAAATTGCCACCATATGTTGAATTCGTCCTTGAGCAAATGATGGTATCTTGAGGCTGCTTTAGATTTTCAAAGACTGTTGATAAGTTAATATATATATATATATATATATATATATATATATATATATATATATATATATATATATATATATATATATATATATATATATATATATATATATATATATATATATATATATAAAAATAATACACACACACACACACACACACACACACACACACACACACACACACACACAAATAAATAGCCCACCTGTACTTCATGGGACATTCTCTACCTAGGTAGCATTTTGCATTAATAATAATATCAAACTTTTTTAATAATTAGATTTCAAAGTAGGCCAATATCATTATCCCCATTTGACAGCTGGGGAAACTGAGGCACGGGGCGGCCAGTGACTTGCCTCAGGTCACCCAGCAGGTTAGTGACAGAGCCAGGACTAGAACTCAGGTCTCTGGAGTCTTAAACCAGTGCTCTGTCCACTAAGACATCTTGTCTCCAAAAGCCACCATTTCTTTACAGAGCAATAGTGCTTGCTGCACTGCATTTGTCACTAAAAAAAAAAAAAAAAAAAAATAGGCATTTGGGTGAGATTTGACTGATATATATTTGAACACAATTATCAAAAATGGACAGTGGGGGCCAAATTAATCTCTGATGTAATCCCACTGACTTCAGCGGAGTAACATCAAACATGAACTTGTCCCAGTGATTCTTAGTTTCCTTTAATCCATAGACGAGAGAATAGAAATCCAGCGTGTAACGGGTGCGCTACCCGGCACTATGATCTAAAAAAGGGCAGCGGGTGACATGCTAGGCTCACTGAAGTCAATGGGAGAGCCTCACTTAAATCCTGATCCTGCGAGGTACTTACAGCTCTAAAACTAAGATATAAGACGTGGGCGACTCATAGGTATCGTGGATAGTTATGTACTGAGGATGCTGCAAGTGCTGTAACAAAGCTGCTTCGTGTGCCGCCTGCTCTTTCTTTTTCATTTTTTTACTAATGAATTTCACAGCGACGTCCTTCCTGGTGGCTTTGTGAATACATTTCTTTACTGTGGAGAATCGACCCCTGGAAGACACGATAATGAAGACGAGCCATGAATAAATCATGTCTGGTTTTTTCAGTGCAATAAGAGTGATTTTCAAAGTGTTATTTGAGTCGGCGCATTAATATTTTACAAGGAATCAGATTTGTCTAGTTATTCATAACATTTCCTTACAAAGAACCTATGTGCCTTATCCTGGGAGTTTAGATTTTTTTGGGATGAGCAAAAAGAGATGATAAATGGCGTCATTTCTCTTTGTACAGTCATTGTGCTGTCGTCTAATGATCTCCCGTGGGCTCAATTTGCAGCTGCTGCTTTTTCTTTTAAATAAGCACAAAAATATTTTCTTAATAAAAACAACGACCATTCTCAGAAAACCAAAAGAAACCACCCCCCCATTAATTAACAATATTTAATAATTTCACCTAGTCATTTCAGTTATGAGATCAAGTGATTCTGAGGGGAAGCAGTAGTGAATCACTTATACAGAGCAGGTCAGACTTGTCCAAAGCCATGCACAATTGTTCCACAGTGGAGGAACAAAGTGAAATACTCTTGTCTTGTAACTAGTAAAGTAATTAAAGAATCCGTATACTGAACACAGACAGGTACTAGATGAATTGCACATTGCCCTACAGAGCCACGGTAGAACCCTAACCCATTAGCCCCAGAAACACTGGCCTCCACCACTTGACCTAAAGCAGATCTCAGACTGCACTAGTAGTAGATCCCTTATCTTTATATATTGGCCAACCCCAAGAGGGTGAGCTCACCCAAAGTACTCTACATTACCCATTTGGGCTCCAGTTCAACAAATCATCTCTATTCAGCAAAGCACTTACGTGCATGATTAACTTTAATCGTGCACTTAAATACTTTGTTGGATAGTGATGGACTTAAGCACACGCTTAAGCACTTTGCTGAACTAGGGCGCTGAGAGTTAAGTATATCAAGATTGGCTGGATTATCATGACATTAAAAGCCCAGGTCAAACTAGAGAAATGAGAGCAGATGCTAGCAAAAACTTCCAGTGACGGATACAGATTTCCACACCTAATAGGTTAGAAGTTCACATTCAGCCATTCCCTTCTGAATTACACTGCGACTATATTCTAAACTTGATCTTGAAAGTGACATATTTTGTACTGATTTTATGTGCACAACAGCATGAAAGAAATGGCATTTTTAAAAAGGTAAGAAGGAAACGTTGCATTTACTTGGTAGCTACAAAAAGAACCCTAAACATTCTCCTGATGGGAAAGCTTCACATGGTTGTTTTTCTGGTTTATTACAATGCTAATATTACCTCCCAATCTCATGCAATTCCATATAAGCAAAGTCAAAGTTTTCTTTCCATGAAACAGTGGCGCCATCAGCGGCAGCATCTTTGGGGAAAAACAAATTCAAGAAAGATCCAGGTTAAGAAAAGTTTCCTAGGTAACATAAAACACGTTCTAATGATCATATAGCATTTAAAAATTTAAGTGTCTTAAAGGAGAAATTAACAATTAAGAGTCAGTTTCCATATCTCTTCCCTAGGCAAAACTGCCAGCGGGAGATTCTGCGCTGTGCCTCTAAAAGGTGCAGCCCAGGAGAAGAGGAAGTTAAGGTGACTTGAAGTTACCTTTGTGACGTCCCAGTTCTGGGCTGCTCCAGTGGCTGCATGATCTTCACTGTAACAAAGACAGCTTGTGGGGCCTAAGTTATAGTTGCCTCTCTGGGCACATCTACACTGCAGCTGGGAGCGAGCCACCCAGCCCAGGTAGACAGAGTCACACTGACGGGGTGTCAGGGTTCCCTCCCCACTCTGAACTCTGGGGTACAGATGTGGGGACCCGCATGAAAGACCCCCTAAGCTTATATTCAACCAGCTTAGGTTAAAAACTTCCCCAAGGCACAAATCCTTCCTTGTCCTTGGATGGGTACTGCTGCCACTACCAAGTGAGTTAGACAAAGATTCAGCAAAAGGACCAATTGGAGTTCCTGTTTCCCTAAAATATTCCCCCAAGCCCCTTCACCCCCGTTCCTGGGGAGGCTTGAGAATAATATACCAACCAAATAGGTTAACAAGGTGAGCACAGACCAGACCCTTGGGGTTTTAGGACACTAAAAACCAATCAGATTCTGAAAAAAAACCCAGAACTTTATTATAAAGAAAAAAGTAAAAGAAGCACCTCTGTAAAATCAGGATGGAAAGTAATTTTACAGGGTAATAAGATTCAAAACACAGAGGATTCCCCTCTAGGCAAAACTTTAAAGTTACAAAAAAACAGGAATAAACCTCCCTCTTAGCATAGGGACAATCCACAAACTAAAACAAAAGATAATCTAACGCATTTCCTTCCTATTACTTACAATTTGTAATCTTAGATGCTTAGTTCAGGTCTGGCTTTGGGAGATGTATTTTCCCTGCCTTGATTCCTCGATGACCCAGAGAGAACACACAGAGAGAAAACAAAAACCTTCCCCCACAGATTTGAAAGTATCTTCTCCCCTTATTGGTCCTTTCGGTCAGGTGCAACCAGGTTATTTGAGCTTCTTAACCCTTTACAGGTAAAGGAGGGATTTTATGCTACCCTTAGCTGTATGTTCATGACACGGGGTTTGAGCTAGTGCACTAAAAATAGCAGTGCAGATGTTGCGAGTTGGGCTGGAGTGCAGACTCTCAAGGCTTGAAGAACATAAGAACGGCCATACTAGGTCAGAACAATGGTCCATCTACCCCAATATCCTGTCTTCCAACAGTGGCCAGTACCAGGTGCCCCAGAGGGAATGAACAGAACAGGTCATCAAGTGATCCATCCCCTGTTGCCCATTCCCAGCTTCTGGCAAACAGGCTACGGACACCATCCCTGCCCATCCTGGCTAATAGCCATGGGTGGACCTATCCTCCATGAATTTACCTAGTTCTTTTTCAAACCCTGTTATAGTCTTGGCCTTCACAACATCCTCTGGCAAAGAGTTCCAAAGGTTGACTGTGCATTGCATGAAGAAATACTTTTTTGTTTGGTTTAAACCTGCTGCCTATTAATTTCATTTGGTGACCCTTAGTTCTTGTGTTATGAGAAAGAGTAAATAGCACTTCCCCCTTATTTACTTTCCCCACACCAGTCATGATTTTATAGACCACTATCATATCCTTCCTTAGTCGTCTCTTTTCCAAGCTGAAAAGTCCCAGTCTTATTAATCTCTCCTCATACAGAAGCCGTTCCATACCCCTAATCATTTTTGTTGCCCTTTTCTGTACCTTTTCCAATTCCAATATATCTTTTTTGAGATGGGGCGACTACATCTGCACACAGTATTCCAGATGTGGGCATTCCATGGATTGATATAGAGGCAATATGATATTTTCTGTCTTATTATCGATCCCTTTCCTAATGATTCCCAACATTCTGTTTGCTTTTTTGACTGCCGCTGCACATTGAGTGGATGTTTTCAGGGTTGAGAGCCTGAGCCCCAACCTGAATTGCACAGCCCACTCTGCTATTTCTAGTGTGCTAACTCTAGCCACACTAGCGCAAGTCTACCCACCCAGGCTAGGAGACTTGCTTCCAGCTGCAGTGTAGACATACTCTTAAAACAGCCGTGAAACTGCCCAGAATCTCAGTGCTGTAGCCCTGTGCCTGACATACCCTCCCATCTCCATCCCTGTGGCTTATGAGGGGGTCCCTAAAGGACAGACTTGAAGCTGTTTTCCACAGTGCCTGCACCAAAAAGCTCCCACTGCCAGATCCTAGCTTCTGGAGCCCCTTTTTGCCACTCTGCCCTTTTCCAGAGTGGGGTGAGGATCTGATTGCCAGGGAGTGGTGGGTCAGCCTCAAATCCTGAGCTGTCGTATTGACAGGCTCCTGGGGTAGAGTAGGAGTCAAATAATACAGCTTCCATTTAAGTGCAAGGAAAAGCAGAGACTTCTAATGCCATTGTAAGATAAGTTCTATTATTTCTTACAATATAAAACAAATTATTATTTATATTACAGTTAGTGCCTAGACCCACCAACCAAGACCAGAGCTCCATGGTGCTAGGCAATGCACGAGTCAGACCTCGCTCCAAAGAGTTTATGGTCTAAATAGGCAAGGCAGAGTGTGGGAGATGGAAAGTATTATCCCTATTTTACAGATGGGCACTGAGGATCAAGTGACTTGTCCAAGGTCACACAGGACCTTGACTGCAAGTCCATCCTCTCTCTCCATTTAAAAGGGTTTTATGACTTGATGAAATACATTCATATGTTTTAAACCAAGAGCACCTAAATTTCCTTATCTGTAAAATGAGGTTAGTAATCCTGCCTTATCCACATCTCAGGGGCGTGGGGAGGATTAATATTTGTAAACTGATTTGAAAGCCTCAGATGAAATGCCTTACAGAAGTGTAAAGGATTATTGGCTGGGTCTGCAAAGCCCTTCATTCAACTTGATTATATTTCTCCAATGACCTACTTTCCAGACAGAGCCGGTGGCATGTGGGGGTAGGGCAGGTAAGAGAGGAATGGGGCATACATCCCCTGGCATAGGGGGATATGGAGGAATCCTGTTATGGCGGGGTGGAGGAATGGCGAGTTTTCTGGGATCCATCAGATACTCAGTTATCCAAATGCCTTTTCCTTTCGGAGAGAAAGGAGTTGTGTTGATGCTAGGACTTGGTGAGGCTAGTAACATTTAGGACTGTTCTGAGGAAGTATCTAGCTCTCTCTGATATTCATCACCTGAATCAGCTCTGGAATGGAAATTTAATGTTGACCAATCAAGGAACAATTCTCCTTATAAGCATTACCTTCTCCTTCTCATCCGTCAGCTGGCCTTTTCCTTTTCACAAAGTACTCACCATACTCAGGGAGGCTCACAAATTCTGAGGGCTCACTAGGTAAACTAATTCCCCAGGGATTGCTGGCACTGACTCTGAACTGATATCGACAGCCTGGAGTGAGATCTTCAATGACGAGATAGGTATCCAAAGTGGAGGCTACTGACTGCTGCCAGACCTGGGATCCTGAATTTTATGGAGAAAAAGAGCCATTTGAAGAAAATACAGTTTGATTTAGCTCAAAAGTAGAATACCAGTTCTTAAAGAATACCAGTTCTTAGCCATCACCGTTTACAGGTGATATAGCAGAATGATAAGGCCAATTCATAAAGAAATCAATGTGTGAATGAAGCATACTCAGTAAGAGAATTCTCTCTCTCTCTCATGCACATTATATATATATATATATATATATATATATATATATATATATATATATATATATATATATATATATATATATATATGTCACATGAAGCTGTTTATACTGGAGCAGGTAAAATCCATGGGTTTTTTTAAAAGGTAGAAATGAAAAAGCCTCTATTATTATGCAATTAATTTTGACCATTGACCTGAAAATACACAGGATTGTTTGCAATGATACATTCTTGAGTGATTTGCTCAAGACAAGTTTTGAGCCTAATGCTCCACTCCAATACACTGGTTTTGAGCTGCTTTAATTCCGTTGTTTAGGGTGATCCAAGGGGTTCTAACTTGCATTAGGCATGTGGCCTCCTCTTGGAGTTATACTGGTGTAATGGAGAGGAGAATCAGGCCTCCCTTGTGATGGGGTTTCCACCACATCCCACGGGAGACTATTCCATTGTTTAGTATATGACAGTTTCCTGATAGGTTTCAGAGTGGTAGCCGTGTTAGTCTGTATCAGCAAAAACATTGAGGAGTGGCACCTTAGAGACTAACAAATTTATTACATTCGTATATGCGTGGTATATGCCATCATGTGCCAGCAATACCCCTCTGCCATGTACATTGGCCAAACCGGACAGTCTCTACGCAAAAGAATAAATGGACACAAATCAGAAATCAAGAATTATAACATTCAAAAACCAGTAGGAGAACACTTCAATCTCCCTGGACACTCAATAACAGACTTAAAAGTGGCAATTCAACAAAAAACCTTCAAAAACAGACTCCAACGAGAAACTGCAGAACTGGAATTAATTTGCAAACTGGACACCACCAAATTAGGCCTGAATAAAGCCTGGGAGTGGATGGGTCACTACAAAAACTAATTCCCCCCTGCTGATACTCACACCTTCTTGTCAACGTTTTGAAATGGGCCACCTTGATTACATTGGCCTCGTTAGCACTACAAAAGTGATTTTTCCTCTCTTGGTATTCACCCCTTCTTGTCAACTGTTGAGAATAGCCCATTTCCACCTTAATTGAATTGGCTTGTTAGCACTGATCCCTCACTTGGTAGGGCAACTCCCATCTTTTCACGTGCTGTGTATTCATACCTGCTACTGTATTTTCCACTCCATGCATCCGATGAAGCGGGTTTTAGCCCACAAAAGCTTATGCCCAAATAAATTTGTTAGTCTCTAAGGTGCCACAAGTACTCCTCGTTGAGTTTCCTGATAGCGCATCCTAAACTTTTCTTCTCACAATTCCATCCCATTATTCTTTGCTAATATCTCCTCGGTCCCCTCCTGGGACAATTTTTCTCCCTCCAAACACATCTTCTCTCTAGTTATTGTTTAACCAAGCTACAGCTATGTAATACTTTTACTCTTTCCTTTAAGTCAATCCCTGCAACCCCTGTGTGGCAGGGCAGGGGTGAAACCCCTTGAATGCCCAGCTAAAATGCTGGCTAAGCCCTGCTTTCAGGCAGAAAGGCCAGGGGCAGAGGCTCAAAGCAGCCAGCAGGGAGCCCAGCTGCAGGCCCTAATGAGGGCTGTCACTGCAATAGACTGAGCTAAGCAGCGACAGCTGGGCTGAAGGCTGGGAGAGCTATAAAAGCCCTGAACAAAACTCAGTTGGGAGGCTAGCCTGGGAGAGGACAGGAGGTGACAGCTCTGTCTCCTCACCACAGGAAGGGAGCCTCAAGGGCCAAGAGACCCTGGAATGGGGTAGAAATGAGATAACTGTTGGGGGATAAAGGGGACTGCACGGTGGCACTGTAAAATAAAGCACAAGGGTGAAACACCAGAAGAAGGCGTGAGAACTCTTATTTTACCAGCCTAAGCACAGGGCAAGAGGGCAGAAACCTGTGCAGACCCTGTGACACCCTGTCATTTTTGTTGTTCTCCGCCAATAACTTTCTGGCAGTGAGGCCCCCAGACATGCGCACAGCATTTGAGGTTGTCTCACACCAGGCTTACATTGATGTGCACTGGCCTGTGCACAAGGTTTCAGTGAATGTGAAATCAGGTAAAGAAATGTGATGTTGACTTGATGATTTTTTCTCTTTGATTACAGTGAAGTGCAGTGGAAGAAATTCTATGATGCATTATTTACACTGGCAAGAGGGAGCTGGGCTTTAGATAGGATTCTTGAAGGACCTAGATGAAGAACAAGTTGTCAGGATTCTCAGAACATGTCTGTGGCATACATAATGAGATCTGCTAAATATGGAGCCTTCCAGGAATAAAATTCATGGACAACGAGACCAAAATACAGCCCAAGAAAAAATATCCAGACATATCTGGAAATGACAGTGGAATAACTGGGTGAAATACCAAAGGAATCAACAGAAAAGGAGATTCTGTACTTGAGATTTTTGGGTTTTTTTTATTTATCTATTTTTTTAAAAAAAGAGGGGCCTCTGGTTACCACAAATAACTTTGAGCCCCATTCAGTCTCTCCTCACCTGTGCTGATGCAGATTGGTTCAGTCACTTGCAACTGGGTCTTCTATGAATGCCCGGAAACCCAGGGGAATCATTCCTGTAGCCCTTCCCGTGAAGAGCCGTGGACCTTGATGTCTTGTTTGAAAAACAATGGAAACCAGCACAAAGGATTCTGGGATGCACTGGAGGAAGACCCATTTGCAATGTGCCAAATGTGGGGAAAAAGAATGAAGAAAACTGGACCAGTGGTAGTAATCGCATCTGGGAAGGAGGCACAGGCAGCCACGTTACAATTCAGATTCACTGAAGATGGCATGACTACATATCACAAATCTTCAACCTCTGGGCCTGGGGTATGTTTTGATCTGGGGGCATGTGAGCTGCATGACACCCGTTAACGGTAAGTCGCAGTAATATTGGGCATTCACATGGCAAGAGAAGAGCAAGATGCATAAGCATGGAGTATTTTTATATAAATTAGAGTCAGGAGGCCGAATCTTTGTGTATAAGACTGACTTTTTAACCATAAGTTCTTACCATAAAGTATTTGCTTTGCATAAAGTACATGAACATGACTATCTGTGAGGTTCGCTTACATCGCAGAGACAGGCAGGGACAAGTCAGTGATCCTTGTGAAGTTGAGTAACAGTGGAGGAATCAACAACTTTTTAAAAAACAGAACTACTGCTTTTTAAAAATGTTTTGGTTACTGTTGTTAATGCAACAGTTAATGCAACAATTAATGTTGTTAATGTTCTTTGTCAGATATGCCAGTCAAATCGATGCGTTGAGGGTTAAGATAGCTGGTAGATCATTCACTAAGTGACGGGATTTAGACAATTAAATTCAAATTGCTTCTTACATTTTTGTTGTAGAGTGATTAAGAGGGGAAAAAAACAGAGGCCACATGCCTAAGGCAAGGCATTCCGCCCAGCGAACATTGTGCCTTTGTGGGCAGAAGGTAAATAGGAATGTGAATCATTTTGTATGACCTTGGCATAATGCATTGCTAGGCCCGTAGGGATGGCAGTGCATTTAATTATTTATTTTTGCGGGGGGAAGGGAGTGTTGGAGTTGAGAAAGGTGGGGGAATTCAGTGCTGGATGGAAGGAATACAGGAAGTGGGACGTTACTTGGAATGCAGGAAACAGCAAAATTATTTGGATCAAAAACACAAGCAGTTTAATGTAGTCACAGTAAGAGGCCATCAGAAAAGCCTGTCTGATACAGTGACAATATAAGAAAAGACTTTGAATCAAGACGGGATGCCTTTGCTTTAGCCAAACCCAAGTTACTGGGCTTAATGCAGGAGTAGCTGGGTGAAATTTAATGGCCTATGAGAGGTGTGGCCAAACTGTGGCTCACGAGCCGCATGTGGCTCTTTAAGGGATCAACTGTGGCTTGCAGAGCTTGGGGCTTCATCCTGCGGGGAGGAGGGGAAGAGCCAGCGCTCGCGGCTCCAGCCCTGTGGGGGGCACCAAAGGTCGGGGCTTCTCCCCGCAGTGGGGCAAGCCGGCACTCGTGGCTTCAGCCCCGTAGCAGGGCGCCATGGCTCAGGGCTTCAGCCCTGCTGGGTGTTGAGTAGAAGCTGGGGGTGGCAAAGCTGGGCTTCAGCCCCGCAGGAGAGGCACCACTGCTAGGGTCTTCAGCCCCAGAGGAGGCGGCAAGCCAGTGCTTAGGGTTTCAGCTCTGCAGGCGGAGGGGCGCTGCTGCTGGAGCTTCAGCCCCGTGGGAGGGGCACCGCTGCTGGGGACTTCAGCAGCACATGCTCATTATAACAGGAAATTGTGTCACTGTATTGCTGTGCAGACCTCATGTGCTGTGATCTGCTTGCATGCTGCACACTACAGGCTGTGTTTACTGTTCATAAGTCGCAACTGAATAGTTTTAGATTTAAGTGTTAACCCTACATTAATTTCATGGATGACAATGACATCTTCAAACTGTGTTTCTGCGGATGTAGTTGTGAAAGAAGAAATGTTGGACTTAGTGGTGCTGAAAGAAACAGCCCGCGGTGTTGACATGAAGAATGCACTTGACAAAGCATTGACAAATGGCAATGCACTGCTGGATAAACTTGTCAGTGTTGCAACGGATGGAGCACCTGCAATGGTGGGGGGGGGGAAAAGTAGGCCCTATTGGACTTTTGAAAAGCGATCCCAAGTTTCCGGAGTTTCTCCCTGTTCATTGCATCATCCATCATGAACATCTCACAGGCAGATACTTCAAGTATGAAAATGTTTTGAAAACAGTCCTGGAAATTGTCCAATTTCATCCACTTGAATAGGAAGATTCATAGACTGCTCAAAGTGAAGCTTTCACCCTTCCTTTCACAAATATTATGAAACGTACAGCACGCAGCTATAAGCATAGGAATATTATCAATGGCCAGGTCCAGCTTCCCTTATAGGCAGCGCCAGTGGGCCTTTAAACGGCCAAAAGCACATTGAACAGTCATTCTGCACTTGCTCAGCCTGTTGTTGAACCGCTCCTTGCTGCGGTCAAGTTGCCCCATGTATGGCTTCATAAGCCACAGCATTAAGGGGTAGGTGGGGTCTCCAAGGATCACAATGGACATTTCGACTTCCCCTACGGTGATCTTCTGGTCCGGGAAGAAAGTCCCTGCTTGCAGCTTCCTGAACAGGCCAGTGTTCCGAAAGATGCGTGCGTCATGCACCTTTCCAGGCCAGCCTGCGTTAATGTCTGTGAAACGCCCACAATGATCCACAAGCACCTGGAGAACCATTGAGAAATACTCCTTGCAATTAATGTACTTGGTGGCTAGGTGGTCTGGTGAATGAATGCCATTTATTGCCCCTCGGTAGTTAAGAAAGCCCATTTGTGCAAAGCCATCCACAATGTCACGCACGTTGCCCAGGGTCACGGTATTCTGGAGCAGGATGTGATTAATGGCCCTGCACACTTCCATCAACACAAGTTCAACGTTCGACTTTCCCACTCCAAACTGGTTGGCGACTGATTGGTAGCAGTCTGGAGTAGCCAGCTTCCACAGCGCAATCGCCATGCGCTTCTCCAATGGCAGGGCAGCTCTCATGCTCGTGTTCTTGCGCCGCAGGGCTGCGGCAAGCTCATATCACAGTCCCATGAATGTGGCTTTCCTCATCCGAAAGTTCTGCAGCCACTGCTAGTCATCCCAGATGTGCATGACAATGTGATCCCACCACTCAGTGGTTGTTTCCCAAGCCCAAAAGCGGCATTCCACTGTGGTCAGCACCTCCATGAATGCCAAAATCTCATGTCATAGCTACTATGTGTGGTGAGATCAATGTTGCACTCCTCTTGCTTTTGTAGTTTAAGGAATAACTCCACTGCCACTCATGATGGGTTAGTCAGAGTGAGTAGCATACTGGTCAACAGTTCAGAATCCATTCCTGCAGCCTGAAGAGGCAGAGCGCACAGTACACAAACCGTGGGAAGATGGTGCCAAATGTGGATGGAAGCACGGGGGTTTCTGGAATGCAAAGCAATGCATCACGGGGCATTGGGACAGGACTCAGGTTGCCCCGCGATCCCCTCCGCCTTCCCACAACTCTTAGCGGCAGAAGAGGAAGAGATGTTCTGTGGGATAGCTGCCCAGAGTGCACCGCTCCGAATACTGCTGCAAGTGTGAACACGCTATTGCGCAGGCAGCTGACAGTGTGAACACACAACAGCGGTTTCCCTCCAGCGCTCTCTGAGCGGCGCTGTAACTCTGCCAGAGTAGACATTCCCTAAGAGCTCTGCCTGGGAGCACACCTTCTGTATGAAGCTCGGAGGAGGGGGCACCAGGCCCCTCTATGCCCCCTAAATGGCACCCCTGCCGTAAAGGCTAATGTTTCCCTACCTTCTTCTCTGTACTCTACGGTGTAGCCTGAAATGGTGCAATTGCCAGTACTGGATGGGGGCAGCCAGCGAAGGATCACTGAAGTGCAGCTTCTTTCCTGAGCAATGGGACGGTTTGGGGCTGCTGGAACACCTTGAAAAGAAAAACCAGTATCACATCACTTATTGTTTGTACTTTATTGCTTAGAGCATATTAAAAAAAAAAAAAGCCTTTCCACTACCTATTGTGGACATGAGAGTTGTCTGGGCAGCGATTGGAGAGATCACAGGAATTGTTATATCAGAACTGGTCCATCCAGTCAGGTATCCTGTTTCCAACACGGGTCTATACTGAAAGGTTTTAGAGGAAGGCCAATGTCCTCTAGACCATAATGTGCTGACTCAATTGTGCAAGACTATAGCATGGGTGGGAGTTTCTTCTTGCTCTCAGCTTTGCTCTGAAGCCTGAGTGCCCGCTCTCTCGAGTAATATTTGAGGAACAAAGGAAGGCAAGTGCAGCCACGGTATATTTGAGCATCACTGAGGATGGCATGGCAATATCATCACCCTTCTACCTTTGACCTTGGAGAACAGCGGGGGGGAGGGGAATTTTCACTCAGACACATGGCAATTTGGATTAGGTTATTCTAACTATGGTAAATGCAGTTGCATGGGTGTCCTTAGCCCATTGCTACTGGTTTCTGCTGCAACCTCAGGGCCTGATCCAAACCCACTGAAGTTAAAAAAATGTCCAATGATTTCCCTGAATTTGGGATTGGGCCGTTGGTGTGGTGAGCACATACAGTAGTGACCTTTGAACGGCTGACATTGCAAAAGGTGACAGACAAGGCACACGGGGTGGAATTATTATTATTAATAATAATAATAATTATTTGAATTACTGTAGCACTTAGGAGTCAATCAGCAATTGCTACGCATGTAGCTAAGCCCTGTCTGGAATATGGTAGCAGCTCATTTACCCACTTACTTTTCCGGTAAATCTGACAAATCAAACCAATGGGGCCCATTGTGAGAACAAACAAATTGACTTCCTATATGTTCATGATACTCGCATCTCCACAAGCCATCAGATATACTTTCATTACAGCTGCGTTGCCTCCAATGCCGCAGGCATATCTCATTTGAATTTCTAAAATATGCTTTGTTGGAGCTGGAGGTCACCAACAATCAGCTCACCATTGGGACTCATTACAATTCCATGGAACCTTCATCATTCCTCAAAGGTGAGCTCCCACAAAGTGTTTTCTAAGGGCCAAGTCCTTACCCCCTCCCTTCAAAGGGGTGCAAAGCCCTAAATTCACCACCAGTAAACTTCACACCCCCTTGCTTAAGTGCAGGCTCCCCTGGCCAAAGCTTCCTGCAAAGAGGGAAGAGCAGGGGCAACAACATCTGTAGGCAACAGCATCTATGCTGATGATTTGCAACTTGGAGAGGACTCAATTTCCTGCTTACGCTCACTGAAAGCCTTTATGCAAATCACACTTGGGCTTTGCATCAGGGCCCAGTCTGGGCCCACAGGGTGCTGTAGTTATGGGAAGCAGCATTCTCAGTTAGGATGGGTAAAGGTTATGTGGTTATGATGCATGTTAGGCCAACATTTTAAAACACGGCCTTTAAAGTTAAGGCATCTAAATCTAGAGCTAAGCATCAGCTGCTCCCTCTGACATGAGTGGGAATTGGGGTTGAGTAAAGGCTGCATGATTTGGCCCCCTTGTTTGTCATTCACTTGCAACAGCTCCTTACCTACTTATTTGGAGAATGGATATTTGTAAGTGCTCCCAGCCTCCACAAAGAGGCTCAGCAAAGCTGTTGCTGCATTATGTTTCAGAAGCACAAAAAGATAAGGTTAAAATCCAATACCTTGCACTTTGACTGTAGCTGAGGTCGAGGCTGTTCCATGTTCATTTGTTGCCACACAGGTGTAAATACCACTGTCCTGAGGCATCAGGTTACAAATCTTCAGGGTGATTTCCCCAGAATCACTACAGGTGTCAGAAACATCACATTTTAAAATGCTGCTTTACGAGCGAATACTTACACAGGCATCTCTCATAGCGTATTGGAACGATGACGATGTCTTAGAGGGTACAATGGGCACAGATAAAGGACGTCAATGCAAAGCACTAAGGAGAAATACGTACTAAGGGTATTTTTAGTTCTACTGGGCCAAATTCAGACCTGTGACATTGCTCCATTGAGTCCAATGGATTTGCACCAGATTGCACTAGGTCTGAATTTGGCCCATTGCACGTAAGTTATCCGTCAGTCAGGTGTTTTGGCAGCGGAGGGGTGGGGAGAGGGATGTTGGGGAAAAAAGAATCAAGGCAACAAGACTAGATGGATCCCCAGTTCTGAAGGAAAAAAGGGAACCACTGATGTAAACACATCACCTGTATGGGAATATCATCCCTCTAAATACCACAGGGAATCAATCTGCTGAGTAAATGCAAGCAGGGCAAATTAGAGTAAGGGCAGTCATGAAAACCTGATGGTCTCCAGGGGCTCTCTTGACCTGGCAGCACGTTTCGATGAACGAGCACAGTACCTTCTTTTTGATTTCTTATTTTTCATTTTCACCCGACTCTGCATTCCCAGGTTACACCTGCACCAGAACCAGAAGTGCTGAAAATCTTTTGAGAGCTTGTTCCCCTGAGATTTCCACTTTAATTTTGTCCTCCCGAGTGGTTCAGATAAGCTGTAGATGAGCATCTGAATTGCACTCAAACTCCAGAGCCAGCAAGGTTTGCCCAAAGCTGATTGCAAAGCTCTCTGGAAAATATCTTTTTCCCTCCCCACGTGGGGCTTTTGGGGCATCCAGCATCATGATGGCCTGTCTTTCTGCCCAAGCGCCGTCAGCTAGGACTTTCCCTAGAGACCGTCGATGCTCTTCTTGGAACAGCTGGAGGAGGTCCCTAGAGAGCCACCCAAGACACTGCCTCGTCCCAGAGGCGAAGCATATTCCCAGGTTGGGGAGCTGCAGACTTCACCCGAGTCCCAAACTTTGATCCCCTATAGCTGGCATACATAATGTGCTGCTACTGCAGAATGCCAGGCTGGCCTAGATAATCATATCTTTAACGTGTCTTGCAGTCTGACTGGTGCAGTCACCTCATTTGATGGGAAGGAAACTACCAACAAGCCTGAATACTTACCAGGATGAAACGGTATAAGTGGCTGTGCTGTTCTCATTGTCGAGAATATTTTGATCCGGTCCCTTCCAGGTTATGTTGGGCTTTGGCCGTCCACAGACTTTGCACTGAAGCATCACTGTGTCACCAAGCAAACAGGTGATATCCACTAATGGTACAAGGAACTCTGGAGCCACTGGAGCAAAGACACACACACACACGCACACACAAATCCTTTTAGCCAAGCAGAAGAAATGTGCCCCCATCCAGACCCAATATTTGAATACAAGCGTTTCATCCTACCAGTCACAGTGGGTTTTTATACAGGGATCATGTGCCTGAATGATGCCTTTAAAACCTTTGTACCAAGTGCTACGGATACAGGAGGCTGGAAGGAAAATTGCTGAAACTGCAACTTCACTAAGAGCCAGACTGTGATGGCTCTTACACGGCCATGCTGGGGTAGAAGCCCTGCAAAAAGCCCAAGGTGCAAGGGCCTCCCACACTAGCAGTTCCTTTGCTCTGAAAAGCGCAGAGACTGCTCGCTTCTTTTCTCCACCTGGGAAGCAAATCACTGGAAAATGGGTGAGGAGGAAGTGGGCTGTGTCCCCTGCAGCCTGCTGAACAGCGCTGGCACACTGGGGGAGATGGTGTAACACCAACAGGCCCTGGTCGTCGGCGGGCGGGATCGAATCTGGGACCTCTGGAGCTTAGTGCATGAGCCTCTACTGCATGAGGCTAAAGCTGTAGAGCAGACTCATTTTATCTCTCTCTTTAAGTGGTTTTGGTGCCACTAGATGGGACAGAACACCACACCCAGGAGGTGTGTGGGTTACAATGGCATTCTGTACCATCATAATAGATGGAACAGAGCGAGCTCCTGTTCCTTCCTGTTCACACTGAGCACACGGGAAAGACTGCGCTGGCCTGAGGCACAATCTCCTGGTGCTCTTCCTGGGCCAATGCAGCTCTCGCCTGCCTCTTTGGCAGGGTTGTACCACCACCCTTAAGATGCTAACGCTCAGGCACTGGCTATTTCACTTGACTCTTTTGTTTTGAAAACAGCATTTGGGGGAAGTGCGGTTCTGGTGATTTCAGCACTGCATGGATCCTTTGGTTGTTGGCGGGAGGCACTAGGGCCAGAAGGAATCCTCCTCACGCTGATTACCCTGGAATCTAGCCAAGATTACTCAGGCAGCGTGCCAGTGCGGGACCTGCCCTAGTGCGAGTCACTATGATCAAACCCTGTGAAGTTCTGTTTCACGTGGGTTGATCCTGGTAGCTGGCGTGGCAGGAAAACATTGCAGTGCGCAGCTGTCTTTCACTCACCTTCTTGGATGAAATTTGGGTTCATTATCTGAAAAAATAGAAGAAATAGAAACATTTCATTTTTTTGGACAATAAAGAAGCGGCACCTCTCTTCTACAAGGTAAAGTGAAGAAATGGACATGAAATTCAGAGAGAGAGAGAGCCTGATCAGAAAGCACGAGAGGAATCTCTAACAACCAACATCCCAGCAAGCATCTATAAGTGAGTTCTAAATGGCTAGTGCATAGTTAAAAAGGCAAATTAAAGTACCAGTTCTTAAAAATTTGATAAAGCATTCCCCTTTTCAGTGTTAATTGCAGCACAGGCAACAAGCAATAATCTGACTCTCTGAAGGCTGTAGACTATAGTTTCTGTTTATTTTTATCACATACGTGGTGATCAGGGCCGGCTCTGGCTTTTTTGCCGCCCCAGGCAAAAAAGCCTCCCGCCGCCCCCCCCCCCCGCCCCCGGCGGGGAGCGCGGCAGGGAAGGGTGGCGAGCCCGCCGCGGCTCCGCTCTCCCCAGCGGCCAGAGCGCCGGGAGGAGGGCGGAGAGCCCGGCCGGGGCTCCGCTGAGCCCGGCCGGGGCTCCGCTCTCCCCGGCGGCCAGAGCGCCGCGGGGAGGGCGGCGAGCCCAGTTGCGGCCTCGCTCTTGGGCCGGAGCGCCGCGCCGCCCCCCTCCAGGTGCCGCCCCAAGCACATGCTTGGTGGGCTGGTGCCTGGAGCTGGCCCTAGTGGTGATGATGCTCATGCTATTAATTCCTTTCTTTCTGCAACCACGTGATATATTGTTCCACCATGTGATCAAATGCATTTATCATGTACCTTTGACTATCTCACCTGCACTCTGCCCACTAACCCATCTCTGTTGAGACACCTTTTAACCTCTGAAACGCTTCAGTAAAAAGGGTGGGGGGAAAACATGTCACAAACATACTTACTTCTTTGCCCTCACTCTCTATTACAATAGTTCAAGCCCCAAGGCTGACAGATTCCAGTCCAATGACAGCATTAAGGTCTAATATCTTGTGGCCTATCATGGCTATAAAATCTTGCCTTCTCTCACTGGATCTCTGGGAATCTCTACTTTCTAAATTATTTGCACCTAGTCATGCCATTTGTGAGCTCTTTTATATAATGATGGAATGCAGTCAAAATTAGAAATGATTTATCATTCAATGACCCACACATGGTAATTGAGGCAACTTGACCTTACATTTTAAAGGTGGAGGGATACAAAATCAATACCAATAAATTTTTACAATGCTACATCTATAACAACGTAATACATGATGCTGGAGTGGTAAGAAGATTTTATTGGCACTTGTTTAGGGTAGGTTCATTAACTCTGTTGCTTCGTGAGCCACATTCAGGCCTGTAAAACACTGTACCAGCACCATGTACACACCAATATCCTTCTTCTCTACTTCAACATCTTTACATGCATTTATCTAGGTGCCAGTCTGGGAGATATCAGTGCATTGAAGGTCTGATGCAAAGCGTAGTGATGCTGATGGAGTCTATCCATTGCCATCCTGGGACCATTCAGGCCTCAAGAACAGAAGCAGTAATGTTTAAAGGTAACCTTTTAAAAGCGAAGAGATTAATTCAACATTTTTTGGCTTACAAATACCTTTCCATAGCAAATAGCACAGAATGAGAAAAGTGCTAGAACATGCATATAGCACTGGAAGGTTTCAACCTTTGGGCTAAATTCTGCTGCTAATGCTCATCCATGCACGCCAGCAAACCTTCAGGTTGCAGCAGACACACATGAGGGAAGTTGGTTGTGTGCCTGTGCCTCCTCCAGAAGGTGTAAAAGACAGCACTCGTCAGGCCCCCTTCAATTTTCACCATGGAAAGGTGTAACTGCAAGTGGTAAGAGGGAAATGGAGATGGCCTCCAGGTACATATACACCCACTTCTGCAGCTGACCAGAGCATGCTCTTATACATCAGAGCTCTTCATGCATTATCTTCTTTTCTTAGCAAAAGGAGAATGCAGGAGGGGACCATGCTCAGGCCCGGCCTCAGGCAAAATAGGGACACATACCGACACAAGTTTTGCTGCATATATATTTCCATTTGGGATGTGGGTTACCTGACTTCCTAGCATTGGCCAGAATTTGGTCTTTCATGGTAGATCTAATAGGAATCCAAGATTTATCATAGTGGAGGAGATCATTGATCCATACAAGCCAGTACTGTACATGTAGTATTCATGAAACGGTCAGTAATTGATACTTGGGAACAAAGCCCCCAATACATTTCCTAATAATGCACCTAACCAACTAGAATTCTGTACATAGGGGACGTCTTCTTGACACCCTGACATTCTGGGAATAATGGAGATCCCATCTTTTTGTTCTCGGACGCTTATAAAGAATTAAACCATTTTCTTCATCCAAGAAGTCTTTTAGGATTGTTTTTCCAAACCTAGTATTGACTTTAATGTGAAAGAATCTGTGTAAATAATAATGGATCTCAAATATATTCTGCATAAAAATTATTAATCTCCCCAAGATATTGGAGAACTTTGTCATCCCTTCTGACAGTAACGACCATTAGTGGATGACATGAACACTCTAAACATGTAATTGGAATCAGATGTGGACAGCTGCTCATTTAAATTCAAGTGCTTTGTCTTCACACAGTTAAGAAAGAAATAGAAAAGCGAAGGAAACATTCCGAATGTTCCTGTAGGAAATGTCTGAGGAGCAGTTCCGCTCTGAAAAATAACTATGGCTCCTTTCTCCCTCGACAGATCTACTGACTTTAGTGACCAGACTATAGAGTTTTTTCCCTCCTGGCCTGGGTGCGGAAGCTAGGATTCTATTCCTTCTTGCGTATCATCACCTGCATTGTTAATTGAAGACTAGTCTTCACTACAGTGCTAAATTGATGCCGCTGCGATTGATGCAGCGGCGTTGATTTAGCGGGTCTGGTGAAGACATGATAAGTCGATGGGAGAGCACTCTCCCGTTGACTTCAGTACTCCACCTCAAAGAGAGGCGGAAGCTACGTCGATGGGAGAGCGTCTCGTGTCAACAGAGCAGTGTAGACACTGCTGCAAGTTGACGTAAGTTATGTCAACTTAAGTTACCTAATTTACATAACTTAACTAACGTAACTTACAACGTTAGTGTAGACAAGGCCTGAGTTACATGTGTGCAAACCCACAGATGCATAACATGGCAAAGGGAACCTTTAGTACTGGCAGCAATGCATGAGAAAGTATAGAATCCGGCTTGACTTTCTCATCCTAGGTGGAGTGTGCAGGCATTTCAGCTGGGGAGGGGGAGAGGGGAGGAAACCAAGCATCTCTTTGCTTGTGAACAGAGAAGATTTGATCTGAAAATCACTGAGACAATGGGGCCATTTTAAAAGTAGCTGTTCAGAGCAGAACCACATCTTAGGACAAGTATTTAAGAATGCCCCTGCAAAGAACTCAGGATCCTAAGCATGTGCTCAATAACCGCACACCAGGCTGAAGGGAGGCAACCCAGAAGAAAGGATGATTATGCCAGATGATCCCTTTCCACATTACCGCCAGCCAGCCATCCTACCAGCTGAAGGGCCTGATCCAAAGGCCAAAGGAACCAATGATCTTCAGATTTGGCCCTAGCTCTGCATTTTAGGTTCTGTACAGGCAGAGACGGGGAAAGTTAGAATGCAGCTAATCATCAGGGGTTTCCTCTCTGGAGTCGTATGTTATGCAGCTAGTTACTGTGTGGATTAATACCGATTCCTGGATCATCATTAATTTACATACATGCTAGTTCATTCTCTCTCACACACATACACACACTCTCTCTCCTGCTCTGACACAGGGGCAGAGGAGGTGAGACCTGCCCTTGTGATTAAGTGTTTCTCTCATTAATAGGAAACGGAAAAGGAATTGGAGTAAGTTTCATGGTAAGACACTAGGAGCTGGACATTCAGGACACTTACTGATGTTTATGTAAATGAGAAATGCATATCTATCAAATATGCAGGTCTGGGCATTAACTGATTTGCCCTAAGGCTCCAGCATTCTGGACTTTTTAGCTTAACCAATATACACGACCTCAGAACTGAAGTTAGAATCACAGTGTAAGTGAACTCCATACCACAACTGCTCTGGAACTTTAAACCTGCACATCCGCCCTGCACTCACCCATTAAAGTGCCTTTTATATTAAACTGATTTCTGCCTTTATTGGATTGGGGAGCAAGAGAATGAACTGCTGTTAACACGTCACATTGAGTTCCTAGATGTAATAGCTGTCATGTTTCCCTGAAAGTCTCTGAGACAATGGCTTGCACAAAAGACAGGAGGGCTCTTAAACTGTTTTAATTCACTTCTATAATCTTCCCTAATAGGGTAAATATGGTCTGATCTATTTTGAGGATTTAAAATTCCCTACCTTTCCATGGACTATACGAACTCCCAACTCCATATACACCCCCACACCTGCCCTTTCAACATTAGCCAGCTCTGCTCTGCTCCAGGGTTTGTTTGTAGACTGAACAGGGCCACAGTTTCCTTGGGCTTAAGAATATCCTTCAACATTGAAGTCATGTGACAAACCTAAAGGAAGTGTTATGGTTTAGGACTCAGTTAATCCCTCCTGGCTTCTTTTAGTCAGCGTATCAGATAATCCATTTATTTCCAGCATGCGCAGAGAGTTGAGAAACTAGGGCAACTGCCATTCTGAAGTTTGCTCCCTCCGCTGAGGACAAGAAGATGATGGCAAAATACAAACTATAGCATACAGAGAAGAAAGGGTCTCTGGAAGTATTTCCCATGAACTCTGCACCCTGAGAAGAGTAAAATCAGTAGTTGAGAGGTGGACTCAGACAGGCTGGTGAAATGGCAGTACACAGCTGGACTAGCCCCAGCAGAACAGGCTCAGCCCAGGGGCAAGGCCAGGGAGTTGGGGCTCTAGTCTGAAGATTTATGGAGATGAGGCCAGGAACCCTTCACTCTACATGGCTTCATCTTGGCAAAGCCTTAGGGCCATACTTGCAGGAGTTGAAATGTAAACACTGCCAGTACTAATATCTACTTTACCTGCCACTCCCCTCCAAGGGGAATGGCTGGGGTATCTCAGCTAAGAGACCAACAGCAAAAAAGATCTGGTTAGAGTCTATGTAATTTAAGCAGGAAACTAAGCAAAGATGTGAAAACAGGAGTAAGATACTCAGCCAGGTGTGAATGCCCATAAAGATCCAAGCTGCTTACATTTTAATCTGCATCCTAAATACAGTGTCAGTGGGGCTCCTAAAAGTAAGACTGGCAACGTGATATTAAGATGACCAGAGCATTTATCCAACACTCTGTTCTGCTGAGCCTAGCACAGTTTCATAAGTGACAAAGAGAAGCATTAATAGTGGACCTAATATACATAACTAGGCTGAGGGTGGTTTGACACACAAACTATGTAAACTGTACTTACAGATTAGAATGTTATCGAACAGAATTATTAGGGTGGAAGCATCACTTAGCAACTACTTATGGCCAATAAACTGGGTTTCTGTTTTGTTTCAATTCAGCCACATAAAGTGGTCACGCATCCATTGCCAAAATGCCCGATAAACCAGTGAGCAAAGTAGAAACTGAAATAGGATTCAGGTGGAACAGGAAACTATAAAAATTGATAGAAGAGCAGATTACATTTCCTTATAATTAAACTACGCAGGCGCATGTAGCCCCAAGGGACACAGCAAGCAAAGGAAACAATCTGACAAGAGTTTATTGGCTTCCTGAGATGGTCAGTGAATGGCATGCTAATCTTGATTTTTTTTTTTTTTTTAAAACAACTTTCCATAACACCCGACTGAAACTGATTCTGTGAATATCATGACCTAGTATGGAGAATGCTGCCGAGAAGTCTAACAAGACTAAAGTGTGACAAAAGCTGCACCTGCTGCCATTAGTGAACTATTACATACCCTTACACTTGCTGTCTACACACTACACTCTGAATCCTCACTGGAATTTTCCAACTTGAACAAAAATGAATGAGATGAATATGCAGTCAACTCTTCTCATTTTTCTCCAGGAGCTCTGATTAGCACAGGGCCAAGTATGTCAGTGCTTATGCAGGCAAGTGTCTTTAGTCGATGGGACTGACCAGGTTCACCCTCCATAACAAACAGGATCAATCCCTTTGGCCACATATTTAACTTTCCAGCAACTGTGTGTCTTTGTGCAACAAATGCTATAGCTGTAGAAAAATAGTAATAATTTAGGGTTTAATGTTAGTCTTTAGCCAAGCATTACAAAAGCCTATGACAGCACCTAATATGAAGATATTGGACAACAGTTATTCACCTTTTTTGCAACTAAAATCAGGTTAAGGTACAAGGCTGCCTGCAGTATGAATACTTTGCACAGTAGCTGGCATATTTGCAGCAATAAGGCAGTCCGTTCCCTGCAAAGTGCCTTTGAACATCCTGAGATCCTAGCAAGTGCTTATATTTTTTGTTTGCACAAGCCCTGTACGCTTCTTTGTAGTTTGCTGGTGTGAATGAAAGTCAAAAATGCCTCACTTCTTTTCCAGAAAGCTCAACAGCTTTCAGGTGGCTTGTCCATTTATTAAAGGATTTGATTCCCCTCCTGAAGAACACTTCATTATGTACTGTGAACTGTACAGCTCTCCTAGGAGGATGGCTATGGGATCTCATGCAGCACTCACATAACTACTGTGCAGAAGGGTCAATCAGAACCTCAAATCCGTACAACCCAATATTCCAGTACTATAGTAATGACCTATAGTAATGAACTTTGCCAGTCATCTTTTTCAAACTGACTACAAAGTCAGAATGTAAAAGCCTTCATAATAGGAGTCATTCTTCATTTCAACAGTAGAGGGCAGGTTTTACTCTAGGACAGGCAGGCCAGTGTTTGCAAACTATTCACTGTTCTCTTCCTTGTCCACCAGATTAAAAAGAAAAAACAAACACTATGATTTGCAAATGAGGGTTGCAGAATCCAGTGTCAACATGTTTCTTGTTTCTTTATTTTTAATTTAAGAAAAATGTATTAACGATCCTTGGAAAAGCAAAAGATTTAGTAGGATTCCTTCATAATCATTACTAGCTTTCAGGGGGGAAAAAACAAAAAACAAAACATTAATCCACAGCAAAACCAGAACTCCACTGATCAAAGCAGAGCTAATGTTTCCTTATGACACTTTCAAAAATCTCCCATTATTCCCAAAAGGCCAACGCTTGTTATGAAGAAAAGCACTGACAGAGTATTAAAAGACTGAAGACCCCATCATAGCAAAACTGGCACGGTCACAGTGAATGTCTGATTTAAAAAGAAAATGCTGACCTGCAAGATGCTTGAGCAGTTGAGCCGAGATCTGTAGACATTATCCCCTGGGTAGAGAAGTGCCTGGAAGGGGCTGGACGCATAGGCTCTAACTACTCAAGAAGCCATGGGAAATCTTTGACTTTTTCCTAGGGCATCTATCACTGCATGCAGTATCTACCCAACTTGATGGTCTTATTGCCAGGACCCAACAAAACGTAGCTTTAGTTCAGGCCTTCTGACTTGAGGAGGTACATTCGTTTGACAATGGGAAGGAGCATGACAAGGATTTGCTTTGTTAACTTAAATGACTTTTCAAGGACTCTGTCCATGAAAACTATAAAGACTTGTCAGTCATGTACTTTCCCCTATTGTTCAAAGCACAAGTGTTGGGTGTGGATAGCGTCCACACGATTCACAAAGGAAACCATCAGTCGCAAGGGGTGTATGTCTGCCCATTGGTGTGCAATGAACTATAGGCATGGGGACAGAGGAATATATCCCTTTCCTAATGGTAGGTTACATTCTTCCATCACATTGCTAACAGGTGAACATACACAGCTCTTATTTGATGAAACAATAATACCAAGTGTCTACAGTTGTTCCACAATGGGGAACTAGAAGGGGAAGAAGCCATCTCAGTTCACCCCAGGCTCATCATTCTTTGTCCATATACCTTGTGCATGTGGATAAACAAAGAGTATACAACAACATCACAGAATACACTTCCTATTCAAAGTATTGTTAAATGAGCAATGTTAATATTATGGGTAAGGAGTTCTACAGGGTCAGCGTACCACTGTTTAGATCAAAGGGAACAGAATAATGAAGCTATAGATATTTAAAGGGTTAATCTCAAACCTTGTGTGCCCTAAATTTGCTCTCATAATACATATATGTTAGTTGCAAAGTCTATGCAAATTTCCCCACTAGCCCACACAAAAGCAAATGCTTCCAACGCTCTAGGTTTTTTTGTTTTTGTTGTTCATTTTTTAAACTTTGCCTCTGTTAACTTAGACTTGAAAATTGAAAGCCACATAAGATCTGGCTAGCACTGCTAAAGTGGCTGGACAGGTGCTGTGAATGACTCATGCTCCTCCTGTGCTGGGAGTTAAAGGCAACAATATTTCGAAATTGCTCAAAAGGATTTTACATATTGCTTTCCATGTGCCAAGCCTGGCACAGCAATTCTACTAATTCACAATCCTCACAGAAAGGTAGACCACTATCAGCATTTGACAGATGGTGCAGAGAGATGAAGTGACTCGCCCAAGGTTATAATAGTAGCCACTGACTTCTTCCCTGCAGCGATATGGATCACGTGTAACCCTAACCCTAATCAAATGACTGGAGCCACACTATAAACCAGAGGCAGATTTATCATGAAACAAACAGTGCGGTGGCACAGGGCCCCCATAGACAGGGGGCCCCCCCAAAATGCAGGACAAATCTTACCTGACAACCTGCCCCGGAGTCCCAGCCGGTGGCACAGCAGGGGCAGGCAGGCTGCCTGCATTCCGTGGCCAGTGGCTCCACGCTGCTCCCGGAAGTGGCTGGCTGCTGGCATCTCCCTGTGTGCCCCTGGTGGGGGGGGAGGCAGGTCCGCGCGCTGCCCCCGCCCGAAGCAGTGCACAGAGACCCAGTGCCCCCTTCCTCCCCACAAGGGGTAGGCAGAGACATACCAGCAGCAGTGCAGCAAGGCTAAGGCGGCTCCCTGCCCGTGCCGCCTCCCTCCCTCCGTGCCGCTCCCGTAAGCGGCCAGCATGTCCCTGCAGGGGGGGGTGTGTGTGTGTGTGTGTGTGTGTGTGTGCATTGCTCCCACCCTGAGCGCCGACTCCGCAGCTCCCATTGGTCTGGAACTGTGTCCAATGGGAGCTGTGGGGGTGGTGCCTGCATGCACACAGTGCGCAGAGACCTCCGCCTAGGAGCTGCTACCAGAGGGGTGTGCTGTTCGCTTTGGGAGCCGCCCAAGGTAAGTGCCGTCCCCCTGACCCCTCCCACATCCTAACCCCGTGCCCCAGGCCAGAGCCTGCACCCCTCACCCCCTCCCACACTCCAATCCCCTGCCCCAGCCCAGAGCCCGCACCTAGCACCCCAAGTCCCTACCAGAGCCCAACCCCTGCACCCCCTCCTGCCCCCCAACCCCAATCAAGGTACCTCACTTTATTTTCATTTACTTCCTATTACTTATAATATAGGAGGAGGAGGAAGAAAAAAAAAAAAGAATGAAAAACTCGGGGGAAATAAGAGAGAGAATGTTCTTTTTCTTGGCTGGGTCCCAACAGGAAGGGGGACCAAAAATGAAGCTGCAAAAGCCCCCACTAACTCTAAATCCACCACTGCTACAAAGATCGGCCTCTTACCAGCACTCCTATGTGTTAGATTTTTATTTGAAAGGCCACATACTAGCTGAGCCAGGTTTAGAATTTGTGACTTCCTGATTCCTAACTCTGTGCTCATGCTTCCCGGCCACCTTGTCTTCAGAGAAACTATTTACTTTGCTAACAGTTAGTGAGGCGTACTATAAAAATCTGAACAAAAGCAGAGATGCTAAGGCTAATCTTAGTTATGCAAATACTTTCTGAGGTGTCTAGCTCATGTCTCTATGGCCTAGTGAAATCCCCCAGCTTCTAGAAATGGTAACAAAAGAAGAGAGGAGATGGCTGTATTTCTGCCAAGTCTAAATGAGAACCAATCAGTGATCCCATTCCCCTCCTGCACCCAAGCAGTCTTGCATAGGGTTTGAGATGAGTTATAAAAAGCTCTTGTGGTCCTGCTTATGTACTTTTCTTAGCCCTGAATGTAGCTCTTCTGAGCAATGCAAAATTATAGCTACCCTACATTTTTAGAATGGTGGAGTTTCCACAAAGAAGAAGAAAACCAATCAGGTCGCAAGAGGACTGCCTTTTCATTTCCTAAACATCTCTCTCTTCATAAGGAGACTAGATGGGCCAGGGTATCCCTCCTGGACAGAGAGCTTTTCCTCTCGATGGCACTGGGGTGAGTCTGGCTCAAATGGGCAGTGGTTTGGTAAGCAACTTAGAAGGATTTATTGGACTCTGTCCTCTCATTGTCTCAGGTGTCCACTCCACCAAAACAATTCTCCCACTTGGGAGCCTTGGTAACAGATGAGACCCCAAGACATGAATGAGCTTGGAGAATGAGTCACTCTCACACGGAGCTGGTCCCTCCATATTAGGGTTTAGTGGCCAGGATGGTGGAGAAAGAAGATCGCTATACAAGAAGCAAGGCAATCCTATGGACGAGAGACTTCATGCACCCCCTCTTCCCTATACCCATGATCTAGAAACTAGTCTCAGGGAAAGAATAGTGGATTTAAGAAAACCTTTATATTTTGGTTTGTATTGCCATATAGCAGTGTTTAATTTACTGGCAGCTAAGACTGCCAATCTTGGTTGGACATATTCCTGGAGGTTTCAATCACACGATTTTTAATTAAAGATTAATCTTTAATTCCTGGAGACTCCAGGACAATCCTGGAGGTTGGCAACCCTACTGGCAACCTAGAGCAGGTTGTCCTTGCTCTGCTTCTCCTAGGTTGTTTTTGTGAGATGGTATTTTAAGGACCTGGCTCAGCACCAAACAGTTTTGCTCTTGCATTGATCTGAATTTATTACAGGCTAATGAGACCTTTGTGAATTAGAGAGCGAGTAATAGTATTTTTAGCTACAGGAAATTAATGGCAACCTGGGAAGTACAGGGGATTAGGCCTCCAGCTGTAACCAGTCACATGTTGCAGACAGACATTTACTGTATAACCACCACATGCCCCCAGAGCAGGGAGTAGAACAGGGGTGGGCAAATCTACGGCCCACAGGCCGGATCTGGCCCATAGGATTGCCCCCCATGGCGCCGCAAGCCCCGTGCCGCTTTCAGCAGCGGTTGGCCCAACGTCCCTGTGGCCCCCGGGCCCTTGCCTCCAGGCACCGCCCCCCGCAGCTCCCATTGGCCGGGAATGGGGAACCACGGCCAATGGGAGCTTCAGGGGAGCGCACACGGAACCCTCCGCCCTCCCCTCCCCCCAAGGGCTGCAGCACTTCTGGAAGCAGCGCAGGGCCAGGGCCAGGGCGCCTGCCCTGGCGCAAGCTGCTGACACCCCGGAGGCCAAACACCTCCTGCACCCCATCCCCCAACTCCCTGCCCTAAGCCCCCTGCCTGCACTGTGCACCCCTCCTGCACCTTAACTCCCTGCCCTGAGCCCCCTCGTACACCCTGCACCCTTCCTGAACCCCTGCCCTGAGCCCCCTCCTGAAGTCTGCACCCCTCCTACACAGCTGCCCTGAGCCCCCTCCTACACCCCAACCCCATTCCCTGAGCCCCCTCCTACACCCCACACCCCACACCCCTCCTCTGCCCCAATCCCTTGCCGAGCCCCTTCCTGCACACCGCCCCCCTCCCGCACACGGCACTGCCTCTCGCACCCTGGCCCTGCATACAATTTCCCCATCCAGATGTGGCCCTCAGCCCAAGAAGTTTGCCCACCCCTGGAGTAGAACCGTAGGCTCTCTCCTCTGGACACCCAGACATCGATTACTTGAGCTAAGGGAGAACCCCTTGTGTGGCAGGAAGGGTATGGTCCTTGTGACAGGGCATACAAACCCCACACCAGTAAAGAAAGGGTTAAGCAGCTACTCTGCCTCCACAGCCCCACCCCACCATACCAGCAAAGCATAGCGGGAGGGATAGCTCAGTGGTTTGAGCATTGGCCTGCTAAACTCAGGGTTGCGAGTTCAATCCTTGAGTGGGCCATTTAGGAAACTGGGGTAAAAATCTGTCTGGGGATTGGTCCTGCTTTGAGCAGGGGGTTGGACTAGATGACCTCCTGAGGTCCCTTCCAACCCTGATATTCTATGATTCTATGCCTGGCTTGGAGGAGGAGCTCAGAAGGGGAGCAGGCCAGTTTAGCAGTCTGCAGAGGAGCTGACCTACATTCTGAGCTCCTGGGAAGGAGCTTCTGAGGCTTGAGCCTGACTGCAGTGTGACCCAACTCAAAAGGCAATGGGAGACTTGGGAGGTGTAGAAGGTCTGAGACAATCTTATTTCTACTTAAGTTGATGTCGTCTTCACTTTACTTATGGGAACAGAGGGGATGGTAGGAACTGATCCAGGGAGGCAGCAGTATAGCACTTCGGCAGCGCAGGATGTAGCTATCTACACTGGGGCCTTGATTTGAACCCTGTAGGAAGGGTGGGGCCATGTTCCCCTACCAACCCCTAAAGGGTGCCAAAGGAAGAAGTGGACCCCTGATATAGGGAGTCTAGGGGAGAGAAGGCCCTGAAGGACAAGATCTCAATCCAGGGGAAAACCCAGAGACCCTTACCTAACCCAGAGGGCTACCCCCTTGTTGGATGTCATATACCCTGAAAGGCATGACCTGGCTGGATGGCTGATTCACAGAAAGGCCAGATCACTGTGGTATCAGAGTAGTTGTCAGCAGGGCCACCAGGAGAGAAGAGGATCTGCCACACCCCACCAGCCCACTGGGGGTATCTGTAGTAAGTGAGTCCTTTCATTGTTGGTGGACAGTGCAGGCAACTCATCCCAACTTTGCTAAAAGCATTTGGGCAGACAATGCCAGGTGGGGCTACTGGAAAGATGGACGTGGAGAAACTGTTCAAATGGCTGACATAACCGGCAGGAGCAGGCTATGCAACTACGGGAATGACAATACCAGCTGTTGCAACAGATGACTAACAAGCAGCCCTCCAGTTACAACAGCAGCAGCTTATAAGAGAACTGGCTGCACAACAACAGGAGCAACAGCAGTACCTTGTCTAACAGACATTGGATGCTCACAGTGTTGTGGCCTCTGAGGACTAATTCCCTCCCAGGAACCCGAAGCTCATCTTCACTCCCCACGATCCCAGTGAAACTCAACAATGAGACCAGAGGAAGACTCCCAGGTTTTTCTAGTTACGTTTGAATGAGTGGTGACAGCTGCCTCTCACACATCGGGCCATTTTGCTGGCCCCATAATTTAAGGGATCCATCTCAGGCTGCCTACAGGGGACTCGACTCAGTGGCCACACAGGACTATTTGTGAGTCAAGGCTGCCATTTTGTATTAGGTTTTGTATGTAATATCCAAATATCAGCATCGCTTTTGCAAAGAAATTTATCTACAGGGGCCCTGCCCCAGGTGGTAGCCCAGAAGTTAAGGGACCACTGTTGGTACTGGCTACAGCCCAAGAAAGGTGGCGGAGCTAGTCTTAGTAGAACAATTCACCCAGATACTGACTTGTGACCTGCTAAAGGTCAAAACAATAAAGACATCAGTTTGCCACCTCCAGCCAGATGGCTTACTGGAATGTTTCAACAAAATGCTGAACGTTAAGAAATTTGGGATATCAGACCCTCGCCATTGACCAACTACTTCCCCCACTATTATGTGCCATCTGAGAAATCCCACAAGCTTTCACTGGATTCTCACTGTTTGAGCTACTATACGGAAGACAGCCTCATCGCATCCTAAACTTCCCCTGGGAATCTGGGGAGGAACAGAGGCCCCAGGCCACAAACATGGTCCAGTATGTTCAATTGCGTGACAGGCTTAAATCTTTAGGTAATCTCTCAAAAGAGAACTTGCTGAAGGTCCAACAAACTCAAGAAAGGGCATACAACCAAGGGACCCATCTATATGTCTTTAGGCATGGTGACCAAGTGCTGTTACCCCTACCAACTCTGGAGTCTAAGTTGCTGGCCAGATGCTAAGGACCATTTGAGATAGTAAGACAAGTTGGACCAGTGGACTCAGATCTGACAGCCAGGAGAGGGGATATAGGCGAGTCTCTTTTTCATGTTAACCTTTTAAAGACTTGCAAGGTCAGAGCGGGACAACTACCACCACCTTATCCACCTGACTAGGGACCTAGTCACCCAGAGTTCAGAGCTCATACAGACGGAGAAGATCTCCAACCTGAGCAAAAGCCCTGATATAACATTTAGTTGAGTCTTTATCCTCTGTATTTTCAGCTCTACCTGGACAAATCCACTTGACCTACCACTACACAACCACAGAATAAGAACAGATACAAGAGACCCCTCAGCCCCTTTCTTGAAAAAAATAGGAGAAGCTGTCCAGGAGGAATTACAAGCAATATTAGACATGAGTGGAGAAGTGCCATTGTGCTGGTACCAAAACCAGATGGCATGATATGCTTCTAGATTAACTTTAGAAAGGTTAATGCAATATCAAAATTTGATGCATACCCAATGCCCAGGATGGACAAGCTACTGGAATGCCTCATAACAGCCAAATATATCACCCTGGATTTGACAAAAGGGTATTGGTAGAGCCCTTTGACACCTATATTCTGGGGGAGGGGGGAGGATGGAGGAGAGGAAGGATGGAGACAGCCTTTACCACTCTGTTCAGCCTTTACCAGTTCCACACTACACTATTTGGCCTCCATGGGGGAGCAGTGACATTCGAACAAGTACTTTATGGACCAAGTACTTCGACCACATGGACAGTACACAGCAGCACCTCAATATCATCTATTGGCAGAACTGGGGCAACGCCATATGACAGGTCACTGCCATGCTGCAGGCTCTCAAAGATGTAGGACTCACGGTGAACTTGGCTAAATGCAAGATGGGGAAATAAGAGGTCACGTATCTGGGCTATACCATAGGGACAGGTCAATTGCAGCTGTTAGTCACAAAGATACAAGCCTTAATGCCCTGCTCCAGACAACAATGAAGCAGGTGCAATGCTTCTTGGGATTGGTAGGGTATTATAAGCAATTTGTTCTAGAATTCACCCTGATTGCAGCCCCCGCTCATGGACCTTATCAAGGACAGTTGTCCCCAAAAGATTATCTGGTCATAAGTCTGTGATGCAACAGATCACCTCTACTAAGAATGGTACTCCTTAACCTGGATTTTTCAAAAACCCTTGATCATGCCAGCAGACGCTTCAGAAGCAGGAGTCTGAGCAGTTAGGCAGAGAAGAATGCCCAGTCCTCTGCATAAAAGTCAAAAGAGGTTTCCCCCAGGAAGAAATTTACTCACTCAGTCATTGGAAGGAGGCTTGGCTGTGAAGTGGGCTATGGCTGCCTCCAAAAATAGTATCTAAGGGAACATTTATTTAAGTGACTGATCAAGCTCCATGAAAGACACCAATCCTCCAAGAGTGCTACAACCATACAACTTTGAGGTATTCCACCAAAGGTGGAGCAGCCCAGCAAAATGCATGTTCTCCTCCTTCCTCCTGAAGAGGGTCAAAAACCATTTGTTGAGGACAGTACCCTGGGCCCCGTTTTGATGGGTGAAGGTATGTGACAGGGCATCACTATCCCCTGTCCTTTCTCTGGGCCTGTTGTTAAGAACTTTACCTTCCCAGAGTATATTACGTTAGCAGGTTGAACCATTTTGTGGAAATAGTCCAATTTCACTGAAGTTCTGATGAAACACAGGCAGGGTTACCCCTGAAGCCTGCTTAGTTTCCTGCCAACCTGCTTGCCCACCCACCTCCTCAGCAGTTTGGTATACAGCTGAAATCCATACTTGTCTTGCCAACAGTTAGTGTTTTGTTTTTTCTTGCCCCTAAACTAACCCTCACAGCATCTCCGATAGGTAATGTTTGTACAGCTCTTAAAATGTAAAGCACATACTATTAAAGAGCAATTTAACCTGAATGATAACTACTGTATAGCTTTAGACTACTTTTGAAACCATACAAGTAAAGATTTCCTTTAGGCTACATTCCTCCAATAAGTATCTGTTTGATGAAGCCACTTTAATGAAAACAGAGTTCCTGGTCAGGTGAGGGGACAGATTTGACCAGATCTGTCTCAATTTCTCTCAGCTTCTTAGAGGAGATTCTTACCTTTTCCTTCATGCAAAAGGAACAGAATGGCCTAATGGAAAATATACTTGATTGGAGGCCAGATACTGGAGTTCTAATCCTGGCTTTCCCAGGGACATGCTGCCACACTCTGGGCAATCACATGTCTGCCTCCTTACCTGGTCTTGTCTATTTTGACTGTAAACTCTTTGGGGGCAGGGACAGTCTCTTGGAAGGTTTGTATAGTTCTTGATACATTGGGGCTGTTAATCTGTATGACAGCAACAGCTATTTCTTATTAAGGTCTAGAGAATTCTTAAACTCTGGTTTGATTTTCTTCTGACATGGGTGTGCATCAGGGATATTGCCACTCAAGTTAATGGAGTTACATTAGAATAAAACTAGTGTAAAGACATCAAATGAGGTCTACTTATCCACCTAAGTCTTCCCTGAAATAAAGGCCAGTTTAGTGCAGTTTTAGCACTGCCATTTAACAGCAGTGCACCATTTAGACTTCCACGCAACTGTAGCTTCCTGTTTAAAAAAAAAAAATCCTACTTGCTGCAAGACAGACCAAATTTAATCTTAACTTTTAATGTTGCTCCAGCACTTAAAAAAAATACTTAAGTATCAATCTAGTCTGTCAGTACAATAGCATTGGCCATAGTGATTTCTAACTCTAGCCTAGCTAGAGCAGTTCAACCTAAAAACCGCCATTGAGTAGTATAAAATGGAAATAGAGCAGCACTTATCGACAATTGTGTCTGACCCTTTCAGTCAGAGAGGTCTCACCTGAGGAAATCTAAATCAGAGGCATCTTCAAGAGAAACCAAATAAGCCTCCAGGCTAGTAGTCTCACATGGCTTACCACCTCCCTTACCTCCCAACACTTGCCCAAACTCCAAGTAGGTTCTCAATGAAACAGAGCTGGCAGTTTGTGTATGTTACACTGAATTTAAGTGTATATCCATGTAGCGTATGGACACAAGCATTTAAAAAAAACCCCAAAAGAATGGTACATATTCTCTGGAAAAAAAAAGTCACAATGGTTGTCTCTACCTCCATGCTAGTATTGGGGTCAAGGTCATCACACTCTGATTCCTCGGAGCTGTTGGTCTCCTTGTTTGGCAGCATGAAGAGGAAGAAAGAAGTGAAAGGTTAGAACAGAGATTGGTTAGGCTGTGTGAGCAGCAGCAGACTTGCTAGCAGCATGGAAATGTGTACTGGTAAAGGAAATGCTTTAAAAAACAGAAAAAGTCAGCATAGGTAGCAACATGCTTTTGCAAACGGAGAGGTAACAATCTTGCGACAGTTGTTTAGGTAATAAAAAATAGCAAAGGAAGCAATAGAATGAAGAGTTTGTCTGCCAAGCTATACCAGCTACTTCTTTGGGTCTGGATTCTTTGCTACCTTACATCTTCTGTAGCCATTTTATATCTGTGCAAACCTGGGTGTTTGTTGCATAACATTTTACTATGAGAATTTGCTTGTCCTTGTTGGGAGAAACAAGCCCCATATAGGTGCTGAGGAGGCTCCTTTATCATCTTTTACAGGTATTTGTGCTCTGAATTGGAAAATAGTCATGCAACCATAGCAGAAGATGGATCTTAAGCCATAGTTCATCTTTCCCATACTAAAATACATCCTCCTACCATTCCCCACCCCCATACACACCAGGATCTAGGCTGGTCCCCCCTCTTAATATGGGACAAGGGAGTGGTTGAGGACACCTCCCCCAAACACTTGGCTGTGACCCCAAAGTTGAAAACCCCATTAGCTTAAGACCGAAGACGAAATCCTGGCCCTATTGGAGTGAGTGGCAAAACTCCTATGGACTTCAGTGGTGCCAGGATTTCACTCAGTAGCTTTCACACAGGCTGTTGCCTCACTATCTGGTATGATGGAGCTCTAAGTTTAGCCAGGGTAAAGGGAGCAAAAAAAACAAACAAACAAAACCCACTCCCGCCCACGTTTTGCATTTCATCCATTGTGCATATATATTTAATCTTATCAATATTTTATATAAAAAGAGAAATACTTACTTGCAGTTCCGATGCCAGGAAAAAAAAAAAAAAAAAAAAAAAACCACCAACACAAAGGCTGCATTTTATTTTGCATGCAAAATCCTGTTAGCATGGGAACTACCAAAAAATTATAAACAAAAATCAAAACGTCACCCCCCACCTCTCCTGAGAGAGGATGGCAGAGGGGGTGAGGAGGATGGAAAGCAGGAGAGTGGCCCACAGCTTTGGATGGCCTTACTCACTTTAACAGAGACTTTGTTGCCCAGAATATCCTTGGATTTACGTGGCCCATTGGATTCATTTTTGCCACTGCTCTCCTTTTCCGCCCGCTTTCTCATGCGCAGGGTATGCCATGAACATGACTTCCTGTTGTACCAAAAAATGCACCAATCAAACGGCAGATCATGGCAGGGAAGGAAGGATGTGGAAAGGGGACCAGCAGCCACATTTGTGAGTACTGCAATTCCCTAGAAAGTGAAAGCCACCAGGAATGCATCTATTTCAGTTTCAGCAATAGCATTTATTTGAAAACAATTTCAATAGTTTTACCAGCAGATGATGCGCCACATTTGCTGTTTTAATACATTTAGTAGAAAGCCAGTTCCCTAGATAAATAGGGAACTGGGCTGTATCAACTTCAGCTAATCGGTCATCAGGCTTCAGGGACTTCAGCAAGAAATGTTTGCGACAAATGCAAGCGCTAAAAACGTCAATTCAATTTAAATCTTGTCAATTCAAGCAGTGAAACTGATGCAAATGTGATGGGAATGGGTCTTAATGGACTGATTTGATTCAACAAGTACAAGAGTTCAGAAGTTCAAGGTGGATCCTTGAGTGTTGCTAAGAACATGAATAGCTAAAAAACCAAGTAGTATCTAGGTCATTAGATTTCCAAGAGAAGTTGTTTCCCAGAACTACAAGCTTTGCTATATTTCTTGGGGCCAAGAATTTCCTGTTTGTTTAACATGGTTGCATTTTGTCAATCCAATTGTCTGACATTAATCAAATCTATAATTTGTTGACTAAACAGAGCACGGAATTAGTGATTTCCATGTCCAACCCCTATTTACTGTCCCCATGACCTTATCCTTTGAAAAAAGGTCATGTCACCCTTTATAAGAAAAATGCTATGGAGACAAGAGAAAAATCACAGATCAGAACAGACATCAAATTAAAAAAAAAAAAAATCAGTTTAAAAAATGGATTTAATTTACTTTCACAGCAGAAAGTTTACCACTTGCAGGGTTTGTGTTTATTTTTTAATATTCACCTAAAGCAGCAAGTTCTCAAGAACAGCAGTGGAATGAGCTGGGACCCAGGTCAGAAGCATTCTGCTACATCTGCCCACCTTTAAGGCATGCAAATTTGATTTGCATGTTTGAAGCCAATGTTTGGCTCATGTCGCATCTACAGTACCTTGACATTTTATAAAGAAAGTTGCATGTAATCCAACGATAACCTGTGATGCCAATCAAATATATGACGTTAGGATCTTAAACTCCAGAAACAGTAGACATTCTGTATTCCAATTCTAAAAAGTGTTTGTGTTCGTTATGCTTTAGCATCAGATTAGAATGGTACAGTAGGTCACATCAAGATTAAAACGATAGACCTATAACAGCTGTACACACCAGCACAAGACTAAACTGGTTTATGTTAACTAAAACTGGTTGTGGATACAGTTTCAGAGTGTCCACACTACAGCAACATAAACAAGGTCACGTGCACGGTGTCTTTGAGAACTAGTTATGGGCATTCACATTGGGCACCAGAAAGGAGCAGCATTATATAAACTGCTCACATCTGTAAAATTTGGCTGAAAATCTTATGACAATATTCTTGCATGTGATATTTTGGCACCTCTAGGCGAGATTCAAATTGGATATGCAAAGCAATGTGGAGTTATCCAAACACTGCAGAACTCACAGAATTCAAGTTTAAGTTTTCTTGGAAGATCGGGATTAGTCAGTGGTGGGTTGATAGGTTTCTCTCCCCTTACCTCCAACTGGCTGAACTATCACCAGATCAAACAGAGTAGGGTGTGAACACTACCGTTACTGCTTTAGCATGGTTTATAGACAGACTAGTCAGACAGACTAAGTCATTCCACCCCACTTTTAAACCCCATACTACATGGTAACATGATAGAGCTGTAGACCACACCCACAGTTGGCCATGTGTTTGTTTTATAGGACATACATTAGAGTGTGTTCAGGCAAGCAACTATTTTTTCCAGAGTATGAAGAGAATATTTGTGAGATATAAATCTCAAAAAGGGAGAAGAAAAAAAGTGCAACGTGTGCTTCATTCACTACAGTTTTGGTTTAGTGCTCTTTGCAGAAATCATTGCAGAGTATGACTGCACTGGAAGCTTCGATTTGACATTACTTATTGGGAAATCGAATACTGTTGACAAATGTAACAGCACCCAATTCCACACCAGTGCTAGAGAAGAATGCCATCAAGTCTCTAGCTACCAGAGAGATGCTAAATAATTCCTTAGCTTTAGTATATATTTCATACATGTTTTGACCAGGAGCATTGATCCTGTAGAACAATACAGGTAAACCCAATATCATGTGACACCTAACACTGAGCAGTTTTTTTTGTTTTTGTTTTTTAAAAAGGCTTCGCCCTCACTTCAAATCTACACCTTGAGGCACTCATGTGAGATAAGATTTAGCATCCATCATGCTAATAAATTTTAGATATTAAAAGAAAACAGGTATTACTAAACAGGGTTGTACCTTCTGTATTTAATACCAAAAAACCACTTTCTTGCATTTAGTCATTTCAGATTGACAAATTTCTAAAAAAAAAAAAATATTCACACATTTGTTAAATAAGCAACAAAACATTATAACAAAAAAAACAAAAGGGTCAAACTAGTCCTTTTTAACCTCATTAAAACATGCTCATGGTGAAAATTTATTTTACATATTTAAAATAGTACATTTAAAATTATTAGTTACATTACAGGTACGATGAACATTGCGACTATTCATTATATTGCACAACCTGACTTCATCAATATGGGTTTCTTTAAATAGTGCAAAATACTTTATACAGGAATGTACTTAGAAGGGGTCTTGCCAACAAAAAATATTTTACAAAAGTTACCGTGAACAGAAAAATGTCAAAATAAAAGATACAAGCTGTACAAAGAAATTGCCATAGACAACAAAATCTCTCCTCCTTGAGAAGCAGGCCTCAGTCCAACACAAGGCCTGATTTTTTGCTAGAAGCTGTTATAACCAATATATATATTAGTAACTTAATACAACATAAATATAAGTCCAGTCCAATCAGGTCCATGTAGGTGTAAAATGGATCAACGTAAAACATGCCTTTAAACTGTCTATGGTTTTAAATTCTTTACAAAGTATAAACAAAAAACCACAAACAAAAATAACCAAAACCCGAACTATCCAACATGGATGCCCCATGCTGTGGATTGAGCATTCAAAGTTTGTTCCAATGGCACTGTAGATAAAAAAAATCAGCAGGAATTCCCTACCATTTTTTTTTTTTGTTTTTTCCTCAAAAATCCACACACTGCTCCCAGGGAAGCCAACATGGCACTTACTTGATGCTTCCGTCGCTATTATCTGTAGTGGATTTAGTGAGGGGAGCCAAGATATTGCCTGGAATCCATCCTTCAGCAGCCGGGGAGTGGTCGTTCGCAGGCTGGTACACCAGGAACATATTTTGCTGGTTGATGGCAAGGATCTGAACCACCTCGCCCTGATTCACGCAGATCTCATTCTCCTTCAGTGCATAGTAATCTTTGATTACCACCATGGAAGAGGTCCCATTACACCCTCCCAAGTCACTCTGTGAAGAGGACAACAGAAATTGTTAGGAAGTGTGTGTTGCTGGGGAATAGGTGAGAGTTACCTCTTTTAGGAGCAGCCAGGACACAGTTTTCAGACTAGTAAAGAAAGGGTGGTGGTGGTGGTGTTAAAATCCTTAAATAATTGTAAATTTACATCAGAAGAAAAATCTATAATTAAGAGTTTGAAGTTATCTAGTAATCCAAATACCCTGGGAATTAAAGCCAGAGTCCTGTGTCATATCATAATTCGCATTTGGTTCAATGGGAATTTTGTTCTAGGAGTTCTAAAAAAAGACTTATTTGCATTTTATTGTAGCAAAACAATTGTATACCAGGATGTGGGGAAAAGAGCAGTGAAAGCTGATGTCTGAATAGGAAAACAACACACAATGGCAGGTACACATTACACAGTAATTGGACTTGCAACAACAGCTTTTGGTCCCTGTCAAGGCTGCATTTGAACCAGTGGCGATTTGGTGGCCTATGTGAACAGAGTTCATGGTCTCAGCTCTGTTTGCAATAGTAAACATCGAAGAGAAAACCCTATCTCCACACCTGGCACTCGTTAGCCTCAGAGAGGACAGCACAGAGCAGATCTCCAAGTCAGGGTGCTGGGCATATTGTTCTAAGATTGAGGTGGAAGGTTTCATGGCAGCTGCCTGTGCTGTAAACAGGGAAATTCAGTCACCAGGGTTGTGAAAACTCCATTTTCATGAGTCTTAAGTTTGCTTACAGTTGTTTGTAAGTGTTTTAAGGTCTATACATCTTTGATCTTTAAACCACCTATTCTGTTGTGCCACTGGTTTGGCAAGCTGGTTTCTACTGACCTGATTAGTTCAGAATTTCATGGATATTCCAGGATACAAAGAAAGACAGGCTTCAGTATAATGATGAGCAGAGATAAAGTACCTTGCTTTGTTCGTATTTGTCCCCAGGCTGGTGGTGTTCATACCCTGCACTGCCATTGGAGGTAGATATCTTCAGGGGTGGCAGAGATGGGTTACGGCTTGTAGCCTTTGAAGGCTTCTCAGACCCTACTGGAACAGAAGAATAAGGTCTGCTGTTGGGCTGAGACACCCTACTAGCTTGTGGCCTCATTACTGCAGAGGTACTCTCTTTGCGTTGATACTCTATGGGCGACTGTAGTGCTGCAGGAGAGGAAGAGAATTAGGTGTACCGCTGCTTGTGACACAGTGTAACCTGACGTGCAGTACATGAGGTCATTTCAATAAATGGATATTGCTTTCAAAGTAAACCCAAGGGATACTCAACTGCATCACACATGGAAGAGCACATTTACATTTAGACATCTTGAGACCACCTCACAGTACAGTATATAATGATTCAACACAAGGCTCCTCTTACTGCTATGATGAAGTTGCTTGTCTAATGCTACAGCATGCTGAAAACTTAACCCTTCAACAGAAATAAACACGTTCACATTTTATTTCAAGCAGCACATATATCAGAATGATTCAATGTTCCCTTATAGGTACAAATGACAAAACTTAAGTATGTGGTGTGTATTTATTCAAGTACTTGACACCCAGGCCGCTAAGAGTTACTGGCCCCCGTTATACTCCGAAAACCGCCTACTCACATAACCCACTTGTATAGACAAGAAACCATGTCTACCAAATTATCACCAAATGTAGTTTACTCTGGACCTGGTTACATCTTTGTGTAGAACCACAGAATTAGAAGGGACTGCAAGGGTCATCTAGTCTCACCCCCTGCCAAAGTGCAGGATTTGTATATGATCTATAACTATTTTGGTGTAGGGCAGTTCCTGGAAGCTACCAACTAGGCAATTGGTGTTGATGGCATCAGAAGGTTAACCTCAGTTGGTCATTCATCTCCAGAAGATGCCCTGTACCAAGGTTATAAGAAACCCAAAATAGTGAGTCTGGGAGCAGGAGAAAGTGTTTGGCTGTGGAGAGATTTGAAAGGAAAGGGTAGTAAATAGGGGTGTATATTTGAGCTGGTGTGGAGCAGAGGAGAATGGGGTTTTCTGAGGTGGTGGGGAGAAAGGTTGGGTTGGCAGGTTTGAGGATAGGAGTCAATGATAAATGAAGGTGTAGGTGGGGAACCCGTCAGGTTAGAGGTAGTTTGGAGGTTGAGAAGTGGAACTGGAGAGATGTAAAGAGGTTGCAGTTTTCTCAGCCTCTTTTACTGTAAAGTATCCCTGTTTTTCATTCCCCTTCTCCATTCAGAAGGGAAGAGGGCACCCTTTTTCTTCTGACTTCATCACCCCTCCCCCCAAATAGGGTCTTTTCTACTTGAAGAGTTGATCAGCCTACAGGAGCGGATAAGAGGTCCTCTGACAACTTGTATCTAGAGCCCCACCTAGTAGTATTAGGCACCAGGTATCACTGTGAGCTGGTCAAAGTTTAGGGGCAGACTTTGAGCTTGCAAATCTTTCTACACGGACTGCCATTATTCAGAAGAAGAGGGAAGAGAGGAAGAGTCACCAGGATCAAAGACTAGAAATCCTTAAGTGTATGGATTTGGTGTTTATGTGTCATGCAGCTTCAATGGCTCTGGACAGATCATTGCCAGAGAATCAGTACTCTGTACATTGGTCGGACTGTAAACTAAATGGAATGCAGAGAGACTAATTCAGCAATGAGAAAATGCAAGAAAGTGTCACATCAAATTAATCCAATCAAGAAATCACAACAGAAGCATCCCTCCTAACACTGAGGAGATGAAAAACCTCACAAGGGATAGACATGGACTCCAGCATTTTTACTAAAAACAGGGGGGGAGAAAGGATTCAATAACTAAGGAATAATTTAATTCCAAAAATAAGTCTCAGATATCTTCCTTTCCTCTGCACACACTTTACATTTGAGAGAGAGACCAGTTTCTGCAGGCGCTCTCTGCATTAGTTTGACTGAATTGATGGTGAGCTGACCTTTGGAGTGGCTGCAGTCCAAAAGGGGAACCAGACCCATATAAAAGTAGAGATTAGACAATTCAGCTAACCAAACCCTTCAGGCATCCCAAATGTCAGATGCATGCAATGCTCTGCACTCTCCCAGGAGCACAGCATCAAATGTTTAGGACATTCAGATTTGAGGCAAATTTTGGTTTTACAAACATCTTTGAGTTGACACTATTCTAAGCTCTTGTTTCAGAGCTTGACAGCCTCTCCATATTAGGGGTGCAAGCTGAAGGCCAGGCTACCATTCTGGAGTGAGTGGATTCTGATTATGGCCTCTGAGTGCTACTGTATTTACGTTGAGTGCAGTTAACAGGCATCAGGAGACATGAACTTGAAAAAGCAAGGACGTTTTGTGAGGCTTTCACCACAGATGATATGTCCCAGCAGCATGCTGCTGGGGGTGGGGTGGGGGGGAGGGATTTGGCTCCCTGGGATAAAGCCTGCCTCTGAACCTGGCTAACACACTGTACCAACCATATACTTTAGCAGGAAGTCAAGTGCTGCCAGAGTCAGACCCTACTAGCCACAGTTGTTCCTGGGCCAGCCAAGAATTCCATGGAACCATTAACACAGCATGGAGCTGTATAAAATTTTCTGGACAATTTAAAAGGTTTGAGGATTATGGTGGCATTATATGCTTTCTCCCATACCCCTACACTGGTCACCTAGATTCTCCCCATCACAATGCAGTCCCTGAACTAGGTAGAGAGATCACTGCATGGGGTGGTACTATACAAGCACGTGAGTCTTTCCTCTGCAAGAAAAAGGGAAGATCAATATATTAAGCATTCCTCTATATGTGACTCTCAGGGGATGTGGCCTGGCCTTGCGCCAACAACTACTTAAAGATGGGCAGCCTGGATTAAGCTTTCTGTTTGAGATTTTTCCTTATGAACCTGAAGGTGATGAGTGTTTTTCAGCAGAAGACAACATTTGAACGTTGTAGATTCCGGTTAATGCAGAAGACACTGTACAGAGATAGACTACGTACCATTTAGGAAGTCTCTCTGTGTGTCCAGAACCTGATTGATGTCCTGTATCCAAGCTTGCTGAATTTCAGGATTGGCAGCCTGTAAAATGACTCGTTCTGAAGTTTCCCGGCTCATAAGAGCAAATTTACAGGGATCATCATCCACTATTTCTTCAATGATTAGATAGTTCATCTGCAAGAAGCCCAATGAAGCATGGGTTACATTGGAGAAGGCTCAGCAGCATTCAAAGATAAATGATTGTACTAATTTCCTGAACAAAATTAGCTTAAAACTATCATTTGATTACAATCAGGAGAACAAAATGCCAATGTGCTTGAAGTTCCAGATAATGTCTAATGAAGGTCTAGCATCCTACAGTCTAGTGAAGGCCTAGCATCCTATAGGCAGATTTTTCAGGTTTAAGTCTCATGACTCAATAGCTATCCAAGATCTCTCAACATCCATCTGCATTGTCTTGAGTTACAACTTCCTTTGAAAAAAGTAATGTGATCATGGCTGATGGGTCAAAAATAAGCATAACCTGAAAGTGACATTAATAAAAATTCCTCCTAAGAGTTGAAACCCTCCTGCCTCCCAAAAATCCTACCATCCCTCTAATACAAGAGTTGACAGCAATGTTTACATCAATCTCTCTCCCCTGAGGGGAGTAATGGGAACTCAGCCATTAGTCACTTAAAATTGGACTGTGTACAGAGATATACTAAAAGGAATAATTCTCCACTGATGATCCAGTGGTATTTTTCCTCTCTGATTATTCTACCACCTAAGTCACTTGCTGTGCAATGACTCCATTAGGCTATGATCCTGCAAACACTTTATGTGCCTATCTTTGACTTCATTGTGACTACTTGCATGTCTAAAGATAAGCATGCAAGTGTGTGATTGCAGGATTGTGTCCTTCATCCAGGATACCACTGGGCCTGTTAAACATTTCAAGTGTCTGTGAAACATGATGTGAACATGCATGAATGATTAAAAAAACAAACAAAAAAACCCCCCACTTCTGATCTGTCAGCTTTAGCCATTCTTGCAAGCAGGCCCACTGCCGTTTTACTTTACATCCCACAAAATGAAGGAGGGAGGGGATGGATGGTGCACCATCTAGCTAATGTATTTCCAATATGCATATCAGAGAGGTGTTGAGCATCCATGTACAACATGTGTGAACCAGCTCAAAGTGAGGTCATCTCATTTTCAGTTCCCCGAGTACATAAGAACTGCCTATCAACTGAATGAGGAGGAAATTCTGCAAATTAACTCAGTTTAAAAAGAAAACCACCACAGCAGCAGCAAGCAGAAGAACATCACACTCCACATCATTTTAAGGGCATGTCTTCACTGCAACAGTTAGCTTGAATTTACACTGCTCGATCTAGGCTAGCTCAAGTGAGGGCTGCTCCACACTGGGAATTTACATTGAATAGCTACATGTCAGGGGTGTGGAAAATCCACACCACAGAGATGGAGCTAGGTCACTTAATCCCCAGCGCAGACAGCATTTGGTTGATGGAAGAATGTGTCTGTTGACCCAGCTACTGCTTCTTGGGGAGGTGGATTACCTATGTGGACAGGAGAAGCCCAGGTAGGGTCTAGGCAGTGTTGCCAGCTGCCAGCCAATCGGCAAAAGTGGTGATCAAACCACAAAACCACCTCAAGCGACAGAGTGATTGTATTAGCAGAGTGTTAGAACACACCAGCATCTAATCAAAAAAACAAACAGCTACAGCCTCACTTGAGTCTGAGTAGCACTCAAGCTTCAATTTACTCCCCTGATGGGCTGGCTAGTTGAAGCTTAAAGCATCACTTAACTCAAATTAGAGCTGTGCGTGAACAGTAGTTGGGTTGGGGCAAAAATGGAGTTATAGCTCAAGCTAACAATGTACCAAAGGCATGCCCTGAAGTGCAGTTTAACTGGAAGCTATCAGATAGCCCTAGGCCAAATCTGCTTCTTTTGGCATTGGTAGATATATAGAAAAAATAAATATCTTCAACATACAACGCAAGAATTGCTCTTTGCAGAGAACCTACATTTTCTAGAATCACCTATTGAGAAGTCAACTTCCCCAGCCTCTAGATTAAAAAATAGGGTTAATTCTTGTCACTTGATGTCTTTCTTCCCCCCTTTTACACTCCATTGGAAGGGGGAAGGTAGGAAGTGATTTTAAAATTAAATGGATTTAAAGACATCAGGATTTACAACTGTTCTTGAGATTTACAGTTTAGTGTTATTGGTTTTTATGTTCTTACAAATATTTCCACCTTGAATAGTCTCTCTTGCAACACTAAGTAGGCTAATAAAGTAATACCAAAGATTAAGGCCCCCCGATTCAGGAAAGCATCCCTATTAGAGTTAAGCATGTGCTTAAGTTCTGAATTGGGGTCCAAGATCATTTTGGTTCAGTTTCCCCTCCTCCACTCCTAGTGGAGAGAAAATTAGCAAGCCCCTTCTGCTGCTATCATTAGCTCTTCAGTAGACCCAATTCTTATTCATGCAACGCTCCAGGCAACAGATGTTAACTGTTCAGACCTGCCCTTTGCTGCATATCTTTAAAGTCAGCTACTGAATTGTGCAGGGGCAAATTTACAGTTGTTGTCCTTATACTATCCTTGGTCCATATTACTGAAAATTAGTGGGAACACTCTGCAGACTAAGGTCTATATATGGCACTTGAGGACTGGTATGCCTAAAAGTCAGTCCAGAGCATAGAAGAGTCATGGTTAAGTAGCAAACGCTTATCAAATAGGACTTTCCCATTTCTTACCTTTATACTTTTCTTAAACATGTAGCCTGGTGTTAAAGAGCCTTTCCTAAGAAGTTCACTAAAGATGACTATTTGCTCAAAGAGGAAGACCCTGCGCTCCTTTGGCCGAGACAGCCCTCCAGAATCCTGCTCAGTTACATAGAACGTATCCTGCTGCAGCAGCTTTCCTTGAGCAGTCAGCTTGCCCTGAGAAATAGAGAAATTGCCAACTTAAACACACATATGGGTAAGAACAAAATCACACAGCCCAAGGGCTGATCTGCTGGTGTTCACATGTTCTGGGGTTTCCAAGGAGCACTGAATTTTCAAAGGCAGAATGCCTCTGGACTTGACACTAAAGTCTTAGCACTCTGAATGAACTCTTGTCAAGGAAGGCAAACACGGCTGTTCTTTATTCTCATCGTCACCAACTGTGTTTCCAAGACAGAAAATTCCACGTCTCCAATGGAATGTTTTTATACCTGTTTCCAACTATATTCCCATTATAATTTTTGAGCTACTATTTAAGACATGCTGGGCCTAATTTTGGAGTTTAGGCATTTTACCAGGACAGACAATTCCTGCGTTGAATTGGTCAACTTGGTACATCATTTAAGAGCCCTCTCTGAAGCTGCACAGGTGCTCACACCCTCATGTCAAGCTACCTCACTCAAGGTTTTGGGTTATCATGCTAAGCAGCAGAGGAGTCCGACTGTGAGGCCACTCATTCTGGCAGAGCAAATAAGTCTGCAATTCAAACTTTGAGAAGCAGTAACAGGCATCAGATTTTGATGCCTGTACAGGATTGTTCCATTTTTAGAACTACAGGTACACATTTGTCCCACCCCTCCCCCCGAATTTCAGAGGAATATAGCTCACAGTTAAGAGAGCAGAATTCTGGTTAGAGAGGCTGAAGGACAATCTGTGGAGATAGTTATTGAAAAAGATGCTCATAGCCCCTTGAGCACTGTTCTTTAAGCTAACTGCTGTACGAGCATGACAGATGCATACCTCAAAGCCCTGAAGACGGCCCAGATTCATCATATCATTGCAACGTTTTGGTACAAGGCACATTAATTCAACTGCTTTCTGTTAAATACAAACAATACATTAATTATGAGAAGGCCAGAGCACTCTAAGGAAAAATTAAAAACACAGCCGCCACCAATCAAATGAAAAACGAATGAGGCATGCTTGTTTTTAGAAGTTATAAAGGCATGATTCTGGTGTATCTAGGTCAGGGGAGGGCAAACTATGGCCTGCAGGCCAGATCCACCCTGTGAGGGCTTTCAATCCGGCCCATGGGATTGCCAGCCCTGTGGTGCAGTGGGGCTAAGACAGGCTCCCTGCCTGCCCTGGCCCCACGCCGTTCCCAGAAGCAGCCGGAACCATGTCCCTGCGGCCCGGGGGGGGGGGGGGGGGGGGGGGGGGGGGGAGGAGAAGAGAGAGAAAGAAGAGAGGGCTCCATGAGTTACCATCACCTGCAGGCACCGCCCCCTGCAGCTCCCATTGGCCAGGAATGGGGAACTGCAGCCAATGGGAGCATTGGGGGTGGTACCCACAGGCAAGGGCAGCACACAGCAAAGCTGCCTGCCCCACTTCACCCCCAGGAGCCACTGAGAGACATGCTGGCCACTTTCGGAAGCGGTGTGGGGCCAGGGCAGGCAGGGAGCCTGCCTTAGCCCCACTGTGCACCATTGCCACCCTGGAGCCGCTCGAGGTAAGCGGTGCCAGGCTGGAGCCTGCACTCTGCACCCCCTCCTGCACCCCAACCCCCTGCTGCACCCTGCACCCCTGCCCCCAGCCCTACATTCAATTTCTCCACCCAGATGTGGCCCTCGGTCCAAAACATTTGCCAACCCCTGATCTTGGTGTTTCACTAATGTCAATGGAAGGTCTGGCATGCAGGCACGGGCCCCAACTACATGTAGCTTAATCTAGAAGAGAAAATAAATTAACTTAAATGAAACATGAAATAAGCAATTGTTTCTTTGCTCATCTCCAATATTCTATTGACAATTTGCTTTCTCTCTACAAAATTCCACTGAATTATTCAGCAATAGCTAGATAAAGCAATAGTGTCTAGGATATGAAAGTATACCTCTATATCACAGCATTCCAGCCCAGCTTTCTCACTGTATCTCAGGAAGTCCTAAAGAAAGCAAGACAGTTCTCATGAAGATGTTTTAGGAAAGTTACCCATTATCTAGTTTTAAAAAATTAAAATTAAAAAAAAAAATCCACCAACAAGCAACAGGATGCAACTCCACAGAAAATGAAAGATGTACTTAGACAGCACTTTGAGAATCTCTGAGAAACTTAATATAAATGAATTAGTTTTCAAAACATGCTTGTGAGGTAGGGAAAATATCCTACCCATTTTATAGGTGGGGAAACAAGCACAAAAGGTTGAATGACTTGCTGAAATTCACAAAGCAGGACAGAACAGAACAGAACGCTGACTCAGTCCCCTCTTTTAAGCCACAAGACCACACACTTGAAGATACCCTTTTTTCCCTTTTGAAATCTTATAGACAAATGCAATTACTTTTTTGCAACTAGTACAGTTACCAAAGCATGGGCTGATGGTAGTCAGTTTGAGATGTTAAGTAGCTTAAACAAAAGCCACCAGTACCTTTATATATTATGGGCCAAATTTCAGAAGTGATTCACATTGGGCAACTAAAATTAGACACCTCGGGTTAGATTTTAAGAGATGAGCAGCTAGAGTTGTGGAAGAAGTCAAGAGCTGTGGGTGCACAGAATCCTTGAAAAATCATGTTGTGTGTCTAAGTTGGACTCCCAAAGTAGACACTGAAAATTTGGATCTATCCATTTCTCATTTTAGGGCACAGGATATCAACATACAGAAGCTCGGTACACATCTGTTAAAAGCATTTGCCTTCATTCAGAACCAGTCTGTGCTGGTGATATTTCTAGATCTGTTTATTCCATTTAGAGCTGGCCAGAAAACAGGAATGGGAAAAATCCTCATTTGAAATTTTCTGGTCAGAAAATAACTTATACCCCATAGGAAAATTTGAAAAATTAAGAAAGTGTATGTGTAAGGGGAAAATGAACTATTTCCTTCAGTGACTGTTTTCCACCTTTTGCTAGTTTTATTTTCTAGGGGTGGGAAAAAAAAAAAAAAAAGTCAGTTAGCGGTGGGCATTTTACAACAATCATTAAATGAAAAAATTCAAAGTTTAGCTTCCCCTCAAGTTGTTCATTCCCCCCCCCCCCAAAAACAAAATTTATCAAAATGAGATTTGATTTATTTTTTTTAACCTCATTTTCAATGAAGCCTTTTTTTAAAAATGAGAAACCTCAAAAGCTTTGATCAGCTCTAATTTCAATGCAACTCATGCAGAACATCCCTAAATCTTTGATTATTCTAGCAAGATTTGGTAAAGCAACTGAAGTGTCTCAAAGAGCAAAGACCGACATACATAAGACGTTAGCCATCATCAGCTACCAAACTCTGTTCTCAGAGATGTCTTAACTGGGGCCCCTCTGCTGGCTGAATGTCTATCTATAGACAAACGAATATTGTAGGGGCCAACGTATAATGGAGCTCCTCTTCCATTAACTTTTCACTTGAGTTAAAGAGATGGTTAGTTACAACATACCCCATAAGATAATTTGGGATGTCAAATTTTAAGAGACAAACCTCATAAGTTACAATGAAATTCAGACGGATTCAAGTCAAAGTCCAACGCAAGATGAAAATGATCCATAGCTTAACCTGAATTGCATCTTTACACTCACCTTGAGTAGAAGCTGGTACTTGGTTATTCTTTGAATAGGTTTGATTAAAAAGTCACTGAGGGTTAACCGTTGGTTTATTTCTTGTTGTACCTCCTAAAAAGTAATATTAATCACCACAATATTAAGAAATAGTTACAACAAACCACATGAATACATTTATAGCTATTCTATTAGCAAAGACAGGAAACAGGACATGGTAAGTGACACTCACAAAATAACAGGAGTACTTGTGGCACCTTAGAGACTAACAAATTTATTAGAGCATAAGCTTTCGTGGGCTACAACCCACTTCTTCGGATTGTAGCCCACGAAAGCTTATGCTCTAATAAATTTGTTAGTCTCTAAGGTGCCACAAGTACTCCTGTTATTTTTGCGGATACAGACTAACACGGCTGCTACTCTGAAACCTGTCACTCACAAAATAAAAAGATTAAAGAGTAATTTTCTGTCAGAGCAAGAGGACATTTTAGAAAACGAAAAGGTTTTCAAAATCTGCAAGTGTCCCTTTTTGGCATGTACTGGGCAAAATACTCGGAAGCTAATCTAAAGATTTGGGATTCATTTTCAATTTTGAGCTGGTAGAGCAGGAATTAGATTTGGAGACTGCTCTTCCCATTATAGTTGGGTGATGGCCATGAAGAAATCCTGAAGAGCATGAAAGGTTGCAGCGACATACCCTTTAATGAAATGAAGGGCCTTCCCCTTGTTACTCAAGTTTTGCATTATAAAGTGTGGATAGCCCCAAAGACTTCCTGGAGTGAACATAAACATCTGGGGAGGGGGCAGAATTATTAATTGTAAACCACCCAGCAGAATAATAACCCCCCTAAACACCACAACAGTACTCAGCCAATTATTCAAAAAAATATACCTCACCCAAAGTCTTGACTATTCTCTGCAAAGATCACAGGTGGCAAAGGCCATTTCAGACAGAGTGAGAGAGGAAAATGAATTGCACTTTCGGAATGCAATAGTCTAGCCATTAATTGGAAAGTAATAGAAGAATGGGAATTTGATATAAATATTCAAGGAATTGCTGGAAAGAGATACTGTATACAAGTATATTCTGTTTACAAGAATAAATCGTATCAAAATCCTTTAGCCAAAAACAGCCAAAACCCATAGGTTTTTGGGTAATTCTCCTTTAACCTCACATCACAGGTTTAGGCAGCAATAGTATCCAGTGAATGTGGCCAATCTTACCTCAAAGTATGCATCATATTCAGCTACTACGTATTCTGATCGTGGTTTATTTTGACAGTACACCACATACATGTGCAATCTCCTCTCCTGTGAAGGCAAGATGCACAGGAGTCTAGTAAGATATTAGCTACTATATTTTTATTAAATGATTGGAGTGGCAGAAAGATGCTAAAACTGCTCTGTTTGATCATGCTCATTTACTCAAAGGTGCAAAGCAATGGAATCAGGTCTGTTCTAGCTGACCCCGAGTCTCTCCTTGATGAAAAGCAATCAAGGCAATATTCCTTCCTCATTATAGAATATTTACACAATGCAGCCCTGATCCTCTAAACACTCAGGCACTTGAGTAGCTTTACTTTGGCAAGTGGTCCCACTGAGTTCAACAGTGCTACATATGTTTGACAGATGGAAGCTTTAAACAAGGGGCCAGATCCTCACTGCATGTAATTCAGCATAGCGCCACAGAAGATTTATGCTAGCCAAGGGTATGGTCCAGTGTTTTTACTTCTTTTAAAAGTAACTGAACACAAAGAAGTTGAACATACTTTAAGTTAAAAACAACATGCACTTATTTAAGCCAGGGGTGGGCAAACTTCAGCCTGCAGGCCACGTCTGGCCTGCCAGCCTTTTTAATCCGGCCCTCGAGCTCCTGCTGGGGTGCAGGGTCTGGTGCTTGCCCTGCTCCAGTGCTCCAGCCAGGAAGCAGGGTCGGGGGCCGCTCCATGCGGCTCCTGGAAGCGGCGGCATGGCCCCCCTCTGGCTCCTACGCATAAGGGCAGGGGTAGTGTGCAGAGCAGAGCCCCCTGGCTGCCCTAAGTGCGGCCCTCGCAGCTCCCACTGGCCAGGAACTGCAGCCAAATGGGAGCTGCGGGGGGTGGTACCTGTGGCTGGGGCAGCATGCAGAGCCACCTGGCTGCGCCTTTGCGTAGGAGCCAGAGAAGGGACATGCTGCTGCTTCTGGGAACAGCTTGAGGTAAGCGCTGCCTGAAGTCTGCGCCCTTGAGCCTCTCCCCAACCCTCTGCCCCAACCCTGATCCCCCCTCCCACCCTCTGAACCCCTCAGTCCCAGCCTGGAGCACCCTCCTACATCCCTCCTCCAAACCCCCTCATCCCCAAACCTACCCCAGAGCCTACACCCCCAGCTGGAGCCCTCACCCCCTGGCACCCCATTCCCCACCCCCTGAACTCCTCATTTCTGGCCCCAACCAGAGCCCTCACCCCCTCCCGCACCCCAACTCCAATTTTATGAGCATTCATGGCCCGCCATACAATTTCTATTCCCAGATGTGGCCCTCAGGCCAAAAAGTTTGCCCACCCCCGTTTTAAACATTATGGCAACCAATGATAAATTGTAAAATTTATTGATGAAAACTATTCTTAAACACATGATCTTCAGAGAACACTGCATGCTACGTGCCAATGTTATTTCAGTCTTGCATGATACAAAGTATTCCTTGCAGGAAAAAAATGCAATGTCGATAACCAAATGAGAAATATTCTTGGAAAATGTGTTTTTGCTCTCTGCACTTCAGACAAAAAAAAGAAAAAAATAATTAATAATGGAGTACATCAAGATGTGCTCACGTTTTAGTCCCTTCCATTTTGTGCTTTTAAAAAGCTAGAGACTCCTAGCCAGGAAATAAGTAAATTGCTTTCAAATCTTAATGTCACATGTATATGTTCAGGTTGTTGGTGCCAAGATACAAGACACAAGGAAGGTGATGCATAGGGTTACCATACGTCCGGTTTTTCCCCGGACATGTCCGGCTTTTTGGTAATCAAACCCCCGTCCAGGGGGAATTGCCAAAAAGCCGAACATGTCCAGGAAAAATACCAGCCGAGCACTTCCCCACCCGGGCTCCAGATGCTCTGCTCTGGCGGTGCAGGGTCCGAAGGCATGGGGGCTGCCCGAAGCCGGTAGTGCTCGGGCAGCTCGGCTCTTAAACAGAGCCGAAGAGTCAGGGGAGGAGCACAGCAGCCGGAGCCTGGGAGGGGAAGTGCCCGGCCGGGGGCGCAGGGTCTGGTGGCATGGGGGCTGCCCGAAGCCTGAGCGCTACCGGCTTCACGGTTTGCCGGGCAGCCTCCAGACCCTGCGGCCCCGGCTGGGCGCTTCCCCTCCTGGGCTCCAGCTGCGCTGGGGAAGCCCTTTTCGCGTGGCTGGGAGGGAGGTGGGGGAGTTAGGGCGGGGACTTTGGGGAAGGGGGTGGGAAAGGGGCAGGGCCAGGGCCCGGGCCCATGGAGTGTCCTCTTTTTATTTTTTAAATATGGTAACCCTAGTGATGCATCTCTTTTATTGGACCAGCTTCTGATGGGGGAAGGACAAGCTTCCCAGAGCTCTTCCCCTCAGTCTGGAGAAAGTAAGCAGAGTATCTGAGCTATATACATGCTCAGTCCCTCCAATCCAAGTAGCAAATTGGGGGAAGGGGGCACACACTGCCTCTGGTTTTATGATTTAGGGAAACCCAGCCATTCAGTAGCTGAGGAAACAAAAAAGTGTAAGCCTTATTTTATATCTGGATTAAAAATGTTAATACACGAGCATAGCAAATCAATATGGTCAAACTGAATTTAGAAGGAAGAGACTGTTTTGGAGAAAAAAGTTAGTGAAAATCAGAACGTAGAAACACTCACATGTTTGATAAAAAGCTGTGCTAAACGGTCATGTTCCTGGAGACATTTTTCCAGTTCAGCCAGGAAAAAACTGAAAGTAAAGAAGATAAGCAATTCAGAATAGTTTCCCCTTCCTATCCCCCCCACACCTCCCCCCCACCCCCCATAATCCAATCACAGCTAGAGAATTCCACAATAACTGAACAAGAGGGGGAAACTTGGCTTTTTCCTTTAGATTCAACATGCACCTATCAAAACATTGTTGGGATGGTGGGGGCAGAAGGCAGAAATTTAAGGGAAATCAGTTCTTGGATTTTAAAGTCTTCACTTTTACTCTGTTCTGTGGTTTTCATTAGAGCTGGTTGAAAAATGCCAAGAGACATTCTGCAGACGTTTGGAGTTATTCCCCCCCAAAAAAACCATTTACCAAAAACTGCTTCTGAAAGTTGAAATAAAAATGTTCAGTTGGATAAGACCCATGAAAAGTTTTGACCACATTGAAAACTTCTGTAGAAACCTTCATTTTGTCCAGGGGCGGTTCCAGGCACCAGTGCAGCAAGCACGTGCCTGGGGCGGCAAGCCGCGGGGGGCGGCCTGCCTGTCCCTGTGAGGGCGGCAGTCAGGCTGCCTTCGGTGGCATGCCTGCGGGAGGTCCGCTGGTCCCGTGGATTCGGCGGCAATTCGGCGGCGGGGACGCTGAAGGCATGGCACCAGCAGACCTCCTGCAGGCATACAGCCGAATCTGCATGGCCCAGCGGACCGCGCCGCCAAAAGCCGCCTGACTGCCGTGCTTGGGGCAGAAAAAACTATAGAGCCGCCCCTGATTTTGTCTAAGGCTATTTTTAGTCACTAAACATTTGGACTACAAACTTTTGGCCAGCTGTAGTTAGTTATCAGTGTGTAAGTATATGACAAACCAATATTTACATTGACCTGCACCTTTGGAGACCTCTAGCTTGAATCCCTTCTAAGGAATTTTATTTAGATGCCTAAAAATGAGATTTATTTAGGTGCTTTATGTTTCTAGAGACCTTTATAGTTTTTAACAGCCTTCAAAAGAGGTAGAACCTCCTTTCCCAGCAGCTCTCTTAATGTTGAGCAATTTCCAGCTTGAATGCCTTCATGGATCTTAACTGCAGATGCCTGGCATGGGGAGAAGCATTGTCTGAAGTAAACAGGTCCTGGCAAGGTCCAGGGCCTGCAAAGGAAGATTTACTTCAGAGAGCCGTGCATGAAACTAAACATTTCAATGAGGTACCCGGTAAGTCTTGGAAGTTCAAGTTCTAACTAATAGTGTTTTTAAAAAGCAGAAGGGTCAGGAGTTTGATCATCAACCCTCCCTTTCGCTGCCCTCAGCTAGAGGAGAATCATCACAACTAGAGATTGTGTAAGTGGTTAAACAGCAAAAGCAGCAGCATGAAGAGAAGGCCTAAAACAATGCGGTCCTGGCCTGTGACTGGGGTCCCTAGGGTCTATGGTAATAAAAATAATATTACTAGTAGCAACAGTAGAACTGGTGAAGAGCAAGGACACTGCACAAACTCAGCCAGATGGAGGTCTATAGCCGAAGAGACCTATAACCACTTATACTTTGATTTTACTTGAGTTTATACATACTTTCTCCAACTCTACAGAAAGAGTGCAGGTGTTAAAAGATGCAGATAGAGTTAATGCTATCTTGTGCCAGACTCACAGGTCAGGGATATGCATTTCAAGAATTCCGTTACAAGAAGTCAATAGAACTATAGATAAGAAATCATTAACACAAATCTAAGTCCACTTGCTTCTATATGGGAGTTTCATTAACAATACAGAAGATCTAGAGGAAATCTGACCTTATTTAGAAAGTCTGGAGAACACTTGAATAAATGTCTGAATTCAATATTCTAATCAGGCACCTTGCAATGTGTAATTAAAATAGTTTGTTGAAACTCAATTCAGTTAAGGCAAGTTCTGCAGCAGCAAGCTGTAGCTGCTGAAATGTTTATGAATGCCAGAGTTGAAATGCACTTCAGAGTCAATGAGACTATTGTTCTCTTAGGATTTAAAAAAAAAAAAAAAAAAAAAAAAAAAAAGGAGGTGGCAATGGCTGTCGTTCAAGGTTAAAAGCAAGATGTTGCTCACATTGTAAATAAAAACCTATTTCTGGGACTTGAAATAAGCAATCTTGGGCAGATTTCTGGGGGCTAGTGTCCAGCAACGTACCACCACCCTGAGGAATTCCAAAACTTTCTTGTGTTTGACCCAACTTCTACGTTTGGCTAGAAAACATGGACTGATGCAGCTTTTCACCTACTGTTTTCCCTTTTCACATACGTGCACCATTCCTCCCACGTCCATGTCCAGTTTAGCCTGTTTCTACCATTCCAGTCTGAATCTTGTTTTATTGGGACACGTCGCATGGGCTGATTTTCAGAGGTACTGAGCACCCACAAATCCAAGTATCAAAAACTTGAAATTAAACCCAGTCAGATTGAGTGAAAATTGAACCCACTTATTTTATAGGCCTACCATCCAATGACATCAAATTGTCAACTTCAGGAATCTCAAGCATCAAGATTAAGATCACATTTTAGAACCGAAATAAAAAGCTGTTTTCAGCAGGCACTAGCACTTCAGAAGTCCAGGGGAGTGGAGGGTACCTCTGAAAATCATGCCATTTTTATTTGGAGCCCAAAGCTTGCACCTCAATGACTTGCACAAAGTCCATTCAAAGTAAATTTGGTAGTAGAGCCAGGTATAGAACCCAGGCACCCTGGTTTCCAATTCTCTCTCCTTTGCTGAAGTACACTTGTCAACGATACTTAAAAATCCAACTTACTCCTTGTGCCAGTCATAAATCTGGTGGATATTGCCAAATACAATCTTGTCTTTCCCTTTCATATCTTCAGTAACCCCTTTTTCTTCTATTCTCTTCATGAAGCCCTGTAGTATGAAAGAGCAGTGATTAACTAATAACCCAGCTGAAGAATAATAATTATATGTTTGTTTTTCAGGACAAGCACAAAGTTACATGCCATAACTGGTAGAATCCTCTCTTTAGAAGAAAGCCAGGTACTTAAAATACATGTTATGCAGTTTAAAACCAGACACACCCCTTATATTTTAAGTTACACACTTTGCTTAAAAGAAAAAAAGAAGGAAAAAAAAAAGCTATAAAGGGATTTATTCTGCAACTTCTCAAAGGTTTGTACAAATCTATTGTACTGTCACTAAAGTGACAAGTACAATTAAAAGTTATAAAAGTTACATAAGTGGTTTGTCCAAAATTCTTGGGTTCCCTGATAAGTGCAAGAAGCCAACTCTGCACAGATAAGATTTTTTTCATTTAAAGGGGGGGGGAAAAAATGTACTTCTTGGGTGCACAAAACCATGTAGTAAATTTAGAGTCACAAATAGGATCTCACTCCTTCTGAGCATTCCGTTTGAGTCTCTGTAGCATTACAAATGTCCGTTTACATTTGCCTCACACTTCACTATCTGAGTAAGAGAACTCTTGAGTTTTAAAAGCTTGGAAACCTTTGAAAGCCCCCACTAAATTGTTTGGAAGCATTCACTGAACTAATGAGTTTGCAAAAAGATTTTCCCAAGAGGTCACTTGTTTTCAGTGCCTTTGTTTTTTGATCCTCACCTTGGAGCAACTAGTGTTGTGTGCGCTGAATACTTCTGGCATCAGTATCTAGGTATCGATAGGGCACTCAAAAATTGAAGCATCCAAAATTAATGGATGCTCTTGAAAGTGTGGGACAAAGAATAACTTTGATATAGTTCCTTTCATCCCAAAGTGTGTTACAAACAAAACTCAGCTGCTACATATGGGCCTGAGACAAAGATTGGATCAAGATACCAATTTTTAGAGGTGTTCAAATCTGGAATTTTGGTTTGGGCCCTTCTCTAAATAAAGAGAGTGCCATTATTAATCAGTTCCAATTTCAGGTAGGATCTCTGTCTAATAGCAACAGGAGAATACAAGAAGTGCAAGAAGAAAAATCTATTTATCTGGAAGACTATACTACAGCAGAAAGGATCTCATGTATCACAACCCAAGATAAGCCTTTGCACACTTCATTGTAGGTTTTAAAATTTAGTATTTGAAAACATTTCCTTTAGGCACTTTTTTAGCACAGTATCCAGTTAGTAGGACAGCCTTTTGCCGATTTGAGCAATTACAGCCAGAGTTTAAAGATACTAAATGGACTTTAACTCACCTCTACCACGATTCCCAAGTCTTTGACGTAGTCCTTCTCAGTCTGCACCAGCTCATTTAAGACAAACCTAGATTAAAAAATAGCTGCATCATTTCTCAATACGAGTTACTGCCTCCAGCACACACACACAGTTTTGAACCAACAAAGACTACAGCCTTATTCCAGATCACATGACCTAGATCTCCCTCAACTCCGCTTCATGCATAGGTTCTGGAACAATTTTTAGAGTGGGGGTGCTGAAAACCACTGAACCAAAACTGTAAACCTTGTATATGATGGAAACTACTTCAAACCAGGGGGTGCTGCTGCACCCTCAGCACCCCTAGTTCCACCACCTATGGCTTCATGGCTCAATAGTTATTGTCTTATGAAAACTTAACCCTGTCAGTTCAGAACATTCTTCATCTGTGCCAGAGGTGGCTGAAATCCTTTTCACCAGGGTTTGTTTTTTTTAAATCCTGGGGTAAAGACAATCAGTTGGTCTGATTACACAGAAAAAAACCCTGGTTACTTATTCTAAACTGTCATTCGAGAGGAGGTTGCACACATGTATTCTACTTCGGTGACTAAAACAATACCCATAGGAGGGGGCTCCGAGTCTATTTAGATAGAGAAACCAGTATAGCTTTCCTAAAATTAGCATCAGAGCTTGAAGCAGTTGTAACTGCATAGTTCGGACTGAGTGAAGGGGTGCACAAAGGACCACATAGCAGTCCTACAAATGTCCGGTATAGGGACATCCTTTAGAAAAGTCGCTGAAGTAGCTTGAGCTCTGTAGAGTGGGCCGACAGTCACTGTGGAGCACTGTTCACTACCCCTTCTGCAATTGTAATATAGGAAGTAGTAATCCACCTGGAGATTAGATGTACTGCGACAGCTTGACTTCTCGTCCTGTCAGCATAAGAAATAAAAAGAACAAGGCAATAGCTTGAAATATTTGGTCCTGTCTAGATAGGACACCAATATTCACCTTACATCCAGAGTATGCAGATGTTCTTCATTGAATGCAGCTTCAGAAAAAAGATTGGTAAGTATATCTTTTGACAAGTAGTCTTGATGACAAGTAGTCTTGTTTAAATGAAATGTCAATACTACAGATAAAAAGTTGTGGATGTGGCCTCAAAGCTACTTTATCCTTGGGCGGGGGCGGGGGGGGGGGGGGGGAGAAGCACATAAGGAGGCCCTGCCACTCTTCTGGCCAATATAATGGTCATTTGGAAGGGATGTCTGACAGATGGGCCAAGAACAGTGGCCAAAACTCAAATGGAGAACCCATCAAAACAGCCAACACAATGTTGGAGGTCCTAAAGAGGTACTGTATCTTTAACAGGAGGAAAAAGCCAAACAATCCCTTAAAAGTTATCTAGAAATCATGGGGCTAGGAGGCAAAGGTGGAGAGGAGAAGAGGTCACCTGGATAGGGGGATGGATAGCTGAGATCACTACTAAGTGAAACTTCAGGTTGGTTAGCAAAAGACCAGAGGATCTGAGGTGCAACAGGTACTCTAGAATGTCCTGAATCTTAGCCTCTGTGATTGTATTCCATGGAGATTGGACTATATAGCAAAAAATGCTTCCATTTAGCCACAATCGGTGGGGCTAGTGGATTGCTGCCTATTATTACGCAATATTTCTTCAACTGCCACTTAGTAGTTTTTTTTCCCACTTGACCTAATCACTCAACATCCAAGTTGTGAAGTGCATATTGCTGGGATTTGGGTACAACATCTGTCCATGTTGCTGGGATAGCAGATCCATGAATGAGGGTAGAGTTGAGAGGCTGAGAAGTTTAGGGAACTAGCATGGTCTTGACCAACCTGACATAAGAATCATCTTGGCATGACCGTTTTTCTATTTGAGTATATTCTCAGGCATGAGTAGGATGGGGGAGGAATGCATACATATAAACCCAGTCCCCCATCTAAGAAGAAAGATATTGTATAGGGAGATTGAACTGAGGTCCACTTGAGAACAAAATTGATGCCATTTCTAGTTGTCCTTTGTTGTGAACAAGAGGACTGTTGGAACACCCAGATTTGGAAAATGGCCTTGAAAATATTGTTCGAGGGAATCACTTGTGATTCAGGCAGAATCTCCTGCTGAGGTGATAAGCAGCCAAATCTGGGAGCCAGGTAAGTGAGTGACAGTGGGAGTAATGCCTTTCCTGATGCAAAAGAACCATAGCTTCCTGAAAAAGCTGATCAGATTGTGCCACTCCCTGTCAGTTTAGGTAGTACATTGCAGTTGTATTGTCATGTAGTATCCAGAATGACAAGCCCTTGATGTAAGGGAGAAATATGTGGCAAGGCCTGTGAATTGCCCAGAGCTTGAGGACAGTGATAAGAAGAGTCACTTCACGCTCCATCCATAAAGCGTGGGTTTGCAGCCACTCTAGATATGCATCTCAACCTATCAGAAAGATTAACAACAGGAGTACTTGTGGCACCTTAGAGACTAACAAATTTATTAGAGCATAAGCTTTCGTGGGCTACAACCCACTTCTTCGGATGCATCCGAAGAAGTGGGTTGTAGCCCACGAAAGCTTATGCTCTAATAAATTTGTTAGTCTCTAAGGTGCCACAAGTACTCCTGTTATTTTTGCGGATACAGACTAACACGGCTGCTACTCTGAAACCTGTCAGAAAGATTAATGACTGTCTTGAATGGAAGGGGGAGAGAGAAAAAGTGTACCCCTCCCCCCCCCCCCCCCCCCCACACACACACACTTGAGTCATCCACCATTCCAGGGAACACAGGAGTACTAGAAGTACTTGGATCAACTTGTCTAAAGGTGTCTGTTCAGTTGATAGACTAGCTTTAGCCAAGTTTGAAGGGAGCACACATACAGCCAGCATATGTTGGGTCACATAAGGCTCAGTGGTCTCAGATGTATCTGGACTGCGTGGTGGGGTGTGATCTGAGGGACATGCACAGGTGGCGAATGGCCTGAAACCTGTAGTGAGGGAGGAATACCATCGAGCTTGTAGAATCAAGTAGTCCCCACATAGAAAATATGGCCCTAATTTGGATTTGCCTTTATGCAGCATGAAACCCAGACAAAATCAATCAAAGAAATGGATGATGACTTGAACATGGTAGAGAGCCTGCTGTTTGGATTTGCCCTGCACCATCTAATTGTCCAAATATGGGAAGATGTGAATTCCCCTCTTCCTCAAACAGACCACCACCACCAGGAACATGGTGAATACACACAGGAATGACAACAGGCCAAAGGGAAGTACTGTGTATCAATAGTGTTGACCTGCTACTGCAAATCTCTGGATGCTACCAAGTCACAGGCGGTAGGCATCCTGGAGATCAAGGGCAGCAAACCACTCTGTCCTAGACGGCAATGAATGATTGACACTAGAGAGACAATCAAAATCTTATGTGCTTGATTAACTTGTGGAAATTTCAACGATCCAGTATGGAGCAGAGATCCACTTTGGACTTCAGGGGATCAGAAAATATGAGTAAAACCCCTTTCCCTGATGTGGATGGGGAACAACTTCTTTAGCCCAGAGAGAGCAGAATCTGAACTTCCTGACAGAGCATTGACTCATGAGAATGGTCCCTGAAGAGACAGGGTAGGAAGGGTGATTGGACAGAAGCTTGATAGAATATTCTAGTCTCAGTCATCCATTGTTATAGCTTCCCAAGCATTGAGGAAGTGGGACAATCTGTCCCCACATGGAGGAAGGGGAAATCATAGGAAGATTCCTGATTACAGTATTGCTGTCCTCAAGGAAGAAGTCAAATAGGCTGCTACCCCCAAGAATGACTGGTTTGAGGGTCTTCTCTTCTGTGATGTGCACTTCTGTCTTGAAAACTCATTCTAACTTGATGGGTACTGCCTATAAACACTGGCGTTGATACTGCTGTTGATGTGATCTGTATTGACACCTCTTGGGTGCTTGGGCATAGATCCCCAAGGAGCCAAAGGGTACCCAGAGAGTCCTTAAATGAATGTAAAGTCTCATTGGTCTTCTCTGAAAAGACAGACAACAACAAAAAAATCCATCAAAACTTGATATTCTCTATAGTTTGCTGAGTGTCTGGGGCTATGTTCAAGTTATGCAACCACAAGGCTTTCCTCACTCCTATTGCAGAGGCCATCATCATCCTAAAAGAAGTGTCCACTGCATCAAATAGACTGGAGGGATGTTTTGCCTATGATGCAGCCTTCAAGTAATGCCCTGAACTCCTCCTGTGCATCCTCCAGAAGGTTGTCAGTAAACCCAGACATCGCATCCCTGTTAACAAAGCTGTATTTCACTAACAGCATCTGCTGGTTTGCTACGTGCATCTGGAGAGAGGATGTGGAATACATTTTTCTCCCAAACAATTTGGCCCTTTTTCACTGGGGGTTGATTTAAGTCTTCCTGGACACGCTCTCTCATTAGCAGCTGTAACCACCAAGGAATTTGGAGCAGGAAGAGAAGAAAAAGCATGCAAAGTCTTGCAACAGGACACGATAATGTCTGTCTGTGAGCTCAGCTGAGAGAGTTAAAAAAAATGGAAGGTTCCATAAAGTCTTTGCTAGCTCTAGAAGAATGTCATTAATCGAGAGGGCAGACACCTGGAGAATGAATACAAGCTTGTGAGTGTTTCTCTTGTACAAGCTCGACTTCTATGCTTAAATCTGCCACCATTCTCCTCAGCAGATCTTGAGAGCCTAAAGTCCTCGGGGACCAGAGAAGAGGAGTATGGCATCATCAGGTTTTCAGGTGAGGAGAACCATAGGTGCAAACTCCAGGGATGAAGCATCCACAGGAAATAAATAAATAAAAAGATAGTGAGTTCTGAGCACTCACTGGCAGCCCCATGGATCAGTCTACTGGGTACCAATGGCTAACTATTTATAAGGAAGGTAGAGGGCCAACTGCAGAAAAAAGGGGGGAAAAAGGGGGGGGGGAGGAGAGGAAATGTCACAGGTAGCTCCAGCTCAGGCCATGGGCAGTGAGAAGGAATTGAAGGGGACTGGGTGGTGCTGCCCTTATATAGCCTCAGGAAGGGCAATGAGGAGAGACGGGGTGTGTACACCAACCCAATGGGTATGGCTGCACAACAAACAAAAAAACACCTTTCCAGCTCCAGAGTGCTGGTTGCATTCACATTTAAGATGATATGTGCACCACCCAAAGAACTAGACCCTTGTCCAAAGAACCCCAACTCCACATATGAGAGAGGGTGCATAGAAGAGATACTACAGCAGTAGCCATGGAATCTCTGTTCAAGTACTTTAAAGCCTTGTGCCAGATGAGTATTTTGTTCCCCTATCCCCTAGAGGGCCCTCCCATGAGTAAAGTTCATTTATTCTGGCTTTGCATAGGCTTAAAGGAAATAGTCTAATTTTCATTTCTTGAGACTCAATGCTAGGAGAATGAATCCCATTTCCTTTCCAAAGGACTGATCTCTTATAGTAAATAATGCAGGTGTGGCAGTCAAAGGCTTTATGCTTCTTTCAAAGCCAGTAATCCTGGATAACAGTCATCTAAGGAAGCTTCAATGCACACAAACATGTATCAGTCAAACTGATTAGTCACATACGGTTTTCTCTACACAACAATTTCAAGAGTTATACCTGTCTTACTACAGACAGTCTCCCTCACAATTACAGAGAGAGTTATTTAGCACTATGAACGAAATTCCATCCAAGCTCAAACTCAATAATGAGTAACAAGAGAGAGGAATGCTTTCATGCCTGGTGTCACACTGTATACATCAATCAACAGTGACCCACTTGAAATGACAGCTCTGTAGAAACTGTGCTATATGGAAGCCCTGGTAAAGACGGATACAGAAAAGAGGTCTAGGGATAGGTATTCTGAAGAGGAAACTGAGATCACATGGGCTAGCAAGAATTCTGAAGATAAAAGACATGTTTGGTGATTGGTAAAAACCCCAAAACTATTTGATAAGACTAAGCGCTAACTGAAGTGATCCTGTGAGCCAGACTTAACAGGTGGGTGAAGGCATTCTGAGCTCATGTATCATAACAGAACAGCTGTTGGTATCCTGCAAGATTAAACACTCTACAGACAAACTACTGAGATGAAACAGCAATGATGCCACCATGTGCCATTTCACATGGAAAAAAACTTCCCTGCCTCCAAAAACATCATGAACTAAGGTGAAACATGAAGACAATACCATAGCAATGTGAGAGGTACGGAATACCTGTGAGACATAGGGACGTTGTCACATAGTGTGATGGCAGTGTTGGTAGCACTCATTCGTCTTGTCTAGGCAAAGCAGAGGGGAAACTTTTCTGTAGACCCTCTGCATGAAGAGGTCATGCTGCTCCTTGATTATTTAAGCAGCAAAATCCAGCCCTTTTGGGCAGGAGCTATGAAGTGGCAGTGGAAATGCCAGCTGTTCATGGTGTTCCAAGAACCACTCTGCCAAGTTCCATACGCATGTAATAAATACATGCTGGGCAAACTGTTGCTCCTTTACAAAGCAGCAGCAGGTATCCCTGGGCAAGCATATGCCCTATGCTGCTGTTCCCCTGGCTGACCTACGTGTCCCTGCAAGGAATATGCTACACCTCCTTTGGCATGGATATACCAACAGATTTACTGAGAGGGAATCCCTGCACTTACCACTAGGTAGGACTCCGGTCCTGTTGCTATCCAGGAATTCTGGGTGTTGAGGGAAGAATCGCTCCCTGTTCTCTCAAGAACACTTCTCTCCATCTACACTTATATCCAGGGCCGGCTCTGGCTTTTTTGCCGCCCAAAGCAAAAAACGCCTGGCCGGCCAGCGCAGCAGGGGGGGGGGGGGGGGGGGGAGGAGAAGGAGGAAAACAAACCTGCCCCGGAGCGGCGAAGGGGGGGGGGGGGGCGGAGAGGAGGAAGGAGAGAACAAACCAGCCGGCCGGAGCAGCAAAGGGGGGGGAGGGGGAGAGGCGGGAAACAAACCTGCCCCCAGCCAGAGCGGCGAAGGGGGGGGGGAGAACAAACTTGCCCCCGGCCAGAGCAGCAGGTGGGGGGGGGGGGAGAGACAACAAACTGGGGGAGGGATAGCTCAGTGGTTTGAGCATTGGCCTGCTAAACCCAGGGTTGTGAGTTCAATCCTTGAGGGGGCCACTTGGGGATCTGGGGCTAAATCAGTACTTGGTCCTGCTAGTGTAGGCAGGGGGCTGGACTCGATGACCTTTCAAGGTTCCTTCCAGTTCTAGGAGATGGGATATCTCCATTATTCTTCTATTCTAACTGGCCCGCCTGCCGGAGCGGCAAAGGAAAGAAAAAATAAAAATGAACAAAAAATACCTGCGGGGCGGTGGGAGCGTGGGTGCAGGGGGACTCCCGGCCCTGCAGACCCCGGGCAGCGGAGTGCGCACCCCGGCTAGCGGGGGGGGAGGAGAGAGAAGGGGGCAGCCAGGGCTTCCTTAAGTGGGGCGCTTGCCCCGCTGCGCCGCCTGCTGAGAGGGCTCCGCGCCGCTCCGTTCGGCAGGCAGGGAAGGACGCGGGCTGCCCTACCGGGCTTGATGACCCTCTGCCCCCTACAGGGCAGAGGGAGCAGTAAACCGAAAAGAAAAAACCTGCAGGGGCGGCCAAAGCGGTGAAGCACAAAACGAAAAGGATTAGATGGAATGCCGCCCTTTGAAATCTGCCGCCCCAAGCACGAGCTTGCTCGGCTGGTGCCTGGAGCTGGCCCTGCTTATATCCATTAATATGAGGCAGAATTTGGCCTTAAGTGTCCAGGAGATCAAAATCACAAACACCAATGGTGCCAGTGCTGCAGTGTTCATAGGTCGGAGGGCTAGAATTTAAGCATCCTTCAGGATGAATTGTAGCAACCTCTGATGAACGAAGGTGCAGGATCAGTTTTGCCAACACAGAGATACAAAGCAAAATGGTACATGTATTCTTGCTTCAGGAGCTTAGTTCAGCATCTACATGGTTTAAATTACATTCACTCACCACTATAGAAGACCACATGGCTTCCCCCTTACCCCATCATTTAAACAGACGTTTGTGTTGAATGTCACTTGATATTTTTATATCCATTGTTTTACCACGTATGACACATGTAATTTTTTTTTTTTTAATCTAAAAGAGGGACACTGCCAGAGAACAAGTTTCCTTACCTGTGTTTACTGTAGGTTAGCAAAAATGAAGTCATTTACAATGATGTACTTGTGGGGAATACAGGCATATTACATGCATTTTTCTGTTATAGAAGGTATTTTCTTCTACATGGTATTGGAGGGAGTGTGGGGGAATGTCAAGTGGATGTGGACCGTTTCCTCACTTTAAAAATAAACATAAGTATTCGTATATATTGACAACACCCTCAAATTTACTCACAGGTATATCACAGCAATCAGAAAATATCCCTTTAATCTGGTAGAAATACTTTAGCAATATCTGCTGGAATAGGGGTGTGACACGGCACCCCCTATTCTTCAGTGATATTATTAGGACATTATAAGCTAAGTTCCCTCTAAGCTGCACAGCAGGCTATAAAGGGCTGTGCAGGCACGCAGCCACAGGGGCCTGAAGAGGAGAGAGGAGCAAATTGGGGCATGAATGGCTGTCGGCGGAGAGAGATGCCTCTCCCTTGGAGCTGCTGCCACATTTTCCCACCAGGAACAGTTACCGCCGCCATGTAAGGATGGCCTTCTTTTCTTGCCCAGCAGGATTTGGTACCTTAGTGGTCCAGGGGTAGCAAATTCTAAGGGATGGGGGTTTTGGAGCTGCTGCTGGCAGAGAGAGAGAGGCGTGCCTCTTCCCTGGTTCCGTAGCTGCTGCAGTGAGAGAGGGCGATGTGTGTGTCCGTCCGTCCATCCATCCTCTCTCTCTTCCCCCCCCCCGCATCACAGCCCTGGGGCAGCTTGCACCCCAAACCCCTCATCCCCAGGTGCAGCCCCAGCCCCACGCCCTCACCCCTCCCACACCCCAACCCTCTGCCCCCTCCCGTACCCTGAACCCCTCAGCCCCACCCCTGAGCCCACACTCCCTGCATCCTAACCCTCTGCTCCAGCCCTGAGCGATCCCGCCCCCCCCCACGCCAAACCCCTCAGCCCCAGCCCTGCCACATATCACCTCCATATTGGTGCACATAAAATTCATTCCTCACATAGGATGTAAAAAATTAAAGGGAACATTGAGAAGGTATTTTATGCAAAGTAACTCAGGTGCGAGGTCATTGAAGAGGTTATGATTTGCTGAATGATTATCCTATTTGTATGCATGTATCATTTTTGTATCTGAAGTTATGAATATTGACTATGTATCTGTATTTCAAATGTAGTTACACCTGGGTAACACCCACTAGACAAGATACTTTCTGTCTAGATCACAGGGGATTCCAAACTGTAAAGTAAGTCCAGCTTGCCCCTTAAGAATCTGCAGCCTGCTTGTATCATCTCTTAGGGTGAGAATCTGCTATTAATATATACTTAGATTGGATATAAAGTTTAGTTTGCATATTTTATTTGCTAGGTAACCTGCTTTGATCTGTTTGCTTTAAAATCTTTTATATGAATAACTTATTTTTGCTTTATCTAAACCAGGGTGGGAGAATCATAACTCAGGGGCAAAAGGCTGTTGCATATTCCTCTCCACATTGTGGGAGGGGGTAATTTTATGAGCTTACACTGTACAGTTCCCTGTGCAGCACAAGACAGTATAACGTGCCTAAGGAGCTGGAAGTAGCTTTCCCATGCAGGGGCTGGACAGAGAGTCTGCTTGTAACTGCAGCTGGGTGTGTCCCTACCTATAGGTATTCGTAGGCTGGAAGGCTTTGTAGCTTGTCACAGCAGTGCAGTGTAAAAGGGAGCCAAGGCTGGTGGGTCGGGGGCTCAGTGGTACCCCAGTTCTACGTGGTGCCCCAAGGGGAACCTGTCACAAGAGGCTCTCAGCACAGAGATTAAAGGTGAAAGCACACATGCATGTGTACACAGGAGATTACTTGCAAAAAATCCTATCCATAGGTGGTAATCTATTGTTTGTTTACTGGGAAATAGGGGTCATAATTTGAGTTTGGATTTGAGCTCCTTAATAAGTTATTAAAAACAAGAAATCAAGTGGCACCAGATACAGACTACAGAAACCAAGTAGCTGAAGGAGAGAGAAGCGGACTGATCCTGAAAGCCACTAGCAGCTGTTTCTAAACATTCTGGAGTAAGGGGAATTATTTGGACTGAAACAGACACAAAAAGATATGTAGTGCACAGCTGCCAAAGCTCTTTCTGCATTTCAAAAGGCCACGTGTATAGATATGAAAGGCTAAGAAGCTTGCAATGGTAAACTAGCAATTCATTAATCAGACCGATACTGAAACCAAGTATGTGCAATACTGGGGCAATCTTAGGAGACAGATAAGAGTTTCTCTCTCAGAGGAGTTCTCTACAGGTAAAGCTGGGTGCTGATCTCCTCCAACCTGCCTCTCTAATCCATTCAAATACACATTATAAAAAAGAATCACACTTCGTCTATGATGACTACATCAAGCTCCTCACCAAATTGCTTCTCTGGCTTCTGCATCAAATTCAAGGGACTTATACCAGCTTTTAAAGCCCTATGCCACTTCGCTCCTGCTAGCCCCTCTCAACTACATCTTCCCCCTGTCTGGTTTCCTTTCCATGCCTAGAACCTTCCCCAAACCAGTCTGCTATTCCTCCACTGACTCACTCCTTAAACACTTCCATGAGGCCTATGCATCCTAGCTTTTCCCCTCAAATAAAGTCTAAAGAACTATGTTAATAGTGCTCATGCTGCAAGGTTTCATAATCAAAGCAGCCACATGATCTTATTGTTATAACCCTTGACTTCCCTTCCCCAACCCTCACTGTCTCTCATATCCTTGCCTCCTGATAAACCTACTGTAAGGCATGCCTTAATTTAGATAAGCACGGTCAGGGCAGGAGTGTTCTCTTGTCTGTAAATCAACACATTTCTGGTACTGTATAGATAAAAATGAAGATTTATCTAAATGAGCCACCACCCCCTCAGCATGTATATGGAGCTTTGACATCAAAGCCTTATTGTGTAATGCTAAAAAAAGGGGATTCCCCTTCTCATGAGATTAATTACTGTGCAATAGTTATCTCGCTGTAAAATCCTAGCGGAGACAAGGTACCTGAAGTTTTTACCTGAAGTGGCTGAGAGAGGTTAATACTTTACTGCCCTGCCCCAGCAGTCACCTCGCCTAGTTTACCTTTCAGTTAAGCTACAGAGCCTTGTCTCCACTAGGATTTTACAGCAGGATTGATAATGGTTCTTACTGGTAACTTTAGCTATTCTACAATAAAGATGCACCATTTCCCCCTCTTCCCCGTAGTACAGAAAAAGGCATGGATCTCGAATATTCTTTTTTTAATAGACTGAGAAAACCAGACGAGCATAGAGAATAGAAATCCAGCCTTCAGAGTACCAGTCCTGTGCATTCTTCGCTAGAGCAGCGTCTCCCTAATTTATAGCTGTGCACACTTCTATAGGGTGTATGAGAGAAATAAAAAGCAGCTAGATAACTTACATCCTGCCTCTCATTGCTTTGGCTTTTTGTTCCTCTTCAAGGTTTCTTGGGGGAGTTGAAGGCGTCATCCCTTCATTTAAACACCCAGTGCCATCTTTTAAGCTTCCTCGATAAGTTCCTCCTTCTAGGGTCTAAAAACCAAAGCATTATAGAACAAATGTTATCCTTGATCTGCAAAGCTAGAGTTGCCTTCTGTTGCAATAGTCGCCTCAGCAATCGTGAGTAGTGGAAACTGAAAACAGACTAATGGAGCAGTGGTTATGTCCCCCACTGCCCCGCCTCAGAGGTTTGGTTATATTTCAAGTGGATATAGAAAAGACAACCTGAAACCTATAGTCTGATTCACTGCAGCACAGCAGAAAGCATACACCATTAAGCACAGGATGAAAATGTTGGTTATGCTAAAATAAGCATCTCAAAATTATTCAGAACAATCTGCAAAGAGAAAAATCCCATGGCCTTCCAAAATGTGATAGAATTAGGCTACAAGCATTTAGAATGTTGTTCTGTGGAAGATTAAATGAAGATACCTTCCAGTAAAGTAACATACAAAAAACGGAGACATTGGTCTGAAACCCATTAAATATTACTGAGTTCACTACAGGGGGCGGCGAGAGGGAGAATAGATATCCTGCTATGAAAACCTCTAACAGACTTAATATGCACTTTTTAGGTTTATCAGTCTCACTTTAATTTAAACCTTTTTGGTAGCTGTGAAATTGCTAGAAGTTACTCTTCTTTTCTAGTGTCCTGCTTCTCCAGTCACAACAAGCCTATTTCATTCTGAAATCCCTGTTTCCTTCAAATGCTCAACTTCGCCCTCATCCAAGAGCATACAACCCTGAGGACAATACTTTCCCCAACCAGATACTATCTCTGTGTGCTGAAGTCTCAGACTGAGAAAGCACTGAAACCAAATTACTACTTCTATTGCGGAATCACTTTGCCAGATAAAGCTGGTTCCACAGATTCATAGGAATTCCAGCACCGCTTGTTTTATTATTCTCCTCACCCTGAAAATGAGTGCAAGAAAATGAACCTTCACAGGCTCAGCATTAGGTCTCCCTCAACTCTGACTTTTTCATTGAGCAAAACTTGTTTAAGCTGTAGCATTTGCCCAAGTTTACAGGCACAGGGATGTTTTACCCTATAGAGGATTGTTTCAAGGAACAATTAAAGGAAGCCAGAATCATCCCTTCCACACTATAAGCAACTGCCCAATAGAAAGATTGTAAATTGCAAATGCATTACAGTAAAATCTAGACTAAATCTTCTGGCTTTAGTCTATAGTGCTTTCACCATGGTAGAGATCAGAACACCACAAAAAACAAAAAACAAGGTTTTTTTTTTAAATAGCAGAAGAGAAAGTGACACAGGTGGTGCTTTAATTTCAATAAGGTTAATCACAACTATTATACATTAAGAGGTTAAACAATTTTGCTATTTAGTAGGAATGCAGATTCATTAAAATTTTCAGAGATACACACTTAGGTCAAGCAATAACGGACAGCTGCTTCATAGCTAAACTCCCATGGTAAAAAAAAAGTTCCCATATGATAAATAAGGCCTTGCCTTTAATATAATCCAAATGTGTGTGTCTGTTCTGAGGAATGGCTCTTAGACACGAATATATGAAATTCACCAGTATCATACAGTTCAAAGGCTACACAATGCTTTGAAAATTTAACTCTGACTTTGGTGCAACATCTGCACAGAAGCTTGCAACTGCATTTAATTTTAGTTGTGGAGTAACAACTATTAGAACTTCTACACTGAACTGGAGAGTCTAAAGGTTAATAAAAATGCAGCAGGTGCAAAGGAGCAAGGAAATAAGGCAAACTGTCGAACTCATGCTACAGATACAAGTTATGCCTATTCTGTAGATAATTTCCAAGACACTACACTTACCAGCTTACTTTTGACCAACTTTTCTATTGCACTGACAAGATCCGCAGCAGTTGGGACATCAGAGGAGCTCTGACGAGCAGCTAGCAAAGAGGAGGACTGCAAGACACCAGTTTGCAAAGGAAAAGCAGGTTAGCAGGATGAGAAGGGGTTAGGAAAGTGACCAAACCAGCAATCAGCGAGGTAATGTTTGGGACTCAAGCAGGAAGAACATGGGCGCGTGAGGATCACATGCATGGTGTTAGGTGGCTGACTGTCACCAGACTAGCAAAGCACAGAATTAGCACTGGAATTCTGGTGGCATTTCTGTGCAGGATTCAAAAATTAGTTGCTAAAAGAACAGGTTAAAAGGGCGACCATATTTCCCAAAGGAAAACGGGACACTGTGCAGGACTGGCCCGACCCACTTGCCTGAGCCTCCCCCTAGGACTGGCCCAAGTCATTTGCCCAGCCCTCCTCCTCTGCGTAGGGCTGGCATTACCACTTGCCTCCCTCCCCATTTTCCTATACATCCCTCTCCCTTTTTTTGGGGGGGGGGGCAGAAGTGGGCATGAACAAACAGGACAAATGCCCACTTGATCAGGGACAAATGCCCACTTTTGCAATAAAATAAAATGATAATAATGACAGCCAGGACAAGGCTTAAAAGAAAAAAGAAAAAAGAAAAAAAAAGGGACAGTCCCAGCCAAAACAGGATATATGGTCACCCTATAATTTAGAAAAGCAAGTTTCCTTACTCATGTTGCAAGTCACAGGTAGATTATAATGAATAAACACTTTAAAATTCATTTTCTTCCTTTCCAGGATCTCAATAGTTTTACAGACACTACAAACTGCTTACCCAAAGGTAGACAATACTATCACCTTGATTTTACAAGTGGGAAAGTGAAGGCACACCAGGTAAAAAAAAACAAACAAAAACAAACAAACAAACAAACAACCACCATTGACCAGCACTCCTTGGGAAAACAAATAAGTCAGGCATCAGGTGTCTTGTGTTGGGCATCCAAAAACTGAGGCAAAGTCAACAACTTGGGCAAGGAATTTAGTCAGTTTCACTTGCTGCTTCTCATACATTAGCACCATTCTACAACATTTGGGTTGCAAAGTGTTTTTTTTAATTTTAAAACTATGGCCAGGCCTATACTACGGGTTCTGCAGGCACAGTTGTCAGGTATGTGAACAAATGCAATCCCTGACCAACATAGCTATGCCAGCAAACTGAGGCAATGGGTCCCCCCCACACACACATTTCTGCTGGGTGGCCTGCCCCCCCCAGGCCCAGGGCCGGCTCCAGCAAAACAAGCAGGTGCTTGGGGCAGCTAATTTCTACGGGCGGCATTCTGGCGCTGGCCATCATAGGCGCAGACTCCGGGGCATGGGGAAAAAGTGCCCCCGCCACCCCAGCTCGCCTCCGCTCCGCCTGCTCCCTTGAGCGTGCCACCGCAGCGGAGGTGGTGGAGCAGGGGTGAGCTGGAGCGGTTCCTCTACCTCCCTCCCCATTACTTCCTGCGCCCCCCCACCCTAGCTCACCTCCGCTCCGCCTGCTCACCTGAATGCGCCGCTGCTCCACCCTCCCTCGCCTGAGAGGGAAGGGGGAGAAGCAGAGCAGTGGCGCGCCCAGGGAAGCAGGCGGAGCGGAGGTGAGCTAGGGTGGGAGGTCGCGGGGGGCATGCAGGAAGCAAGGGGGGGGGAATGCGGCACACCTGGGGGAGGAGGCAGGACTGGGGATTTGGGGAATGGGTGGAGTTGGGATGGGGCCGGGAGCACAAAAAAAAAAGGGGGGGGCGGCCAAAGTTTTTTTTTGCTTGGGGCAGCAAAAATCCTAGAGCTGGCCCTGCCCAGGCCTCCCCATCCCCCAGCATGGCCACACGTCCCAGTTTGAAAGCCTGTTCTAGACCAGAGGCAACACATGGGGCAGTCATGTGCCCCCCAAACTTTTAAATTATGGGCCCTCCCCACTCTCAGTGGTTATGCATCACCTCCGCCAGCAAAAGCCCCCAGCATAGATTTAGTTATATTGGCAAAGCTGAACCAACAGCTTGTTCTGCTCAGGTGGGGGGGGGGGAAGAAGAGGAGGGGGAGAAAGGGGGGTAACCTTTGCCAGCATAAGCCAGGTCCACACTAGGAGTGCTTTGCCTGTACAGCATACCGATATAGGAATACCTGTAAGGTGCTACTACTCAGGACCAGGCCTATGAAAGGAAAAAAGTGCTTCAAACACACCCCTATGTTCAAAGAAACAGCTCTACAGGTGTTAGCTTAGGGTTTTAAGACAAAACCCTAACATTGTTGAACTTGGGTTCCCAAAATTCAGCACCCTAAATCCATATTTAGCATCTACACTTTTTTTTAAAAAAGTGCTCTAATTGTCAATAGTGATGAGCACCCACAATTGAGCACAATCAATAGGTGCTACGAACCTCCAGCACCCTGAAGACAAACACACTTACGTGAGAAGAGTCAGGCGGATAAAAGATCTATACTAGCTCATCTGAAAATACATTTATCCTGTACTGAAGACAAGTGCTGACTGCATCTCTGTGCCCCTTGATAATAGGCTCTGTGCATGATTTAATGGCAGCCAGCTATAAAGAGTCAACTGCCTTTACAGTCTATCCCATTAGAATTATAAAAGGCTTATCTATCTCCTCAGTCACTTAGTGAAGGGTTGCAGCTTTTGGGGGGGGGGGAGAGGGGGAGGAAGAAAGAAGGGTATTGCTTCAATGAAGTCACTACTCAAGTTCTAATGAGTGCACACTGGAGATTAAGAAGTGTTGGTGAATGAGACCCAGGAGAAGTGACATTGGAGATTAGGCACGTGGCCATCTCATTAGACAGACTATTGTGGGGGGGGTCAGAAAACTGACAGCGGAGGGCTTACTACTGTTGAATGATACAGCAGCAGGGAAAGGGGGCAGAGGAGACTCACCCCACTCACTTTTCTTGAGGCAGTTCAGAAAATGAACATATTGCCATTCTCTTTTGTAATTTTGCCTTCACCCAAGTGATGCATCTAATCAACAGCTCTAATTAAAACAAAAAGTTACAGATCAGGTTAATTTACCATTCAACAGAGGAATTCGCTTCAGAACCAGAATGTAATAATCTTTAAATTCTTATTCAAGATTACATGCAGCTATTGAAGCAGGAGAGGCATCTCTAGCAAAAAGACTGACAAGCAGGGTTCTGAAGAGAGAAAATAGCTGGATGTTTAAGCCACCATTTTCAAATGTAGGTGCTTAAGTAAGTGTGCCTGATTTTCAGGAGATGCTCAATGCCGTAGCTCCCACTTATTTCAACTAGTGTTGAGCCTGCTCAACACTAGTGAAAAGTCAGCAATGTAGATATCTCAATGGTGATGTAGATGCTGAATATTGAGCACTTATGGTTTTTGCATTTATACTGCTTTACATCTTCAGACCACTGTAGAGACATGAATCCAAAGCTTGGGGGGGGGGGGGGGAATTTGTGCCAATACTGGAACTTTTAAATGGTTTCATAAGAAAAAGTCTTGATATGGATTAAAAAAAATTAAAAATGCACAAGTCTTCCAGCTTCAAATTAAAGTAAACTAGATTCTCTTTAACTACGATGGGTGTTGTTAGAATTTCCCCATATGCAAGCTGTGTTCCTCATTATTTTGATAGTCAAGGTCCTCACAATCAGCATGTGCAGACTCACAATATTCCAGTTAGATAGGGAACAGAATGGAGCTAATCACTGACTGTTCCTCCAGCCAAACCAAAAATCAGTTCCTTTTAAACCAAAAAACATTTAAAAAAGAATTTTTCCTTGCCAAAACCAAAAGGAAAGAAATTGTTTCATTGAATAAAATGTTTTATTCGGCATTTTTAAATGAAGTGTTAATTTGAGAATACTTGGTTTCAAAAACATCAATACATTTTGTTTTGACATGTCTGAAGTTTTTCCCCTCCACCCCCCTCAATTTTTTGGCTCAAACTCTCCATTGATTTTACAACTAGTTGTGATGCCCTGAAAAAAGTGTGGCATTTGGCAAGTTTGCTATTTGTTAAGAAAAAGTGTAGCCAGCTCTAATAGGGAAGTACTATTATTCTCATTTTACAGATAGACAGCGGAGGCACAGAGACTAAGCAATTTGCTCAAGAAGTCTGTGGAGGAGCAAGGAACTGAATCCAAGTCTCCCAAGTTCCACATTAGCGTTCTATCCACCAGACCATCCTTCCTCTCATAAAGACAGGACCTCAATGCAGAGTAAAGTCAGAGGCACAGTTTCAAGCGAGTGGCGAAGGCCCATACTAGGCTGTTTACATAAGGGTGAATGTTTGAAAGTGAGTGTGTCAACTCACACCCCAACCTGCATTTTAAAATCACCTAATTCTGGATCCATGCTCAAAAGTTAGAATACAAGCCAAGTCTGCCAGTTATTCTCCTTTGGGATGGGGGAAGTAATCAGGATGCCAAAAGGCTCTGTAAAGTTTATCTATATAGAGAAGAAAACTGATTAGTTCATCATTGAGTGTTAGAGGATCATGCATGTACCATAGACACGAAAATCTCCTGGCATGTTAAGCATCAGAAGTGGTGACCAGAGGCACGAGAGATTAAAAACAAAAATCTAAATTCTACAGGCAACCAGCCAGGAATCAGATTAATACCATACTGGTATGGATCCAAAGCTTGTTCTCCAGACAGCCAGCAGTACATGCAATACATAAGGTCAAGAGTCCATGACTCCCAGCTGCTGCCTGCCAGTCTTGCTGCCACCACCCAATGTTTTAACAGAAGCTGACAAATGAGAGGAGTGCCCCTGAATCTACCCTGTATCACTCTGATCGATGGGTCCACGCACTGGCTAGCTGGCAGAGACTTGCTGCTCACTGCCCTTTCTGAAGCTCCTAACCTGCCATAATCCTCCCCAAAACCAGCAGGTTTTGGGGAAGACTTCCTGATCTCTCCCATTTTTGCCTCTTTGCACACAGTAACTAACTGGATCTTGAGGGGAGGGAAGTATAATGTTAAAAAATGGATGCCACGAGAAAAGAAAGGAAGCAGCTAACAAGAGAACAGATTTGTAGGAGTTGACAGAGCAAGGAAAAAAATAAAATATGTAGACAAGACAGACAACCAAGGCAATTAACTGAACACAAAGCAGATCCATGGATCAAATTCACAGGCTAAAGTCTCCCCTCACTCCAAAGCAAACCGAAATAATCCAAGGATTCATTTTATACACCATTATGCCATTCATCACAGCAGAATGCCTCCAGCAGCCTCTCAGTCACAGGCAGCTGAACGGCACTAGCAATAAGTAAAACTCCCCAAAAAGCCATAGAGCTCACTTTCCAAAACACAGGCACCTTAATATCCACATTGGGTGATTAAATGGACATTCAGGCACCTAAACAACAGTAATCTGGGTGCCTGAGAGTCCAGATGGCTAGTCTAAGATGCCCAAGTTTGAAATCTGAGCCCGTAGTAGCAGAAATACAGATGGCACAATAGAAGAGAAAAGCCTATTGACAAGTAGCCTACCAGCACTACCAGCATGATGCACAAGCATGGGAAAGAACGAAAGATTTCTATAGGACTTTGAGCACCTAAGTTGTTGCTACAGTGCATAAGAGAAGTTGGCATTGTTTTTTTGGTCAGGGGAGTGAGTACTCCCAGCTGTCTCTAGAGACCCAACAAATAATACTTTGACCTTATATAGCACTTTTCATTTCTAAGTTCCAAAGCAGTTTAGAATGGTGCATAAGGACCTTTCTCCCCATTTCACAGATAGGAAAGCTAGGGCACAGAGAAGTGAAGTGACTTACCTGAGGTCACACAGGAAGACACTGGCAGGACTTGGATTAGTGCCCAGGTCTCCTGACTCCCAGAAAGGAAACTGACTGCATCTCATGCATTTGATACTATGTCTGCTCCATTCACTGGGGCCAAAACAATCACCAACCAGCACATGCATTGCTATTGTCAGATACCAAGGGCACTTATATATATATATATAAAATATTCTATTATTTATTTTCATGTTTCACAAGTGGAATTTATGTAATATATAAGTAAAGTTATAGAAACCCTGAACACACAAAACAAAGAAGTGTCCTTATGCACCAAAGCAAAGACTACAAGGTTGGATTGCTCAACAGGCACCATTTTCTTAAAAGCTATTCAGTGAAGGGTTCTGAACAGCAGCACAAGAAAATTGTCCACGGTAACCGGACTGACCTATGTCTACTGGAAGAATTCTTCACTATTAATAATGTAGTCAAATGAATAAAGCAGAGTCATTTGGGGGAACACAACTAGCCAGCAAACTGGTTAGCAGCAAAGTCCTACCATCTCATCCTGCGTAGGGTCATTGTCAAAAATCTTCATAGGAGGAGGAAGTGGTGTGTGGGATTCTTCATCTGGCTCATCTTCTCCCCAACCCTTCTTACTCTTCTGAAAGCAAGATCATCATTAGACACAAAAAGGCTGGTTATATGAACACACCACTTCAGAGCCTAGCTAGCTACCTTTATGCTTATTTCTAATACAATAGCTGTATCAACATAGATATGGGGCAGGGAGGATTATGGATAAGTCTGGCTGCCATGACAAAGGAAAGTCATAGTAAATATTTTTTTATTATTGAGCGATCAGCCAGGGACAATATACTCTTCCAAAGCAAGTTGATGAAAACCATTAAATAATAGTTAATGGGACACTTAAAAAAAAAATCTTCCTATTTACTCTATTGCCTGACAGAGGCCACATCTAATTTAGATTAATAAAAGGTAATGTAAAGCTTTGAGTTTCTTATCTCCCCCATGCATTTAAATAGTGCGACCTTCATTTTCTGTTCAACTTTCACACTAGAGCTGCTGACAGGATGGATCATGAAGTAACAAATTCTAGTCAGAGTGTGACACAGGGAAATGGTGGCCATTATTGCTACAGACAAATATTTAACAGCAAAAAATGTTGGTATAGCTTACAAAAGTTAGTGTTTTCTTTTAATAGAAAAAAATCTCAGTTTAAAAATATAGATATCAGCATAAATTGTTGATCATTGCTCAAGAATGACTACTGTGCATCTTAATCTGGAATTCTTGTTTAGCAATTAAATTGAAACAAACACCAAACATCCTGATGTACAATAATTTTGAAAGTCTCAGCCCTAATTAATGCTAGATTTTCAAAATGGAAGGATCATATCTATGGCACAAATATAATCAATTTTGTTTGAGTTATTCTGAAGTGATATTAGATCTTTCATAATCACACTGTAGTTTTCCTGTAAGCACAAAAGGAGATTCTCCACCACTCCCACTCAGCCCCACACCTAACTTAGCACACTTTTAAAGTGAAAGTAAATGAGAACAAGGAACCATTATTCCAGAATAAGAGTATGTACAAACAGTTACTCAGGAACAGCTGTTCCTGACTATGTGTAGACGAGTCCTTACTCAGGATTGACAGACAGACATCACTGAATGCTCTGCCCAAGATACAGTCACATCTGCATTACTGTTAATACATACCTCATCTGCACTGTCCCCTTGAGGAGTGGTCTCATCTCCAGGCTTCGGTGAACCAAGGTCAAAGCTCTTCCTGCCATCTCGCACTTTCTTCTGTTTTTTGATGTTACTCTCAGTCTTCCCACTGTTCAGCCGACGCACAGGACTTGTCAGCCATTTTTTCAGTGTGTTGGTTGAACGCTTTGGGCCAGGAGAGCTCTGGATTGAGTTAAGGGATGACTGAGGCTGCAAGTTGGCCACTGATTCTGACTTGCCACCATTTTCATTGGATGAGACTGAATATGCATCTGAAGGAAACAAAACAGATAACTGATGACATTGCCTGCTGGCTTTCTGGGACTACCCTAGATTAGAATGTACCATGATACGGTGCATGGGGATTTGTGCAAAGCAGAACAAAATAAAGATGTTTTGAAAAATAATTTGTCAAGTGTTGAACAAGTCAGTGTTTTCTTCAGAAATGAATTCTAGAGCAGAGCCCTCTTCACCGCATATCTGACTGAAAAATAAGATGATTAAGATTCCTCTAAATCCTATACTCTTCTCATTTCCCTCCATATTACCTGTACTTGTGAAACAGCACACACACAAAACTATAACTAGATTCTCAGTTCCTACCCCAGACTCCACTGTGAAGTGAGAGCAAGGCACAAAATAGCTACAGCAACAGGGAATACCAAAGCTCTGCCAGCCATCAGCACCTAGTCAGTCTGTTCTGTTTTGTTTCAACTACTGCCTGGAAACCTAAGTGATCACATGTAAGTACTGTGTGTCTTCTGATAGTGGTACACTGATGGGTTTTTAGGTTGAGTCCCTGATCGTGTGCTAGCTTCTTGCAAGAAGTGGGAAAGTAAAGTATAGCTTCGAGAACTGCTTCGAAGTCATTCCTGACAGGCTCCTCCTCTTTTTGCAGGTTCCCTCCTCCTGCTCAGTAAGTGATGTCCTTGGTTTGAGTGAAGCCCTTGAACCTTTGATCTGGATCAGTAGTGGCTGGCTCTAGATTCAAAGTGAATCATGCTGTGCAAAACTGACATCTTTAGATCTGGCAAAAGGTAAATGTCACTCCATTTATTTCAAAGCATTGAATCCTATTTTGGAAAAATAGGATTAGGAATTTTGTACAGATTCCACTTGGGTAGCTAGATTTTGTTTTCAGGACAGCAGAGGTTATATGTACTGTATCTTTTAAAGATTGGCAAGGAGCCAGGCAGTAGGGCAGCCAGGGAAAGTAGTTGGCAGAACCTCTACAGCCAAAAGGAGACTTGGGGTTTGGGGATAATTCGGTGTTCCTTCAGTGTACAGAAGTGTACTTTGACGTTGCCCGATGAAATCAGCCAGGATTATTGAAGTTGAATTGAAAGTGTAGGCTCCCGTTCTCCAGTGTGCCAGGTCTGCTTCTCCCAGGGCAGACTTAGAAAACAGGGCAGAAGGGAGAGCACCCAGCATTGCAGAAGCTCTTGTATTATCTTGTCTTCCCTACCCCACAAAGGGCGCACAGTAAACAGACAGGGAATAGAGGATGTGGATGGGTTGGGTTTAGCGTGCGGGTGCTGGATGCGGTGGTGGGCTGTAATATACAGGAGGTCAGACTAGATGATCTGGTGGTCCCCTCTGGCCTTAAAACTTTGACTCTCTCCCTCTCTATACTCCTGCAATTCCAAGCTGCCTGGAGGCTGCTGACATCTGACAAAAATAGCAAAGTCCTAGCTTGTACCAGGTGACTGGTGCAGCACTTGCTGGCTCTAGGATCGGCTGGCACTCAAAACTGACTTAATGGCTCTGCGGATCAGTAATAGGATAATGGACCCTTTACCTCCTAGGCTGCCAGTTCAAATCCATCCCAGGCCAATAAGGACCAAAAGTCCACATCTTGACCATTCAGCAGATTGTGTGAAAGGAGATCTGACTGGTACTCGGTAAATGGTTTTGCACATCACTAAAGCCACAACCACATTTGGCATCCTCTCTGGCAGGCACAGCCGCAAGACTGAATTACACCCCCCCAGAGAATTGTGAAAATTGCCCTTTCTCCTCAAGCGGATTCTACAAGAGAGGCCCATTGTTGGGAATGGGCCGTGGGGGAAAGATAGATGGAAAAGGCTGATTAGGTTATGGGGAACCCATTCCAATGGGAGCTCATTGCACAGCACATTCTGCTGTCAGAATGCTCTCTTTTCCTTTTCCTTATGCATCCGAGGAAGTGGGCTGTAGCCCACGAAAGCTTATGCTCTAATAAATTTGTTAGTCTCTAAGGTGCCACAAGTACTCCTGTTCTCTTTTCCTTTAATCTTATGTGTTCCACAATACTGGAGACTTAAAATTCCACTTGCCCTACAGGAGTTTCCTGCTTATAGGGTGAATTCCATGGCATAACACGGATTTCCCACAAAACAAGACATTTTTCCCTTCAGGACAAGTTCACCTTACTTGTTCCATTTGTTGTTTTGCTTTCCTAATGATAGAGGATTGTTCTGACAAATTGTGATTATACAGCAATGAATTCAAACGGGTAGTGATCACTAGATTTATTTACCCTCCCATCAGTGCCTCTCAGTAAGAAGTAGATTCAAGATGGCTGATCTTCTGGTGGAGTTTGTTTTGGATCATAATGTTACTTTGAATGCAAGATAGGGGTTTCTTTTCAGGTTTGTCTGTGCATACTAATCAGCAGACAGCTGCTGTTAGAATCCCCTCCCCCTGGCCCTCCAGTGAGCATAGTACTCTATGGCCTTGAATACCCTGCAAATGGGGCTAGCCCTTGATGTGTGGGCAGTACGCCAGTACATGTTTAAATTGAGAAACAAAAGAATCCACTCTCCATGGCTGCCAAAGTGGCACCTTCCATGAGCCCATGAACAAGTTTTGTACATGTCAGTAACTTTAAAAAGTTATTTTAACTGCTAGAGTAGCTACTCTGTGCAAAGATAGCTTCCTGGAAACAGATGTTCAGTTTCAAAGTGGAACATTTCAGTAATAGAGAGACTTTGCTGAGTGAAGAGATGCGGAAAGTGCATTCCACAGCTAACATGCAGGGAGTTTAAACTGGAGAGGGAAGGGAAGTTGTGTCCTGCACTCAAAAGTGCAGTTACCATTCTAAAACCTTGAATTTTGCTGACACAACAGGGTATGCTGATAAAGCTTGGCTTTCAAAGGAACACGTGAGTCATGTGAATGGAAAGTGTCTGAAGCCTATCAAACAGCAGATAAGCTAGCCACTGAAAACAGCTCTGTAAGCCTCTCTCCTACCTATTTAGCATTACTTGATTAACACAAAAGAGGCTGAAAATAAAATCAATAGTAACTGACTGAAACCATGCATTTTTATGGATAAGGCTGGTTCTTTGACCTTAAAAAGAACATACATAGTCAAAGTTGGTGGGCCAAAAAACCAACCTTCTCCCCCTCCTGCCTTTGGAACAATACATTCCAGAAGGTCTGCCTATCATCTGGCTATTTTCAAACTAGTTCTTCCTTTTGCCACTCCAGCAGAAAAGTGATAATCTGGGCATTGTTAATGTTTGAGGAGCCAAACTTTAGCTTCTCTTAGCCTATTGCAAACTAAGTAATCCCCTACATTGTTCATAAATTAACTCTAAACATGCAGAACAATGCTTTGTTTTGTGACCTGAAATTGTAAAATAGTAACCCTCCCCCTCCAGAGAGGCCCTCTGTGCTGGCAAACTACTACTACATAAACTTGGACCAAATCAGTTAAACCAGGAAAGATGCAGAATTGGGCTAATTTGAGTATCTTTACTTGGGCAAATATCCCACCATGGTCAATGAAGACCCTGCCCTCGTGATGACTAAGAATAGGACACAATTAGCCAAACTTGGTTTCAAAACTGAATTTATAGGGGTATTTAACCATTCTCTAGACAAGGAGGTGTGTGTGTTTATTACATACAATTTTTAATGGTATCCAATTTGCCCTTGGACAGTAAAAAAAATTATATAACCATAGGATCCATAGATATACCAGATTAATGATACATCATAAATCACAGCTATAGAAGGGCCACAGGTCCACTGTTGCTTCCTGAGCACCTGCTTGCAGCTAAGTACCATTCTGTTATGGCCTACCTCAGTTTCCCTCCTCCCCCCATGCTGTAACAATGAAGTCAAGGAGAAGACACACACTCTACTTTATGGCAGTCTACCTCCCTTCAATAAAATCTTCTGAAAGGAGCACTGGTACAATTGTTTAAAAGGCTCTTTCCTCAGAGCCTAGATAAAGTGCAAGAATCCCAAAATAAAAACAAAAAAACCCACCACCACTCGTTAGGTTCCAGTCACAGCTCCTTCTACTTTAAGGCCTCAGTCTCCTCCAATGCTTTGAGTTCTGCAGACTTTCCCCTGATTATTCAAGGTCTCTCCCAGGCCTCCCTGGCTGCAGAATTTTTGCCTAGTTCAGGCTTCCTGGAAGCTCCCTTTCTCCTCAGGAGCTCTGTGGGAGTTCCTTAGCCTTTTATCATGCCCAGTTGCTTCCCTGTCTAATTAACTGCCTCCCAGTTATTCAGTGAACTAACTACTCCCAGGTGAACCTGGGTTACCTCTGACCCCCTTGTGGAGCCTGTCAGAGGTAGGCTTGGCTCTGACACTGACACGTCTGACAAAGTGAGTATTCACCCACAAAGGCTTATGCTCCAATAAATCGGTTATAGACTAACAGGGATAGGCAACCTTTCAGAAGTGGTGTGCTGAGTCTTCATTTATTCACTCTAATTTAAGGTTTCGCGTGCCAGTGATACATTTTAACGTTTTTAGAAGGTCTCTTTCTATAAGTCTATAATATATAACTTAAACTATTGTTGTATGTAAAGTAAATAAGGTTTTTAAAGTGTTTAAGAAGCTTCATTTAAAATTAAATTAAAATGCAGACCCCCCCGGACTGGTGGCCAGGACCCAAGCAGTGTGAGTGCCACTGAAAATCAGCTCGCATGCCACAGGACTCTATTGCTTTTTTACAGATCCAGACTAACACGGCTACCCCTCTGGTTTTGTGTATGTGTTCTAGTCGTAAGGTTGCCAACCCTCCAGGATTGTCCTGGAGTCTCCAAGACTTAAAGATTAATATGTCATTAAAGACTGCTATGTGATGAAACTTCCAGAAATATGCCCAACCAAAACTGGCAACCCTATAGGGTCTGAAAAGTGACTTTGGGTGCCTTGCTATTTAAACACCCAGTTTACCAAATCTTTTTACAGGGGTATGATGTTCAGAGAGTCATGAATAATCTGCTCTCTGAAAATTATGCCCTTTGAAAGGGTGTCAAATTGAGCATCCAACTCACTGATCACTCTTGGAGTTTCTGGAGACTTTATCAAATGTTCAAACCAGGTCAGATATCCCTGATGGGGGGAAAATTAAGTCAATTATATTTTAGACTTATCAGTGGATTTCTTCAGTCTGATGTCTTCAAATAGATTGAAATTCAGACAGCAAGGGGTATCAAGTGCAACAGCGAGGATTTGCTAGGACTCTCTTCTAGTCAGAAAACTACTGGAGTGAATATGTGCTAGAAGCAATTTGGTTAAGATGATCCAGGGTGAAGTGTGGAAAGGATACAGAGTCACATTTCCTGTTACCTGCAAAGACTGACTGACTTTTTGCCCTCACTTTAAGGGCAGACTGCAGGAACAACAAGTTTTTCTGGAACAGCTGCAGAGTACAGCAAATGAGTATATCCATGTATATCATAATGTCACCACTGTGCCACAACAGAACTTTTTAGAGGCTTACCTGGTAAACCAAAAGGTCTACATTTGGGTTCAGTAGATGAACATGGCTGGATAAGTTTCCTGCCCAAACCACTGGGGGGGGGAGAAGAGTGTGTCTGAGGGCTTTTCTACTTGAACATGGACACTGCTGACTCACATTAACAGGTCTTTAATCTCTTTGATCTGGTCTTGTTTCAACGATTAGATCAAAGCCCATTAACAGATTGTTAGTGTGCATCAGCACAGTACAGATGGTCAGTTAGGGGATGGCAAGCTAGTATGGGGTAGATACACAACCCAGATTGCCAGGAGCAAAACTTTTCATGCAGATAAGCCCTGAGGCATCTCTAAACAAGTCTCCAAGAAATCCATTGTTTGGCAGCATGACAATAGCAGATATTCACAGTCAGAATAAAAAGCCTTAACATTTGAAAGTTTTGCACTGCTAAATTAGTGAACTTGTTTATGGCAATATACAAAAACCTGTAGGAGAACACTTCAACCTTCCTGGCCATACAATAGCAGATTTTAAGGTAGCCATCCTACAGCAAAAAAAATGGCAGGACCAGACTTCAAAGAGAAACAGCTGAGCTTCAGTTCATTTGCAAATTTGACACCAATCAACTCAGGATTAAACAAAGCCTGTGAATGGCTAGCCAACTTAAAAAAAAAAAAAAAAAAAAAAAGCAGTTTCTCCTCCCTTGGTGTTCACACCTCAACTACTAGAAGAGGGCCTCACCCTCCCTGATTGAACTAACCTCGTTATCTCCAGACTGATTCTTGCCTGCATATTTATACCTGCCTCTGGAAAATTTCCATTAAATTTGCATCTGACGAAGAGGGTATTCACCCATGAAAGCTTATGCTCCAATACATCTGTTAGTCTATAAGGTGCCACAGGACTCTGTTGCTTTTTACAGATCCAGATTAACACAGCTACCCCTCGGATACTTGTTTATTCTTGTTGCTAAAATGGACTCTCTCCTAGATTTAAGGCTATTACTTGGAAGGAGGCCATTTAAATACAACATTCTGAATGACAAAAAAAAATCTCAATTTCTGACTATTTAGTTTTGAATGCATAGCCCTTGTAACATTTCAAAAAGAGAATGTGGTGCCAGGTGACTGGTGTAAGCCATTTCAATTTAACATACCCATCCCCTACACAGTATGAACTAGAAGAATGTGATGACCTTGTTAGAAATATTGGATTCAGCATTGGAGGCACTAGTCTCTCCAAGGAGGTGCTGAAAAGACTTCTCACAACAATCAAATTACACAAAGGGGGGGGGGGGGAGAAAGAGAAAAAGAAAAAAAGAAAAAATCTTTTAGATCCACACTATTCAAACCATCTATAAGAGATAAACTAGTTTGGGTGTCCCAAATGGCTTTTACTCATGATAGCTAGGCATTAGAATAGCTTACAGCTGTAAAAATTTCAGTGACTTACAGAAGGATAAAATTCTGTTTTAAGTCAGAAGAGCAAGATCACAGTATCTTAATGTGAAGTTTAACTTGGATTACCTAACTGTCTCCAAGCAATTTTCTGTAGCAGTGGTGGACAACTGCTGGCTTCAACCAACCAACCATCAGTGTAGGAATTTGATTTCTATGTTGCATTTCCAAGGTGCCGGTCATCTAAGCATTAATCTAGGTAGGGCAGAAGTATTTGACATCCTTGAGGTACAATCCAGTTAACAAGATTGTGAACCCCATTGGCAAACTCACTGAAGTCAATGGGACTATGCCTGTGAATAGCCACTCACTAGTGGGAGTGATGGCTTCATGATCTCTCCTAATGAACAGTCAATCAAGCTCTATTGTGCCTTCCAGAGCCCATTTTCCCCATCTGCAGCAGTTATTGCAAGAAAAATGATATCTCCTTTAGGTGCAGAAGTGAAATATCAGCATAGGAGGAGAATATGGGTTCCATTCAAGTTACCAGTTTTGAAGACCTTGAATTCCTTTGTACTAGAGTGTCTTGGAAAGCAGGGTTCTTCTGTGCCCACCATGTGTGCAAGGACATTTGCATTAGCACTTTTTAAAATGTTCATTTACACAAATCTTCAGCTCAATCAGGGAGATGCTCACTCTTATTCTTGCAGCCTGAGACATTCTCTTCCCAAGTACATCCCATTCCCAATGTATGTACATCCTAGTCTCAAGTCCATAATTTAGGGACTGATTCAGGTTCCTTTATTCATACTAATACCTTACTTCTCATGCCACACCATTTGAAGTCAGGATGACTAATCAGGAGGTGAAGTTCTACTCAATGCATTTAAGGATGGCTGAATAAGGCCTTTGCATTGCAAGCTCTTTTGGGCTTGCAGGTGTTTTTGTATGAAGTATTTAGACACGCTAGTGGGTGTTAACACACACGGGCCAAAAATCAGATTAAAAAACCTTCAGCATTTGGGAGGATTGAAATCTAGATCCAAGCTTTACAGCTTGGGTACATTCTAGTCACTACATACACCTACTGTGAATTTGCAGCGGAGTTCAGGAAACAACAACCTACTGCATTAGAGTCAGGTTTGTCAGTAAAGAAAGAAATCTTCCCATTGCTTATACAAAAGCAGCCAGTTACACTGCTAAAAAGCTAACATTTGTCAACATTCTATTATAAAGAAGACTACCTTTTCAAATCAAATCAAAGCCACCACAAAAGGTTTCAGTAAACACAAAAAACCCGCAAGAATATGCAAATATGCAAAAAGCACCCACAGAGATGGAGACAGAAGACAATTGGAGTGGGATTCATTTAAAATTAGAGCGGTGCTAAACTTTCACAACGAAACAAGCACAAAATTGTCCACATTTCAGGTTTCCTTGTAGGTTCAGAATGCTGGTCAGTTTTGTTAGTATTCATATGTTTTAACAAGTTGTGGCTGAATTTCAAGTAAGCCCAGGCAGAAGTCAGAAGAAACTCCGTGCTACCTGGTTTCATGTCTGAAAATAAATGGGCTCAAAATGCAAAATTCAGATTCACTTACAAAATTTGCACCTACCCTCCGAAGTATGGAAGATGTTTGGGTTCAGCGTTTTACTTTGGGCCCATCTGTATTGGAGATCAGGCAGATGTTAGCAGTTTTCTATTTTAGTTTTGGGGGCTCATCTGATGCCCCAACTCAAAGTAACACTCAAGAGGAATCAGAATTCTCACTGGTCAGTTTCTTGGGATAAATAATTTCATCCACATATTCAACTGGCAAAATGATACAGACTTCATAGAGTAAAAGTTATTTGTGTAATTAATTACACAAATATTTGATATATAGAAAGCAACATACCTGGCTAAAAAATAAAAAGAGGCATTAGAGCCAGAAGTGTGACAGACTTTCAATCTTGTGAAATTCAGAAGTCTGACTTTCTGATTCAATGATGAACATGCAACAAGTCTGACTTTCAAAATTAACAGAAAAAGAAAGACTAAATTCGAAGTTATACTAGACATTTAGAACTTTAAAATATTCTTTACTGAAAACCTGGTATTTGTAATGGACAAGGAAACAGATTGCTTTGATTCAGATGGTATTTAGAAGATGGAACTCCACCTACACCGCCCAAGTCAATAAAAGGTTTTAGAATTAAAAAAAAGTTACTATCCAGGGATTTCTAGAAAGCATAATGAATGCTACTGGGGGCTTCTATGTCTTAGGGTAATGGTCACTGCTCTCCCTGGGGTTAAGGAATGTACATCTCCCTGGTTATGCTGTTCAGACAGGATAGTAGGCCCAAAGCAAAATGAACAATCCAGGCACTTTGTGTACTTCGTATCAGTTGCATCTCCCAGCAGGAAATGATTAGTTGAGGTTAAGCATGTGACAGTTTATTCTAACTAGCAATAAATCCCCAAAAGGCAACCTGCCATTAATTTCAGCTGAATAGGTTTATTTTTAGCTCAGTTCTTCCGACATGGATTTCTTCAGATTGCTCTGGGAAAGCTGACAAACCAAAACTAGTCGCCAGGTTTAGGTTGTGTCAATCAATAAGGGGTTAGGTCTAAGAACTCCACTTATCAAACTGGCGGTCAGGAATGAGTTACTGCGACTCTGGGAAAGTTTCAAAGATGGAGTTAAACCAAAGGCCTGAAAAAGCAGCTTTGAAGTGTGCAGTCTTTTTTTTTTTTAAATCTTGAAGAGAAAGTACTGAAACCAGAGAGTGATATGAACTAGTCTAGCATCTCTAGGAAGAGAGGTAGCACAAGGGTAAGAAATCAGTAACAAAACCCAGTGAATTCAGACACTGCATCTGTGTTACTGTTCTATTAGAAGTAACTGTTGAAGTCAGTCTGGCAGAGAAATAGCTAGAACAATTAGTCATGGTGTAGCATGCAGAATTAAAGCTGTTGTTGTAGGTGACCTTTTGGGGAAAGGAGTCTTATTGCATAGTATCTGGAGGATGAGAGATCTAAAGCTAAGAGTGGGGTAGTACATGCAGTAATTACTTACAAGCTATGAGAGCAGCCAGCCAGAGACGCTACAACCTGACCTAACACCTACAGAGTTAGAAGTAGCAGCACAGACACCTGCTGTCAGGGGAGCCCAACATACTCTGGTTGTCCCAGTCTCTCTGAAGTGTGCTCACATAGAACAGCATAGACCAACACCAACACCTTCCTTAGTGAGGTGTTTTTGCTTACTGCTCTTATCAGTCTTCTTGACAAGCTAGTCTCTTTTCACAATTCACACCCCACCCACACCACTTGTGTCTTATTTATAGTAGCCACTCTGGAGTTTGTGACAAGGAAGCAACAGGCAGAGAGAGTTCATCAAGCAGTTCACTGTGTGAGGTAATCCCAGCCAGCCTCAATCTAGAGTTGGAGTGCCAGAGGAGTGAGGTGCAGCACCAAGAGGGGAAGCCTTACTTAGCTCCCCAGCTCTCCGAGCACCACAGATCTAGGCACTTGACTTATGCTATGTGTAAAGGGGAGGCCATTCATTGTCCCACTCCGTTAGACAAGGTAACATTTACTAGAGAAATCATTCTGAAGGGTGAAAGAAGTCAGGATGCCATGCGTAAGTGTTAAATATATTTTCTGCAAAATCTCAGGCACATTTGTTCCTAAGTTTCCAGAAACCCCCACACATACCAGGCAGAGGGGACACATTGTGAACCAGCTCAGAGCACAGCTGCAACAAATATCAGTCGGTTGGCACAGACATGGATAGGAGCATTCTCAGTGCTTAATTTGTAATGAAAGAGGTCTTGGGGCTTAAGCAATTTAACAAAAAAATTCATAATTGACACACAAAGCCCAGAGGTGCTGGGGCTAGGCCCTGGCAAAAATTAAGAATGGAGTATTCTTCCCACAAGGCAATGTAGTTGGGTAAGCAGGTTTCTGGAGAAAACTCAACAACTTTGAATGCTGCTTTGTTTAGTTTCTGTCGGGGGGGAGGGGAGAGCAGTTTGTACAAACCGATGTTTAGGTCAAGACTATTGCACATTTCTTTTTGGTGCTTAAAAATCCCCCCCCACTCATTTCACTTTGGATTCACAAAAAGTGTTTCAATTTCATGACAAAAATTAATAATTCTGGAAGTTCCATGCTGGGAATAGGGTGACCAGATCACAACACTAAAATATCAGGACACATTGGGGTGCCGTCAGCCCCGCCCACAGTCTACCCCTGCTCCTCCCAGGCTCCGCCCCCACTCTGCACCAGGTCCTGCCCCCCGCCCCCCCCCCCACCGCACCCTTCCTCATCCCCTGGCTCCCTGCATCCCTCCTCAGTCCCCCACCCACCGCTTGCCTCCTCATCCCACCCGCCTGCCGTTCACTTGCCTCTTCACCCTCCTGCCCGCCACTCACCCCTACGGCACCGACTTCCCCTCTGCTGGGTGGGTGCTTTTTTTTTTTTTTTTTTAAATGGAGATATCCCATCTCCTAGAACTGGAAGGGACCTTGAAAGGTCATCGAGTCCAGCCCCCTGCCTTCACTAGCAGGACCAAGTACTGATTTTGCCCCAGATCCCTAAGTGGCCCCCTTGAGGATTGAACTCACAACCCTGGGTTTAGCAGGCCAATGCTCAAACCACTGAGCTATCCCACCCCCCCGCCTCTTCCCACCCAAGCATCTGCCCTCGCAGACTCCCTTCCCCCACCTCTTCTCCACCTCCTCCCTGGAGTGCGCCGCATCCCTGCTCCTCCCCCCTGGAAAGCACTAAGCACCACCAAACAGCTGTTGGGCGGCGGGAAGCGCTGGGGCGGGGGGAGAAAAAGGGGAGGAGTGGGGATGAGACAAGGGGGAGTTGGGCTGCAAAACTGAACACCCTATCCCTGCCCCTTCCCTGAGACCACTCCCCCTGTCCTTAGGCCCTGCCCCCCACTCAGTACATTTCCCCCTCCCTCAGTGGCTCGCTCTCCCCCACCCTCACTCACTTTCACTGGGCTGGGGTGCAGGAGGGGGTGAGGGCTCTAACTAGGGGTGGCAGGCTCTGGGATGGGGGTGGGAGGGCGCTTTGGGTTGGGGCATGGGCTTGGGCTTACCTCAGGCAGCTCCCGGTTAGTAGTGCAACAGGGCTAAGCCAGGCTTCCTGCCTGTCCTGACTCCGCGTTGTGCCCCGAAAGCAGCCAGCAGTAGGTCTGGCTCCTAGGCAGTAGTACAGCTGGTGGCTCTGCGCACTGCTCTTACCCACAGGCACCACCCCCGCAGCTCCCATTGGCTGCGGGTCCCCCACCAATGGGAGTGTGGAACCAGTGCTCAAGGCAGAGGCAGTGCGCAGAGCCCTGTGCGCGCGTTTCCTCCCCCCCCCCGGCCTAGGAGCTGGACCTGCTGGCTGCTTCCGGGGTGCCGTGCAGAGCCAGGACAGGTAGATACTAGCCTGCTTTAGCTCCGCAGCACCGCCAAGTGGACTTTTAATGACCCCGTTGGTGGTCCTGACCCAAGCTGCCTGGGTCCCTTTCCTACCAGGTGTTCCGGTCAAAAACCAGACAGCTGGTCACTCTAAGAGGGCCACTCATAGCAACAAAAACCTTTACATTTTTATTTCTGAAATACTATTTGGCAAGAGAGATTTGTGCATGCTCAACGTAAATTCAGTGATGTTAGGAAACCTTTGTGGAAACCTGAAGTTGTGAAGTAACCTAGAATTTTTAAAAACCCACCCACCGCCACCCACCCAGTAGGTATGAAGTTGCACATGCAAGAAGCAGTGCATCATTTTTGCATACCACTAATAAAACCATTCACTAGAAATTATAAATATACCCTCGTTTCTTTTAGCATAAATCACCATAAAATGTTTAAACATCCATATGGAATCAGATTGATCAGCTTTTTAATTTGGATCTAGCTATTTTCTCTCTCTGCTATGGATGGCAGGGTAGCAGTCTGTGGAATACCATCTTTTATCCTAGTGGTGGGCACAAAAACAAGTTTCTCATACTTTCCAAGCAGCTGTTAATGAAACACAAGGCCTATTCTTTTGCAGGGTGTCAAGGGTCAGCTTCATTCAGCAGCTCCCAAATTGAGCTACAGTAAGAGTTTTTCCACTTTTAATTAAGTGATTCCTCAGTGACATGACATCACCACTGAGACCAATGTTGCCCTAGGCTCAGAGCAGGCCTTTTCTACTGTAGAACAAAATCACTTCCCCTCTCCTCCTCCCGCCCCCAAGTGAGCTCAGAGAAATAGAGACAGCATGAAGACATCTGACTAGCTTGTTTACAGCCCAGGAGCGCCTATCTCCTTATCTCAAAGGAAACTGCAGACATGCACCCCGCCCAGTTTCTAATGGAAAAAATAGAAGCCACAATCAGATCATTACTGGTAACCAAAAGAGTTTTTTGCACAGGTTTGGAGGGAAAGGTCTATGGTTGGAATGGTGTCACTAACCCTTCCAAGCACACACAGGGTTTACAAAGCCTAGTCAGCGATGAGGAGTTCTCCTTTGACACTCAGAGGCTGTAAAGAACTCACAGCAGAGACCAATTCTTCCTCTACAAACTGACCAGTGCAGAATATACTGCTTAAATCACTTAATAGTGTTACTAAGTAACACTATTAAGGTAGGGTGAGAGGGACACAAGTGTATAAAGGGAAATGTGTATGGAGAAAGTCCCACTACACTCCTCTATTGAGGTCATAGGAAGCCTCATGTTAAAGAAAACTGGCTACAGCCAGGGCATAAACCCAGTATGATCTATGTGCATGTCTAATTGTGACTAGGATTAGGCAATGACAGAAAAACTGTCCAGTCACGTAGATGTTCATGCTGGACTTTTTCCACTTGCTCACTCTTAATATATTATTCAGCTCTGATAGTCCCAAAGACAGAAGGATGAAATAAAAAAATAAGTTGCGGATGGTCCTGGGGCTAGAGTGGGCACCATATGACTAACCATAATGAGTGTAGAGCTGTTCGATGATAAACATGCCCAAAGCCACATTGCGTACTTCTGTGCCTGAGCTGCCAGTGCCAATTCCCAGAAGGTACTTCCTCCACCCCCTCGACTTCTAAAATTATCTAAAGAAAAATAGATCCTTGTAGCAAAGATAATGACGGTGGTTAAATGAGGTCTGAATAAGTGTAAATGGTGGTCACCAAGTAAAACAGGCGGATCTGAATTACTGGTGTTTTATATTTTACTGTTTGAAAATTACAGAGGGAGAATGGGCAACCAGGTTCAAAAGACGCTAATTACACTCATAAGGCTGTTAGATTTGCAAGAGGTTTCAATACACTTCTCTTTCAGAAACTCAAAACATCACCTGATGCCCCCAAATAGTGACAAGGGGAATACAGTATGTCTAGTCTGTCCCTTTGTTTTCATTTTAACAGCTCATAAGGGGAGGGAGTAGCTTTGTCAAAACCTGATAAACTGGCAGGAGGAAGACAGGCCCACAGGAGATGTTATCTTTCACGTACTGAAGTATTAATGCTGGATTTGTTAGAGATCAGCAAGAAGGAAAATGTCTCCATTCTGCCTCTTGGGAAAGGGTTTCCCTGGACTGAGAAAAGCCTCTGCAGAACATACTGAGCTCTCAACATTCTGAAGCAGTATTAATGTTCTGATCTACCCACAGGCGATAGGACCCCAGGCAGTATCTTATTCCCAACTATATGATTTTGATTTCCAAGGTTGGAACAGCCCACTGACAGCTTTCAAAATACAGCAGCCTGTGCTAGTGTTCCTTCTTTATGAGTGGCTTGTTAGTATCAGAATGTCAAAATTCAGTTTTGACTAGCTCTTTAGCACTGCATTTTATAATGTGGACCATTTACATTACATGCTGCACCACTGCATTTTTGGAAAGGGGTAGCCACCAGTCAAACTTTCAAATTGAGAGGGGGCTCTACCAAGTTACTCTCATTTCAAAGCCAAGTTCCAAAACAACTGAAAAAAGTATCTAGAAATACTTTTTTTGGGTAGTGGTGAGAAGGTGCATGAGAGATATTCTTCTACTCTGTAGCCTGGTGGTTAGGGCAGTGGCCTGGGATAACAAAAAACCAATTCTGAGCAGAGTTTTATCATCCCAGATCACTTTGAACCAGGTAAAGCAGGGACCTGAACTCATGCCTCTCACAAACCAGGCCACTGCCCTAACCACCAGGCTGTTGGGTATTCTGGAGTCTCTCAACTCAGGTTTCAGTCCAAAAACTGGACATTAACAAATCTATTTTTGCAAAACAAAAAAGTAGAAGCCTAAAAAGCTGCCAGAAGATAGAACTGTCCAACTTCTAATCAAAACTACGTGTGAAGTACATAAATGGTGGGCAGTTAGGTGCTCTCATTCTGCACAGGCTTCACTTTGACCTGTCATTTTACTGACCTGATCGGCTCTCTCTCCCTCAGCACAGTAGACATTTGCCAGATATATTCATGCATTTCAAGTCACCTAGAGGGAATACTGTAAATACTCAGGTCATGTAACCCAAGACAAACCCAGAACGTTTAAGTGTTATCACTTTACACTAAAATTTTTTGCAGGTGAAGTAGGCAGCAGTTACTCTCACTCGAAGTACAGATGATTTGAATTAATGTTTGAACATCATTTCAGATGATTAACTCGCATATAAAAATAGGAAGGATCTGAAATATACTAGATTTGATGCACTTCAGTTATATTAAACTTTGGTACCATCTTATTTTTATATTCTACTCAAACACATTTGCATTTCTAAGTAAAACGTATTACTATTGGTAACTAATGGATGTCTTAAAGCAGAGTCCTTAGGCCACAAAAAGCTAATTGCGTTATGCTAAATTGGATCTCAGGGATATACATGTTATACCCCCTAGAGGATTAATTAAGCTACATCTCTTCAAAACAGTCTCAGAGTGCATTTATTCAGTGTGTGGTTAAATTATGCTGAGTTCTGCAATACTTGACAGCATTTTACAGAACTGTTCCATGACATTGTCCAGTTGTGTCCTGATTTCCAGAGGTTCCGAGCATTTGTAGATCTTATTGAAGTATGTGGATTGCCCATGCCTCTAGAAATCAGCATGAGCATATACATGCCATTTGGTGCACTATGCCACAGCAGTATCTCCAAGCCATTTTCAACAGGGCATAATTCTGCCACTCTTACTCATGAATAATATTATTGAACACTATTTTGCAGGAAGTTTTAGCCACTGTTCGCCTTTGTGCTGGGTAACAGTGTCAATGCCATGGACAGCAGTAAAAAGGTACTTACTGAGCCATGCTAACCTGTATTGCTGTTGAACATGTCTAGCAGTTAGAACATGATTCTGGGAGTCAGAAATCCTGACTCCTATTGCCCAAAATTTGCGGTTAGGGTTACCAGGTTTCTGAAACCTGGACATGCCCCCCACTCCACCTCTTCCCCTTGGGCCTGTCATCTTCTCCCCCCCTTCCCCCGCCTCCCATCACTTGCTGCCCTCCACCTTCTTCCCACCCCCACCCCGCAGCTAGTCTCGCTCTGCTCCAGGGCTGGGAGCTGCAGCCTGACTCAGAGCCTGCTGCCTGCCTGCCCATAGATGCAGGTAGGAGGCAGCCCTGGCTGAGCAGGGCCTGGCATGGGTTGATGACTATCCCACCCACAGTAACTGTACTTTTGGTGTCCATTCAGTATGTCTGACCGGACACTGGCAGGTCCCCCTTTTGACTAGACTTTCTGGTCAAAAACCAGACAGCTGGCAACCCTATTTGCTGTATGAGCTTGGGGAAGTTATTGAACCTGTGTCTGACTCAGTTCGATAATCTGTAAAATGGATATTAAACATTACTGTGCGTCATGAGGCTTTGATAGGGTTCATTGACTCTGCAAAGCTTTTTGAGATTCTGGATGAGAAAGTATGATATAGAACATTATTAATTACAATATTTTGCAGTTGTGGTGCTCAAACTTATACCAAAATGAAGTTGGGATTTTCAGTGGCTTCATCAGCATCTTAAGAGGTGCTGCTCCCTTTTCAGGCCCCAATTCTGCTCCATCCCACTCAACAGGAGTATGGAAAAGATACTTTGAACTAAATAGAATCTTGCATTGGCAAACAAGAGATCTTTGCTTGAAACTGCATAGAAACCTGTGCTCGTAGCCTCCTGCTAACTGACTCCTTCCTTAGGGCCATTAAATTCACTCCCTGTGGGAAGCCACTGTCACACTGCCACTTACACTGTACTATACTTGTACTACAGTATAGAGTAAGTTGTAAGAAACTTGCCAAGAAAACCCCAAGAATGTTATTTCCACCCATTCAAACCACCACTAAAAATATCTTTCGAACACCAACAAATGTCAAGAGTTGCTTTTCAGTGCTTTCCTATGAAAGTTGTTTTGTACACATCACATTGTCATGCACTTTTTTCCCCCTTCAAAGAAAAAAAGTGAAGCAAAACCTAAATTTAGTAATCCTTTCATATAAGAAAATAAATTCAGTGGTTTTATAAATTTTTTAAAATTCTATTTGCAGGTTCTAATGCTCACCTTGCTAGGAGCAAACCAAGGGGAATTTTTCAATTACACATGCAGCAGTCCAGGATAATAATTTTAATTAATGGAACTAACCTCAAAAGGTCTGAAGCCAGAAGGGAGAGTCATGGTGAGTTTGGGGATTTGGGGGGGGAGGCAGAAGGGGAAAGGGGGTAAGTTTATAGCAATCCAAAAGAGAATTAATTGGACAAAAATGGACAATTCACAAGGGAGAGGCATGTATCTCACATTGCTGATTGTCTGAGACCCCTGTCAGTCACAGCTGATATGCTAGTCAGCTGAACCTACTTTAAACCCACAATAAGGTTGGCATGACTGACTACAATGACACACAAACCAGAACAAATCAAATAGGAACATATTAGTTTCAGATGCGAAATAAAAGTTATTTTCCAATTGGAAAGAAATTAGAAGAGAAGACATTTTCAATCATATCCCAACAGGATTTTTCTTTACCCACTAAGCTGGTCCTTTTTTTTTTTTTTTTTTTTTTTATAAAAACACACACAAACCACACATTATTTACAAGGTGTTCTTTACAAAATGTCTGACAAGCTTTTGTTGCTTCTCTCTGCTTTACACCATAATAAGAGTGTTTAAATGGTAGTAATGCAATTATTATGTGGTAGTAACTGGTTTGGTGTATCCACCTAAAAGTGAACTGGATCTTTAAGGGCTACTTATTTTGTGGTGGGAAATCCATTTCTGCAGATTCGTGGTGTATATGCCGCCTATTGACTACCAAGCTAGCAAGATCCCTGCTTTGAGACAGTCAAACTGACTTAAATCACTACCTCCCTATGACTCCGAAGGTGGCTGGTTACATTTGTGTGCTGCATTCTCCTGCAAGAGTTCACTTGCCAAGATGTAGGCTATGATTATGTAAAGGAACATATAAACTCTCCTGTGAAGTCTATTGTCTTCCTCAAGCTCAGAGGTTGAAAACATTCTAGAAGAGATGACAGGACTAGGTGGATTTCCTAGGCTCCTAATTGTTTACACCTGCTACTTCTTCAATGTGTTTACTTTATATATCACTCCTCAGTGCTTGCAACACTTGAGTTGGAGTCATGTTAAGAGTAGAAAGATATTCAAGACTTTGCTTGAAAGATCTATCTAAACCCCCCCCCCCCCAAGTAGAAACTGAGAATGAGACACTTATCTACTGTATTAGGTTGTCCAGTTAGGAGGAGTGGAGTATAGGGCTATGAACATTCCCTATGGTATATAGTGCTTAGTCTAGTCTACAAGAATCTCAGTGGAGCTTCCAGAACTTCACCCCCAGTCTAGAAGATCAGTGCTAGACTGAATATCAGGAAAAAAGAAACAGATGATTTGGGAAAATAATTTCTCTTTTTCATTAACCCTACTTGGAATATTCAGGACAATTCCTCTCCAGTCTTGGAATGCTTGTAGAAAAGTAATACACCCCATTTACTCTGTTCTTTATCACTGCTCAGCCAGTGTGTACTTATCACAACTGTTTTTCCCTTGACAGTCAAGTCTTTCACCTTGAGTCTTGTGGCAAGATAAATAAGTCTTGTGATCTCTCATATGCGCTTGAAGTGAAAGGGATGGTTTGGGAGTTTTGCAGGCATGAAAGCAAAATTCAAGAATTTTCTTTTAAATCAGCTGAACTGATGAGAGCTGAAAACAATACAGTAACCTAGAGAATTAGGATCAGCACCACTCATTTACTTTCAGATTTGATAGCATGGGGCTGATCTTTTTACAAGTCTCATTATCTCTTTGTTGTACAAAGAGAGATCTGAAAGTCTTGTCTGTACATCCCCAAATGCAACCGTCTCTCAAAGGATGAGACTGCAAGGTTAGTCTTAAAAGACAGAGCTAGCGGGTGCATCAGCACATGCAATGGCCTCCAGTGATGGAAGGACAACAACGTGTGGCCTTATTACTAATACAAGTCTACCCAGCAGAGACAGTTCTCAGGACATGCAGGAGCTAGGAGCAATTAAGTGTTTCATTAGTGAAAACCGGAAGATGGTGCAAGAGGAGCGTTTCAGAGGGAAGGTGAGCCGAAGAAACCTTTCTTCAGTGAACAGGACTAAAACTGGCATCTCCAGTGATTCATAGTCTGAGTATTTTAGAGCAATGCTGGTTCACTGAGATTTTAATACAACTTGTTAGTTGACATGATCCCTGGCCAAGAGGTCTTGGTCACATTTTTAATGTTTCAATTCAAAATCTCTTATAAAAAGGTGTACATTTTAATAAAGCTTAAAACCAAATAATCCCATAAAGAGCTTATAGATACTGTTTAGAGCAACTTTGCTGCCAAAACAAAATCAAAGAAGCCATTCATCTGATTTAATTATTCATGTTCTAAGACTGTCCACAGACCAGGCACTTCTAATTAAGAGAGACAAGGACACCTACAAAGATTTCAAATGAAAAAAAGTTTCATACCTATAGAGAGAAAGGCTTAAGCCTAAATGTAACAGGGCTAATTGAGAAAGGTAGGCAGAGCCCTCCTTAGGATTTATGGGGTCCTACGCAGTATTACTAAACTGGTGCCCCTATGCTTGACTTGGGGCACAGCCACAACCCCTGCCTGTGGACCCCCAGAAGGCCCCCCCCCCAATGCTGACACACACCAAGCTTTCTACGCAGCAGACACTGCGGCAGCCTGGGCTCGCAGCCCCAGGGGGTAGGGACGAGGCAGGAAAGGATACCGAGCCTCATGGTGGCAGAGAGTCACAGTTCCCCCACACCCTCTGCCTCACACAGAATTCGCCATGCCATCGCATTCGGCTCTGTGAATATGGCCCCTGCCTAAGGAGGCTGCAGCTTGCGCTAGGTGTGTGCAGGAGCCAACCTGCTCTTACCTGTGGTCCTGGTGGTTCCTCAAATTTTTGGGTGCCTTACATAGGCATGCGCATGCCTAAGAACAGCCCTGATGATAGATCATGAATTCCTTCTCTCTTAAATGCTTCTTGTATGGATTGTCAAAAAAAGCACATACTCAAGAGGTTATATACTCTGCTTACTGCATGTACCACATTAGAGAGATGTAGGGAAGAGATTTATTAGAAGAAAGTTTAACCAACCAGCAAAATCCACTTCACTGTGAGTTATGAGTCCTGAGCTCCCAGGTTAGCAGAGTTTTGGTAACATCTGGTCTCTTTCCAATAACCTGTCTGGCATGAACTGCCTTGACTCCAGGTACAATCCTTAGGAGTGTGAGGATGCAGTGACTTTGAAGGGACAAGAGAAAGTTCTATTAGGGATGTAGAAGTTTCCCTAGTGCAGTGGTTCTCAACCTGGGGGTCCACAGACTATGTCTAAAAGGGGTCCGTGAAAGGTGGTTGTTACCACAGAACAGTGGTTTTCAACCTGTGGTCTGTGGACACCTGGTAGTCTACAGACTACGTCTAAAGATTTCCAAAGGGGTCTGCACCTCTATTTGAAATATTTTAGGAGTCTGCAAATGAAAAGTTTGACAACTGCCATAGTGGAACTGGGTTAAAATTTAAAAAGCCACTTTGGTGTGAGAGCACCAAGAACCCTTCAACGCAAAGGACTGTGCACAAATGAAAGAAATTGCACAGACAGAAGGCTAGTACTGCTGAGTCTCTAGACATTCTAAAGTCACAACTTGTAAGCATTCAAGGGCTTTTCCCAGAAAGTCTATTGAAGAATTTAGTAGTTTCCTCATATTTGCTATTCAGGAAACACTAAGAAACTGGACAAACTTGTCAGACATTCTTAATCTTCACCATTGTTTTTGCTGCCATATTGATTTCAACAGAACTGTTTTGGACACACATTCCAGTATGCTTTACATAACGTAACCATGGTTCAGTTTTAAACAGAAAATAGAGTGTTCAAGTCAATAACATTTCCTAATATGAATATGTTTTCTTGCAGATCATATCCTTGCTATCATGCAGCAGAAAGGTACTAATTTCCTTAACAATGCTCGACAGTTGACTTTAATGCCTATAACCCCCATACCTTCTAAAAACAGGTTTCCCAAGAAAGCTTGCCTTTACCTAATAAAGAGATAACTTGTACTAATACTCTGACATCACTTGTAGTTATGCCAATTTCTCCAACTTCCAGTAAGGCACAACGTTTGACAGCTTAGTGAAGATCTAAGAGGTGGCTGGCTGAACAGTCTTTACCATACATCAGAGTCACTAAAATTGAAGCCAAGGAAAGTCTACTTAGTCTTACACTACACATCTTTATTAGCAGGAGTCAATGAATTTTTGAGATTAACAAAAGGAGAGAGAAAAACGGGGTAAAGGGGATGCAAGAGGGGGAAGAGGAAAATGAGCAAAAGTCTTGGGTAGAGGGGGGATTAAGGGGGAGAGGATAGAAGAAAAAGGACAGAATTTTTAAATAAGCCTTCCCCAAAAATTTGGGGTAGACAGGAACACTCAGCTTTTGTTCTCCATATAATAAATGTAAGTGAGAGGGTCTAACATTCACCTAAGCTTCTTATTTTATTAAATAAAAGGTTTAGAGCAGCCACACACACACAAGTATGTGACTAGTCATATACACAGGATGACTGCTTAAGAAGGGGGAAGGGGCAAGCTCGATTTCAGATATTTACATCAGCCATTCAAAACAGATCCATGTCTTGCATTAGGTCACCTTTCAGTACAGGTAAGAGTGAAAACTATTTAAAGTCATCCATAAGAGCCATGTGGTACAATTACTGCCTAGAGTTCTTGTGATGCTGCACTCCATAGTGTTTTATGGAAAGATGGGGGAGGGATAGCTCAGTGGTTTGAGCATTAGCCTGCTAAACCCAGGGTTGTGAGTTCAATCCTTGAGGGGGCCATTTGGGGATTGGTCCTGCTTGGAGCAGGGGGTTGGACTAGATGACCTCCTGAGGTCCCTTCCAACCCTAATAATCTATGATTCTCTGCTTATGAGTGTAAATATGATGCAACTGGAATATGCTTTATGCAAGCAAAAGGTTTCTTGTAAGGTATCATTACAAAGCTTATAATCTACGGAGTGTGTTCATCCTATTTATATGTATATATCATTCTTGTATCTGAAGGTAGAAATATAAAGTATAACTCTAAAGGTCCTATTGTAATTATGCAAAATGTGGGCCATTGATGACAGTTTAGAATCTTGATGGCTCCCATGGACTAGGACAATTGGTTGTACATGGCTGTTTACTTGCAAGCCTTCCTGTGTTTGTGTAAGCCAGCCCAGGAAGAATGGTGGAATCCATCTTAAACCTAGTGCTTTTCCATTTAGAAGGAGGGAGAGGGGAGATCCAGAGAGACAAAAGATTCCCACCTTGTGCCAAAGCTACAAAAATGGGGTGGAAGAGAACAAAGGAGGTGGCAGTCATGAGAAAACCTCTAGTTACCACCTGAGCTGGAACTAACGAGGACTGTACTGGGGAAAGGATTGGGCCCAGACTAGGAAGGGGGTCTAGTCTGTGAAAGACGCTTATTAAAACATCTCTAAGAGCAAGATATTATCTGTAATCAGTTTCTTAATTTATTAGGCGTAGACCTGCATTTTTTTTTTGCTTTATTTTACTTGGTAACTTACTTTGTTCTGTCTGATATTACTTAAAACTACTTAAATCCTACTTGTTATACTTAATAAAATCATGTTTGTTTATTAGTAAACCCAAAGTAAGTGATTAATACCTGGGGGAGCAAACAGCAGTGCATCTCTCTCTAGCAGTGTTACAGAGGGCAAACAATTTAAGAGTTTACCCTGTATAAGCTTTATGCAGAGTAAAACAAATTTATTTGGGGTTTGGATCCCATTGGGAACTGGGTGTCTGGGTGCTGGAGATAGGTGACCTGCTGAGCAGTTTTTGGTTAAAGTCTACAGTTTTGGGGGCATGGCCCAGACCCCTAGTCTGTGTTGCAGCAGGCTAGCATGTCTGACTTAACAAAGACAGGGTTCTGGAGTCCCAAGGTGGCAGGGAAAACAGGCTCAGAGGTAGTCTCAGCACATCAGGTGACAGTCCCAAGGGGGTCTCTGTGACCAACCCCCTCACAGTTCTGCCTTACAGCAGGGTTTCAATTAAAAAAAAAAAAATGTTCAGAGCAAAAGTTTACAATAGGCTGTTTATTTGTACCACAGAGTGGTTAGCTGAGAGTTTGGGGCAGTATACACAATTCCATACACACAGGCTCCTAGATTCCCAAGTTTAATCAGTGGCCATAAATACCTCTCCCCCACAAATCTCTCCATCTTTCTTTCTGCAATGCAGACATTGCTACAGTCATCCATATCTTTATGACCTGTTAGCTAGGAGAATTAGAACTCAATACACTCTACCTGGGGCTAACATATGACACCCAACTTTGTCAGATACAGGAGGTGCCTGGTTTCTAAGTGAGGCAGAGTGGTGCAGGTACATTATACCCATGATCTGTATTACTGACAAATTCATCTCCAGGTGAAATTCAAGGTGCTAGTTGCTCTCCATAAAATCCAAGTGACTTAGGCCCTGAGACATAGCCTCTTCCTCTCAGACCCACCACATCACATGCATTCAATCAGAATACTTCAGCTCTGCTCCAGACTGAAGCTCAAGGGAGCCAGAGCCAGGGCATTCTTAGTGGTGAAACTTCACCTCTGAAATTTGCTTCTACAGGAAGGCATCTAAAAACCCTGACCTGACCATATTTAGAACATACTGGAAGACTCCTCTTTGGCCCAGACTTTCCACTAATCAAAAAAATTCTGGCATTTATTTTCTAGGCCCTTTAAAAGGGCTCAGACTCTGGGGGTGCTGTTGCATATACGCATTA